>NC_090446.1:1423346765-1424546765 GCF_031143425.1 Pleurodeles waltl
TACCTAATGTACTAAGCTCCACCCTCATTCTGAGCTGTAGAATTCGTGATTCATCTGGTGAATCCTTTTACCAGTCAAATAAGGAACTCAATATAGTTCTGTAATACTTCACATACAATTGCTTCATGTAATTCTGCTGAGAAATTGTCATGTGCATTTGTAAAGTGCACTCTCAACCATGCGGGTATCCAAGCCCAGAGAAGGTGTGTGTGCCTACCTCTACCCCGGGGTAGGTTAGTTAATTAAGAAGCCAGTTCTTTAGCCTCTTGTGGAATTCAAAAAGAGAGGAGTAGGTTCTGAGGTGGAGTGAAAGGTCGTTCAGAAATCTAAGAGAAACCTTGTCCTTCTTATCTGGTTCTGTGTATGTTTGGGATTTGTATTAGTAGGAATCCTGTGGAGTGGAGGTGTCTGTGTGGTTTGTGAAAGAAGATGCAAGTGCTCTTGTAAGTGGGGCCTAAGTTGTGTCTTGTCTCGAATGTGTGTGTGAGGAGTTTGAAAAGATCACGATTATGTATGAGGAACCATTGGAGCTCCCTGAGGTGTGGTGTGATGAGAGGTCTGTGTGAAAGATTGACGATAAGCCTGGTTGCAGAGTCCTGGAGTGTTTGTAGTGTTCTGGTGAGTTTCATATGATTGTGACTTAGTGGGTGTTCCTGTAGTCTAACTTTCTGGTGACTAGGATGAGAGTGACAGTTTTATTGGCATTGCTCGTGAGCCATTTGAACATCTTTCTGAACATATTCAAGATATTCAGGAGGCAGTGACTGCGCCAACTTGTGCAGGCATGTCCGTTTGCTGTTGATTTAGAATCAGCGGTTCCTGACATGGGTGCTGGGTGTGGGTTCCCATTCAGTCAGCCACTTGTTGGAGTCTTATGGTGAGTTGTTCTTACTGAAGCTAACTACTACTGTCTTGTCAGTGTTGAGCTTCATACAAGTGTCTTTCATCCAGTTATCGAATTTGGTCATGCAGACAGTGAACTTGTTTCATGTATTGGTGGTTTTGTCCAGGAGGAAGAATGTGAATTGCTTGTTGTCAACATACAAGAAGATCTTGATGTTGTGTACATAATTGATGTTGGCCAGAGGGATCATTTAGGCATTGAAGCGGGTGGGTCTGAGCGATGAACTTTGAGGCACTCCACAGATGAGTTTGCAGCTTACGAGGACTAAGGAGTTTGTGCGCTATCCTTTAAAAAGGAGCAGATCCTGCAGAGGTCAGTTCATTGGATGCCAATCTTATTCAGGAACCTGATTAGGATGGGGTGTGAAGCTGTGTCAAAGCTGCAGGGAGATCCAGTGGAATGAGGGCTGCCATCATGGCTCATTTGGATGTCATCTGCAGTGGTAGTGAGTGTGATTTCTTTACTGTGGGTGTGCCTTAATCCAAACTATGTGGCATAGAGGAGCTGGTGGTTTCACAGGTGGTTGGTGATGTATTGGTTGATTATTTTATCTAAGACTTGTGCTGGGTATGGTTGGCGGGACATGGGTCTGCAGCTGAAGAGCATTGCTGAGTCAGCAGATGGTTTCTAGAGCAGAGTTGTGACGGAGGCACGTTTCCAAGTGTCCAGGAATGTGGCTAAGCTGATGAAAGCATTGAGGATGAGTGTTAATGTTTTGTTGATCTGTGGGAGCCCTTCGATGAGGTAGGGGCAAAGACCCCTGAGTGCATGGTCCTCTTGGCAGCAGCAGTTTTGCCAGTAATCATATTTGGCCGCAAGGTCAGGGTTCTCACTTTGGCTGTAATTGGAAGTTGAGGTGTGATGATCATCAGATTCAGTTGAGGGTTGTGGTTGCCTTATATGAAGGTGATTTTTTGCACAAAAAATCAGAGACCTTGCTGCAGAGATCTTGCACGGCGGTGATGTTGCTGGAGGCAGCAGAAAACTTGGTGAGTTCTTTGTTGATGGTGAAGAGTTCCTGGTCGGGGTCAATGTGATCTGTAAGAGCTGCATGCTTATTGTTACATATCAGCTAGTTTTTGCATCTGAGGATGAGTTTAAAAATAATGTTATCCATGGTACCTTCATTTTTTCCCCATTTATGCTCCATTTGCTTGCACTGCCGTTTTGTTAGCCTAAGTTCCTCTGTGTTCCAGCAGTCATGTGGTCAGGTGCATGTGATGGTACAGCTTTTGGGGTTCTTAATGGTGTCAGGCAAGTTGCTGGTGTCTAAAGGTCCATGCATGAAGAGGATGGAAGTCCAGTCCTTTTTCTTTGATGCTTTTCTAATTTTGACAGTTGGGTCTGGTGATGGTAGATTTTTGGTGGTGTGAAATGGGTTTACTGAAATGGACGATGGCATGGTCTGTCGAGGTCATAGCTTGTTGACTGTGATGTTGCTGATTAAGAGCATGTGTGAGTGATTATTTGTTACAATAATGTGATTATTTCTCAATTGGCGTTGGTTTTAATTAACTTGCTATTCAAATCTACCACAGAAGTAGTACTTCCCATTGAGGATCTAAAGGTCCTTAATTTGCCCCTATGTAATAATGCTACCGCTCATGAGGCTGGTTTAGCAGCTCCCTCTTTGTGAAAGCAATGCCGGATCCCACAGGAGTTGGGTAACTGTCTGGAACCGTGGGGGCCTTCAGGTTCCCAGCACGGTCCCCAACAATGTCCCCCTGTGCCCTGGGGGAGCACCCAAGGTCACATGGTCAGGAACTGGGGAATGCGGTCCCCGAGGATGAGACCAGATTGGTGTGGGTAGCGGCGGTGGCCACCTCACACCCAAAAAACATTACATGTTTGGGCCGGGCCCTGGGGAATGGGGACCCCAAGGCTGAAATCGGACTGGGGAGGAGGGGCAGGTGGCCCCCTCCCTCAAAAAAGTAAAATGTTTAGACTGGACCATGGGAGATGGGATCCCTGTGGCTGAGATTGGCCTGAGGAGTGGGACCATGGGTACCTGTGACCAGCTCCAGCTGCGCATATGAAATGCTCTGCGCAGCATGGGGTTGGGTGGTTAGGGGGGATTGGCTGGAGGGGCTTGCCACAGGCATTGCCCTGTGACCAACCCCACTGCGCACAGCTGAAGGCCATGCGTGGTGCAAGGTTGAGTGGTTACATAGGGTTGGCAACAGGGCCTGGCCAAAGGCCATGCGCAGTGGTGGTTGGATTAATGTATAGTAATTAAAGTTATGTCACATTAATGAAAATCATAGAAAATCTCTAAAAAACAAAGGTTACAAGGATGTTATAGTTAGGAAGTACAATAAAAAAAAAAACTGAAATTCACTTCAAAAACAAAGGTTACAGGGACGTGAGCTCTAGTAACAGTAACTTGTGCCCTAAGGCATCTATAACTCATACCCCCACCATGCACAGTTTTGTTCTCAATAATTTTACTGCAAATGTTACATTGATGTCATGAGTGATGTAATATATGGGGTAATTAGCAGTTTATGGTGAGGGCGCATGTTATAGTTACTTTAGGGCATGAGGTATAGTTACTTAAGCTAACCATAACTATAACTGATCAATTTCTATGGTTTTGTGTGAGAAAATTCAGATCCTAACTATAACGTCCATGTAATAATTGATTTTTAATTGAATTTCTATGTTAGTTTTTAATTCTATTTCCTAACTATAATGTCCCTATAACCTGTTTTTTAATCTAAAGTAACTTTAATTGCTATGTGTTGTCGCAACCACTGCCTTGTGGCCAGTCTTTGTGGCTAACCTGCTGTAACTACCCAACCCCACACCACGCATGGCCTCAGCTTTGTGTGGTGAGGGTAACCCACAGGGCATGGCTGCAGGCCAGACCCTTTGGCTAACTACCTGTAACCACCCAACCCTGCATGGATAAGTCTCTGAGTGGGTCTTTGAGTGTGTGCATAAGTACCTCAGTGGGTTTGGCAGTGGGTTAATGGGTCACATAGTGGGTCTGTGGGCGGGTACATGAGTCTCTGAATGGATGAGTGAGTGCCTGCAATACTCTTTGAGTAGGTCTGTGAGTGGATGCATGGCTGACTGAGTGGGTCTCAGAGTAGCTACATGATTAAGTGTGTCTGTGATTGCATGCATGAGTGTCTGAGTGGGTCTGTGAATGGGTATGTGAGAGTCTGAGTGGGCCTGTAAGTGGGTGTGTGAGGGTGTGAGTTGGCCTGTAAGTGGGTGTCTGAGTGAGTCTGTAAGTGGGTGCCTGAGTGTCTGAGTAAGTCTGTCAGTGAGTACACAAGTCTTTGAGTGCATCTGTGAGTGAGTGCATGAGTTTATAAGTGGGTCTGTCAGTGGGTGCATGAGTCTTTGAGTGCATCTGGGAGTGAGTGCATGGGTCTCTGAGTGGGTCCGTGAATGGGTGCATGAGTCTGAGTGGGTCTGTGAGTGAGTGCATGAATGTCTGAAAGGGGTCTGTGAGTGGGTGCATGAATATCTGAGTGGGTCAGTGAGTGGGTGCATGAGTGTCTAAAGGGACCTGTGAGTGGGTACATGAGCCTCTGAGTGGGTCTGTGAGGTGGTTGCATGGAGTGTATAAGTGAGTGTCTGAGTGTGTCTGTGAGTGGGTGTCTGAGTGTCTGTGTGGGTGTCTGTAGCTGTGTGAGTGGCTCCACCAAAAGGAACCTCCCTTGCCTTTTTATCCAACAAGAGTACACAGCCTTGTGCAAAATATCTACCAAGTGAATTTCTTTCAGCCACCTTGGCTAAATGTCCATTATGTATTCCTCACTACAGCTGTGTAGTGGAGCACAAGGAAATGTAATCAGTATGTGTTTTGGCAACATGATTTTCCTGGTGAGTCTTTCTCTACAATTCTGTGATAATATGAATCCTTCTATAAAGTGACCAACAAGACTACAAAGATGCAAATCTCCACAAAATAAGGGTCCTTCCTCTTATCTATATGATGCAAGTGCTTCTATGTTTTGTGGAGATGTCCTCATATTCCTCGCCATCAAGAACTCACACTGGGGGGCCCTTTGGTAAGATGTCCATCATCCTGGCAAAAGGGACTCAAAGACCTATGCATACTACTAAGGTGGACAGTGTGGGGCCAAATGAGCGCTGCTTCCAGGTGATTTACAAATTTGCATGATCATACCAATATAATGGAGAACCCCTGGACACGAAAAAGCCCACTCGTCACAGTCACATATAGACTCTGCTCCAATAGATGAGCAATGCGACCGTGGTGGTGCCTTATTTTATTTGGGGGGGGGTCCCCCGCATTAATTTACAATAATTTGCTCTGGAGAGGTGGTGGCCCCTGCTCCCTCCTAGGGTGCAGGAGGGCCCAGCAGACCTGCTTGCATATGTATTTCAAGTGCCCTGGGGAGGTGGCAGTCCCTGGGGCTGCAGGGTGCCACACAGGCCTCCCACATTAAATTACTATAATTTGTCCTGGGGAGGTGACAGTCCCAGGGGCCCCACTGGGACCCAGTGTGCCCTCCTTCATACCTATATTAAGTGCTCCGTGGAGGTGTCGGTCCCTGGGGCTGCGTCGTAGCCACGCAGCCACCCGTTTTTATTAATGGAGATTTGCCCCGGGGAGGTTGCGGTCCCTGGGGCTACAAAAAGCCACAGGAGGGGGGTCTGTGCACCTTCTCCTTTTTTTGTTAGCAACCAATGCCCCTGGGACTTAGCCCACTGAGAGGCAAATGAAAGGAAGAGGGCGTGAGACTGCACTTTAAAAAATAAACTCAGAAAATTCTGCAGATCCAGCACGGATTTTGCAGCGATTTTAAAAATAAAAACTCTGTTAAGCCCTGGCGTGGTCCCTTGGGGGCCCCTTCACCAAGACTAGGGGCTCAAGGTGTGCCTGCTCCAGCCCCTCGATCTATATCTTTTAAACTCAAATATCCGTAAAAACTACTGAGTGGATTTACATCAAATCACAAAAATCACACTTTCTGGAGCAAGCGCTAACTTTCTGTCAAATTGGGTGTACTTCCATCTATTGGTTTGGGCTATGTTCAAAATCTACAACATGTTTTGGGACCCCAACTCTTCTTGGCCCTTCTCTATATAAAGTCATGCTTTGTAAACGCATATGTGCTGTAAAAATTCTCATTGTAAATGCATGTGTTGTAATGGCATGCGTTGTAATGATGGCATTGTAAAGGCATACATGGTAATTGCATGCGTGGTTCCATCATACACCAAATCAAAACAGACTATTTGTTTGGAGACAGGATGCAATAAGGAACATCACTTTTACAGTTTAGTACCCTGTCCACCAAACTCTAAATGAGGTACATAATGTGTCAAGAGACAAACATAGAGAGAAGTATTCTTTCTACTGTATTTATTTAATCTGCTCTGCTACCATTCTTACATTTTTTGTAATTCTTAATTTTAACATGTTGTATAATTGTGTATGAGGGAATTTTCTGATAGCACTTTTTCCAATGTACTGGTTGTTTTCTTCTGCATCACTGACTAGTAAAATTTGAAAAGTTCAATTTTATTTCACTAAAAAGGAAATAGCACACTATAAAGTAAGTTAATAAAGAGTTAGTTACTTGTAATTTTAACAGTTTTATGTCTGATGTAAGTACTACCTAATGTACTAAGCTCCACCCTCATTCTGAGCTGTAGAATTCGTGATTCATCTGGTGAATCCTTTTACCAGTCAAATAAGGAACTCAATATAGTTCTGTAATACTTCACATACAATTGCTTCATGTAATTCTGCTGAGAAATTGTCATGTGCATTTGTAAAGTGCACTCTCAACCATGCGGGTATCCAAGCCCAGAGAAGGTGTGTGTGCCTACCTCTACCCCGGGTAGGTTAGTTAATTAAGAAGCCAGTTCTTTAGCCTCTTGTGGAATTCAAAAAGAGAGGAGTAGGTTCTGAGGTGGAGTGAAAGGTCGTTCAGAAATCTAAGAGAAACCTTGTCCTTCTTATCTGGTTCTGTGTATGTTTGGGATTTGTATTAGTAGGAATCCTGTGGAGTGGAGGTGTCTGTGTGGTTTGTGAAAGAAGATGCAAGTGCTCTTGTAAGTGGGGCCTAAGTTGTGTCTTGTCTCGAATGTGTGTGTGAGGAGTTTGAAAAGATCACGATTATGTATGAGGAACCATTGGAGCTCCCTGAGGTGTGGTGTGATGAGAGGTCTGTGTGAAAGATTGACGATAAGCCTGGTTGCAGAGTCCTGGAGTGTTTGTAGTGTTCTGGTGAGTTTCATATGATTGTGACTTAGTGGGTGTTCCTGTAGTCTAACTTTCTGGTGACTAGGATGAGAGTGGCAGTTTTATTGGCATTGCTCGTGAGCCATTTGAACATCTTTCTGAACATATTCAAGATATTCAGGAGGCAGTGACTGCGCCAACTTGTGCAGGCATGTCCGGTTTGCTGTTGATTTAGAATCAGCGGTTCCTGACATGGGTACTGGGTGTGGGTTCCCATTCAGTCAGCCACTTGTTGGAGTCTTATGGTGAGTTGTTCTTACTGAAGCTAACTACTACTGTCTTGTCAGTGTTGAGCTTCATACAAGTGTCTTTCATCCAGTTATCGAATTTGGTCATGCAGACAGTGAACTTGTTTCATGTATTGGTGGTTTTGTCCAGGAGGAAGAATGTGAATTGCTTGTTGTCAACATACAAGAAGATCTTGATGTTGTGTACATAATTGATGTTGGCCAGAGGGATCATTTAGGCATTGAAGCGGGTGGGTCTGAGCGATGAACTTTGAGGCACTCCACAGATGAGTTTGCAGGCTTACGAGGACTAAGGAGTTTGTGCGCTATCCTTTAAAAAGGAGCAGATCCTGCAGAGGTCAGTTCATTGGATGCCAATCTTATTCAGGAACCTGATTAGGATGGGGTGTGAAGCTGTGTCAAAGCTGCAGGGAGATCCAGTGGAATGAGGGCTGCCATCATGGCTCATTTGGATGTCATCTGCAGTGGTAGTGAGTGTGATTTCTTTACTGTGGGTGTGCCTTAATCCAAACTATGTGGCATAGAGGAGCTGGTGGTTTCACAGGTGGTTGGTGATGTATTGGTTGATTATTTTATCTAAGACTTGTGCTGGGTATGGTTGGCGGGACATGGGTCTGCAGCTGAAGAGCATTGCTGAGTCAGCAGATGGTTTCTAGAGCAGAGTTGTGACGGAGGCACGTTTCCAAGTGTCCAGGAATGTGGCTAAGCTGATGAAAGCATTGAGGATGAGTGTTAATGTTTTGTTGATCTGTGGGAGCCCTTCGATGAGGTAGGGGCAAAGACCCCTGAGTGCATGGTCCTCTTGGCAGCAGCAGTTTTGCCAGTAATCATATTTGGCCGCAAGGTCAGGGTTCTCACTTTGGCTGTAATTGGAAGTTGAGGTGTGATGATCATCAGATTCAGTTGAGGGTTGTGGTTGCCTTATATGAAGGTGATTTTTTGCACAAAAAATCAGAGACCTTGCTGCAGAGATCTTGCACGGCGGTGATGTTGCTGGAGGCAGCAGAAAACTTGGTGAGTTCTTTGTTGATGGTGAAGAGTTCCTGGTCGGGGTCAATGTGATCTGTAAGAGCTGCATGCTTATTGTTACATATCAGCTAGTTTTTGCATCTGAGGATGAGTTTAAAAATAATGTTATCCATGGTACCTTCATTTTTTCCCCATTTATGCTCCATTTGCTTGCACTGCCGTTTTGTTAGCCTAAGTTCCTCTGTGTTCCAGCAGTCATGTGGTCAGGTGCATGTGATGGTACAGCTTTTGGGGTTCTTAATGGTGTCAGGCAAGTTGCTGGTGTCTAAAGGTCCATGCATGAAGAGGATGGAAGTCCAGTCCTTTTTCTTTGATGCTTTTCTAATTTTGACAGTTGGGTCTGGTGATGGTAGATTTTTGGTGGTGTGAAATGGGTTTACTGAAATGGACGATGGCATGGTCTGTCGAGGTCATAGCTTGTTGACTGTGATGTTGCTGATTAAGAGCATGTGTGAGTGATTATTTGTTACAATAATGTGATTATTTCTCAAATTGGCGTTGGTTTTAATTAACTTGCTATTCAAATCTACCACAGAAGTAGTACTTCCCATTGAGGATCTAAAGGTCCTTAATTTGCCCCTATGTAATAATGCTACCGCTCATGAGGCTGGTTTAGCAGCTCCCTCTTTGTGAAAGCAATGCCGGATCCCACAGGAGTTGGGTAACTGTCTGGAACCGTGGGGGCCTTCAGGTTCCCAGCACGGTCCCCAACAATGTCCCCCTGTGCCCTGGGGGAGCACCCAAGGTCACATGGTCAGGAACTGGGGAATGCGGTCCCCGAGGATGAGACCAGCTTGGTGTGGGTAGCGGCGTGGCCACCTCACCCCCAAAAAACATTACATGTTTGGGCCGGGCCCTGGGGAATGGGGACCCCAAGGCTGAAATCGGACTGGGGAGGAGGGGCAGGTGGCCCCCTCCCTCAAAAAAGTCAAATGTTTAGACTGGACCATGGGAGATGGGATCCCTGTGGCTGAGATTGGCCTGAGGAGTGGGACCATGCGTACCTGTGACCAGCTCCAGCTGCGCATATGAAATGCTCTGCGCAGCATGGGGTTGGGTGGTTAGGGGGGATTGGCTGGAGGGGCTTGCCACAGGCATTGTCCTGTGACCAACCCCACCGCGCACAGCTGAAGGCCATGCGTGGTGCAAGGTTGAGTGGTTACATAGGGTTGGCAACAGGGCCTGGCCAAAGGCCATGCGCAGTGGTGGTTGGATTAATGTATAGTAATTAAAGTTATGTCACATTAATGAAAATCATAGAAAATCTCTAAAAAACAAAGGTTACAAGGATGTTATAGTTAGGAAGTACAATAAAAAAAAAAAAACTGAAATTCACTTCAAAAACAAAGGTTACAGGGACGTGAGCTCTAGTAACAGTAACTTGTGCCCTAAGGCATCTATAACTCATACCCCCACCATGCACAGTTTTGTTCTCAATAATTTTACTGCAAATGTTACATTGATGTCATGAGTGATGTAATATATGGGGTAATTAGCAGTTTATGGTGAGGGCGCATGTTATAGTTACTTTAGGGCATGAGGTATAGTTACTTAAGCTAACCATAACTATAACTGATCAATTTCTATGGTTTTGTGTGAGAAAATTCAGATCCTAACTATAACGTCCATGTAATAATTGATTTTTAATTGAATTTCTATGTTAGTTTTTAATTCTATTTCCTAACTATAATGTCCCTATAACCTGTTTTTTAATCTAAAGTAACTTTAATTGCTATGTGTTGTCGCAACCACTGCCTTGTGGCCAGTCTTTGTGGCTAACCTGCTGTAACTACCCAACCCCACACCACGCATGGCCTTCAGCTTTGTGTGGTGAGGGTAACCCACAGGGCATGGCTGCAGGCCAGACCCTTTGGCTAACTACCTGTAACCACCCAACCCTGCATGGATAAGTCTCTGAGTGGGTCTTTGAGTGTGTGCATAAGTACCTCAGTGGGTTTGGCAGTGGGTTAATGGGTCACATAGTGGGTCTGTGGGCGGGTACATGAGTCTCTGAATGGATGAGTGAGTGCCTGCAATACTCTTTGAGTAGGTCTGTGAGTGGATGCATGGCTGACTGAGTGGGTCTCAGAGTAGCTACATGATTAAGTGTGTCTGTGATTGCATGCATGAGTGTCTGAGTGGGTCTGTGAATGGGTATGTGAGAGTCTGAGTGGGCCTGTAAGTGGGTGTGTGAGGGTGTGAGTTGGCCTGTAAGTGGGTGTCTGAGTGAGTCTGTAAGTGGGTGCCTGAGTGTCTGAGTAAGTCTGTCAGTGAGTACACAAGTCTTTGAGTGCATCTGTGAGTGAGTGCATGAGTTTATAAGTGGGTCTGTCAGTGGGTGCATGAGTCTTTGAGTGCATCTGGGAGTGAGTGCATGGGTCTCTGAGTGGGTCCGTGAATGGGTGCATGAGTCTGAGTGGGTCTGTGAGTGAGTGCATGAATGTCTGAAAGGGGTCTGTGAGTGGGTGCATGAATATCTGAGTGGGTCAGTGAGTGGGTGCATGAGTGTCTAAAGGGACCTGTGAGTGGGTACATGAGCCTCTGAGTGGGTCTGTGAGTGGTTGCATGAGTGTATAAGTGAGTGTCTGAGTGTGTCTGTGAGTGGGTGTCTGAGTGTCTGTGTGGGTGTCTGTAGCTGTGTGAGTGGCTCCACCAAAAGGAACCTCCCTTGCCTTTTTATCCAACAAGAGTACACAGCCTTGTGCAAAATATCTACCCAAGTGAATTTCTTTCAGCCACCTTGGCTAAATGTCCATTATGTATTCCTCACTACAGCTGTGTAGTGGAGCACAAGGAAATGTCATCAGTATGTGTTTTGGCAACATGATTTTCCTGGTGAGTCTTTCTCTACAATTCTGTGATAATATGAATCCTTCTATAAAGTGACCAACAAGACTACAAAGATGCAAATCTCCACAAAATAAGGGTCCTTCCTCTTATCTATATGATGCAAGTGCTTCTATGTTTTGTGGAGATGTCCTCATATTCCTCGCCATCAAGAACTCACACTGGGGGGCCCTTTGGTAAGATGTCCATCATCCTGGCAAAAGGACTCAAAGACCTATGCATACTACTAAGGTGGACAGTGTGGGGCCAAATGAGCGCTGCTTCCAGGTGATTTACAAATTTGCATGATCATACCAATATAATGGAGAACCCTGGACACGAAAAAGCCCACTCGTCACAGTCACATATAGACTCTGCTCCAATAGATGAGCAATGCGACCGTGGTGGTGCCTTATTTTATTTGGGGGGGGGTCCCCCGCATTAATTTACAATAATTTGCTCTGGAGAGGTGGTGGCCCCTGCTCCCTCCTAGGGTGCAGGAGGGCCCAGCAGACCTGCTTGCATATGTATTTCAAGTGCCCTGGGGAGGTGGCAGTCCCTGGGGCTGCAGGGTGCCACACAGGCCTCCCACATTAAATTACTATAATTTGTCCTGGGGAGGTGACAGTCCCAGGGGCCCCACTGGGACCCAGTGTGCCCTCCTTCATACCTATATTAAGTGCTCCGTGGAGGTGTCGGTCCCTGGGGCTGCGTCGTAGCCACGCAGCCACCCGTTTTTATTAATGGAGATTTGCCCCGGGGAGGTTGCGGTCCCTGGGGCTACAAAAAGCCACAGGAGGGGGGTCTGTGCACCTTCTCCTTTTTTTGTTAGCAACCAATGCCCCTGGGACTTAGCCCACTGAGAGGCAAATGAAAGGAAGAGGGCGTGAGACTGCACTTTAAAAAATAAACTCAGAAAATTCTGCAGATCCAGCACGGATTTTGCAGCGATTTTAAAAATAAAAACTCTGTTAAGCCCTGGCGTGGTCCCTTGGGGGCCCCTTCACCAAGACTAGGGGCTCAAGGTGTGCCTGCTCCAGCCCCTCGATCTATATCTTTTAAACTCAAATATCCGTAAAAACTACTGAGTGGATTTACATCAAATCACAAAAATCACACTTTCTGAAGCAAGCGCTAACTTTCTGTCAAATTGGGTGTACTTCCATCTATTGGTTTGGGCTATGTTCAAAATCTACAACATGTTTTGGGACCCCAACTCTTCTTGGCCCTTCTCTATATAAAGTCATGCTTTGTAAACGCATATGTGCTGTAAAAATTCTCATTGTAAATGCATGTGTTGTAATGGCATGCGTTGTAATGATGGCATTGTAAAGGCATACATGGTAATTGCATGCGTGGTTCCATCATACACCAAATCAAAACAGACTATTTGTTTGGAGACAGGATGCAATAAGGAACATCACTTTTACAGTTTAGTACCCTGTCCACCAAACTCTAAATGAGGTACATAATGTGTCAAGAGACAAACATAGAGAGAAGTATTCTTTCTACTGTATTTATTTAATCTGCTCTGCTACCATTCTTACATTTTTTGTAATTCTTAATTTTAACCTGTTGTATAATTGTGTATGAGGGAATTTTCTGATAGCACTTTTTCCAATGTACTGGTTGTTTTCTTCTGCATCACTGACTAGTAAAATTTGAAAAGTTCAATTTTATTTCACTAAAAAGGAAATAGCACACTATAAAGTAAGTTAATAAAGAGTTAGTTACTTGTAATTTTAACAGTTTTATGTCTGATGTAAGTACTACCTAATGTACTAAGCTCCACCCTCATTCTGAGCTGTAGAATTCGTGATTCATCTGGTGAATCCTTTTACCAGTCAAATAAGGAACTCAATATAGTTCTGTAATACTTCACATACAATTGCTGCATGTAATTCTGCTGAGAAATTGTCATGTGCATTTGTAAAGTGCACTCTCAACCATGCGGGTATCCAAGCCCAGAGAAGGTGTGTGTGCCTACCTCTACCCCGGGTAGGTTAGTTAATTAAGAAGCCAGTTCTTTAGCCTCTTGTGGAATTCAAAAAGAGAGGAGTAGGTTCTGAGGTGGAGTGAAAGGTCGTTCAGAAATCTAAGAGAAACCTTATCCTTCTTATCTGGTTCTGTGTATGTTTGGGATTTGTATTAGTAGGAATCCTGTGGAGTGGAGGTGTCTGTGTGGTTTGTGAAAGAAGATGCAAGTGCTCTTGTAAGTGGGGCCTAAGTTGTGTCTTGTCTCGAATGTGTGTGTGAGGAGTTTGAAAAGATCACGATTATGTATGAGGAACCATGGGAGCTCCCTGAGGTGTGGTGTGATGAGAGGTCTGTGTGAAAGATTGACGATAAGCCTGGTTGCAGAGTCCTGGAGTGTTTGTAGTGTTCTGGTGAGTTTCATATGATTGTGACTTAGTGGGTGTTCCTGTAGTCTAACTTTCTGGTGACTAGGATGAGAGTGACAGTTTTATTGGCATTGCTCGTGAGCCATTTGAACATCTTTCTGAACATATTCAAGATATTCAGGAGGCAGTGACTGCGCCAACTTGTGCAGGCATGTCCGGTTTGCTGTTGATTTAGAATCAGCGGTTCCTGACATGGGTGCTGGGTGTGGGTTCCCATTCAGTCAGCCACTTGTTGGAGTCTTATGGTGAGTTGTTCTTACTGAAGCTAACTACTACTGTCTTGTCAGTGTTGAGCTTCATACAAGTGTCTTTCATCCAGTTATCGAATTTGGTCATGCAGACAGTGAACTTGTTTCATGTATTGGTGGTTTTGTCCAGGAGGAAGAATGTGAATTGCTTGTTGTCAACATACAAGAAGATCTTGATGTTGTGTACATAATTGATGTTGGCCAGAGGGATCATTTAGGCATTGAAGCGGGTGGGTCTGAGCGATGAACTTTGAGGCACTCCACAGATGAGTTTGCAGGCTTACGAGGACTAAGGTGTTTGTGCGCTATCCTTTAAAAAGGAGCAGATCCTGCAGAGGTCAGTTCATTGGATGCCAATCTTATTCAGGAACCTGATTAGGATGGGGTGTGAAGCTGTGTCAAAGCTGCAGGGAGATCCAGTGGAATGAGGGCTGCCATCATGGCTCATTTGGATGTCATCTGCAGTGGTAGTGAGTGTGATTTCTTTACTGTGGGTGTGCCTTAATCCAAACTATGTGGCATAGAGGAGCTGGTGGTTTCACAGGTGGTTGGTGATGTATTGGTTGATTATTTTATCTAAGTCTTGTGCTGGGTATGGTTGGCGGGACATGGGTCTGCAGCTGAAGAGCATTGCTGAGTCAGCAGATGGTTTCTAGAGCAGAGTTGTGACGGAGGCACGTTTCCAAGTGTCCAGGAATGTGGCTAAGCTGATGAAAGCATTGAGGATGAGTGTTAATGTTTTGTTGATCTGTGGGAGCCCTTCGATGAGGTAGGGGCAAAGACCCCTGAGTGCATGGTCCTCTTGGCAGCAGCAGTTTTGCCAGTAATCATATTTGGCCGCAAGGTCAGGGTTCTCACTTTGGCTGTAATTGGAAGTTGAGGTGTGATGATCATCAGATTCAGTTGAGGGTTGTGGTTGCCTTATATGAAGGTGATTTTTTGCACAAAAAATCAGAGACCTTGCTGCAGAGATCTTGCACGGCGGTGATGTTGCTGGAGGCAGCAGAAAACTTGGTGAGTTCTTTGTTGATGGTGAAGAGTTCCTAGTCGGGGTCAATGTGATCTGTAAGAGCTGCATGCTTATTGTTACATATCTGCTAGTTTTTGCATCTGAGGATGAGTTTAAAAATAATGTTATCCATGGTACCTTCATTTTTTCCCCATTTATGCTCCATTTGCTTGCACTGCCGTTTTGTTAGCCTAAGTTCCTCTGTGTTCCAGCAGTCATGTGGTCAGGTGCATGTGATGGTACAGCTTTTGGGGTTCTTAATGGTGTCAGGCAAGTTGCTGGTGTCTAAAGGTCCATGCATGAAGAGGATGGAAGTCCAGTCCTTTTTCTTTGATGCTTTTCTAATTTTGACAGTTGGGTCTGGTGATGGTAGATTTTTGGTGGTGTGAAATGGGTTTACTGAAATGGACGATGGCATGGTCTGTCGAGGTCATAGCGTGTTGACTGTGATGTTGCTGATTAAGAGCATGTGTGAGTGATTATTTGTTACAATAATGTGATTATTTCTCAAATTGGCGTTGGTTTTAATTAACTTGCTATTCAAATCTACCACAGAAGTAGTACTTCCCATTGAGGATCTAAAGGTCCTTAATTTGCCCCTATGTAATAATGCTACCGCTCATGAGGCTGGTTTAGCAGCTCCCTCTTTGTGAAAGCAATGCCGGATCCCACAGGAGTTGGGTAACTGTCTGGAACCGTGGGGGCCTTCAGGTTCCCAGCACGGTCCCCAACAATGTCCCCCTGTGCCCTGGGGGAGCACCCAAGGTCACATGGTCAGGAACTGGGGAATGCGGTCCCCGAGGATGAGACCAGCTTGGTGTGGGTAGCGGCGTGGCCACCTCACCCCCAAAAAACATTACATGTTTGGGCCGGGCCCTGGGGAATGGGGACCCCAAGGCTGAAATCGGACTGGGGAGGAGGGGCAGGTGGCCCCCTCCCTCAAAAAAATAAAATGTTTAGACTGGACCATGGGAGATGGGATCCCTGTGGCTGAGATTGGCCTGAGGAGTGGGACCATGCGTACCTGTGACCAGCTCCAGCTGCGCATATGAAATGCTCTGCGCAGCATGGGGTTGGGTGGTTAGGGGGG
The DNA here is from genome assembly GCF_031143425.1 of Pleurodeles waltl. Classification (NCBI taxonomy): domain Eukaryota; kingdom Metazoa; phylum Chordata; class Amphibia; order Caudata; family Salamandridae; genus Pleurodeles; species Pleurodeles waltl. Next base: position 1,423,362,754 of record NC_090446.1, read on the forward strand.
ATTGGCTGGAGGGGCTTGCCACAGGCATTGCCCTGTGACCAACCCCACCGCGCACAGCTGAAGGCCATGCGTGGTGCAAGGTTGAGTGGTTACATAGGGTTGGCAACAGGGCCTGGCCAAAGGCCATGCGCAGTGGTGGTTGGATTAATGTATAGTAATTAAAGTTATGTCACATTAATGAAAATCATAGAAAATCTCTAAAAAACAAAGGTTACAAGGATGTTATAGTTAGGAAGTACAATAAAAAAAAAAAAACTGAAATTCACTTCAAAAACAAAGGTTACAGGGACGTGAGCTCTAGTAACAGTAACTTGTGCCCTAAGGCATCTATAACTCATACCCCCACCATGCACAGTTTTGTTCTCAATAATTTTACTGCAAATGTTACATTGATGTCATGAGTGATGTAATATATGGGGTAATTAGCAGTTTATGGTGAGGGCGCATGTTATAGTTACTTCAGGGCATGAGGTATAGTTACTTAAGCTAACCATAACTATAACTGATCAATTTCTATGGTTTTGTGTGAGAAAATTCAGATCCTAACTATAACGTCCATGTAATAATTGATTTTTAATTGAATTTCTATGTTAGTTTTTAATTCTATTTCCTAACTATAATGTCCCTATAACCTGTTTTTTAATCTAAAGTAACTTTAATTGCTATGTGTTGTTGCAACCACTGCCTTGTGGCCAGTCTTTGTGGCTAACCTGCTGTAACTACCCAACCCCACACCACCCATGGCCTTCAGCTTTGTGTGGTGAGGGTAACCCACAGGGCATGGCTGCAGGCCAGACCCTTTGGCTAACTACCTGTAACCACCCAACCCTGCATGGATAAGTCTCTGAGTGGGTCTTTGAGTGTGTGCATAAGTACCTCAGTGGGTTTGGCAGTGGGTTAATGGGTCACATAGTGGGTCTGTGGGCGGGTACATGAGTCTCTGAATGGATGAGTGAGTGCCTGCAATACTCTTTGAGTAGGTCTGTGAGTGGATGCATGGCTGACTGAGTGGGTCTCAGAGTAGCTACATGATTAAGTGTGTCTGTGATTGCATGCATGAGTGTCTGAGTGGGTCTGTGAATGGGTATGTGAGAGTCTGAGTTGGCCTGTAAGTGGGTGTGTGAGGGTGTGAGTTGGCCTGTAAGTGGGTGTCTGAGTGAGTCTGTAAGTTGGTGCCTGAGTGTCTGAGTAAGTCTGTCAGTGAGTACACAAGTCTTTGAGTGCATCTGTGAGTGAGTGCATGAGTTTATAAGTGGGTCTGTCAGTGGGTGCATGAGTCTTTGAGTGCATCTGGGAGTGAGTGCATGGGTCTCTGAGTGGGTCCGTGAATGGGTGCATGAGTCTGAGTGGGTCTGTGAGTGAGTGCATGAATGTCTGAAAGGGGTCTGTGAGTGGGTGCATGAATATCTGAGTGGGTCAGTGAGTGGGTGCATGAGTGTCTAAGGGGACCTGTGAGTGGGTACATGAGCCTCTGAGTGGGTCTGTGAGTGGTTGCATGAGTGTATAAGTGAGTGTCTGAGTGTGTCTGTGAGTGGGTGTCTGAGTGTCTGTGTGGGTGTCTGTAGCTGTGTGAGTGGCTCCACCAAAAGGAACCTCCCTTGCCTTTTTATCCAACAAGAGTACACAGCCTTGTGCAAAATATCTACCCAAGTGAATTTCTTTCAGCCACCTTGGCTAAATGTCCATTATGTATTCCTCACTACAGCTGTGTAGTGGAGCACAAGGAAATGTCATCAGTATGTGTTTTGGCAACATGATTTTCCTGGTGAGTCTTTCTCTACAATTCTGTGATAATATGAATCCTTCTATAAAGTGACCAACAAGACTACAAAGATGCAAATCTCCACAAAATAAGGGTCCTTCCTCTTATCTATATGATGCAAGTGCTTCTATGTTTTGTGGAGATGTCCTCATATTCCTCGCCATCAAGAACTCACACTGGGGGGCCCTTTGGTAAGATGTCCATCATCCTGGCAAAAGGACTCAAAGACCTATGCATACTACTAAGGTGGACAGTGTGGGGCCAAATGAGCGCAGCTTCCAGGTGATTTACAAATTTGCATGATCATACCAATATAATGGAGAACCCTGGGCACGAAAAAGCCCACTCGTCACAGTCACATATAGACTCTGCTCCAATAGATGAGCAATGCGACCGTGGTGGTGCCTTATTTTATTTGGGGGGGGGTCCCCCGCATTAATTTACAATAATTTGCTCTGGAGAGGTGGTGGCCCCTGCTCCCTCCTAGGGTGCAGGAGGGCCCAACAGACCTGCTTGCATATGTATTTCAAGTGCCCTGGGGAGGTGGCAGTCCCTGGGGCTGCAGGGTGCCACACAGGCCTCCCACATTAAATTACTATAATTTGTCCTGGGGAGGTGACAGTCCCAGGGGCCCCATTGGGACCCAGTGTGCCCTCCTTCATACCTATATTAAGTGCTCCGTGGAGGTGTCGGTCCCTGGGGCTGCGTCGTAGCCACGCAGCCACCCGTTTTTATTAATGGAGATTTGCCCCGGGGAGGTTGCGGTCCCTGGGGCTACAAAAAGCCACAGGAGGGGGGTCTGTGCACCTTCTCCTTTTTTTGTTAGCAACCAATGCCCCTGGGACTTAGCCCACTGAGAGGCAAATGAAAGGAAGAGGGCGTGAGACTGCACTTTAAAAAATAAACTCAGAAAATTCTGCAGATCCAGCACGGATTTTGCAGCGATTTTAAAAATAAAAACTCTGTTAAGCCCTGGCGTGGTCCCTTGGGGGCCCCTTCACCAAGACTAGGGGCTCAAGGTGTGCCTGCTCCAGCCCCTCGATCTATATCTTTTAAACTCAAATATCCGTAAAAACTACTGAGTGGATTTACATCAAATCACAAAAATCACACTTTCTGGAGCAAGCGCTAACTTTCTGTCAAATTGGGTGTACTTCCATCTATTGGTTTGGGCTATGTTCAAAATCTACAACATGTTTTGGGACCCCAACTCTTCTTGGCCCTTCTCTATATAAAGTCATGCTTTGTAAACGCATATGTGCTGTAAAAATTCTCATTGTAAATGCATGTGTTGTAATGGCATGCGTTGTAATGATGGCATTGTAAAGGCATACATGGTAATTGCATGCGTGGTTCCATCATACACCAAATCAAAACAGACTATTTGTTTGGAGACAGGATGCAATAAGGAACATCACTTTTACAGTTTAGTACCCTGTCCACCAAACTCTAAATGAGGTACATAATGTGTCAAGAGACAAACATAGAGAGAAGTATTCTTTCTACTGTATTTATTTAATCTGCTCTGCTACCATTCTTACATTTTTTGTAATTCTTAATTTTAACCTGTTGTATAATTGTGTATGAGGGAATTTTCTGATAGCACTTTTTCCAATGTACTGGTTGTTTTCTTCTGCATCACTGACTAGTAAAATTTGAAAAGTTCAATTTTATTTCACTAAAAAGGAAATAGCACACTATAAAGTAAGTTAATAAAGAGTTAGTTACTTGTAATTTTAACAGTTTTATGTCTGATGTAAGTACTACCTAATGTACTAAGCTCCACCCTCATTCTGAGCTGTAGAATTCGTGATTCATCTGGTGAATCCTTTTACCAGTCAAATAAGGAACTCAATATAGTTCTGTAATACTTCACATACAATTGCTGCATGTAATTCTGCTGAGAAATTGTCATGTGCATTTGTAAAGTGCACTCTCAACCATGCGGGTATCCAAGCCCAGAGAAGGTGTGTGTGCCTACCTCTACCCCGGGTAGGTTAGTTAATTAAGAAGCCAGTTCTTTAGCCTCTTGTGGAATTCAAAAAGAGAGGAGTAGGTTCTGAGGTGGAGTGAAAGGTCGTTCAGAAATCTAAGAGAAACCTTGTCCTTCTTATCTGGTTCTGTGTATGTTTGGGATTTGTATTAGTAGGAATCCTGTGGAGTGGAGGTGTCTGTGTGGTTTGTGAAAGAAGATGCAAGTGCTCTTGTAAGTGGGGCCTAAGTTGTGTCTTGTCTCGAATGTGTGTGTGAGGAGTTTGAAAAGATCCCGATTATGTATGAGGAACCATTGGAGCTCCCTGAGGTGTGGTGTGATGAGAGGTCTGTGTGAAAGATTGACGATAAGCCTGGTTGCAGAGTCCTGGAGTGTTTGGAGTGTTCTGGTGAGTTTCATATGATTGTGACTTAGTGGGTGTTCCTGTAGTCTAACTTTCTGGTGACTAGGATGAGAGTGACAGTTTTATTGGCATTGCTCGTGAGCCATTTGAACATCTTTCTGAACATATTCAAGATATTCAGGAGGCAGTGACTGCGCCAACTTGTGCAGGCATGTCCGGTTTGCTGTTGATTTAGAATCAGCGGTTCCTGACATGGGTGCTGGGTGTGGGTTCCCATTCAGTCAGCCACTTGTTGGAGTCTTATGGTGAGTTGTTCTTACTGAAGCTAACTACTACTGTCTTGTCAGTGTTGAGCTTCATACAAGTGTCTTTCATCCAGTTATCGAATTTGGTCATGCAGACAGTGAACTTGTTTCATGTATTGGTGGTTTTGTCCAGGAGGAAGAATGTGAATTGCTTGTTGTCAACATACAAGAAGATCTTGATGTTGTGTACATAATTGATGTTGGCCAGAGGGATCATTTAGGCATTGAAGCGGGTGGGTCTGAGCGATGAACTTTGAGGCACTCCACAGATGAGTTTGCAGGCTTACGAGGACTAAGGTGTTTGTGCGCTATCCTTTAAAAAGGAGCAGATCCTGCAGAGGTCAGTTCATTGGATGCCAATCTTATTCAGGAACCTGATTAGGATGGGGTGTGAAGCTGTGTCAAAGCTGCAGGGAGATCCAGTGGAATGAGGGCTGCCATCATGGCTCATTTGGATGTCATCTGCAGTGGTAGTGAGTGTGATTTCTTTACTGTGGGTGTGCCTTAATCCAAACTATGTGGCATAGAGGAGCTGGTGGTTTCACAGGTGGTTGGTGATGTATTGGTTGATTATTTTATCTAAGTCTTGTGCTGGGTATGGTTGGCGGGACATGGGTCTGCAGCTGAAGAGCATTGCTGAGTCAGCAGATGGTTTCTAGAGCAGAGTTGTGACGGAGGCACGTTTCCAAGTGTCCAGGAATGTGGCTAAGCTGATGAAAGCATTGAGGATGAGTGTTAATGTTTTGTTGATCTGTGGGAGCCCTTCGATGAGGTAGGGGCAAAGACCCCTGAGTGCATGGTCCTCTTGGCAGCAGCAGTTTTGCCAGTAATCATATTTGGCCGCAAGGTCAGGTTTTTCACTTTGGCTGTAATTGGAAGTTGAGGTGTGATGATCATCAGATTCAGTTGAGGGTTGTGGTTGCCTTATATGAAGGTGATTTTTTGCACAAAAAATCAGAGACCTTGCTGCAGAGATCTTGCACGGCGGTGATGTTGCTGGAGGCAGCAGAAAACTTGGTGAGTTCTTTGTTGATGGTGAAGAGTTCCTGGTCGGGGTCAATGTGATCTGTAAGAGCTGCATGCTTATTGTTACATATCTGCTAGTTTTTGCATCTGAGGATGAGTTTAAAAATAATGTTATCCATGGTACCTTCATTTTTTCCCCATTTATGCTCCATTTGCTTGCACTGCCGTTTTGTTAGCCTAAGTTCCTCTGTGTTCCAGCAGTCATGTGGTCAGGTGCATGTGATGGTACAGCTTTTGGGGTTCTTAATGGTGTCAGGCAAGTTGCTGGTGTCTAAAGGTCCATGCATGAAGAGGATGGAAGTCCAGTCCTTTTTCTTTGATGCTTTTCTAATTTTGACAGTTGGGTCTGGTGATGGTAGATTTTTGGTGGTGTGAAATGGGTTTACTGAAATAGACGATGGCATGGTCTGTCGAGGTCATAGCTTGTTGACTGTGATGTTGCTGATTAAGAGCATGTGTGAGTGATTATTTGTTACAATAATGTGATTATTTCTCAAATTGGCGTTGGTTTTAATTAACTTGCTATTCAAATCTACCACAGAAGTAGTACTTCCCATTGAGGATCTAAAGGTCCATAATTTGCCCCTATGTAATAATGCTACCGCTAATGAGGCTGGTTTAGCAGCTCCCTCTTTGTGAAAGCAATGCCGGATCCCACAGGAGTTGGGTAACTGTCTGGAACCGTGGGGGCCTTCAGGTTCCCAGCACGGTCCCCAACAATGTCCCCCTGTGCCCTGGGGGAGCACCCAAGGTCACATGGTCAGGAACTGGGGAATGCGGTCCCCGAGGATGAGACCAGCTTGGTGTGGGTAGCGGCGTGGCCACCTCACCCCCAAAAAACATTACATGTTTGGGCCGGGCCCTGGGGAATGGGGACCCCAAGGCTGAAATCGGACTGGGGAGGAGGGGCAGGTGGCCCCCTCCCTCAAAAAAGTAAAATGTTTAGACTGGACCATGGGAGATGGGATCCCTGTGGCTGAGATTGGCCTGAGGAGTGGGACCATGCGTACCTGTGACCAGCTCCAGCTGCGCATATGAAATGCTCTGCGCAGCATGGGGTTGGGTGGTTAGGGGGGATTGGCTGGAGGGGCTTGCCACAGGCATTGCCCTGTGACCAACCCCACCGCGCACAGCTGAAGGCCATGCGTGGTGCAAGGTTGAGTGGTTACATAGGGTTGGCAACAGGGCCTGGCCAAAGGCCATGCGCAGTGGTGGTTGGATTAATGTATAGTAATTAAAGTTATGTCACATTAATGAAAATCATAGAAAATCTCTAAAAAACAAAGGTTACAAGGATGTTATAGTTAGGAAGTACAATAAAAAAAAAAAAACTGAAATTCACTTCAAAAACAAAGGTTACAGGGACGTGAGCTCTAGTAACAGTAACTTGTGCCCTAAGGCATCTATAACTCATACCCCCACCATGCACAGTTTTGTTCTCAATAATTTTACTGCAAATGTTACATTGATGTCATGAGTGATGTAATATATGGGGTAATTAGCAGTTTATGGTGAGGGCGCATGTTATAGTTACTTTAGGGCATGAGGTATAGTTACTTAAGCTAACCATAACTATAACTGATCAATTTCTATGGTTTTGTGTGAGAAAATTCAGATCCTAACTATAACGTCCATGTAATAATTGATTTTTAATTGAATTTCTATGTTAGTTTTTAATTCTATTTCCTAACTATAATGTCCCTATAACCTGTTTTTTAATCTAAAGTAACTTTAATTGCTATGTGTTGTCGCAACCACTGCCTTGTGGCCAGTCTTTGTGGCTAACCTGCTGTAACTACCCAACCCCACACCACGCATGGCCTTCAGCTTTGTGTGGTGAGGGTAACCCACAGGGCATGGCTGCAGGCCAGACCCTTTGGCTAACTACCTGTAACCACCCAACCCTGCATGGATAAGTCTCTGAGTGGGTCTTTGAGTGTGTGCATAAGTACCTCAGTGGGTTTGGCAGTGGGTTAATGGGTCACATAGTGGGTCTGTGGGCGGGTACATGAGTCTCTGAATGGATGAATGAGTGCCTGCAATACTCTTTGAGTAGGTCTGTGAGTGGATGCATGGCTGACTGAGTGGGTCTCAGAGTAGCTACATGATTAAGTGTGTCTGTGATTGCATGCATGAGTGTCTGAGTGGGTCTGTGAATGGGTATGTGAGAGTCTGAGTGGGCCTGTAAGTGGGTGTGTGAGGGTGTGAGTTGGCCTGTAAGTGGGTGTCTGAGTGAGTCTGTAAGTGGGTGCCTGAGTGTCTGAGTAAGTCTGTCAGTGAGTACACAAGTCTTTGAGTGCATCTGTGAGTGAGTGCATGAGTTTATAAGTGGGTCTGTCAGTGGGTGCATGAGTCTTTGAGTGCATCTGGGAGTGAGTACATGGGTCTCTGAGTGGGTCCGTGAATGGGTGCATGAGTCTGAGTGGGTCTGTGAGTGAGTGCATGAATGTCTGAAAGGGGTCTGTGAGTGGGTGCATGAATATCTGAGTGGGTCAGTGAGTGGGTGCATGAGTGTCTAAGGGGACCTGTGAGTGGGTACATGAGCCTCTGAGTGGGTCTGTGAGTGGTTGCATGAGTGTATAAGTGAGTGTCTGAGTGTGTCTGTGAGTGGGTGTCTGAGTGTCTGTGTGGGTGTCTGTAGCTGTGTGAGTGGCTCCACCAAAAGGAACCTCCCTTGCCTTTTTATCCAACAAGAGTACACAGCCTTGTGCAAAATATCTACCCAAGTGAATTTCTTTCAGCCACCTTGGCTAAATGTCCATTATGTATTCCTCACTACAGCTGTGTAGTGGAGCACAAGGAAATGTCATCAGTATGTGTTTTGGCAACATGATTTTCCTGGTGAGTCTTTCTCTACAATTCTGTGATAATATGAATCCTTCTATAAAGTGACCAACAAGACTACAAAGATGCAAATCTCCACAAAATAAGGGTCCTTCCTCTTATCTATATGATGCAAGTGCTTCTATGTTTTGTGGAGATGTCCTCATATTCCTCGCCATCAAGAATTCACACTGGGGGGCCCTTTGGTAAGATGTCCATCATCCTGGCAAAAGGACTCAAAGACCTATGCATACTACTAAGGTGGACAGTGTGGGGCCAAATGAGCGCAGCTTCCAGGTGATTTACAAATTTGCATGATCATACCAATATAATGGAGAACCCTGGACACGAAAAAGCCCACTCGTCACAGTCACATACTGTATAGACTCTGCTCCAATAGATGAGCAATGCGACCGTGGTGGTGCCTTATTTTATTTGGGGGGGGGGTCCCCCGCATTAATTTACAATAATTTGCTCTGGAGAGGTGGTGGCCCCTGCGCCCTCCTAGGGTGCAGGAGGGCCCAGCAGACCTGCTTGCATATGTATTTCAAGTGCCCTGGGGAGGTGGCAGTCCCTGGGGCTGCAGGGTGCCACACAGGCCTCCCACATTAAATTACTATAATTTGTCCTGGGGAGGTGACAGTCCCAGGGGCCCCACTGGGACCCAGTGTGCCCTCCTTCATACCTATATTAAGTGCTCCGTGGAGGTGTCGGTCCCTGGGGCTGCGTCGTAGCCACGCAGCCACCCGTTTTTATTAATGGAGATTTGCCCCGGGGAGGTTGCGGTCCCTGGGGCTACAAAAAGCCACAGGAGGGGGGTCTGTGCACCTTCTCCTTTTTTTGTTAGCAACCAATGCCCCTGGGACTTAGCCCACTGAGAGGCAAATGAAAGGAAGAGGGCGTGAGACTGCACTTTAAAAAATAAACTCAGAAAATTCTGCAGATCCAGCACGGATTTTGCAGCGATTTTAAAAATAAAAACTCTGTTAAGCCCTGGCGTGGTCCCTTGGGGGCCCCTTCACCAAGACTAGGGGCTCAAGGTGTGCCTGCTCCAGCCCCTCAATCTATATCTTTTAAACTCAAATATCCGTAAAAACTACTGAGTGGATTTACATCAAATCACAAAAATCACACTTTCTGGAGCAAGCGCTAACTTTCTGTCAAATTGGGTGTACTTCCATCTATTGGTTTGGGCTATGTTCAAAATCTACAACATGTTTTGGGACCCCAACTCTTCTTGGCCCTTCTCTATATAAAGTTATGCTTTGTAAACGCATATGTGCTGTAAAAATTCTCATTGTAAATGCATGTGTTGTAATGGCATGCGTTGTAATGATGGCATTGTAAAGGCATACATGGTAATTGCATGCGTGGTTCCATCATACACCAAATCAAAACAGACTATTTGTTTGGAGACAGGATGCAATAAGGAACATCACTTTTACAGTTTAGTACCCTGTCCACCAAACTCTAAATGAGGTACATAATGTGTCAAGAGACAAACATAGAGAGAAGTATTCTTTCTACTGTATTTATTTAATCTGCTCTGCTACCATTCTTACATTTTTTGTAATTCTTAATTTTAACCTGTTGTATAATTGTGTATGAGGGAATTTTCTGATAGCACTTTTTCCAATGTACTGGTTGTTTTCTTCTGCATCACTGACTAGTAAAATTTGAAAAGTTCAATTCTATTTCACTAAAAAGGAAATAGCACACTATAAAGTAAGTTAATAAAGAGTTAGTTACTTGTAATTTTAACAGTTTTATGTCTGATGTAAGTACTACCTAATGTACTAAGCTCCACCCTCATTCTGAGCTGTAGAATTCGTGATTCATCTGGTGAATCCTTTTACCAGTCAAATAAGGAACTCAATATAGTTCTGTAATACTTCACATACAATTGCTGCATGTAATTCTGCTGAGAAATTGTCATGTGCATTTGTAAAGTGCACTCTCAACCATGCGGGTATCCAAGCCCAGAGAAGGTGTGTGTGCCTACCTCTACCCCGGGTAGGTTAGTTAATTAAGAAGCCAGTTCTTTAGCCTCTTGTGGAATTCAAAAAGAGAGGAGTAGGTTCTGAGGTGGAGTGAAAGGTCGTTCAGAAATCTAAGAGAAACCTTGTCCTTCTTATCTGGTTCTGTGTATGTTTGGGATTTGTATTAGTAGGAATCCTGTGGAGTGGAGGTGTCTGTGTGGTTTGTGAAAGAAGATGCAAGTGCTCTTGTAAGTGGGGCCTAAGTTGTGTCTTGTCTCGAATGTGTGTGTGAGGAGTTTGAAAAGATCACGATTATGTATGAGGAACCATTGGAGCTCCCTGAGGTGTGGTGTGATGAGAGGTCTGTGTGAAAGATTGACGATAAGCCTGGTTGCAGAGTCCTGGAGTGTTTGTAGTGTTCTGGTGAGTTTCATATGATTGTGACTTAGTGGGTGTTCCTGTAGTCTAACTTTCTGGTGACTAGGATGAGAGTGACAGTTTTATTGGCATTGCTCGTGAGCCATTTGAACATCTTTCTGAACATATTCAAGATATTCAGGAGGCAGTGACTGCGCCAACTTGTGCAGGCATGTCCGGTTTGCTGTTGATTTAGAATCAGCGGTTCCTGACATGGGTGCTGGGTGTGGGTTCCCATTCAGTCAGCCACTTGTTGGAGTCTTATGGTGAGTTGTTCTTACTGAAGCTAACTACTACTGTCTTGTCAGTGTTGAGCTTCATACAAGTGTCTTTCATCCAGTTATCGAATTTGGTCATGCAGACAGTGAACTTGTTTCATGTATTGATGGTTTTGTCCAGGAGGAAGAATGTGAATTGCTTGTTGTCAACATACAAGAAGATCTTGATGTTGTGTACATAATTGATGTTGGCCAGAGGGATCATTTAGGCATTGAAGCGGGTGGGTCTGAGCGATGAACTTTGAGGCACTCCACAGATGAATTTGCAGGCTTACGAGGACTAAGGTGTTTGTGCGCTATCCTTTAAAAAGGAGCAGATCCTGCAGAGGTCAGTTCATTGGATGCCAATCTTATTCAGGAACCTGATTAGGATGGGGTGTGAAGCTGTGTCAAAGCTGCAGGGAGATCCAGTGGAATGAGGGCTGCCATCATGGCTCATTTGGATGTCATCTGCAGTGGTAGTGAGTGTGATTTCTTTACTGTGGGTGTGCCTTAATCCAAACTATGTGGCATAGAGGAGCTGGTGGTTTCACAGGTGGTTGGTGATGTATTGGTTGATTATTTTATCTAAGACTTGTGCTGGGTATGGTTGGCGGGACATGGGTCTGCAGCTGAAGAGCATTGCTGAGTCAGCAGATGGTTTCTAGAGCAGAGTTGTGACGGAGGCACGTTTCCAAGTGTCCAGGAATGTGGCTAAGCTGATGAGAGCATTGAGGATGAGTGTTAATGCTTTGTTGATCTGTGGGATCTCTTCGATGAGGGAGGGGCAAAGACCCCTGAGTGCATGGTCCTCTTGGCAGCAGCAGTTTTGCCAGTAATCATATTTGGCCGCAAGGTCAGGGTTCTCACTTTGGCTGTAATTGGAAGTTGAGGTGTGATGATCATCAGATTCAGTTGAGGGTTGTGGTTGCCTTATATGAAGGTGATTTTTTGCACAAAAAATCAGAGACCTTGCTGCAGAGATCTTGCACGGCGGTGATGTTGCTGGAGGCAGCAGAAAACTTGGTGAGTTCTTTGTTGATGGTGAAGAGTTCCTGGTCGGGGTCAATGTGATCTGTAAGAGCTGCATGCTTATTGTTACATATCTGCTAGTTTTTGCATCTGAGGATGAGTTTAAAAATAATGTTATCCATGGTACCTTCATTTTTTCCCCATTTATGCTCCATTTGCTTGCACTGCCGTTTTGTTAGCCTAAGTTCCTCTGTGTTCCAGCAGTCATGTGGTCAGGTGCATGTGATGGTACAGCTGTTGGGGTTCTTAATGGTGTCAGGCAAGTTGCTGGTGTCTAAAGGTCCATGCACGAAGAGGATGGAAGTCCAGTCCTTTTTCTTTGATGCTTTTCTAATTTTGACAGTTGGGTCTGGTGATGGTAGATTTTTGGTGGTGTGAAATGGGTTTACTGAAATGGACGATGGCATGGTCTGTCGAGGTCATAGCTTGTTGACTGTGATGTTGCTGATTAAGGAGAAAATCTGGTCCAATAAGTGTCTTGTGGGAGGGTATAGTGATATTCATGGTAAGACTGATGTTTCTAAACGTTTCCAGAAGGGCTGTAGTGCTTTGGTCTGTGGAGTGTTCTAGGTGAAAGTTAGGGATGCAATGAATTCCATGATATCACCATGTTGGACTTGGCCCTTTTTGCAGGTTCATCCTATTTTTTCTGACCTCTTGCTGCTGGCTCTAGGACTCTGAGCACTTTATTTCTTCTGATCAGTACTGAAGTGTAGGTGCTCTCCCTTCTTGGTATGATTGGCTTAAACCTAATTGGCACATTTAATTTATCTGTAAGCCCCATATACAGTGGTATTTCTATCCCCAGGGCCTGTAAATTAAGTGCTACTAGTGGGCCTGCAGCGCTGCTTGCGCCACCTACTGAAGTAGCCTTCAAAGCCTGTCTCAGGCCTGCTAACACAGGGCCTGTGTGCACAGTTTGCTGCCACAGGCACCTGGCATCTAAATTTACTTGTGAGGTCCATAACTCACCTTTTACCACATGTAAGTCAACCCTAAGGGAGGCCCTAGTTAGCCCTATGGGCAGAGTGCTATGTATGTAGATGGCATAACATGTGCCTGTTGCATGGCCTGTCCTGGTAGTGACAAACAGCCTATTTGGTTTCTCACTGCTGTGAGTGCTGCCTTCTCATAGGATTGAATTGAAAATGCCCTGCCTTATGTCTAGGGGGTATTGTCTGATTTATGAGGGGTAGCATAGGCATGTTTGGGATGGTTGTAATGCTACTTATTGGTGTAAGTGGATTTTTTATTATCATTACAGAAATGCCACTTCTAGGAAGTGAGCATTTCTCTGTGCTGATGACTCTGGTGTTTTGCAGCTTGATTCCAATCCACGTCTTGGCAGAGTGACAGTTGGGCTTTGCACAACTTTTCAGCAGCCTGTACGCAGGGAGGGTGGAGGTGTCAAAGAGGTACTTCTGCATATTGAATGGTCTTCCTGAGCTGAGAGAAGGGGAGGCCGGGGCACACCTGCATTTGTGAAAGCTGTACCCTAGCCTCACACAAAGGGCTTGTTTGCTCCTAACTGATGTCTAGAGCCTGTGCTGGAGGAGAGAGGGGACACTCCTGGAACCAATTGGAACTGGTTGGAACCTCTTATCCCCCTCTTTGTTAAACCTTTGAAAAACTGAATAAAAGTACAGAGGGTTTTCCCCATGAAAGAAGACAGACACCTACAGACAAGAAACATACTTGGAACTGGACACAGAATGTTCCTGTGTAGGAACTCACTCAGGAACCGCCTTAGACTGCTGTTGCTGCTGACCTGTAACCTGCTTGGTCACTAGGAGGAATTGCCATTGACTGCATTCCCCTTGTGCTGGCCTGCTTTGTGGGTCCTACCGCCCAGTGCTCCACTTGTGTTCTCCAAGGGAAGGGTGCTATGGCCCCTGACCCCTGCAATCTTTGGCTTTATCAGCGTGAGGACAGAACTGTGTTTGAGGCTCCTGGGCTGGGACAGAAACGCCTGGAGAGCGCCTTCTTGCCATTGGCTGAAGCGCCTGGAGAATGTTTTTTCTTGTGGGCAGATCAGCGCTTGGGGAGTGCTTTATCTTTCCAAGCCCTAGTATCTTGCGAGCGATTCACGGGTTGCTGACGTGCCAAAATCACAGCTGCGACCAGCGCATTCTTAGTGGTAAAGCGCGTTGGAGTCGCGCTGCCCCGGTACCGCACAGAGTGAAGACTGGAGCAAGAGTGCTCCTATCAGTGCCCCTGGGGTGAATCATGTTCCGAGGAGCACCCCTGAGGCACCAACCATCACTGACTATGGCCAGATCACCACTGCGGCCCAGGCAGGCTGCATTAGACTTGTGCACCAGATCGGTGTGGGCAAGTCAGTTGGGGCTGATAGTTCGGGTGGGGAGGAGGCTTCATAAGAGGTCCCACGCTGTCCGAGGCCCCAGTGTGTTGTTGATAAGGATGGGCGGGGAGGAAGCCTCATCAGAGGCTCACTCCCCCACGGGGCCCTCATCTTTGTTCAGATTTCACGGTTGGGGAGGAAACCTCATTGGAGGCCCCCCGTACCACTGGGTCCCATTTTCTAGTTTGGCTCTGCTCCCCCTGGGAGGGCTGGTCGTGGCCCGGGGGGTGCACAGGGACTCTACACACCCGATTTGGGCACAGGCCCCCAAGAGGGACCCCAATACAAGAACTTAGGTGGTACAGGTCGCCCCCAACCAGAAAACGGCCCCTGCTTTGGCACCGAGGAGCTCAAAGGTCCCCAGCTTTACTCGTGGCACTCGAGCTGCCTTGTCATAAAACAGAATAATGACCACATGTTTTTCTGATGTTCCTTTTATGGCGATTCTGCGAATGTTGTGCTAACCTGTTTTGTTGTATGACTTGCCATGTGTTTTCTCATGTTCCTGGTATGGGCTTTTATGATGCTTTTATGACAAGTGCATTTCTTCCTTAGCATTTTCCTGACTACTGCTTATGTTGCAGAACAATAAGTAACCTGTGTGTTATATGGGACTACTGCTGGTTTTTGCAGAGTAACAGTACTGTTCATTGTTCTGACAACTGCTTGGGTAGCAGGGTACTACTGACATGTTGTGTTTGGCCTAATTATAATGTGTACAATATAGTTTAATTTTATATAAGTTGGTGTTGTGTTTCTTTTGGGGTGGGGAACGTGCATCACATGTATTGTGTCTGTTGTGCAAACGCTTTAAACATTGACTCTGGGTATGGCCTGACTGCTCTTGTCAAGCTACCATGGGGGTGAGCAGGGGCTATCTTGGATGAGTAACTCCCTTGTCCTGACTAGAGTGGGTGGGTTCTTGCCTGGCTTAGGTGCATACCCTAGCCAATCAGAAACCCCATTGCTAACACACTACATAATTGGTGTGAAGTCCTGGTGGTTTGTATTCAGAGTTGCATCCAAGGAGAAGTTGGTCTTGATGTGTATGTTGAAGGGAAGGCATTCCATGTAGCTGGTGTGTATGTTTGTGTGGCTGGTGCAGCGGATTGTATGTTTAAATATGATGAAGACACTCTGGGCTTGTGCTGACAATTTTGTCTAGTGATCTTGTAGCAGGTAGAGATGGCTATAGTGATGTTGGGTGCAGAAGTTGGACTTAGCCATGTTTCTATAAGGAAGAGCAGGTGAGGAGAACAGTCGTGCAGCAGCTCCCATCTCTCTCTGGCATGTTTGGTGAGTGAGCGGGTGTTTAGGAGCATGCATACAAGTGTGGCATGTTGCATGGGTGATGGTTGGTCATTGCGAGTAGTAGCAGGTGGATGATTTGTTTGAGTGCAGGAGAGTGGAATTCTGCATGCAGGAGTGGTGGGGTGTAGGGTGATGGAGAGTCCATGAGGCACATGGGAACAACCCCATAGTCTTTTGTGGTCTGGTGTAGCAGCAGTATGGAAAGTGGCAGCTAGAGTGTGCAGGAGCACAAAGGGTAGCAGTGCGTACTAGGATAACCAGGGTTCTTAGTGCTCAGCACGGTGCAGGCTCAACAGGCATAGACAGGATTGCATTTGGTGCCCATTGCTGTGTCAGTATTGCTCGATTAAAGTGTCATCTGCGTGTCCATGCTGCAGCTGCCAATAAGTAGGTCCTAGGGGTAGAGGGAGGTGCACAGAGGCCAGTGTGCAGCCTACAGGTGGATGGTGGGAAATTAGGTCTTGCTTAGGTTGTACAGTTAAATACATTTTTGTCAGAAAACCAGAGATGGAACTTCCTGTGCAGACATATGACAGGAAAACCATTGATTTCTTCCGTGTAGATGATGGGAAATGTTGTGATTTCACTTTCTGTGCTCCTTCTTGGCTTCTTTTAAAAACCAGTGATGCTTTTTCATGCACAGATAAATGATGGGATATGAAGTGATGTTGCTTCCAGTGCAGATGGATGAGGGGGAAAAAAATTGAGGGATTTGACCCAACAAAAGGCACAGAATGTGGGAATGATATTTTGGAAATCGGTGCAACAATATTTTCATGTTATTCCTCATTCTGTAGGGAATCTATCAAGGGATTATTCATTATTAAGTAATAAAAAAAAAATTCTGCACCCAGGAATTACTGTCATCCATGACATCAATTGGGAATTGCCTCAGTAGCATTATCACAGGTTACTGTGGTGCTCTTGATTGATGACTAATACTAAAACATATGATATAAAATGTGTCCCATTGGTGCAGGTAATTGAGATAGGTTATTTGCTCTGCAAGGTTATTTATCTTTTACATGTACAACAGGCTGCATCTTTTAAACAGGCCACAAGCATGATTATCGTGAGCAGCAGGGCTGCCAGTCGCAAATCATTCACAGATACAAATGGTATATTAATAGCAAGACACTAATTAACTGCACTTCTGAATACACCACACTTACAACAAGTATTTTCTTTATCCTTTCAAAAGATGTGTTTGCTTTCTTTTTGGTTGTTTGAGGTATTGAGTATTACTTGCTTTTTTTAGAAAGCACCGGCCCTACATCAGCTTTGGGTTTCACTGACAGATGTATGCTTCCTGATGAATTCAGTCTCCTTTTTTCCTTTCCATACAAAAGATATTTTATATTCCAAGACCAAGATTTTTTTTGTGCTAGTTGAAAATCATTAAAAATCATGGCTTCTGAATGTAATTACTATCAGGGTTGCTGCCACTCTGTCTTGATGAAGACCCCGATGAAGTTAATGTAGAAGTTTGAAACTTCAGCGTCTTTCACTGTGGGCTCATTTCTTGTTGACTCATGAACAACACTGTTGGAAATGGCTGTTTCTGCAGGGTCTGCTTTAAACATTTTGCCTTCCTCCTCCTCATAATTTTGCTGAGTTTGTTTTTATTGGCCTTAAGACTCTAAGCCCATTTACAACTGCTAACCAGTACTAAATTAAATGTGCTTTCTCCTCTCAACATGGTAATATTGGGTTTTCTACAATTGACATATTTAACTTACTCCCTATTAATATGCACTACATGTGCCTAGGGCCTGTTCATCAAATGTGACTAGTGGTCCTACAGCTCTGATTGTGCCCCCACTTAAGTAGCCCTTTAAAAATGTCCCATGTATGCCATTACAGAGTCTGTGTGTGCAGTTTAAACTGCAATTTCAACCTGGCAAAAATAAATATGTTGCTAGGCCCAAACTTTCCCTTTTTATACATATACATCACCCCTAGATAGATCCTGGGCAGCCCAAAGGACAGGGTGCAATGTATCTAAAAGGCACAACATGTGCTGTTATGTTTTACATGTCCTGGTAGTAAAAAACTCTTTAATTTGTTTTTCACTACTTCAAGGCCTATCTCTCCCATGGAATAACATTGGAGTTGCCTCATTACATCCTAAACGTGTAGCTCCCATATGGGAAGAGATGACCTTCATGTTTGGTGTCTCCGGATTCACAATTTAAAATCCTTACTTATGGTGAAACCTCATTTGAAATGCAATTCTGATAATCTCACTCTTAGAAAGTTTGAATTTTCTGGCCTTAGTCATTTGGTGCCTTCAGACTGTCTCTGGTCACATGACTGGGTGTAGTTGGCAGTTGGGTTTTGTGCACTCTTCCCAGATAGTCACACAATAGTGGGAATGAGTGTGCCTCAATGGGCCATTAACTGTCTTGATTGGGGGAGTGTGTCCTGTCCACACACAAAGAGATTAACAACCCTGTATTGTCACTCCAGCCACCTTGCAACCAGGGTAGGGAAGGAAGAAAATGTATTGAACTCAAAGCCACTGTCTAGAAGCATCTCCCACCTTCTAGAACTAGGGCACCAAAGATTAGATACTGGACCTCCAATACTACAACTTCAGTACACTTCTGGGCCTGTGGATAGTGTGCCACGAAAAAGGACTGTTGTGATGCTGAATACCTGCAACTCCGTTGGATTGCTGTTTTGCTGGACTACTCATTTGCCATGCTGACCTGTGCCTGTTGCCCTCTTGTCTGGGAGTGAAGGGACTGGAGCTGCATCTCTCCAGCCCTGAACCCAAAGTGACTCCAAGGGCCAATTGTCTGGTCCACTGATCTGAATAAAAGACTGCCAACCAACCTATCTCTGCACCTGGACTTTGATAGCTGTAAGCCTGATATGCCAAGTGATGCCACCCCAGTCCTGCACCTCGGGAAGAGGGCCTAAAGTGCATGGTCCAGCAGAACTGACCCAACTGTGGCGTACTTGACCCATCACCGTCACTGCACTGATCAGAACTGGCACATCACTCATGTTGCATGGATCAGAACTGGCCCATCACCTCTGCTGTGGGGATCAACTCTGATCCATTGCCGCTGTTGCAGGAACTGAATCAGTGCATCGCTTTAGGACCCACCACAACTTGCAACCGATGCATCACCATTGCTACGTGAATAAAATTTACTTATCTCCTCTACTGCGTGGGGAAAATTGATGCATCTAATCTGCTGTGGGCATCAACATTGGATCATTGCTTCAGTTGCACCCCTCATCTTTGTCATCGATACAACCAGGATTAAGGTACTTTCGTTCAGAAAGCCTCACTGGATCGCTGTAGCTGGACCTCTCTCCATTGTGGTCAGTCTGAAATCTTGACTTTGTCCTGGTCTAGCATGACCAGAAATCTCTGGTTGGCGCTTCTTGCTTGTAAGCGCTATTTTTCAGTTTAATCTCTGTTCAATTTCTGCTCATTGGATTTTTGTTTTTTTGGTCTTGTTTATTTATTATAATAATAATAAGTTATATTTTTCTAGGTTATTGTTGGACCTCTTTTGTGCGCTGTTTCACTGTTTTACTGCTTGAAGTGTTGCACATGTGCGTTACACATTGCCTCCATGTTAAGCCTGACTGCTCTGGGCCAAGGTACCAGGGGGTTGAGCACAGATTAATTTGGAGTTTCCTTGTGCTTTATCCCGACTAGGATTGGGGTTGCTGGTTGACAAGGGCTCACTTCCTAGTCAACCAACAACTCAGTTTCTTACAAGTACAGTTAAAACTGAAGGTTTGTGTTGTCAAAAGGGAGCTTCCAATTAGTCAACAGTTCATTGTTTTGTTAATATTACATGTGTACCAACAATCACCCTTTTCTAAGTTCTCCTGCACTGTGCTGTTATTGGATTACCTAAGTAAAGGAATATATTTATATAATACACTTGTATTTATATATATTTTTTCAGATATGTTCTGTTGCCAGCAAGGATATTGTATATCATTGCCAGTTGAGTACAGGCCACACTCCGACAAGTCATGCTCACAGCTAAGTTGCCACTATAGTGCCATATAACAAACTCATGTTGTGAGCTCTTACATTTATATTCAGTGGTTTGCTTCCCATGTTGTGCAAGATATGTGCTCCTTACTAATGACACCTTAGTGGGCCCTATCCCTTCCATGCAATGATCACAGGTGACCTCACATCTTTTTCTGTTTCCTCTGCCCTGCTTTATACATTGTATGTCCCATATTACACAAATGACATTGAAAACTAAGCATAGGGTCGAAGTGTACTAGTCATTAACCGAGAATGGGATATAATCCATTACAATGATGGGCCCTCATTTCGACCTCTGCCGTCTTTTTTAAAGACCGCCAAGGTACCGCCGTGCTGAAGACCGCCAGTGCAGGCGGTTTTCCGCACAGCTTATTATGACTGCTGGCAGCCCTCCGTCCTTTTTTGGACTGGGAGCCGCCAGCAGCTATACTGGCGGTTGGTGGGGAAGTGGAGGCTGCTCCACCTCCACCGCCCTGTCATCAGAACACCGCCGACCGAATCACGTTCCATGATCCGGCGTGGCAGTGTTCTGGTGATGGGGTGCTGGCGGTGGCGCGGCCCCCGTGGATCCCATCCCCTCCCGGAGGATCAACGGACAAGGTAAGTTGATCATCCGTTAGGGGAGGGGGGTGGGGAGGTGTTGTGTGTTGTGTGCATGCATGGCGGTGTGCGTGTGAGTATGTAGAGGAGGTGTGTGAGTGCGTGCATGCATGCAGGGGCTGTGTTGTGTGTATGGGAAATGAGTGTGGGTTGGTATGTGTGCATGTCTGTTTGTGTGTGTGTGAGGGTATGTGTTGTTGTAGTGTATGTGTGCGTGTAGGGTTGTGTGTATGTGCATGTTGGGGGTGGGTGTGGGGAGGGTGTGGGTATGTGCATGTTGGGGGTCCTGCCACCTTTGAGGGGTGGCAGGGGGGTAGAGGGTGTGGGGGGAGGACTCGGGTTGGGGAGGGGGGTGGAGGAGACCCCTAGCAGTGCCAGGGAAGGAATTCCCTGGCACTGATAGTGCCTACCGCCATGGATTTCATGGCGTTCCAAACCACCTGAAATCCATGGCAGTATGCAGGGTCCTGATACCGCCGGCGGTCTGGTGACGGTTGCCGAGTTTGTGTCCGAAATCTCCAGCCCAGCGGTCGTCACCGCCCTGGCGGTCAGAGTAGAGAAGTGGCGGATGACCATGGTGGTAACCGCCATGGTCATAATTCCATTTTTTTTTCCACCGGCCTGTTGGCTGTATTACCGCCACTTCTCCCCTTCCCGCCAGGGTCGTAATGAGGCCTATAGTGTCTCAGGTGGATTCTTCCTATCGATGTGTAGCTTTCAAACTAGACACGGCATCACCTTAGCTGTTTTTACATATCTGATTGTCCAGTGCTTTAATGGTTCTATGATGGTCATAAATGTATTCTTAAAAATAACAAATGGCAAGAAAAGACCTACCAAGAACGCATGTACATGGGCACTCCACCGCCACTTCTCTACACGGCAAAAATATCCACTTTCTGAATCAATGATGCGTGTAGAGTTGACTGAGTGATTGACATGCGAAATGTAAAACACTCACATGAGTAAAACGCACTGTAGCAGAAGTTATGTTGGAACACAGTTCACTGCGCTTTAAATTGTCCAGATTCAAATTCAGGAAGCCACCCCCAAATAAAATTTAGACACACAGCAAGTTGGACTTGTAGGGCTGCTCACAAGCACACTGACTTGCCACTGCATGCGGCACTGTGCATGACCCAGTCAAGGAACACATCTCATTCACACCTTATTTGCAGTAAATTTGAGTTAAGTTGTAAGCTTCCACATCCGTGCTGTCATCCTACTTCAACTAGCCAATGAAAATGTGCATGCAGGCAATGAGCCATTGCTTAAAATCATTAGAAGTACTATGGCACTGGTAGAGTTATGGGCGTCCCTAAGGGGTCACAGATGCTACCCCTTGGGTTGCGCTTTGTGACCCCTGGCAGTGCCTTTGCAACCCCTGGCCTCAGAGGTGGCAAATCCATGGCAGAAGCACATGGGCAGCTCGTCCTTACGGACGTCAGTGGAGTCTTCGTGCTCTGTTTTCTGGCAATTTTTTATTACACTGACGGTGAATATAATAATAATATTATTCACTGTTAATGTAATAAAAATGGAATACAGTTAGCTGGAATAAGCCCTACGAGTAAAAATGCTTTGAATGTATATTGTGTGTATGCTTGTGAGAGTGTGTAAATGTGAACCAGAGAGTATGTAAGTGTGCATTTGTGTGTATGTGTATGTGTGTGTGAGTGAAAGTGAAAGTGGATGTCAAAGGGCATGTGATGTCACTTGCACTACCCTTGACATTTCGGTGTATTGACGTCCATTCTAATAGTAATAGTAATAGTAAGAATCGTAGTAATCTTAGCAGTAAAAATTGTTAGTTACTGTCATAGTATAGCAATGGTAATAGTTGGCATAGTTCTAACATTATTATCAGTAGAGGTGGTAGTAAGCATAGCATGGTGTTGTGGTAGGATTAGAAATATAGGTATTAATAGCAGTATGAGTATTAGCTGTAGAAGTAGTTGTTATAGTACAGAAGGTGGTAAGATTGTTTTTACTGAGAGCTTTATCAGTAATAATGGTGGTTTCAGGAGTGATAGAGGTAACAGTGGCAGTAGTAAAGATACCAGTAGTATTGGAAATAGTGGTAGTAGTGGCAGTAGTGGTAGTAATAATTGTGGTATTATTGGATGTATTAGTAGCAGTAGTACTAGGAATGTTTAGACACACCATGGTTATTTGGTTTTGAAGTCTTTGAAGACTGATAACCAATGTCTTTGGGGCTCTTGATCACCTGCCAGTAGTCTATACCACCATGAACACGCATCTTGCTAACTCAATCCAATGGGGTCATGTCTTTAACAATAGGATTGACTTGAGGTGAATGAGAGGTCCAAATTAAAGATGAGTGAACAGGGAGAGAAGTAGAGAGTCCTACCAGAAGTAGTGTCATAAGGACTCTAGTACTCCAACGGGACTGCTGCGTTTGGGGCAACATCACCTCTGCGTTGTAGGCAACTGAGTCACTTCCACAACAGTTGGCAGCTGTCGGCCCAACCCTCCCAGATCTAGCAGCACCTCACTCAATCCAAACAGTAAAGGTTATTTATGCCTTGCGCAAGGAACTCTGAAAGCCCCTAAAGGAAATTGTGATGAAACAAGCCTTACCCTTTTCTCTCCACATACAAATCTCTTACACACATAGGCAAGACAAGAGATGCAGGACAGTTTTCAATACATTTATTGAAAAGACTGCAATGTACGATAAACTGCATAAGCTGCAATGATTAGGTTAATGAGGAATAACAAAGTCAGGATTGCGAAAACTAGAGATATAAATATAAACAACCCCAACATACTGTCATGACATGAGTGTACAATTCCTACCTAAAAGCCTAATCTCTAGCCCCTGAGTTGAAAGCATGATGCTGTAAACCAAATCTGTCTATGAGAAGGGCACTCCTCCCCAACTACCTTGGTAAAAGGTCAGGCCGCGAGTCTCTAGATCAGGATCCGTGAAGACACAAAGGATGAGGTCAGCTGAAAACTGGCATGCGGCATTGATGGAAACTCTGGGTGGAATCCCCTCTAATGCCCTTTTTCCTACAGGAAGGATTTAAAAGGGACATGTTTATGTTTATGCACAAAAGCCTGATGCGGGTATGTACTTAAGAGCTGGACTGCTTATGCAGTCTTGGGGCTGGCAATAGAAAATATTATTCTGTGTGCCTCGCATTCCATTCTTGTGAATCAAAGTAAAGGGACATGATGCAAAGTATGTCATCCATAGCACTGCCAATGATGCTTACTTAGAATAGCGACTGATAATGAAATTAAAAACATTGCCACTAAAAGAGGCAGAAATAAAATTTACAAAAATGAATACAGGAATGCAGAACATAATAAATAGGTAAAAGGGCACAGGTTGCAAGCCTAAACTAAGCTATCACTGTGAACATGAGACTAACTATATTGGACCCACAACAGTAGAAATTAGTAATTTTACTGTTTAGTCACTTTAATGTTTCTCTCATCCTCAATAGGACAGGATCATGGTTGTGCTTGATGTTTTCTAAAGATTCAGAAATATTTTCTAGATACATTTAAATGTAATCTGCTAACATTTGGATGTGGGTTTTAACCTGGGCTAACCATGAAGACAGGCAATGAAAGCAATTGTTACTTTATAGCAGGTATAAGCAAAGCCTTGTTGAACACTGTAGAGTGCATAACAAATATTCTGAAGAATTTAACCATTCCAGTTCCTTTTGCCTCTGAAAAAATGCAATGATCCAGTTTGGCACATTTGGGAAATAGCAAACCTTTCTTACATTCAGATTAGCACACTGTTGTAGTTAGTGATTGTGAGACATTGTAGTATTAGTTGAGGAGGGTCAGGACTCACCTCAAATTATATTTCCAATTATATTGTCAGGGTGAACCAGTAAATTTACTAAATAAACCTGGGCTCCCCCTCTGGTAGCTTGGCACAAAGCAGTCGGGCTTAACTTAAATGCCATGTGTAAAGTATGTGTGCAGTGCTCAAACAACAACACGAAAATGAAAACAAAAACAATAACTAGAATTGGAGATGTGCATTTTTCATGTTTTAAATAAAAATAGCACCAAAAAGCAAAAAGCACAAACTGTTTTTTTTTGTTTGTGCTAGACAGGGTGAAAGTAAAAAAATAAGGCTGGTCCCGATGGATTGTCAGTTGGATATAGGGACTGTGGGCCTCATTTAAAATGTTTTGGTGCATGGCAGTGCTGCAAGCCTTCCTGCTGCACTACTCTGTGTCGAAAGAAAAGGGAAGGAATGATAGGGTGCATTCCTATCCTCTTCAACAGTGCTGGCCCACAATTGGCTGCTATGTTCCACTGCAGGCACCCTTGCAAGGGTGTTTGCATTGTAGGGATAATTGTTTTTGTGCAGGAAGGGATACCTTCCTCTGCAAAGACAATCAATGGAGGGTATTTGACTTTTCATCCTTGGGGTTGTTTCCCTTAAATTCTTGCCTCTGTTCCCTAGGTTATTTATGTGTGCTGGACTCTGTGTTTGCTGTTTTTGTTACTCTGGGCACATCACCACTGTTAACCAGTGCTAAAGTGCAAGTGCTCCTTTACAAAATGTGTATGTAATTGGCTTATCCATGATTGGCATATTTGATTCACTAGTAAGTCCCTAGTAAAGTGCCTTAAAGGTGGCAGGGCCTGTAAATCAAATGCTACTAGTGGGCCTGCAGCACTGGTTGTGCCACCCACATACGTAGCTCTGTAATCATGTCTAAGACCTGTCATTGCAGTGTCTGTGTGCAGTTTTAACTGTAAATTCGACTTGGCAAGTGTACCCACTTGCCAGGCCTAACCTTCCCTTTTCTTACATGTCAGACACCTCTAAGGTAGGCCCTAGGTAGCCCCAAGGGCAGGGTGCAGTGTATGGTTAAGGTAGGATATATAGTAATGTGTTTTCTATGTCCTGACAGTTAAATATTACTAAATTTGTTTTTCACTGTGGCAAGGCCTGTCCCTTTCATAGATTAACATGGGAGCAACCTTTAAATGTGATTAAAGTGTAGATTCCGTTTGGGGGCAGATGGACATGTGGAGTTTGGGGTCTCTGAGCTCACAATTTTAAAATACATCTTTTAGTAAAGTTGATTTTAAGATCGTGTGTTTGAAAATGCCACTTTTAGAAAGTGAGCATTTTCTTGCTTATACCATTTCTGTGACTCTGCCTGTTTGTGGATTCCCCTGCTGGGTCAGTTTGACAGTTGGGCTGGATGCACCTCACACCAGATAGTGACACAAAGGGAGCTGGGGTGTAGCCTGCATACCCTGATGAGCCATCTATGCTAGGAGGCAGCGGAGGAGTGGTCACTCACACCTGAAAGGGCTGTGCCTGCCCTCACACAATGCAGTCTCCAACCCCCGGTGAGTGTCTGGGGCCTGGCCTGGGCAAGGCAGGATTTTACATTCAAAAGAGACTTTACTTTGAAGTAGGCCTACTTCAAAGGATAAAGTGGGTTTAAGAAGGGCACCCAAAACCACAGACTTCAGAACACTTCTGGAAACAAGAGGGACCTCTGCCTGGAGAAGAGCTGAAGAGCTGAGGAAGAAGAGCTGCCCTGCCTGTGACTGTGTTTTGTGGAGCTATCCTGCAGTTGCTGCTTCTGCCAGAGTAGGAGGGCAAAGACTGGACTTTGTGTGTCTTCCATCTTGAGAAGAACCCTTAAGGGCTTGATTTAGAGCTTGCCTCCTGTTGTTTGAAGTCTCAAGGATAGCAAAGACTTCTCTCTACCAGCACCTGGAGTCTCTGGAGAGACTCCTAATCTTCCCTGTGGTGCCCATCCAGTTCCTGGGACCCTGAAAGGAAAACCTGGAAGCCTAAGAGGAAGAAATCCAAGCAGAGAGCGCCGTGCTGGGAAAAGATCGACGCGACTCCAATCTGCGGCTGAAGAAAGAACGCGCTGCCGGCTCCGTGGCTGAAAATCGACGCTCACCAGAAACGATACTGAAGAATTGATGCACAGAGCAGGAGAAATTACGTGAGGCATCGCTGATGGAGGCTGGGAGGTCGCAACCCGCGCTGCGTGGTTTTCGGATCATCGTGCGGCTCAATTTCCAATGCAAACACCGCTCGGTGTGTAAAAACAGCACAAGGCCTGCCTGGACCCAAGAGTGCTGACTGGTTCGACGCATCGCTCTCCTGCAGAGAGAAGAAACAATGCTCCGCGACCCGATGAAAAGAGAAACGACGCAAGGTCCCGCTCGTGAGTGAAATCGAAGCATCGCAAGCCCTTTTTGATGCACACTCGCCTGTGTGGGGTTATTTTTGACACACCCAAGGTACATTTTCACACTAACAGTGTTAGTGTGTGTTTTAAACTACATAAAGACTCTTTTTGCTTTTTAATTGAAAACTTGACTTTTGTCATTTTGGTCTTATTTTGTTGAGATAAATATTTCCTATTTTTCTAAACCTGTGTTGATTCAATTTGTAGGAAATTCATTAAGTTACTGTGTGTGTTGGTACACATACTTTATACCTAGCACTCTGAAGTTAAGCCTACTGCTCTGCCAAGCTACCAAGGGGGTAAGCAGGGGTTAGCTGAGGGCTGATTCTCTTTTATACTTACTAGAGTGAGGGTTCTTACTTGAACAGGGGATAACCTGACTGTCAATCAAAGACTCTATTCCTAACATTGGTGATCAGCGGTTGGGATTTGGACTTGTATTTGTACTTGACATCCAGTGATCAAGTGTACACTACTGTTTGAGTGCAGACCACTATGTGACCACATACTACTTGTCTTGTGATTCTCATTTTTCTCTTTGGTACCTTTTTTGTTCTACTTAAATTTTTTTCACTGATTCCTTGATTGACTTTCTTTGACACTTCATTTGGGAACTTGCTTTTCTGCCTTTGGAACTTTGCACTTGTTTTTGAATCTTCATCATGTCCCAAGCTGGAGATGCATCAGTTAGAGCTGACTTTGACCTTGAGAAACTGGAGAGTTATACCAAGGCTCAGTTGAAGCAGTTCTGTAAAAGTTTTGACTGTCTCATTAAGAGCTCATCCAGGAAGGAGGAGCTGCAAAAGGCGCTGCGGGCCTGGGTGACAGCCAAGAGCACTGAAGGGCACACAGAGGATGAGGGAGATGAGGAGGGAGAGGAAGAGTGTTCCATGCACAATGGGCCTGTTATGTCCAGGGAGAAGGTCTTCAGGGAAAGTAGCATTATCTCATCTAAGGGTCTGGCACCTTAGGAGTAACAGGACAGACAGGCAGAAAGGGAGTACACATTAGAGCAGAGAAGGCTGGCCATTGAGGAGAGGAAGTTAGCAGTGGCTCATGAGCTTAGCTTAAGAGAGATGGATCATAGAAGCCAGTCCAGTAGAGAGGGTGGCAGCAATCCTACAGTGCAGCCTGAGAGGAGGGTGCACATTCCTAAAGATCTTGTGAAGCATTACAAGAGGGAGGATGACGTATACTTGCGGTTCAAGGGGTATGAGTCTGTTCTCCACATAAATCAGGTCCCTGAAGCTCATTGGGGGGCGGGTCTGTGGAAGCACTTTGGGGTAGAGGGGAGGGATACACTGACAGCCTTAGGGGATGCTCAGAGTCTCACCTACACTATCATGAAGGATGCCCTACTCACAAGGTATGGTCTCACCCCTGAGCAGTATAAGGATAAGTTTAGGTCCTACAAGATGAAGGAATCCCAAACATGGTTGGAATGTGTTCATTCTTATTGCAGGTCACTGGATGGTTGGGTGAAGGGCAGTAAGGTAACTACGTATGAGGGGCTTTACAATCTGATTACTTGGGAGCACTTGTACAGTTCATGTTTTCCAGAGCTGCGAAAGCACCTGATTGACAGTAAGCTGACTGACCCCAGTAAACATGCGTCTGAAGTGGACCACTGGGAGAGCACCAAGGTCCATAAGAGGTATGGGGAGACCACGGCAAGGGTGAGCAGGGTCCCTCTCAGAAGAAAGGGGGGTAAGGGTAAACAGTGGGAGTTCTCTAAAGGGCCCCAAACAGATTCCCACAGTAAGGATTCCCAACACCCCAGTGAGAAGAAACCATGGTTCTCCAAAGGGAGGCCAGTGGCAGGTGGTCCCCCACATAAGTGCTATGCATGTGACCAGGTGGGTCATGTGAGGGGGGACCCCAAATGCCCCAGGATTACACCGGCACCCAATGGTGCGCCGTCCCAGGGATTTCCCAGTGTAGCGTTCGGAGAGGAGTTGGTTTCAGGTGGGTGGGAACCAGCTGAGATTACCCTTGTCTCACTAGGGAACAGTGAGATGGTCCAGAGAACCCTTTTACCTGAAAACACTAAGAAGTACAGGCAGTGGGTGACCATCAATGGACAGAGGGTGGAGGCTCTGAGAGACACAAGAGCCAGCGTGACTACAGTGAGTAGTCAGTTAGTCTCTGAAGAGCAGAATGATCCCCAGGTACTTCATCAAGTAGTTGCAGTGGACAACTCAGACGCCTGTACAGAGTGGCACAGGTTCCCTTTGAATGGGGGGGCGGTCTCAGGTTCCTTGAAGGTAGCTGGAAGTCCAACCATGCCTGTTGATTGTCTGCTAGGCCATGACCTGGAGGGTTCCCCTTGGAAGGAGGTGGAACACAGGTCTCACTGTTGGGTCTGCCTGGTGGGTAGTATGCATATCCACATGGACAATGGCAGCCCATCAGGGTAATCAAGAGCCCCTGGAGCCTGAAAAAGTGGCCCAGGGGACCGTCAAGAAGAGGAATGGCAGGGAGTGCGGGAAACCGGTCCCAGAAGTTCTCACGGTCCGGGAGGAGGTGGAGCCTGAGGGTGATGCCCCAGAGCCTACAGGGGAACAGGTGGTTGAACTGGGGGAGGTCCCTGAGCTGTCGCAGTTGCAGCAGGAAGGGGGGCTCACCAGGGAAGCATTCTGTGCAGCACAGAAGACATGCGCTACTTTGGAGGATTTGCAGTAGCAGGCTGCAGACCAGGCGGCTGGCAAGGAGCCAGGATCACACCTGATCTATTGGTAGGATGACCTTCTATATGGCAAGCCTAAGGTTCTTGAGTCTGGTTCAGCCGGTGTGCTGGTGGTACCCCGGTGCTTCAGGGCCTTCCTACTGGGGTTGGCTCATGATGTGCCTTTAGCTGGACATTTGGGGCAGGACAAGACCTTTGAGAGGCTTGTCACCCACTTTTACTGGCCCCTAATGCGCAGGCACTTAGATGCACATTGCAGGTCTAGTCAGACTTACTATGCAAGTATCAAGAGCGGGAGGAAATGAAAGGCTCCCCTCCAACCTTTACCTGCTGTCAGTACTCTGTGTTTAGTTTCACATGGGAGGAACACCTACAACACCTCTGGAGAGTGTTAGAGGCCCTGCAGAAGGCAGGCCTCACTATTAAGGTGAGCAAGTGGCAAATAGGGCAGGGTTTTGTGGTGTACTTAGGACACTAGGTGGGGAGTGGCCAGGTGGCACCCCTACAGCCTACAATTGATACAATTCTGGCTTGGGAGCCTCCCAAGACCCAGACTGAAGTGAGAGACTTTTTAGGTCTCACAGGATACTACAGGAGGTTTGTTAAGGGATATGGTACCATTGTTACCCCCTTAACTGAGTTGACTTCGAAGAAGCAACCCAGGAAAGTGATCCGAACAGAGGCTTGCCAGAACGCGTTTGATGCCCTGAAGGCTGCCATGTGCACAGCACCTATGCTGAAGGCACCTGACTACTCCAAAGAGTTTGTTGTGCAAACATACACTTCAGTGCATGGTATTGGAGCAGTACTCTCACAGCTTAATGATGAGTGTCTAAATCAACTCGTAGCCTTCATTAGCAAGAGGTTGCTACCCAGGGAACGTTGGTGGAGTACTATAGAACGTGAAGTGTTTGCTGTGGTCTGGGCTCTGAAGAAGCTAAGACCCTACTTGTTTGGGACTCACTTCCGAGTTCAGACCGACCACAGGCCCCTCAGATGGGTAATGCAGATGAGGGGTGAGAATCCAAAACTGTTGAGGTGGTCCATTTCCCTACAGGGGATGGACTTTACGGTGGTACACCGTCCTGGTACAGAGCATGCCAATGATGATGGTCTTTCCAGGTTCCTACGCCTTAGTGATGAGAACTCCCATGAGGTTGGGTAGTTGCTCCTAACTTTCAGCTCTGGGTGACACGTGTTGGACTTTCCAGTCTTGGCATGGTATCCCTTAACTTTTTTCCTCTGTTCTCCAGGTTGTTGATATGTGCTCAACTCTGATTTTGCTGTTTTTGTTACTATGGGCACTTTACCACTGCTAACCAGTGCTAAAGTGCAAGTGCTCCTTGGCCCTGAGACAAGGTTTAGGGGCTACTGAAGTGGGTGGCACAATCGGTGCCGTAGGCCCAATAGTAGCATTTAATCTACAGGCCCTGGGCACTTATAGTGCACTGTACTAGGGACTTATAAGTAAATTAAATAGTCCAATTGGGTATGATCCAATATTACCATGTTTAAAGGGAGAGAGCATATGCACTTTAGCACTGGCCAGCAGTGGTAAAGTGCGCAGATTCTGAAAACCAGCAAAAACAGTATCTAAAAGGTGGAGGGAGGCTGGCAAAAGGTTAGGGGTGACCACCCTAAGGCTGTCAAGTCTAACATGTATCCCCCCCAGCTGAAAGTTGGGAGAGCTACCCATCCTCCTGGGAGCTCTCATCGCTAAGGCAGAAGTATCTGGAGAGACCATCAGCGTTGGTGTGGTCAATCCCCGGGCGATGCTCCACCGTAAAGTCCATCCCCTGTAGGGAAATGGACCACCTCAAGAGTTTAGGATTCTCACCCCTCATCTGCATGAGACATTTGAGGGGCCTGTGGTCTGTCTGAACCCGGAAGTGAGTCCCAAACAGGTATGGTCTCAGCTTTTTCAGTGACCAGACCACAACAAATGCTTCTCTCTCAATAGCACTCCACCTCTGTTCCCGTGGTAATAGTCTTCTGCTAATAAAGACTACTGGTTGGTCTGAGCCCTCCTCATTTAGCTGTGGCAGTACAGCCCCTATGCCATGCTCTGAAGCGACTGTCTGCACAATAAATTCCTGGGAGTAGTCAGGGGCCTTAAGCACGGGGGCCGTGCACATGGCTTCCTTCAGAGAATCAAAGGGTTTCTGACGAGTCTCTGTCCAATTCACCAACCTAGGTTGCTTTTTGGAGGTAAGTTCTGTCAAAGGTGACACAATGGTACCATAGCCTTTGACAAACCTACGGTAGTATCCAGTGAGGCCTAAAAAGGCTCTCA
This sequence comes from Pleurodeles waltl, assembly GCF_031143425.1. Taxonomy (NCBI): domain Eukaryota; kingdom Metazoa; phylum Chordata; class Amphibia; order Caudata; family Salamandridae; genus Pleurodeles; species Pleurodeles waltl. Next base: position 1,423,394,200 of record NC_090446.1, read on the forward strand.
CCTCGGTCTGTGTTCTAGGTTGTTGCCAGGCTTTGATAGTTTTAATCTTGGGCTGGAGTGCTGCACATTGCCATCACCTACTAGGTGTCCCAAGTACACCATGGAACCCTGCCCAATCTGGCACTTACTAGCCTTGATGGTCAGGCCTGCCTGTTGTAGAGCCTGAAGCACCTCTTTGAGGTGGAGCAGGTATTCCTCCCAGCTAGCACTATTGATAGCTATGTCATCTAGGTAGGCTGCACAGTATGCATCCTTGCCAGCTAGGACCCCGTTAACCAACCGTTGGAAGGTAGCAGGGGCATTTTTCAACCCAAAGGGCATCACCCGGAACTGGTAATGGCCATCAGGTGTGGAAAATGCAGATCTCTCTTTAGCCCCCTCAGTCAGGGTGATCTGCCAGTACCCTGATGTCAAATCAAACCTACTCAGAAACTTGGCAGCACCTAGGCTGTCAACGAGCTCATCAGTTCGGGGGATGGGCTGAGCATCAGTACGTGTGACTGAGATGAGACCCCGGTAGTCCACACAGAACTAGAGTTCTGGCTTCGCACCGGGGGCAGCAGCCTTAGGAACCAGTACTACAGGGCTGGCCCAGGGACTACTGGATTTCTCAATAACCCCTACGGTCAACATCTTGGAGATCTCCTTCTTGATGCTGGCCTTCACCTTATCTGACAACCTGTAAATGTTGTTCTACAAAGGGGGACTGTCTCCCGTGTCAATGGCATGGACACATAGATGGGTAAGTCCAGGAGTAAGGGAGAACAGGGAAGAGAACTGCTCTAACAACTCATAGCAGTCTCCTCACTGGTCTAGAGTCAGGGAGTCAGAGAAAATGACACCCTCAAATGACCGATCACCTTATTTGGCAGAGAGGAGGTCAGGGAGAGGTTCACTCTCCTCTTCCATGCCCTCATCTGTGACTAGGAGCATACTGACCTCAAACCTCTCAAAGTGAGGTTAGAGTCTGTTGTGATGGAGAACCCTTAGAGGGTGCCTAGGGTTCTTGAGGTCCACTAAGTAAGTGGCCTCCCCCTTCCGCTCCTTAATCTCAAATGGGCCAGATCAGCAGTGCCAGGCTCTACTGGCTCCATCACTCAAACCTTGTCTCCAGGTGAGAACCCAACCAGAGTGGCCTTCCGGTCATACCACTCCTTCATCACCTCCTGACTGTCCTCAAGGTTACTTTTGGCCTGCTTCCAGAAGCATTGGATTTGGTTGCCGAGGGCCAGCATGTAGATGGCCACATCCTGGGGAGGTGTTCTGGGAGCTTCCCCCAGCCCTCTTTAACTATGCTTAGTGGTCCCCTGACAGGGTGACCATAGGGAAGTTCAAAGGGGCTAAACCCCACCCCTTTCTGGGGCACCTCCCTATAAGCAAACAACAGGCATGGTAAGAGGAGTTCCCACTTACGCCTCATGGCTGCAGTCAGGCCATTGATCATGCCTTTAAGGGTCTTGTTGAATTTCTCAATAAGCCCATTGGATTGAGGATGATAAGGGGTGGTAAACCGGTAGGTCACCCCACACTCATCCCACATGGACTTCATGTATGCAGACAAGAAGGTTGTGCCCCTGTCAGACACAACTTCCTTAGGGAATCCCACACGGGTAAATATTCCCAGCAGGGCTCTGGTCAGCACCGGTGCAGTCACTGTTCTCAGAGGGATTGCCTCTGGATAGCGGGTGGCATGGTCCACCAAAACCAGGGTAAACCTGTTGCCCAAGGCAGTTTTGGGGTCCAAGGGATCAACAATGTTGATGCCCAACCTTTCAAAGTGGGTGCAAACGACAGGGAGTGGGATCACAGGATCTTTAAGCCATTTCCCTGTCTTTCCACTAGCCTGGCAGGTGGGACAGGTTCCGCAGAAATCATCTGAGGCTACACTCATTCTAGGCCAATGGAAGTGGGTGACAAGCCTGTTAAAGGTCTTGTCTTGGCCCAGATGTTCTGGGGAATGTCGTGAGCCAGACCCAGTAGGAATGCCCAGTAACACTGGGGGACCACCAGCACACGTGCTGCCCCACGACCCGGAACCTTAGGTTCACTGTAAAGGAGATCATTCTCCCAGTAAATATGGTGAGTGCCAGAGGCTTTACCAGCTGCTTGGGCTTTGGCCTGTTTCCTCAGACCCTCATGGGTGGGGCATTCTTTCTGCAGCTTGCAGAACTCTGCTCTAGTTGGCTCACCCTCTACTTGCCAAGCAAGCAAGTTCAGGTAGGTTGCCCAGGTCAGCTATGTCCTCTCCAGTGGGTTCGGGGGCCTCCTCCTCCTCAGGGGCCCTGTCCACCACCGTGGGAACTTCTGAAGCAGGTTTCCCGCACCTCTTGCCCTTCCTCTTTGCAGCTGTCTGGGCCATTGTTCCGGGCTCCAGATGCCCTTGACTCCCTTCCCCGGCAGCCATGGACCTTGTGGTCATCCAGACCCACTCAGGTAAACCTAACATCTCCAGGTGGGATCTGAGCTCTACCTCCTTCCAGGCAGTATGCCCAAGATCATTGACTAACAGACAATCTACAGTCTGGACTCACAGCTAGTTTCAGAGTACCAGAGACCCCCCACTCAAAGGGAACCAGAGCCACTGGTAGGTGACTCTCACAATTGTCAGCGACTATGACCAGGTGGAATGTATTAGGGACTATCTGCTCTGCTGACACCAGCTGACTCTTGACAGTAGTCATACTGGCTCCTGTGTCACGCAGAGCCTCCACCCTTTGCCCATCAATGGTGACCCACTGCCTATACTTTGAAGTATTTGCAGGCATGTGAGCTTGAGGCACCATCTCTCTCTATCTCTCAGGGACACTAGGGATACCTCTGTCTGCCCCCTAAAGCTAACTGGGGCTGTCTCCCCCCAGAGCAGTACAGTAACCAAGCCAACACAGGTGTCTGTCCAGTGGTGGACTGTGCTCTCTTGGAACACTGGGAGTCGCCCTTAGAGTGTCCATGCTGGTAGCAGTCTAAGTATTTGGGGATAAACTTCCCTAACTTTATGTCAAAGAACCCTGGTTTCTTCCCAAATCTAGAAGTGGAATGGTTACCACGCCCCCTTGGGAGTTGTTTTGGGGGCCTTTAGAGAACCTCTTATCTTTAAGTTTTTCTCCCCTTCTTTCTTCTGTTGGGAACTCTGACCACCTTTGTGGGTGTACCCCCAAGATGCCTTCTTGGACACTCTGGTGCTAACCCAGAGGTCCGCCTCCTGAGCAAGCTTCCTGGGATCAGTCAGCTTACTATCTACTAAGTGCTGGTGCAACGCTGTAAACGAAATACTGAGCATATGCTTTCTCAGAATCAAGTCATATAACCCTTTGTAATCATCTACTTTGCTGCCCCCCATCCATCCATTCAGTGCCTTATTGGAGAAATCATAACAAGCTACCCAAGTTTGTGACGAAAGTTTGGTACTGTCCCTATACCTCTATTTCTCAGGGGTCAGCCCAAACTTGGCCAGTAAAGCAGCTTTCATGGGGGCATAGACATATCTAACCTGTGGAGCTAGTGTAAGAAGTGTATCCCTACCCACTGCTGGTACATAAAACCACAAGGCCTCTCCCCAGTGCTCCTCAGAGGTCCCATGCGCCCTTAGTGCAACTTCATAGGCAGCCAACCACTTGTCAATGCTATCTCCCACCACAAAACTTGGCACTACATTCTTGGGTATACAAACCTTTTTTTCCCCAACAGGTCCTGCATGTATGCTGCCACCATCACTGCTAGACTCAGACTATCTTGCCTTGATCTACAGTCCTTGAGACTCAGTTCATGAGTCAACAAAAGCTTTTTCTCAGCCAAGGCTCTCTCAGCTGCAGCTTCAACCCTCTCCGCTTCAATCTGTTTGGCTGCTCTTTCAGCCTCAGCTTGCTTGGCTTCTCTCTCTGCTCTCCTTTCCTCCTGTTGAGCCTCAATTTTTAACATTGCTGTTTGCAATTGAACCTCTCTCTCCTCTCTCCTTTCCTCTGCGGTCAGGCCTTGATCAGAGACACTGCTCCCTGGTTTGGCAGGGGGCACAATTACAGTGGTAACAACATCGACTGATGGCAAAAACTCCTCTGAGGGGCCAACCTCTGGACCCTCCTCCGCAGCATCCTCTTCTGAATGGGCTTCTGCCCAAGCCCTCAGCGCCATTTGAAATTCCTCCTTTCAGGAGGCACCTTGGGTGGGTACTCCCATATCCCTGAAAGAGCCCGTTCAGATGTTTGACAGTATATATCTCCAACAGGACCAGGTCAAAATCTCCTGCTTGAGACCCAGCCTAAGACATTTTGAGTGAGGATTTTAGTCAAAAATTGTCAGGAAAAATCTAAATTGCAAAAAGAGATAAAAATCAAGTTGACCTTCAACTGTCGGTAGGTAGTGGAATAGTCAGCTACTGTATGTCACTGCACAAATACAAGTCCTAGCCTCAGCGCTGATCACCAATGTTAGAAATGGGGTCTTTGGTTGGCAGTCAGGTTACCCCCTGTCCAAGCAAGGACCCTCACTCTAGTCAGGGTAAGTTGCACACAATCCAAATTATCCTGTGCCCACCCTCTGGTATCTTGGCACTGAGCAGTCAGGCTTAACTTAGAAGGCAGTGTGTAAAGTATGTGTGCGATAAATCATACAGTAACACCATATAGTACCACACAAATACACCACACAGTGTTTAGAAAAAAATATAATATTTATCTGGAAAAATGCAGGTCAAATCGATCAAAATGCAATCAGTAAATGTTGAGATATCACTGAAAAGTGATATAAAGGCCTTCATTACAACCCTGGCGGTCGGTGTTAAAGCGGCGGTAAAACCACCAACAGGCCGGCGAAAAAAAAATGGGATTACGACCGCCATGTTGGAAACCGCCAACATAGACATCCACTTTAACACTCCGACCGCAATGGCGGTACAAACAAACAGCGCGGCGGACACCGACAACAGACAGGCGGGAGACAATGTACCGCCCACCCTATCACAACACGCCTATCTGCCACCTTTTGGTAGGGGCAGAGGCCCTGTTCATATACCCAAATGTGCCTTTGAAGTGGGGGAGACTTCAAAGAGTGGCTTAGAAGTGCACCAGGTCCGCTTTCAGTTCAATCCTGTCTGCCAGAGTCCCAGTAGGGTGTTTGGCAGTCCTTTGTTTGAGGGCAGGCATCTCCACCCTCCCAGCCCAGGAAGACCCATTCAAAATGCAGATGTATGCAAGTGAGGTTGAGTGTCCTGTATTTGGGGTGTGTCTGAGTGACTGCACAAGGAGCTGTCAACTAAACCCAGCCAGACGTAGATTGTAAAGCACAGAAAGATTTAAGGGCAGAGAAATGCTCACTTTCTAAAAGTGGCATTTCTAAAATAGTAATATTAAATCCAACTTCACCAGTCAGCAGGGTTTTATATCACCATTCTGGCCTTACTAAATATGATCTTCCTACTCCTTTCAGATCAGCAGCTACCACTCAAACAATGTATGAGGGTGGCCCCAATGTTAGCCTATGAAGGAAGCAGGCCTCACAGCAGTGTAAAAATGAATTTAGGAGTTTTCAACTACCAGGGCATGTACACTACACAGGTACATGTCCTGCTCTTTGTCTACACAGCACTCTGTCCTATGGGTTACCTAGGGCATACCTTAGGGGTGTCTTGTATATAGAAAAAGGGGAGTTTTAGGCTTGGCAGGTACTTTTAAATGCCCAGTTGAATTGGCAGTGAAAATGCACACACAGGCCTTTCAATGGCAGGCCTGAGACAAGGTTTAGGGGCTACTGAACTGAGTGGCACAATCATTGCTGCAGGCCCACTAGTAGCATTTAATCTACAGGCCATGGGCAGATATAGTGCACTGTACTAGGGACTGATAAGTAAATTAAATAGTCCAAATGGGCATGATCCAATGTTACCATGTTTAAAGGGAGAGAGCATATGCACTTTAGCACTGGTCAACAGTGGTAAGGTGCACAGAGTCTGAAAACCAGCTAAAACAGTATCTAAAAAGTGGAGGAAGGCAGGCAAAAAGTTAGGGGTGACCACCCTAAGACTGCCAGGTCTAACACCGGCCTAGATGTGAGATGTATCTGCCAGTCACAAGACAGGCATCCTTTGATGCTCAGGGAGATACTGGGTTGAGCCCCAGGCCATCTTGACCTGAGAGGATTCCCCCTCCCCACTCCCAGAGCCCTTTGTCTACTACCTAGAAGACATACACATCTCACCACAGGGGAGTAGGTTGCCCTGTAAGTTGGTTTTCAAAATAATTTTAAAATGAGCCCTTGAACACATTTCATAGCTATTCCCACACTAAAGTTAGCACTTATTAAATGTTAAAGTGGAAGCCCCTGTTAGCCTATGGAAGAGCCAACCTTGCCACAGTGAGAAAAGACTTCGGAGGCTGTTCACTGCCAGAAGATGTAGAACATTAAATAGAAATGTCCTGCTTTTTAAATACCATGCATCCTGCACAGTGGGCATTTAGGGCCTAGCTTAGGGGTGATTTATAAGTATTAAAAGGAAGGTTTAGACCTGGCAAAAAAATTGTTTAAAACTGCACACCTAGAATACAATGACTTGCCTGAAAACATGTTTTACAGTGTTGTCATAGTTGCTGACAAACTAAGGACAGCAGCTCACAAATAGCATTTAATTTACAGGCCAAGTACTTGCTGTACCAGATACTAGGTCTTCACAAGTAAATTGAATGTGCCGGTTAGGGGCATGTAATTTCTAACATGATTTGAGAGCAGAGCACAAACTCTTGACCAGCAGTTGAGAAGAGTAAGGTGTGAGGAGTCTTTTGGGCAGCAAAAACAGGTCCATCAAAGAAGGCAAAAATCTGCTAGAATACCACACAAAAGATGGCCATTTCCAACAGTGGTGCTGTAAATTGGCATGAGGTACAGGAGGCTCAGACTAGATTTATGCCTCTCAAGAAGAGAGAAAAGATGTTCCATGCTGATGTCCACATGAGCTGATGTTATTTTGTGCAGCAGAGCATTTCAGCAACAAAATGGTGACCACAGCAGCAGAGCATGGCATAAATGACATATTAGCAGTTTTTGATGGGCATTACATATTGCTAGATAATGTGTTAATAGGGGCCATCTGTCCCAACCTAACAAACACACTCTAATAGGTTGCAACACAGTTCTGGGAGAAACAGTGATCCATCACTGGGATCTGTGACATAAACAAGAAACAGTCCCCCAGAGAAATGCATGGGAAATTCAAGCAGTGCCAAGGAATGTAGAGTCAGGACAGCAACACAATACATTTGAAAAACAGTTTTGGAAAATAGAACAGCATGTAATGAACATGAAGACTCCAATGTGATCAAAATCAGATAAAAGGAACTGGAGATAGAGATGCTTTTATTTTTTCAAACAAAAAGCGCACAAAAAATACAAAGTGTCAATTTAAATGTCCATTTCACTGCTGACTAGGAGATTAGTGGGATATCAGGCAACTACAAGGGAGTGGGGTCGGGGGACGACAGGTAAGATGGGTGCATCTCGCTGGTCAAACTTTTTACCTTAGTACTTTTTTCTGAAACTCCAAGTCCTCCATTCTTACAAGGCAAGAGGTTGATGCAGGCTTTGAGTGCCTTGAAGTTGTATATGTTATCTTCATGCCCCTGCTGAAGCTATTTAGCATGGCACCAAAAGGAGACAACAAACAGTGCATACTCAAGCCACTGAGTTCAGACCACAAGAAGTTCATTTCAGGCCCCCTGGGTTCTGAACGTTTGATGATTTTCTGAGACTGTTTTTCCGCTGCAGACAATCTGATGAGGAAGAGAAGATGGCCTTCCTCCTGCATTTTATCTCCTCACAAATTAACTTTTCTCTCTCTGGGGCTGTAGTCCGCCTATGCCAGGGTTATTTTCCAGCCACACCCAACAACTCTCAAGACAGGGTAGCCCCATTGCTTGCACTTATCCAGCCCAAAGCCTCCTAGCCACTTTCAGGATACCTGTGTGTCCATCAAGAGTCAGGGATCTTCCTGTTGTGGGTCTCCCAACTACAAAACCATTACACAGAAAATCAATAGAAAGCCTCTCTTCCAAGGGATAACTACTCTAGTGCTCTACTGTTCCACCTAGGGTGTGGGGACACCTGTGCTGCTGGCCCTGGAAGGTGGTTCCAAGAGTTCAAGTAAATACAAGTCCAGGATGTTCCATCAACCCAGACTGGGTTCCATCCATGTGGACTCCAGCCTTCCTTCGGGTACTGCAGAATCCAGCTTCTTCAGTAATTTTTTCCTAGGACTGAAAAGTTCCACATTGGTGACATCTCTACCCATTCCAAAGGACACACATCATCACTCCAACCCTGTACCAAGCCTTCTGCACAACATTTGGCTATTTGAAGTGATTACTGGTTAGAACTCTCTGTGAGCCTCTTTCCTCCACTCCCTAAATGACAGTGCAGACTGATCTCTTCATTTAAATGTTGAAAGGTGAGTGTCTCCCATGAGTGGAGCCCAATGTCCAGATACCTTCCTTTGTTTCTTTGGGGTTGGGCATGTCCGGGGCTATAGTCAGTGTGGCATGTAACTTATGTAGATTCTGGCCTTCACCTCAGGACCATTGGGTACCTAGAGAAGCATGTGTCAAGCTATTCTCTGGGTACAGTCTATGTGAAATTGTCCTCAGTGCAGTTTTCACCTATATTTTGAATACAGTTAAGCACTACAGACTTTTGAGCTTAACACTACAGATTTACATGATAGCAAAAAATTTAAATATTTACTTTGAATGGCCAGTCAAAGTATTAGGTCAGCACAGGCCATAACCAATTTATAAATGGTCCCACGGGTGGCAGGCTATCTGTGAGCAGATACCTGGCTGAGTTGGATAGTACTCCCACATGCTCAACCCAGGTAATTGCACAATGAGGGTCCCCTCTTGTGAAAAAGAGAAAATTTTAATAAACAATCTCATGAAAAAATTAATTTGATATATCATTCCATGTCACACCAAACTGGTCCTGGAGTCAACCAATAGATTCTGACGATGAGTCCAAAGTTTATTCAGAATATGATTTAACATTCGACAGTCTGAAATCCAAAGGAAATTTGTACTTCCAGCCAACACGTGTTTCGTCTTGGGAAATGTTTACATCCCTTACGACTTCTTCAGGGCTAGAAATCATAAAATAAAGTAAAATAAACGAGTTATGACCAATATGCTCAACCGTCAAATCAGTAGTAAGTGTATGTCAAAGCCCAAGGAAGGTGAAAATTTTAATAATAAAACCAACTGAACTAAGTGAGAGGAAAGTAAGTTAAAGCCCACAACTATTAAAGTACCATTCACTTAAACACCAGTAACCAATAAGTCAATAAAAAACCTCCAGCATGCTCTACACAAGTGATAAACCATCCTCAATAAAAGCCTAACAAATAACCACATGCCACCCATAGTGCATAAAAGTAACCAGAATCCAAATATTTGAATATCAAAATACCTTATTTGTGCACCACTATTCAAAAACAATCAGTAATGAAAGTTTACTCGAGTCCAAATGTGCTTCACAACATATATAATAATCCAATGGAACATCCAATCCACTGTCAAGAAAATAAAGAATAAATACATTTCAACGAGCAATCATTATTATAAGTATATACATAGTACGTGGACATCATATGCCCTATCAAGAATGAAAAATAGCCAATAAGAGATTTTCAGAGGTACTAATACTGTAGTTATACAGTGATTCATTAAATTCCACAATAGTAAAAGTTACACCTATCTCACGCTGAGTATCAACTTCCTGTAGTCCAACAGTAGCCTAATAGTCAAAACTCACATAAATTCATTATACTAACCTCACCCCGATATTCAAGGATTTCTGAATCATAGAAAATGGTGTCTCTGAGTAAGGACGCCTAGCGAGTGCGCTGATCGCGCGTACCTGAACCCGGAAGTAGATATACTTCCGGGTTCACTGATCACGCACAAGGGCACCAACACAAAAAACTGAAAACATAAAAGCTTGGAATTATGAACGGGTACCTCATAGTTCGCCCGTTTACATTTTAAGAAAAATACGTTCTGTGGATAGAACGTATGCCATTCAGAAACTAATTGCAACCAAGGAAATAATGCTCAGACCATCTAATAAAATCTACATAATCAATGCTGCAAATGAAATTAGAAAAATGCAAATTGAAAATACCACTCCTATAACAAGCCCATAAATATTGTAAAGAGACATAATAACCTCTCAAAATTTCAAAGTTTACGAGTGAAATAACCGATTCAGTAAACAATCAGGAAACCACCTCCTATACTTACAATAGCACTATAGTTACTACTGGATGAATGTATTGGTGCCCTTGTACGTGATCAGTGAACCCGGAAGTATATCTCCTTCCGGGTTCAGGTACGCGCGATCAGCGCACTCGCTAGGAGTCCTTACTCGGAGACGCCGTTTTCTATGATTCAGAAATATTTGAATATCGGGGTGAGTTTAGTATAATGAATTTATGTGAGTTTTGACTATTAGGCTACTGTTGGACTACAGGAAGTTGATACTCAGCATGAGATAGGTGTAACTTTTACTATTGTGGAATTTAATGAATCACTCTATAACTGCAGTATTAGTACCTCTGAAAATCTCTTGTTGGCTATTTTTCCTTCTTGATAGGGCATATGATGCCCACGTACTATGTATATACTTATAATAATGATTGCTCATTGAAATGTATTTATTCTTTATTTTCTTGACAGTGGATTGGATGTTCCATTGGATTATTATATATGTTGTGAAGCACATTTGGACTTGAGTAAACTTTCATTACTGATTGTTTTTGAATAGTGGTGCACAAATAAGGTATTTCGATATTAAAATATTTGGATTCTGGTTACTTTTATGCACTATGGGTGGCATGTGGTTATTTGTTAGGCTTTTATTGAGGATGGTTTATCACTTGTGTAGAGCATGCTGGAGGTTTTTTATTGACTTATTGGTTACTGGTGTTTAAGTGAATGGTACTTTAATAGTTGTGGGCTTTAACTTACTTTCCTCTCACTTAGTTCAGTTGGTTTTATTATTAACATTTTCACCTCCCTTGGGCTTTGACATACACTTACTACTGATTTGACGGTTGAGCATATTGGTCGTAACTCGTTTATTTTACTTTATTTTATGATTTCTAGCCCTGAAGTAGTCGTAAGGGATGTAAACATTTCCCAAGACGAAACATGTGTTGGCTGGAAGTACAAATTTCCTTTGGATTTCAGACTGTTGAATGTTAAATCATATTCTGAATAAACTTTGGACTCATCGTCAGACTCTATTGGTTGACTCCAGGACCAGTTTGGTGTGACATGGACTGATATATCAAATTAATTTTTTCATGTGAATTGTTTATTTAAATTTTCTCTTTTTCACAAGAGGGGACCCTCATTGTGCAATTTTCTTAGTTTAGAGGTTGTTTCACCTCTCAGGGTAGGGTGTTTCCCTTGTGAGGTCCCCCGTCATTTACATAGGGTAGATTGGCATCCTGAGCGCCACATCTCCTCAATTTACACCCTGCTCTATTATTTCTGTTATTTGTGAGGAGGCTGCTTGGGTGTGACCCTAAAATAATTGTATTACCTTACTATGGATAGGAGTAAAATAGTAGAAGAATTATTTGAGAGTTTAGCAAAGGGAAATACTTTTCACAGTCTTTCTGGTGGTAACTTACAAAAGGAAGGCCTGAGGAATAAGTTTATAAGACTTGAGAGGTTAAAGAAAAATGAATTATCCAAGTGGTGGGATGGGACGACGCTAAAACAATATAAAAAACGTAACCGTATCCCCCGAGGTTTGAGATCTCAGATCTTTCCTACTTACGACGACTTGGATGAGGATTTACTAGCACTATGCTATTTCTGTCTAAAAGAGAAAATGGAGGTAGGAGTTGTCCCAGCAACCATATCCAACCAGAAAGCTGGGTAGAGCATTTTACTACTCTCTATGCCCTACCAGAGGGCCCAATGGACACCAATGTGGTCCACTCTCCAACAGAATTGTTGGAACCAAATTCCCGTATGGCCCCCCAAGTGGAGTCTCACTGTGTCCCTCATTTTTAAAATAGAAGAGACCCTTGAGGCTATAAATAGCCTAAAACCTGGCAAAGCACCTGGACCAGATAAGCTTCCTGGAGATCTTTATAGATCAGAACCACATATCTGGTCCTGGTATATAAATGCCATTTCAAATAGTATAGCGGCAGGGGGGCAATTTCCAGGTACATGGAAGGGGGCAGCGATCATACCCATTTATAAAAAAGGGAATGCTAATCTCCCAGCCAACTACAGGCCAATTAGCCTTATAGGCAACCTACAAAAGATTTTTGCAAAACAAATTTTACAGAGGTTAATCAATTGGGTTGAGGAGTACCAAATCCTTTCCCATCTACAGGCAGGGTTTCGTGCAAAAACAAGCACGATAGACCAGGTTTTTCGATTGGCCATATTGCACTGGAAATATGTACTTGTGGCCAAACAATGCCTGTATGTGGTATTTATAGACCTGCGATCGGCTTTTGATTTGGTCCCAAGAGCCAAACTGTGGGAAGTGCTGGGTAGATTGGGAATCCCAGAGGATCTATTACTCCTGTTAAAACGACTGCATGAGAACACTTATGCCCAAGTGAGGTGGGGTGAACAAGGCGAACTGACAGAACGGATTCCAATCAGTAGAGGAGTTCGCCAAGGTTGCGTGTTAGCCCCCTACTGTTTACTATATTTATCAACGAAGTAGTAAAGGCTGTGTCCACAGGCCAGAATGATGCCCCTTCCCTGAATACACAAAAAATCCCTATCTTGCTCTTTGCCGATGATTCACTCCTCATTTCTAAGACACCAATGGGGCTGCAGACCCTTGTTGACCGGTTTAACCAATTCTGTAGCGATTATGGGCTGGAGGTTAACATTAACAAAACAAAATTGATGGTCTTATCCAAGGGACCTAGGAAAAGATGTTCCATCCACATTGAGGGAGTACCGCTGAAGGAAGTAAGCTCTATAGATTACTTGGGAGTTAGGTTAACCAGTAAACTACTATGGGAAGAGCAGATTACGAAAAGTGCAGGGCTCCTTCAACATAGAGCCTCATCCATATTGCGTTTTTATCAAAGCTCCTTTACAAAGGTTGTTTCCCCAGCAATAAAAATTTACACGGCTAAGGCTCAAAGTGCAGCCCTGTACGGAGCGGAGGTATGGGGTTACGCTAACTGCAATAAGATCAGTGTGGGGGAAAACAACTTTGCAAGGGCTTTAATTGCATGTCCACGCACTACACCCTTGCTTCCATTATTTCTAGATCTGGGGTTAAGCCGAGTAGCAGATCTAGCTACTCTAAGACCTCTCCTTTATTGGATTAGATTATGGACAACCCCCGAACTAGATATATATAAGACCGCATTACTCGATTTACTGAAATGCCAAAATGCTAATACTCTTCCCTGGATTCGCCATGTGGCCCATTGGCTTCGGCTTTTGGGCTTAGGCGACTATTGGGAAAATCCCCACAAATTAGAGAGACGGCACAAAAATGTTTTAAAGTTAACCTATTGGTCTTACGTTAAGGACAACTACATAATCCATAAATCCCATGGTCGCTTAACTAATTCCTTTACTGATATTAAATGGTCCCCAAAGTTTGAATCCTATTTGGATGTGATACCGGACTTGCAAGGCAAGAGCTTATACGCAAGGTTTCGTTTTGGCTCACTGCCCCTGATGTCATTGATTCATAGGTGGGGGTCGATTAATCTTCCCGATACATGCCCTGCCTGTGGCAGTATTTTTGAAACCATTGAGCATTTTATGTTCTTCTGCCCAGCCTATGCGATTCCGCGAACAAAATGGATCCGCAAGATTTGCAGGGACATGGGATTCAAGAATTGCTCCTTGGCTCTACGGGTTCTAAAAAGCCATAATTCAGCTGACGTAATTCTTTCAATAAGTAAGTATTTAGCAACAGCTTGGCGCATACGTTGCCATCTTCAAAAAGTTATTTAAGGTCTTACCTCTATATAGGTAAGATTTAGAGCCATATGTGCAAATCAAGTTATTGTTTTAATGTTTTACACCTATTTACAGACATGTATTTATTTATTTACTTAAGAATTATTACATTCTGTTTTATGTGCTTCTATGGTCATTGATGAACTAAGTTGATGATGAAGATGATCTGGATGAAGTGGGTTGGATAGGGCTTGGAATAGATTTTTCAGACATTATGTAGGTAATCATTATGTGTTTCTGCCATTTTAACACTAGTTTTAGCCATAAAGAGCTATTTTTTATGCATCTGTCTGGTACTCGTGCCATTTTAACATGAATCCGATAACCATTTTAAGTTAATATATAAGCTTTTTATCACACTGTGCTTGTGTCTTAACGACTTGACAGTGCTTAAATTTGCCAAATGATTGTGCCGGTAGTAGGCTCTCTTTGTTTAAGTATGCCATCTAAATTATTAAGGAATTATATTATTATGTAACATCAAATCAGCACTTTAAATTTTTACATCTTGGGTCGGATAGTTTGTATTTATCTTGATGATGATACCATCTGGGAAATATGTATTTTGAAATCACCCCATATTGTTTTAAGAGTTTTAAATATTTGTACTATTTTAACGTTATGAAGCAATTGTCTCAGAAACCCTGGTATCTAAATGTTAAGTTATGTATCGGGATTAATGGTGGATTATAGTAGGCCATTGCCTATAGAAGCTTTTCCTATTCTAAACCTTACTATTTTCAGCCAGTGTAAAAGTATAATGAAGAAAACGTACCTTTTTTGTACAATTTAATATGTAACTTTTATGACCTATTGTCGAATAAAGTATATGATGATGATACTAGCACTATGGGACAAAGAGCTAACTGTTAGTTCTATGAAACTTATGGACATTCTGATCATTAATTCTGAGAGAAAAGTTAGCCAATTACAAACTGAAATTAGCAGTTTAGAAAAGGAAATTGAAAATTTAAACCTGAGAGAAGCCACTGAGAAAAATTATAAAATCCTGGAGGAAGTATTACTTAAATATCAAGAGGAAATTATGCAGAGGAAAGCACGCAAACTCAAGCGAGACGAGAAAGATTACCTGACTGGTAGAATCTTTACTTTTTCCAATAAATATGATCAACTTTTTCATACTGGTGGTCTCCCTAGTGGTTCAAATCTGTCGAAATTTTCTGACTCAACATTTGTCAGTACCTCGTTAACAAGTGACAGTGAGGTGGAAGAGGGAGCCAGCACTTCTGCTCAAGAGACCTCAAGTGGCAACAATTTTTTATTAGAACAAATGAGGATGAGACGGGGCAAAAGTGCTCAAAACAGAGGGATGGCATACACAAAAAAACTAGGAGGGGCAGGAGAGGAACGGGTAAATACAACAAAAGAGATAGAAGGAGTCAAAACGAGATCACGAGACAGGAAAGTGTGAACTCTGAGGATGTATCATCAATCAATATAGTGAATTTGTCAAGTTTGGTCTTAACGACAGGGAATAAAAGTCTTTTATCTAAAGGTCTTAGTTACTGTCCCAGCAACGTTGGTAATCCCTGCAGATCGAAAATTGATTTGTTTAAGTTTGTACGCAAACTTAAACTCAAAAAATATTTTCAACATAATCCCTTCGATGGTACAAGTTCTGAGGCAACTGGTTCTTCCTTGAGTGCATTGTCTATTGAGGATGTTCATGACTCAGCAATCTTATTATCTCTAGCTGAACGAGACGAAGATCCTGATATTGCTGCTAGAATTTTAAATGATCTAGATGTGATCTCTAACAGAAGTGTATCTAGTGGTTTAAAAAGGAAATCTAGGTGGACTCCGAGATCTCTAGGCTCCAACTCTTTAGACAAGGTTTTTGACTTGGTGTGCAAGGATTATGACAACTATTTAGCTAAGAACAAATATCGTCAATCTTCAATTAATTTGAATACAGAGGAATTAGCTGCATTACAAGAACTTAAACTCAATAAAGACATTATTATCAGACAAGCAGATAAAGGTGGAAATGTGGTTATCATGGATAGGGGGGACTATGACAATGAGATTCTGTCACAACTTAATGATTTATCTTGTTATGAGAAGATTGCACACAATCCCATCTCAAACCTTGCACTAGTGATCAATAATAGACTAGCGGTGTGGCAACAACAGGGGTTACTTAACAAAGATGAATATTTGTATTTGAAGGTGCACCATTCTCGACATCCATGTTTATATACCCTACCTAAAATACATAAAGGCTTGCCTTTCCCACCGGGGAGACCCATTGTTTCGGGTATTCTTGGTCCCACGGAAAGGCTTTCAGAATTTGTGGACTGTTACTTGCAACCACTTGTTCATAATCTTCCTTCCTTTATTAGAGACACCACGCATATTCTCAGTATTCTGAGCGATGTGGAGTGGGATAGCAACATGCTTTTGGTAACTTTAGACGTGGTATCTCTGTACACTTGTATTAAGCATGACCTAGGCTTAGAAGCCTTAAAATATTTTCTATATAAGAGATCAGCAAACTTATGGGATCATACTAAGATGCTATTGGATATGATTGATATGATTACTACTAACAACTTCTTTATGTTCAACAATATGTGATTTCGACAAAAACAAGGTGTAGCAATGGGCTCCAAATTCTCTCCATCCTATGCGAACTTGTTCATGGGATGGTTTGAACACACATGGATTTGGGGCCCTGGTACCGTTGCATGGCAAACATTTATACTATTTTGGGGTCGCTATATTGACAACTGTTTAATGATTTGGACAGGAGGTGAGGAGAAACTTATTGAATTCTGTAATTTCATAAACTCTAACAATATGAATATTAGATTCACCTTTCAATTCAGTGTTGTCAAGATTGAATTTTTGGACGTAGAACTTTTTATCTCTGATGATAAAATTCATAGTAGACTTTTTCGTAAGGCGACTGCCTGCAATTCTATTCTGCATGCCAAAAGTGCTCACCCCAAACATCAGGTGGCATCAATTCCCTTTGGAGAATTTATGAGGGCACGACGTAATTGTAGCATAGATGATGAATTTGTTGCCCAAATAAATGACATGGAAAGGAGGTTTTCAGCACGTGGTTACTCCAACAAGACTCTAAAAAAGGCACGACACAAAGCTAGGTATTTGGATAGAAATGAAACTTTGAAATTCAAAGTGCATAATGAGACTAAGGAGGCATCTAACCTGGTTAGGTTCATAACAGATTTCAATGATGCTTCCTTGATCTTGAAGAAATACATGAACAAACACTGGAATATATTAATGCAGGAAGAATCATTAAAGGATGTGGTGGCTGGAGGAGTTGTCACATCATTTCGTAAGGGTAGAACTCTTAGAAATATTTTGAGTCCTAGCTTCACCACCATCTCCCCTAATAAAACTTGGTTATCCCAAAGAGGGGCGGGTTTCTTCAAATGTGGTTTCTGTGGAGTCTGTCGCTGGGCATGTCATAAGATGCAGGAATTTTCTCATGATGGCAAGTCATTTGTAATCTGTTCCACTATGGATTGTAATTCTAATTTTGTTGTATATATAATATGCTTCAAATGTACTAGAATTTATGTTGGAAGTACTATACGGCCACTCAGATTTAGAATAGGAGAACATGTTCGGGTACTTAAGAATGTTGATATGAGATATCCCTTAGTGGCACATATGGTATCTTACGATGCACAACCAATTCAGAAAAGTTTTGAATTTTTGGGACTTGAGCATGTCCCCCGGGACCCTAGAGGGGGAAATAGGGAACTACGTTTACGCAGACAGGAAGCATTATGGATCATGAGATTAAGAGCCGTTGAGTCAGGATTGAATTCCGATAGAGAATTGGAATTTTTTTGGGGGGATTAAATTATGGCTCTTTGTAGTGTTGAGCACGTTCACACTAATATTGTAATAATTGCATATGTTTATGAAAACATTGTGTTTCAGGTTACTACTGTTTAATGTGTGATGATACCTTTGCACGTACGAGTTAACAGCCAAGATTCTCAAACGTCATAGTTTTAAATGAAACATGGGGGCTTTAGTTGTATTCTTACTTATTCATCTCTATTATCCCTTTATGTTACTTATTCTTGGATCTTGGGTTGATGTTTAGCTTAGATGCATCCAGTAGTAACTATAGTGCTATTGTAAGTATAGGTGGTTTCCTGATTGTTTACTGAATCAGTTATTTCACTCGTAAACTTTGAAATTTTGAGAGGTTATTATGTCTCTTTACAATATTTATGGGTTTGTTATAGGAGTGGTATTTTCAATTTGCATTTTTCTAATTTCATTTGCAGCATTGATTATGTAGATTTTATTAGATGGTCTGAGCATTATTTCCTTGGTTACAATTAGTTTCTGAATGGCATACGTTCTATCCACAGAACATATTTTTCTTAAAATGTAAACGGGCGAACTATGAGGTACCCGTTCATAATTCCAAGCTTTTATGTTGTCTGTTTTTTGTGTTGGTGCCCCTGTACGTGATCAGTGAACCCGAAAGTATATCTACTTCCGGGTTCAGGTACGCGTGATCAGCGCACTCGCTAGGCGTCCTTACTCGGAGATGCCGTTTTCTATGATTCAGAAATCCTTGAATATCGGGGTGAGTTTAGTATAATGAATTTATGTGAGGTTTGACTATTAGGCTACTGTTGGACTACAGGAAGTTGAAACTCAGCGTGAGATAGGTGTAACTTTTACTATTGTGGAATTTAATGAATCACTGTATAACTACAGTATTAGTACCTCTGAAAATCTCTTATTGGCTATTTTTCATTCTTGATAGGGCATATGATGTCCACGTACTATGTATATACTTATAATAATGATTGCTCGTTGAAATGTATTTATTCTTTATTTTCTTGACAGTGGATTGGATGTTCCATTGGATTATTATATATGTTGTGAAGCACATTTGGACTCGAGTAAACTTTCATTACCGATTGTTTTTGAATAGTGGTGCACAAATAAGGTATTTTGATATTAAAATATTTGGATTCTGGTTACTTTTATGCACTATGGGTGGCATGTGGTTATTTGTTAGACTTTTATTGAGGATGGTTTATCACTTGTGTAGAGCATGCTGGAGGTTTTTTATTGACTTATTGGTTACTGGTGTTTAAGTGAATGGTACTTTAATAGTTCTGGGCTTTAACTTACTTTCCTCTCACTTAGTTCAGTTGGTTTTATTATTAAATTTTTCACCTCCCTTGGGCTTTGACATACACTTACTACTGATTTGACGGTTGAGCATATTGGTCGTAACTCGTCTTTTTTACTTTATTTTATGATTTCTAGCCTTGAAGAAGTCGTAAGGGATGTAAACATTTCCCAAGACGAAACAAGTGTTGGCTGGAAGTACAAATTTCCTTTGGATTTCAGACTGTCGAATGTTAAATCATATTCTGAATAAACTTTGGACTCATCGTCAGACTCTATTGGTTGACTCCAGGACCAGTTTGTTGTGACATGGACTGATATATCAAATTAATTTTTTCATGTGAATTGTTTATTTAAATTTTCTCTTTTTCACAAGAGGGGACCCTCATTGTGCAATTTTCTTAGTTTAGAGGTTGTTTCACCTCTCAGGGTAGGGTGTTTCCCTTGTGAGGTTCCCCGTCATTTACATAGGGTAGATTGGCATCCTGAGCGCCACATCTCCTCAATTTACACCCCGCTCTATTATTTCTGCTCAACCCAGGTATGCATGCACATATGTACATACGTTAACTAGGTCAGAGCCTTTTCAACCAGACTCACAGCGGAGATCCAAAAAAAATAGAGGATCTAAATGGGCCAGATACACAGTCTGATAGGGATGAGCCAGGTTTTCTTGCCTGCACAGAAAAAAAAAAACCCTCTTAGGAACCTCAGGTCACTGCCCCATTGGAAGTGGAAAATAAATACAAGGTTCACTTTCTTACAACTACTGGCAAAGTTCAAACTGATGCCTCAGATCCTTAGGGAATGCTTCTAGACACCAGGATTCTCTCCAGTTAGGGCTTCTGCAGGGTCCAGTTCTCAGAGGTCATGTGGGAGCTCTCAGAGACAAGTTTCCTTCTGCTTTTTGTGGCAGGTTTTAAGAGGACAGAACGCACTGAGTGCCACTACTTAGCACTTAATACTACTTAGCAGGTGCCAATGCACACAGTGTTTAAAGCAAAAGTTCCAAAGCAAAACTAGACAGGGCATACTGGGTGGGTCATCAACAAAATATGACCTTTCTTAGAAATACAGTCGATATGATAAATGCAGAGCAACACATATATGGGTCTTATTCACATAGATAAAATATTCACACTGGTAAATTAAGTTGCAGATATGGTAGTTAAGAAGATCCTTGTAAGATCAAAAGTTTGTTGAGTGACATTTTACATGATGTGAGGAATTTTCAATAGGAATTAAACTAGGGCTGAACTCGGGGGTTTTGAGGTAGCTAATCAAATACTTCTTGGTTGAGCAGAAATGCGTAAGTAGACACATATCAACTCAGATCTACAAAGAGATATTTCAAGGAGAACCCAATTACACCTTTGCAGACCAGGATCATCATCTTGCACTGAGCCCATTTGTTAGCAGTCATCAGATGACTTGGTGACTATAGGTGTGTGTCATGAGAGTTAAAGTGAATTATATTAGTGAAAATTAGAACTTTAATTTTTGGGGCAAAATGATATAGTAGGACAACAAATATTCAAGATATACACATGTCAATGTTGCTTAGGCTGGGTAAGGAGCTGCGTGTCTTGGCTATTTAGAAGAAAATGTTATAGTGTATTTCTTTATATGCTATTCTATGAAGATTTATGTGACCCGTAGGCATCCCAGCATTAATTGAGTGACCAGACACTATCAGTTTACTCCACGCAGGGTTAAATCTTGAATAACCATGTTTTAAGAGTTTGTGGAAGGCCAATAAATTGGCTACTATCCGCATGATGGTGGGAAGAGATTTCAATAGTTTTGCCATGACATAGCCAAAGGAGAGTCCTCCACTTCTTGCCCGTTTATTGTGGGAACCTGCACCCATTGTGCGTTTCTAGGCTCGTAGGGCTCTCTTTGAAGTGTAGGGGTTGATCAGCTGTCAAGAAATGAGAGGGCCATGAGTTTGAAGCGTTCTCTGTGCAGCGCACAGGGTCTTGAATGTGATCCTTTGGGTGACTGGGAGCGAGTGGATATCGAGCAGGGCCTGCCGGGCTTAGCAGTGTCTGGGGATGTTCAGCAGAGTCAGTGCTGCTGCGTTCTGTACAACCTGAGGTTTATCTGAAGAATATATTATTCAATAATCGAATTCTGAATGCCGTGGCTGTGTTTTTGTGATCATTGAAACATTGAACTGTATCCATAGGCTGAGGATGATGGGGTTATCTTTTCTGCAGGGGAAGGAGTATGTCAGCATAGGGTTCAAGTGTTGAAGGGACAATAAATAAGTTATATATGTTGGTGATGATTTTGAAATCAGCTCGCAAGCCACAATCCAAGGCAGTTGGCACAAAGGTACTTTGATATCTGCTACAGGATGTGGGGACACAAGAGAAAGAGTTGAGTCTCATCTAGCTAGAAAAGATGTGAAAAGCAAAAAGTAGGTATGATATTGTCCAGTAAAGAGCTCTAGAGAGTGAAGAGAACAGACCTGATAATTTTAGGATGATAGCTAGCAGATGTGCACTGGTGAGTACGGAGACCCAGGAGGTGCAAGAAAATTGTGTTTAGTGTAAGAACGAGCTGGGTTGAATCCAATGCTATCAAGGTTGGTTAGTGTATCTATAAGAGTGGATGTTCAGAAGGCACACATCAGTTGTGGAGCTCGAGAATATGTGTAGAGATATGTGTTTGTAGTTGTCATAGCAAATGACTTTGGCTTCGTGGAAAAGAGTGATTCTTGCTGAGTGCAAACGCATAAATATTAAATCTGCTATACAAATTAAAGATGATTAAAATCTAAGCGCTAACAAATACAGGAAGACAAGAGTAAAGTTAGTCGGGGGAGGCTTAATGATTTTCTTTAGTAGAGTCAGGACCAGAGTTAATTGGAAATGGGGACAGGAGCCTCTGATGAAAGGGTTTAAAAAGAGTAGCAAAGAAGTCTAGTACAATCAAGGACAGTATTCCTCTTGATGGTCTAGGAATAGAAGTGGTCAGGCGGCGTGTATATATAGGTGCCAGCTTTAACAGTGAGAATGAAATCAGTTGATGATGTGTGAAAAAGGTGGGGAGCAAGACAGATATGGTTGAAAGAATGGGAGAGGCGTAAAAAGAAAGAGTTCACGCCCAAGGATTCCTGAAAACTACGGACAGAAGGAAACCCAGGAATTAATGTAATCTGCGAATAACACAATTTTTTGAAAACTAGATAGCTACGCAGATGCTAAATTATTAATATTTCCTAGTGTTATGCCATATAAAGTTGTATCTTCCAAAATCCTTAGCTGGCACCATATTTTTGAATGAATTATAAATCCCATCCAGCGTGGCAGAGAGAATACTGAAAATGAATTAAGCAAGAATGCGTGCCTTTTAGTGAGCATAAACGCCGCCTCTGTAACAACACAATTATCGCACCTTTACAGGCCACACAAGACTGGACTTCACTGTAAACAGGAAGAGTCTGATCATCCTGCATTGTCACACTTCTTCCAACAAAGTACCCTCTGTGCACACCATAGCCAGGCCAGAGGAACACCCAAAGAGTATTATTTCTTACTATCAAAACACACGGGAGAATCCATTCAAATGTTTATATCTTGCCTGAAGTGCAAGAGAAAAAAATTGAAAAACAGATGCATTGATGCATAAACTGAATGGATCATTGACAATAGAAATTCAGGTGTTAAACCCTTCTCCTCTTTAGGATTTCTACTTCATATACTTTTTATTTGTGGGATTAAGACCTCTATTTGCATCACTTCTCATCTTCTGGATGGGTAACGTCATCATTCGGCGTCCAGGCTCTCCACTAAGTTTCGATACCCTTGCCTAGGACAAAGAGGTAGGTGGCTAACCCACCCCTAATAGCGACTGGGATCCACAGAAAGGGGAATTGTCTGACATATTTAATTGGTCGGGATAAAAGAGAGACACTCCCTTGGGCCTCTACCAGGCTTTTGGGGCATTACTTTGAGATTCTTCATTGTACATTTCTGCACACTAGGCAAATTTAGGGGAAAATTTACAAGGAACTGGTGCATTTGGTCTGATGCGCAGTTCCCTTGCTTCACGTGAACCCCCCCTAACGACATCATGGTTGCATTGTAATGACAATACAGCGCACCATGGGATACGTTAGGGCAATAATGTCAACATGTTTTATGCTATTGTGGTGCTTTGCTGGATCAGCACCAAAAATGTTGGCGCCAGTCCAGCAAAGCACAGGGGGACTATAGGAAATAGCACTAGCAACACTTTAACACATGCCTTGAGCATGTGTTAATAAATGACACTAGAACGGCGCAGTGAAATCTTCTAAATTCCATGCACCATGTTTTTGGGCCTCCCTGCATTGGAACGCCTCCCTTGCATACATTATACCTGAAGCAGGTATAATGTGGTGCAAGGGGTTGCAAAGTGGCACAATGCAAGCATTGCACCACTGTAAATATGGAGGAGGGTGGGGCCTGTTTATTGCAGCTGTAGCGTAAAAAAAAATGACGCTACTCCGGCACTAAGTGGTGAAAGGATCTTGTCAATATGTCCCTTACGCTGTTTACTTGATGAATTCTAAAATACAAAATAAAATCACATTAGGATTGTAATCAGCATATATAATAAATAGAATTTCATGTTGTGATCACAAACGTTTATTGTTATTCTTTGCATATACACTTTTCAGATGTGACTGATTTTGATGGAGCCATCGAGCTCCCAATTTAAGGCTTGGGCGCTAAAGGGCACTCTTTAGGCAGCACGCATTTACCAGCCTTAGCAGACCATGCATAGCCTTTGTTGCACGTGCACCCGGACATACAATTTGCTGCGCAATCAGGTGCAGAGTTATCCTTCCCACAAGTGGGTGAACATAAAAAGCCACATTTAGAATAGTGAGCATTGGCGGGGCAACCACAAGCAGGCTCAGGTACACAGCGGCCAGAATTAAGGGCGTATCCCTTTTTGCAGATGCATCCCGGAATGCAAGCTAATGCGCACATCTTCATATCTCCAATCATGGCCACATCTTTGCAGGTTCTTCCACATTTGCCATGACACTCGCTGTACTCCATGTTCTTTCCACACTTTTCTGCAAGAGAAAATATGAGAGGGATTGCAGAATTAACAAAGGCCACATATAAAATGTGACCCCGCAGACTAACATTTAGGGGGTCATTTTAACCCTGGCGGTCCAAGACCGCCAGGGCTAAAATGACGGGGGCACCGCCAACAGGCTGGCGTGCCCCGCAGGGCATTCTGACCGCGGCGGTTTGGCCGCGGTTAGAAGTGGAAAACCGGCGGTCTCCCGCCGGTTTTCCGCTGCCCTTTTGAATCCGCCATGGCGGCGCAGCATGCTGCGCCGCCATGGGGATTCTGACACCCCATACCGCCATCCTGTTCCTGGCGGTTCTCCCGCCAGGAACAGGATGGCGGTATGGGGTGTCTTGGGGCCCCTGGGGGCCCCTGCAGTGCCCATGCCAATGGCATGGGCACTGCAGGGGCCCCCGTAAGAGGGCCCCAAAAAGAATTTCAGTGTCTGCTTTGCAGACACTGAAATTCGCGACGGGTGCAACTGCACCCGTCGCACCTTCCCACTCCGCCGGCTCCATTCGGAGCCGGCGTCCTCGTGGGAAGGCTGTTTTCCACTGGGCTGGCGGGCGGCCTTTTGGCGGTCGCCCGCCAGCCCAGTGGAAAACCCAAAATACCCTCAGCGGTCTTTCGACCGCGGAGCGGTATTTTGGAGGGGGAAGTCTGGCGGGCGGCCTCCGCCGCCCGCCAGACTTAGAATCACCCCCTTAATCTTGTGTCAATGCAAATAACACACATTTTCACATAGGTCAAGATATCTTCAGCCTAATTATATATCAGCTGAACCAGACACGGAAGGAATCACAAAGATACGTAATGCATGCTGAGGTCGTAAAATGCACATTAGCAAAAAGGTAGACCAACAATAAACAGCAAAATTAGGACGGCGGCGATAGGATAAGTTGTCCTGCTAGGTTCCAGATATTAGCTGCCCATGGACTCTATTCTACCAGCGGGATAGCAGGAGTGCCCTCGGCCCTTACGCAACCAAGG
Organism: Pleurodeles waltl; assembly: GCF_031143425.1. Lineage (NCBI taxonomy): Eukaryota > Metazoa > Chordata > Amphibia > Caudata > Salamandridae > Pleurodeles > Pleurodeles waltl. The sequence continues at coordinate 1,423,419,423 of NC_090446.1, forward strand.
AAAATGGACTAACCATAAGATACTAGTTTCTTATTAAGAGACAGACATTACTTGTGTGTAACGATTTTCTTCTCACCTCTGAAAACACTGCATTTATTTCACTCATAATAGCTATACTCGTGAATAGTAGGGGGGAGGGCACACTCATCAGGGACAGACTGGTCTATCGGGCTGTGCCCAAAGAGTTCATCTAACAGGTCAGTGTGTGGACCAGTATTTTGTCAATATTAAAAAACAGTATTGCTTGCAGCAAGCTCAAACCCATGCAGAATGTCATACATTGCAAAACACTAATAGAGTGCGTTTACAAGTTAAAAACTGCCCAGTTTGCAAACATGGGCCACACTTTTAGGTATCTAATTCACTATTAGGGGTAATTTCTACTTGTGTCAAATTTCCAGTGCACCGACCACCAGTGGTGGCTGGCTACTTGGGAAAGTGGCAGGCCGGGGGATGGAGGGGGGTCGGTGGGGGATAAAACAAAAATCTAATATAAATGTTTAAAAAAATCTTACCTAAACGTCACCGCTGCTCTTTGCCGCTCCCGCTGCACTGCAGACTCTGAGCCTGCCCTGCAACCAATCATGACGCTGCTCAAAGCCCTGGCTGGGTGCTCCAATGCAGACTGGGAGCCTGGGACAGCTCTCAACAACTCGGAAACAAAGTGCTGGGTTGGAGAGAGCCCTTGTGGGCATGTGTGTTTGGCTAGCCCAAGAAGGCCTGCCAAAAATACATGCGCACTGAGGGGGATGCTCCGTGCACTCCCCTCTGTGCTCGTCACCCCATGGCCCCACCCCCTTTAAAAATAAAACTATAATAAACATAGTTTATTATAGTTTTATTTGTAAAGGTTTGCAGCTCCTGCTGCTGGTGGGGGGGCGACGCTCCTCCACCCTAATGGAGGAGCCGCCGCTGCTGACCACTAACATTGCACACCCCGCAAAAATAGTTCAGCACATCTTAATCTGGGTTATCAGAGTTATCCAGTAAAGTGATTTTAGGTTAGAGAAAGGCAAATGCCACATTTTGAAGTACAACAATAAAATCGCCCACCTCACAGGGACCAACAATACATCAGCAATGGAGCTTGAGGTCATCCCTTATAAAACTGGCCTTTTAACAGCTAGATCAGACCCGGTACAGTAGAAGGGATCCATCACTGCAATATTTAGGTTCACTGCAGAAATCCAACCCGATGGCAGGAGCGGCTTGTGTTGCTAAAGAGGGGCTGGGCGGTGTGTGCTGGTGGGTGGGTGGGGGGTGGGCTTGTGGTGGGTTAATAAAAAAAAAAAACGTACCTGAATCATCGCAGCTGCCACTATCACCACTGCGCTGCTCTTCTCCTACACAGACATGCTGCAGGCACAGGCTTTCAGCCTGCCCTGCAGCTAAACCTGACACTGCTCAAAGCAGTATTAGGATTGGCTGGGAGTGCCCAGCCAGGGCGCTCCCAGGCAGACTGGGAGCCTGCGCCTGCTCTATCCAGCCCAGTGACACAGTGCCGGGCTGCTGAGAGCCTACTGAGCATGGTGTTTGTGCGGCCCAAGACGGCTGGCCAAACGTACAAGCGCAGTGAGGGGGAGTGCTATGCACTCCCCCTCAGTGTTTGTCACAGTTTGTGGTCCCGCCCCTTTTACCAAACAATGATAATAAACATAGTTTAGGATTGGTCTGAATGGCTTGGTCTGCCACTCAAAGACAGTGCACTGGAGCGTGTGCAGTTCCTCCAACCTGGTTGTGTAACACAGCCGGGCTGGAGAAACCTAAGTGTACATGTATGTTTAGCTGGCCTAAGACAGCCAGCCAAATGCACATGCACATACAGTGCACAGACTCCACTCCTCCTTACCCCCATGGCCCAGCCCTGTCCTTCCCCGTGCATGCTGCTGGCTGAGCCAGCAGCTGTAAAATAAAAGAATAATGAAATATCATTTTATTTTACAGCTGCCTGCTCTTAGCCAAGGGGGCAATGCTCCTCTGCCATTGTGGAGGACCCACTCCTGCTCTCAGGACGACTGAGAGGCATGTGGCCTTACAGGAGTTGATGCTTTTCCGACACCTCAATGCATCTGCTAAGTTACTGGCTTGTCATTTTCTACACAAAGGAGTGTGAATATGGCCTAATAGGCTGGTGATCCTGTCAGGTCTTCCAGTCCCTCTGAGGCTGTGGCGGTAGGCCTTTCGAAGAAAAGATTTATTTATAAAATAAGCTTCCTTGACAGGTGCATGTTTAATACTAAGTGCCATTGCCATATGTGGGACACTAATGAGCATATGAGGAAAACATGCTCCACAAGAATGTGATGGTGAAAGACAAGTCTGATACATGCCACAAATCTCTAAAGACCATTGCAGGATTGAAGTAATTTAATCTTTGCCATTCTTACCAATGGGTTTCAACCTATATTCTGCATCACACAGAGAAAGAGGAATATGCCTCAGGGGATTGTTCTTATGCAGTAACGTGTCCCTTCCTGCACAAAACAATCCTGCTTACAATGCGGGCACCCTTGCACCATGTGCAAGGGTGCCTGTGTTAGCGCTGGGGATCAGATTGTGTGTCAGCACTGGTAAAAGCCGAAAATTTGCCATTCAGAAGGAGTTCAATTGCAAGTAGATCGCACTGAGGGAAACTGCTGTATCAAGAAATTCCAGTAAATTCTAGGCAATAATCTCCGATGGGAGTGGAAAGCGCAAAACTTTCACCAAACCGCCCATAGCAGAGGTAGACTGGAGGGAGTATATACTGGCCCTGTATGCTGAAAATAAGGATATGGATTTCGGGAAAGTCGCCCGAACATATGTGGAGGCATGGAAGTGGCGTTCAGTGACCTGCCCTCCCTGCTTGAGATAGAAGAGATATTAAGCTCAATGCGGGCCTCCAGGTCCATGAGTCCTGATTTGGTACCGATGTCACTCATTAAACGAGAGCCTAAATTATGGGCAAGAATCCTCCAACCGGTCTTTCTCTACTGCTACTTTCAAGGTAGAATCCCGGACTCCTGGACTGGGAGTATTATACTCCATTTATATAAAAAAGGTCATAGATCAGCACCCTTAAAGTATCAGCAAATTGCTTTGTTGGATGCCATGGGTAAGATCATTTTGAAGAGTATCCTAAAGCATTTAACTAACTGGGTGGAGGAAAATACTATCTTCCCAGTGGAACAAGCAGGTTTTAGAAAGGTGCACATCACTTTAGATAACATCCTAATATTGCAAACGATAATTGGAAAGTATGTCCAAACTAGGGGGGAGCAGTCTATGTAGCATTCACAGATTACTCAACCACATTTGACAAGGTAGTTAGGAAGATTCTGTGAAGGAAACTGTATGAGGTGGGTATACCAATTTGTCTGCTGTGCCTGGTTATTGCATCGCATTCATCTATGTGGTGCAAAGTCCTTATGGGAGGAGAGCAGGGCCTTTCCTCAAAATTCCCCACAAAAAATGGACTGAAGCAGGGTTGTCTATTGGCGCCACTGTTATTCTCCTTATACATTCAGGTTATGCGCCTATAGTGAGTGGCCGTTCCATTGCCTGTCTACTATACGCGGATGATATAGTCGTGTTGGATCTTGCCCCAGAGGGCAGAAATCTACACTTGGCTGCCCTAACCTGCTACTTAATGCAGCACCACCTGAACATTAATACTTCTAAGTCTCAAGTGGTATGTATTTCAGGGAAAAAAGTTGGGGGAAAAAAAAAAAATCATGGATCCTGGGACAACGCACGCTAGAGTGGGTAAATGCATACTGTTTCCTTGGTAACATTTTCTCTTCCACTCTTAGTGACCAGGCCCATATTTGTAATAATATTAGTAAGGCCCTCTCCCAAGCACAAGACTTGGTAGCTTTCTTTAATGCAGTTGGTCAGAACCATTTTTCCCATTTACTGACCTTCTACCAAGTAAAGATCCCATCCACGCTCCTATGTGCGATAGAATGTATAGATTATGCTAAGTGGGATTTTCTCAACAAAATAGAAGGCCGATCCTAAGACGTCTACCCTCCTGTAATAATTCAGCCTCGGTGGCAGCTTTAAGGCTCAAATTTGGCATCAAGAATATCCTCGTGCAGGGTTTGGCGGTGATCAGGAGGGCACATCGCATAGCACAGTATGGAATCTTCACTGAGACACCTGGCTTTTTTGGAAATTTTTATTAGCTTGAGAGAGAAATCTAGGTTCTTTAGAAATTATACTTACGCCGTCCAGTTATTAGAGCTGGAAAAGGATCTTATCATAGAGATTCGGCATTTATCTCTTAAAAAGACACTGAAGGCGGTGACATGGTCTAAAGGATTCACAATGGATCATGAGTCTAGCCTCTCTAAGAGAGGCCTTGCTGGTGAAATTAAGTCTTTGGCCCTAAAGTGGCGCAGCCTTACCTATCATGGAATCTGCCACATGGGGTGAGGCTGCTCTTTATTCTGATTAGACTAGCTAGAGTTCCACTTAGGGAGATAACCTCTAAATGGAATGGCAACTCTAATTCCTGTGACCTGTGCCATGAGGTGGTGCAGAATCTCAAGCACATATTTTTTGTCTGTCTGACTGTAACCGCATTGCAGAGAATGTGGCTGAAACCTCTCTATGTCCGGCTAAATATTAGATCTGCCAGGGAGACTCTAGACTCTTTTTTTAATCTCCAAATGAAATGTTCTGTATAAGAACTTTTACATTTTTTCAAGGTTTTTTAAAGATATATTAATTTTATTCTAGAATGGAGGCACAACAAGGTTTAGTACATCTAAGTTGATAAGCCAGTCCGCAGGAGGGAGGTATTTAAGGACAGGTTCCGAGAAGGCATTTTATCTGTCCAAGAGAAGGCCAAGCTTTCTTAATGATGAGAATTTGATGTTGTAACTCTTGTCAGGGGAGTGGAGGAACGCTTTTTATCCATACTTAGAAAATTAATTATAAGGAATGAATTTAGTTTTAGGAAGTGTATTATATATTTTATTGAGTTGTTTAACTCTATGCAAGCATTCTTGGTGCTGAGAATTTGGTGTTGTCACTGTTGAAAGGGGAGTGAAGGAATGCTTTTTATACAGTACTTAGAAATTATTTGTAAGGAATGAATGTAGTTTTAGGAATTGTATTATATATCTCATCGATTTGTTTACTGTTTGCATGTGGACCTCTGCGAAGTTCCAAATCATGAAAATTTATAAATTGAATTGAATTGTTTACACTAACTATATATTTATCTATACAGAACAAAAGTTAGGATAAATATTCTTACCAACACAGTTTCCAATCCCAAGCATCACAGCCAACACTGAAAAGAGAAATTATTTGAAATATAATCAATGTAATCACTCTTATACAGTTGCTTTGACAGCATAATTTACTGAATCCTTTCCCTACATTTTATGCAAGCAAATTATATGTCCCATAGTAAATGGACATGTTTACCATCCAATAACAGAATGAATGCATGCATTGCAATAAACCTGACCCATTCCTTCTTGCATTCAATCCACCATTTGTCTACATATGTTTGCTATTCTCAAGCCTAATCCACCAATGAGCAACACAGATTTGTTTGTGTACCTTGCTTTTCTGTTTCCCTTTTAAGCAAAGCAGGACTACTGATGTTTTAGAAAGTTCATAGAGAAAACTAGACTCCAAAAAACACAACAAACTGAAGAAACTCTGTGAAGATCAACTAGAGTCTCCACAGGGGGCCAACCTCAAGAAACGAACTGCTACACCTGGTCACTGAAGTCTGCCATGAAATCCAGCACCACTTACCTAACCAATTCTAGGTCAGGTGTGTCCTGTGGCAAACCGCAAGGACTCAATCCATGCCACATTATCACGATTTCCACAGAGGATATGTTTAAATGTTATGAATCTAAAGGGAATCATTATATGCATTCTGGAAATAGGAAAGATTGCCTGGCCATAGGCCCTGTTGATACACCCCTTTATGCTAATGCATATTTTATGGGATTTCTTTGAGTTCAGGACTTTTCTCTGAGTAGTCCAACATGTTCATGATTGTGCATCTGGTGTTTCACCTCCCTGAGTTATACATCAGTTTGAATCCTGGCCACCAAGACCATTTAGAATTCCTCCTAGCAACTCAAATATCCACGATGGAGAAACAAATAAAAATCTTGAGGCCGTCTAAGACTTGAGCATAATCCAAACCGCACCTCAGTGTCCTGGAGAGGACAAAGAGAAATCGTTTTTGCTCACCATGTCACTACATTCAGTCATGTGTGTTATCTCATATGTGTCAGCTTTAGGATGATCTTCCCTTAAACTTTTTGCATTGACCTTCGTATATTTGTTAAATTCGTTTTTGTTACCCTTAGGACTCTCTGCCCGTTACCACTGCTAACTAGTGGTTAAGTGCTTGTGCTCACTTCCTAAAAATTGTTAAATTGGCTCACAAATAATTGTCATATTTAATTTACTTCTAAGTCCCTAGTAAGGTGGTATTCGATATACCCTGGGTGGTAAATTAATTGCTACTACTAATGGGCCTGCAGCACTTATTGTGTCTCTGACTTAAGTAGCCCATTAAAAAATGTCCCAGGTCTGCCATAGCAGCCTGAATGCAGTTTAAACAGCTAATTCGACTTGGCAAAATAAGCCCCTTGCCAAGCCTTAAAACTCCCCTTTTATTACATATAAGTCATTCCCTAAGGCAGGCCCTGGGCAGCTCATAGGGTAGGGTGCACTGTCATGAAAAGGTTGGGCATGTACATTTAGGTTTTACATGTCCTGGTAGTGAAAAACACATGAATTTGTTTTTCACTACTGTGAGGCCTACTTCTCCCAATGGTAACCTCAAATTTTAAGTCACAGTTCAGAGTTTTGAAAGTGTCACTTGTAGAAAGATGTCCTAACTAACTAGTGCCTGCAGCCTGTTCCTTTGCAACATGATTGGGTATAGTTGGCATTTGGATGTTTTTTATTCCTCCTAGACATCCGTACAATAGAGGGACTAGCTGTGCCTGGAAAGGCCATCGCTAGCAGGATGGGTGCAGAGCTGGAAACAGCCCCACTTGCAAATCAATACGCTGCACCCTTCCTTCAATCAATTAATCAATCAAAAACATTTGTAGAGCGCGCTACTCACCCGTGAGGGTCTCAAGGTGCTGTGGGTGGGGAGAGAAATTGGGGGGGCAGGGAGGGTCACTAATCGAACAACCATGTCTTGAGGTTCTTTCTGAAGACCAGGTGGTCTTTGGTTTTGCGAAGGTCGGTGGGGAGGGAGTTCTAGGTTTTGGGGGGGAGGTAGGAGAAAGACCTGCCTCCTGTTAGTGTGCATTGGATGCGGGGGACTGTGGCTAGGGCGAGATCGGCTGATCGGAGGTTGCGTGTGGGAGTGTGGAAGTTAACTCTTTTGTTGAGGTAGGTTGGGCCGGTGTTGTGGAGGGATTTGTGTGCGTGGATGAGGATCTTGAATGTGATTCTCTCGTCTATGGGGAGCCAGTGAAGGCATTTGAGGTGTGGTGAGATTTGTTTGTGGCGGGGGAGGAGTGCGGCTGTGTTCTGGACTCTCTGGAGTTTGCGTTTGAGTTTGAGTGTGGTGCTGGCATATAGGGCGTTACCATAGTCCAGTTTGCTGCTGATGAGTGCGTGGGTGACTGTCTTTCTGGTTTCTGGGGGAATCCATTTGAGTGCGGAGTGTGTGGAAGCAGGAGGAGGTTAGAGCATTGATTTGTTATGTCATGGAGAGGGAGGGGTCAAGGATGATGCCGAGGTTGCGTGCGTGGTCTGCGGGGGTGGGTGCAGGACCTAGGGCGGAGGGCCACTAGGAGTCGTCCCATGTGGTTTTGTTGGGGCCGAAGATGATGATCTCGGTTTTATTTGAGTTGAGTTTGAGGTGGTTAGTGGTCATCCAGTTGGCGGTGTCGAGGAGAGTGGTGTGGAGGTTGGTTTTGGTAATGGTGGGGTTGAGGGTGAGGGAGAGGATGAGTTGGGTGTCATCTGCATAGGAGAGGATAGTGATTCCGTGTGCTCGGAGGATGTTGGCTGGGGGATCATGTAGATGTTGAAGAGTGTGGGGCTGAGGGAGGACCCTTGGGGGACTCCGCAGGTGATCTTGGTAGTGTTGGAGTGGAAGGGTGGAAGGCGGACTCTCTGGGTCCCGTCGGTGAGGAAGGAGGTGAGCCAGTCTAACGCTTTGTGGCGAATTCCTATGTTGTGGAGGCGTGTGCGGAGTGTGTGGTGGCAGATGGTGTCAAAGGCTGCTGAGAGGTCTAGGAGGATGAGTGCGATGGTCTCACCTTTGTCGACCTTGTCTTCACAGAAAGAACTTCACACCACTGCATTGCTATGGTAGCCAGGCTGGAGCCAGGGCAGGGAAGGCAGGAAACTCAAAGCATTTAAATGGGAATTATCTTGAAACACATCCTACTTGAATGATAGCCCTCATACCTACTCTTCAATTCTCTTTCTGGACCTGTGGAAGGACTCTCAAATGACTACTTGCTAATGTGGACTGCTGCGTTCTTCAGAAGTCTGCTTTGCTGCACCTGGAGGGACTGCTCTTCTGCCTGATAGCTGCCTTCAGCTCTTAGAAGCCTGTCCTACTGCTTGAGCCCTGTTAGAAATGGGGTCTCTGATTGGCAGTCAGTTTGCACTCTGTCCAAGCAGGGACCCTCACTCGAGTCAGGGTAAGGGAGTTACACTTCTAAGACGAACCCTGCTCACCCCTTTGGTAGTTTAGCACAAGGAGTTAGGCTTATCTCAAAGGCAATATGTAAAGTATCTGTACCAATACACACAATAATGCAGTGAAAACACTACAAAATGGACACCACCCCAGTTTAGAAAAATAGGCATTATTTATCTCAATCAAATAAGGCCAAAACAACAAAAATCCAACATACACAAGAAAACATATGAATTTTTAAAGTAAGTTTCTTACTTCATAGAAAACAATAAAAACGTTGAATGTACACAAAGTTCCTGGTTTGAGTCAAAAATAAAGCTGCACAGGCAAGTCATCAAAGTGTTGATTCCTTACTGGCAAGTGAGGCCATGCGTCATTTCTTCTTTGCTCAGGTAGGCGATTCGTCGCTTTGCTCTCCCGCAAGATTTCTGGACGAGACACATCGGTTCCACGCAGGCTTGTGTTGATTTTTGACACTGTTGTGGTTATCTAGGAATGTTGGGCATAGCCTGGAACTTACATGTCATCTAGGTTCCAGGTGAGTTCACTGGGTAGGTGAGAGTCTTGACAGTTGGTGAGGGTTGGAAGTGTTTGCATCTGCTGTGGGTTGGTGGTATTTAATAAAGCTCATCTTACCAAATTACATGTCTGGAGCTTAACACTGGCGACGAGGAGTCACCACCAACTCGGAACCCACGCATCTTCTTCCTGTTGGCATCTGTTTTTCTGCTCTGTTCGAGATCGGCTGATCGAGGGTGCCTGGCTTGGAGATCCTGATCCTGAAGACAGTAAAATCCTGGCAGCACTGACCCTGCTCCTCTTACACTTGCAGCAGATGTAATTGGGAGGCTTCCTGGTGGTGATTGACGCGTTGGAGCCTTGTGCGGTGAGGTGTTGGAAAATCGGAACCTCTAATGCAGCGGGAGACGCGCAGCGCTATCTCCAAAGTCATCGTTGTTATTTATTTATTTATTTATTCCTTTTCCACCTATTTTCGGCTCCCTGTTACCTCTCAGCGCGAGCCTTTCAACGGTTTCTCTCCGCACGCGGGGAGTTTTCACTGTGCGCGAGAGTGCGTCTTTCAACAATTCTTCCTGTTCGCGAGGAGCGGCACGCGCAACCATAGAAACGCGTCTCCTTGCTCTGGAAGTATGACGCGCGTGTGAGTACAGAACACTAGACCGCAATTTGCATGGTGTTTCCACGCCGGTTATGGTCAATTACGGGATTTCGGTGTGAAGTTTCGCTTGTTTCGCTCATTTCGGCTGAACACTAGACTGCTCACTGTACTTTTGTTCTATACACGTATGACTCAATTACGGAGTGTTCAATGTGAAGTCTAAGTACTTCAAACTGTAAGACGTTTGTTTTATTTTGCCTTGTGGCCGTTACTACATTTAAATACAGGGTTGCCGTTTTATCTTAAGCTTTTCAGATTGCGGTGAATACATTTAAATGCGCACCTTTACCTCTGCTGGTGTCCATTTACTTGTATTGCCTGTACCTTCACCTGTTCACCTGTTCTAAGACTTAAATTCCAAACTCATTATGGCTTCTCCCACGATGTCTCAACCGCCCCCCTTTTTATCAGACAAAGGGGACTCTATTCTTCCTTGGAAACGTTGGAAGAACCTTTTTGACTCCTACCTTGTAGCAATTGGGGGGGGGAAATTCTCTCCAGCTAGGAAACAGGCTGTTCTATTGCATAATTTGGGAATTGAGGGCAGGAACATTTATGATAGTCTTGAAACTCTTCCAGTAGGAGGGGCGGAGGGGGAACCCAGGGATATTTATGAAATGTCAGTAGCAATTTTAGCTGCACATTTTGAATCAAAGCTCAATGTGGTTTTGGAAAGACACAAATTTTTTACAAGATTCCAAGGCAAATCAGAGAGTGTAGGAAACTTTGTAGCTGCTTTACGCACGTTAGCACGCACATGTGACTTTGGTGATATCACGGATTCTCTCATTCGTGATCAATTAGTCCGCTGTACAAACAATAAGAGGGTTCAAGAAAAGTTGTTAACGAAGAACCCAGATTTGAAAGAAGCTATTGCAATTGTGGAAGGAATGGAAAGTACCAGCAATTGGATCAAGGAGATGAATGACCATGAAGAAGACAAGTTATGCATGGTACAGGCACCTCAGATTCGTGAAGAGGTTTCGAAGGTCAGCAACGACAGCAAAGCACCTGTACCCACTCTGGAGAAGAGGAGAGAAGCCAAACATCAGCGTTGTTATCGCTGTGGCAACTCTGGTCACACAGAGAACAGCTCAAATTGTTTTGCACGAAACTCTCTATGTAGAAAATGTGGAAAAAAAGGCCACTATGCTAGGGTCTGCAATAGTGACAAATGTGGCATAGATTCTATAACTGATAATATTAGCAAGATGATTTTGTATATTGAACCTGATATCAACCATATTGAGAACAATGGTGAAGTTGTCGATACTGGGCCAGTTGTCATGCCTGAGTGTGCTATTGAGCTTGATGGCAGAATAGTTACAGTTTTAGCAGACTCAGGATCGCCTTACACTATGGTGGGGGACAAGAATTGGCGAGCGATATTTGGGGAGGATTTTCATTCTTTAATTAAGCCTGATATCAATCCTGTTAGTTATGGTGGCACTAAGATTGAAGTAATTGGGTATAAGGTCATGAAGATTCAATTTCAGAACAAAACCACTGTGGGGAAAGTTTATGTAGCGAGGCGTGGAAATAACCTGCTAGGTTGGCGTCACCAGCGTGACATGGGAATTAAGTTAGACCCCAACTCTAAGTGTCAGGTTATGGTGGTGAATGACGGAGATGATAATCTTAAGATCCTTAAGGAGTTCCCTCAAGTATTTAATGACAAATTGGGATGTTTAACTAATTTCGAACACAAAATTATCCTGAAGAAAGGTGCTGTTCCTTCTGTGCATAAGGTGAGAAGAGTCCCTAAGTTGATGTTAGAACCACTCAGAGCAGAGTTGAATAAGCTTCTGTGCGCTGGTGTAATTGAAGAGATAGAATCGTCTGAGTGGTTGGCTCCCGTTGTTCTGGCACCTAAAGACAAGGGGAGGCAGATCCGTATGTGTGTGGACCTTAGAGACCTCAACAGGCATATATGGGTAGATCGCCAACCCTTACCCAACATTTCTGAAGAATTGTCAGGTTTGGGTGGTTCGAAGGTGTTTAGTGTGTTAGATCTATCCTCAGCCTATCACCAAATTCTTTTGCATCCCGATTCTAGACATCTCACATCATTTGTGACGCCAGTGGGAGCCTACCAATTTTTAAGGATGCCCTTTGGATTGGCCTCTGCGGCTGCATGTTTCCAACGAATCATGAAGAAGATTTTAGGGAAAGTCTCTGGAGTCTTATTTTTCCAAGATGATATCTTAGTTCATGGCAGTACTGTGGAAGAACACAACAAAGTTCTTAGAGAGGTGTTGAGTAAGCTGGCCCGTTCTGGTCTGACTGTGAAGAGGGAGAAGTGCAAGTTTAGAGTCTTTTCGGTAACTTACTTGGGCCATACTATATCTAGTGAGGGAATCAAGCCCAAGTTAGAATTGGTTGATTCCATTGTCAGGGCACCTCAACCCGGTGATAAAGATGGGGTAAGATCCTTTCTAGGTCTAGCAGAGTATTATTCTAAGTTTATTGCCATTTTTTCGAGTGTGACCCAACCCCTGAGATCTCTCCTAAAGAAAGTGTGTGAATTTGTTTGGACAGATGAGTGTACAGCTGCCTTCACTTTTGTGAAAGATTGTATTGGGAAGATGCCCACTTTAGGACATTTCGATATACATGCCAAAACCTTCTTGTACACAGATGCCAGTATTAAGGGACTGGGAGCGGTATTGATCCAAAGGGTTAACCAGGAGGAGAAAGTAATTGCCTTTGCGTCCCGATCCCTCAAAGGAGCTGAACAACAGTATTCCGTTATAGAAAGAGTAGCACTTGCGTGCATGTGGGCAGTTAAGCACTTCAGATTTTATTTGTGGGGTTTACCTTTTGTAGTGAGAACAGACCACAGGCCCCTTGTTCAAATATTTTCTTCTAAGAAAGGGGAAGAATTGACGCCCAGGATAAAAAGGTGGGTTGAAGGATTAATGGAATATAATTTCACTGTTGAATATGTGCCTGGGCCAAAGAATATCGTGGCAGATTTCCTGTCCCGAACATCGGTTGGTGGTGATGATGAGACTGAAAACGAGATAGAAGTTAACTGGGTGAGGGAGTTGGCCGTAAGTGAAGATGATTGGAAGACTGCATCTATTCAGGATTCTGACAGACATGATCTTGCAGAGCTCGTAGTGAAAGGTTGGCCAGAATATAAGGACGTTTCCGATTCTTTAAAGGGGTACTGGAATGTTAGAGATGAACTGTCTCTAAATGGTGGTGAATTATTCCGTGGTACTAAATCCATACCTCCTTCTAGTCTGAGGAGTAAAATTATCAATTTGGCTCATGAGGGTCATTTAGGCAGGAATATGACTAAATCAAGGTTAAGAACAGTATACTGGTGGCCAGGTTTAGATCGGGATGTAGAAGCAGTGGTGAAGGATTGTTTGACCTGTGCACGCAATGATAAAAACAAAGTTGTAGTGAAATCTCCACTTTCCCCAGTTGCAGTTCCAGAGAAACCATGGGTGAAATTAGGACTTGACTTTATGGGTCCTTTCCATCTCCTACCTGCAAATGAGCGTTATGTCATGCTCATAGTGGATTACACCTCGAAGTGGGTGGTAACTAAATGTGTGAATTCTGTGGACACTAGAACTGTGATTGAGTTTTTAAAGGAAGAATTCGCTCGGGAGGGTGTACCTAGTCATTTAATCACAGATAACGGTGTACAGTTAACTTCTCAGGAAATGAAGTTGTTTTTGGATTCCTTAGCCGTTGTGCACCTGAAAACCGCATTGTATTTACCTCAGGCCAATGGTCTTGCTGAACGTATGAACAGGATGGTAAAATCCTGTGTCCAAGAAGCAATCGAAACCAGAGCTCCCCTGGCGGATCTTCTGAGAGACCAGTGGTGGGCATATTGTAATACTCCCAATAGTATCACTGGTATCGCCCCTTTTGAATATATGAGAGGTAGATCGGGATGTACCAAAATGTCTCCTGCTTGGTTTAGGAATAAGTTTGATCTAGGGGATCTTGATCAAGAGAAACTTAGTAGAGCGTCTGATCGTAGAAGGGGTTACCAATGTAAGTACAAATTGCGGTATGATTACAAACATGGTGTTTCCAGTGTCAAATGGAAGGTTGGTGACATGGTGTTGCTGAAGGATCCTGGGTTTAGAACCAAGGGCAAGTCAAGATTCAAAGGTCCTTTCTGCATTAAGGAAGTTAGGAAGAATGTGGTTGTACTTAATAATGGAGACGTGTGGAGCATGTCTAGAATAGTGAAATGGAATAACCGGGTGGTAGATTCCCCTGACTTAAGCCCTGATCTAAGAGAAGATCCTTCCTTGAGCGGGTCTAAGGCAACACCATGCATCAAGGCTCCTTCCAGACTTCGCTCAAGACCATTGTGGTTGAGTGATTATGTTCCTTGATAATTTGTAACTTACGATATTATATGCCTTTGTGCATTGCGGGTACTGTTGGTCGTCACCACACAGTTACATTATGTTATTATTTATTTATCCTGTTTATTCTTTAAATGTTCTTCCTTCTCTGTTTCTGTGAAATATTTTCTATGTATGTAAAGGGGATGTGTTGTGGTTATCTAGGAATGTTGGGCATAGCCTGGAACTTACATGTCATCTAGGTTCCAGGTGAGGTCACTGGGTAGGTGAGAGTCTTGACAGTTGGTGAGGGTTGGAAGTGTTTGCATCTGCTGTGGGTTGGTGGTATTTAATAAAGCTCATCTTACCAAATTACATGTCTGGAGCTTAACAGACACCCTGCGATGATACATGAGAAATTTAGCTGCAGGGTGTTGGAAAACTGTGCTGCGTGGGATTTGCGTTGTTATCAGCTGCCACAAGCGGGTGTTGTGTTGTTTCTTCAGCCGTGAAGCATCGATCTCCCAGCTGCGATGCAGGTGGAGCAAAGATTGCAGTAGTTAAGCGGGCGGCACATCATTTTTCTGTTGCATTGCAAGTGGTGCATCAACATTTTCCCAATTTTTCCCTGCAGTTCTTGTTCTGCCAACTTCACCTCTCAAGGACTGGGTGGGCACCACTTGGCAGGGCAGGAGTCTCAACAGAGAGTCCAGGTGCTGGCAGAGGAAGTCTTTGATGGCCCTGAGACTTCAAAACAGGAGGCAAGCTCAGTCAAAGCCCTTGGAGATTCTTCACAAGTAGGAATATACCACAAAACCCAGTCTTTGTCCTCTTTCAAGCAGAAGCAGCAACTTCAGGCCAACCCAGCAAAGCACAGTCACAGGCAAAGGGGCAGTACCCCTCCTCCAGCTCTTCAGCTCTACTCCTTGACAGCGGTTCTCCTTGGTTCCAGAAGAAATCTTAAATAAATCTGAACATATGGGGTTTTGGGTCCACCAATTATATCCCTTCTACCTTTGAAATAGGCAAACTTCAAAAGAAAGTCTCTGTTGTTCACAAGATCCTGCCTTGCCCAAGCCTGGCTCCAGACACACACTGCGGTTTTGGAGACTGCATTTTGTGGGGGCAGGCACAGTCCATTTAGGTGTAAGTGACCACTCCTCCCTCCACTCTAGCTCAGATAGCTCATCAGGAAATGCAGGCTACACCACTCCCTTTGTGTCACTGTCTAGAGAAGATTCACAAACAGCCCAACTGTCAGTCTCACCCAGAAAAGGAATACACAAGAAGGCAGAGTCACAGAATTGTTTCAGGAAGAAAATGCTCACTATCTAAAAGTGGCATTTTCAAACTAACAATCTAAAAAACACCTTCACTAAAAGATGAATTTTTACATGGTGAGATTAGAAATCCCAAACTCCATATCTCTATCTGCTATCAAAAGGAAACTCAGTCTTAAAGATATTTAAAGGCAGCCCCAATGTTAACCTATGAGAGAGTTAGGCCTTGCAACAGTGAAAACCTGCCCATAGGGCTACCTAGGGCCTACGTTAGAGGTGCCTTACATGTATAAAAAGGGAAGGTTTGGGCCTGGCAAGTGGGTTTACTTGCCAGGTCGAATTTGCAGTTTAAAACTGCACACACAGACCTAGAAGTGGCAGGTCTGAGACATGTTTACAGGGCTACTCATGGGTGGCACAACCAGTGCTGCAGGCCGACTAGTAGCATTTGATTTACAGGCCCTAGGCACCTGTAGTTTACTTCACTAGGGACTTACTAGTAAATCAAATATGACAATCTTGGAAAAGCCAATCATACATACAATTTACACAGGGAGCACTTGCACTTTGGCACTGGTCAGCAGTGGTAAAGTACTCAGAGTACCAAAAAATGTAAAAACAGGATCCATCACACAGTCAAAACCTAGGAAGCAGAGGCAAAAAAAGACATGGTAGACCACACCAAGGATGCCAGGTCTAACAAGTCCTGTTCCACATCTTGAACCAATCAAATTGGTACATGCATGATGCACGGCTCACAGTCAGATTTATGAAACCACGAAAAGCCACTCTATGTGGGTTTGAGTAACCTCATAAATCTGGAGTAGTGCGATGCAATGCAAGTCACTGTGTTGCGCTGCTTTGTCCTGGGTAAGGACTCCATGGGGGTTGGAATGGGTGTTCCCACGCAACTCCCATCGATGTTGATCCCTCGCCAAATTTACAACACCTTGTAAACCTAGGGATGCACCAAAACCTTACTAGCACTATTTCTATCTGTTTTTTACTCTTTCTCTGTGTGCTACATTCTGCAGCACACATACATAGAGGAAAACCCTTCACAGGATTCCTTTCATTCAGGAATGTGTCCTTTCCTGCACAAAACAATCCTGCATTCAATGTAGACACCCTTTTATCATGGTGCAAGGGTGTCTGCATTGGTAATAGGCAGCCAAAAGGGTGCTGGTGCAAGGGAAAAGGATAAGAATGTGCCATATTCCATAGATACGGCACATTCCTGCCCTTACCCTTTGATGTAGGGCAGCACAGCAAGGTGACTTGCTGCTCTGCCCTCCACCAAAATCTCATAAATCTGGGCCTAGACTTTTCTTCTATTAATTGTTGCCCACTTGAGTCTGGCCACCTACCAAAAACAATGATGTAAGTAGAACACCAGTTTACTGTAGAGGCAGCCAGTCCAAGAAATTGGGGACGGAGACAAGGGTCCACTGAAGAGCCAAATTTGCAATTGCCTGGCTCTGTAAATTAGGCAAAATTCAGAAGGAACTAATTTTGAGCTTGTGGGCAGCATCAGAAGGTTTGGTGAGCCAGCAACTTGCAGGAAGGTTGAATAGAGATTTTGATTTTTTTCATTGAAGGAGACAGAGAGGCTTGTGCAGAGGGCAGGTGAAGGGTGAAGGACACTTTTAACCAATTTAGGGGAGATTAAACAATATTGAGAATTCCCTAGAAGAGTTAGCCGTCTTCCCGATATATGACGTAAAATGCTCCCTCTTAGCTTGACGTGTACGTTTATGGAGTTTTGAGAGCTGCCTCATCAAAAAGCTTTGCTACAGGGTCATAAGACCTTCTCCAGCTGCGTGCCAACTTTTTACAACAGCCTTTCTATGCTCTCAAGGAAGGAGAGAACCAAGGAGCAGATGTCTTGGATCTCTTGGCCTTACATGTTTTTAAAGGAGCAAGAGGATCCAAAGTGTTAGAGATCCACAGATAAAAAAGGCTTGAGTCGCTGTCGGGATTGCCTATGAAAGCTGGAAGGGCAGATTGAATGGAAAACTCAAATGCCTCTTTCGTAACATTCCTTCAGTTTCTCCTCCTCTCAGGTGCTACCCTGGTCTCCACTTGGTTGCATTAGCCATAAACAGTGAACAAGACAAGAAAATGGTCCATCCATAACTGGTGCATGGGTACCTCGGCCTGGAGACCAGTGATGTTGGAAAAGATGAAGGCTCTGATTTAGGAGGGCCTAGCCCGACCTTAAGGCCACCTTAGCGTCATTATTTGATGCTAAAGTGACGCTAAGGTGGCTTTTTCCCCCGCCATATTTACAAAGTGGCACAATGCATGCATTGCATCACTTTGTAACCCTTTGTGCTACATTATACCTGTGCCAGGCATAATGTATGCAAAGGAGTGTTCCCCTGTCAGGGGGGCCGAATAAATGGAGATTTCTTTGGGTCTTTTTTTTGGCACTTTTAATGCCTGCTCAGAGCAGAAATTTAAAGGAGGCACACCATTGTTTACAATGGGCCTCAATGGGCTTTGCAGGATTAGCGTCAACATTTTTGATGCTAATCCTGTAAATCTCTGAACTAACGTAAAAAATGTTGACTCTAGTTCCCTAACTACTGACATGGTGTACTGTATCTTAGACACAGTGCACACATGCTGGCTTTAGGGGGGCACTAAGGGGTGCAGGGAAAGTGGTGCTGCACTGAGTGCAGCACTACTTTTCATAAATCTGGCCCTTAGTCCAATATGTGACCTGATATATGGGTAAGGGTACTGGTATGCTGGATCAAATTAAGGCCTGCCAGAGGCCAGATCAATTGAACAGCCTGAGAACAGTTTTGGACATCAACATGAACGTTAAAGTCTCCCAGAACAGTGAAGTTGTCATAGTGTACAGATAGTTGTGAAATGATGTCACATAATTGTGGGAGGAAGCTGTTAGGGCAGTCTGGGAGTTTGCAGATCAGCAAGCCAGTCAAAGAGAAAGAGGGGGTGAGTTTAATACAGAAAGTGAGCCACTTAATATTCCCAATTTGGCTCAGCCAAGAAGAAACCTCAAAGTGCCCCTATAAATAATGGCTCTACTACCTCCCAACCTAACTCTAGCCTGGTTGGCACACAGTATTTGATAACCCTGGGGAATGGCCAAAGCAAGGTCGGGTTCAGAGTCAACATATAGCCATGTTTCAGTAAGAAACATGACATCCCAGGAATTGTTAGATAGTGCCAGCCATATGTCAGAGGAATGTTTGGAGAGTGACCTGCAATTAATGAGGCAGGCACTAAAGCTGACCATTTTAACCGATGACACAATGAGTGAAGAGACGTACTCCTCAGGGGTGGCTCTGTTTCGGTATTTCACTCATCTATGGTCTTCAGCCTTCCTTCCGCTAACAAAACAGATAATTAGATCCTCAGCCTCTGTGTGCAGAAAAGGAACACCATTAGAAATACTCCATTTTGACAAACTGACTGACTATTAGTTCTCCCACTCTCTTGATCCAAGTTCTCTCTTCCACTCAAAACCAGAAAGCAACATGCTAATTTCCATTCAGTTTACCAGTACTGTGTGATGCATGAGTTTATTTCAAAATATAAAGGTAAATATGGTGTAATTTATTTATTTATTTTGAATTAGTCAAGTTTATGCAAAGGCATAGTTCAATTCTCCACATAACATTAAGAGCTAGTAATCTATTAACTTCAAAGGACATTCTGCTACCATCTGACAGATGTTTGAGTACTAAATTTGAATTGCCAGATGTTTAAATCACCCCTAGTTCTAGTGCCGTTAGCTACGTGTGAAATGCCTGGGAAAGGGTCACTGAACGTACTGTGCACAACCAATTGGTTAAATATATCAGTTTTATCCTGGATCTACTCTATTTTTGTGGTACTCACCTACTGCCAGCATTGGAAGAAGAGTCGTCATTTTCAACATTTTGATAATCAATTGTCCTACAATCAGAAAATACAAGAGTAAAATACTGATTCAACAGAGATATGTTGATGGCATTGCATTGGATAGTAACACACAGTTATCCAAATGTTAAGTTTTGGTGATGTTTTTTGGTGTTTTATTCAATCACATGTGGTATTTGTGCTGTGCAGGAAAAGTCAGGTGGGCAACAGAGTGTTTTTCAAACATTTATAACAAGAGATACATTTGAATATAGACTGAGGATGGTAATTGCCATGTTTTGTATGTTCTGCAGATGTGATCTGAAGAAATAAGTTTCCATTTCGTTCATGAGAGACAATATGTCAGGCCTGATCTAATTTTTATGGGTGTTTCGCCAGGGAACATCTAAAGTGTTGCTTGCTTTAGTGTAGAGAGATCCAGACCTCATGTGTTTCTTTTTCCTCATGTGGTGTGAAGTTTGTCCTATAGATAGGTACGTAAACATTTCAAAAATGTGGAAAGTATGAATAGCATATTTAGGGAAATTAGCATGTAAGGCAATGTCACTGCTGAAATTTGTGATTATCAGTTTGAGGTCTCTAAAGATGTGAAGTTGAAATGATGCAATCTTCTGTGTCTGTGTAGTTCAGTTGCATGATAAATTTCAGGTCAATAAGAATGAATAGTAATTTAGCTAAGAGGAGTGAACATTTGGATTCTGTCCAGTTGTGAAAAGAATAGGCTCATTGTGAAGTTTTCACCATGCAATAACACACCAAAACAAGGTAGGATGTTAATGTCAGTTTTAATCTTCAAGAAACCTCATTTACAGCCTCCAACTGTCAACTCTGGGATAATCCCTTGACCAGCTGCCTCAACACATTTCACTGGTCAAGAGATCACGAGGCACTGAACTTATCTAATTTATTAATTTTTCACAGATTGTTTTAAGCTTTATCTTCTCAAAGGGATGCCAATCCTCAGCATATTGATATATGGACATATTTTGTCTTTAAGCATATCTGCATGTCCCATTTAAAGGCAAAATTGGCAAACCAAAAGTATTGAGAAATGTTGAATGCTGTAAGGTAGCAGGCGTATCGTGAATCTAAAAGAATCACGTTTTAGATATTGAAATCTTGATGTAAGGAGAGAGTGGAAACAACTTTGAAATACTTCTTTCACTCTCATCCTGCACTGCAGAATGTTTGGTGGAGACACATGATCAATGCTGCGGAATGCCAGTAATCAAATAGAACCAATAGACTGGCAGCACTTCCATCAAGAACTGCAATAGTGTAATTCAGTATTTGTTTGGACTATTTGGGTTTCAGTACTGATTTGCACAGACAATTGAAATGTATTTACTGAGTAGTTTTGGAGATGTGAGCAAGACATGTCTCCATAGAAAGGGGGTTTTAGATGCTGAGCTTAAGTTTAGAGGTCTACAGTATCAAGGTTAGGGTTCTTGGAGGTGGTGCTGCTCTCTCCAGATTTTACTGATAAGGGTAATATGCGTTAATTTAGTAAGGTTCTCGTAATCTTGTGAATTATAAAAGTGCACCTATTTGAATTAGGATTGCTCACAGAGGGATGTGGCCATTTTCTATGGGGTAAGTAGATTCGATAATTTGCACTGGAGAGCAAGATTCTGGTTCTTGAAATGATAAACTCTTTGGGATGCTTCGATCCATTGTGTGAAATGAGGACATATTTTGCCCTATTTGGGCTCCTTGTGGATTTTCTGTATTCCCTCAGAGTGGAAGTTTGCAGTATTGTTTGTTTGGGCAGGGAGCTGGAATTTTAGGTTGTGAGACAGGATTAGCACTCATTCTGATAGTTTGAATACGTTCACTTTGATGAGTAGTACTAGCTTCATACTCTTCCCCTGATGCTCCTTTTATTGGACACATTAGCTGAATGGTCTGTTCTTCAATTTGGAGTCTTTGTTTTTTGTCATTTTCATATAAAATGATTAAAACCCTTTGGGGGTGACAATGGCATTCCTTTGTTATTTGTCCTGATTGGAAGGATTACACTGGCAAAAGAGAATTATGTATTACTCATTGTACAGTATTAAGTAGTGATTAATCAATGTTATGGGTCCATGGCAGTTGAAATCTGATATACTATTTTAGTTCAGGGAACTTTCTATGCTGCATAATGGCTCATTGAGCAGCATAACGCAATTCATATACTTCTAGGAATGAACACGTTTTTTAGGGGTTTTAAGTATTGCCAAAGTATATTTTATGTGGAACATTACTATCCAAATTGTAGTTTGCCTTGCTCGATCTCCATTGAGTATTACTATGGTGGTCATTCCAACCCTGGCGGTCCATGACCGCCGGGTTGGAGGACCGCGGGAGCACCGCCGACAGGCCGGCGGTGCTCCAATGGGCATTCCGACCGCGGCGGTAAAGCCGCGGTCGGACCGGCAACACTGGCGGTCTCCCGCCAGTGTTCCGCCGCCCATTGGAATCCTCCAAGGCGGCGCAGCTAGCTGCGCCGCCGAGGGGATTCCGACCCCCCCTACCGCCATCCAGTTCCCGGCGGTCCGCCCGCAGACAGTGAAATACGCGACGGGTGCAACTGCACCCGTCGCACAGCTTCCACTCCGCCGGCTCGATTCCGAGCCGGCTTCATCGTGGAAGCCTCTTTCCCGCTGGGCTGGCGGGCGGCCTGAAGGCGGCCGCCTGCCAGCCCAGCGGGAATGTCAGAATTACCGCCGCGGTCTTTCGACCGCGGAACGGTAACCTGACGGCGGGACTTTGGCGGGCGGCCTCCGCCGCCCGCCAAGGTCAGAATGAGGGCCTATGTGTTCTATGGGTTTTTCTCATCTCATGACAAAAGTAGTAAATATATGTAGGAAGTTGGCTCTGTATGCACTATTTCAAAGTAAGGAATAGTATGCACAGAGTCCAAGGGTTTCCCTTAGAGGTAAGATAGTGGCAAAAAGAGATAATTCTAATGCTCTATTTTGTGGTAGTGTGGTCGAGCAGTAGGCTTATCAAAGGAGTAGTGTTAAGCATTTGTTGTACATACACACATGCAATAAATGAGGAACACACACTCAGAGACAATTCCAGGCCAATAGGTTTTTGTATAGAAAAATATCTTTTCTTAGTTTATTTTAAGAACCACAGGTTCAAATTCTACATGTAATATCTAATTTGAAAGGTATTGCAGGTAACTACTTTAGGAACTTTGAATAATCACAATAGCAATAATCACAATCACAATCACAATAGCATATATACTTTTCACATAAAACACATATAGCTATTTTAAAAGTGGACACAGTGCAATTTTCACAGTTTCTGGGGGAGGTAAGTTAATGTTAGTTTTTGCAGGTAAGTAAACCACCTACGGGGTTCAAATTGGGGTACAAGGTAGCCCACCGTTGGGGGTTCAGAGCAACCCCAAAGTTACCACACCAGCAGCTCAGGGCTGGTCAGGTGCAGAGTTCAAGGTGGTGCCCAAAACACATAGGCTTCAATGGAGAAGGGGGTGCCCCGGTTCCAGTCTGTCAGCAGGTAAGTACCTGCGTGTTCGGAGGGCAGACCAGGGGGGGTTTTGTAGGGCACCGGGGGGGACACAAGTTAGCACAGGAAGTACACCCTCAGCAGCACGGGGGCGGCCGGGTGCAGTGTGCAAACACACCTCGGGTTTTCAATAGGAATGAATGGGAGACCAAGGGGTCTCTTCAGCGATGCAGGCAGGCAAGGGGGGGGGGGTCCTCGGGGTAGCCACCACCTGGGCAAGGGAGAGGGACTCCTGGGGGTCACTCCTGCACTAGAGTTCCGATCCTTCAGGCCCTGGGGGCTGCGGGTGCAGGGTCTTTTCCAGGCGTCGGGATCTGAGAGTCAGGCAGTCGCGGATTCCCTCTGCAGGCGTCGCTGTGGGGGCTCAGGGGGGACAACTTTGGTTACTCACAGTCTCGGAGTCGCCGGGGTGTCCTCCCTGAAGTGTTGTTTCTTCACAAGTCGAGCCGGGGGCGTCGGGTGCAGAGCTGCAAGTCTCACGCTTCTGGCGGGAAATGCTGTTGTCTTTAAGTTGCTTCTTTGGAAACAAAGTTGCAGTCTTGGGTGAACAGGGCCGCTGTTCTCGGGAGTTTCTTGGTCCTTTTAGAGCAGGGCAGTCCTCTGAGGATTCAGAGGTCGCTGGTCGTGGGGAAAGCGTCGCTGGAGCAGTTTTCTTCCGAACGGGGGAGACAGGCCGGTAGGGCTGGGGCCAAAGCAGTTGGTGTCTCAGTCTTCTCTGCAGGGTTTTTCAGCTCAGCAGTCCTCTTCTTCTTAGGTTGCAGGAATCTGATTTCCTAGGTTCAGGTGAGCCCCTAAATACAGAATTTAGGGGTGTGTTTAGGTCAGGGAGGGCAGTAGCCAATGGCTACTAGCCCTGAGGGTGGCTACACCCTCTTTGTGCCTCCTCCCAAGGGGAGGGGGTCACATTCCTATCCCTATTGGGGGGATCCTCCATCTGCAAGATGGAGGATTCCTAAAAGTCAGAGTCACTTCAGCTCAGGTTGCCTTAGGGGCTGTCCTGACTGGTCAGTGACTCCTCCTTGTTTTTCTCAGTATCTCCTCCGGCCTTGCCGCCAAAAGTGGGGCCGTGGCCGGAGGGGGCGGGCAACTCCACTAGCTGGAATGCCCTGTGGCGCTGGAACATAGGGGGTAAACCTTTGAGGCTCACCGCCAGGTGTTACAGCTCCTGCCTGGGGGAGGTGATAGCATCTCTACCCAGTGCAGGCTTTGTTACTAGCCACAGAGTGACAAAGGCACTCTCCCCATGTGGCCAGCAACATGTCTCGGGTGTGGCAGGCTGCTGGAACCAGTCAGCCTGCACAGGTAGTTGGATAAGGTTTCAGGGGGCACCTCTAAGGTGCCCTCTGGGGTGTATTTTATAATAAAATGTACACTGGCATCAGTGTGCATTTATTGTGCTGAGAAGTTTGATACCAAACTTCCCAGTTTTCAGTGTAGCCATTATGGTGCTGTGGAGTTCGTGTTTGACAGACTCCCAGACCATATACTCTTATGGCTACCCTGCACTTACAATGTCTAAGGTTTGGCTCAGACACTGTAGGGGCACAGTGCTCATGCACTGGTGCCCTCACCCATGGTATAGTGCACCCTGCCTTAGGGCTGTAAGGCCTGCTAGAGGGGTGACTTATCTATACTGCATAGGCAGTGTGAGGTTGGCATGGCACCCTGAGGGGAGTGCCATGTCGACTTACTTGTTTTGTCCTCACCAGCACACACCAGCTGGCAAGCAGTGTGTCTGTGCTGAGTGAGGGGTCCCCAGGGTGGCATAAGATATGCTGCAGCCCTTAGAGACCTTTGTTGGCATCAGGGCCCTTGATACCATGGGTACCAGTTACAAGGGACTAACCTGGATGCCAGGGTGTGCCAATTGTGAAAACAAAAGTACAGGTTAGAGAAAGAACACTGGTGCTGGGGCCTGGTCAGCAGGCCTCAGCACACTTTCAATTCAAAACATTGCATCAGCAAAGGCAAAAAGTCAGGGGGTAACAATGCCAAGGAGGCATTTCCTTACAATATATATAAAGTTTTCAAATTTACATAAGGAGAAGAAGAATTGTGTCTTTTATTTTATACTACAGAAAACTTTTTATCCTTTTAGAATTTGGTTGTTAAATACCCAATATCTATTTACATTCTCATTGGTTTAGAAGTTCACCTTTCTATCTCTTCTGATCCAGTGGAGGATTTAGCGCTCTATTGGTACCTCTGTCACTGGAATACCAGAGTCCTGAGAATGCAGTCACTTTTAAGCACACCTGCATATGGCATTCCAGTGAGAGTTAAGAAGAAAGATATTGTACACAGTATATTGTAGGCAGAAGTAAAGAGAGGTGCGTGGAGAAAGAACCAAGAAGATTTGATGAAATAGAAATCCCCTTTGGATAATAGAGGTGATGGCAAGTGAGTGCAACATAAACAGTGTCTGTCTAATCACTATCTAATTTAATTTGATCTGTTAATCCCCTGTTCTCATAGCTATGTAGCCATCTACGATCTGGAAAATTATCGGATTCCCATCAAGCAGAGATTCGTCCAAAGTACAGTACTGAAACTGTTTTAGTTTTGGTCATTGGTGATATAAGGAAGAATCTGGATGTAGTTCAAACTATGGCTTTGGTCCTGATAGATCTTTCTACTGCATTCAATACAATAGATTATGAGATCCTTCTCCAGTAAAGCTGCGTGTATACTAGGAACGGCACACAAATGTCTAAGTTCATATCTTTGGAGTAGAAATCAAGCAATATATTTATAACCCTTCAAAGCTACTGAAGTAATTATTTACTGTGGATTCCCTCAAATGATGCCTTTTAGTTCCACTTGTTTAACATCTAGTTGCATCCTTAGATTAAGTAATTGGTGAGAAAATGCTGTTGCATTTTCTATTATGCGAGCGACTCAGATTTTACTCTGCTTGGAGGCCCAGAGTGTCTCCCTATTACTGTTTCAAGATTTGTTGCTCTTTATTCATGGGTGGATGAAGGCCAATTCTTTCAAGTTAAATGCTGAAATGACTGAAATTGTTGTATTTAACAGTAATTCCAGACCCTAGACTAACCAATACTGGCAGTGTGAATTTGGTCCACTTCCTACACCTAAAGTTGAAGCGAAAAGTCTGGGTAGCTTAGTCAACCAGCAGTTGTCTCTGAGACCACAAATTAATGAGTGAGCCACACAAATGATTATGATGGCAATTATTGGTGGCTGCTTTGATTATGGTAACAACATCTATTCTGTCCGCCAGATTGTGAGCTGAGATGTATCCATCTCCTTCAAAATGCTGCTACTAGGATGATATGCAAGGCTCCCCTATAGACAAGCTCCTGTCCTCTGCTAAAACAATTTCATTAGCTCCCAATAATACTACAATAACTCTGCACTCTTCTACAGCCAATTTGTTAAAGGACTAACCCTCAGACTTCCCCGGTAAACCCACATCACACCTCACCTCTGGCACCTCAACTGGCTCCCCATACAGATGAGATGCCAATTCAAGCTACTGACCCACGCACACAAGGCTCTACACAAACAAGGACCCGTGTACATTAACATCTGCCTGAACTTCCACCTACCGTCGAGAAGAATACGCTTACCTCCCTTTAATTTGCCCATACTCCCTGCATCTACTAAAGCAGAAGTGGAAGATGCTTCTCTCACATCACAGCAAAAACCTGGAACAGCCTCCCCATGCACCTCCGGACCATCACCTCACTTCCGAAATTCCGAATGGCCCTCAAGACCTGGATGTTCGGATAAGCTTCCGGGGCCTGCAAGCTCTTAGATACCCTATCTGGTGAATAGCTTCGCTTTATAAATCCTGATTGACTGATTGACAAGGATTTCACAAGGCTGGGATGGGGGGCATGGGTTCATTAGTATCAACCCCTAAGACATGATATTCTCTTTCAATGCTCATTCGATCATTGCCATTATTGTAAATGAGTACTGAATACTTGTCTGTTCTGGAACGCTTTTGGCCCTGATATATAGTCTTTGCTGGTGCCTTGTTTTAGTCTCCAGATTAATAATGGCATGATACATACAGGTTATCATGTGCTCTATAAGTTCCTCGGGAGTAACAATGAACAAAATCATTTTAGCTGATGAGGAAATAGACTACAGAGCAGTATGAGCAACACGCCGGATACGGCGAATGCCCAAAAAATTAAGAATATGTTTGGAAGAAGAGTATTAAAGGAGTGCGATGACAGATAGCAAAGGAACTAGAGAAGAGATGTTCAGAGAAAACAGTTCAGAAGAAGAAGATGCTTTCAGAGACATCAAGATTGATAAAGCTTTACAGTTTCCTGATTCCATGCATGCGTGATTCTGCCAGTTTAGGAAAGATGCTTCCTGGGCTGAAAATGGTAAGGAATATCGAGCTTCAGATCAGATGATAGAGGGAATATTTGCATCTCTTATCTTGTGAATTAGATGAACGTCAAGTACCCAGATGCAATGTATGAATTGTATGAATACATTGTTTAACCTCTGTAGACTTCAGCCAACACTACTTTACCTGCTGCAATGGTCCGTTTCACTTGTCCCAGTATACACTGAAAAAGGATGCAAAGCATCGTTGGCATAACACACTGAGAATATCTTAGTGGCATTGACTCATTATGCACTTAGAAGATTCCTTCAGTTTTACCACGAACTTTTTTATGGACATTGTATCATTACAATTAATTCAACAAATTTACAAGGGTAGCAGAAACGACACCGTACAAACTATCTCCAGTGACAATACATGATTGACCCCTTGTCTCACAGTTGCACTCTTGATATCCCCCTACTTCTGAGTAGCTGAGAGAGGGGCATGGCTTGAAATGTACAGAGAATAAAAAAGAATTTTGGAGACATCTTTATCTTCCTGCCTATCTTAATGCCTGAACTTATTGGTATCAATCGCACTTTCAGGGATATCATCTGCTTTCCATGGTTACCCAATAAATGATGTCAGTGTGTTGGATCATAATTTGAACAATATTTACTGGCGCAGTCAATGGTCCAGTCTATAAATTACATTTCCAAGTGTCTGCAACTGTTGCAAAATATTACAAGTAAGTGAAAGAGCCGAAAAACTAACAGAAACTGAAACATACCTGTTTTAGTTCAGCTGCGTTCAGAGCTTCCTCTCAAAGCTTGGCTGGGAATGCTAAGGACCGGAGCAGTGAACGAGTTTATATACTGTCATAATTCAAAGGGTTATCACTCTGACGTATTTAAACAATGCTGTTTCTATGACTAAGCATGACTTACTCCACACTTGAGTGGGTTTGACTTCTGAATTTCCCTATAAATTATATACACCCTCGGAAAATATGCACCGAGTGACGACACTTTACCTCTCTTAAAGGCAGAATTAGTGTAATGCCTGCTGACAACTATAATTAACCCCTCCTTGCAGCAATGCTAAGTGCCCAATTTGGCCTAATTTTGTCCTCATAATATACCGACTTTCAATGTGTTATTGCACAAACACAGATTGTTTGCTATTGTGATGGTTCAAGTCAATTCTCTTTATTTTGTAGGTCATGCTATTATGTGCAGTTACCTGTATCTGTGATTCCCACGTTTCATCAACAACATGGGTGGCAGCCTGCAACATTTCGAATGAACATTGTTATTTATATGAAACTGGCTTTCAAGCTGTCCTAATTATACACAACGACACATTGCCTATGTCCCCTATGGAAGCAGAGTGGAATTCACCCCCTACCTTGACAACTGCTAGGGGGGTACGGCAGGGATGCGTTCGTGCTCCATTACTGTCCTACTTCTTGAACGACTCTGAAGAATTTTTCTGCAAGGGGCAGACGGACGTACCCAAGCTGGGAAAGAAAAAGATAGCAACCCTCTAGTTTGCAGGGGATGCTGTAATATTGTACACAAAATGATCTGCACAGAAAGGCTAGACACCTTCGAAAGATACTGCCACTCCGAAGATCTCCGTATCCACAAGCACAAGACAAACACAGGGGCATATTTATACTTTTTGGTGCAAATCTGCACTAACGCAATTTTGCACCGAAAAATTTAGCACCAGCTTGCACCATTTCTGTGCACCAGCCGGGCATCATATTTATGGAATGGTGCAAGCTGGTGCAAAGGTTAAAATAGTGTAAACAACAAAAATGATGATAGTCGGGTGGGGCTGGCGGGCTGGAAAAAGGGGGTTTTGCACCAAAAAATGACACCAAGCAGGTTAGAGTAAAAAAAAATGACTCTAACCTGCCTAGAGTCATTTTCTGACGCAATGGATTTAGGACCAGAGGCCTCCTAACGCCTGGCTTGACGCAGGTGTTAAATAATGGTGCAAAGCAAACTTTGCACCATTATTTGACCCCTCCTCCTCCCCGTGCGTGATTTTAGCACGAGGGGATAAATATGGCGCTAAGGCCATAGAGTCATTTTTTGCCCGGGAGTGCCTACCGTGCATCTCATTAACGCAAGGTAGGTCCAAAAAATGACTTTAACTCCAAAAATTTGGTGCAAGACGGGTCTAGCGCCAAAGTATAAATATGGAGCTAGTTTTGCACTGAATTTGCATAAAAAAATGATATAAATTTGGCGCAAAATAAGTATAAATATGCCTCATAATGCCACTGGGTCTTCCCCACGTGTGATAAAACACCAAGAGTCTCATGTACGAGGCCCTAGCAGCACACTGCTGCACCCCATGAAGTCATTTTTTTAAAGCTGAAGTGAAGCAGTGTGCCAGCCCATATTTACAAAGTCAACTTGTGTGGCTTTTTATGGCCTTTTAAATATGGCCCCCTTTACCCATAACACTGAGGGAAAGGAGCGATCCACAGGTTTTACTTGAAGGGTGTTCCCACGCAGCACCCAAGGAACCTAAGAAATATGATGCATTCCGAGACTTACAAGTCTGGGAATGCATCAGATTCCTACTCCACCTCAGGGGTGGCCTAAGATTAACACTACGGTGAGAAGTATCTTTATTGCTCCTCTTTTTTCATCTTTCTATGTGCGCTGCCTTCTGCAGCACACATAGAAAGAGGAAAACACCTCTTGTGATTGCTTTTGTGCACGAAGGTGTCGCTTCGTGTACAAACACAATCATCCCCGCAACGCAGGCATCCTTGCACCAAAGTGTAAGGGTGCCTGTGTTGGCGCTAGGCTCCAATTTGTGCACCAGCAAAGGAGAAAAGGACAGGATTGCGCTGTATCTTGTATCTTGTAGATACAGCGCATTTCTGTCCTTTCCCAGTTATAAAGGGCAGCGCAGCAAGGCACTTGCTGCGCTGCACTGCACCACGGGCCTTGTAAATGAGGCCCGAGAATAGCTGGTCAAGTGCTTGAAACTGTTAAGAAATACGACTACTTGGGGAGTACCTTCAAAAGCAAACTGTCTTGACAAGAGCATGTTGACAAGGCAGAAAGTATATGTAGTGTCCTGCCACTGCCACTCTGAGTGCCACGCACAAGACCGCCTGTCAATCATTGAGTGTCATTCTACATGTACTCAGGCTGAAAGCAGTGGAAGCAGCAATTTATGATGCAGACCTATGGGGGATAGTAGCAGTAAACATCTCCAAAATGTAGTAAACTCCTTCCTGGGATCGCTATTAAATTTGGGGTGGGGCAGCCTCGTTCTCCTTTTATTTCTGAGTTGCCAAGGGTTCCCATCAGTTATACCATTGCCCTTGCCTTGGTTCCGTACTGGCTATAACAACCACCATGGCGAGTCAAACTTGAGAATATTACTCAGCCACAGGAAGAGTCCACTTCAATCTCTGGTCAAATTATGTAGGAAACTGCTTAATGGAAGTCTGCCTCATACATCTTAGGTCACACCCAGCTCTTATTGCTGTTGTCACCGCCACTGTGATCAAATAAAGTTTTCTAATAAATGTTGGTCTTTTTCCCTTTTTCAGGGTGTTCCCCAATCTTTTTGCCTCCTTTCTCCTATTTGTTCTGACCTGTTTTTGTTGGATTTATGACTCTGAGCACTTTATCACTGCTAAACAGTGCTAAAGTGTATATGCTCTCTGTGTAAATTATATTATTGATTGGCTTTCCATGATTGGCATATTTGATTTACTAGTAAGTCCCTAGTAAAGTCCACTAGAGTTGCCTAGAGCCTATAAATCAAATGCTACTAGTGGGCCTGCAGCACTGGTAGTGCCACCCACATTAGTAGCCATGTAAACATGACTCAGACCTGCCACTGCAGTGTCTGTGTGTGCGGTTTTAAACTGCCAATTCGACTTGGCAAGTGTACCCACTTGCCAGGCCTAAACCTTCCCTTTTTATACATGTAAGGCACCCCGAAGGTAGGCCCTAGGTAGCCCCATGAGCAGGGTGCAGTGTATGTTAAAGGTGAGACATGTGTAGGAGGCTGGCCTGATTTGTAGTGGGTACCTTGGGTACTTACACCTTACACCAGGTCCAGTTAGCCCTTATTAGTGAAGTAGTAGTGTTCTAGCAGCTTAGGCTGATAGAGGTAACTATAGGAGAGAAGATTAGGCTGAACTAGGAGACATGCAAAGCTCAGGCAATACCACTTATAGTTACACACTACATATACACAAGTGAATACAATACTCAGTGTTACCAGAAATAAAGGTATTTATTTGGGTGACACAGTACCAAAAATATCTTAGAGACAATACTCCTTCTGGAGGTAAGTATTATACACAATATGTACACTAGACACCAAATTTAGACAAGTAAATAGTCATAGAACAATGCAAACAGTAGGAGATTCCATAGAATGCAATGGGAAAAAATAGGTCTAGGAGCAACACAAACCATATACTAAAAAAGTGGAATGTAAATCACAAATTCCCCCCTAGACAAGTGTAGTGTGTGCAGAATCGCTGGGAGAGTAAGAATACAATAAAGGTAAATACATTAACCCACCCCAGAACCCAGAACAGCAGGAGTAAAGTACTGCAAGTTTCTTTAGGACACACTACACCTCATTTTTGGGATTTTGCAGCAGTCAACCAAGTCTGCAAAGAACAGCTGCTGGATTATTGGACCTGAAGACCTGCAAAGGAAGGGGACCAAGTCCAGAAGTCGAAAGAAGTTCTAGGAAGGACAGGAACCCCTGCCAACCCAGAAGAGGGTGCAAAAGAAGAGTCCCCGGTTAGTAGAAGACTGCAGAAATGCACCCTAGGAAGATGCCAGCAGTTTTCTGCATGATGCAAAAGATTTCCCACGGTATGAAGATCATTGCAGACAAGATTTCATGTTGGAAGGCACCAACAAGCCTTGACTACGACAAAAGTGAATTTTTCATCAAAATGGAGCTGGATAAACCCAGGAGGGACCTGGGGGCCTCAACTCTGTGTGAGGAAGAAGAGGGGGCTCTCAGCACTTTAGAGAGCCCTCGGGATGCCAGCTAGCACCCCTAGAAGCCGCAGAATCCAGATTCAAAGGAGGTGCAAAAGGTGGTTGATGCAGCACAACAAAAGAAGGTCCTACGCCACCGGAGAACAACCCAGCGAGTTGAGCGTTGTAGGGTGGAGTGCTGGGGACCTGGGCCAGCCTGGTGCATGAAGAAATTTTGCAAAGAGTGCACAGAGGCCTCAGGAGGTGAAGAAGACACAATACACAGGAGTATCATTGTTCTCGGGAAGGCAAGGTCTTACCTTCTCCAAATTGCGTCAGCAGGACCTCAAGACAGTCTATGTCGATGAGGTCCACCCTCTGTGTCCTTAGGAGCACGCTTGTTGCTGTGAGAGGAGTCCCAGGGTACCAGTCGACTCCTTGGAAGGTGCCTACTTGAAGCAGGTGAGTGAATCCATCACTCCACAGGAGATTTCTTTGGTTCTTCTGGATGAAGACAGGGAGTCCCCAGAGCATGCACACCGTGGAAACTGTTGCAGTTGCTGACTTGGATTTGAGGTTGCTTTAGAAAATTGTCTCTTGTAGACACTGTGTTGCATTTACAGCATTTCTTGGAGCAGGCTGCGGTTGATCCGAGGTCAGAAGAGTCTGAAGTTGTTGCAGAGGATTCCTGAAGGAAACATGCAAGCAGAATCTGAAGAGAACCCACAGGAGAGACCCTAAAGAGCCCTGAGAAGGGGATTGGCTACTTTATCAGGTATGAACATATTAGGAGGGGTCTCTGACATCACCTGCTTGCACTGGCCACTCAGAGCCCTCCAGAGTGCCCCCACACCTTGCAAAGCAAGATAGCTGAAGTCTGGGACACACTGGAGGAGCTCTGGGCACCATCCCTGGGGTGGTGATGGACAGGGGAGTGGTCACTCCCCTTTCCTTTGTCCAGTTTCCCACCAGAGCAGGGCAGAAGGGGTGCCTGAACTGGTGTAGACTGGTTTATGCAAGGAGGGCACCATCTGTGCCTTCAAAGCATTTCCAGAGGCTGGAGGAGGCTGCCCCTCCCCAGCCTGTAACACCTATTTCCAACACCCTGTTCTCAGAGGAAATGCTTTGTTCTGCCTTCTTGGGACTGGGCTGCCCAGACCCCAGGAGGGCAGAACCCTGTCTGTGAGGTGGCAGCAGCTGTAGCTGCAATACAAGCCTCAGAGAGCTGGTTTGGCAGTACTGGGGGTCCATGGTGGAGCCCCCAGGATGCTTGGAATTGGCTCCCAATACCATATTTGGAATGGGGACAATTCCATGATCTTAGACATGTTACATGGCCATATTCTGAGTTACCATTGTGAAGCTACATATAGGTACTGACCTATGTGTAGTGCACACGTGTAATGGCATCCCCACACTCCCAAAGTCCGGGGAAATGGCCTGAACTATGTGGGGCACATTTGCTAGTGCAAGGGTGCCCTCACACTTAGCAACTTTGCACCTAATCTTCAGCAAGTGAAGGTTAGACATATAGGAGACTTATAAGTTACTTAAGTGCAGTGAAAATGGCTGTGAAATAGTGTGTGCACTATTTCACGCAGGCTGCAATGGCAGTCCTGTGTTAGGGTTTGTCTGAGCTGCCTATGGGTGGCAAAAGAAATGCTGCAGCCCATATGGATCTCCTGGATCCCCAATGTCCTGGGTACCTGGGTACCATACACTTGGGACTTATAAGGGGGGTCCAGTATGCCAATTGAAATTAGTAAATGTAGTCACTGGCCTACAGTGACAAATTTAAAAGCAGAGAGACCATAAGCACTAAGGTTCTGATTTGCAGAGCTTAAGTGACACAGTTAGGCACTACACAGGGATACACATTAGTCCATAAACTATGAGCACTGGGGTCCTGGCTAGCAGGATCCCAGTGAGACAGGCAAAACACACTGACATATAGGTTTTTAATTATGAGCACTGGAGTCTTGGCTAGCAGGATCCCAGTGACACAATAAAAACAGATTGACACACACTCACAAACTGTCTAAAAGTGGTGGTAACCATGCTAGAAATAGGCTACCTTCCTACAACATGTACTTATGTGTTTTTCATGTCCTAACAAGGAAATACTGTCAAAGTTGGTTTTCGCCGTTGCAAGGACTCTCTCATAGGTTAACATGGGGGTTGCATTTAAATATTATTAAAGTACAGATTCACTTAGGGAGCAGATAGAAATATGGAGTTTAGGGTCTCTGAGCTCACAATTTAAAAATACATCTTTTTGTGAAGTTGGTTTTTAGATTGTGTGTTTGAAAATGGCACTTTTAGAAGGTAGGCATTTTCTTGCTTAAACCATTATGTGACTCTTAGCCTGTTTGTGGATTCTCTGTCTGGGTCAGTTTGATAGTTGGACTCTTTGCACCTCTCTCTAGACAGTGACACAAAGGGACCTAGGGTATAGCCTGCACATCCTGATGAGCCATCTGTGTTAGGAGAGAGGGGGAGATTGGTCACTTACACCTGAAAGGGCTGTGCCTGCCCTCACACAATGCAGTCTTCGACCCCATAGTGTGTGTCTGTGGCCTGGTCAAGGCAGGAGCTTACAAACTAGAGACTTTCCTTTGAAGTTTGCCTACTTCAAAGCCAGAAAGGAGTATAGGAAGAGGACCCACTACCCCTGAAAATTAGATCACTTCTGGAATCAAGAGGAAACTCTGCCAAGGAGAAAAGCTGAAGAGCTGAGGACAAGTGCTGCCCTGCCTGTGACTGTGCTTTGTGAAGCCATCCTGCAGTTGCTGTTTTTGCCTGGGGAAAGGGACAAAGACTGGACTTTGTGGCATATTCCTGCTTGAGAAGAATCTCCAAGGGTTTGGACTGAGCTTGCCCCCTGTTCTGAAGTATCTGGGCCATCAAAGACTTCTCCTACCAGCACCTGGACTATCTGCTGAGACTCCTGCCCTGACAAGTGGTGCCCTATCCAGTACGTGGGCCCTTGAAAGGAGAAGCTGGTGAAAATCCAAGAAAACCAACTTCAGGCGACTCCGGACCGACGTCGCTGCCAAATCCTGTGAGGCCACCTGCAACCGACTCTGTGGTCCTCGCTGGAGTATGATGACCCTCGCAGGCCCGACACCACTGCAGCCCGACAAAATCTGCGACTCCGTGGATGTCGCTGCACCACGTTGTGACTGACACCGCCCGAAGTGCCCGGATTCAACGCTTCGCAATGACACTGCCTCACCTTCACTGCTCTGCAGCAAGAACGCCTCAGTTCCTTCTCCCCACAGCACCAGAACCGACTTATGTATGTTGGATTTTTGTAATTTTGGTCTTGTTTTATTTAGATAAATGTTGACTATTTTTCTAAACCTGGGTTGAGTCATCTGGTGATGTTTTTACTGAGTTATTTTGTGTGTTGGTAAACATTCTTTACACCTTGTCTCTGAAGTTAAGCCTACTTGCTTGTGTCAAGCTACCAAGGGTGTGAGCGGGGGTTAACTGAGTGTGATTCTCTTTTACCCTGACTAGAGTGAAAGCCTCGCTTGGACAGGGGGTAACCTGACTGCCAACCAAAGACCCCATTTCTAACAGTAAACCTTAAAGCACACATCGAAGTTGTCTATAATGACCTATAATTATTTGCACAAAAAGCTTACCCTGGGCATGGAGCAATATCGGACATTAACCCTTATGCACGTCAGACTTTATATTTAAAATTTCGCCAGCACACTTTACCTGTTAAATCAATACATTCCCTAAATTCCTGAAAAACATATTAACTCTGACCTTTGTGACTGCGAAATGGGCGTCTGGGACACAATAGTGCACTGCGTGCTACTGTGAACAAAAGCTAAACATCTACGCACAGGGGCATCAATTTGCCAAATTTCCAGAGGTAGCAGAAGTGACATCACACTCTTTTTAACCTCCACTTTCAGTCACACACACATGCATACACATATACACAAATTCACACTTACATACTCTCTCCCATAAAAACACTCTCACCCGCAAGCAACCGCACAACATACATTTAAAAGCATTTTCTACTTACTTCAGTTGCCAAGGGAGGGCATATTCCAGCTAATTGTATTCTTCTTTTATTACACTAATAGTGAGTAATATATTGTTATTCACTAATAGTGTCATAAAAATTTGACAGAAAATAAAGAGTGGAACCTTGACTGACGAGTTGCCCCTGTGTTCCTGGCTCTGAAATTGCCACCTCTGGAGCCAGGGGTCGCAAAGGCAGAGCCCGGGGCAGCTGCAACCCCGGCAACCCCTAAATGACTTCCATACCTACACACTAAGGCCCTCATTCTGACCTTGGCGGTCTTTTCGCAAGACCGCCGAGTTACCGCCGCGGTAAAGACTTTGGACCGCGGCGGTATGCCGCTGCGCGTATTCCGACCGCTGGGAGCGTTCTGCCAGAAAACCGCCAGCAGCCACACTGGCGGTCGGCGGGAAAGTGGAGACTGGTCAACCTCCACCGCCACGCCAGCAGAACACCGCCCCCAGAATTACGACCCACATTTCTGTGTGGCGGTCTTCTGTTGGCGGTCTTCTGTTGGCGGTCACGTCCCTATGGCTCCCGTCGCCTCCCGGAGGAC
Organism: Pleurodeles waltl; assembly: GCF_031143425.1. Classification (NCBI taxonomy): domain Eukaryota; kingdom Metazoa; phylum Chordata; class Amphibia; order Caudata; family Salamandridae; genus Pleurodeles; species Pleurodeles waltl. The sequence continues at coordinate 1,423,456,169 of NC_090446.1, forward strand.
CAACGCACAAGGTAAGTTGATCGTCTGTGAGGGGAGGGGGTGGGGGGGTGTTGTGTGATGTGTGCGTGCATGGGGGTGTGTAGAGGGGGTGTGTGAGTGCGTGCATGCGGGCGGGGGGTGCTGCTGTGCCTATGGGCAATGTGTGTAGTTCGGCGGGTGCGCATGTTGGCATGTATGTGTGCGGGTATGTGCCCCCGTTGTGTATGTGTGTGTGTAGGGGGTGTGCATATGTGCATGTTGGGGGTGCGTGCATGTCGGGGTGCGTGTATGTGCATGTCGGGGTGGGGGGGGCAGGGGGTTCGTACCACCTCTGGGGGGGTGGAGGGTGTGGGGGGAGGGAAGCGAGATAAGTTGCAAAGTCAGTGCTGGGGCTGTGACTGCGAAAGACAGTAAGGACCTGTCTAGAGGGGTCCAGCCTGACAACAAAGCAAGAGACAGAACACAGAACAAAATACAACCAATCATAACTATTTTTTACCCATGGGGACCATGGGAGCAGCACAGTGAATCCTATTCTCCTCTCTAAAGATGTCTCAACCGCTAAGGAGGAGGCTCTGGGGGGAGCAAGCCATGGGGAGGAGGGCTTAAGCGCTGGCAATGGGCTCGCTGAGAGCAGCCTGGACCCTAATAGATTACAAGCTTGTGGGGGGGGCAAGTAGATGAAACCAAGAGTTTGAAATGACAGACAATGCAGTCCAAAATCCCCACTGCGCCTAACAGTATGCAAGAGCAAGAAGAAAGGGTAGGGTAAAAGACACTCACGATTTTGTCAAGGAGAGCCCAGAATTCCGCTGTAGGGAAGAGTCAGAGAAGGAGAAAGAAAGAATTCTAGGGGGGGAGGATGTGATTAAAGACTGGACATTTGAGACCAGAAAGTTGGAGAAGGATGGGAAGAATATCGACTGGTCTAAGGATGCAGGAAACAAATTTTATTCACTAACCAAAGGCTCAGAAGCAGTCAGTAGTGGATATAATCTGAGTGAAGAGGATGGGAGTGTTTCATTGGAGGCTGAGAGCTTATCTTCGGTGGTAGGTCCTACCTTGAAACCGCAGCGGCGGCATCGCAAGCGTATAAAGTCCAGAGCAGGCTCGGTTGGTGCAGCAGACTCTCTGGAAAGGTGTGCTGCGACGCTCAAGTGGGACTGTTCAGGAATCAGATTATCCCAACCTGAGAAAGAGCTCAAGGGCTCCAAAGATACTGCTTTGAATTCCAGTTTAAATACGGGTGAAAACTGCCTGAGTGATTAGATAAATAATATGGCTAGTACAGATACGAAAACGCTACATTTGATATACGGCATTGTAAGGGAATTGCAAACTGAGACACGGGCAGAGAGCCAAAGAGCCCGAATGGCCCCCAAGCAACTACAGGTCACGGTCCATAAGATTGCTAAATCTTGTGCTGAAATTGAAGAGAAGTTGAATATTGAGAGTAGAACCTCAGTGGTAGCGGTAGAAGATGAGGCTTTGAAGGAGCATGTGGAGGCACAAGGTGGACAATTAATGGATGTCATGTGGAAACTGGAAGCCTTCGAGAACCGGCAGAGAAAAAATAATCTACGTTTCTTGGGGACAGAAGAAGGGGCAGAGGGAAATGATATTAGAGCATTCATGATCAAGCTGCTACGAAATGCCTTTCCAGAACTTGTAAACTGGGATTTGGAGGCGGAAATTCAAAGAGTCCATAGATTCCCTTTGGGCAGGTGAGGGGGAGATCGTAACCCCGGGTTTAAACGTCCTAGAGCCATCTTATTTTTTTTTTTTGGTAACTTCCTGCTGAGGCAAACCATTTTTGAGAAAGCCTGTCCCGATGCCCCTTGCTGTGCTGAGAATATCACCTTTTTCACACAACCAGATTATTGCCACATAACAGTAGAGCAAAGGTGGCGGCTGCGACAGCTGATTAAGGGCCTGATTCTAACTTTGGAGGATGGTGTTAAACCGTCCCAAAAGTGGCGGATATACCACCTACCGTATTACGAGTTCCATAGGATATAATGGACTCGTAATACGGTAGGTGGTATATCCGCCACTTTTGGGACAGTTTAACACCGTCCTCCAAAGTTAGAATCAGGCCCTAAGTCTTTTCAGGACAGGAGAGGGGAGGCTTTTCTGTTGGCTCCAGCAAGGCTGAAGATGGTGGTTAATGGGAAAGTTAGAATATTTACATCTGAAGTTCAAGTGAATGAATACCTGATGGAATTGAAGGTACAGAATGTGTAGGAAAATGCCCAGAGATTCAAGGGCTTCCCCCCCTTTTTTTTTTACTTTTCAAAAACTGTCTCACAGATGGGAGGGCAAATATGAATAGTTGGAGCGCAGCTGCCCAGGGAGGGTCTTTGACCAGCATCAAGGGTCACCATCATTCAGGCCAAACGGTGGTGTGGTTGCTCATTTGGTAGGGGGGCCAGGTGGGGGGGAGAAGAGGGAATGGGAGTAGGGGGGATAGGGTGGGAGCGGGGGGATTGGGGGAGGTATAAAGAAAAAAGGAAAAGAAAGAGGAGATGGGATGCTTAAAACTAAAGGAGATGAAATAGAGGGAAGAAAGAGGGATGTTCAAGCTGCAAAAAAGGCAGAGGTATGTCATCTGAGATATATAAAGATGGATATAAAGATGGAATCCAGAAATGGCAAAATGGGTATATCAGTTGATAAGGAGATTCAACGGGTATATGACTAGATTGCGAATTGCATTGATTAATGTTTATGCATTAAATAATCCCCGGGAAAAGGCAAAAAATTGCTGAAGATTTGCACTGAATAGAATGTCAAGACCAATGGGGTGGCGATTTTAGTTGGGACAACAGGTTGAAGTTTACAAGGCAGACGGCAGACAGAAATGGAAGATTGGTGGCCGTAGAGTGCCATTATAGCAAACGATGTTCTATCCTGTGTTTATTTACAGTGCAGTAGTGGATGATCCAGCCCTGATGGATTATCTGTCAGTGGAACTAGTGGAATGGCCCTCTCCTTATATTCTTAGTGGAGATTTGAACTTTAATGGTTCTTGGGATGGGTGTAATTGATTCGTTCAATACCACCCCTAAGAGGTGTCGTGGTCGTAAACCCCAGGTATATAAGGCTTTGTCTAGTTTGCAGAAAGAGCTAGGGCTGGTGGACGCTTGGGTAAAGCTTTGTGAACCAGATCCTGGCTATACATATTATTCCGCTCCCCTTGCGAAGCTGGCTCGATTAGATTATTTTTTAATATACCCCCAATTATTAACAGGGGCTGGCATGGAATTATATCCACGTTTCATGTGAGAGTACAACCCATTAATATTGGAAGTAGATCTGGAAGGCTTCAAATATAAGGAGAGGAAGGGGACTTTTGAGAGAGGGTTTCTCAATGATTTAGAATAATATAGCCATATGAACAGTTGGATAAATGAATTTTTGGAATTTCTGGAGTGCCCCGGTGGAGATTGTCTGGGACACTTTAAAAGCTGGGATATGGGGGGAAACTCTGCGCTTTAACCTCAGAAGACAGAAGTATGTCCAAGCTCTGATTAAAGAGGCATATTTAAAGCTCAGAGAAGCAGAAAACCAGCTGATCTCGGTTTTTGAGAAGGGGGCAGATATGAATAACGCCCGGGAGCAGATTGCTATCGCGAAGGCAGCAATTAATGAAATCTCAGCAAATAAAGTAGCAGAAAAATACCTTGCCAAGCTCTCTGAAAGTTATGAATATAGCGAGAGGACTGGTCGTCTATTGGCAGTAGGCGCATGCCACAAGGCGGTGGCCGGGGTCATCAGGGAAATTAAAGATCAACAAGGACGGATCATAATAGACACTGATGGGATTAGAGAGGTGTTTCTGAGGTATTATGCTGAGCTTTAGAAACCGGCCCCCCCTCTAGTAGAAGAAGCAATGCTAGGGTTTTTAAGTACTATTAAGATCGGTAAACTCTCGGAAAAAGAACAGTTTCTGGGGGATCGAATTAGTATAGGGGAGTTGGAAGAGGCAATATGGGGACTCTCTATGGGAAAAGCTGCCGGCCCTGTTGCAATTACTCTAGAATTTTATAAATGTTTCAGAACACTATTGCTACCCTTGATGCTGGAACTATTTTCTCAGGTGCAAAATGGTAGTAAAGCCCCTCCATCTTGGGCCTCTGCCAATATAGTAGTATTTTTGAAGAAGGGGAAGATACAGCAGAATCCGGGCTCATATCGACCAATCACATTAATAAATAGTGATGTAAAAATGTATTCTAAAATTTTTGCAGCTCAGCTTTTTATGGTTATCAAGAAGTTAGTAGTACCAAACCAGCGTGGGTTTAATCCTGGGAAAGACACCACTGTTCACATTAGAATGGTCATTATGCATTTTGATGCGACAGAGGTGGCGGAGGAGCCTATGGCAGTTGTGCCACTGGATGCAGAGAAGGCTTTCGATAGGGTGAACTGGGATTACCTCTGGCAGATTTTGGAAATCTATGGCCTCAGGGGAAACTTTCTGTCGGCAATCAAAGCCATTTATAAATCTCCTGTTGTACGGATACAGTTAATGGGAGGGCAATCTGATTGTATACAAATTGGGTGAGGCACTAGGCAGGGTTGTCCATGTTCTACATTGCTGTCGCAATATATATTGATCCCCTGCTGAGACAGCTAGAAGGTAATTCTGATTTCTCGCCAGTTCATAGGTTTGGATGGGAACACAAAGGTTCTGGCATAAGCAGATGAAATAGCCATTATAACCGCCAATCCAGAGGTAGCGCTGAAAGAAATAGAGAAAGAGTCGAGCAAATTTGGGAAGTTTTCTGGGTATTTATCAAATAAAGAGAAAACCCAGCTATTGGTGAATAAACATGTGATCTCACAAGGTTCTCGCAAGGTGGACCATGCTGTGGATTTAGGTGTTGATATTGCCCCGATGGTGGAAGAGATAGTTAGTATTAATTTGGACCCGATTTTAGGGAAAGCTAAGCAGGACTTTAGCAGTGGGAATAATCTACATATGTCTATAATGGGGAGATGCAATATGGTCAAAATATTTTTTTTACCTAAGGTGCTGTATCTATTTCGGGCAATCCCACTGGTTTTTGAAAAATCTCGGTTTATGGAGATGGATCAGTTAGTAACAAGATTTATATGTGCATACGGCAAGTGCAGTAGGGCAAGCAAATTAATGTCTTTACCCAGAGAGAAGGAGGGGTGGTCACTCTCGAACCTAAAACTGTTTCAGATGGCAGCAGCTTTTCAATATATGCGCCCATTGTTGGTGGGGAAATATGGTAAGACAGGGGCAGACTACTGGCCAAATATTGATTGGTCCGATAGCTATTGGGGGATTGCTGGCCTTCATGGAACCCAGTTATTATAAGAAAGTTCAGTTCAAGGTACTGGAAGCTGCTTTTAAATGCTGGCAGCCATGGAGGAAAAAGGCAGGACGTGGGAGGTTTAATTGCTACATGTTAATAGATAATAATCCTTCCCTGCCTGTGATATTCAAAGATTATCATTTTGCTAAATGGGCCCTTCTGGGGGTACGAAGATTTTTACCAGGGGTCTGGGCTCGGATCATTTGAGGATCTCCGGGATTAGTTCGGACTGGAGCAGAGAGATTTTTCTGATTGACATTATTTTGAACAATAACTTCTTCCTATTTAAAAAAGAATGGTTTTGTCAGAAACGTGGAGTTGCTATGGGATCCAGATTTTCACCAGCTTACGCCAACCTCTTCATGGGTTATTTTGAACATAACGTGATCTGGAGTTTGAAAGGGAACACATGGAACATGGACATATTATTTTGGGGTCGCTACATTGATGACTGTATCATGATCTGGACGGGGGACATACCCAAACTGAACAGTTTTATAGAATACCTTAACTCTAATGACCTCAACATTGCTTTTACTTGGGAGCACAGTAATAAGAGTATTCCCTTTCTTGATGTTGAATTATTCATCCACAATAACAAGATCGAAAGCTGTCTCTATAGAAAAAGCATGGCATGCAATGCAATACTACATGCAAAAAGCTCACATCCCAGGCATCAGACTGATGCGATTCCGTTTGGTGAAATGGTCCGAGTTAGACGCAACTGTAGCTTGGACACTGATTTCTTTGAATGCATCAATGATATGGAGCACAGATTTAACAACGGGGATACAAACCATGTATTCTTAAGCAAGCCCGTAATAGGATTTTAAACATTTCAAGAAGTGACACTCTCAAAAAAAATCTAGAACATTTAATAGTAACATTCGTTGTGTAGTTGACTATTCACAAGCCACCTCAATACTACGCAAATGTATGACAAGGCATTGGCCGATATTACGAGCGGATACAACTCTCAGCAGTTTTATTTCAGATACTCCACTTCTTACATTCCGTTGTTGCAGAACTCTTAAAAATACATTATTTCCTAGCTACCCCAGTAAACGACACCACGAAGATTGTCTCACTAGCCGCAACAAGGGATTCTATAAATGTGGGCAATGTGAAATGTGTAGATGGGCAAGAAAGGGGATCTCTACCTTTCATAATCAGATTGGTGATCGATTTCCCATCACCTCTCACATTACATGTAACAGCAATTACGTAATTTACATTCGTAGGTGATTAATTTTACTATCATAATAACTTATAATTTGTACACTGTGGCCAATATTTATACTTTTTTAGCGCCGTGTTTGCATCATTTTTTGGCGCAAAAGCGGCGCAAACTTACAAAATTCAATTGTATTTTGTAGGTTTGTGCCGCTTTTGCTTCAAGAAATTACGCAAATGCGGAGCTAAAAAAGTATAAATATGGGCCTGTATGTCCAAATATGAACTTAATCATTACTGTCAAACTCTATCAACATAGTATACAACACTACCTAATATGTAAGAATGAGCCCAGGTTAATTCTGGTGCTAAGATGGTGAACTCTGTTCAAATGTGAAGTGTTACTATTATTACAGTATTTACATTACATATGAATTCACACTTTATTGGTAAGTATCACCAATCTTTGATGATCACGTGAAACGAATAATTAGGACGATGACTACCTAGGATTACGTGGCTGATTACACTTTGTTTTTACTATTTTGTATCATCTCTTATTCTTGGGACCCTTCAAACAAATTACTTCTAAGTTACATTATTCTCCTCATCGATTAAAAGAAGGACCAAATAAACATACTGCCCGTCATGCCGAAGAATTGTATACATACTCCTGAGACCTTACTCTGTGTCGTGTGACACCTTATTCGGTGTCTTTCTATCAATTTTGTAAGCGCCTAAGGCTGTTCGCATTAATTAATGCATAGCAATTTCAAGATGGCGCCCATTTTTTCTGTTAACACTCTGTCCTTTTTCTGTTTCAGGCCAGCCGATGATTCTCATCATCGATTAAAAGAAGGACCAAACAAACATACTGCCCGTTATGGCGAAGAATTTTATACACACTCCAGAGACCTTACTCTGTGTCGTGTAAGATCTTATTCGGTGTCTTTCTATCAATTTTTGTAAGCACCTAAGATTATTCGCAGTAGATAATGCTTAGCAAATTCATCCACCCAGTTGGACACTGTCTTTTAGTTGTGTCTTTCACACTCCAAGATGGCGCCCACATTTTCTTTCAACACTCTGTCCTTTTTCTATTTCGGACCAGCCGATGATTCTCATCATCGAATAAAAGAAGGACCAAACAAACATACTGCCCGTCATGCCGAGGAGTTTCACACACACTCCTGAGACCTTACTCTGTGTCTCTTCTATACCTTATGCCTCTAGGTAAGTGACATTAATGTTAACTTATGTATTTTGCACTTTATTTTGAGGGGGCTGAGTCTGGTTGCTCAACTTAGAAGCAACATATGATTATAATCTTTGTTACATCGGTTTTAGATGAGATGGAGGGCTTACACGTCCGTTTTCCCTACATACACGCCAGCTTAATTATCAGGGAGCAAGACACAGTGCCCCAACACAAGAATTTACCCCAAAGAACTGTTTTGTTTATAGCTACGTGACCTTTTACTTTTAGATTTATGCCATATTGCTTATGCTTGTCACTACTTCCTTAGTATAGCGATCTTCTCTTCTAGATCGCACCGTAAAAGATTTTGGATCCATACGTGCTGACTTATGAGTACTCCCTCACGAAGATTCGGGGATAATAGTGTTTTGCCCCCGTCACGTGATTCCAACTACTCTTTCTCTATTGGTACGTGATAGTCCTTTTGTTAGTTCCTTTTAAATTCAGCTTACTCATTATCTTCCTCCTAATGAACTACAATCATTTTATTTCAGATGGTACATTATCTTGAAGAGTTTTACTTGATTAGGATAAGCCATCTATTCATGTTAACACCTTACTTATATTTTGGTACGTTTTCCTTTATTCAGACACACTTGCAAATGCTTAATTTAGCACACTCAGTCACCAATTTCCTAGGTGTTATGACACCTTTCTGTTTCCTTTTTTCCTAATGACACCCAGTCATTAAGAGTATATTTCTCAACCTTAGTTTCCGTTTCTCATCGCCACATATCCAGTGGGAGTCTTTATAGCTATTTCTAATTCTCAATTTCTACTTCGTTTCACGTGCACATCAAACTTTTGGTGATATTTATAATAATAACAAGTTTATCACTTGTGGTAAACTGTAATCACTGTTTTTTCTCTGTGGCTCCGGTTGATAATGTCAGTTGATGATTTTAGACACTCATGTGGTACTGGTGAAGGACTTGGCCACGATTTTAGTGCCAGGTATTAATTTTCCATAATCATGTATAACTACAGATTATGACCAAGCTCATTATTATGTTTCTGACAGCCCTGAGGAAGTCAATGAGATTAATTTATCGGAGACGAAACACGTGTTGGCAGTTGGATGTTGTTGTGATGACCACCTATGGAATGTTTCGGATGTGATAAACATGTATGAAAACCTTGCACAAGAATAAAGAAACTGAACTTTAACTCTGTTTTGATTATATATTGATTTTCCCGAAGACCAAGAACCTAACTGTACAGACTCTTATCTTATTTCATACGAGTGTCCTGGCCTTTTGAATCAGGTGCAGCACACCTCAATTGCAAGGAAGATGGAGCTATGGCGAAGAATAGTGGACAGGGTCAACGCAGTGGGACAGCACCCAAGAAATCGTGAGGACATTAGGAAGAGGTGGAACGACCTACGGGGAAGGTGCATTCCGTGGTCTCAAGACATCACCTGGCGGTTCAGCGGACTGGCGGCGGACCCCCACCTCCTCCCCCACAACTAACAACATGGGAGGAGCAGGTCTTGGCGATTCTGCATCCTGAGGGCCTGGCAGGAGTAGGTGGCGGAATGGACTCTGGTAAGTAAAATCTTAACTATTACATCCCCCACCCTACCTGCATGCCAGCACATACCCCCACCCTCACCCTCACCACTCTAACTTCTCACAAATGTCCCAATATCACAAACCACACATCCTAACCCAAGCCCTGCATGCGACAACAAAGCATGGACACCCATCACTAAAGCATGCCCACTGCACATACCCATACACGCCCCTAAAACATCATCACACAAGGTCGCAAACAGGAATGCAAGCACTGGGGTACACGGTCACCCACCCATTGCACACCATGCAACACACAAATGTAATAAACATCCTTTTATACCCCTGCAGGACCCTTACCCAACGTCACCGGACAGGAGGGTCCACACATGTTCACACCACCAACAGAAGAGGCCCACGGTGATGACAGCACCTCTGTCCAACTAGATCTAGATGACTAGCCCGGCCCATCGTGGACCTCGGGACAGTCGGTTCCCCTCACCCAGTCACAGGCCACCACAGAGCTTCCCCCCTCTGGAAACACCAGCACAGCACCCACCCAGCGTGCCCATACCTCCGTCCCAAGGACATGTCAATCAGCTGTGTGTCCACCACTACAGGGAACCCAGGCTAACCCACCAGCCCAAAAACAACAGGGACCTGGGGGCAGTGGTAGTGGGCACACGGTCCAGGGGACGGAGGCCCAGGAACACAGGGGAACTGGGAGGGCTGCTGTGCGACGGGGGGGACAGGCCCAGGGAACCCACTCTCCACAAGGCCCTTTCCAACATCATGGGAGCATACCACCACTCCTAGGAGACGATGGCAACGGTACTGGCCAAGTTTCAGGAGACCCAGCGCCTGCAGGAGGAACAGTGTTTGGGCTTCAGGGAGGAACTGAGATCCATCAATTCCACCCTGGGCACCATTGTAGGGGTGCTGAAGGAAGTACTCAACACCAGGAGGGACACTGTGGCACTACAAGGGGCCCCTGACACTAGCCTGGACGATGAACTGCCCACCACCTCCGCCGGCGCTAGTGGACAGGAGGCACCGCCACAGGACCACCACACCAGCACCCCACCCCCTGCAGGTGGAGAACCACCCCGCAAGCGGTCCCCGAGATCCACGACAAAGACAGAGAACGATGCCAAGACGATGCCAAGACCCCCGCCAAGAAATGAGACCACCCTGATTGTCATCCTACTGTCCCACTTTGTCACCCTGTCCATCCTTAAACTGCCCCAGCTCCACTTCCAATTGCTATTTGGACAATACACCTGTGAGACAAATAGACTGGACTCTGCCATGGACATTCCTCCGCCATCACCCCTCACCAGTATGCAACCCCTCCAATTTTGAGCACTAAAATAAACACCCTTAAAGCACAAAACAATCTGGAGTCAGTCTGTGATTTTGGAATACTGTATTAGCAATTACTGTGGCAAAAAGCTCTTTCATTTGTAATGTCAACATACCTATGTCACACAGCTCTAGTCCATGAGGAATCAAAGCAGATGTCACACAGTGGGACCCACATCTGTGAAATCGTAAGGGAAAGTGACAACTCAGTGACCATACACTGGGTGAAAACAACAGACAGGCTGGGAGGCGCCGCAGGCCGCCGTGGCGCAACACCACATCTTTCACATTCTTATTACTATAAACAATCGCTTTTATTTTTCTTTACAAGCAAGCTTCTTTCTCTCTCAAGTCTCCCAGGTTATTGTTTACGCAACCTTTATCTTAAAACATCCACATTGGACACATTTTGGTGTTAGACACTCTACCTTTGAAAAGTTTGAACGGAGACTTGCCTTCGGTTTACTGTGGGACATACAATAACTCCAATTTCCAATCAATGGTGTTTGCTCTGGCTAATTGTATCCCTTCCTTCATTGTTTCCACCACCCTCTCAATTGCACCATTAGTCTGTGGATGATACAAAGCTGAGGCTTTGTGCCATATCCCGCACTCTTTGAAAAATAGCTTTCCAGTTCTCTGGAGCATAACTGAACTCCAGTGTTGGTGAAAAAACTCCAAGGATAACTCTTACTTGTGAATAGTTTCTCTAAATATTTTATACCAACAGAGGAGGAAGTGTCTTGTAGACATGACACCTTCACTTGTGTTTTGTTGTTCAAGGCGAGAATGCTCACTGAGCTGAGATGTGGCACGGACCATGTAGAAGTCCATCTGAATCTAAATAGTCTGCTGTGACCCATCCCATGAATTCCTGAATTTTGGACCTTGTGGCCCTAGGAATTCAGAGCGCTATCTGTTGTACTTTTTCTTGACTGCATTCTTACCTCTCTTCCACATTAAGCATACTGATTATAAGTGTTAGTGTTTTAATCTGCCTTGGTTTCCCTCCATAGATAAGGAGTGAAGTTGCTAACTTAGGGATCCGCTACGTTCAGTCCCCGCTTCAGAGCTGCCACCCTCATAAGAATGTATTCCTTTTTTGGGTATTGTTTCTTCAGACCACTAACACTGAAATGCACTTTGTCACCTGCACCTAAGCCTCGAGACACCTACTAAGGATTTAAGCAATCCCAGATGTCTACTATATCTGTGTGAAAAGAAGTAAAAGTGAAATATAAATAAATATTGTGAAACGTGTTATGTGAGATATAATATGGAGACATGTTGATAATGTAAATGCAAGTAAATTTCTGTGTTTTACAGGGAAAATCATTCATGTTAGGATGTTCAGTCTGAAGGCGATATGTATGTTTTAACTTGGTATGAATGATGATGTATAAATAGTAATGATAGAAACGGGGTCTTTGTTTGGCAATCAGGTTACCCCCAGTCCAAGCAAGGACCTTTACTTTAGTCAGGGTAAAGGAGAATCACCCTCAGCTAACCCACGCACACTCCCTTGGTAGGTTGGCACGAGCAGGCAGGCTTAACTTCAGAGTCTAGGTGTAAAGTATTTGTACCAACACACACAGTAATTCAGTGAAAACCCTACAGAATGACGCAACACAGGTTTAGAAAAATAGGAAATATTTATCTAAACAAAACAAGACCAAAACTACAAAAATCCAACAAGTTATGAATTTTAAAAGCAAAAGAGTCTTAAATCCTTGAGAAAACAGTACTAACACTGTTAGCGTTTAAAAGTACCTGAGAAGCATAAAAAAAATACGCACGTGCGAGTGTGCTTTGGAAAAAGCCAGCAATGCGTTGATTTCTCACTCGCCAATGAGATCGTGCGTTGTTTCTCCTCCCCCGGTCGCGTTGGTGTGCATCTTTTCTTCTCTCCGCAGGACAGTAGTGCATTGTTTTTCTCCGCCCAGCGAGGTTGCGTCAAAAATCCGGCCGCACAGTATCAGGAAAACCACGCTGTGTGGGTTGCGACATTATCAGCCTCCGTCAACGAGTGTTGCGCATCGTTTCTCCAGCCACGTGCTTTGATCTTCCAGCCGCGATGCAGGTGGTGCGTCGATTTCAGCCACGAAGTTCCTCAGCCGCGTCTCGGAAGCTGCGTCAAAAATTTCCCCGCACATCCGTCTGTGCATGGCTTTTCAGTCTTTGGCTGCCAGCTTCACTTTTCAACGGCCCAGGAACTGGACAGGGCACCACTTGGCAGGGCAGGAGTGTCAGCAGAGAGTCCAGGTGCTGGCAGGGGAAGTCTTTGATGGTCCAGAGACTTTAACAACAGGAGGCATGCTCAGGGCAAGCCTTTGGAGATTTCTTCATAAGCAGGAATGCACAACAAAGTCCAGTCTTTGTCTCCTTTCACAGGCAGAAGCAGCAACTGCAGGATAGCTCCACAAAGCACAGTCACAGGCAGGGCAGCACTGCTCCTCAGCTCTTTAGCTCTTCTCCTTGGCAGAGGTTCCTCTTGATTTCCAGAAGTGATCTAATTTTCAGGGGTTTGGGTGCCCTTCTTATACCCAGTTCTGCCTTTGAAGTAGGCCTCCTTCAAAGGAAAGTCTCTCTTGTTTGTGAAATCCTGCCTTGCCCAGGCCAGGACCCTGACACACACCAGGGGGTTAGAGAATGCATTGTGTGAGGGCAGGCACAGCCCTTTCAGGTGTGAGTAACCACTCCTCTCTCCCTCCTAGCACAGATGGCTCATCAGGATATGCAGGCTAGACCCCAGCTCCCTTTGTGTCACTGTCTAGAGAGGGGTGCAAACATCCCAACTGTCAAACTAACCCAGACAGGGAATCCACAAACAGGTAGAGTCACAGAATGGTTTAAGCAAGAAAATGCCTACTTTCTAAATGTGGCATTTTCAAACACACAATCTCAAAACCAACTTTACTAAAAGATGTATTTTCAAATTGTGATTTCAGAGACCCCAAACTCCACAGGTCCTATAGTTCACCAGAATCTTCTAGAGCATCTGGAGGTGAAAGCAACTGATGACTTCCTACAAGTAGAAATGGGGTACATGCGTGTCTCAAGCCTGATAGGGTGTACAAAGTAACCCTACAGTTAGAAGGAGACATAGAGCGCACAATAGACGCGATCTTTTGCGATCGCTTCGTAAACCTATATGATATTCCACTGGCCGAAAAGGATTGACCACCTGAATTTGTCCCTATATGCCCATATGGGGAAGATATTGTCAAACCTTCTTTCTCGTCCCTTGTTCCAGAGGAGCTCGTAGAATCCTAAGCCATTGACTGGGCTTTGGCGCAGGCACCCGCGATGTATCGGAAACACATAGGATGGGATACAGATTCCCCCTATCATGTAATCCCTATTAAAATCAACCTCAACCCCAATATCCAATAAAACATGATGCTAAAGCACCTGTAAGGGAAATCCTCACACAACTGGAGTACCAGAGCATAATCAAACCCTGTGTCTCACCAATAAATAATCCATTATTCCCAGTAGCTAAACTGGACCATTCATACAGAATAGTCTTAGACTACAGACATTTATACAGTCATACACATACATATGCTATACAAAACTAACATAGCATAGCAATCATCAACAACATAGCGCGCAAAAAATACAAAACATCATTGGACATTTCCAATGGTTTCTTTTGCCAAAATATAGCGCTGAGAGTAGAAACTTAACAAGTTTCAGTGCACTAGACTCCCAGAAAAAATTCTGTCATTTACCCCAGGGTTATAAGAACAGTCCAGGACTGTTTGCAGCTTGTGTGACTTCAATATTGCACAACATTGACCCAGAAGCATTGTCCTATGTAGATGATATCTATCTCACGGATGATGAATTGCTGCAACTTTAAGACGGGTAGCCCACATTGTTGTGGGATTTGCCATTTCGGCTACAAATTCAATAAAAACAAAAATAGCCTTCCTTAGCATCCCGTTTCTGGGATATGAGCTATCAAGTGAAGGAAATAGCCTAGTGCCACAATTCTTGGAAAAATGTGCACAGGTACAACCTCCAAATACCATTAAAAAACTCCAATCCCTGTTGGGTTTCCTAATTTTGGCAGAACTTACATTCCTGATTATGCGTCATGCATAAAACTTTTATACAACTTAATACGTCCAGACTTTTCAAGTAAATTTTTGACAGTTGAACACACACGCATTCTCAGAGCTTTGCAAACAGACATCCTTGCAGCACAACACTTATACACAAGGGACAACAAGAGTAATTGCTGGTGCCATTGGTTTCATCTATGTAACTTTCAATGAGGGTGAGACAGTTCCGACTGCATACAAATCACATTTGTATTCAGCAGCAGAACAACATTTTGCTCCCACTGAGAAAATTCTCATTGCTGTTCAGATGGCCGTCATTAACCCCTACGGTGCCTTGGACGAGGTGATATTGTCCAAGGCACTGGTTCCCAGGAGCCTTGGACGAGATCACCTCGTCCTGCACCCGGGAACCGGGGGGAGCGCTAGCGCTCCTCCCATGTGCCCCCTACCCACACACCCCCGTCGTGGATGGAAGGGGAATCCCTTCCCCTTCCACCTCGACCCCCCCTGTGACGTCAGCACGCATTGCGCGCTGATTGTCACAGAGGCCTCCTCCTTCGTGCTGGAAGCTCAGCTTCCAGCGCTTTGCATTTCTCTTCCGATCAAGTGGAGGAGGCCGAGAGAGGCTTCAAAGGGAAGGAAATGTATTTCCTTCCCTTTTAAGTCTCTCTCAGGTTTTCAAAAGCCGGATTTAATTTTTATATGGAAATTGGCACAAGGATGCAAACCCTTGGGCAAGGATTGCTCCCAGGGGGGCATTTTTTATAAAGGCCTTTTCTGCCCCTCCTGGGGGCAGATCAGCCTATTATTAGGCCGATCGCCCCCTAGGGGGGGAAGAAACCTCTAGGCACCAGGGATCATTTTTTTTGTTTTTTTGTTTTTGTTTTGTTTTTTCTTTTAGAGGTGGGGAGCGACCCCTTAGGCAAGGGTCGCTCCCCTAGGGGGCAAATTACATTTAGGTCATTTCTGCTCCCCTTGGGGGCAGATTGGCCTATTTTTATGAGGCCAATCTGCCCCCAAGGGGGACAGAAACCACTAGACACCAGGGAGTCTTTTTTTTTTTGCGAATTTCACGCAAGGGGAGCGACCCCTTGGGCAAGGGTCGCTCCCAGGGGGGGCATTTTGTTTAAGGCCTTTTCTGGCCCCCCTGGGGGCAGATCGGCCTATTATTAGGCCGATCGGCCCCTAGGGGGGGCGGAAACCTCTAGGCACCAGGGATAAAAAAAAATTATTTTAGAGGTGGGGAGCGACCTCTTAGGCAAGGGTCGCTCCCCTAGGGGACAAATTACATTTAGGCCATTTCTGCCCCCCTTGGGGGCAGATTGGCCTCTTTTTATGAGGCCACTCTGCCCCCAAGGGGGACAGAAACCACTAGACACCAGAGAGTTTTTTTTTCTTCGTGAATTTCACGCAAGGGGAGCGACCCCTTAGGCAAGGGTCGTTCCCCTGGGGGTCAAATTTATTTTAGGCCGATCTGCCCCCAAGGCGGGCAGAAACCACTAGGCACTGGGGATTTTTTTGTTGTTGTTTTACAGATGGTGAGCAACCCCTTAGGCAAGGGTCGCTCCCTTGGAGGGGCAAATTGTATATAGGCCATTTCTGCTGCCTTTGGGGGCAGATCGGCCGATTTTAGGAAACCACTAGGCACCAGGGATTTTTTTTTGCGCCAATGTCACGCAAGGGGAGCGACCCCGTAGGCAAGGGTCGCTCCCGGGGGGGTTGTGGGTTAAAATTTATTTTAGGCCATTTCTGCCCCCCCTATTGTTATTAGGCTGATCTGCCCCCAGGGGGGGCATTAACCTCTAGGCGCCAGGGCTAATTTTTTTTGTGTGTGTTTTTTTTTTTTGTTTGTTTTTTTAGAGATGGGGAGCGACCCATTAGGCAAGGGTCGCTCCCCTGGGGGGCAAATTGTATTTAGTCCATTTCTGCCGCCTTTGGGGGCAGATCAGACGATTTTAGGTCAATCTGCCCCCAAGGGGGGCAGAAACCACTAGGCACCAGGCATTTTTGTTGTTGTTGTTGTTTTACAGATGGTGAGCGACCCCTTAGGCAAGGGTCGCTCCCCTGGAGTGGCAAATTGTATTTAGGCCATTTCTGCCGGCATTGGGGGCAGATCAGCCGATTTTAGGTCAATCTGCATAAACCACTAGGCACCGGAGCTTTTTTTTTTTTTGCGCCAATGTCACGCAAGGGGAGCGACCCCGTAGGCAAGGGTCGCGCCCGGGGGGAGTTGGAGGGATGGGGGGACAAATTTATTTTAGGCCTTTTCTGCCCCCCGGGGGCAGATCGGCCTATTGTTAGTAGGCCGATCTGCCCCCAGGGGGGGCAGAAACCTCTAGGCACCAGGGCTAACTTTTTTTATTTATTTTTTTATTTTTTTTTAGAGATGGGGAGCGACCCATTAGGCAAGGGTCTCTCCCCTGGGGGGCAAATTGTATTTAGACCATTTCTGCCTCTCTTGGGGGCAGATCAGCCGATTTGAGGTCAATCTTCCCCCAAGGGTGGCAGAAACTACTAGGCACCGGGGATTTTGTTTTGCGCCAATGTCACGCAAAGGGAGCGACCCTGTAGGCAAGGGTCGCTCCCGGGAGGTTGGGGGGGCATAGTTATTTCAGGCCATTTCTGCCCCCCCGGGGGGCGGCTGAGCTAGAGGCCAAAATCCACAGGTAGGCACTTTGTAAAAAACACCTCTGTTTTCAGTGAAAAAATGTGATGTGTCCACATTGTGTTTTGGGCCATTTCCTTTCGTGGACGCTAGGCCTACCCACACAAGTGAGGTATCATTTTTATCGGAAGACTTGGGGGAATGCTGGGTGGAAGGAAATTTGTGGCTCCTCTCAGATTCCAGAATTTTCTGTCACCGAAATGTGAGGAAAATGTGTTTTTTTTAGCCAAATTTTGAAGTTTGCAAAGGATTCTGGGTAACAGAACCTGGTCAGAGCCCCACAAGTCACCCCATCTTGGATACCCCTAGGTCTCTAGTTTTCAAAAATGCACAGGTTTGGTAGGTTTCCCTAGGTGCCGGCTGAGCTAGAGGCCAAAATCTACAGGTAGGCACATTGCAAAAAACACCTCTGTTTTCTTTCAAAAAATGTGATGTGTCCACGTTATGTTTTGGAGCATCTCCTGTCGCGGGCTCTAGGCCTACCCACACAAGTGAGGTATCATTTTTATCAGGAGACTTGGGGGAACATAGAATAGCAAAACAAGTGTTATTGTCCCTTGTCATTCTCTACATTTTTTCCTTCCAAATATAAGAGAGTGTGTAAAAAAGACGTCTATTTGAGAAATGCCCTGTAATTCACATGGTAGTATGGGCACCCCGGAATTCAGAGATGTGCAAATAACCACTGCTCCTCAACACCTTATCTTGTGCCCCTTTTGGATATACAAAGGTTTCCTTGATAGCTATTTTTCACTCTTTATATTTCAGCAAATGAATTGCTTTATACCCGGTACAGTATAGAACGAAAACCCACTGCAGGGTGCAGCTCATTTATTGGCTCTAGGTACCTAGGGTTCTTGATGAACCTACAAGCCCTATATATCCCTGCAACCAGAGGAGTCCAGCAGACGTACTGGTATATTGCTTTAAAAAATCTGACATTGCAGGAAAAAGTTAGAGAGTAAAACATAGAGAAAAATTGCTGTTTTTTTACCTCAATTTCAATATTTTATTTTTCAGTTGTTATTTTCTGTAGGAAACCCTTGTAGGATCTACACAAATTACCCTTTGCTGAATTTAGAATTTTGTCTACTTTTCATAAATGTTTAGGTTTCTGGGATCCAGCATTAGTTTCATGCCCATTTCTGTCACTGACTGGAAGGAGGCCGAAAGCACAAAAAATTATAAAAATGGGGTATGTCCCAGTAAAATGCCAACATTTTGTTGATAAATTGAGTTTTCCGATTCAAGTCTTCCTGTTCCTGAAAGCTGGGAAGATGGGGATTTTAGCACTGCAAACCCTATGTTGATGCCATTTTCAGGGGAAAAACCACAAGCCTTCTTCTGCAGCCCCTTTTTCCCATTTTTTTGAAAAAAACTAAATTGTCACTGTATTTTGGCTAATTTCTTGGCCTCCTTGAGGGAAACCCACAAAGTCTGGGTACCTCTAGAATTCCTAGGATGTTTGAAAAAAAGGACGCAAATTTGGCTTGGCTAGCTTATGTGGACAAAAAGTTCTGAGGGCCTAAGCGCGAACTGCCCCAAATAGCCAAAAAAAGGCCTGGCACAGGAGGGGGGAAAGGCCTGGCAGTGAAGGGGTTAAAGAAAGACCTCTAGCCCAAGGCAAACGCATTGTCATCTCTCTGGTCCCAGCCCTTAAGGCTGTTACCAAAGCCAGCGTTCCAGACGCTTAAGTATTATGGGCCTCATTATGACCCTGGTGGCCGGTGGTAAGACCGCCAACAGGCTGACGATGTTCTGCCAGCTATTATGACCATGGCGCAATAGCACTGGACCCTCCACTATACCGCCAGGCTTCTGCCTGGTGGTCATAATCCCCAGGGCAGTGGTGCAAACACCGCTGCCCTGGGGATTATCAGTCCCGACCACCAGCCTGGCCACGGCACACGGCAGTAAACACCGCAATGGAAAGGCTGGAGGTAAGGGGGACTTGGGGTGCCCCTGGGGGCCCCTGCACTGCCCATGCACTTGGCATGGGCAGTGCAGGGGACCCAAGGCATAGCCCTGTCATGCATTTCACTGCCCGAATTTCGAGCAGTGAAATGCGAGACAGGTGCTACTGTACCCACTGCACATCATCATTGCCGCCAGCTCTATTACGAACCGCCAGCAATGTTGATGTGACTTTTCCTGGGACCAGCGGACGGTAACACTGTTACCGTCCGCTGGCCCAGCGGAAAAGTCAAAATAGGGAGCCAGAAATACCGCCAGTACTGGCGGTATTCTGGCGCCCTCAGCCTCAGCGGTCTTTGGAAAAGACCGCCGAGGTTGTAATGAGGGCCTATGTCCACGTTGGATTCAATGGGCAATGTCTTTGACAGCCATTGATGTAGACTACATTTGTTACCCAAAATCACAAACTCAAGAATTTTTGCACTATGAACTAGAATACCCAGTTACAGCAAATACAATGCATATTGCATATTGATCAGTATCAAAAAGTCATGTATACCAATGGCTCAGCACAACCTGCAACTGACACAAAACATCAATACTCCGCTGCTTGCTCTGTCCTATGTGGCTATATGCAGGATAATAAATTTTGTCCCCAGCATACGTTCACGCAAACCCTAGGCGATTGCACATCACAATTGGCAGAGCTGAAGGTTCTGGTGATTACATTGGAACATACGGATCCTACACAGCTAACACTGATTGTCTGTGATTCGTACTACTGTGTCCAGTCCTTCAATGAATACCTGCATTACTGGCACCAGAATGGGTTCAGAGTGGGGAAAAGTAGAGGATCTTTAGGAAACGCTACCAAACGTCCATGTTGTACATACACTTGGACACCAGCGTGTTGGAACACACATTGCTGGAAATACACTGGCTGATGAAGCCACTAAAGCAGCTGTTGCTATGGCTACTGTTGCTGCAGTAACTCGATCAGGAGCAAAACCGGACAATGACATATGGGCTGCTGTGAAAGCTACGGCTGAAGGCTCGCCTTATCCAAAAGCATTTCCTGCTAAATATTCCTGCTGAAAGGGAGGCTTCCTAGACTCTGAAGTAGTAGGGGTTTGAGTAATTCCCAACAAAGACATACGGTCAGAGTTGATTAAAGCAGCGAATGAGGGGGTTGCATCTGCCCATGCTGGTGTGGCGGGTAGAATATCATTGTTGCAAGCATGTTATTGGTGGCCAGGTCTATACAAACAGGACAAACAGTATGTCCTTTGTTGTGACATCTGCCAACAAATTAAGGGTTCCACCACCTAACGCCCACCGCAGACACCCCTCCTAACTTCCATCATTGCAATGTGTGTACGTGGACAATTGTGGTCCCCTAACACCGGATAGTGCATACAAATACATTTTAGTCGATGATGACTCTTGCTCCAGATTTCTATGGGTGTGGACACAATGCTCTGCTGACACTCGGACTGTTAGTAAAGATTTGTGAGTCTTTATCGGTACATATGCAGTTGCTCCTTTCCACTCAGACTAGGGCCCTGCTTTTGTCTCAAGTGCATTCAGGGATGCCATGGCTTCATTAGGGATCCAACTCCATTACTTGTCTCCATTTCATCCCGAGGGAAATAGTGTAATGGAGCGACAAAACCGTGATTTAAAGCAGTCCTTATCAGCCAGAGTCTTAGGTACGGGTCGTAGTTGGCTTAATCACCTGTATGGAGTCCAGAGAGCACATAGCAATCTTCCTACAAGGTCCTTGGGGAATCGTACTTTATACGAGTGCCTGTTCGGAACTCCACTGTATGTTCCAGATCTTGATGTTCCTGGCGTGGTGGTGGGAGAAACACCTTTTGACATAAATGAAAGTGTCACTATCTTACAGGAATTACAACAGTTCCGTGATGAGAGCGCTTTTGCCAGTGCTGATTCCACAGGAATTTAGGATGTACCAATAACACCTACCGGCTGGATTCCAAAAGTTGGGGATCTAGTACATGAGAAAGTTGCTGTGAAAAAGGAGTTCGGTCTTTCTTATCTTGCACCTGTCCCAGTCTTGGGAATACACAGTACCAGAACTGTCATTCTACCACCATTGGCTGGTGCTAAAGAAACCGCTTTGTATCTATCGACAATGTCAAGTTACACCATGTGGCTGATCCTGCACAGCAGACCAAGAGGAACAGCCAGTAGTTCCTAAATCCCTCTCACTACTGGTCAAGACATCCCTCTACAAGTTGTGAGCAGCAACACTGACACCTCTCCGAGCTTGGGGAGGGTTGAAAATGATCTGACATTAGTTCCACTGACATCTATTTCAACAAATAATACATAAATAACTGATCAATTTGACACAACGTCATCACAGACGGAAGGCGTTATTCATTCTGAATCACCCACCGGTTCTCCACCTACAGACACAGCTCAGGTTTTTGCATGAACTGCTTCTGGATACTTTGCCAACGTCAATGACACCTTTTCGGACTCATTCGACTCTTCTACATCTGAACTGTCAAAAACACATAAGCTGATAAACTGGCTTAAAACAAATAACTTTATTTTCCCATGGAACTATCTGTTGCTCTCCTTGACTATATTAGCTTGTTTCCTTTGGATTGGTTTTGTCATAACATTCTTTTTATTAATACATGGTCATTTTCTTCCTGAAAGATCAACAGTTGAACTGGTTGATGAGGTCCCAAAACCCATTTTTCTTCTCACAAGGGCCGCAGAGACTTGTCTTTTGTGAACATTTCCGCTATACCAATTCCTGATGGGATTATTTGGGATAAAGTAACATTTGATATAGACGGCCTGACAGAGGTCATTCAAATACCTTATGTGTTTAAACTTTCAATAAATGATGTAATAATACTCAGAGTTGTTTCTGATGACTGGGATGTGAAAACAGTTGTTTCTATGATGACTGAATTACAGTATTATACTGTATTTAAAAGTGAAGATGTTTATCAATCTAAAGAGAATTATGGTGATATGTTTTGCTATAATTATTATGGCCACCATTTAATTCACAGAGCAAGTACCCCAAAGACTATTTTAATTACACACAATGGGAACATTGTCCGACTGCACCACAGGGGAGTTCTAAAACATTTTCTGAAAAGTTTGTATATTTTTCTGGGCACAGTGTTAAAAAATGCTGAGTCAGATTATTTTAAATTGCCATCAATGGAAAATGTACATATATTATTGAAGGATATGAAATGTATTTATTCAGATTCCTTTGTTTTCCAGTTGGCTATAGAAGGCTATGAATATTGGCTGAAGTTGATTGATTTAAAAAGTGTTGGGACCGCAAATTGGCACATAAGGGGGAAGGAAGCTTTGTTTAGAGCATGCCTGATATCTGTTCAAATATTATTTTTAAATGAAACTGTACAACAAGCAAGTTGTTAAGCCATAGCAAAGATTAAGGAATTGAATGCACCGAGTATTCCTGCCCCTCCATGGGGGGTTTTAGATCTAGTAGGCTGGACCCTCGCTTTGTATCATCCGAACATGCGGGTATAGTAACAACATACAGTGTAGGGAAACTATGCCAACAATGGTTAAAGAGTTCCTTACTAGATGCTGCTAGAGAACACCTCAGTCTCCTGTCTAATAACACTGACTTATAGGACTTCCTGGTAGGCCCCAGAAAGCAATGGAGAAAGTGCTTCTTATATGCAGTATATAATGAAATTTGGAAGCTTTCCCAACAAGAAGCTGCTGCCAGGTTAAGGCAAATAGACCAGGAAAATTTACAGAAGGCATTAGCTGTTGTAATTGTAAAGGTCTCTTGGTGACCTTCTCTGGACTAGTAGGCTACCTGAAGTTGGGCCGTGGGTGTCAGGTACAGAGTGCCTCTTTATTATTGGAGGTTTCTTTGTGGACAGGGCTGCTGTCCTCAGGAGTTCTTAGTCCTTAGGTAGGCAGGCAGTCCTCTGGGGGTTTGTAGAGATCACTGGTCCTGCAGGATGAGTCGTCTGTTTGTAGATGGGATCTTGAAGCTGCAGACAGGCCAGTAGGGCTGGGGTCAAGTCAGTTGTTATCTGGAGTCTTCCCTGCTTGTGAGGCTCTTCAGTCCTTCTTCTTCTTTAAGATCACCAAGAACCTGAAGAGCAAGGCTCCGGGGTGTCCCTAAATACTAGATTTAGGATTGCTACAGATTGCACATTCCTAACCCTATTGGCTACCTTCCTCCAAAACAAGATGAAGGATTCTACAGAGAGGGGTTCACCTGAGCTCTGGGCACCCTAGGGGGTGGTCCCACCTGGGGTGGACACTCCTTATGGTGTTTACTAATTTTCCCACCAGACCCGCTGCAAAAGTTGGGATTGGCCCAGGGGGGTGGGCATCTCCACTGCCTGGAGTGCCCTGGGTAAGCATAACAAAAGGCAGGAGCCTTTGAGGCTCCTCACCGCCAAGTGTTGCTGTTCCTGCAGGGGGAGGTATGAAGCACCTCCAACCAGAGCAGGCTTTGTCCCTGACCCTTGAGAGCACAAAGGCCTTCAGCTCATGAGGTCAGAAAGTTGTCCAGTGGTGGCAGACTGTCATAGATTGGTCAGCCATACACTACTGTGTTGGGTGAATTTCAGGGGACATCTCTAAGATGCCCTCTGTGTGCATTTTTCAATACATCCAAGACTGGCATCAGTGTGGGTTTATTGAGCTGAGAAGATTGATACCAAACTTCCCAACATTCACTGAAGCCATCATGGAGCTGTGGAGTTTATAGTGACACACTCCCAGACCATGTACTCAACTTGGCTACACTGTACTTACAATGTCTTAGAATGGACTTATCCACTGAAGGAGCATATCGTTCATTTAGCTATCGCCTCACCTATGGTATAGTGCACCCTGCCTTAAGGTTGTAAGGCCTGCTAGAGGGGTGACTTACCAATGCCACAGGCAGTGTGTTGTAGGCATGGTACCCAGGGAGGGGTACCATGTCAACTTTGACTTTTTCTCTCCACCAGCACACACAATCTGTAGTGGAAGTGTGCATGTGTTTGGTGAGAGGTCCCTTGGGGTGGCATAATACATGCTGAAGCCTTTAGAGACCCTATCTGGCCACTGGGCCCTTGGTACCACTGGTACCTTTTTACAAGAGACTTAGCTGTGTGCCAGTGGTGTGCCAATTGTGGAAGCAACAATAAGGTTTTAGGGAAACAACACAGGTGCTGGGGCCTGGTTAGCTGAATCCCAGCACACATTCAGGCAAGTTAGCATCAAATATCAGACAAAAAGTGCTGGGAAACTGAAACAAGGGGCCAGTTGCCTACATCAAACACATTCCCATGTGTCAGCTTGTCTTTAAATTTGATGCATACCTAAAAATATTCCAACATCCTGATCAGAGATCCACCATATCCTCAAGGATTGACATCCATCTCCCTCAATTCTTTCCCCCAGGAAAGCAATTCTCTTAAGTCTTCTGTGAGATTGTGATAACCTGTGAACAAGTGTCAAATTTCAAAGAGACTTGTGCTCGATCAATTTCTACTGCTTCTGTGGGATAATCCTTCGTTACCCCGCTTATATGTAATACCACTTCTTGACACACTTCTGAAATTGTGTCTAAAGTAATCCCTTCCAATTTAATCTTGCAACATTTGCTAATGTGACCCTTGCCCCCACAAGCCTTACAAGTCTGAATCCTTGCTGGGCAAGACATATAGGCCATCAATACAACCTTGGTGGGCGGCGGAGGCTGCCCGGCAATGTTGAACCACCTAAAGGCCGCCTAAAGGCCGCAAACCTGCCGGCCGCATTACAACATCCCCGCTGGGCCGGCAGGGATGTG
Organism: Pleurodeles waltl; assembly: GCF_031143425.1. NCBI lineage: Eukaryota > Metazoa > Chordata > Amphibia > Caudata > Salamandridae > Pleurodeles > Pleurodeles waltl. The sequence continues at coordinate 1,423,481,282 of NC_090446.1, forward strand.
GGCCATAACATTGCAGTCGGCTCCTAATGAAGCCGGCGGCAATGTGGCGGTGCGGTGGGTGCAGCAGCACCCGTCGCACTTTCCACTGTCTGCTTGGCACCCTATTGACTGTCCACTGTCATAACACCTTTTTCACATGGCCATCATACTGCACAATGACTCCCCGAGGGTGGGCTAAGTACTCTGATGATCTCACTCGCCATGACCCCATTCATAAGCCTTGCACTTGTATTATTATAAAAATAAACCCTTTTGAGCACAGTTTCTGTCTACGTCTTTATCTACCATGAGTAAAAAATATACAGGCATGACATATGTAATAGGAAGACCATTGACCTACAAATTCATGTGACAGTACCAGAAGGGGGAGCAATCATTTACAAATTCTATAATACAGTTAACAGCACCACGTCTAAAGTAATGGGTTCAACCCATGCACACAGCACACATTGCTACTGGTTACATTTCATGGCTGTGGCACATACCTGTGTGGCAGTGGAAGTATTGTTGTATCAGTTATGCTCTGGAATCAGCTGCATCCTTGTAATTCTCCTCCTCATCACTTCCCTTGTCCCCTTCATCAGCCACGGGCACAGCTGCAATCTCCTCAGCATTCAGTAATGGGATGTTACTTCAGAGAGCCAAATTGTGCAACATGCAGCATGATACAATGATTTAGCAAACTTTTGCTGGTCTGTACAGTAGGGTCCCTCCAGTAAGGTGCAGGCACCTGAATCTGGCTTTCAGCACTCCAAAGGTGTGTTCTATTATAACCTGATATAGCTGCCATTATGTTTCAGTAGGGCACATAGGATGTTCTTCAAGATGTTACTGAACATGGCCTTGGACATTGCGGCAGCCCAGCGCACTGTTATTGGGAAGGAGCCTGAGGCAAGGAAGTGAAGGACTGCCAATACCTGTACTATGGCTGTGATGGCATTGGGATGACAAATACCAGGCTGCAGATCCAGCTCCAACAGTCTCACAAGCTCCAGGATGGTCTGACGGTTGACCCAATAGCATTGGATGACGTGCCTCTCTCCAAGGGTGGCAAGATCGACCAGGGGCCTGTAGACAGGAGCATTACTCACCATCATTCTTCCACTGTACTTGGGAATAGGAGGGAGAGGCAATCATTATGTGCATTAAGGACTGTGTGGACGCAGTGGAGCTGTGCGCAGGTCACTATCTAACATCCATGACGCACCTCGTACACATTTTAAAAGTAAAATGGCAGCTGCCTGTCCTGAGTGCACAGGACAGATGGAAGTGAGCGAATCCCGCCGGCGTAAGACGTCATGGTGGTAGCGCGGACCCTGGAGGACCTAGACGCTGGGCGAGGAAGATCGGTGAGGCCCAGCTGGGTATGTCCTCCAAACAAGGGAGGAGTGTCTGTCGCACCCTGAGCCCCCTTATGTCCCGCATTTTGGCAGTGGCGTACCCTGAGGTGGATGGGCACTAGAGGGCAGCACAGCATCCACAAGGGGGTGAGTTCACATTCGTACGTAGGTTATGTGGTGAGTGATAGGTGCAGCCTGTGCAGTGTGTGACAGCTGTGAAATTTGTGCTAGGCAGCTACTGTCGGACTAGGCTTGGGACACATAGAGGCCGAAAAGGCTACATACAAGTGTTCATATGCCGTGCAGGATGTGAGTTGAGGTTGACTTAACTGCTAAGTGGCATTGATGACAGGGAAGCTGTGTAGTACATGAGCAGGGTCTTAGATGTGGACAGGGTACCTGCTTCTCACACGTTGCTCTCCCAGCTATCCAATCAGTGTTTCTGGGGCCACATCCCTGTCTGCTGGCATGTGGTGTATGTGTGGTCTGAAAAGTCTGAGGTTTCACATCATACAGCTATATGTGCTTGGATTATGTGGCTGTGCAAGTATGACTCCAAATGCCCATAGAGTATTAAATATGGTTCTAGTGATCTTAAAGAACCATGAGCCAATGGGGTGGGTCAGGCATGTGTTGAGAGTATGGCTTACATCCTGTACAGAATACATTGTGTGTCAGCATGAATGAAACTCATGTGCATGACTGAGGTGGCACGCATAGGCTGTCATTGCAGTAGCATGTGTGTCTGAAGGCATGGCATGTAATGACAAGGCACTAGAGTATGTTGTAGTGACTTGTGTGTGGCTGTTGTGCCGGCATTGCCCACTTGCTCCCTGTTTCTCTTTCTCCCACCCTGTCTCTCACGGACCCACTCTTCCTCCCTCGCCTCCTCTGTCTTTGCGTACAACAGCATTATTAGACCTGACAGCCTTAGGGTGGTCACCCCTAACTTTTTGGCCTGCCTCCCTCCACTTTTGGATACTGTTTTTGATGGTTTTAGGACTCTGTGCACTTTACCCCACCTAACCAGTGCTAAAGTGACTATGCTCTCTCCCTTAAAGCATGGTGACATTGGTTCATGCCCAATTGGCTTATTTAATCTACTTGTAAGTCCCCGGTAAAGTGCACTATATGTGCCCAGGGCCTGTAGATTAAGTGCTACTAGTGGGCCTGAAGCACTGATTGTGCCACCCACATAAGTATTCTCTTAACCATGCCTCAGGCCTGCCATGGCAAGGCCTGTGTGTGCAGTTTCACTGCCACTTTGACTTGGCATTTAAAAGTACTTGTCAAGCCTTAAGCTCCCCTTTTTCTACATATAAGTCACCCCTAAGGGAGGCCCTAGTTAACCCATAGGGCAGGGTGCTATGCAGGTAAAAGGCAGGACACATACTTTTGTAGTTTATATGTCCTGGTAGTGTAGAACTCCTACATTCGTTTTACATTGCTAAGAGGCCTGCTGCTTTCAATGGCTAACATTAGTACTACCCTCATATACTGTTTGAGTGGTAGATTCTGATCTGAAAGGAGTAACAAGGTCATATTTAGCATGGCCAGAATGGTAATACAAAATCCTGCTGACTGGTGAAGTTTGATTTAATATTACTATTTTAGAAATGCCACTTTTAGAAAGTGAGCATTTCTCTGCACTTAAATGCTTCTGTGCCTTACAATCCACGTCTGGCTAGATTACTTGACAGCTCCCTTGTGCATTTCACCCATACAACCCCAAACACAGGATGCTCAGTCATGCCTGCACACATTTGCATACTGAATGGGCCTTTGTGGGCTGGGAGGGTGGAGGGCCTGACACTTACATTTGAAAGGACAGTGGACTGCCAAACCCTCTACTGGGACCCTAGCTGAGAGGATGGAAGTGAAAGGGTACCTTGTGCACTTCCAAGCCAGCCTTTGAAGTCTCTCCCACTTCAAAGGCACATTTGGGTATTTAAACAGGGCCTCTGACCCTACCAACTCAGACACTTATGGACAAGATCACACTGGTGAAGAAACTCTGAACCAGACCCTGCAACCTGCCTAGGGGAACTGCCTGGCTGCCCAAAGGACTCACCTGACTGTTTTTATGCAAAGGACTGCTACTCTGCTTTTGCCCTGCTGCCTTGCTGCCCTCTGGCTCTGCTGAGAAGTGGTCTCCAAGGGCGTGGATAGAGCTTGCCTCCTGTTCCTTGACGTCTCAGGACCAAAAAGTCTTCCTCCTGCAAAGAACTTTTTGTGCGGCAAATATTTGATGCACAGCCTGCCAGAAAGGATGCACAGCCTACATCAAGGTGAGAAAGCCACCGCACACCGAACCAGAACAGCACAGCCCGGCTCTCTGAGAGGAGATCGAGGCAGCACCAGCATTGCGACCAGAACTTTAACGCATGGCCCACTGGATTGACGCATATCCAAGCCAGAACAACGCAGCCTGACTTCCTGCAAGAAGAATCAATGCAGCGCCTGCGTGCCACAGAAATGTCCCCGCATCGCCCACCGGATCGATGTAGCTCTTGTGACCTGATCCTGCACCCTGAGGATTTCTCTGCATCATCCGCGGAGGGTCTGAAAACCCCACAACCTAAAGAGGATCCAAGTCAGTGTGCCGGAAATCGACGCAAAGCCTTCCCTGTGTGGCAAATTATTGACACATCATCTGTGTGCGCCCAGAAAAAACGACACACACCTCCACGTTTTCCATGCATCTCCTCCTGTGTGGTCCCGTGCGGAGAATTTGAACGCAAACCAGGTACTTTGTGATTGCAAGAGACACTTGTTACTTTTTAAAGACTCCTTTTATCATTCTCCGAAGTGATATTTTAATGTGTACTTATCAAATCTTGAACGTTTTGACCTGCATTTAACCAGATAAATATTCTATATTTTTCTAAACACTGTGTGGTGTATGTTTGTGGTGTTATACTGTATTATTGCATGAGTTATTGCACAAATACTTTACACATTGCCTTCTAAGTTAAGCCTGACTGCTCAGTGCCAAGCTACCAGTTGTTGGGCACAGGATAATTTGGATTGTGTTTGACTCACCCTGACTATAGTGAGGGTCCTTGTTTGAACAGGGGGTAACCTGCCAACCAAAGACCCCATTTCTAACAAGCATTTAGAAGCTCCATCCCACAAGACCCAGGAGGCTGATACCAGCGGAGCCGAGGGGACCAGTGGGACGGAGGGAAAGTGGAACACCACAGGTAGACAGGAACATTTACACCATCATCTGATTCTTCCTCTGATGGTGACTCCCTGGTGGTGGCGGAACCTTCAGGCCCCATGCCTGCATCATCCTTGTCGGCCACCCTCCATACCAGCACCGCCCTCCCGGTAGCTCCCCACCCTGTGGCTCGTGCTTGCTCACCAAGGAGGTAGGGCATCTCCTTTGCCCCAGGCACCTCTGCCCCTGCCTGTCACAATGCCCTTTCCTAGGGATCGGCACACCGCCGAGCTAATGGCCCACCTCCTGGCATCACCAACTCAGAAAGTTATTAGAACACTGAGTATTGATGAAGCCAAGGGGGGAGAAGGGAAATTAGGATAGGGAACTGCAGGGAGAGAGATCTGAAAAGGAAAATGGTTAAAACAGATATGTATTACTCATCTATAACAGCATTAACATGTCATTATACTCTTAGACAAAGGCATCTCCGTGGTTGCGAGTCGAGAACCTTAAAAACTGGGTGTTGCCCTTCTTTGAACCATAAAGCAAGAACATTAACTCACAATTATACCTATGGACAAAGGCGTCCCTTCAGTAGCAAGTTGAGACCGTATTGGATAGGGCATGGCCCTTCTTTGAATCATGAGGCAAGAACATGAACTCCAAATATACCTGTGGACAAAGGCGACTCTGCAATAGAAAGTTGAGACCCTTATGGATAGGGCGTGGCCCTTCTTTGAATTATGAGGCAAGAACATGAACTCACAATATACCTATGGACAAAGGTGTCTCTGCAATAGCAAGTTGAGACCCTTATGGATAGGGTGTGGCCCTTCTTTGAATCATGAGGCAAGAACATGAACTAAGAATATACCTATGGACAAAGGCATCTCTGCAATAGCAAGTTGAGACCCTTATGGATAGGGCGTGGCCCTTCTTTGAATCATGAGGCAAGAACATGAACTCAGAATATACCTATGGACAAAGACGTCACTGCAATAGCAAGTTGAGACCCTTTTGGATAGGGCGTGGCCCTTCTTTAAATCATGAGGCAAGAACATGAACACACAATATACCTATGGACAAAGGCGTCTCTGCAATAGCAAGTTGAGACCCTTATGGATAGGACGTGGCCCTTCTTTGAATCATGGAACAAGAACAATTGTAAAAGCATCATACCTCAGGATGGCATGAGCTTTAGGCAAAACTGGGCATGGCCCTTCTCTGAATCATAGAACAAGAACAATTGGTAAAATCATGATACCTCAGGGTGGTATGAGCTTTATGCAAAACTGGGCGTGGCCCTTCTCTGAATCATAGAACAAGAACAATTGGTAAAATCAACATACCTCAGGGTGGCATGAGCGTTAGGCAAAACTGGGCATGGCCCTTCTCTGAATCATAGAACAAGAACAATTGGTAAAATCATGATACCTCACGGTGGCATGAGCTTAGACAAAACTGGGCGTGGTCGTTCCCTTAATCATAAAACAAGAACAATGATCGAGCAACAATTATACTTTTCACCCCAATGGGATTTCAAGAAGTCTTAACCATGTATTTCACATATGACACTTCCAAAGGAAATGAACTACAGCTTGCTTTCTATTTGTGAATAAAGCGCCTTCATTTTGGTAACTGAAAATGCTTTTCACTTCAATGCCTTAAGCACTTTTCTCCTTGTGTTTGAAACGTTTTATCTAATCCCTCAAATGCTATGACCTTCGTGCTTTGAAGCGTTTTGCTTTCGGTGTTTGAAACGCTTTCTCTTAATGTCTGAAATGCTTTGGCCTTCGTGCATTGAAGCGCTTTGCTTTCTGTGTGTGAAACGCTTTCTCTTAATGTCTGAAATGCTTTGGCCTTCGTGCTCTGAAACACTTTGCTTTCGTGTGTAAAACACTTTCTCTTAATGTCTGAAATGCTTTGGCCTTCGTGCTTTGATTGTCTTGCCAAGGGTGCTTTACTTGTGTGGACTGAAGACGCTTTGCTCGTTGTGCTAAAGGGGTGCTTTACTTTTGGAAGTAACAACCCCCTTCAAGATTTGGCTCATCAAGACCTTACCGCTACAAGTACGACCTACTCATATCTGAATTCACCATGGAACAAGGATGCTCCAGTTTGCTGCCACTCTGCCATTCAGGAATCTGCTTTTCCTCAGAGGAACCTCCACGAGGTCTGACTGCATCGATGTCTTCAAAATAGTGAGCAATGTGCTTGGGTGTGGCTGGGCTCTATAGGGCTGCCACACCCCAAGATAGCCGCTGCCTCAAGAAACATGGGAATTGTAGTCCATTCATAGAATAGCACTGATAAGTGCATCTTGTCCACCAATGTCCTGACCCTGCAACTACATGAGCATTACCACAGGGCAGGTGATGCTGATGACCACTTCTAGAACAAGAGGGAATGACAATAGGTGTGCATGAAGCTCCACAAATACGTGCAGCGGAGTTTCAGGCGGGACCTGGACCACGCACAGACTTATTCCTGACATTACATTCCTCTCCCAAGTGCGTCCAGGGCTCGGCTTATCAGGATGAAGGAGATACAAGCGTTGCACCAAACATGGTGCATGAACATGTCTTGCAGGTTCCCAATAGTCATTTTCCTGTCTGTATCCCTTCCAGGACACTAAGTACCACAGTGAAGACCCACGATATTCGAAGTCTAAGATAGATCGCACCTCATACTCCCAATGACCTTGGTCTAACAGAGGAGCAGGTTGAGCAGCACATGAGGGCAAGGCAGGTTTTAGAAGTAAGGTGTGGAACATCGAACAAATTTTTAAGGACAATGGTAACTTATATCTTTTTGTTAACTCTATTGTTGTTTGAGGACCTGGATGTCCTGTCAAAGGAGGACTATGTAACCAATGGAAGGCTGTCTCTCTTGGCTCTTCAGTGGGCAAAAACACTTGAGATTCGTGTAAATGTAGATCTGGCTGAATGGATCTTTTGGTGTTTTGTCATAACCAATCTTCCCACTTGGTGATATGAAAATGATGACGGATAAGATCAAAGACGTTTTTGATAGTTATTAAGCATAAAACTTTTGAAGGCGTTATACTAGACGTGGGTTTTTGTTCAGTATGTGCGACTGAAGAATTTTGCCTAGACAATGCGTCTGCCTTGCGGTTATCTGCTCCTGGTCTGAAGGTCACTATGAACTCAAAATCTGCAAAGAATAACATCCATCTCAGTTGTCTGGGAGTTAGTAGTCTGACAGAACTCATAAATTGTAAGTTTCTATGATCAGAGTATACAGTTGTGGTGTGTTTTGCTCCCAGCAAATGATGTCTCCATTCCTTGAAAACATTGCGGAATGCTAGTAATTCTTTTTCCCCAATGGTATAGTTCTGATCAGCTTTTACATGTCGTTTTTCACTACTTTGGGGCCTACCCCTCTCATAGGTTAGCATTGGAGATTCCTTATTAGATTTAATAAGGAGTAGGTATGTCACATTTAGCACTACTGGAATTGTGATGAAAAATCCTCTTTAATGGTAAAGTCAGATTTTATTTTTATTGTTTAAATGCCACTTTTGGAAAGTTGGCTTTTTCCAGCTCTCAGACTTGTGTGCCTGCATCCTGTCTCTAAATCACATCTGAGGTGGGGTGACAGCTGGTTTCTTGCATTCCCTCTAGACAGCCTCACACAAAGGGAGGGCAGGTGTGACTGAGTAGCCATCTGCAAATTGATGGATCATCCTGAGCAGGATGGGAAGAAGAAGCTAGCACACATTTACACCTGAATAAGCAGTGTCCAGCTCCCACACAAAGGAATGCTTAACTACCTGTAGGGAGTTTGGAGCGAGGGCAGGAAGAAAAGACCTCTGCGCACTTAAATGTCCCTGCTTTGAAGTTGCTCCCACTTCAAAGGCACATTTAGGTATAGGTGTTGGACCTCTGACCCTACCAAATCAGTACACTTCTTGGCCTGTGACTTCTCTACCAGGAACAAGGCCTGCTGTATTTGTACAAGGACTGCTACTCTGCTGGCCTGCTGCTCTGGAAGAACTGCTTTTCTGCTGTGCTGACCTGATTGCTGCCTGCAACTTGCTCTGCCTGGGTAAGAAATGGACTAAACCACCACAACTTGTGAAGGAAAGTACCATCTTGCCTGGCATGTTACCCCCATTTTTACTTGTGTGTCAGTTTGTTTGTGCCTGTCTCACTGGGATCCTGCTAGCCAGGACCCCAGTGCTTATAGTTTGTGGCCTAAATGCGTTCCCTGTGTATTGCCTAACTGTATTACTGAGGCTCTGCTAACCTCAGTGTTTATGCTCTCTCTGGTTTAAAATATTGTCACTGCAGGCTAGTGACCATTTTTGCCAATTCTTTTTGGCACACTGGAACACCCTTATAATTCCCTAGTATATGACACCTAGGTACCAAGGGTATTGAGGTTCCAGGAGATCCCTATGGGCTGCAACATATTTTTTGCCACCCATAGGGAGCTCAGACAATTCTTACACAGGACTGCCACTGCAGCCTGAGTTAAATAACGTCCACGTTATTTCATAGCCATTTTTCACTGCACTTAAGTAACTTATAAGTCACTTATATCTCTAGCCAAGCTGCCCCCACATAGTTCAGGGAAATTTCCCTGGACTTTGTGAGTGTGGGGACACCATTACACGTGTGCACTACATATAGGTCAATACCTATATGTAGCTTCACAATGGTAACTCCGAACATGGCCATGTAACCACTCCCCTGTCCATCACCACCCCAGGGGTGGTGCCCAGAGCTCCACCAGTGTGTCCCAGGCCTCTGTCATCTTGAATGCAGAGGTGTGAGGGCACAATGGAGGCCTACGAGTGGCCAGTGCCAGCAGGTGACGTCAGAGACCCCTCCTGATAGGTGCTTACCTGGATAGGTGGCCAATCCTCCTCTGAGGGCTATTTAGGGTCTCTCCTGTGTGTTACTCATCAGATAACAAATGCAAGAGCTCACCAGAGTTCCTCTACATCTCCGTCTTCGACTTCTGCCAAGGATCGACCGCTGACTGCTCCAGGACACCTGCAAAACCGCAACAAAGTAGCAAGACGACTACCAGCAACATTGTAGCGCTTAATCCTGCCGGCTTTCTCGACTGTTTTCTGGTGGTGCATGCTCTGAGGGCTGTCTGCCTTCACCCTGCACTGGAAGCCAAGAAGAAATCTCCCCGGGTCGACGAAATCTTCCCCCTGCAAACGTAGGCACCAAACTACTTCAGCGGTCCTCTGGGTCCCCTCTCATCTTGAGGAATGTGATCCCTGGAACACAGGAGCTGGATCCAAGTGCCCCCGACAGTCCAGAAGTCCTTCTGTCCAAATTTGGTGGAGGTAAGTCCTTGCCTCCCTACACCAGGCAGTAATCCTGTGTACTGAGTGAACTGCAGCTGCTAGGGCTTTTGTGCACTTTTGCAAGGAATCCTTCATGCACAGCATAGCCCAGGTCCCCAGCACTCCATACTGCATTGCTCAACTCACTGAGTTGGCAACCGGCTTCATGGGACCCTCGTTTGTACTGTTGAGATGACTGCCGTGCTCAGATTTTGTTAACGTATCTGTTCAAGTGCTTCTGTGGGTGCTGCCTGCTTCTGCATGGGCTCTCTGTCTTCCTCCTCCAACGGGCGACTTCCTTGTCCTTCCTGGACCCAGGCAGCACCCATTTTCTTCACCCGAGACCTTTGCAGCTAGCAAACCTTGCTTGCGGTCTTTCTGCATGGAAACAACTTTGTGTCCTCCAGCATGCTGTGGGATATCTTCTGTGCAAAGGAGAAGTTCCTGGCATCTTCTGTTGTTGCAGAATCTTCAGCTTCTTCCACTCAGAGGCAGCCATTTTGCACCTTCGTCCGGGGTTTAGTGGGCTCCTTCCCCCCCCGGACACTTGCGTGACTCTTGGACTTGGTCCCCTTCCTTTGCAGGTCCTCAGGTCCAAGAATTCGTCTTCAATGCTTTGCAGTCAGTTGTTGTCTTTGCAGCATCTCCTATCACGTCTTTAGTGTGTTTCTGGGGAAGTAGGTTAACTTTACTCCTACTTTTCAGGGTCTTGGGGTGGGGTATATTGGACACCCTTAGGCGGTCATTCTGACCGCGGTGGGCTGCGGTCGCCGCCCGCCAGGCGGTCACCGCCGAATGACCGCACCGCGGTCAAAAGACCGCGGCGGCCATTCCAACTTTCCCGCTGGGCTGGCGGGCGACCGCCAGAAGGCCGCCCGCCGGCCCAGTGGGAAAGCCCCTTCAGCAATGAAGCCGGCTCGGAAAGGAGCCGGCGGAGTTGAAGGGGTGTGATGGGTGCAGTGGCACCCGTCGCGATTTTCAGTGTCTGCAAAGCAGACACTTAAAATCTTTATGGGGCCCTGTTAGGGGGCCCCACGACACCCGTTCCCGCCATCCTGTTCCTGGCGGTAAAAACCGCCAGAAACAGGATGGCGGGAAGGGGGTCAGAATCCCCATGGCGGTGCTGCTAGCAGCGCCGCCGTGGAGGATTCCCTGGGCCAGGGGTAAGCCGGCGGGAAACCGCCGGTTGCCCTTTTCTGACCGCGGCTTTACCGCCGCGGTCAGAATGGCCCAGGAAGCACCGCCAGCCTGTTGGCGGTGCTTCCGCGGTCCCCGGCCCTGGCGGTCATGGACCGCCAGGGTCGGAATGACCCCCCTAGTTTTTTCATACACTCCCAGCGACCCTCTACACACTACACTAGGCCTGGGGTCCATTCGTGGTTCGCATTCCCCTTTTAGAGTACATGGTTTGTGTTGCCTCTAGGCCTATTGCATCCTATTATGTTCTACAGTGTTTGCACTACTTTTCTAACTGTTTACTTACCTGATTTTGGTTTGTGTGTATATTTTATGTATTTTACTTACCTCATAAGGGAGTATATCCTCTGAGATATTTGTGGCACATTGTCACTAAAATAAAGCACCTTTATTTTTAGTAACTCTGAGTATTGTGATTCTTCTGATATTGTGCTATATGATATAAGTGGTATAGTAGGAGCTTTGCGTGGCTCCTAGTTCAGCCTAAGCTGCTCTGCTATAGCTACCTCTATCAGCCTAAGCTGCTAGACCACTACTACTCTACTAATAAGGGATAACTGGACCTGGCACAAGGTGTAAGTACCATCTGGTACCCACTATAAACTCCTAAAGTGACTCCAAGAGCGTGTCTGCTTGCCTCCCGTTCTGAAGTCTCAGGGGCACCAATGACTTCAGCAACTTTATAGAAACACCTGGGCTCTTGCGAACTGTGAGTCCTCCCTGCCAATGGTGCCAATGTGGTCCTAGGCCATTGAAAGTGGGTTCCCTTGGCTGAACCTGCTGAATCCACACATCGCTGTTGTTGCACTGGTGAGAACCGATGCATCTGCCTTCAACGCAGCTGCTCTTTGAGGACATTGCATCTTTGGTTGCATGGCTCAATGATGACACATCACCTTCATTGCAAAGGGTTTCATGTCACGCCTCAAGGATGTTGCATCAACGACTGTGCAGCTCGATGATAACATATTCCCCAAAAGCATGTATCGAAACCGACACATCGCCTTCGGCCCCCTGTTCCTTGCATTGGATCGTTGATGTCAACGCAACCCTCCATACAAGGTACTCTTTTAGCGGGGCAAGGTTGGTCCCTGTAGCCAGCACATACTCCATCGGGGTTGGCCTGAAAATTTGCATTTAACTAAGTCTAGTGCAAGCAGGTAGCCCTGGTTGGCACTTTAAGCTTCTAAGCATTACATTTGCAGATAATGTTGAGAAATTCATATCTTCACTTCTACGTTTTAGATTTTTGTCACTTTGGCATTGTTTCACTCATAAAAATATTATCTATTTTTCTATATTGGTGTCACAAGTCTTTTTGTGGCTTTGTCCCCTGTGTTAATTTAAGGTGTGTAGCTGACTTACCCAGACAAGGAATTAGGATTGTGGTCCCCACTTGGACAAGATGCATACCTCTGCCAACCACATACCCAATTGCTAACACTGGCAGTTGGTCTTTGTGTAATGCTCCCAGGCAGCAATACAAAAGTGTTGGCAGAAATGGCCATCTCTGACTTGTTGTGGAGGAGGAGCTGTCACCTACCACACTTCCACATCTCAAAGCCTTTGCCTCAGCACATTCACAAAGGGTTTCACACCAATTTTTGTGTTCCCAGAGAAGCTGTGACCAGGACAAGGAGGTAAGAAATTACAAACACCTATGGGTTTGGAAACCTCTAGACCCTTCTCCTACTTCAAAGTGAGCACCAAGTATAAATATTGGACCCTCAGACCCATCTCTTCAGTACACATCTGGACTGATGGAAGACTCAGAAGAAGGACTGCTGTGCTGCTCTGCTTGAAGAAGGACTGCTACTCTTCTGCCCTGTTACTCTTCTGCCCTGATGCTTGCTGCCCTGTTGCCTGAGTGTGAAGGACTGGACCTGCATCTTGAACCCAGGACTACTAAAGTGACTCCAAGGGCTGGTTGGGTTAGAGCTCAGGGACAGAAGCGGCTCCAACTACCTTGAGCTTTTGACCTGGACTCTGCCTGCTGTGGGTCCTGCTGACAGGTTTTGCCACCCCATTCTTGCACTGTTGGAAATTGGCCTCAAGGTGAAAGAGTGGACTCCCTGGTGGCAACAGGTTAACATGGCTTTGCCATCTCCATCAAGAAGACCCCAGCTAGACAGCCACCAGTGGCCTTTGAAAGAACTGGCAAGGTGTATTCTGGGAAATGTAGTCCCATCATCCCAAGGACCATCTCAGAGCTTCTAGACCCTTGGATTTATTTTGTGGATGCCCAAACAAGGATGGAAACAAGAAGTAGAAGAAGGACTGCCGTGCTGAACCAGTGGTCTGCACCAAGAAGGACTGCACTCACAAAGACTGCACCTGCTGCACACTCTGAGCTTCACAAAAGACAACGTTACCTGGCTTCTAAGGGATTCAGGATTGGACCTGTAAGTCACAGATATAAAGGAGCTACCAAGAGTCACATGCATCAAGTTTATCAACAGCCCAGCTAGACAGCGCTCAGTGGACTTATAAGAATTTGGCCAGCTTCATTCTGAAAATTGTAGTCCCAACATCCCAAGGAGAAACTCAGAGATTCTAGAACCTTGGATTGGTGTTGAGGACCATTCCTGTATCAACAAACACTACTTGAAGTAAATGTAAAAGTATTACAACCTGGGCGTATGGAACTCTTGACTTCGTCCCAGTCCAGCACAACCTTTTATTAACCCTTTGAGCACTATTTGATTCTAAGCACTAGTTTTACTTTTAATCTTTACAAATTCATTTCTCCAGTTCCCTACATTGGAATGTGTCATTGTGGTGTCATTTTTAAGATAAAAATGTTTCCAATTTGTATGAATTGGTGTTGGATTTTTATTGTTTGTTGTGTTTCACTTATTTACTATTTTGTTGATATTAAATGCTTTATATACCTGTCTCCTAAGTTAAGCCTAACTGCTCATTGGCCAAGCTGCCAAGGGTTGAGCAAGGGTTAATTTATTGAGACCTTGACTGGAACTAGTGGGGATTTGTGGCATTTTGCTGAGTATAGCTACCTACCTGCCCTTACCAATCATCTACTTTCCCGCAGTTAGAATATACACAGCAGCAGCTCACTAATATTATTGCAAATAATCTTTGTGACCCCTGCCCATTACTCATTTGTAGGGTCCTGCTTTTATTTAAAGAAGATTTTTTTGAGGGCGTGGCATAGTGTTGAAAAATATAAATGTTTCTCTTTAAAATGTCTGTAATAGACTGCCATATATCACCCACATTAAAATTAAATTAAAGGAAAATGGTGTTTAAAACAATATCTTTAAGAATTCTTCAAGGTCATGAGGGCAAGACTTTCAGGAGAACAGAGCTGGCTGTATCAGGATGGCCCTTGGAAGTCTAAAGCCCTGGGCCAGGGCCCCCTTGGGCCATGCCTTTAAATGTCCCTGACTAGAGTGATTATTAAAGAAAGACTTGGAAACAGCGGGTAGACAATTGTCAGAATTTCTCCCACATCTTTGAAATTGCATCGGATACATAGAAATATTCAAGAGGAGTCTGTTTCATTCCCCACAAATAATAAATTGGAATGCTGAGTACTTGTGTGGGCAATTGTCCTCTAAGCTTGCAGGACTCTCCGGGGTACCTAAGGCTTGATACTGCATAAATCATTTACCAAATAAACAGGCCTGATTATAGCTTTGCAAAATGAATCACGCATTAATAAAACATTACACTTACATTTATAGCAAATGTATGCCAATAAATTAGAAGTCTCAAAATATAGGCCCACAATTAGAAAACACCATTAAAATGTGTGATACTCTGGTAGATGGAACTAAGGGCAACTGTAATTCTATAAGAAGGGATCCAGTTAGTGATCCTTTTGTCAAAGCTAGATTGTCACTGTATTGATCATACACAAATGTTAACAATTATAACTATTATCCTTCGAATTGGGATCATTCTTAGTCAGTTAACCTGAGAAAGAAAACCAGTTGGACTGCAACCATCCAACAACCTACTGAGCAATGTTTGAGTGATATATCTTTATGCTTCAACCCTTTAATTGTTTTATAATGACACATACCATCCCGTCACCTATAACCTTCTGCCTGGTGAGGAAACATAAAAGCAATTTACAACTTCTCAAGTAACAATAACACTCCCATTCTTTACCAAAGGTCTAGACTGTAAGCTGAGCCAAGTAGTGGCTGAGTCTGTCAATATTTCTGTCAAGAGACAAGGGGGCAGATTTATGGAAAGTGGTGCTGCACTGAGTGCAGCGCCACTCTCCTTGTACCCCCTTAGCACCACCTATCGCCACCATGTGTGCGTCGTATTTAAAATACAGCACACCATGGCGCTGGGTAGGGGACAATAGCGACATTTCTCATGACGCTATTAATGTACTCTGCAGGAGTAGCACCAAAATATTGGCTCCTCTCCTGCAGAGTACATAGGGCCCCATTCTAAAGAATGGAAACCCCCCTTTTAACACCTGCTCTTGAGCAGGCCTTAAAAGTGGCATAAAAAATGTCGCAAGGAAATCTCATAGATTTCCTTATGCCTTTTTCCCATCTCCGCTAACGGAGGAACGCCCCCTGTGCATACATTAGCCTGTCACAGGCATAATGTAGTGCAAAGGGCTACAGAGTGTCGCAATGCATGCATTGGGCCACCCTGTAAATACAGCAAGTGGATTTCGGCCTCGTTGGGCCACATTAATGTAAAGAATATTGACATTAATGTGGCGCAGGGTGGCACTAGGGCATTATAAATATGCCCCAAGGTTTGTGTGGCGATCCCAGTGGATAGCCAATTTAGATACTGGAGGGTTATTCCAGCATGAGTTGGAGATACTTGAAGTACATCGGGCATGAAACTTGGGGGAGAGAGTATTGTAATTGAGGGGGCCCAGTCACTCTCATATGCTTTATTCTTCTTCTCCAGTGTCAATGAAATACGTTCCATTTCCAGGGCATCCCACGTTCTGATGATCCAATCTCCCAATGCGGGAACTTCCTGCACTGCCTGTACAGCCATTTTTAATAATATCAAGAATTGTCTGCCTTTGAGAGATGAATGCAAACACCCTCGCACAAATAGGAGTCCCAGTAACACCAATCTCAGGTCCTTGGGCACATAGACTCCAAACGTTCAGTTAATCTTTCGCAGGACTTCGTCCCAATAGATATGAAGGTTTGGACAGTGGCTCAGCAGTTTTAGCAGAGTACCTGTCCCTCAACACCCCTTCCATCAAAGATCACACCATGACTTGTCTAACTGCACCAGCTTTTCGGGGACGAGTTAAAAGTGTGTGAGAACTCTATAGTATGTTTTCACACATTGTGCAGAAACAAGGGCCTTGTCACAGGATATCTCTGTCCAGGTCCTTTTTACCATTGTTTCTGAACCTGTGTCTTATCAGGAAGGCCCGGGCCATGAAGATTTCTGTATATTTGGGAGATAGTGTGATAGTTATGCTTCCCAACATTCAGCCACTTCATGACGTTCATAAGTGGGAGTGCCACCCGAGTTTGGCACATCAGTGCAGAACCCAGTGTTGCAACCTTAGGTATGCCAACCTCTCCCATTCTAGTAGGGTGTAATGCCTGTTAATGTCTTCAAATGATTTCCTGAAACCTTCCTTAAGTAAAGAGCCTGCCATCACCAATTGTTAGATTCTGCAGTCTGGAAGTTGTGGAAAACAAACTGAATTGGAACATATTTGGATGAAAGTTCAAGGGAACAAAGTCCATCCCGTTTCTCTTCCACTTTATACCATACCGACAAGGTAACTCTAGTCATTTGAGATCAATATAGCCCCCTATTCCTCTGTGATCAACCTAACCGACTGACCTACCATAGTGAGGTGGCCTCCGTGAAATGGGCAATGTAACACTATTGTTTGGGTCTCGAGTTTCTCCCACTCCATCAGGTACTGTGTGTGGGCTGCTCCATAGTATGTACATATATGTGGGATTGCTAACTCCCCTGTGCTGTGTGTTTATGTAGGAGTTTGGTAGCCAGTCTCGGGGATTCATTCCCCTTGTCATGGCAAGCCAGTATGCACCTTTGAAGTTGTTTAAGAATGTTACTTATAATATCGCTAAAGGAACTGGCTGGAATTTGGATCAGAATTTTTTTGGGACGATGGCCATTTTAATAACTACTACTCTTGGCAGACATTAGAACATTTAGGAGCCTCAATTAGTTGAATCTCGCCTCATCTCTTATGTGAGACAGGCGTGGTTTCGTTTCACCACTTGGAAGGTGTTATGGGGCAAAAATACCAAAATACCTATGGCTCTTGTATCCCATGAAAGCGGTTCTGGAGTTTGTAAGGCCTCTATTTGATGAGATGCTATTTCCAGTTCGGGCACAATAAAACTACAGCCAGTGGTTCCCAAACTGTGTGCGGCACCCCTGACTAGTTTTGATGGCGCGGCTCTGATTAATGAATAGACCCGAACATAGCACAACTGTTATAAAGCCAGAGATTTCCCTGTACTTCAGCAGCTCTTCTATTAGTCTCTTGACTGCTAAGGCTTCCCCCTGCCCAACTTGGTGCTAAGTCCTTTTTTGATGTTAGGGTACCTCATGTTTAAATCGTCATTAATCCTCATTAATCGTTTAAAAAGTTATCCACACTAAATTTGCATCCTTTTTTTCAATATCCTGGGGATTCAAAAAGTACACAGCGTTTCTTGCTTCTTCTAAAGGGGACCAAAAAATCGCTACAATATAGCTAAAGTTATTTTTTGTGGTAATAATTGGGAAAAGGTATTACGCAATATTGCGCTTTTTTTAATGGCATCAATGAAAGGTTTGTTGTGGTAGAATCGCCGTCTTCCGAGCTTTCAGGAACAAGCAGTTGTAGCAAAAAACATTTTTTTCCTATTTATTTTTAATTTCAGCCTACTTGCATTGTGAGGTGGAAACAGGTGTGAAGCCTGTGGGTGATCCCGGAAAGCTGTACATTCCTGAGAAGTAAACAAACTTCTGAATTCAGAAAGGGGATCATTTCTGTAGAGCAAACAAGATTATTTCCCCGAAAAGATGTTTTGAAATAAAAATGTCATCAAAATGAGTGGGAAAAACAGTCATGCGTGACAAAATTTTAATCTGTAACTTCTTGCCACTATGGCATATTTACAAACGCAATGCCTCATTATGTTCAATAAACTCTTCTGGTTATAGGCATTTATAGGATTTGTAGATTCGTCAAAAGCATACAGTACAGAGAGCCAATGACTGAGCTGCACCTCACAATGACTTTTTATTGTGTACAGCATATACAGCAATCCATACAGTAAAATATAAAGAGAGAAGTTTGAGTTTTTTTTTTTTAAATGTACTCAACATTCTGAGTTTAGGAACAATAATTATGTGTGCATCTCTGATATAGTTGGTACCCATTCTATCATGTGATTCAGAGGGCACTTTGCAAGCTGTCTTCTTTCTTGCACAGTGGCTTACATTTGGAAACCAGAAATGCAAACAATTCAGTTGGTAATAACAAAATGTTCTACTATTCTGTATCCCCACACGACTCCCAGTGAGAAAAGCACCTCACTTGTGTGGCTTAGCCTAGTGTCTGCAACACAAAAGGGCTATTACCACCACCTGAAGACATCACATTTCAATTAACAAAATCAATGTTTTTATTTTTTTCTAACAACGTGGGTAGCTGTGCATTTTGGGACCTAGCACATTTGTCATCCAGGGAAATCTACCCCACCTAAACATTTCTGAAAACTAGACATCCGGGTGAGTCCAGGATGGTGTAATTTGTCTGGTTTTCACAAGGTTTTTATACCCATAAGCATTTACAAACCTCCAAATGTGACTAAAAACACATCCTCCTCATATTTCTGTGAGGGAAAGGTTTGGAATCTGTGGCGGTCCACACATCTCCTACCACCTGGCATTACCACATATCTGCAGATGGAAATGATACACTACTTTGTGGGTGGGCCTTGTGGCCATGATAGATTACAACCCAAAGCAGTGCACAGACACATCAATCTGCAGTGAGCCACAAATGTCCTACCACCTGGCATTCCCATACGTATCCCAGTGAAAGCGGTAACTCACTTTATGGATGTACACAGTACCCGCAATAGGAAAGAGCCTATTAGAAATTCGGTTATTAGGTTAATGAGTGAGAGACTCACTCAAGTGATAAACACAGTCCCTGTCAGCATGAAGCAGACAAATCACTAAATATACGTGTGCTTAACCTTTTGGCAGCTTGGCACAAAAGCAGTCAAGCTTAACTTAGAGGCAATGTGTACAGTATTTATATAGCAGTAAAGTGAAAACCCAACACAAGAAAAATCCCAAATAAATGTTGAAAAATAAGGTACATTTAATTAAATAAAATGACACCAAGATGGTAAAACATCTAATCAGAAGAATCAGAGATATGCATTCTTAAAGCTTAATGTAAAAATAGCTCTAAGAAGCGCAAAGCTCTACTCACAGTTATTTTGCTTGTGCTGGACCAGGTCGAAGTCACAAGTTCAGGCCGACCACAAAGGAACGCTGGTCAGATACAGGAACCAGGTTAGTCCTAGTGGAGATTTACATTGTCACACAGTCCAGTTTCACACAAGGAGCCTCAGTGGGAGCCATGAGGAGATTGTTGTTGGCCTGAAGAGCAGGTAATCTTTAGAGCTTTCCATAGGTGGAATGCGTGACAATCATTGCTGACATGAAGAGCAGGTCAATGTTGGAGATTCTCATTGGCAGAAGTCTTAGGCAGACATTCACCGTAACATAGACCAAAACATCTGGCTTTTCACCTGCGGTGCAGTTCTTGCAGCTATGAAGTAGGAGGAGTACACTCTGCTACCAACCAAAGGCCCATGACCTGGTGAAGTAAAACTGTAAACTTAACACTTGTATGGAGCACTACTCATCCATTAGGGTCTCAAGGCACTGTACACATACCGCTGTGGAACCCCTCCTGGCTTTTCCCTGTGAGGTGCCCACTCCTGGGCATCCCCAGGGTGAAGCCCGGCATCCAAGTGCTGTCAGGGCCATTGTGGAAATTGAGTAAGCTATTGCCCAGAGTTACAGAGTGGGACCCATTAGTTAGATTAGGCACTGAGGCAAGAATTATCCGGTCCAAGGAAATTGAGCCCAAGACCCACAGAGGTGAGAATTGAACTCTGGTCCCAGGCCAGATCTCTGTATCAGGGTCTGCAGCTCTAACCATTGTGCCACACTTCTCCACCAGTACAACTTGGGCATCTGGACTCATTCCAGCAGAGGTCAGCAGTAGGCCTTAGGCAGGTCCATTTGGTGCTGATCAGCTCAGCAGTTGCAGGGAACGCCTCAGGAAGCTTGCATTGTCCTAATAGTTCAAACTAGAGATCAGCCAACTGACGCTTGGAGTCACTTCTGGGGATCCTTGATTAAACGCAAGCAGGTCCAGTCTTCCTTCTTCAGACAGCAGGACAGTCTTTCTTCTGAATGTTCTACAGGTCAAGGAGTGGTCTAATTAAAGTTTCTGAGTGCCACTTTCAAATACAGTGCCAGCATGCGTTTAGGGTGCCTCTCTCTGTCTACCTCTAAACTGGTTCTGGACAGTTCTTTTTTACCCTGGATGTAGCCCCAAACTGTTTAGGGTAACAAGTGGAGAATGGCTCAGGTGCCAGGTGCATTTGCCTGTGACAGAGCAGGCAGCTTCAGAAGTCATGAAGGGGACAAGCTTACTTTTCAGGCTACCCTTTGAAGCTCAAGAAGGGCTGCTCATGACAGGAACACACCCGTCACACCTGTCACACCCATCACACCCACAAGCCTTTTGTCCCCTGTCTGGAGGGAATGCACATCACACCACAGAAGAGATACTACAGTCATGTGCGCCTGGACACTGGCAGGAAGGCATATTTAGTTTAGGCAGAAAAATGTCAACTTTCTGAAAGTGGCATTTTCAGTATAGTAACTCAAAACATGACTTTACCATTAAAAGTGTTTTAAATTACAAGTCACATTAGTAGACAAAGTAATTCTCTATCTGCTCCCAAACTTAAATTATCACTATTAAGTGTAGTAAGGAAACCCAGTGTCTATAGGATAGGTTGCCTTGCTTCCGTGAAAAACTACTTTGGAAGTTTTCACTGTTAGGACATGTAAAGCTTAAGTACACATCTATTGCTTTTTAAATACCATACACGTTTGGCCTATGGGGCTTTAGGTTCTATCTTTGGAGTGAGTTACAAATATTGAAAAGGAAGGTTTATGCTTGACAAAAGGTTTATTTTTCCAGTTTGAAATCACAGTTTACAAATCACACATAGGCTACTAAAGTTGGCATGGAGACACTCATACAAGGCCACTTTAGTGGTTGGCACAAAGAGTGCTGCAGCCCACACATAGCATTCAATTTACAGGACATAAGTACATGTAGTACCATATACTAGGGACTTATAGGTTCAATCAATCAATCAATCATTACATTTATAAAGCGCACTACATACCCGTGTGGGTTTCAAGGTGCTGGGGGAAGGGAGGGTGCTGTTTACTGATCGAAGAGCCAGGTTTTGAGGAGTCTTCTGAATGCGAGGAGGTCTTGGGTCTGGCGTAGGTTGGTCGGGAGGGAGTTCCAGGTCTTGGCGGCGAGGTAGGAGAAGGATCTGCCGCCGGAGGTCTTTCGCTGGATGTGGGGGCGGCGGCCAGGGCAAGGTTAGTGGAGCGGAGCTGGCGGGTCGGGGTGTAGAAGTTGAGTCTGCTGTTAAGGTAGGCAGGTCCGGTGTTGTGGAGGGCCTTGTGTGCATGGGTAAATAGTTTAAAAGTGATCCTCTTGTCTACAGGGAGCCAGTGGAGGTCTCTCAGATGGTGGGAGATGTGGTTGTGGCGGGGTACGTTGTGGATCAGTCGGGCAGAGGCATTTTGGATGGGCTGGAGGCGTCGTAGGTGTTTGGCAGGGATGCCTGTGTAGAGTGCGTTGCCGTAGTCTAGCTTGCTGCTGACGAGGGCTTGTGTCACGGTTCTTCTTGTTTCAGTCGGGATCCACTTGTAGATCCTGCAGAGCATGCGGAGGGTGTTGTAGCAGGAGGAGGAGACTGCGTTGACCTGTTTCGACATGGAGAGGGAGGAGTTGAGGATGAATCCTAGATTTCGTGCGTGGTTGGTGGGAGTTGGAGGGGTTCCCAGTGTGGTTGGCCACCATGAGTTGTACCAGGCTTAGGAGGTGGGTCCGAGGATGAGGACCTCCGTCTTGTCCCAGTTCAGCTTCAGCCGGCTGTTACTCATCCATTCGGCGATGGCCTTCATGCCCTCGTGGAGGTTGGTTTTGGCGGTGTGCGGGTCTTTGGTGAGGGAGAGGATGAGCTGTGTGTCATCAGCGTAGGAGATGATGTTGAGGTCGTATTGGCGGGCCGTTTGTGCGAGGGGGGCCATGTAGATATTGAACAGTGTAGGGCTGAGGGAGGAACCCTGGGGAATGCCGCAGATGATGTATGTGGCTTTGGATTAGAAGGGTGGGAGACGTACACTTTGGGTTCGGCCGTGGAGGAAGGATGCGATCCAGTCGAGGGCTTTGTCTTGTATTCCGGCTTTGAAGAGGCGGGCTATCAGGGTGCGGTGGCAGACTGTGTCGAATGCAGCAGATAGGTCCAGGAGGATGAGGGCTGATGTTTCTCCATTGTCCAGCTGGCGTCTGATGTCGTCTGTGGGGGCTAGAAGGGCGGTCTCGGTGCTGTGGTTCTGTCTGAACCCTGACTGGGAGGGGTCCAGGATGTTGTTGTCTACGAGGTGGCGAGTCAGTTGCGTGTTGGCGATTTTTTCGATGACCTTTGCCGGGAAGGGGAGCAGGGAGATGGGACGGAAGTTCTTGAGATCTTGGGTGTCAGCTTTGGGCTTCTTCAGGAGGGTGTGGATTTCGGCATGCTTCCAACTTTCCGGGAAGATTGCTGTTTCGAAGGAGATATTGATGATCTTCCGTAGTTGGGGGGCGATGGTTCCGTCAGCTTTGTTGTACACGTGGTGAGGGCATGGGTCCGACGGTGATCCTAAGTGGATGGAGTTCATGATCTTGAGTGTCTCTGTGTCATTGACGTTTTTCCACGAGGTCAGGAGGTTGGTGTGGGTGAGGCTTGCGGGGATGGGGTCTGGCGTGGTTGTGGTAGAAAAGCTGTTGTGGATGTCGGTGATTTTCTGGAGGAAGTAGGTGGATAGAGAGTCACAGAGTTCTTGGGATGGTGGGATGTCGTTGATGTTGGTGCTGGGATTGGAGAGTTCTTTCTAGATGTTGAAGAGCTCTTTGCTCTCGTGTGCGTTGTTATCCAGGCGGTCTTTGAAGGAGGATCTCTTGGTTGTTTTGATGAGTTGGTGGTGTCTGCAAGAGGTGTCTTTGAGGGCTGTGTGGTTGTCGGGGTGCGCTCGTGGAGCCATTTCTTTTTTAATTTCCAGCAGTCTCGTTTGGAGGCTTGGAGCTCGTCGGTGAACCAGGTGGTTTTTTTTTGGGCTTGGTTGTTGGGTGGGTTCTTGAGAGGTGCTAGGGAGTTGGCACAGTTGGTGATCCACTGTTTGAGGTTGAGGGCGGCGGTGTCTGGGTCGGTGGGGTCGGTGGGTGGGTTCTGGTTGAGGGTGTTGGTTAGTTACTCTTTGGTGACTTTGCTCCAGCAGCGGCGAGGTGGTTGTTGGGGGCGGTGGTGCTTGGTTTGTTTCTTGAAGGTGAAGTGGATGCAGTGGTGGTCGGTCCAGTAGAGTTCGGTGTTGTGGTTGAAGGTGACCTGGGCGCTTGTGGTGAAGATGGGATCAAGAGTGTGTCCTGCGATGTGGGTGGGTGTGGTGACGAGTTGTCTGAGTCCGAGGTTGGTGAGGCGTGGTGGAGTTGAGGTCGTTGTTGTTCTCTAGGTGGTAGTTGAGGTCTCCGAGGAGGATGTAGTCCGTGGAGGGGAGTGTGTGGGTGCTGGCGAGTTCAGCGATGGTGTCGTTGAAGGGTGCTCGTGGGCCTGGTGGTCTGTATATGAGCGTTCCTTTGAGGGTGGTGTTGGGGTCGGTGTGGATCTGGAAGTGTAGGTGCTCGGCGATCTTGAGGGTTTGTCCATGTAGGTGGAGACTTTGAGGGTGGATTTGTGGGCGATGGCTATTCCTCCTCCGATGCCGTTGGTGCGGTCTCTTCGGGTGATCTTGTAGCCGTCCGGGATGGCTATGGCGATGTTGGGTGCCAAGGAGTCGTTCCACCAGGTTTCGGTCAGGAAGGCTATATCTGGGGCGGTTGTGTCGAGCAGGTCCCAGAGTGCGATGGCGTGCTTGCGAGTGGAGCGGGTGTTGAGGAGTATGCAGTGGAGGTGGTTGGATCCGTTGTTGTTGGCTCTGGGGTTTTTTGTTGTTTTGTCGCAGGTGAATTTGCAGGTGAGGCAGGAGAAGGGACCAAAGGTGTTCCTTGGGGCGGATTGGAAGCAGGTAAAGTAGCAAATCCAATCTGGTGTATACTGATTTTACCATGTTCAGAAGGGAGAGCACAACTTTACCACTGGTTAGCAGGAGTAAAGTGTGAAGAGCCCTAAAAACCAACAAAAATGGTTTAAGCAAAGGAAGATGAAAATCTTAGGTGACCCTGCAGAAATGGGCAGGACCAACATAGCCCAAAGCTCAACATAGATACATAACTATTTTCCACTCAAAACCAACTCTTATTTGCAATTAGGGTATCTGTAGATTTTGGGCCCTAGCTCAGTCCGTACCCAAGGAAACCTACCAAACGTGAACGCTTTTGAAAAGTGGGAGAGGCCAGGGTGGTGTGACTTGCGTGGACTAGGTTTTCTCACCCAGAAGCCCTTGCAAACCTTACACTTTGGCTAGAACACACATTTTCCTCACATTGCCCTGGAAGAAAGCACCAGTCTGTTAAGATCCACAAACCTCCTACTACTCAGTGTTTCCATAGATCTCCTGATTAAAATGGTATCTAGCATTCACAACTTCAAAGGGGTCAAAATGCAAGATGGACACATGGACAATAGTGGTATATGCGTTAACTGGGTCCAGGCTTGGCTGCCACCTAAGGAAAACTACAAAAAACATATATTTTTGAAAACTAGACACCTGGGGGACTCCAAAGTGTTTTTGAACACAAAATGCCCTGCAAACCTCAAATGTTGTCTAAATGAACACATTTTTCTTGCATTTCTGGGACATAAATTTCCTCCCACCTAGTGTTTCCCCACTAGTCACGATAAAAACATAATCCCACTTGTGTGTGGTCATGACTGGAACAAATAAAACCAGGGTCAATGGGAGGTTCCTGCAGGGATACCCTTGGGATGAAGATACTTCAGTCCCTAATGGAGCTTTATGGAGCTTTATGGTGAAGTCCCCACTCTATTATTTTATATTTTTAAAAAGCTGCAATCCAGTGGGCTTTATGCTCCCCTGCAGGTAAAATTTAGGGAAACTCCCTCCAAGCTCCTATGGGTGCAGGATGTGTTGTTCTTTTTGGGATGGGGGTACAGCTCAATGCCAGGGTGGTAGACCTACACCACTTTATTGTGCCCAGAGGAAACATCCCTGGTGTGTAGTGGGCTTTCAAACTCCCGCTGATTTTGGAGGGGGCAGTTTTGGAGCAACTTACACAATCTGGACAAACCTCATATCTGCCTCCGGAGGAGCAGAATGCCTTAATGGCCCCTTCTGGGGTAGAGGTGTGGCTCGATGTCAGGATAAGCCACCTCCATCCTATTCTTTTGGTGCCATTTTAAAATCCTCAAAGTCTAGTGAGGTTTCTTTCACATTTTATGGCAAATTGGGAGCAAGCACCCTTTCTGCCCTACAGGGGAGCAGAAATACTTGTTTGCCCCATGATTAGAGATATGGCCCAATGCTAAGGTGTGGCACATGCACCCCTTTCTTTAGCCCAAATATAAAAACCCTGGTGTTTATGGGCTTCTGGTCCTCTCGGTTTGCAGACTGAGAATAATCACACTCATCTGACCCACGGGAAAAACAGGAGGCCTGCACTGTCCGCTTTTTGGGATGGAACATTGTTGTTAGACTTAGCACTCTTGGCTTGGTCTCCCCTAACGTTTTGCCTCTGCTTCCCAGGTTGTTGATGTATGCTGGACTCTGTTTTTGCTGTTTTTGAAACTCGGGGCACTTTACCACTGCTAACCTGTGCTAAAGTGCTAATGAGCAAGTGCTCCTGTGTAAAATGTATGTGTAAATTGGCTTATCTATGATTGGCATATTTGATTTATTAGTAAGTCCCTAGTGAAGTGCACTAGAGGTGCCTAGGGCCTGTAAACCAAATGCTACTAGTGGGCCTCCAGCACTGGTTGTGCCACCAAATGAGTAGCCCTGTAAACATGGCTCAGACCTGCCACTGCAGTGTCTGTGTGTGCAGTTTTAAACTGCCAATTCGACTTGCCAGACCTAAACCTTCCCTTTTCATACATGTAAGGCACCCCTAAGGTAGGCCCTAGGTAGCCCCATGGGCAGGGTGCAGTGTATGTTAAAGGTGGGACATGTACTGATGTATGCTAGATGTTATGGGAGGTTGCCTCTAAATAACTTTAGAGTGCAGATTCCCTTTGAGGGCAGATAGAAAGTTGAGTTTGGGGTCTCTGAACTCACAATTTAAAATACATATTTTAGTGAAGTTGTTTTTTGTATAGTTAGTTTGAAAATGCCATTTTAGAAAGTGGGCATTTTCTTGCTTAAACCATTCTGTGACTCTCCCTGTTTGTGGATTACCTGTCTGGGTCAGTTTGACAGTTGGACTGTTTGTGAATCCCCTCTAGATAGTGAAACCTAGGGAGCTAGGGTATAGCCCGCATATACTGATGAGCCATCTGTGCTAGAGTGGAGGGAGGAATGGTCACTTATACCTGAATGGGCTGTGCCTGCTCTCTCACAATGCAGTCTCCAACACCCTGGTGTGTGTCTGTGGCCTGGCCTGGGAAAGGCAGGGTCTTGTGAACAACAGAGACTTTCCTTTTAAGTAGGCCTACTTTGTGGTATATTCCTGCTTGTGAAGAATCTACAAGGGCTTGAACTGAGCTTGCCTCCTACTTTGAAGTCTAAGGGCCATCAAAGACTTCCTATGCTAACATCTGGACTCACTGCTGAGACTCCTGCCCTTCCAAGTGGTGTCCTATCCAGTACCTGCGCAATTGAAATGTAAAGTTGGCAGACAAGAGCTGAAAATCCACACACAGAATGCAGTGCGGGGAAATGCTCGATGCACCATCTGCAATGCGGCTGATAAAAGACACGCTGCCGTCTTCGTGGCTAAATTCAGTGCTCCACCTGCATCGCGGCTGGGAGATCGATGCATCGCGACCGGAGAAACGACGCACAACACACGCTTGCGGCTGCTGATAACAATGCAAACCCCACGTAGCACGGTTTTCTAACACCGTGTGACACTATTTTCCACACATCGTTCCTGGCCATTAAAGTCAAACCGACCCTGCCCGGATCAGAGGTGCCCCATCCAGAAAACGACTCAGCGCTCTCTTGGAAGGGAGAAAGCCAGTGCATTGCCGACCTGACTGGAAAAGAACTACACACACCCTCCCTTTGCGAGGAAGGAATCAACACATCGCTGCTTTTCCTGACACACGCTTGCCTGTGCGGCTTTACTTTTGACGCTAACCAGGTACTTTGTGCAAATTCATTGTTTCCATTATTTTCTATGGAGTAAGACTCTTATTTTTTTGAAGATTCATATTTTAACTTGTGTATGTTGGATTTTTGTCTTTTTGGTCTTGTTTGATTTAGATAAATATTTTTTCTAAACTGTTTTGGTGTCCACTTTGTGGTGTTTTCACTATATTACTGTGTGTGTTGGTACAAATACTTTATACATTGCTTCTGAGAAAAGCCTGACTGCTTCCAAGCTACCAAGGGGGTAAGCAGGGGTTATCTATGTGTGTTTCTCCTTTAGCCTGACTAGAGTGAGGGTCCTTGCTTGGACAGAGGGTAACCTGACTGCCAACCAAAGACCCCATTTCTAACAATTGTCCTTGGTCTGGGTGGGACACCTCCACTCCTTTTTCCATTTTCTCTTGTGTCTCGTGTGATGTCTGTCCCCCACTGGCAGCTTGGGTTCAAACATCTCAATTTGCCTCCCCGGGGTCAGAAAGACTTTTGTGCCCATTATAGGGTGGATGCATGGCCCTGTAAATGGTGGCCTGGCCCACCCCTAGTTTGTTTTGTGTAAACTTCCATGGTGTCTACTGGGTGTTCTATCCCCCCATGGGGAGTAGATTGGGGGCGAATCCCCTAAACCTTCTTCTGGGGGGCAGAAAGATGTAATTCCCTTTTTGCTGCTGAGTGCCTAGCCGTAAACATAGAGGGCTGTGCCACCCCTTTGTTTATTTTCTAATTTTCCCTGGTGTTTCCTGTATCCACAGTGGACAGTTTGGGGTAAACCTCAATCTGCCCCTCGTGGAGAATAGAAAGACTGTTGTGCTCTTTTTTGGGGGTGGGAGCATGGCCCGTGCATGGTGGGACACCCCAACACCTAGTTTTTTTTGTTACTAAACCCTGGTGTCTAGTTGCGTTCTAGCCCTCTAGGGGCCCCAGCCCTTTATTTATTTTCTATTTTTATTTTCCCTGGTGTCTAGTGGGCTTTCTGCACACCAGGGACCAGACTGGGGTAAACAGTTCATGGTGGTGTGCCCCACCCCTTCTTTTTTTTATTATTTCTTGATTATCCCCAATCTGTCACCCACATGGGGGATACTGGGGTAATCAAGCCATTTGCACCCAGATAGGTCAGAAAATATGATTTTCTTAGGAAGTTAGAGGAAGCACAGGATCTTGCCCAAGAGTCCGCTTTTATTGGAGAAAACCCCTGATATCCAGTGGAAGTGCCAGGGGATCACATCCCACTTTGATTACCTGATGCTCTACACTAAAAGGGAGGTATCACTGGAAAGCTGAGTTTCTAAGTTTTCCAATGATAAGTTCCCTTTTGGTAAACTTCCATGGGAGTGCACAGAATGGAGTTGTTTTCAGCTCCCTCTGCACTTCCAGGGAAACCAGGAAGTGGCTCCTTGTGTGACAACCTGCCAATGATTTAATCATGTGACCGACATGAATTGCATTGTGGGAGACTCTTCTGCACTGACCTGGGGGGAGGGGTCAATGGTAGCAGCTATGGACATGGAGGTCATGTCCATAGCACCTTAGGGGTTAATGGTGGTACTGAGGCCAGAGGTTTTCCAGGGTAACCATTATGTCATCAGTGAACCTTATGAGCTTCAACTTCTCTATACCCTATTGCACATGTTTCATCTCACTTCTCTTTCAAATGGCATTTGCTAGGGGGTCTAAAGTGACAAAACATGTGAGTGGGGAGAACAGGCATCCTTGCCTTGTGCCTCTCTCTATGTCGATGGGGGAAGATTTTACTTCAATGACATACATAAAAGACTGTGGAGAGTGATAGCTCACCATTACTCAAACCAAAAAGCATGGGCCAAATCACTGGTCTATGAACATTCAATCTACCTTTTCAAATGCCTCCTTGGCATTATGAAAGAGCATCAGGGGGTTGCTAAGCTTTTTTCTGTGAAGGCTCTGGAATGTGTATGAGCTTCTGGGTGTTATCTCCACATTGTTGGCCTGGGGTGACTCCCGGGTGGGCTGATTCTATGAGGTGTGACATCAATGTCCCCAACCAAGCCGCATGCCACTGAAGATTTTAATATCCAGTTTTAGTTAGGATATCAGCCTGTAGGAAAAGCACAGGGCTGGTTTGGGG
This sequence comes from Pleurodeles waltl, assembly GCF_031143425.1. Lineage (NCBI taxonomy): Eukaryota > Metazoa > Chordata > Amphibia > Caudata > Salamandridae > Pleurodeles > Pleurodeles waltl. The sequence continues at coordinate 1,423,510,996 of NC_090446.1, forward strand.
GTGATCATTGTTTTCACCTCCTGCACAGTGTTTGTGTATCCAGATTCATTGTATATCTTTGCTCAGATCGGGGTAAGGGTTTTCAGTATGTTTTGTAAAATAGGGGTGTAAACCCATCCGGCGCAGCATCACTTTGATGATTGCTACTATGATCTTTTCTACTGTGATAGGGTGTCTATCATGTCCATCTGATTCTTGGAGATTGATGGAGAATGAGGTGATAGTGGATATAAGCATCCTCCTCTTCAGATGAAACAAGTTCCTTGCTGTACAGCTACTAGTAAAAAACCTGGAAAGTCTCATTGATGTCCCTAACACTGGTCACCTTCCCTCTTGGGGATGACACTATCATTTTCAATCTATTCCCAACATCTGTGAAATTATCTTCAGTTAGTAGTCTACCTACCTTGTTGCATCAGAATAAGAAAGGCAGCCTAGCTCTCAGTAAGGCACACTCTACTTTACTTAGGTCCAAAATCCTTATCTGGGCCTGCATGCTAATAAATTGGGTTATTGGATGATGAGGATTGAAACCCTACTCAAGTAACAACCACAATCCTTGTCAGTGTAAACCACAAAAGTCACCCAATTAACCTATGCTTTACCCTCTGGTAGCTTGGCACAAAACCAATCAGACTCAAGCCATTTAGAGGCACTGTGCAACGTATTTATGCTGCACTTAAACAGTAATAACATGACCCCCACTTCCCCCAATTTGGAAAAATAGAGCAAAATTTAATGCATTATTTGACATCAAAATGATATAAATCTAATCACTAGAATTGGAGTTATAAATGTTTAAAATTTGTAGTGATAACTAGTGCCCAAAAGACCAGAGCACCAACGTGTACTTCTAGTTGCACAAGACCGGGGAAAAGAAGAAAGTTATGGCCGGCCATGATAGTGCACCAATCGGATACACAAGGTGGATTGGTCCCGGTCTCCACTTAACTTTGGACTTATTAAAGAAAAATGTCATAGGTGTAAATGTTTATTGGGGCATGGCATATGGGGGTGTTAGACCTGTCAGCCTTATGGTGGTCATCCCCTAACTTTTTGCCTACCTCCCTCCAATCTTCCGACCCTTTTTTTGCTGGTTTTAGGACTATGCACACTTTACCACTGCTAAAGTGCATGTGCTCTGTCCCCTAAACATGGTAATATTAGTTCCCACCCAATTGTCATATTTAATTTACCTGTAAGTCCCTAGTAAAGTGCACTACCTGTGCCAAGGGCCTGTAAATTAAATGCTACTAGCGGGCCTGCAGAACTGATTGTGTCACCCACATGAGTAGCCCCTTAACCATGCCTCAGGCCTGCCATTGCAAGGCCTGTGCGGATAGTTTCACTGCCACTTCGACTTGGCATTTAAAATTACTTGCCAAGCCTCAAAATCCCCTATTTCTACATATAGGTCACCTCTACAGTAGGCTCTAGGTAACCCATAGGGCAGGGTGATATGTAAGAAAAAGATAGGACAAATCTTTTTGTGTTTTATATGTGCTGGTAGTGAAAACCCCACCAATTAATTTTCTACTTCTGTGAGACCTGCCCCTCTCATAGACTAGCATTTGAACTGCCCTCATAAACTTTTAAATGGTAGATTCTGATCCAACAGCAATAGGGGATGACACCACAGTATTTCTTCCTCCTGCCAGGCCAGGAAGCAGTGTCTCCTGTCATGGCCTGACCACAGAGGAAAGGATAGAGGAAAGAGAATTCCAACTGTAGTTGGCAAGATTAAAAGTGGAGGAAGAGTTGAGGAGAGCTGAGAGAGCCTTAGTTGAGAAGAAACTTCTATTGGCTCATGAACTGAGTCTGAAAGAGCTGGAGATCGAGGCTAGGCAGTCTGAATCCAGCAGTAATGGTGGCAACATACATGCAGGACCTGCTGCAGACAAGAAGGTCCGTGTACCTAGGGATCTGGTGCCCAGTTATGTGGTGAGAGATGACATTGATAAGTGGTTTTCTGGTTATGAATTTGCACTGAGGGCACAAGGGGTTTCTGAAGAATAATGGAGGGCGGGTCTGTGGAAACACTTGCCTACACTTGGGATGGACACACTTGTGACAGACGTTGGGGACCAGAACAAGTACACTACCATGGACACCATCTTGATTGCCAAATTTGGACTGACCCTTGAGAGGCATCATCAAAGATTCAGGGACAGTTGCAAGCTTCCCAACCAACCCTGGGTAGACTTCATTGATTACTCCATTAAGGCACTGAATGGCAGGTCAGCAAAGTCAGTGATTATGTGGGGTTGTACAATTTAATCTTGAGAGAGCACATGCTCAGTATTTGTTTTGTAGAGTTGTGGCAGCACCTAGTTGACAGTAAGCTGACTGATCTCAGGAAGCTTGCTGAGGAGGCAGACCTCTAGGCTAGCACCAGAGTGTCCAAAAAGATATCTGGGGGGACACCCACAAGGGTGGTCAGGGCTCCCAACAGAAGAAGGAGGGGGAGAAAAACTTAAAAATAAGGAGTTCTCTAAAGGTCTCCAAAATAATTCACAAGGGAATCGTAGTAACCAGTCCCAGTATGATCCTAAGAAGAAAGGGTTCTTTGATCACAAGACAAGGAGGTGTGTTTCCCAATGTGCATAGTGCTCCAAGTATGGTCATTCTAAGGTCAACTCCAAATGTCCAAAGAGGGTATAGCTCCCCACTGGTGGGCAGACACCTGGGTTGGCTAGTGTAGTTCTTGGGGAGGAGGTAGTGGCAGAAAGCTTTAGGAAATAGACAGTAATAACCCTAGTGTCCCTGGGGGATGCAGGGATGGAGTCAAAACACCACATGCCTGCCAATACGTCTAAGTATAGGCATTGGGTCACCATTAATGGGCAACTGTTGAAGGCTCTGCGTGACACAGGAACCAGCATGACTACTGTTGCTGGTCAGCTGGTGTCAGCAGAGCAGGTCCTACCAAATACATTCCATCAAGTCATAGTTGACGGCAATCGCGAGAGTCATCTACCGGTGGCTCTGGTTCCCTTTGAGTGGGGTACTCTGAAAGTATGTACGAGTCCTGCCATGCCTGTAGATTGTCTGTTAGGCAATGACCTACAGCACACTACCTGGAGGGAGGTAGAGCTCAGGTCTCACTTGGAGATGAGGGGATTGACTGAGTGCGTCTGTATGACCACATAGTCCATGGCTGCCCAGGATGGGAGTCAAGGGCGTCCAAAGTCTGGAAGAATGGCCTAGACAGCTGCTGGGTTACAGGCAAGGAGTGCTGGAAACCGATCCCAGAATTCCCCACAGTGGAGGTTTATGATGTCCCTGAGGATGAGGCCCCTGAGCCAACCATGGAGGACATTGACGCCCTAGGCGATCTTCCTGAGCTTGCTGGCTGGCAAGTTGAGGGTGGGCCCACCAGGGAGAGATTCTGCAAAGGACAGCAATAGTGTTCCACTCTTGAGGGCTTGAGGCTTCAGGCCTCAGACATTGAGGCAGGTGAAGCCTCTGGGGATCACCTGATTTACTGGGAGAATGATCTTCTATATATTGAGCCTAAGGCTCTGGGTACTGGGAAAGAATGTGTGCTGGTGGTTCCCCAGTGTTAATGGACCTTCCTAATGGCGTTGCCTCATGACATACCCCTGGCAGGACATTTAGGGCAAGACAAGACTTTTGCCAGGTTTTGTCACCCACTTCTATTGGCCCCAAATGAAAACAGCCTCAGATACATTCTGAAGGTCTTGTCCCAGTCCAGTGGGAAGTCAGGGAAAAAGCTGAGGGCTCCCCTGATCCCACTTTCCATTGTTGCCACCCTCTTTGAAATGGTGGGCATCAATTTCATTGGTCCACTGGAACCCAAGACAGCCTTGGGCAACAGGTTCATCATGGTCTTGGTGGACCATGCCACACGCTACCCAGAGGCAATCCCTATGAAAATAGTAACTGCATCTGTGGTGACCAGAGCTTTGATGGGGATCTTAATTTGTGTCTACAGTCAGCATGCTCATTTTGACAGATGAGAGTGAACCTGGAAGATTCTGATCTGGAAGGAGTAACCCTGTCATGTTTAGTATTGCTTGAATGGTAATAGAAGATCCTGCTTACTGATGAAGTTTGATTCAATATTACTATTTTAGAAATTCCACTTTAAGCATTTCTCTGCACATACTGCCATCTGTGCCTTACAGCCCTGTCTCTAATCTACGCCTGGTTAATGCTGGTTGACAGCTCCCCTTGTGCATTCCATCCAGACAACTGTAAACATAGCAGGGCACTCAGTCACATCAGCATTCATCTGCATACTGATTGGGTGTCTCTGGGCAGGAAGGGTGGAGGGGCTCTCTCTTACACTTTAAAGGATAGTGGTCTGCCCTCACACAAAGGACTGACAGCCCCCCACAGGGGTCCTGGCAGACAGGACGGGGCTGAAAGAGGAACTTTTGCACTTCAAAACCACTCTTTGTAGTTTCCCGTACTTCAAAGGCATTTTTGGGTATATAAACTGGTTCTCTGACCCCACCAAATCAGACACTTTTGGCCCTACACCTGGACTCTTTCTGAGAGTCTGCCTGGCTGGCAAAAGGAATCACCTGGACTGCTTTTCTGATGAACTGCTTTCCTGCTCATTGCCCTGCTGCCTGATGTTCCTGACTCTGCTGGAAGGACTCTGCCTTTCTCCTAGAGTGCTCTCTAAGGGCTTGGAGTGTGCTGCCTCCTGTTTCTGAAGTCTCAGGGCCAACAAAGGCTTCACTCACCCCTTCAGAAAATCCTCATGCGTTGGAAAATTGATGCAACATCTGCAGAAATCGACGCAGCTCCTGTCTCACTGCTGAAATTTGGCTCACCAAAGCACCTGCTCCTCCTACCAGTGCTTCAAGGATTTTCTACGCATCGTCCTTAGGCATCAAAATATCCCTGCATCAAAGTGAGGAACCAATGCTGCTTTCTGGAGAGCGATGCATCACCTTGCAGTGTGGAAAGAAATGACACATTGTTTGTGCTGCTGGGAAAATCTGACGCATCACCTTATTTTTCAATGCATCTCCTCATCTGCAGCTCCTGTGCATTGTTCTTTTTTACACATCCCAGGTATTGTGTGTTACAACGAAACAACCACTGTTACTTAAGAACTGAGACTCTTTGGAACCTTTAAAAATTGATATTTCAACGTATGCTTATTGGTTCTTTGTTGTTTTGATCTTGTTTCATTCAGATACATAGCAACTATTTTTCTAAACTGGTATGGTGTTTTTTGTGGTGTTTTCACTGTGTTACTGTATGAGCTATTGCACAAATACTTTACACATTGCCTTCAAATTTAAGGCTGCCTCCTCTGTGCCAAGCTACCAGAGGGTCCGAACAGGATAATTTGTGTTGTGTTGTAACTTACCCTGACTTGGATTGTTGTCCCTACTTGGACAGGGTACATACCTCTGCCAACTAGAGACCCAGTTTCTAACAGGAGGTGTCCAGGGACATTTTTGAAGTGCCACTGAACAAAGATCAGATGTGGTCTTTTTTTTGGAAGTTGAAAATCTCCAGCGGGATTACGCTGTACGGAGTAGCAAATGAGGGCTCCATGAGGCTGGATACCCTCATAGAGAGGAGCTGTTGAACGAGATTTACTGCTGCAGGGACGAATATAGCAGGAACTACCGTGAAGTCAGGCCAACAGGTGATGCACCTTAGGCCAATCGGTGAGCACATAGGTCATGTTCGTTTGTCAGTTGTCAGGATAATTATTGGCAGATAATATTGAAAGTCCTAAGCTTTTAGTTTGTTTGGGCACCTCTAGCACCACGTCCAAGCATCCATAAATAGGTGGGCACCACTTGGAGGGTAGCAGACGGTTCAGGCATGGTCCAGGTGCAGGGTCAAACTTATTATGTCCCTGTAGCTCTGAATAGGAGGCTAACCAACTACCTCTTGGAGTCACTCTGGTTTTCCTGGAATTAAGCAGAAAGGCAGGCCTCCATCAGAGTCCATGGTAGGCTTCAAGCAGCAGGAAAGTCCTCTGAAGTCCAAAGCACGCTTTAAGCAGGCAGCAGCACAGTCCACTGTATCTCAAGGTCGGCCTTCTGAGTGTGTTCCACAGGGCCCAGAGTGAAGAGTGAAGGGAAGTGTGAGTCTGAATGTCCCGTTCTTTTACCTTGATGCCAGCTTTGGAGGGACATAAACTGTTGGAGATGTTACCCCACAGATGGTTCTGATTCTGGAGTCACAAATGGCTAGAGTCCAGTTCTTTGTGAGTATGTTAAAGCAGCTGCTTTGAAATTTAAGTTGGACTGTACATTGCTCTACCCCTCACATCATGGTAGGATGGTCCATCCTGACAACACTTTATCCATCTTTGTGTTACGGTCTGGGAGGAATACACAAAGGCTAACTGCCAGTCATACTTAGTCATGTGACATAGGCTGCAGGCACCAAATAGTTAGGACAAGAATATACAATTTTTCTAAAAGTGGCATTTTCAGAATTGTGAATTAAAATCTGACTTTGTCATTGAAGAGGATTCTACATTTTGTTAAGATTAATTTCAGACCAAACATGACCTTTCTACCTGTTACAAAACAAAATGTATCACTTAATAAATGCAATAATGTAACCCAATGTTATCCTGTGGAAAAGGTAGGCCTCACAGCAGTGAAAAATGAATTTAGGACCTTTTCACTACCAGGACATATAAAATGTAAAAGTACATGTCCACTTTTTTAATACAATGTACCATGTCCTATTTGCTGTTAAGGGCCTAGCCTAGTATTTACTTGTATGTACTGAAAAGGGAGTTCTTGTGCTGGCAAAAGGTTTATTTTGAAGGACTACTTAAGTGGATGGCACAATAAATGCTGCATGCCCACTAGTAGCATTAATTTACTGGCCCTGGCTACATGTGGTACCACATTACAAGAGACTTATAAGCAAATTAAATGCGCCAGTCAAGTGTAGGCCAATGTTGCCAAGGTCTAGGTAGAGACCAAGCGCACTATAGTGCTGCTTAGCAGTGATAAAGTGCACAAAGTCCTAAAAGGCAGAGGGCCAGGTCCCACACAACCACACTCTGGCTAACAGCCAGCGAAGGCTAATACAATTACATTTTGAAAGTTTGCACCGCTTTTGCGTAAAAAAAAGACGCAAATGCGATGCTGAAAAAGTATAAATATGGCCCTAAATGTTTCCTTCAAAAGAATTGGATTAGGGCAGAGTAGATTAGTGAACCCATTATACTGGCTGGGTGAAAGAGCGCTATGCCCAAAGTCTCGGAAGGATGTTACATGCGGCTGAAGGTTAGAGATTACATAACTCGGAAGAACGAGCCTTTGCATTGCAATGGGTCCCGCATTTGCTAGAGTTAGAGCTGCTAGCCATTGTTAATTCCTAACAGGACTTTCCTTGCCACATAAATTGAAATGAAAAGTAAAACAGTTGACATAAGTGAACCGATTCAAAGCCGCATGAGCGCCAAGAAGACACACAAAAGGAAAAAAGCATTTGCAATGCAATGTGTCTCGCATTTGCTTGATTTAGAGCAATTGGCTTTGTAAATTCATAGCTACACTTTTTTTGCCACATAAATTGGTCAACCCTGCCTCATAATTTGGCCTTTTCCTGCCACATACTTCCAGTGGCCCTGCATATAACTAAAGCATTTACCTTCTTCCTCTATCTGCAGCCAAAAACGAAAATGTTCCCTTTTAGCATCCTAATTTAAATCTGCCATGCTAATTCCAATAGAATACCATATTCACAACCCCACCATCAGAGTTGCTAGCTGGCCAACACAATTCCCAAAACAAGACAGCCATGGAGGAGTAACAAGAGAAAAACTAGAAGGATCACCCAAACATATCAAGAGTGTTTAAATAGTCATGGTGTACTAAGGATGTTAAGTTGGCCTGACTCATGGTCATATTTGTAATAAGGAGAGATTAACAAAACATATACAATTATCATATAAACCCAATAAAAACAATTATCAGAAATAAATGTTTAGCATTAGACTGTAATGCTCAGAACAGCCCTTAGAGAACACCACAATAAAAATAGCATTTGTAAGAAACATGGTCATGTTACAATATAGTTAGCCCCTAGAGGGCATAACCACATTAAAAGAAAATTAAAGTATTGCAGTATAACCAGATATTTAGCCCCTAAAGGGCGTAGCGCATTACACATTTTCAGGGCTAGCAGGCCTACTACAATGATATTACAAACAAGACCCTTAAAACACAAACTACGCTCATCTATAAAACAAAAGTTCCAGCCATGAGAGAGATTAAAAAGACACTGAGTGGAGGGAGGGGTTTCTATTTTGGGGTAAGAGAGATGAACTAAACAGAAATATTATTCCATGCTGAATGTTATTGTGGTGGTCCCATTGTCCTACGACCATCACAGGCTTAGTTATGGACAAAAATGTTTTGAAAAAGAATGCTTGCAAAGAGTTATGGGGTGACTTTTCCCAAGTTCAGTGAATATTGTAACAGCCAAGTTGCTGATTTCTATGTTTTTTAGTAAAGCATTTACAAATTATAATTGTTTCTGGGAAAGCTATGGAGCCTGAAGCGGCGATCCAAGAGAAAGGACTCTGATTAGGTAACAGTGTGACAAATGTAGGCAGTGCTCCAATACCGCCAATGGAGTTTGTGCTGTTGCCGCTGTTCATGCTGTTAGTGCTGTGAGGGCCATGGCTGTTATGGAGCATGAATGGGAGAGGCAAAAGAAAAAACAAAAATCCCCCACGCTGAACTATAGCAGCAATTGTGCAATTATCCATGTAACAGAATCAGTGTGCAACGTTGTAACAAAACCACCGAAATGCAGAACAAACATAAAGCAATTACCAATAACATTAAGGGATTTTTGAAAGGCAAGCCCACAAACGAGTGAAAGTGAAAGTGAAAGTGAGGGGTGTAAGTTGGGTGTGGTTAAAATCCCACAATACTTACAACATGTCAAAGTGATTGAGCGCTAGACCTAAAAATGACTCTATATGAGTTGAGTGCTCGACATCAAGCTGGTGTTGAAAAATGAGTATTTAAATATAATTGGTCTTAATGGTTCTACCTCTTTCTTTACCTGTTAGAGACCTAGAAGAATTAATGGAAACAATTCCTGACTAGCAAATAAACACATATGGAAACCAGCATTAGCAAAGCTGGGTTTCGCCTATGGAAAATCTATTGGCTTTGTCAGCAGTGCATTATGATTAAGTAAGGTAGCAACACTATGAATTTGTATCTTGGCTAGCGAGTATCAGTTTGAGGCAACATGACCTCTTAGATGATAATTTTGCCTAAACATAGGACCGATCCTTTCCCACAGCTTACCCGCAACCTGTGTTTTCAATCCTGAACTCACAAACAGTGTAAGGCATTCCAAATAATGTCAACCTCAATATGAGAAGGCATTTGTTTGGAATATATTTTACTGTACAACTCTCATTTGAGGTGTCTGAGATAAAGCATACTGACATATTACTATTCAGCTTTAATTTGAAGTGGTTTGTGTCAAGATCACTGTAAGCAAATGTGCAGCTGAAACACATTTTTAAGCTATAGTCATCCAAGGATGCCCATATATAAACTACGTGTAACTATAGTTTGTCCATGGAGATAACAAGAGGACATATACTTAAACTTTCTAAGTTGCAGAGCTAGCACATCCACAGAAAGCTTTTTATAATATAACCATGGAAACCTCACCTGTACAGACTACGGGCTTGCAAATGTAAAGTGAGAATTCGCAATGCACAAAGGTACGAACTGCAATGCATTTGTGATCTGTTAGACTTGGTATCCTTGGCGTGGTCTCCCCTAACGTTTTGCCTCTGCTTCCCAGGTTGTTGATGTGTGCTGGACTCTGTTTTTGCTGTCTTTTGATACTATGGGCACTTTACCACTGCTAACTAATGCTAAAGTGCTATGTAAAATGTGTGTGTAATTGGTTTTTCCTTGACTGGCATATTTTATTTACTAGTAAGTCACTAGTAAAGTGCACTAGTGGTGCCCAGGGCCTGCAAATCAAATGTTACTAGTGTGCCACCCACATTAGTAGACCTGTAAACATGGCTCAGACCTTCCACTGCAGTGTCTGTGTGTGTAGTTTTAAACTGCCAATTCAACTTGGCAAGTGTACCCACTTGTCAGGCCTAAACCTTCCCTTTTTATATATGTAAGGCACCCATAAGGTAGGCCCTCGGTAGCACCATGGGCAGGGTGCAGCATATGTTAAAGGTGGGACATGTACTGGTTTGTGTTACATGTCGTAACAATGAAATACTGCTAAATTCAGTCTTCTCTGTTGCAAGGCCTATCTCTCTCATAGGTTAACATGGGGGCTGCCTTCAAATAACTTTAAAGGCCAGATTTCCTTTGAGAGCTGATAGAAATGTCGAGTTTGGGGTCTCTGAAATCACAATTTAATAATACATCTTTTAGTGAAGTTGGTTTTCAGATTGTGAGCTTGAAAATGCCACTTTTAGAAAGTAGGCATTTTCTTGTTTAAACGTTCTGTGACTCAGTTTGTGGGTTGCCTGTCTGGGTAGTTTAACAGCTGGGCTGTTTGTGAATCCCCTCTAGACAGTGAGACAAAGGGATCTGGGGTGTAGCCTGCATAGCCTGATGAGCCATCTGTGCAAGAGTGGAGGGAGGAGTGGTCACTTACACCTGAATGGGCTGTGTCTGCCCTCTCACAATGCAGTCTCCAACCCCCTTGTGTGTGTCTGGGGCCTGGCCTGGACAAGGCAGGATCTTGTGAACAACAGAGACTTTTCTTCAAAGGCAGAAAGGGATGCAAGTATTGGATCCCAAACCCCTGAAAATTAGATCACTTCTAGATTCAAGAGGAGCCTCTGCCAACAGGAAGAGATGAAGAGCTGAGGAGAAGTGCTGCCCCTGCCTGTGACTGTGCTTTGCTATGCTATCCTGCAATTGCTGCTTCTGCCTGTCAAAGGGGATAGAGACTGGACTTGGTTGTGCATTCCTGCTTGAGAAGAATCTCCAAGTGCTTGAACTGAGCTTGCCTCCTGTTGTGAAGTCTCAGGTCCATCCAAGACTTCCTCTGATAATAACTCGACTCTCTGCTGAGACTGCTGCCCTACCACAATGTGCCCTATCCAGTCTCTGGGCCCTTGGAAGGTGCAGACAAGATTTGAAAATCCATGCACAAAACAGCATGTGGAGAACTTTTCTACTCACCATCTGCAACACGACTGATAAACGACGTGCAGCTGCCTTCATGGCTAAAATCCATGCTCCACCTGCATCCACGGCTGGGAGATTGATGCATCCCTGCTTGTGGCTGATGATAATGACGCAAGCTCCACGCAGCACGGTTTTCTAACACCGTGCAACAGGATTTTCCACCAGTGTCCCTGGGTGTGAAAGTCAAACCGTCTCTGCACAGATTCAAGGTACCCCATCCGGAAATCGTTGCACCGCTCTCTTGCAGGGGAGAAAAACTATGCACCGCCTACCTGACTGGAGAAGATACGACACACAGCCTCCCTTGCGAGGAAGGAATCAACTTATCGCTGCCTTTTCCAAAGCATGCTCATGCGTGCAGCTTTATTTTTTGATGTTGTTTGATTTAGATAAATAATACCTATTTGTCTGAACTGGTGTGGTGTGCATTTTGTAGTGTTTTCACTGTATTATTGTGTGCTGGTACAAACACTTTACACATTGCTTCTGAAGTTAAGCCTGCCTGCTTGTGCCAAGCTACGAAGCGGGTGAGTGTTGGTTAACTGAGTGTGATTCTCACTTACCCTGACTAGAGTGAGGGTCCCTGCTTGGACAGGGGGTAACCTGACTGCCAACCGAAGACCCTATTTCTAACATGATCCCTTCTAAACAGATAGCATAAGGGATGCCCAAGAGGCAGCCAAGGGGCTTTCCTATCCATTTTCAGTTTGCAAAGAAATAAACCAATGCTTTGCAATCATTTTTGCAGTACGAAGCACAGACTGGTTAGCTTCTGCCAAGGGCAAGAAATATCCATTCAACGTATAAGTTGTCAAAATTTAACAACTTACTCTCTGCTTGTGCAGTCTGAAGATGTCCTCAGCTCGTATCATTAGAGCAAACTGAGGCCCTATTCCCTGTTGTTATTCGCCACGGCCACTTTAATAATTTTCATTTGTATTAAAAATATTCTGCATTCGTGCAGTACTGGTTACTTCATTCATGCATGTGCATATGTTTGGAAATGTCACAGTCCCCTTCTCGTGAGAAGGTAATTCCAACCCAGGCAATTAGCTATTTGAGTGCCGCTACGGATGACATAACACCTCTGGATGCTATGACCTCAAACTTTCAAAACGGATTACACCAGCTGAAGGTCACTTTAGCATGACAAGTTAATTAAAATGCCTCAACAAAGGGATTTAGTTGGTCAGAAAACAGACCTTGCTCAATTCTGAAACTGAAATAAAGGAACTAGTGTGTGACACATCTGCTTGTTGTTGTGACACAAAATGGTAGGCAGGTTGGTTTGCAATTGTTTGCATATTGTATCCTGGTAGTATTATTTAATATTTTATCACAGGGAAGGATGCAGAGGTCCTCAAGATTCAGTACCAACAGAGAAGTAAATCTGGGTTTATTTGGCGTTACCTGGAAGCTTACTCTTTACGCAGTTTTGCTACAAACATATAGGAGAATAGCCCCACCGAAGGGTGCCCTTAATCTTTTAATCTCATTTAACAGGATGAGATGGATATAAACAAGCCCGTCCAAACTGGAATCGTGTCAAATTCCAATTGTAGGAAATGCAAACGTGTTTCAGGATGTCCAAAGGCAATTAGTGGAGAGAATGCACTATTTGAACGTCTTTTATAGGGCGCATTAAAGCATGATAAACTAGCAAGCAAGGGCAGTGCAAGGATAGCGTGTTTCTAAAAGAGCCAGTTGTTTGTTTCTATTCCGCATTGCTCCACACTGAGGAGCGCAGGGCATCTTCTTTAACTCCTTCTTAATTCCCTTGAGAAATCCAAGTTTAATGGTCTGGGTGAAGTCACAACACAGGCTATGAAGCTGTCAAGTTGTTTACATTACACTCTGCATTCTCATCACATAAAAATGTAACTCACTTAGAAGGCAACTACTCCAAACCCAATGGGGCAGACTTATGAACAGTGGTGCTGCACCTAGTAGTGCCCCTTAGCGCCTCCTTAATGCCACCATGGTAGCGCCATATTTAAAATATGGCGCACTATGGTGGTAATTAGGATGACTAGAGTCATCATTTTTTACGCCAGTCCGGAGCATTGCAGGATTACCGTAAAAAATGATGAGGCTAACCCTGCAAAGCACCAAGGAGCCCACTGGGAGACTCTTTTTAATGCATGCACTTAGCAGGGACAAACGTAAAGCATTTACTAATGATAAAAAAGGATTTTTGAAAGGCAAGCCCACGAACAATTGAAAGTGATGGGCGTGCGTGTGTGTGGTTAAAAGCCCTCAATACTTACAACAGGTCAAAGTGCTTGGACGTTTGACCTAAAAACTCAGGGCCAGATTTACAAGGCCCTAGTGTCACCAGAGTGTCACTTTTTGTGATGCTAAGGTGGTGCTGTGCTGGGCACCACATTTACAAGGCGGCACTGAGCCACTTTTTGTGGCATAACACAACCTTGTAAATATGGGCCCCTCTGATGCAGTTGTCTGCATCAGAGGGGTGTGTAAATGGTGTTTCTGTGGGCGGTCCACTGTAACATTGGTCCAGGTTTACAAGAAGGTGTCAATTTGTGGCAGAGCCAAAAACTAAGGTTGCCCAGAGGTGTCGTTAGCATGGCACAACGAGGAAGAATACTTTTATTCCTCCTTGTTCTAGCTTTTTCTATGTGTGCTGCATTCTGCAGCACACATAGAAATAACAAAAGCAATGAATGAATGTTTATGTGTAGGAAGGTGTCCCTTCCTGCACATAAACAATCATTCAAAAATGAAAATTTGCCACTTCTATGTGTGCTGCATTCTGCAACACATATAGAAGTGCCATATCAACATTGTAGATTATGTGCAGGAAAGGAGAGCTTCCTGCACATAGACAATAAATCCCCTCAACGCACACACCCTTGCACTATAATGCAAAGGTGCCTGCGTTGGCAATTACATTTAGCACCAGTGTAGGGGGAAACACAGGGGTGTGCCGTATTTTAGTAAATACAGCGCATCCCTGCATTTCTAAAATGACGCAGCGCGGCTCTGCAAATTTTGGTACAGCACTGCCCTTTGCCACTTTTTGGTAAATTTGGTCCTCATTTTGTTAAATGTTATTTGCTTTTTTGTTACCTTTGGTGCTCTCAGCAGGCAAACAACTTACTCAGCTTTTCATGTGGATGCAAACTTCTAGGTATTCACAACCTTAGTGCCTTGCGTACTGAGCTACCTAATAGAGATTGGAACTTTTGGCCTGGACTCTACAGCAGATATCTAAATATTTCTATGGATCTCAAAATTGTGACTTTCAGTTCTTTTTTAGCACCTTTACTGCACACTACAGATTTCTTTCAATGACGGACCCAGCTACGATTATGGGTATTTAATTTCCAATAAACAACTCTAATCCCCAGATAACAACTGGCCTCAGAGCACTACAGTATTTACAAATCCCTAACACTGGAGACATCAGGTTTTGTCACAGGGGTCGCCAATCTTTTCTGTAGCAAGAGCTACTTATGTTTAATGAAAGTCAGCTGCTGCTACTAATGTTAGGGCTGTTGTAGTGTCCACACCACACAGGATTGCCAGCAGTGATCACATCAAGGCATTAGATAGAGTTGCCAGCATTAAAGTAAACAGTGTTATGAATTTATGATGTCTCTAAATTGGTATTACATAAGAAACATACCTGCAATGCCCCTGGACCCAAGGTAATAAGATTTGTAACAAATCTCTCCAACTCAAATAATAGTTTTAAATACATTTTGAAGATTCAAACATTTTTTTCTAAACAACACCTTTTGAGTACGGAAAATACACACATTTTGATTTAAAGTATATGCTTTTTAATTTTGGTAAATATATATATAGTAATTCATCAAAGCAAAAGCTTCAATAGTAATAGCCATGGCTGCACACAGGAGAGCTACTCACATGGTGCTGGAGAGCTACTGGTAGTTCCCAAGCAATTTATTGCAGATGCTCGGTTGGAACATAACATTGCAGGGTTGAAGATATGGTGAGTTCTTTCCATGCCACTTGTCCAATGAGATATGTACAGGCGAGGTGAAGATGTGTGTGGGGAGGAACATGAATGAAAAATGAATTTACCACATGTTTATTCGCTAAAATGTACACTGGCATGCCCTGAATGTTTAACCTTTGTCGAAAACTGGACTCTTCTACTGTTCTCTAGGATCTTCTCAATCACCCTAGTATTTCACTCAATTTGAAAGTCCCCAAAATATAATATTATCTAAGTGAAATACATTTAATTTTGTCTGTTTTAGTTTTTGGACGTTTCCCTTGATTGTACCTTTGTGTGTTTACAATCGTGTACTGAGGACGTTTGCATCATATATGGTTCTCAGGGAGTCATGAAGACATTGCGCACCTCTTCATGAGGTGATTGTACTGGGGCACTGCTCTGGAAGTACACATGCGTTACCAGACTTCACAAAGCCCTGGTCACAGAAGCACCCTGGTACACATGGCTCTGTGCAACATTTTGGTGGATTGAGGTGATTATCACATGTGGTTGGACACACAGTGCCACATGTCTCATAGTGTGCATGGCTACTGCTGGGGGCAGTCCTTCTTAAGGACACATTCATTGGAGTTTAGGACATATCCCTCTTTACAGAAGCATCCGATCTTGCATTGCATAGTGCAAACCTTTGAAGTGATGTTTTTGGCCACATCCTGACAGGTAAATGGGCAGGCCCCACCGCAATCCTTATATTCAGCGTTGCTTGGACAAGGGCACTCTTTCGCAGGTATACATTTCCTATTCTGTAGGACATATCCATGCTGACATGAACATCCTGGCTTGCATTGTTCTGTGCATTTCTCAGCTGTTCCCACATTCGAAATATTCTGACAGGTTGTTTGACAGGAGCCACCACAGCGTGAGAATACCATGTTCTCGCCACACCTTTCTGCAAGGGTAAAAATAGTTTTATTATAGATCATTTATACAATGTCCCAATGCGCTGTGGTTTACAATCATATATCAATGCATTTTAATGCCAGCCTCTTGTATCAATACATATATGGTTTCATACAATTTGGTAACACCCAAGCACAGCATGTTTTCAATTGACAGAGATCCCAAGTCTCTGACCTGAGCCTGATGTTGTACAACTAACAAGGATAGGGCAGATGAAAAGGGCTCTGCAATAGTATGCACTGAATTAGCACCTGGATTTCCAGCAGAAAACAATATAAACATTCATTACTGCGAACAAATAGGCAAATGGTCTATGTGGATTGGGGGATTTGGTGGACTTCACAAGCGTGGTTGTCCTACGTGTGCTAGAGTGCCATTGCTGGGTGGCATTCCGACTTTATTCTTCCCAGGCAACAGAAGTATTCAGATTCTAAGTGGGTAGGAGCCTTAACCTATCAAGGTAGCCAAGAAGAGCGATTGGAGGTAACGTCTGAATCTGTCACTGTGTAATTACCAGACATCCTCATCTATATTTTACAGCACACCCTGTGTTTCTGGGTGAATAGCCAAAAGCACAATTTCTGGACTTTTCCAAAGGAAATATAATGTCAGCTCACTTGCTTGTGCTCTGTCTGCTCACCAAATCTGTCACTCTCTTCTCCTGATATTAGTCATCTATTTGTTGCCCCTTCTTATCTCCCCCTGATGGTGGGGTGACAGTATGTCTTGGAGAAACTTGTCTTTCTAAGCCCTATACTCTTTAGTCCTCAGTTGGATTTGTAAGATCATCGGGGTGAGTGTGGAATATTGACTATAGAATATTGGGGCACCTTGAAATTGCAACTAAAATAAAAAGGACTAAAATATTGACAGCTAAGTATGTATAGACTTTCTGTATCTAACTCCACATCTCTGTACCTTGAATTAATACATTTATATTCAAGGTACAACATGTGGACTTAAGAATAGTAAATCTTTAACTCCCTATATCCATTTACGTTTCAATAATTTTCTCCTTGATATTTTGGTTTCAATATTAAGGTATCACGATATTCTAGACTCATTATTCCACACACTCAAATCAGCAGAAGACCATGTTTGCTCTTGGGTGGTACAACTGTCAACGTGTTCCTCATTAGTCATAATCACAGTGGTGGAATGATTTTATCCTTGGCAGCACCTGCAATTCAGCTTATTTTGCCTACAGATGGGGAACTCATTTCAGCAGTGCTTCATTTGTGCTTGTTGTTTCCAGTGCTGAGCACAGGCACTTATTTTTGAGGGCCGGTGCTTATTCTTCTGCCTCAAGCATTTGCTGCGAACAAAATACACATATTGAAAGACAGAGGAAGAGAAAAACGAAAAAACGTCGCAATGGGAGAAAGCAGAAAACTTCAAAAGTGAGCTGAAGGGGCAGGGAGTGGCTTAAGTGGTTTCAAGAGGCCCGAGATTTCTTCAGGATTACTCTGCCTCAGTATTCCGTGTTCCCACATTTAATTGCAGCAGCTGCATGTTTAAGAGAAGGGCTTAGAGCAACAAAAAAAATGTGTTTTTATTTTCAAATTAAGCACTGCATTGCAGGGGCCAGTGCGCCAAAATGTCCATTGCCATCAGTTGATATATGCAAACATTCCACTCCTATTCCCAGTGCACTGGGCTGGTGAGAAATCTAATTAAAGTGACCAAAGGATTCTACTACCCGGTCACATTGGTTTCAGATTCCTGTTCATAAAGAGATAATTCAGCTAAACTTCTAGAAATTGTGTTTGTCATATGTGTACCAGTAATAATATTTTACATCAGAGTCATAAGATGCAACAATTTCAGTTAAAGTGGAGTTTGAAGCATTGAGCACAGGAGGCGTTTCTTAAATGCAAGTATTGTTTCAGTGCATGGTTGTTCCTCAGGGCCCATTTCTGAGAAATCACATCAGTTACACCAGAAATTGTTTAAAATGCAAATAGCATCCAAATTCGATTTTAAAATGTTCTCTGTGTCTTATATAAGATCTGCATTAGTCCGTGACATTGAAATCAACAAAATAGTATCCCAACTCCCAAGGAGCAACTTAGAGCTTCTGGAACCTTGGATCATGTTGTGGACACTTCAAGGACACAAAAAGGACCTCTGGAAGAAGATCCAGAAGTTTGGAGACGTTTGGAGCAACTCCATAAGTTGAAGAGGTGCATTGTGGGAGTTGTAGTCCCAGACCCCAAGAGGCACCCCATAGCCTCTGAACCCTTGGCTGGTGCTGTGGACCACTTTCCAGAATCAAACACTTCTGAAAGTAAGTGTGACAGTGTTACCACGTGGCTGTCCTAAACTCTGGACTTTGTTCCTTTCCAGTGTGACCATTTTTTTTCAACCCTTTGAGAGCAAGTTGCTTCTATGCACTAGAAAGCATTAATTCTTTAAAAAATAATATCTCTGGTTCCCCCTTATCTGATTTTATACGTTTTTGTGTCATTTTAAAGATAGAAATAGAACCTATTTTTTATAAATTGATTTTGGATTTTTAAACTGTGTTTTATTTAATTACTGTTTTGTGATATTTTAATGCTTTACGCTTTGACTCCTAAGTTAAGCCTTGTCTCTCGTTGCCAAGCTACCAAGGGTTGAACTAGGTTTAATTTACTGAGACCTAACTGGACCTAAGTGGAAGTTAGTGGCCTATTGCTAAGCGTAGGTACTTAACTGCCCTTACCAATAGCCCATTTTCCAACAAAGAGTGACTACAGAAATACAATAATAACAAAAGCAAAAGCAAGTAGCCTTCATGTTGATTTGGTCAATATAATTAGACTAATTATATGGAACCCCTTACAATTACTATGTTGGCATCGTCTTCGACCCTACGACTACTACTACTCATATCCCTGACCCTATTCCGAATGTTAGTCCTAGATTTACCCTCCATGTTAACACAACTTTTTTTGTGACATCATCAAAAAACGGATTTATTGATTCACTTTCATTGTAAACAGACAATACTATGAAAGAAAATGGGATGAGAGCAGAATTGGATCCCTTGGCCAAAATGAGACATGGAGAATGTTTACTTACTAGGGTCATCATCACCATCATCATTATCATCATCGTCATCATCATTATCCTCACAGCTTACAGGTCCAAGCATCGTAGTTAGTACTAGAAGTGAAACATATAAGCATACATTAAAGCACCGCATAATTTCGTCATGGTTAATTAAACAGTGTGAGATCAAGAAAGAGATCCAGGTAATCCAAGATCACTATGCTAGAATTAAGTTGAGGATCAATATGTTGTTTAGTTTGTTGCAGCAGAAAAATGGAACATGCTTGACATTGCATTGGACACCAGAAACAAAGTACTCCTCACAAAGTCCTTCATCTGATCTTCACTGAAAATATCAATATAAACAAAGTCAAGAAGCAGATCTGTTGTATATGTTTAGCACTTTTCCGGCCCTAAATTATTTGAAGCAAGAGATCACTGGCTTTATGAATACTGCTCTTTTCCTGCACATTACTTTGACCTCTTAATTAATGTTACTACGGGTCCACGATGATGCAATGCCGAAATCTGGGCAGTTTTTAGGGTTGAGCACAAAGTGCTCTGGCCCCTGTTGTAATCTCTCTGTGGGCTTTTAACCACGCCCATATCAAGCCCAACAGTTTTGTTGGTTCGTGGGCTTGCCTGTTAAAATTCACTTGGTTTCATTAGTGAATGCCTTTTCTGGTGTATAGCTCGCCTCAAGTGCACTGGCCATCTACTGAAAACCTATGAGGCACCATGTTTTGTGTATGGTTTCTCCACTAGTTTTCTCTTTATTTCGTAGGCAGTACGATCTCGCTGGCCAGTAGTAGAGCGCTTTGCAATACATCCTATTACATGGATATTTGCACTTTTGCCGGTTCAATGGATAATTGCACTTTTGCTGGTTATCCTTTTGTTGTTTGCTTTGCGCTCATGGTAGCCGTCGGCTCGCTTATGTGACACTGCTTTCCTTTTCAGTTTGTGTGGCAAGAAAAGTCCAGCATTGCAAAGGCTAGTTTATTTTTGCTGCAATGGTGATGGTCAGCTTATGTATAGCCTCAGCCTGGCTGGATCTTAGTTTTTATCAATGGCCATCTCCCATTCAGGCAATGCTTAATCTAGAGCACAGTTTATTAGCCCAAAAAGGTAGTCTGGCAAGGGAGAGGGGTGAACGAATTTGGGCTCCTTTGAAAAATTGGGTGGATGCATGTTTGACGACTGGTCTCACCTCCACCCACGATTTTCGTACTTAATGTGAAGTACGGATATAGAAGTTGCGGTACAATTATATAAGAGGGGGAAGAGGCGAGCCCACTTTGGGCATTCTTTTGCCCGTATTCTTTTAATGGATTAAGCTACCTTGATCATAAACAATTTTAAATCACCAGCATCAAACTCAACGCTACGTTAAATGCCACGCATTGTGATTTTGCTTAGATTTTTGTCTTTGTTGAATTGCTTGTAATGAATGTGAAAGAAATCCTCTGATTAGTGATTCGTTATCCATCTCTCCTCTTGCGTAACTAATTCATTGTTAAAAACTTTAAAAAAAAACTTTAAAAAAAAGAAAATATCAATATGAAAATGTTGCATTCACACAAGGAGGTTTAATCCAATTATATAATTGGTGGGATGAGCTTTTGGATCAAAACTACCAGATCGTGGCTCATGTGATAAATAAACAGACATTATTTTCTTTAACCACTTGTTGAAGCACATTTAGGAAAGTTTTATGTAAATTGCCCAAGGGCTGTTCATGTTTGTTTTGCATCTCCAGGGCACTTTGGTGTTTCAAAATGACTCTTCTGTTGTGTGGATTGTGCTAGTGCACCCCTTTAAAAGCGCCCATTGAATGGGAGACAAAGGTTGAAAGCAGTCCCAGTGATCCCCAAGGTATCTTCATGGAGGCTGGTGGACACGTGGTACATGCCTGTACTGGGAACAGTGCATATGCTGTGATGTACCGCACCATCCCAGTTTCAGTAATGGACCTTTTAATGTGATCATTGATTGCTAAATTGGGAAGTCAAGGCTTGCAAAGCAGAAGGCAAAGAGAAACGGAACCTACTTTCAAAAGAATTTGGCGCAAATTTTACGAGGCAAACGGTTGATTATCTGGATTGTATCTGAAACAGGATGTCTTCCTTTTGAGAACAGTTTGTCTAACACTTTTGATGCTTTCATTTATTGAATCCTGCCCTGGGTATAAATGGACTGTGCGGTTCTTTTAGAGTCTGGTGATGTGATGTACAGAAAAAGGCTTTGAGTCAGCCCTATTTAGCCACTGCCTTTTTTGAATAAGACTCTTTCAGCCATTGGCCTGATGGGCTGGCTGCATTTCTTGGTATCAGTCAATGGCTCTTTAAAGCTGCTTTCCTTCCTGATGTTCTTCCTAAATGAAACTGTGTAGGATGTGTCCAGATGTGAGGTTCTACTTCATTGATCTTATGGTTTTGCTAGCAAGAAATGAAAAGGACCATGAAGAGAGTCCTAGCAGTCGTTAGTAAAGGAGATGAGGACAAGGCAATTCTGGAGGTCAAGGACTGGCTGTTCAACAAGAGAGCAATCAATATCTAGAACTCATTGCACCAACTCAATAGAACGTCAAGTGATAAAACAATACACAATTTGGACTTCTTCTATTACTTCTTTAAAAATGGAAAACAAAATTCAAGTCCCTTCCAGTAATAGTGATATTAGTCTCTCAAGCCCCGCCCTTTGAAGGTGCAGGGGCTGAGAACAAGAGGGCGGGTGGTCTAAATTATAATCTACTCCTCTAGTTGATCTTCCAGGCTCTCCCCATTCAGCTTGGTTTCCACTCACCTGCTGCCAGCGCAAGGAGGACACATGTTTTCTTCAGCATTTTAAAAGTTATGCAGGCCTGCAATAAAAAGAAGGAGAGTACACATGAGAAGAGGATGTGGATTTTTTAACTACAACATGAGTGGCTGAAATGGTGCTGGCAAAGACCTCTCAAGGTCTACTTATTTCACTTTCCTATTGCTTACTAAATACTATTGGATCTTTTTGTAGATCTTGATGCATGTTTCTCATTCCCACTGAAAGGAATGATCTGTTTGTAGATTTTGATGCATTTTTCTCATTCCCACTGAAAGAAATGATGAAATTGTGCTATCCATTGGTAGGCTTAAAAGTGCCTTGTACCTCTGCCAGCCCACAACGTATCCCACAGTGCCAACCGGGAGGTGGAAATGTGTTTTTGTGATGAATTCCAGAAAAACTTCCTGATAAAGCACCCAATAACTGCAGAACTGAGCAGGTATTCCCCATTGCACTGGCCAGACTTTGGTGCAGAGACAACAGCTGGTAACATAGATACTGGCCCTCAGTACATCCACATCAAATTCTGGCATGTGTTTGGTGATTACAGGTACACTCTTCCTCACTCTCTCTCTGACTTGTTCTCTCTCCTGTCCCTCCCTCTCATGCAAGATTCAGGCTCTGTGGCTCTGTAAGGGGCATATTTATAATGCCCTACTGCCACCTTGCCCCACATTAACGTAATTACTTTTTATGTTAATGTGGCCCAACGAGGCGGAAATCCCCATACCGTATTTACAGTGTAGCGCAATGCATGCATTGTGCCACTCTGTAACCCTTAGCGGTACATTATGCCTGCGCCAGCCATAATGTATGCAAAGGGGGCATTCCCCCAATAGGGGAGCTGGAAAAATGGCGTAAGGAAATCTCATAGATTTCCTTGTGCCATTTTTTACAACACTTTGAACGCCAGCTCAGAGCAGGCGTTTAAAGGGGGCTTCCATTCTTTAGAATGGGGCCCAATGTACTCTGCAGGAGTAGCAGCAATAATTTGGTGCTACTCCAGCACAGTACATCAATAGCGTCATGAGAAATGACGATGTTGCCCCTTACCCTGCACCATGGTGCGCTGTATTTTAAATATGATGCACACAAGGTGGCAGTAGGGTGGCACTAAAGGGACGCAGGGAAAATTTGCCCCCAAGTGTTTTGGTCTCTTATTCTCACTTTGTTTTGCTTATTTCTTCTTTTTCTATGTTGGTTTGTCAGTGTTACTTTATTGCTCTCTCTTTCAATCCTGTTAGTCTAGAGGACTGAATCTCATGTTACTTTGTTCCCCTCCCTCTGATTTTCTCACTAATTTTCGCGCTCTCTTATGCTCACTTTCTGTAATGGGTTTTAGTTTATCTGCTTTGCTATTGGGCACTTTGATCTAAACATGTAAATATATTATAAATGGATTGTAGAGAAATGAAAATAATTTATTTAAAAGCAAGGACATTACATTTAATTATTTGTATTGTGTTTCAAGAATGAAAAGAACCACCAATCTTCACGAGGAATTTGCTCCGTTTAAGTATATTGTGCCTATCTAAACTGCAGTTTTAAATGCAATATGGTTCTTGGAGAGGGTACCACATCATGGGAATCTGTACCTCGGGGTGATGCCTCGAACCATCGACCAATCTTCCTACATGATGCAGTAGGAAAAATACATGCCAAGATTTTGCACACCTGCCACAATGATTGGCTAAGTGACAATGGGATCATCAACACATCAAAACAGGCTTTCAGAAGGGACAAGGAACAATTGACCAAGCTATGTGGCTATTTAACATCGGTCTGAAATATACCAGCATCAAAAGGTCAAAAATATACCTGACTTTTATAGATCTAAAAATGGCTTTTGATACTATGAACCAGCAAGCTATTCGGCAAATAGGATCAGCCCTGGAATGCCCCGTAACACTAGTGTCAGCTATCAAGCAATCATATAGCAACAATACTTCACAGGTGAGGTATGACCAAAGAGGCGAAATAAATAAAAGAGTCAGCGTAAATATTAGGGTCAGACAAGGAGGCGTCCTGGCGCCAGCCTTGTATAACATCTTTATCAAAGAAAAAAACTACCTGAGGGCCCTAAATCTTGATGTACCGTATTGTGGGCGCCAGAAACAGCAATTTTGTCTTTTGCCGATGGTCAGTGCTTTTGTCACATACACGACTAGCTATGCACAAACTCCTGAAGGGATTAGAAAATGATTGCGGAATAAAGAATCCTGTGAAATCAAAACATATGATCTTAGAGAGCAGCAACTGAGGAGTACCTTTAAAATCCATGGAAGCCCACTTAATCGTGTCCACAACTACGATTACCTCGGAGTGATGTTTGACTCCAAGTTGTCCTGTTGAGCTCCACAATGTGAAGGAGAGGTGACAGTGAGTGAATATGCTGGTCGATGTACTCAGCTTTTCCAGAAGTCAGGGGTACAGAGTGATTGGCTCGCTCTTGAAGCCTACAGAGAGCAAGTCCTCGCGGCAGGCCTATATGGTGCAGAGCTGTGGGGCTATAAAAATGTGAAAGGGTTGGCAAGGGCAGAGGGCTGCTCTTTACCTCACTTATTCTGCTTGGCCCTGGGAGCTCTGTGCATGCATAGAGACATGAGCTGGGTGTCAAACACCCTGAGCTGTATGCAGCACTACATCCCATCCA
Organism: Pleurodeles waltl; assembly: GCF_031143425.1. Lineage (NCBI taxonomy): Eukaryota > Metazoa > Chordata > Amphibia > Caudata > Salamandridae > Pleurodeles > Pleurodeles waltl. Next base: position 1,423,535,579 of record NC_090446.1, read on the forward strand.
ATATTGGGTAAGAATTTGGACTAAATCAGAGTTAAAACCTTTTCTGTACACTATGCGAGAGGCTTGGGTGCAAGCCAAACAAGTTAAATTATCCTGGCTTGGTCATGTGGCTAATATCCTGCAACAGATAGGATTTGCTGATTGCTGGTTTGAACAGGGATAAAAGGTAAGGATACTGGAATGGACAAGAAAGGAGAGGTTTTGGCATTATATGGCCATTAATATTTCAGGACAGAAGATAGACAAGCTTCGGACTTTCAAACCCAGTCCTGTTTTGTACCATATATGGACAAGCTGACCGCCCCCCCTTTTAAAAAAGATCATTGTATTTTAATTTCAGGCTACGCACTCTGCTAGTGAAGCAGTACGTCAGTTCATGGAAAAAGGGTGGAAGAAGCCCATCTATGTGTGAATGTGGATTTTGGGGGGGGCTAGAGTCCGTAATGCACTTTGCATTTATTTTTTTTTTTTACGTTGAAAGCCAGCAGAGAATATCCTGCTTTTTAGTGCTTATGCAACAAGAAATTGTAAGTATGCCTTGATGTAGTATATGACCACTGACTCCAAACAAATTATCAGTAGAGTCTCTGTACATATACATATGTACATAAATATGTGGCTTGGAGAGTAACGAGATAACAGCACTAACCATGCTATTTAAGGATATTTTTTTTAATGTAGTTCTTACTCAATTATTTCAGCTGTATAAACCGTTGACTGTTGTACAGCTGCCTGTATTTATTTGCAGCAAGCTGTGGGGTCATTTGAGTGAGCTGATCTATTAGGAATTATTTTTGGCATATTTTTATGTTTTTTTAACCGGATGTCCTCCGGGTCAGCAGTAAGTAATCTATTTTTATAAGTACCAACACTCTTATGCCAGTTGATGGCTATGCATGAGCACTTTTTTTTATAGCTCAGGGCAACTTTGAGACGCACTTTATTAGTGAGGCAATTTGTTTTGGTTTTTCTAAAATTATCTATAAGGCTCAGCAATCGATGTCTTTCTGGCCAGCTGTAGTTTTGTGTTCTTATATGAATTAACGCTACAGAGCTGGTAAATGGCCGGGCACTAGTTCTTTTATATTAATAGGGCCATTTTGAGAAGCACTTTATTACTTATTTAATCTGATTTGATGATTTTTCAATTATCTACTTGGCCTGATAATTCGTGTCACTTCGATCAGCCCCTCTGAATGCATTTTTATAAGTATTTTCACTTTAGAGCCGACTGTTTGATATGTAATAGCACTTTTCACTGTAAAGGTTATGTTTTAATTGCTGAAGTATGTTATTACATATTAAAAGTGGGTATATATCTGTTATTGTTAATGTATGGCCTGTCTGTGGCAGGATGACAGAATAAATAAATAACTAAATATATAAATAACTAAATAACTACATTGTCACAGTTTAATCCCATAATACAATTATCCATATTGGTCACAAGCATTGGTCAAAACAACACATGTGAAAACCTGTTAGTGAAACCCAATTCACGGAATGGCAGTAATTTTAGAACTCCAAAGGAGTGTAAATTGAAACATACCTCTTGTCGGCTTGAATATTGAAGAAGGTCTTCAAACGAAGGTCGGCTGGGAATGAGCTTCTTCTCCCAGTGCTGGCATCTATATAGGCCAGAATATTGCCTGAGGTGCAAATGCTCCTTAGTCATTTCTGAACATTGCATTTTGGATTTCATGTGTAGTTGAATTTAAAGCCAACGCCCTTTTACTTTTCCTAATTTAGGACACTCCATCACTCTGTTTCACAACTTGCACCTCATTATATCTTTCACTGTTCTTCGGTCTGGCTAACAGCACATCGTCCCAGGAAAGATATATAGTTACCATATTTTTAAAATATACATAGATTTGGCTTTGAACCTATCGAAAGTTGTATTACTCTTTCGCCTCACACCGTAAACTATGTGGTGTGCCATTCTGACGTCTAGTGAGTGCTTTCAATGGAATGCATGGGGAACTATTTTATATTTCAAACGTACACTCAATCGTCACAGTTTTTGTGAAATTCATATATTTGCCCTGCATTTTGAAAGCCACTATGACACCCAGGGCCATATTTCTATTTTTTTGACCGCATTTGCGTAATTTTTTACAATTATATTTTGTAAGTTTCCGACGCTTTGTGCTACAAAGCGGCACAAATGTGGCGCTCAAAAAGTATAAATATGGGCCCCAATCTTGTAAGGCTGGTAGATTTTGCAGGCTCTGACTGAAAGAGAGACAAAATAATTATTATTTTGTTTCTCTTCAGCATGGTGTCAGCTCAGAGCATACTGCACACTGCAGCTGCTTAAAAGGGACACATACAGCATCTAAAAGCTTAGGTCCCGCCTTCAATTATAGAAGACTGGTTGTCTGCCACACAGCGGGGGCTGCAGGGAGGTCCATTACACCACTGTCAAAGGCATTATCATCTAGTGCTTAATGTTAGAAATTGGGTCTCTAGTTGGCAGAGGTATTCACCCTGTTCAAGTAGGGACCACAGTCCTAGTCAGCATAAGTCACAACACAACCTAAATTATCTTGTGCTCAACCTCCGGTAGCTTGGCAGAGAACAGGCAGGCTTAACTTAGAAGGCAATGTATAAAGTATTTGTGTAATAACTCATACAGTAACAGAGTGAAAACACCATAAAAAAGTACTCCATTCCAGTTTAGGAAGATAGATAATATTTAAAATAAGACCAACAAGATAAAAATACAATAAGCACAAGTCAAGACATCACTTTTAAAAGGTAGAAATGAGTCTCAATCCTTAATAATCAGTGATTGTATCCCTTTAAACACACAGTAACTGGGATGCGTCAAAAATAGCGAAGTAGAAGAGCCGCAGAGGAGGAGATGTGCTGAAAAGTAAAGTGATGTATCGATTTTTCCAGCATGTCACAAGCAATGCGTCAGTTCTTTCCAAACTGCAAAGCGCTGCATCAGTTTCCAGGAGCACAGCCACTCTACGTCACTGCGATACAAAGATATTTATATGCCCCAGGATGATGCATGGAAACCCAGAATGCATTGAGCAGTGGCAACAGGCAGTGTGTCGACCCGGCAGACGATGCAGTGATTTTTCGTCCACGAGTCAGGTGATGCCTCGATCCAGCAGGCATTGCTTTGAATTTTGCAGGCGTTGCATCGATTTTGTGACACACTGGATTTTCTCTTCTTTGGTGAAGTCTTTAAAAGCACTGAGACCTCAGAACAGGAGGCAAGCTCAATCTAAGTCATTGCAGAGCACTTGAAGAGGAAGGCAGAGCCCTTCCAGCAGAGTCAGGGATCAGTAGGTATCAGGGCAACAAGTAGGCCAGCAGCCCTTCCAGCAAACCATTCCAGATGAGTCCTTTGGGCAGCCAGGCAGTCCCTCTGACAGAGTCCAGTTGTAGGGCCAGACGTTTCTGATTTGGTGGGGTCACATACCCAAAATATATACAAAAAAAGTGCCTTTGAAGTGGAGAAAACTTTAAAGAGTGATTTTGAAGTGCATAATTTCCCCTTTCAACTCAGCCCTGTTTGTCAGGAACCCTCGGGGGGGCAGGGGGTTATCAGTCCTTTGTGTGAGGGCAGGCCCCTGGCTTTTGAAGTGTAAGAGAAAGTCCCTTCTCCCTTCCTGCCGGGACACTCACCTGTATGCAGATGAGTGCAGATGCAGCTGAGTGTCCTGTGTTTATGACTGTCTGGGTGGAATGCACAAAGGGAGCTGTCAACCAGTACAGACCATATGTGAATTTGAGGCAGGCTGTAAGGCACAGATGGCAGCCAGCAAGTGCAGGGAAATGGCAACTTTTGACAAGTGGAATTTGTAGAATAGTCATGTATAATCCAACTTCACTAGTAAGTAGGAGTTCTTACTACCATTCCAGCCACACCAAATATGTCATATCTATTCCTTTCGGGTCAGAAATTATCATGTTAAAGAATGTAAAGGACTCTCTATTGCTGGCCTATGAGAGGAGCAGGCTTTACAGTAGTGAAAAATGATTTTGTGAGTTTTTCACTACCAGGATATATGAAACATATAAGTGCATTTCCTGCCTTTTACTTACATAGAACCCCGCCCTATGGATTACCAAGGGCTTACCTTTTGGGGTGACCTATATGTAAGAAAAGGGGAATTTCAGGTTTGCCAAGTAGTTTTAAATGCCAAGTCGAAGTGGCAGTGAAACTACACACACGGGCCTGGCAATGGAAGACACAAGGCATGGTTAAGAGGCTACTTCTGTGGGTGGCACAGTCAGTGTTGCAGGCCCACTAATAGCATTTCATTTACAGGCCTCGAGATCATCTAGTGCACATTACTAGGGACATATGAGTAAATTAAATATGCCAATTGGGTATGAGGCAATATTGCCATGTTTTAGGGAGAGGACAGAAGTACTTTAGCACTGGTTAGCAGTGGTAAAGTGCCCAGAGTCCTAAAGCCAACAGAAAGAAAGTCAGAAATAGAGAAGGAGGAGGAAGCAAAAAGTTTGGGGTGACCCTTCAGAGAGTGCAATTTTCCAGCACTAAAATTACCCTCAGCACTACGTGGTATAGGTGTGACACGTTTTCTTGCAACAACAAAAGAACAAATACTACAAAACAGCACAATATACTATAAAACAAAAAAAACAAGCATTGAGATAGTCAATAGGTCTGAATTTACTATGCTTAGAGTCTTTCACAGCTGCTTTTTGCTTGTGTTGCATACAAAAATGCTGTTTATCACATTAAAAACGCATACAAAGAGTGATGGATGGAATACATGAATTAATCAAAGCCACTGGTAATTACTTGGGTCCATCGTTAATTTGCACATCATGCCACATCACTTTAGACCCAGCTATATCCAAATCAGTCTTAAAACTGCTCCAATGTGAACAGTTCCATCTGAACTTCTAAGCTAGGTCCTACCTGAGGGAGTGAGATCAACAGTTTTTAAATTGTGCTTTCTTTTTTCTTTTAGCCACAGGGAGGAGAGGGATGGATTCTCTACACCTGGCATTGCTGGAGAACTGAGAGAGGACCCCTACTCGACTCTTATGTGTACAACACTTTCATGGACATTCTGATGAAATAGATTTTTTGTTATGTTTTTTATGTAAATGGGAGAGAGCTCAAAGATGAAACATGCTCAGCCTTAAAGGTAAACATACAGGGTGTGTTTTCCATAGTGAGTGTGTCTTGGACAAACATGGAGCCTTGTTTTTTAACTACGTCTTTCAGGCTCTTAATACCTAACATCACCCTTAAAGCCCACCATGCCCTTCCTCACCTGGTTTGTAGGTATGAGGTCACATGGCAATGTGCCCAGGCACAAAAAATGTCATTTGCCTGCAAGCAATTGGCCTTGGGGTGTAAGAATTCAGAAACCATGTAATATTCAATAGTGGAAGGCCTTGTAGTTGGCAGCAGATTGGCCACTTTCAAGATGATACTGGGTCAATCGCCACTCAGGCTCCTATCAGAGAAATTACTTGTCTTAAGTTTGTCCTTGGCTTTGTCAAGTGGAGTCAGCTCCACCTATGTTTATCTGCATCTGACCACCTTTATCTGAGGCAGACTGACATTTATAGAAATCTAGAGAACTTTCACAGCATGCTGCTATCTCCGAAAGGGCAGTAGATTTGGAGTTGAGCCAGTCTAGTAGATGCATTCTACATATAACTTATTCTGCCCCAGTACTACCAGTCATTTATAGGCACTATATATGCCAATGTCCACAAAACCTACTGGAGAGTCAGTGGAAGTGCTACAATGTAGTGTGGAATATAAGTGCAAAGAACATACATATCCCTATTTTGAGATATGCCAAGCCTCTAAATCCAACAGATTTGGGGTGTGATTTATGAAAAGTTTACGCTGCCTTTGCATGTTTTTGACGTAAATGCAGCGCAAATTTACAAAATCTATACTTGTATTTTGTAAGTTTGTGCCATTTTTGCATCATAAAATGACGCAAAGCCAGTGCAAACGTTACATAACTAATTTTTCAATAACTTTAGGAAAGCTTTGGGAAAGTGACTACAAGACCTACTAAAACGTTCTCCATTGCTGCCCTAGGTCTACAGACAGCTGGTAATGCTAGACTCTTAAACCATTCCTCATCAGCGAGTGACAACATAACTGTGTTATCTGATAATACATACCCAACGACTTTAGAATCATAATGTATAAGGGAGAGTGGGCAGGATAAGTGAATAAATTGCCACAATGGCCAGTTTGGTGGAGATATACAAATAATATTAAAAATTATATTAAAAAATATTACTGTTAAATGCCCGCATGGTAAATTGACATGCAATCACAACTTCTGTTACTGTATTTGAGCAGCCTATCCTTTAGGGAACCTGCTTAAATATTTATATTGAAGTGAGTGGGAGTAGCTGTATGCTGACAGGGATAATATTAACTTAGAACACAATTGTCTGTTCACCTTTCCCAATTACAATACATAAATAAATAAATAAATACATAAATAAATAGTTAACTAAAACAGAGTAATAAAAAATGCAATAGATTATAATATTTGGTGTAATTCTTGCCCCTGACATGACAGTAAACAGCTGTCTGGTCTGCTCATTCTGTCTCCTGTCTAAAGAGGAGTAGTTTGGCAGTACGATAAACACTGACTTCACCTTAACCCCACCCTTACCTACTCAGAATGGTGCACTATCCATATTTTCTGTATTTAATCCCTTCAGGATTGCCCCTTTGGTGGCAGGTGCCGTGATTTGTGCACAGGTATAGCCATAGATATTAGGCGATAATACAGTTTACAGAGTCTTAATGTTCATGGTAGTTAAAGACAGGTGCATTTTTAAGGTTTAACCTGCCACCAATTCAGTAGCAGTTCTACTCAGAATGTGTGGTTATGTCATTAATGTTGGCTGAATCCACCCCTGCCCCTGACTAGAAGAAACATACACTTGTTTCTGAAAAACCCCCAAAAATACAATGGCCTCCACACAAAAGGAGTGTTATTTATCCCCTACAAGTGTCCGCCTGTTTATTATCCATGTCTGGCATTGCAGACCCTAACAAGGATATGTATCTGCAAACCCATCTAAACTATGGAGCACATCTCTGATGTACTGACGTTGGGTACCCTGCGGGGCAGAGTGTATAGACCAGTGGTTCCCAACCTTTTGACCACTGTGGACCCCCACTTTAGCTTTACTGGAGCCCTGGGCCCCCCACTGAATCATTATTGGAATCCTGGACCCCGTCTGAGTCATTACTGAAAGCTGGGAACCTAATCTGTTAATATTATTTAATTTTTTAAGCAGCCGCGAACCCCCTGAGGAGGCTTCGCGGACCCCCAGGGGTCCCTGGACCGCAGGTTGGGAACCACTGGTATAGACCACAAACCAATATAGACTGGCAGGAGACTGAGCCTCAACTTTTAGTACTCATAACCCTTCCATCCAGTGTTACTGTTAAAGCTTGTACGAGTAATACCAGGATGTGGAATTACTGAAATTTCCAGGTACTACACTCGAGCACACAGAATAAGGCCTTAAATGAAAAGGAGAACTGGCAGGGCGCCATGATTTATGATGGACTAACTTGTTCTGCAAAATATAAATGACCCACTAAATCTTGACCTTTTCGTTACTACATTTCAGTTGCATGTGGTCATCCTCTGCAGAACTTCTCCTTTATTTAAGCATCAGTAAGAGGAACACTCAACGCCTAAATCCAATTTTATTACCTCCTTCACTGCCAGGCCTTTTCCCCTTCCTGTGCCAAGCATTTTTTTTGGCTATTTGGGTAGTTTTCGCTTAGGCCCTCATAACTTTTTGTCCACATAAGCTATCCACGTCAAACTTGTGTCCTTTTTTCCCAACATCCTAGGAATTCTAAAGGTACCCAGAGTTTGTGGGTTCTCCTGGAGGCGACCAAGAAATTAGCCAAAATAAAGGTAAAATTTCTTTTTTTTAAACAAATGGGAAAAAGGGCTGCAGTAGAAAGCATGTGATTTTTTCCCCTGAAAATGGCACCCACAAAGGGTTTGCTGTGATAAAATCACTATATTTCCACCTTTCAGGAACAGGCAGACTTGAATCAGAAAAACAAATTTTTCAACACAATTTTGGCATTTTACTGGGGCATACCCCATTTGTACTATTTTTTGTGCTTTCAGCCTTCTTCCATTTAGTGACAGAAATGGGTGTGAAACCAATGCTGGATCCCGGACAGTTAAACCGAAAGTTAAAGAGATATTTGTGTCCATGTTTTCCTTAATACATTTTTACAGCTGTGGCATATTTTTAAAAACAATATACCGTTATGTCTGTTGGACTCTTCTGGTTGCGGGGATATATAGGGCTTGTAGGTTCATCAAGAACTCTAAGTACCCAGAGCCAATAAATGATCTGCCCCTTGCAATGGTTTTTCATTGTATACTGGGTATACAGCAATTCATTTGGTGTAATATAAAGAGTGAAAAATAGGTATCAAGGAAACCTTTGTATTTACAAAATGGGCACAAAATAAGGTGTTGAGAAGCAGTAGTTATTTGCACATCTCTGAATTCCGGGGTCCCCATACTAGCATGTGCATTGCAGGGCATTTCTCGAATAGATGTCTTTTTTACACACTGTCTTACATTTGGAAGGAAAAAAATGTAGAGAACGACAAGGGGCTATAACACTTGCTCTTCTATTCTGTGTTCCTCCAAGTCTCCCGATAAAAATGGTACCTCACTTGTGTAGGTAGGCCTAAAGCCAATGACATGAAACGCAGCATGGACACATGACATTTTTTCATTGAAATCTGGTGTGTTTTTTGCAAAGTGCACTGGAGTGGATTTTGGCCTTTAGCTCAGCCGGCACCTAGGGATATCTACCAAACCTGTGCATTTTTTAAAACTAGACACCTAGGGGAAAGCAGGATGGGGTGACTTGTGGGGCTCTCACCAGGATCTGTTACCCAGAATCCTTTTTCCTCACAGTTCGGTGATAGAAAGTTCTGGAATCTGAGAGGAGCCACACATTTCCTTCCACCCAGCATTTCCCCAAGTCTCCCAATAAAAATAGTACCTCACTTGTGTGGGTAGGCCTAGAGCCTGTGACAGGAAATGCCCCAAAACACAACGTGGACACATCACATTTTCCCAAAGAAAACTGACCTGTTTTTTGCAAAGTGCCTAGCTATGGATTTTTACCTCTCCGTTCAGCCGGCACCTAGGGATATCTACCAAACCTATACATTTGTGAAAGCTAGACACCTATGTGAAATTCAGAATGGGGTGACTTGTGGGGCTCTCACCAGGATCTGTTACCCAGAATCCTTTTTCCTCACAGTTTGGTGATAGAAAGTTCTGGAATCTGAGAGGAGCCACAAACTTCCTTCTACCCAGCATACCCCGACATCCGCTGATAAAAATTAAAAATGGTACCTCACTTTTGTGGGTAGGCCCGCAGCAGGAAATGCCCCAAAACACTGGACACATCAAAAATATCAAATACAAAACTACCTGTTTGTGCGGGGGGAACCTTAGCTTTTGATCCTGGGCTCAGCAGCCATCTAGGGAAACCTACCAAACCCAGACATTTCTGAAACCTGCACTTGAGGGAGTCTAGGAAGGTGTGACTTGCGTGGATCCCCCAGTGTTTTCTTACCCAGAATCCTCAGCAAACCTCAAATTTAGCAAAAAAATCACATTTTTCCCACATATCTGTGTGGGATCACCACACCGGCATACATTTCCTAACACCCAACTTTCCCCTCAGTCTCCTTATAAAAATGATACCTTAACTGTGTAGGTGGGCCAAGTGGCTGTGACAGGGAAGTGCCAACACATGTCAAAATTGAGAGGGAAACAAAGCAGATCCAAAATGGCAATTTGGAAAAAAAAGTGTTTAGGCTGACAAAAGGGGCAGAGTTTGTATTGGTATAGATGCGACAATGCTGGGTGGTAGGAATATTGGGAATTCCTGCAGATTCCGGAAGGCTCCATCACAAAAATGTGGGAAAAATATGTGATTTGCAGCAAAGTTGGAGGTTTACAGGGCACTGTGAGTAAGACAATGGTGTGGGTGCATGTGAAGCACATCACCCTGGACTCACCCAGTTGTTTAGTTTTCATATGTGTCTAAGTCTCGTTGATTTTTCTACATGGCAGCATCCCAAAGCCCCCAAAATTCAGCCCTCACCATTCGAAGTGGGACGATTTTGAGAGTTAGACAACCTCTCATGACGCAAATGTAAAACCAAAACCCAAAATAATCAAATGCCCTTTTGCTTGCATTGGGATAAGATCTTTTAGTGTGCAGGGGTAGAGCTGAAAGACTTTTACCGCCTTCAGTTGGGGTGAGGGCATAACCATGCCCATACTGGTTGGTAGCAACCACCCCACTATTTTTACTTATTTTTTGTATTTCCTGGCATCTAGTACAATTTCTGCCCCCCGGGGATTGGGGATAATTGCCCCATATGCACACCGGTGGTCAGAAAAACTTTGTCCCCATGTATTTGCTTTACGATCGGGCTGCAGAAATGCTCAGAAATGCTCAGAAAGACATGAAGGAGTGGAAAAGCCTTTCCTTTTCTTTCATGTCTCTCTGCCCACCCCACCCCCGATCGGAAGAGAAATGCAAGCATAATAATCATAATAATAATACCATTCATCAGCATTATCATAAGGGTGCATGCATGCAGAGCATGCTCATCTCACAAGTATAACTTTTTTCTCTTTGATGCTAAACTTATTTTGAAAACCCATGCTGATGTCGTGTGGAGGCAAGCAGCAAAGATGAAGTACTTGTACAGGGTACAGGCCTCTGACCACAAAGTGAAGAGTAGCTGATAAACTATATATTAAAAGGGGCAAAGCTGAGAATGAAGCAATCCTCACTGAAAGAGATAGATTAATAGATAGATAGATAGATAGATAGATAGATAGATAGATAGATAGATAGATAGATAGATAGATAGATCAGTTAAAAAAAGATTAAAGTGGCATTATAATTAGGCATAGTAACAAGGTCTTTCTTCACTTTTCTTTTTTCAGTGAATTTCTGAAGTTGTTAAATATTAATTATAACAATTGTGTTTTTCAGTGTATTTTTAAGGGATTTGAGACCATATTCACCCAACTTTCTCACTGAGCATTACTTTTTTGTGTAGCAGAGGGTTGGGCCTGTGCCAAACTCCAACTGGGCAGACAACTCCCCTGCTGGTCAGCACCCAACTGTCAGACCATCCCCCATTCACACTTACACCTCTCACCCCTCATGTTCTCAGCATGAAAAAAAAATGTTTACTTTCATTTGTAACCATGTGATGATCCTCTGATCATCCCTCTCCCACCACAGGTTTCAGGGAGACAGTGCACTTCTACCTTGCACTCTTATGGCTTCAATTATTTTTAAGTTCAGGACATGGGGAACCTTTCTCCGTATCCTGTAATGGCAGCCACAACCAGATCAATCTCATTCCACGATGCCACGAACTGACCAATGAAGATGGTGAGGAAAAAAGCCCTCTTGGCTAATAAGATTATTCTATTATTTTTTTCAATTCGTGGTGCAGTAGGAATATTGTGGTATTTCCAAAGGTCCAGCCATTCAGATATCACTACTTTTAAACTTTAGTTTCTCAAAAATGGCTGAGAAGATTTCCAGTAAATTACATCACAATCAACACACTTTCTGAGTAAAGTTATAACCTGCTAAATTTAGTGTAATTCTTTTCACCCATTTTTTCTAAAATGTGTCCTAAAATTCGAATGGAAAACTGCAGAGGAGAAATGGGTATTGAAATCCTCTGTTTTATCTGCCCCTGCTTGGTGATCACCCCAAATTTATGTTAAAAAATATATTTAAAAAATCACTGAAAAACAGACTGCTGTTATTATTAAGTGTGGTTGTAACATTGTCCTTTTTATTGACCATTTATTGACCATTTATAGTTTACTGGACTAACTATACCTTAGTCCCCAGCCATAATGTGATTGAAGATCTTACTACTATTCCTATCCATACTGTTCTGGGGTTTTTCATATTCAGCTAACTCCCCTGGTACACTGCCTTCAGCCTTTTTTATGTGTACATTGTTTTTTAAGTTGTTATGGATCCCGGTGTACTCTCATGTTACCAGAGTACCTCATTAAGATTCCTTGGGGAAACCTTTCATGGTACTACTGGGTCTTATGGTAGTACCGCAATACCAGTGAAACAAAAAACTGGCTCAGGGGAAGTCCCTCTTGATCCCCCCCACACGTGCAAGAGGGTCAAGTATCCTTACCCTTTTTGCAGAGGTCTTCTTCTTACCTCAGGTTCAGAAACCATAAACGCGCTTAGAAACCATTACTATTCTCACCCATGGTGGTGAAGTAAATCCTTGGACTTTGTGAAGAGTGTAGTATTCAGAATCATTCAATCACAAATCAATAACATAAAACTATAAACAATTCTAAACACCAAAGACAACTTGACTCTAAATTAAACTCCAAACTGAATATGTTTCAAGACTTTATTACAATCCCAAAATGAATGTCACATATATAGTGCGCAAAACTAATTACAAACATGCATGAAAGATTTAATCTACTAAACATCAATACTGTTAAACACTCCAAAAGACAAATATAAATCAATAAATCAACCATATGCGCATTAAATTCAGATTTCGAAGCAGATGATGGTGACATCAGTAATTCATCAAATTACAGTTTTAACAATCAGTTTCAGAGCTGGGCCATCCTTATCCATAACACAAATTAGAACTTGCATGTGTGAGAGAAGGGCTAAAACATGTGGGCAAAAGCAAAAGAAGGACAAATATAGTTTGGAAAAAATCTTCTAAGTAAGGCAAACACATTTAGTCATACCTCCTCTCAAGAGACAGCAGACAGCAATGTTTCATCAGGGAGAACGGTCACTTTCTTCCGGCAGTGTTAGACATGGGGTTTCTGTTTGGCTAGGGTATGCACCTAAGCCAGGCTGAAACCACCCACTCTAGTAAGGGGAAGGGAGTGACACACTCAAGATAACCCCTACTCACCCCCTTGGTAGCTTGGCACGAGCAGCTAGGCTTATCCCAGAAGCAATATGTATATCAATTGCATAGTACGCACAACACATGTGACGCACTATCAGCATCACAAAGAAAACACAACACCAAGTTATATAAAGATAAAGGGCCAGATGTAGCAAAGGTTTTTACCCATTCTGTGTCTATGGGAAAAAGTGTTCGTACATATGGCCCAAACTGTATTGTACACAACTAAACATGTCAGTAATACCCTGCTACCAAAGCAGTTGTCAGAACATTATACAGTACTATTACTCTGCAAAAGCCATCAGTAGTCACATAAATCACATCGGTTAGTGGTTATTCTGCAACATAAGCAGTAGTCAGGTTGTCATTATTACCATAAATACACATCATAATAATAAGCACATAATCACAACTGCCAAAACATTATCATGAATATACTTATGAGAACTACCTTGTGTGAATGTAACAACAACATCATGACTGTACATTCAAGGAAACATTGTCATGTGGCATAGGTCATACGACTCACCCAAAACCAGTGAGAATGATCTGCTACCCACCGAGGCACTAAAAAAAAGGAATGCTGGTCAAAACAGAGATGTCCGTGTCCCAACCTGGGAGCTCCTACACTCTGATCCTCGTCCCTGAGGTGCAGTAGGTTTATTTTTGGCAGGACCAGGGACATCCATCAATGGTCACCATCATGGCCTGCTTATATGCCACCAAAACTAAGTTGTGGGTAGGGGGCCTAGCGGTAACAGGTACCTCCGATAAAGTTTCCCGCCCACGAGCCTCAAAGTCAAACAAGGGTCTCAGTGGAAATGAGGGAGGACTTCCAATATGGTCGCCCCTATGATCGTGAGCCACAGCAGTAGGAAAGGGGGCCTCCCAGGATGAGTCTCCTTGCTCGGTATCCTACCGTAACTTTTCTGGTGCCCTCTTGTTCTCCCGTGGCCAGAAGATCCCTCCACAATCCCCTGTGAGCAGAGTGCTTGCCGAGGAATCACCAAAGCCACTGCTTGGCTCCTGGCTCTCGCTCCTCTTCTCCTGGGGCTGTGCCAGTGATGCACCAAAGCAGGTGCCTGGCGTTGTCCCAGGGGCAGTCTCCACAGTGCTCCTCGTTTCTGTCCTTGCTTATGACGACCATCTGGGTTGGGGCGGTAAATTCCCACTCAGGGAGAAAAAGCAAAAGCGCTACTAATGCGCCTAAACAAATAAAACAACATGCTCCTCATGTGCTTCCAGCAATTCAAAAGTGGAGTAATGTGCCCTTCATGATCTATGCTCCAACACAGGAGTATTCAAATATAATGGTGTCCTTGCACTTTAAGCTAAAAGATGGCAGGGGAAAAGGGGCCACAGCCAGCCCCTGGAGACAGTAAAAGGGAGCACAGGGCGGCAGGGCTAAAACAAGCAGGCCAGCAAAAGGAGTTGCAGTCAGTGGCAGTTCCGCCTTGTGACCCAGCAGGTCCCAGGTCAGCACAACAGCAGCAGTCCAAGGCGGTTCTTGGTGAGTCCCTCCAGCAGCATTTTGCGTCCAGTTCAGTAGTCCATTTATGTTGCCCCAAACATGGGGAAAACCCCCTGTATTTATACTCAGTTTTTCACAAGCTTTCACAAAGATGGAAGAGAAGAGGTTCCAACCAGTTCCAACTTTCTCTTCCAGCACAGGCTCCAGACATCAGTTGGGGGTAAACAAGCCCTTTGTGTGAGGCTGGGGCAAAGCCTTTACAAATGAAGGTGTGCAGAGCTTCCTTCTCTCAGCTAAGAAGACCATTCAAAATGCAGATGCACCTCTGTGACACCTCCACCCTGTCTGAAAAGTATGCAAAAAGCACAGCTGTTACTCTGCCCTAGACATGGAATGGAGTAAAGCTGCAAAACACCAGAGTCATAAGCACAGAGAAATGCTCACTAGAAGTGGCCTTTCTAGAATAGTAATCAAAATTCCTCCTACACCAGTAAGCATCACTTCTCACTACCACTACAAACATATCAAACATGCCTATGCTACCCCTCATGTGTCAGACAATACCGCCTAGACATAAGGCAGGTCATTTCCAATGCAATCCTATGAGCAAGGCAGCACTCACAGCAGTGAGAAATCAAATAGGATGTTTGTCAGTACCAAGACAGGCCACACAACCAGGCACATATCCTGCCTTCCACATACATAGCACCCTGACCATAGGGCTAGCTAGGGCCTACCTTAGGGGTGACTTACATGTAGTAAATTAGGAGCTCCACGTCTGGCAAGTACATTTAGATGCCAGGTCCCTGTGGCAGTAAACTGTGCACGCAGGCCATGTGCTAGATGGCCCGAGACAGGTTTGAATGGCTACTTCTGTGGGTGATGCAAGCAGAACTGCAGGCCCACTAGTACCCTTTAATTTACAGGCACAGGGAATTGGGGTAACCACTGTACAAGGGACTTGCAAGTAAATTAACTGTGCAAATTAGCTGTAAGCCAATCATAGCGACTTTAGAAGGGAGAGCATCTGCATTTTAGCACTGATCAGCAGTGATAAAGTGCTCAGAGTCCTAGAGCTAAAAACAAGAGGTCAGAAACCATAGGAGGAGGAAGGCAAAAAGTTTAATGATGACCCAGCATAAAGGACCAGGTCCAACAGGCATCATTTGACAACAGCATCAGGACAGTGCGGAACATGGGCTGCACATGTGACAGATCAGCAGTTCAGAATTAGTTGGGCTTATTAGTGCTGAACCTTATAACAAAAACTAAGACCCTATTCTTCAGAATACAACTAGGGGTTAAAGGGATTCACAAGAAGCAGAGAGCAGCTGGACACCTTCAGCACACCAGGACCAACTCAAACTCACACCAACATGAACCAACTCTCAGTTTTTCAAAGTTCCTAAGTAATTAGAAGTATGCACGATCCACTCATTGGTCCTTCAAGCGGGCTCACTTCAGGCGTCAGATTCAGGGCCTGATCTATGAAAAGTTAGTGCTGCCTTTGCGCCTTTTTTGATGCAAAAGAGGCGCAAACTACAAAATATAATTAAATGATGCAAAGGTGGCGCTAACGTTTCATAAATCAGGCCCTCAGCGTCCAATGGCTGTCAATGACACCATCAAGTTTGCAACTATTCCAGATTTTCTCTACAAAAGTGCATTTCAATGATTTCACACAGTACAGCCAAAATAAGACATCATCTAAAGTTTGCAACATCAGTATCTTCTCTCATGATACACTAAATGATTTAATAAATTTTCATGGGAATCATTAATGACCTGACTTTTTCCGACCTAGAACAAATAATGCTACATAATTAATTCTAAAACATGTTTCTTACCTTTAGTACGATAGGACATTCAACATCACACCAGCAACCCAGGAAAAGTACTCTGGCCAGGGGGAACAGAATAAACAAGTAATGCAAGTCAAGCTAAGAAAGCATTAATGAACATTAATACTTTTAGGGGGTCATTCCAA
Source organism: Pleurodeles waltl (assembly GCF_031143425.1). Classification (NCBI taxonomy): domain Eukaryota; kingdom Metazoa; phylum Chordata; class Amphibia; order Caudata; family Salamandridae; genus Pleurodeles; species Pleurodeles waltl. The sequence continues at coordinate 1,423,552,043 of NC_090446.1, forward strand.
GTCTGGCGGGCGGTGGTAGCCGCGTGCCAGGCGGGATCCGCCATTTGGCCGCCACGCGGCCAAAATAGCGCTGCCCCCATTCCGACCTTCCCGCCGGCCCAGTGGGAATGAGGGCTGCAACACAGGAGCCGGCTCCGAATGGAGCCGGCGGTGTTGCGGCCGTGCGACGGGTGCAGTTGCACCCGTCGCGCTTTTCACTGTCTGCTACGCAGACAGTGAAAAGCTGGCCAGGGCCAAGTTAGGGGACCCCTGCACTGCCCATGCCAGTGGCATGGGCAGTGCAGGGGCCCCCAGGGCCCCCAAGACACCTGTTACCGCCAGCCTCTTCCTGGCGGTGAAAACCGCCAGAAACAGGCTGGCGGTAAGGGGGTCAGAATCCCCATGGCAGCGCTGCTTGCAGCGCTGCCATGGCGGATTCTCCCAGCCGGGGAAAAACCGGCGGAGAACCGCCGGACCCGCTGGGCGACTGTAGCTGTACCGCTGCGGTCAGAATGACGATTGAAGCACCGCCAGCCTGTTGGCGGTGCTTCCGTCATTCGTGACCCTGGCGGTCCATGACCGCCAGGGTCAGAATGACCCCCTTAATACATTATAAACCTATTGTGCACCTTACAATTCAAATCTTATATGCAAAGCAAATTATTTAATTGCAAACATTATTTATGACATGTTTGAGCAATTTTAAATGTGCATTTATTTTTTCTGCACACGTAACTCACATTAATAAAATAAATGTATTCAATAAGCATGTTTAATTCATATTAATTTAATTCTAATATTCATTTTAATAAAAACACTCTTAACTCTAACTCATTTTATTACTTTATTTAATATAAATGCAAAACTTTCATGTTAAAACATAGAGCATACCACAAATGGAGGCCACGTGGTCCACCATATTTCAAATGTGGACATTTTACAACTCATGTTATTTTCTCTGCTAGGTTTTAAATGTAGGTGAATTAGTCACCATATAGTTACTTCTATGCCACTAATATATTAATAAAAATGTATCTCTCTCACCCTTCTTTGAATTTTTTTCGATTTGTCAGAGGCCAAGTCCTAAGTCCTGTCATGGTATCCACAACATATTATTAAACCACTTTCTGACATGGGCATTGTCAATCTTTGTGAGCTAAGGCAAATATGTCTTGCCATGTACAACTGGTAATCTGCTTTCAGTTTTGAGAAAGGTAACACTTATCACAAAGCAAGTAAAAGAACAAATGACAATTAAAAAGAGAAAAAAAGTCATTTTGAGCAGTAATTTCTGCCTAAAAATAAATAAAGAACTCGATCCCAGCTACTTTGTAGGCTACTTAATTTTTTCACCTAAGGGTATAAGTAAACACTTCTAAATTCAGTACATTTTGAGAAAAGAATACCCCAAGTATTGTTTGGATTCATGTCTTACTATCATCCCAAATGCTGAGAAATCACTGAGATAGTCATATTGACAAGCATGATCTCTGTTTTGCTGTGATTGTCTTCATGCTCTCCATACTTAATGCATGGCTGTATCATTTGAAATAACTTCTGAACAACCAGTTGCTCTGGCTTTAAAAAAAGATCTATATCATCTTCTTGAAGCCTTAATATTCTTAATAGAGGGTGATATTTTTTCTGCGCTGTGAATTGAAATGACAAGATGTATGATGAATACTGTAAACAAAGAAACTCATTAAATTTCCAGCAGTCTTAAGACTGCCAAGGTTGTGGTAGCAGTCGGACTGCTCCGAATGTGGCGGTCCAACAGCCACATTACGACCGTGCTGGTAGCACCGCATTAGGACTCTACTGCCACATGATAGACTGGTGGTGCTGGCAGTCCTAATCAAACAGGGCAGAGCTGCCCTGGGGATTATGACCCCCCTCTATGCCATCAAACAGCTGGTGGAGACGGGGTGCAGGGGGCCCCATGGTGGGCCCCTGAACTGCCCATGTAGTTGGCATGGGCAGTGCAGGGGTCCCCCTGGCCAGCCCCGTGGTGATGTTCACTGTCTGCTTTGCAGACAGTGAACATCGCAACGGGAGCACCCTACGCACTACAGCATTGCCGCCGGCTTGATTACGAGCCGGAGACAATGCTGTGGGCTATTTCCCGCTGGGCCAGGGGATGTGAACTCTGTTTCCACCCGCTGACCCAGTAGCTTACGTGTAATAGGGCCCTCGGAAAGGCCGCTGCATTTGCAGCAACCTGCCCTTTGGGACTTTGGAGGACTGTGTACACGGTCCGCCGAAGTAATAATGACCCTATGGTGATAAAAATGAGAATGGCAGAATGATGGCATTGTAATCGAACAAAGGAATCAACCATGTCAGCTGGAACGGTAGGACTATACTAATGATCAACATTGTCACTTGTGGAATCAATACTTGATTTGAAAGTCATTTGGTTTAATGGATGTAAAGGAATCTGTGACAAGAGCTTTGCTATTTCACCCAGAGGGGTCTTTATAGGGTCTGCTCCACAAATTAGATAATAAAAAAAATCTCTGAGTGTAATGCACAGCATTTAGATCATCATATGTTTCTTGGGAACATGTTTTCATGCCTCTTTTCTGTTTTTCTAGAGATTCACAGGGGTCATAAAATGGCTCCTGTTTCATTAATATTAATGGAGTGGGAGGTTTTGAGACCTTAAGTAAATCCCAGTTTTGTGAGTTCACCGATTAGTACATCCATTGTACAGCAAAGTGTTGTGCTGGAAAATGCATGCCATTTCAACAGTTGGTGTGCTCTTCCCTGGTTTTCGAAATCCCCTTTTTTCATTTGAGCAAAGTTAGAAAATGCTCTTCAGCTCAGAACTCATACTGCATAGTCTGACATACTCAGGAGTTCCTTGGATGCTGATGTTTTTGTCCTGGAAGCTGAGCAGAGACTGTAGGGTGGAATAACCCAAAAAGGGCATGAGCCACTGGTTGCAGAAGTGGGAGGGGGTCATAACGTGTTCCAGTCCAGAAGAAGGATCAAATTTATGGTTGTGTGGCCAGAAGCAAAGATGGTCAGAAGGCTAGTACCTACAACCTGGAAAAGTAAAAAGTGTAATTCGTGAACTGCAGACCCATGAAAAAATGCCAACAGGAGCCATTTAGAACATATTGTACTTACTCCGCTCACCATCTACAGTCCTTTCTTGCTGAGTGCTACGCTGAATGTGGGCCCTTACCAGATTAGGGATCGATGACAATTTCCAACCATACCACTGGAATTATGAGGCAGGTGGATCATTTAATCTGCCCTAGTGACAACCTGAGAAGCACTAGAACTCTTCCAGTTGGAGCAATTATCTAGGGGAATCATTGACATATGCCCCTCTTGACTGATCTGAGGAAATGGGGCAGCTTTATGACAAACTCTTGGTTCTCATAACCATGGTGGAGACCTTGACTGAGCTAGGAAATTGCAGGTAAATGAAGTGGCAGAGGGAAATTTACTTCCCCTTCAGAAGATAAACCCACATGGAACCTTAAGGGCTAGTCATAGCTCCTATCGTTGACATCCTACATGTGAATGCAAAATTAGTCCCCTTTTAAAATAAGACCAGAAAATTTAGGGCCGAAATGTTGGATGATTGAGTGTACAACTTCTGATTAGGCTTGTAACAATATGGCCTAGACAATATGCCTCAAAATATTCATATTAAGAAAATAGCCTGACATATCTAATATGTACTTTCAAAAAGGAATAAAGCAATACTCTGACATAATTTACTTATATTTAGAACTATTGTCACCATACATTTCTCATAATATTGTTATGCATGTAGATGTATTACTCATTTGTACTTTAGTATTTATGATTCTCGTAAAGCATATAAGTTTGTAAGGGGATGAACCGAAATCCCCACACTTCACCGCCAAAATTCTCTCCTGGAGAAAGGTGTTCAACGAGCTCAAAGCTGAGCGTCTCAGACCTGCATTGAAGAGGCAGTAGATCAGAATTTGGGGTGATATGGTATCAAATGCAGCTGACAGATCTAATGGAATCAGAATGGTGCATCTTTTTTAGTCAACCTGTTTTCTTATGATATCAGTGGTGACCAATAATGTGGACTCAGTACTATGGTGTTCACAGAATCCATGTTGGTCATGTGCCAGCAGAAAGGTGGCAAGTTCCTCATTTGTATGCTTTTCCAATATTTTAGCCAGCATTGGAAGGAGAGTAATAGGGTGCTGATTTGTAAGGTCTCCTGGGCCCCCGGCTTTTTCTTAATAGGCAAAATGACAGTCTCTTTCAAAATGTTGGGAAACTTTCCCGATTCTAATATTTCTGCATAGATCTTTTCTAGAGGTGCTGCTATACATTCGCTAATCGTTTGCAGTATTTTTGGGGGACCGGGGTTGTTGGGGGAACCCGAGTGAATTTTGGACAGATAGGAGATAATTTTCTTAGTAGTTAGGGGTGAGAATTTTGACAGTCGTTCCACTCTCTGGTGTATTATTAAGTTCCAGACAATGCACTCCTGGGACCAGTTGGGGGGTGAAAATACAGCAAATATTTTCAGGAGTTTATCTTTGAAAAAGGTAGCTACACTGTCGCAAAATGTTTGCTAATTTTCTAGCTCCTGAAGGGGGATGGGTGTTGCTAATGTCTTGATTACTTTAAACAGTTCTTTCGGAGCGTTGCCTCATTTCTGATTTGTCGAGAGAAGTAACATGTTTTGACATGTTTTAGGCACTTTTATAAGTGTTCCACAGTTCTCTAAGCTTTGGTCTTCTGACCAGAACCGGATTGATTTTCCATTTCCTTTCCTGTTTTCTGCACAATCTCTGGAGTGTTTTAAGCTCTTTGTGTGCCAGGGGACCAAACTTTTATTCCCAATTTTGGGTTTTAATCTCCCTCAAAGGTGCTACTGCGTTGATTGCCTCTTTGTCCCATGAGTCAAAGAATGCCACGCTCAGTCCTGTGCTGTCCTTTAATTTTTCTTGGATTCTCTCTAAGGCTAGGGTAAGATTCTCTTTTTGTATGCAGTTCGAATTTCTACTGGAAGTGGTGGTGGTCTGCTCAAGTTCCTCCCCTCTTTTGTATTTCACCTTAACTGGAATCAGGCAATTGTCTGTCCACTCGAGTTGCCTGTACTTTCCTACAGTGGTGAACTTGTGTGTAGAGAAAATACCATCTATTGTGTGGTCCCCCATATGTGTACTATCTGTAACCCCTTGGTTCCAACCAAAACATGTCATGGAATCAAAGAGAGTGAGGGTCTTACCATCTTCTCTATTTTCTAACTGGAAGTTGAAGTCTTTAAGAACTATACTATGGTTCATAGAAGTGAGAGGTTTGATGATTGGGCCCAATTTGCTAAGAAAATCTTCTTGGGCCCAGGCAGGTGGTAGACTATTAGCTCTTTCAATTCTGAGCAGGTTTCCTTGTTTTATCTTAAAAAACCCACCTTTACAGGTATCAGGTGTGATTAGTAAAGAAGTTAAGCTACAGCCCAAATTCTGTTTGAAGATGATCTCTACCCCGCCTCCTCTCCTGCCTTGCCTGTCTATTCTTCTACACCATAACCTGTAGGTAGTGCTGTGACAAAGTTCGGGTCAGATTCAGCTCTAGCACAGGTCTCTGTCAAGAATAGGCAGTCAAAATTAAATTCCTCAATAACATCCTTTATCTCCAGGCTGTGTTTTATTAGGGATCTGACATTAATTAACCCACATCTCAGTATATTGTGAATGGATTTATCTGCCTTTCTGAGAGGGTCAGTCATTGGGGGTCTTATGTGTTTATCTGGGTGGTGTACCCTGGCGCAATCTTCGAGTTCCCAGGTGCTATACCTGCGGCTCCCTCCTTCAGTTGGACGGAAAGGGGTCTCCTTCTCCCTCCTATTACATGTCGGCCTATAACTTCTAAGTTGTGCCCCTGTATGTTGTATCCGGGGAGAATTTATATTGAAACCAACAGCATTTCTGGCCCCTGGGCCCGTTCGGGAGTGGATGGACACAGACGAGCTTGCCTTAGGCGCATCCGCTGCGAGTGTCCACTATGGTTCGCGGCCTGTCTTGATTAAGTAGAGTTTGCTGACACATGAGGTTGGAGGTGGGCGTGGCAGCCAAAAAAAAAAGACTGGACCGACACCCTCACCACAACCAAGAAAAGCAGTATGGCCGACACCCTTTGGAACTAAAGGCTCTCACTGACCTTTTAGTTCCTCCTTCATCCCCCCCACAAAGAAGGTGCTGATAAAGTGTTTAAAATTGGTGCATTGAGACTCGCGCTTGGGTCATGCATGCTTTGAATAAAAAAAAATCAAAAGGTTGCAGCAATTAGTATTTGTAAAAAGTGAAGGATTACGAACAGTTTAAAAATAGAATCACATCTGTGTTCTCATTACTCGTGTACCGATCTTGTGCAATAGCTACATTTGTTTGTCAGCCTGCTCAGCAATCTTACCCAATTTATTATGTTATTGAGCTTGTGAAATAATTTTTCATCATCTTATTTAGTGTCATTATTGTGATATTAATATTAATCCGGAGGCCCTTCCTGTTCTGGCTGCAAATATCCTCCTGCTTACAAAACACAAGTTTCTCCCATGTTCGCACCAGTGGCAGATATTGCTAGCCACAATCTTCATACTCTCAGTTTTGAGCACACCACCATTCATTTGACACCTTCTTAGGTCTTTCTATAAAGACAGTTTTAGCTGTTTGGCAAGACGTTATGCCGTAACGAAATACAACACATACAAAGAACACACCTATACATAAAGGGGCTTTTGGTTGACTGCCTACATAAATTGGCGTGCTTGAGTGAGCCTCTATCAGGCTCTCGCTGGCTAGGTTCTTCTTTTTGTTCAGGGAGTAGAACATTTTAATACGAGGATGTACACCTGAGAGCATAGGGGTCACTTCATTGAATGCATTTCTTATAACATGCCAACTTACAAATGTTACGAAAAAATATAGATGTGAATCACCTTACTTACTGGATAATGCCAAGCCATACTCTTTGAACATGCTTGACCTTCTCTCTAAGCAGCTGAGAAGTTCTACAAAAGCTGTAACCTATCCCTCATGAAAAGGTTGCTGCAGCCAATGATTCTGACATTCTCCTGGAGCTGCCAAGCATCTGAAGCTTTGTTACCTACCTCTACCTCTTATCTATCCATGCAAAACATATGGAGGGCTAAACAAGCATTTGCAGTGCAACGGGTTTCGCATTTGCTTGAGGAAGACTTTTTAGTGTTGTAAACTCCTAACTGGACTTTTCTTGCCACACAAATTAAATTTAAAAAACAAGTGCGATCGCGCTATGTAAAACGCAGCGCGATCACACTGAGTGGAAAATAAAAAGATAATGTAGTCCGGAAACTATGCTGAAAACATGGAACCTTGTATGTTTTCAATAGATGGCCGATGTGCTCGAAGAGGGCTAAACACCAGAAAAAGCATGGCGTATGCATGCCTTTCACTAATGAAAGCAAGTGGATTCTAAAAGGCAAGCCCACAAACCAATTAAAGTGACGTGCATGACCAGTTGGCCTCGTGCTGTCCTATGTATCCAAGAGGCATGCCCAAAGACAAACCACATCTCTCCCCCCTCCTGCTTGTAGGATGGGATAGAGTATGGAACCACATTAGAGCTCTCTGTTGTATACTTATTAAGTTGCTAATTCTAGACCAAATAAAAAAATATAAAGTTGACACCTGCTCCAGTGCGAGTTTATGTTGTGTCCCAGCCTGCAGTGAGAGACAGATGGTGTGGCTTGGGTAAGGGACAGCTAATTAATACTAATCATGTAATTAATTTTCATTACAATGTCATCACTTGGCTTGGTCCCAGAAACTTTGCTTCATGAAAATTAACACGTCAGAATATGCTATTATGATATTTTGTGTGAAGATGTCCATTTTGTGCAACATTCTCTTGAGTGACCACAGGAACGTTATAACACCATCGACCCGAACATGTGGAGCATTTCTTTCATATGGGCACTGAGAAAATACCTTGAAAAGTCAATTTGCTTTAAGTTATTTTCCAAGGGTGAACACTCCAGGTAATTTTTGAATGCAAAAGTAAACATTTTTATTTCTATTTTTTTTCTTTTATTTACAGAGGAAGTACCATAGAGAGTGAGCCTACTGTATATACAGTATCAACTTCCTGTGCCTTTTTCCAGCCCTTGCTGATTTTGGATTCAGATTCTGAAGGGAAAACATCACTCTAATTTTGTCTGCATTGTCTGCTGCATCATCCACACTTGGAAGATGAGACCAGATATGTAATTTATTACTTTATTGTTTATGTTAGTGTTATGATAATGTTGGTGATGATGGCATGGATTGCACTGACAGAATTGCCAAGGCCTACTCTCCTCCTTCTTATTTTTTATTGCCAGCAAATGCAATAAAGGATATTGAAAAGTCTCTAAATTAGGTGAGACCAGAGTCCGGAGAAGCGCTTTTGCTAGTGCTGTTGAACCACAGTAGAAGACATAAAGAAGATGGCCCCAAACATGCAGAATCCTGCCCAGAAAAGGGGATGGGGTGGAGAAGACGTCTTGTGCCACCACTGGCATCAAGCCCTCATCCCTTTTCTGTCAATTCAGCAAAGCTGCTGCACTGTGTTCTAAGCAGGAAAATGCTAGGATGTGGATCACTCTAGATCAACAATGGTACTATCACCAAATCCACAGCATATGTCTGTCTGCACTGCAGCCGTGGCTTTCATCAGTGAATTCAAAACTGAGTTGTCCAAACATCAGACCATAACATTTTCACAAGAAACTCATCAATAACTAAAGTCTCCACCACTTGATCTTCCATCTGAAAAAGAACAGAGCAGGAAGTTGAAGTTTCTATAGATGAGCATGATTTGGGACTGGTCTGGCACTTATTAGTCTCATTATCTAAAAAAGGGAGACTGTTCCTATTCTCGAAGCCCCAAGTCATCTGATGATCATGATATGGATTTCCCTCCATGGAAGTCAAGGGAAAAGAAAAGTTGCCAAAATCCTTGGAAGCAAGGAAAGAGAACTGATGATTGTCACAGAGAAACTACTGATAATTTCTATTCAGCCAGCTCCAATTCAGAGAGCAACACCAACCCCAACTGCTTCCATCTTTTCAAGAAACTCAAAAACTACATCAACTCCGAGTCTTACCACCGCCTCAGCCCACCCAAGAGAAAGGAAAACAAAACCACCTAACTTCACTAAAATAAGTTCTTCTTGTTTTGGCTTTGTAAGAGTGCTCTCTTCCTGCAAGTGGGATTTATTTATAATTTTACCACATGAAGACCACATCACAGGTTAGGCAATTTGCCTCAAACCGATGTGTTGTAGGAAGTCAGGCGGCTATTTGTGCTGGTGTCATTTGATCTATTATAAAAAAGAAAATGTAATTGTGTGGGAAGAGTACCTCAAAGGGATAGCTGCTACTGAGAGAGAAGAAGTGGAACAGATAGAAGGCAGTGAAGATGAAGATGTCAGGCAAAGAAGCATTTTCCATCTTAATATGTAGTCATCTACTGCAGCAACTACAGCATGGCGCAAGGTAATAAAAGCTTTTACCCATTGGGTCTTTGAGGTGATTGCATCCTCACTGAAAGCATCTGCCAAAACAACCCACTATGGCTGTACCACCAAACCCATGAGTTGATTTATTTATTCTATGGAACAGTGACCAACATGTTAGTGTTTGAACTCCTCCCTTTTTCTTTAATGGAAGGTGTTGGACCTGGCCTTTTTACAGGGTCATTCCCCAGACTTTTTGCTTTTTGCCTCCTTATTCTTCTGACCTTTGTTGGCTGACGTTTTGACTCTGAGCACTTTTTCACTGCTAACCAGTGCTAAAGTGCATGTGCTCTCCCTTACAAAATTGGTATGATTGGATTATACCTAACTGGCACATTTAATTTACATATAAGTCCCTTGTAAAGTGGTATCCCTCTACCCAGGGCCTGTAAATGAAATGATACTAGTGGGCCTGCAGCGCTGCTTGCACCACCCACTGAAGTAGTCTGTCAAACCTATCTAAGGCCTGCTAGTGCAGAGCCTGTGTGCACAGTTTCCTGCCACATGGACCTGGCATCTAAATTTACTTGCCAGGCCCAGAACTCCCCTTTTACTACATGTAAGTCACCCCTAAGGTACGCCCTAGATAGCCCTTTGGGCAGGGTGCCATGTATGTGGAAGGAAGGACATGTGCCATGTTGCGCGGCCTGTCCTGGTAGTGACAAACAGCCTACCTTGGTGTCTCACTGCTGTGAGTGCTGCCTCCTCATAGGATTGCATTGGAAATGCCCTGCCTTATGTGTAAGGGGTATTGTCTGATTTATGAGGGGTAGCGTAGGCATGTTTGGTATGGTTGTGATAGTGGTGAGAAATGCTGCTTACTTGTATAGGTGTATTTTTTATTACTATCCCAGAAATGCCACTTCTAGAAAGTGTGCATTTATCTGTGCTTATGACTTTGGTGTTTTGCAGCTTGCCTCCAATCCACATCTGGGCAGACTGACAGTTGGGGCTTTGTGCATACTTCTCAGACAGCCTGAACACAGGGAGAGTTGAGGTGTCACAGAGGTGCATCTACATATTGTAAAGCCTTCCTGGGCTGAGAGAAGGGAGGGGCGGGGCACACCTGCATTTGTAAAGGCTGTGCCCTGGCCTCACACAATAGGCGTGTTTACCCCCCACTGATGTTTGGAGCCTGTGCTGGAGGAGAGAAAGGGCACTCCCAGAACCAGTTGTAACTGGTTGGAGCCCCCTCTCCTGGCCATTGTAAAACACACTGTAAACCTAGTATAAGTGCAGGGGAATTTTCCCCACAATTTAGACATCTTTTGGACATTCTTACCTGGAGCTGGACAGGACGCTGTTGAAAGGACCCACCAGGACCATCTTGGACTGCTGCTGCTGTGCTGACCTGTGAACTGCCTGGTCACCAGGAGGAACTGCCACTGCTGGTAACCCCTTGTTGTGCCGACCTGCTGCTGGGCTCTCCAGCCCTGCGCCCCCGTCTTCATTTGTTGTCTCCAGAGGCAGGGTGCTGTGGCCCCTGACCTCTGTAAACTTATTTCTGCACATGGAGGGCTGTTGTGATGAGGAAGCGCTGGGAGAGCGCTCCTGAGTGCACTGCATGCTTTTAAAAGTGCTTTTTCTGTCCCAGGATCACCATCGCAACCCGGGGTCTCTTTTGTGCCCCTTGCACTGTTTTTAGCGCTCTTTTGTGCCAGCAAGATCACCGCCGCAACTCGGGCTGCAAGGAAAGTTCCCGTGCTGGAAAAGCGTTCCTCGTTCCTAAAAGGTTCACCGTCGCGACCCGGCTGCAGGAGATTCCAGTGCGCTGGGGTCGCACTATCCACGGTGCCCCCAGGGCACCCAGAAAGGAGGATAGGAGCAAGTGCACTCCAAGGGCGAAGGGCGCTTCTTAACGCGCCCACGGGGCACCTGCAGGCACCATTCTTGGTGCCTACCCCACTCGACATCCCCAGTCGGGCTGAAAAGCGGCTTGCGCCCCACCTCGGGTGGAGCCGCGTAGGGAAGCAGGAGGAAAAGCCTTATCAGAGGCCCCTGCTCCCTTCTTCACTTTGGCAGCCGCACCGAGGTCGAGGACAGCTGCCTCCCACTAAGCAGCACACGGGGCGGAAAGGGAGTTCCCTTTTCCCCGGTCACTGCCCTAGGTGCGCGATCGCCCCAACTACTTGAATTTCTTGTGGCTTTTGGGCCCCCCCTCTTTGGAGAGGGCCATTAGGATCACGGGTCCCTGGAGGGGCCCGTTTCAAACACTACAGAGAGGGCGTTGATCGCCCCTCTCCCAGGAGCAGCACGTGGCCCTTGTGAGCGCACAGGAGCAGCGGGGGCCATCCATACTCCTCTCACTAGGCACAGGGAGCGCCCCCACACCAGGAAATAAGGTACTTTTCTAGTAATATAGTGGCTCAATCAGCCAAGTATGGACCTAGGAGAACTTATATGTTCTACCTGCTTTCCTGCCACTACATATGTGTGCTGATGTTCCTTGAATGGGCATGACTAGCTAATATGTATTTTTATGACTTGTGATATGTTCTCTAATGTTCCTTCTATGGATATTTAGGAGTTATTCATGACAAGTGCATGGAATTTTTACTGAAATTCCTGACTACTGCTTATGTTGCAGAATCCTGAGTGCATATGTGTTCTAATGTGACAAATGCATATTCTGCAGAGTATTAGTAACTTGTGTAACATTTTACTTACGTGTAATGTTGGTCTAATTATGTTTTGTGCAATAGAGATTATTTTTGCATAGCTCAGTGTTGTGTTTACTTTGTGGTGTACATTTTGGGTCACATGTGCTGTGTGTGTTGTGCAAACGCTTTGCATATTGCCTCTGGGATAGGCCTGACTGCTCGTGCCAAGCTACCAAGGGGGGGAGCAGGGATTATCTTGGACGTATAACTCCCTTGCCCTGACTAGAGTGGGTGAGTTCTGCCTGGCTGAGGTGTGATAACGCGTCCCGTCCTAGGTAATTTACTTACTCTGGGACTCGTTTTACGCCAATGAATCTTTTGACCCTGATTGGAGACACCTTAAGATGAGATAACTAATCAACATATCAATCAATAGATCAATAACCTCATCAATATTCACAGTTGCGAATCAATCAAATTAGTCAGTGACACTAATAAGAATCGGAACACACCATGACCCTTCAGTCATGAAGAACCACACAGAATTTAGTAAGATTTATGATATTTATTCTCTATTCATTACACTCTACTAGTAAGTTTATTAGTCTCAATACCAGAAAACAAATCAACAATGTCACAATATGGGAACTTGAATAAGACTTTATCAAAGGAAAGATCATGAACATTAAAACAAAGCACAACGTCAACATGAATCAACTTTAGCAGAGTATTAGCGCATTAGTCAACAAGGCATAGATTCAGTTCATTTGTCTATTTGCGTCCGTTTAGTGAACCCCTTAACTAACCTCGAATTAGCATTGGCATGTTGGGCTTCATGCAAAACTATTTAGCAGAACAAATTTAGAAAACATCTAGCGAGGGTCTCTATCAAAGAAGCAGTTGGTACCTAGAAAGGAAAGGCAAACAGACAATTACAACTTCATAATTATATAGTTACCCTCCGTAATGGGTCAGCATACAGAGTCAGTCTTCGTCCTCAGGACATCAGTTAATTCGCCATCAGCCAGGAAACGCAGCAAAGTTCAGCAGGCCAAAGTAATAAGGAACACTTCCCTCATAAAGAGGAAAAGTATGAAATGGGCAAAGCAAGGATGTGGATGGTTTGAGGAATCAAACAGCAAAGTCTCTAAGACAGAGTGTCATAGTAACAGCATGAATTGGCAAAATGGCTAGGAAGGGCTGGAGAATGGCAGAGAATGGCAAGGATAATGGCCGATTTCTTCTTGTGACTCGGGATTATATTAATCTTGTTCTACAGTCCCCTAATTTCCAATTGGGCAAATTTTGGTGCATCAGTATCTCTATCCAATAATTAACTCATCACCTCACTAGGATTTTCACTTTAGAACAGTTCTCACATAGTTTATTGGCTCCTGTAATTGACGTCTCCAACGGGTAGAATGTCAGGTACAAACTTTTATTCTCGCAGTCTCAGTCAGTGATCCCATTGTCTTTACCAGTTCAGGTGACCTTGTACCTGTTGCAAGTTTACACTGTTGCATTCAGCAAGAATGTCTCCTTGAGCAAGTCGAGTCTCATGAGAAAGAATTTACTACAGTTACACACATCTTCTAGCTTCTGGAAAAGTACGGCTTTATGTCCTTCAGTAAGTCAGCACATTGCACGTTAGAAAAAACACATTTAATATGAGACCGGGCTGCTAGGCCCGACTCAGGCTAAGTCCTAGTGATTAATTTAGCAAAACCTTAACATATAACTCTTTATACTAATACAGACCCACACATTAGTACATTAATAATTCATCATTAGTCAATTTAATCAATCATCGTATACATTAGTGGCCACTCCCCGTGGGCACATTTCAAACATGCATTTAGTAAAAGCACAGAAACACATTTTCTATGCTGCATCATTATACATTCATTTGCAAGCTTTTCATGTTAATTTTTGATTATAAAAGCTATGCTCAAACAGGTGCATACCCTAGCCAACCAGAAACCTCATTTCTAACAGAAGGAGACTTTCTTGAATTTCCGGAGACCTTCTGCTCCAGAATGAAGGCTCCAAGTAAGTTACAAGTCAGCCTAATTGTTGCTGTGTCAGTGCTGCACCATCCATGTTGGAATTGTTTAGCAAAGCAGTGAAGGAGAGCCCTGATCTATCCATGAACTGCTCGATAGATATATGGACCAGTTGTCAAACCACAGAATGTATGAGCATCACTTCACACTGTGTCACCTTTAAGGAGGATAAATTTTGGATAGCCACTGATCTCCCCATGGCGGATACTTTACCATGCATTTGGAAGCATGCAACAGTTGTAATATTGTCTATGGAAAAATCCCATTCAGCTGCCAACATCCTGGAAGAATGTAACACTAAGGTCTGCGAATGGTTGCAACCCAGTGGTCCTGCCACTGAAAATGGCAGTAATATTGTCAAAGATATGGTTGGTGGAGGATACTTTCAGACTCATATAACTGGATTGCATTCACTTCAGCTATTCCTTCAAAATCCAGAAACATCTTGGGATCATTCTGCAAACTAACAAAGTCTCTGTTAAAGCCCTTGTACAGTAAGTCTTTACCCATTTAAATGACACATTCTACATGTTGCAACACCTGTTTGAACCTGAAAAGCTATCAATAATTGCGTACTACAAAGGAGAATATGTGACTGTCAAAGCCATGACAAGAGGTTGACCACAGGGATGGTGGAGTTATTTACCCAAATGCTACTGCCTTTCATGAATTTCACAAAGGAAAGTGCCAAGCCATTCTCTTGTTGCATATGCTGAATTTGCAAACAGTCAAACAGTCAAACAAACATACACAAATGTCAATACATTTGCAGCTGTGTTGATCAGTAGCTTGGTCCTTAAAACAAACATCAGAGAATGCTAAAAACGATTGTGCACTCTGAAAAGTGTGCATGTATCAAAATACTGGATACACTCTACCAACGTTTCAGTTTTAATGATTAGATTTCTCTATTTACTACAATGGATTATGAAAATGAGTGACCTAGAAGATGAATGATTGCAACTTCAAGGTCACAGCAGAGGTATTGCCTTCAATCTCTGGAAAACATTGTGGTGTTCTGAGTCCAGCAGTATGTTGTCACTGTCATCTTTTACTAAGCCAACAACATCAACAGCATCATTTTCACATCCAAAATCTGCAATTGATTAGTTTGTAAATATTTCAAGACTTAACTCTAACACACAGACAGGTCCAAAACCGATTTTTTTTTCACAATTATGCTGATGGGAAAGATGATATGACACTACTTGGATGACTACTTGGATGACTAAACTGAAGTTCACTTGGATCAAAAACAATTGCCCTATTGGCATGGCAAACAATAACTGTGGCCGGACCGCAATATGCTGGCAATAAATATCCTGCATGTCACGTGGCCATTGTATCATCAGATCAACTGTTTAGTTCAGCTGGGGTAATTGTCACAGTCAGGACCAATCTCTCTCTCAAAACCGTGCAGAGATTCAAATATTCAATTTCTTAGTCGGCATTGCAGAGGAGGCAGTTTAGTGGTTGTGGCTGCTGTATGTGATGGTCCATTCAGCCACCTGTGGTGGCAGAGGCAATGATGCCTTGTTCTCACTACCACCCTCTGGACACAGGAGAAAGAAGGAACCAATTATACCATCTCATCCTTCTCCTCAGTATCACCAGGTGATGAAAGTCCACTGCAATCACCTTCATTTTCTGGAAGTACAACTGTATAGCTACCACCAGCTGTTACTCACCACCTTAGTCGCAATGCATGGAGCTCATGGCTGGCAATTTGACTGGAAAAGTACTATTTGTTGTGAGAAAAAAAGAAAGGAGCATTGTTAGAAATGGTGTCTTTGGTTGGCAGTCAGGTTACCCCCTGTCCAAGCAAGGACCCTCACTCTAGTCGGGTTAAGTCACACAAAATCCAAATTACCCTGTGACCACCCTCTGGTAGCTTGGCACTGAGCAGTCAGGCTTAACATAGAAGGCAATGTGTAAAGTATTTGTGCAATAAATCATACAATAACACCATATAGCACCACAAAAATACACCACACAGTGTTTAGAAAAATATGTAATATTTATCTGGGTATTTGCAGGTCAAAACGATAAAAGATGCAATAAGAAATTGTAGATATATCACTGAAAAGTGATAGGAAGTGTCTTAAGTCTTTAAAAAGAAAACAAAGTCTCTTTCAAGCACAAAGTACCTGGTTTGGAGTGAAAAATCTCCGCAAAGGGACGCAGAGGAGGAGATGCGTGGAAAAATGGTGTGTGCATCGGTTTCGCCCCTTCACACATGGACTTGCATTGTTATTTTTCATGCGGGGAAGACGTGCGTCGATTTCCGGTGCGCGGACAGATCTCCTCTGTGGGTCGCAGGGTTTTCAGACGCCCCGGGGTCTGTGTGTGGAATCCTGGGGTTGTTGTCCGGCTGCGCGTCGTTCCGGTGGGCTGTGCATGGAATTTTCTTCCTCACGGCAGGCGCTGCGTCGTTTTCCTCTCTGGAATTCGGGCGGCGTTGTCCAGGCGGGCCGTGCGTCGAATTTCCGGTCGCAACGCAGGCGTCGCGTCGATCTTTTCCTTGCGGGATCGAGCGTTATCTTTCCGGAACGGCGTGCCCTGAATTTTTCACCGTGGAGCAAACTGTGCGTCAAATGTTTTGGCGCACAAGGAGTCCAGTTGAAAGATAGAAGTCTTTTTGGTCCTGAGACTTCAGGGAACAGGAGGCAAGCTCTATCCAAGCCCTTGGAGAGCACTTCTGCAGTAAGGCAAGAGTTCAGCAAGGCAGCAGGCCAACACCAAGGCAGCAGCCCTCAGTAGAAAGCAGTCAGGTGAGTCCTTTGAGCAGCCAGGCAGTTCTTCTTGGCAGGATGCAGGTTCTGGTTCTGGTTTCTTCACCAGCAAGTGTCTGATGAGGTAGGGCAGAGGCCCTGTTTTATACCCAAATGTGCCTTTGAAGTGGGGGAGACTTCAAAGAGTGGTTTAGAAGTGCACCAGGTCCCTTTTCAGTTCAATCCTGTCTGCCAGGGTCCCAGTAGGGGGTGTGGCAGTCCTTTGTGCGAGAGCACGCCCTCCACCCGCCCAGCCCAGGAAGACCCATTCAATATGAAGATGTATGCAAGTGAGGCTGGGGTGTGTCTGAGTGAATGCACAAGGAGCTGTCAACTAAACCCAGCGAGACGTGGATTGTAAGGCACAGAAAGATTTAAGTGCAAAGAAATGCTCATTTTCTAAAAGTGGCATTTCTAGAATAGTAATATTAAATCCAATTTCGCCAATCAGCAGGATTTTGTATTACCATTCTGGCCATACTAAATATGCCCTTCCTACTCCTTTCAGATCAGCAGCTACCACTTCAATAATGTATGAAGGCAGCCCCAATGTTAGCCTCTGAAGGGAGCAGGCCTCACAGTAGTGTAAAAACGAATTTAGGAGTTTTACACTACCAGGACACGTAAACTACATAGGTACATGTCCTGCCTTTCACCCACACAGCACCTTGCCCTAGGGGTTACCTAGGGCACCCATTAGAGGTGACTTATATGTAGAGAAAGGGGAGGTTTAGGCTTGGCAAGTACTTTTAAATTCCAAGTCAAGGTGACAGTGAAACTGCACACACAGGCCTTGCAATGACAGGCCTGAGACAAGATAAAGGGGCTACTTAAGTGGGTGGCACAACCAGTGCTGCAGGCCCACTCGTAGTATTTAATCTACAGGCCCTAGCCACATATAGTGCACATTACTAGGGACTTATAAGTATATTAAATAGTCCAATTGGGTATGATCCAAGGTTACCATGTTTAAAGGGAGAGAGCATATGCACTTTAGCACTGGTTAGCAGTAGTAAAGTGCGCAGAGTCTAAAAGCCAGCAAAAACAGTGCCCAAAAAGTGGAAGGAGGCATGCACAAAGTTAGGGGTGATCACCTAAAGCTGTCGGGTCTAACAAGCATGAATTGGAGCATCCATTGCAAATATGTTTGTATAATCAGTCACACAAACTGTGTTCCTGCTTCTCTGGTGCCTCTGGAACTGTTCTTATGTGGCTGTGAGTCCATTTAATTTCTATTTGCAGTATTTTGCATTAATTATGTCACCACAAGCACCTATATATTTAAGAATTTGCTCAAATCGAAGAAAAAGAAAAATAGAAATATTTAAATAAAATATTTCATGGGGTGAGATTCTTTTCACCAAACACTTAACTTGTTTAAAAAAAGAGTAATATGCATTGCCATTGAAAACACTGACCTTTTAATTGTATGCTTCTCAATTTATTTTAATATTTAATGTAACATTAATCAAGCTACTTGATGGGCAGAATGATGTGTGGAAAGCTATTAGTGCATGATTACATTAATTACAGTGGCCCTACTCCTCAATCACTCCACAAATCTCAGTCCACACAGCACACCCCCACCTAACATTCATTACCTGTACAAAAAGGGGTAAGAGAGCAAGTGAGTGTTTACATATTGTTACCATTTTAAGTCAGGTTTTGAGCTGGGTTTGGTTTGGCTATGGACAGTTAATGGAAGGTAGAAGACGGACTAGAGTAAGAAATGACATACGAAAAGAAGAAGAGGGAGAATGTGTGGCATGTGTTAGGGATGAGATTGGAATCAGTAGATATGGGTTAGGCAACCAGATGTTTGAAGTAGCAATGAAGGAAAGGAATGTCCTAAAAACACAACAAATTCACCAGTTGTCTTAGACAAATAACTTTACCATACCACTTATCCCAGCAGGCACTTCTTATGCCATTGTCCCTTCTTCTCATCCTTCTCTTAAGCATTTAGCTTGGCAGCCTCTGGAAAACAAAGGGCCAGATTTACAAGGCCCTATCACCACTGAAGGGTCACTTTTAGTGATGCTCAGGTGGCGCTGTGCCCTGTGCCATATTTACAAGGTGGCATTAAGCTACTTTTTTGTGGCTTAACGCCAGCTTGTAAATATGGACATGCAGCACTTTCCGAGGAAGGGGAGTTCAATTACTGTTGCTGTGGGTGTGCCACAGCAACACTCATTGCATTTTGATGCTGCCCCAGATTTACGAGTTTTTGTGAACCTGCGGCAGCACCAAAATCGAATGCCAACTCAGTGCTGGCGTTAGCATGGCATAAACGAGGAGAAATGCTTTAATCTCTCCTCGTTTATTGCTCTTTCTATTTGTGCTGCATTCTGTAGCACACATAGAAAGAGCAAAAGGCCACTGAAGATTGTTTTTGTGCAGGAAGGTGTCCCTTCCAGCACAAAAACAATCTCCCCCACAGTGCAGCCATCCTTGCACCATGGAAAATTGTGGCTGCGTTGACACTGTGCACCAAAATGTGGCCAACACAGGGGTGCGCCGTATTGTAATAAATCGCTACCAAATTTGGTCCAGCGTCATGAGCTGTCATTTTCTAGTTAATCCGGCTCAAAGTACTTATTTAGTAAAAGTCAGTATGAGCTGCAGTATTTTTACATGCAAAAAACAATCTAACAAATGGGAATTCACAGCTAACCCGAAGAATCTATTCAGAAAGTGTACAATTTAAAAATGAAGAAATCACAAAATTGAATAATAGAAAAAATTAATAATGTTGGAAAAGCTATACAAGTATAAGGAAAACAATGATTAAGGGAATTACGAGTGAACTGCAGGATGAGTAACAGGGTGGTTAATGATGTCTCCGTCAGAAAAGAGTAAGAAAAAAGGGAATAACAAGAAAGGCGCTGAGGGTGTACAGACTTTAAAGAAGATAAAGAGAATGCTTGAAGAAAGTTAGGAATAACGCAAAAATAAAAATGCAGTTTCCCAGAAGCTCATACCGCATATCACAATAAGTGGTACTGTTTATTGAAATCTAAGAAGAGTAAATCACTAATTATACATGATTTACTGGCACCAGAGGAAATGTCTTCTGTTGTGGTGGTTGTGAAAGAGGATGCCTTCCTTCTCCTGGCCCAACTCTTCCTTGGTGTTCGGACAAGAGGAAAAAAAAGAAAACTCTGATTACTAGTTGTGCTACTTACAATACCTTTAAAGTGCTTGTAATAAGGATTTACAGGCAAACAAATATGTTGCTTGAGTAACACAATTCCCACCTAAAGATCAATCCTAGAAAGAATTCCCTGTTATATATATTAGTTACAATCACAAACCATATTCCTCCTCCACTACCTTCATATGTTTTTGCTACTGTTGCACTAAAGCTTGAGGAATCCAGAATGGGGTAACTTGTGGCGCTCTCACCAGGTTTTGTTATCTAGAATCCTTTCCAAACCTCAAAATGTGGCAAAAAAATACATTTTCCTCACATTAGGAGACACAAATTTCCTTCCATCCAGCACTTTCCCACATCCCCCATTAAAAATGGTACCTCACTTGTGTGGGTAGGCCTACTGCCCGCTACAGGTAATGGCCCAAAACACAACATGGACACATCACATTTTCCCAAAGAAAACTGACCTGTTTTTTGCAAAGTGCCTAGCTGTGGAGTACGGTCTCTAGCTCATCCGGCACCTAGGAAAACCTAGCAAACCTGGACATTTTTAAAAACTAGACACCTAGGGGAACCCAGGATGGGGTAACTTGTGGTGCTCTCACCAGGTTCTGTTACCCAGAATCCTGAGCAAAACTCCAAATTTGGCAAAAAAAACTTTTTTCTTACATTTCTGTGCTGCAAAGTTCTGGAATCTGAGAGGAGTCACAATTTTCCTTCTACCCAGCACATTCCCCCACGTCCCCAGATAAAAATGGTACCTCACTTGTGTGTGTATACCTAGTGCCCTCAACAGGAGGTGCCCTAAAACACTACCTGAACACATTACAATTATCAATTACAAAACTACCTGTTTGTGCAGTGGGGGCACCTGGGTTTTACATCCTGGGCTCAGCAGCCATCTAGGGAAACATACAAAACACAGACATTTCTGAAAACCAGACACCCGAGGGAGTCCAGGGTGGTGTGACTTGTGTGGATCCCCCAATGTTTTCTTACCCAGAATCTTCAGCAAACCTCAAATTTAGCTAAAAAATCACATTTTCCCCATATTTTTGTGTGGGATCACCGCACCGGCACAAATTTCCTACCACCCAACGTTCCTTTCGGTCTCTCGATAAAAATAATACCTCACTTGTGTAGGTGGGCCAAGTGCCTGTGACATGGAAGAGCCAAAAACTTGTGGAAATCGAGAGGGAACCAAAGTGGGTCCAAAAGGGCAGTCTGAAAAAAAAAATGTAGGCTGACAAGTGGGGCAGAATTTCTATTGGTATAGATGCGACAATGCTGGGTGTGAGGAATTTTGTGAATTCCTGCAGGTTCCGGAAGGTTCCATCATACAAATGTGGAAAAAATGTGTGATTTGCAGCAAAGTTGGAGGTTTGCAGGGCATTGTGGGTAAGAAAATGGTGTAGGTACATGTGAAGCAAACCACCCTGAACTCACCCAGATGTTTAGTTTTCAGATGTGTCTAGGTCTCATAGATTTTTCTACATGGCAGCATCACAAAGTCCAAAAAGTGCAGCCCTCACCGTTCCAAGTGAGACTATATTGAGAGTTAGAAAAGCTCTCATGGCCCAAATGTAAAACCAAAACCCAAAATAATCAAATGTTCTCTTGCTTGCCATTGGATAAGATATTTTACTGTGTGGGGGGAGAGCTGAAAGACTGTTACCCTCTTCAGTTGGGGTGGGGGCATTACCATGCCCATACTGGTTGGTAGCAACCACCCCACTATTTTTTTTTTTTTATTCCCTGGCATCTAGTAGGCTTTCTGCCCCCCGGGGAGTGGATCGGGGGTAATTGCCCCATCTGCCCACCGGTGAGCACAACAACTTTGTACCCATTCATTTACGGTTTGGGTGTGGCCAAACCCACACCCTATTTTTCAGAAAAAAAAATATTCCCTGGTGTGTGGTGGGCTTTCTGCCCCCCTTGGGGCAGATGGGCCTTACAAAAATGAGCTGATCTGCGCCCAGGGGGGCAGAAATGGCTAACAGTAACATGCCCCCATGGGGAACCACCCTTGCCTAAGGGATCACCCCCATCTGTAAACAACTTTTTTTTTAAATCCCTGGTACCTAGTGATTTGGGCTCCCCCTTGGGGGCAGATAAGGAAAATAGGCTGATCTGCCTCCAAAAGGGGCAGAAATGTCTTAAAACAAATCTGCCCCGGAGGGAGTGACCCTTGCCTAAGAGGTCCCTCCACTTGTGTGAAATTGGTGCAAAAACAAATCCCTGGTATTTGGTGGTGTGTTCCCACCTTGGGGGCAGGTTGACCTAAGAAAAATAGTCTGATCTGCCCCCAAGGTGGACAGAAATGGCCTAAAATGAAATTTCCCCCAGGGGAGAAAAACTAGGCTAAAGGGTCGCTCCCCATCTGTAAAAAAAATTAAAATCCCTGGTACCTAGTGGTTTCTGCCCCCCTTGGGGGCAGAGCTTCATAATTAAAATGGGCTGATCTGCCCCAAAGGGTTGCAGAAATAGCCTAAAACAAATTTGCACCTCTTGGGGGGGCGGCCCTTGCCCAAGGGGCTGCTCCCTTTATTTGTTTACTATAAGTAAACAAACTCCCTGAAGTCTAGTGGGCATTTCTGCAGCCCGATCGCTTTACAATCGGTCTGAAGAAATGCTCAGAAAGATATGAAGGAAAGGAAAAGCCTTTGTTGTTTTTCAGTGATTTTTAAAAAAATTAACTTAAGTTTGGGGTGATCACCAAGCAGGGGTAGATAAAAAGGAGGATTCCGATAGACATTTCTTCTCTGCAATTCTCCATACAAATTTTAGGACATGTTTCAGAAAAAATGGATGAAAAGAATTACACAAAATTTGGCTGCAAGTAATAGCTTTACTCAGAAAGTGTGCTGTTTGTGGTATTATAATTTACTGGAAATCTGCTCAGCCATTTTTGAAAAACAAAAGTTCAAAAGTAGTGGTTGGACCTTTGAGAATACCACAGTATTCCAACTGTACAGCAAATTAAATAAATAGAGTAATCTTATTGGTCAAGAGGACTTTTTTCCTCACCATCTTCACTGGTCAGTCTGTGGCACCCAGGAATGAGATTGGATGGCCGCAACATCAACATTGATCTTGTTGTGGCTGCCATTACAGGATACGGGGACAGGTTCCCCATGTACTGAATTAAAAAATAATTTAAGTCATAAGAGTGCAAGCTGGAAGTGCACTGACTTCCTGAAGCTTGTGGTGGGGGAGGGATGCTCAGAGGAACATACTTTGGTTACAAATGAAAGTAAAAATGTTTTTCCATGCTGAGACACCCATGAGCGGTGAGAGGTGTAGGTGTGAATGGGGGATGGCCTGACCATTGAGTGCTGGCCAGCGGAGGTGGGGGGATTGACTGCCCACTTGGAGTTGGTCACAGGGCTAAACCTCTGCTACATAAAAAAGTAATGCTCAGTGAGAAATTTGGGTGAATATGGTTGCATATCCCTTTGAACAGTATGGATAGGAATATTAGTATGATCTTCAATTACATTATGGCTGGAAGGAGGGTACAGTTAGTCCAGTAAACTATAACTGGTGAATGAAAAGTAAAATGTTACTACTACACTTATAATGAAAGCAGGGCCATCTTTATCTCTAACACAAATTAGGACTTGCATGTATGAGAGCGGGCTTACACATGTAGGCAAAAGCAAAAAAGGACAAAAATGATTTGAAAAAAATCTTCTAACTAAGGCAACTCACTATAAAAATGATGCTGTGTAAGAACCTAAGCTGAAAAGAAAGCAAAAAAAATAAAACACATTTAGTTATACCTCTCCGCATGACATGACACAGCAGACAGCAATGTTTTATCAGGCAGAACGGTCACTTTCTTCTGGTATTGTTAGAAATGGGGTTTCTGGTTGTCTAGTGCATGCACCTAAACCAGGCTGAACCCACAGACTCTAGTCAGGTCAAGGGAGTTACACACTCAAGATAACCCCTGCTGACACCCTTGGTAGCTTGGCACGAGCAGCCAGGCTTATCCCAGAGGCAATGTGTAAAACTATTGCACAGTACACACAACAATGTGACACACTATCCCCATCACAAATAAAACATACACCAAGTTATATAAAAATAAACTGCATTGTACAGAACACAACACAACATGTCAGTAATACCCTGCTTCCTAAGCAGTTGTCAGAACATTACACAGTACTATTACTCTGCAAAAGCCAGCAGTAGTCTTAAAACACATAGGTTACTGGTTATTCTGCAACATAAGCAGTAGTCAGGTTGTCATTATTACCATAAATGCACATGTCATAATAATAAGCTCGTAATCACAACTGCCAAAACATTATCATAAATGTACATATGAGAACTACCTTGTGTAAATGTAACAACAACACCATGACTGTACATTCAAGGAAACATTTGCATGTGGCGTAGGTCCTACGACTCACCCAAACCAGTGAGTACCTTTCTGGTACCCTCGTTCTCCTGTGGCTGAGAGATCCCACTACAATCCCCCGTAAGCAGAGCACTCGACGAGGAATCACCAAACCCACTGCGTGGCTCCAGACTCTCGCTCGTCTTCTCCTGGGGCTGCGGCGGTGATGCACCAAAGGGGCACTCTCCACAGCACTCTATCCCCGGGGGCACTCCACAGACCGCAACCGCTCCTGGCCTTGCTTATGACGACTATCCGGGTTGCGGCAGTGATTTCCCAGTCAGGAAGACAAGGCAAAAGTGGTCTTAATGCGGCTAAACAAATAAAAGTACCTGCTCCGCATGCACTTCCAGCAATACTAAAGGGGAGTAAGGCACCATTCATGTTCTATGCTCCAACACAGGAATATTAAAATGTAGCGCTGTCCTTGTGCTTGAAGCTGTAAGATGGTAGGGGAACAGGGGCCTCAGCACCCAGCCCCTGGAGACAGTAAAAGGGAGCACAGGGCAGTAGGGCCCAAACAAGTAGCTCAGCACAAGGAGTTGCAGTCAGTGGCAGTTCCTCCTAGTGATCCAGCAAGTCCTGGTCAGCACAACAGCAGCAGTCCAAGGCGTCTCTTGGTGAGTGCCTCCAGCAACATTTTGTGTCTGGTTCAGTGGTCCATTTATGTCTCTCCAAACATGGGGAAAACCTCCTGTACTTATACTCAGTTTTGCACAAGCTTTGACAAAGAGAGGGAGAAGAGGTACCAACCAGTTCCAACTAGGTCTAGGAGTGTCCCTCCCTTCTCTAGCATAGGCTCCAGACATCAGTTGGGGATATATGAGTCCTTTGTGTGAGGCCAGGGCACAGCCTTTACAAATGCAGGTGTGTCCCGCCTCGCCTTCTCCCAGTCCAGGAAGACCATTCAAAATGCAGATGCACCTCTGTGACACCTCCACCCTCCCTGTGTACAGGCTCTCTGAAAAGTATGCACAAAGCACAGCTGTCACTCTGCCCTAGACATGGATTGGAGTAAAGCTGCAAAACACCAGAGTCATAAGCACAGAAACAATCTCCCTTTCTAGAAGTGGCATTTCGATAATGGTAATAACAAATTCACCTACACCAGTAAGCAGCACTTCTCACTACCATTACAACCATACCAAACATGCTTACGTTACCAATCATAGATCAGACAATACCCCCAAGACATAAGGCAGGTCATTTCCAATGCAATCCTTTGAGCAAGGCAGCCCTCACAACAGTGAGAAATCAAGTAGGCTGTTTGTCACTACCAAAACAGGCCATACAACCAGGCACATGTCCTGCCTTCCACATACATAGCACCCTACCCATAGGGCTAGCTAGGGCCTACCTTAGTTAGATTCCAGGTCTCTGTGGCATCAAACTGCGCACACAAGCCCTTCACTAGCAGGCCTGAGACAGGTTTGAAAGGCTACTTCAGTGGGTGATGCAAGCAGTGCTGCAGCCCCACTAGTATAATTCAATTTACAGACCCTGGGTATAGGGTTACCACTGTACAAGGGACTTGCAGGTAAATGAAATGAGCTAATTAGGTGTAAGCCAATCACGCAAACTTTAGAAGGGAGAGCACTTGCACTTTAGCACTGATCAACAGTGATAAAAGTGCTCAGAGTCCTACCTAGAGCCAACAGCAAGAGGTCAGAAAAATGGGAGGAGGAAGGCAAAATTGTAGGTATGACCCCTCAAAAAGGGCCAGGTCCAACAGGCAACATTTTACAACGGCATCAGGACAGTGCAGTACACAGGCTGCACATAGGACAGATCAGCAGTTCAGAACTAGTTGGGCTTATTAGTGCTGAACCTTATAACAAAATATGGAAGTTAAAACTAAGACTTTATTCTTCAGAAGGCAGCAAGGAGTAAAAGGGATTCTCAAGAAGTAGACAGTAGCTGGACATCTTCAGCGCACCAACATGAACTAACTCTCAGTTTTTCAAATTTTCTCACTAAATAGAAGTATGCACAATTTACTCATTAGTCCATTAGGCGGGTTCACTTGAGGTTTCACATTCAGTGCCTGATTTATGAAAAATTAGCGCTGCCATTGCGTCATTTTTTGCTGCGAAAGAGGCGCAAACGTAAACAAAATATAATTATATATTGTAAGTTTGTGCTGCTATTGCGTCAAAAAATGATGCAAAGGCGGCGCTAACTTTTCATAAATCAGGCCCTCACTGTCCAATGGCTGTTGATGGCACCATCAAGTTTGCAATTATTCCAGATTTTCCTCTTCAAACGTACATTGACATTTCAATGATTTCGCACAGTTCAGACAAAATATGACATCATCTAATAGTTTGCAACATCAGGATATTCTCTCACGATACGCTAAATGAACTAATATATGTTCATGGGAATCATAAATTTCCCATCTTTTTCTGAGCTAGAACAATTAATGCTACATAATTAATTCTTAAACATGGTTCTTGCCTTCAATACAATAGGACATTCAACATCACACAGCAACCCGGGAAAAGTATGCAGAAGAGAGGGAACATAATAAACAAGTGATTTTCCATGACTGCTGTAAAATGAATCTTTCAGGACTAGTCAAGCTATGAAAGCCTTAATGCACATTAACACAATTAATACATTATAAACCTATTGTGCATCTTACAATTCAAATCATTTATGCAAAGCAAATTATTTAATTGCAAACATTATTTATGACATGTTAGAGCAATTTTAAATGTGTATTTATTTTCCTGCACACATGTAACTCACATTAATAAAATGAACGTGTTCAATAAATATGTTGAACTCATATTCATTTAATTCTAATATTCATTTTTAATAAAAAACACACTTAACTTCAAGTAATTTTAATACTTCATTTAATGCAAAACTTTCATATAAAAACATATTGCATAATACAAATGGCGGACAGATGGTCCACCATATTTCAAATGTGCTCATTTTACAACTCATGTTATTTTCTCTGCTAGGCTTTTAATGCAGGTAAATTAGGGCCAGATGTATCAAGGTTTTTTTCATTCGCAAACAGTGCAAATGCCCGTTTGCGAATGCAAAAAGCCAGTTCAGAATGTATGAAAGACATTCTGAACGCAATTTTAAGGAATCGTAAAAATAGCGATTCCTTAAAATTGCGACCCTGTTTAGAGAGTCGCAAATTGCGACTCTCTGAATAAGAAATTGCAAATGAGGATTCCTTATTTGCGATTTCTTAGCACATGTATGAAGCCATTCCTAAATGCGATTTGGGCATTTAGGAATCGCTATTTACCACCAGGTTGAACCTGGTGGTAACCATGTGCAAAATTAAAAAATGCTTTTAAAATTCATTTTTAAAATGTACATGTAAAGCACACATGCCCTTTTGGCATGTGTGCACCTTACATGTCCCCCACATTTTTTTTGGGGTGCAGCAGAGGGGGCCTTAGGCCCCCCAGTACCCTGGGGTTTTGCATTTCCAAAAATGCTATTTCTGGTTAAGAAATCGCAATTTTGGAAATGCAAAGAATTTGCAGATATGAGCCAACATGCTCATAGGTGCGAATGGGGACAGATTCTCTATTTGCGATTCAGTAATAGCATTTGTGATTTTTAAGAAATCGCTATTACCGAATCGCAAAAATCATACATACCTTTTTGCTTTTTTGAACTAGCGATTTCTTAAAAATCGCTATTTGAGAATCGCAAATCGGTTGTATGTTACATCTGCCCCCAAGTCACCATATGGTTACTTCTATACCACTGATATATTAATAAAAATGTATCTCTCTCACCCTTATTTGATTTTTTTCAACTTGTCAGAGGCCACGTCCTAAGTGCCGTAATGTTGCCCACAACATATTATTAAACTACTTTCTGACATGGGCATCGCCAACATTTCTGAGCTAAGGCAGATATGTCTTGCCATGTTAACCTGGTAATCTGCTTTCAGTTTTGAGAAAGATAACATTTATCACAAAGCAAGGAAAAGAACAAACGGCAAATAAAAACTGAAATAAAACAGTCATTTTAAGCAGTAATGTCCACATAAAAATAAATAAAGAACTTGATTCCAACTACTTTGTAGGCTACTTTTTTCACCAATGGGTATAAGTAAATGCATAAAATTCCATTACATTTTGAGAAAAGAGCACCCCAAATATCGTTTTGGATGCATGTCTTACTATTTTCCCAAATGCTGAGAAATCACTGATGTAGTCATATTGACAAGCATGATCTCTGTTTTGCTGTGATTGCCTTCATGCTCTCCATACTTAATGCATGGTAGTATTATTTGAAATAACTCATGAATAACCAGTATCTCTGGCTTTAAAAGGAGATCTATATCATCTGCATGAAGCCTTAACATTCCTTATAGAGGGTGATATTTTTTCTGCATTGTGAATTGATATAACAAGACACTTTATGAATACAGTAAATAAAGAGTCTCATTACAACCCTAGCGGTCTTAAGACCGCCAAGGTGGCGGTGGCGGTTGGACCGACAGCCACATTACGACCGTGGTGGTAGCACAGCTGTAGGACTGCCAGCACCACCACTCCACTGCCACAGGACAGACTGGTGCTGCTGGAGGTCCTAATCCATCAGGGCATTAAACTGCTGGCGGAGATGGGGTGCAGGGAGCCCCAGGGGGGGCACTGCACTGGCCATGAACTTGGCATGGGTAGTCCAGGGCCCCCCCCTTGCCCACCCTGTTGTGATGATCACTGTCTGCTTTGCCTGAGACAGTTGTGTAGGCAATTTTCTGCTAGGCCAGGGGGTGTAAAATCTTCTTCCACCCACTTCTGCAGCAGCTAACTCGTAATAGGGCCCTCAGGGAGCCCTCCGCACTGGTAGCAACCTGCACTTTGGGACTTCAGAGGACGATGTAAACCGTCCAATAAAGTAATATTGACCCCCATAATGATAAAAATGACAATGGCAGCATTGTGGCATTTTAATAGAACCAAGCAATCAACCATGTCAGATGGAACGGGAAGACTATACTAATGATCAACATTGTCACTCGTTGAATCAATGTTATGCAGAAGGCTTTATACTGCTTGACTTGAAAGTCATCTTCTCTCCATGTCTCAGCAGGCTACAATTGCTCCTGCAACCTCTACTATATGAATAGGTGCTAGTAATTGCTCTAACGTATTGATTTAATGGGTGTAAAGGAATCTGTGACAAGAGCTTCTCTATTTCAACCAAAGGGGCCTTTATAGGGTATGCTGCATAAATGAGATAATAACAAAGATCTCTGAGTGCAATGTGCAGCTTTTAGGTCATCATACGTTTCTTTGGAACGAGTTCTCATGCCTCTTTCCCTGCATTTCCAGAGATTCGCAGAGGTCATAAAATGTCTCCTGTCCCATTAATATTCATGGGGTGGGAGGTTCTGGGACCAGTTTTGTGATTTGATCGATTAGTACATCTGTTGTACACCAAAGTGTTGTGCGGAAAAATGCATGTCATTTCAACAGGTGGTGTGCTCTTCCCTAGTTTGCGAAATGCCCTTTTTACCTTTCAGCAAATGCTTTTCAGATCACAACTCATACTGCATAGCCAGACATACCCAGGAGTTCAACCTTACCAAAATAGGTATTGATATTTACCTACTGATGGAGCCATGGGTGCTGATGTTTTTGTCCTGGAACCTGAGCAGAGACTGTAGGGTGCAAGAACCCTAAAAGGGCATGAGCAGCAAGT
Source organism: Pleurodeles waltl (assembly GCF_031143425.1). Lineage (NCBI taxonomy): Eukaryota > Metazoa > Chordata > Amphibia > Caudata > Salamandridae > Pleurodeles > Pleurodeles waltl. The sequence goes on from NC_090446.1 coordinate 1,423,582,247, forward strand.
GACTGCCACATGGTTGCAGAAGGTGGTGTCATAACTTGTGTTACAGTCCAGAAGAAGGATCAAATTTGTGACTGTGTGGCTAGAAGCAAAGATGATCAGAAGGCTAGTACCTAAAACCTAGGAAAGGAAAAAGTGGAATTTGTCAACTGCAGACCCGTGAAAAAATGCCAATAGGACCCTCTAAGAACATTCTGTAATTTCTCCCCTCACCATCCACAGTCCTTTCTTGGCGAATCCTACACTGAATATGGGCCCATTAGGGATCAATTACATTTTCCAACCATACTACTGGAATACTGAGGCAGGTGGATCATTTAATCTGCCCTATTGGCAACCAGCGAAGCACCAGAGCTGTTCCAGTTGGAGGAGCTATCTAGCAGGAGCATCGGCCTCGGGCCCTCCTGGCTCATCTGGACATCGGACAGCTTTATGATAAACTCTTGGTTCCCATAACCATGGTGGAGACCTTGACTATCTGGGAAATTGCAGGTAAATTAACTGGCAGAGAGAAAGTTGCTTCCTCTTCAGAAGATAAACCCACATGGAACCTCGAGGACTAGTCATGGCTCACAACCCTTAACATCCTACATGTGAACGTAAAATGAGTCCCCTTTTAAAATAATCCCAGAACATTTAGAGCCAAAATGTTGGAGGGTTGAGTGTACAACATTTGATTAGGCTTGTAACATTAGGGCCTAGGCAAAATGTGTAAAAACATCCATAATTAGCAAATAGCCTGACATATCTAATATGTACTTTCAGAGAGGAGTAAAGCAATACTCTGATATAATTTACTTACATTTAGAACTATTGTCACCATACAGTTCTCATAGTATTGTTGTGTATGTAGATGCATTACTCATTTGTATTTTTGTATTTATGATTATTGTAAAGTGCATTTAGAATGGAGGTATCGGAGCACTATATGTATAATAGAGCCAAAGCGATCCTTGATCTAGAGCCATGTGTTGAGATGGTCATGAAATGGTATCAGAGAGGGGATAGCTCTGATCTCATTTGGAAGAGAATTCTATATCTTAGCAGCTGCTATTGAGAAGGCCCTAAGTCCCCATTTTACTTTGTGAGTTCTAGGAATCTTCACTAATCTGAGGTTTGATGATCTGAATGAGCAATTGGGTGTGTGCCAGCTGATTGCAGTTTCTAAATATTTGGAGCCTTAGGAGTCCAGAGCTTAGTCCGCCAAGCACAATGTCTTGAAGGTGATGCATTTCCTCATTGGAAGCCAGGGAAAACTCCTAAGGCCCTCTTCGATGGAAGCAGAGTTGGGTATCCCAAGTACTAGTCTGGCTGCCGAATTTTGACAAGTTGTAGCTTGTTCAGGGCAAGTTGATTGATGTTCTGGTAAAGGGCATTACACTAGTTTAGCCTAGACACAATAAGGGGCAGGACTAACGTAAATCTAAGATCATGTGGGATATAAGGCAAGACTTTCTCAAGAGTTTTGAGTAGCCAAATACATGTGTTTGTGACTTTATTTACCTGGGCATCAAAGGTTAGTCCTTGGCCACAAATGAGTCCAAGTTTCTTGACAGCAGTTATTAGAGTAGGTAATGTTCCTGAGGTCCCAGGCCACCAGTTGTGGTTCAAAAATTTTCAGGAATTTATCTTTGAAAAAGGTATCTACACTGTCGCAAAATGTTTGCTAATTTTCTAGCTCCTGAAGGGGGATGGGAGTTGCTAATGTCTTGATCACTTTTAACAGTTCTTTCCGATCGTTGCCTGCATTTCAGATTTTTAGAGAGAAGTAACATGTTTTGACATGTTTTAGGCACTTTTATAAGTGCTCCACAGTTCTCTAAGCTTTGGTCTTTTGACCAGAATCGATTTGAGTTTCCATTTCCTTTCTTGCTTTTCTGCACAATCTATGGAGTGTTTTAAGCTCTTCGCTGTACCAGGGGGCTGAACTTTTATTTCCAATTTTGGGTTTGATCGCCCTCAAAGGTGCTAATGTGTTGATTGCCTCTTTTACCAATGAGCCAAGGATCGCCATGCTCTGACCTGTGCTGTCTCTTCATTTTTCTTGGCTTCTCTCTAGGGCTACGATAAGATCCTCTTTTTGTATGCAGTTCCCATTTCTACCGGAAGTGGTGGTGGATTGCATAAGTCCCTTCCCTCTTTTGTATTTCACCTCAAAGGGAATCAGGCAATTGCCCGTCCACTCGAGTTGACTGCACTTTCCTATTGTGGTGAACTCATGTGTAGAGAAAATATCATCTAGTGTGTGGGCCCCAGTATGCGTACTATCAGTAACCCCTTGGTTCCAACCAAAACGCGTCATGGAATCAAGGAGGGTGAGGGTCCCACCATATTCTCTATCTTCTAATTGGAAGTTGAAGTCTCCAAAAACTATACTATGGTTTATAGAAATGAGAGGTTTGATGATTTAGACCCAATTTGCTAAGAAACTCTTCTTGGACCCAGGCGGGCACAAGAGAGAGCCCTACTATTCTGAACAGGTTTCCTTGTTTGACCTTAAAATATCTGCCTTCACAGATATCAGGTCTGATTGTTGAAGATTGATAAATTCTGTTTGAAGATGATCGCTTCCCCACCTCATCTCCTGCCTTGCCTGCCTGTTCTGTCTATACCATAACCTGTAGGCAGTCCTATTCAAAGTCTAGGTCTGATTCAGCTCTAGCCCAGGTCTCTGTGAAGAATAAGCAGTCAACATTAGATTCCTCTTTAACTTCCCTGGTATGCTGAGTTTTATTAGGGATCTGACATTATTCAGCCCACATTTCAGTATATTGTGTATGGATTTATCTGCCTTTCTGAGAGGGTCAGTCATGGGGGGTCTTATGGGTTAATCTGGGTGGTCTATCCTGGAACAATCTTTGAGCTCCCATGTGCTATACCTGCGGCTCCCTCCTTCAGTTGGAGGGAAAGGGTCTCCTTCTCCCTCCTATTACATGTAGGCATATAAGTTCTAAGTTGTGCCCCTGTATATACTATCCGGGTAGAATTTATATTGAAACTGGCAGCATTTCTGGTTCCTGGGCCCGTTCCGGCGCGGACGGGCACAGACGAGCTTGCCTTAGGCGTGCCAAAGGCGCAACCTCTTCGTGCAATGTCCGTGGTCTGTCTTGATTAAGTAGAGTTTGCCGGCACACGAGATTAGAGGGGGGCCTGGCAGCCAAGAAAAAAGACTGGACCGACACCCTCACCCCATTCAAGAAAAGCAATATGGCCAACACCCTTTGCAACTATGGCTCTTACTGGCCTTTAAGTTTGTTAAAAATAAAAACACAAAGGCCCTCATTATGACATTGGCTGTAAATCCCACTTACCACCACATTGACGGCTGCCAATTTACCGCCGCAGTAGCAGATATCTGTTCACCAAATTATCACACACACCCATCCGACAGGATTCAGCCACACACACAAATCCGCCAGACCAAAGGCCAGTAATAAACTGGCGGTATCAAAACCCACACCATTACGCCAGCAAAACAACGCTCACCACATTATGACCCATGAATCACCACAGCGGATATTCAACGGCAGTAAACCATTGGCAGTACATACCGCTGCGCTCAGAATGGACACCCACATACAAAACAACACCACATTGGCCAATTCAAACAACACACACCTGACACACACACCCACACCACTATAAACCACATACCCACAGAACCCACAACCCTTTACAAACACAAAGCATTGCCAACAGAGAGAAACCAAGACCACTGACACAGCCAGAGCCTCACACTACTCACACCTATACACCACTCACGCACTCTACATCACACAACCCAACACATTACCCAACACACCCTCATGAACACACCTCACAAAACACCCATGCCACCACAAAGACACCCCTGTTTCACAGAGGAGGAGCTAAGGGTCATGGTAGAGGCAATTTTCAGGGTAGAGCCACAGCTATTTGGAGCACAAATTAAGCAGATATCAATAGCCAGTAAAATTGAGCTATGGCGGAGAATCGTGGACAGGGTCAACGCTGTGGGACAGCACCCAAGAACCAGGGATGACATCAGGAAGAGTTGCAATGACCTACGGGGGAAGGTACGTTCCATTGCAGCAAGACACCACCTCGCTATCCAGAGGACTGGTGGTGGACTCCAGCCTCCTCCCCCACAACTAACAGCATGGACAACCCTCACAGCCCTGCATGGACACTCTTTACTAAAGCATGCGTAGCAGAGAGAACTAACAATCCCACCATACACTAACTTACACAAGTGAAAGCTGGCAGGTCAAATCCAAACATAGAGGGGAATCCACGGATGTACAATATGTCAGACACATTAGCTATAACACATCATTTACATTCACACAGGTACCCCAGCCAAAGTCAGCAGAGAAGAGGTGCCTGCACTATCCAGTCCCCCAACTCAAGAGGCCCACAGTGATGACAGCAACTCTGGTGTTCAAGATCTGCATGACCTACCAAGCCCATCATGGACCACTGGACAGCCGGTTACCCAGGCACAGTCATACACCACCAAAGCCTCCCCGTCAGGAAACACCACCACAGCACCCACCCAGTGTACCCACACCTCTGTCCCCAGGACGCATCAATCAGCAGTGTGACCACCTCTACAGTGACCCCAGGCTACACCTTGCACCCAAGACAATCAGGGACCTGTGGTCAGTGGCAGTGGGCAGAGGCACAGGCCAACAGGGAAACTGGGAGGACTGCTGTGTGCCAGGGGGAGGACAGACACAGGGAATAAACTCTCCAGGAGGCACTCACCAAGATCTTGTGAGCCTATAAACATTCCAAGGACACGATGGGCCAGATCCTGGACAACATGCAGAAGGGACAGTACCAGGGGATCGGGGAAGACTTGCAGGCCATCAACAACACCCTGATCTCCATAGCAGAGGTGCTGGCAGAAATGGCCAACATTATGAGGGAGGCAGTCTCACACCAGCAGGCCCCTGCACAGCCTTCCATTTCTGCTGCCGCTAGTGGCCAGGAGGCCCCGCCACAGGACTCACAGGCCACCAGTACCCCTCCACCTGCGGACGGTGAACCACCCCGAAAATGTTCCCTGCGATCCAGACAGAAGTCAGAGACACTTACCAAGACCCCTGCCACAAAATGAAACTTTCCTGATTGTCACCCGTGTATCCCACGCAATCACTCAGACCACCTTGAACTGCCATTACTCCCCTTCCTATGTCCCCTTGGACAATGCACCTGTGCTACAAACAGTCTGGAACAATACCCTGGACTTTCCTCCATCATCACCCCATCCCTAGTGCACCCCATCCCTAGTGCAGCGCCTCAGCAACATCGGAATTCAAGAGAAGGCACTAGAGTGGATCATCTCGTTCCTCACCGGAAGAACCCAGAGAGTCCGCCTTCCGTTCAGATCCGAGGCCACCGAAGTCATCTGCGGCGTACCACAAGGATCATCACTCAGCCCCACCCTCTTCAACGTCTACATGAGCCCCCTCGCAGCCATCGCACGCCATCACAACCTCAACATCATCTCCTACGCCGACGACACCCAGCTGATCCTCTCCCTCACCAACGACCCAGCCACCGCCAGAACCAACCTGCACGAAGGGATGAAAGACGTAGCCGAGTGGATGATGAACAGCCGCCTGAAACTGAACTCAGACAAGACAGAAGTCCTCATCCTTGGATCATCACCCTCTGCCTGGGACGACTCCTGGTGGCCCCCGGCCCTGGGCAGCGCACCCAAACCAACGGACCACGCACGCAACCTGGGCTTCATCCTGGACTCCTCCCTCTCGATGACCAGACAAGTCAACGCCGTCTCATCATCATGCTTCAACATCCTACGCATGCTCCGAAAGATCTTCCGATGGATTCCCACCGAAACCAGGAAGAGGGTCACCCAGGCACTCGTCACCAGCCGACTGGACTACGGTAACACCCTCTACACCGGAACCACGGCCAAACTACAGAAAAGACTCCAACGCATCCAGAACGCCTCCGCACGCCTCATCCTTGACATCCCCCGACACAGCCACATCTCCGGACACCTGAGAGACCTGCACTGGCTCCCCGTCAGCAAGAGAATCACGTTCCGCCTCCTCACCCACGCACACAAGGCCTTCCACGACCTGGGCCCCAGGTACCTCAACAACCGCCTGACCTTCTACACTCCCACCCGCCAGCTACGATCGACCAGCCACACCCTCGCCGCCGTGCCTCGCATTAGAAAAGCCACCATGGGAGGAAGATCCTTCTCCTACCTGGCAGCCAAGACTTGGAACTCCCTCCCTATCCACCTCCGTCTGACCCAAGACCACCTCTCCTTCAGGAAGCAACTCAAGACCTGGCTGTTTGAGCAGTAGCGGTCCCAAACCCCCCCCCAGCGCCTTGAGACCTCCGGGTGAGTAGCGCGCTATACAAATTTCTTGATTGATTGATTGATTGATCCCATTGCACTTGCCCACTATATGTTAGCACTTCAATAAACACCCTTTGAAAAAAATCAATTTGGAGTATGTCATGTATTTTAAATATGTATTGATTGAAACTGGTACAAACATTGCAATTTAACTGTAAATAGAATGGGCATAGTTTAATGACCTGTAGCTGGCTGTAGTGACCACACCAGGAGTATATGTCAATTCACCAACATCTGCAAAATAAATTGGCAAAGGGAACTGTAAGTAGGCATAGAATATGGAAATATCAGCATTCAATTGCCACACAGATTACAACCAAAGTCATTGAAATGTAAAGTTACACTGCCCTACCTGTGTGCCACTAAAAGTATTGTCGAATAACTGATGTTCTGTTGTCCTCATCCTCATCCTCTGCCTCCTCTTCCTCATTGTCCACAGGGTCTACTGCTACCACAAAGGCAACTCAGTCTCCTCCTTCTGCAGAAAAGGGACATGGCATCTGAGGGCCAGGTTGTGCAACATGCAGCATACCACTACTGTCTGGCAGAGCTTCTTGTGTGAGTAGCACAGGGATCCACCTGTTAGATGGAGGCACCAGAACCTGGCCATCAGGAGGCCAAAGGTCATTTCAATTATCCTTCTTGTTCGCCCATGTGCCTCATTATAATGTTCTTCTGCCCTTGTCCTGGCATTCCTCACAGGGGCCAGCAGCCATGATAGGTTTGGGTAACCAGAGTCACCTGCAAATATTGAGGGACAATATTTAGCCACACACTGTCCTATATGTCTCACACCATACTCATACACCAACACATACTGGGTGGGAACCAGGGCTCAAATATTAGGCATCACATTTGGGATGCTGCTACTCCTCATGACAAAGGCATCATGGACCGACCCAGGATACTTAGCATTGATGTGGGAGATGTACTGGTCTGCCAAGCACATCATCTGCACATTCATAGAGTGGAAATTCTTATGATTCCTGAAAAGCTGTTCATTCTGCCGGGGGAGGGCAAATGCAATATGTGTTCCATCAATCAACCTAATAATGTTTTGGATATGTCCCATTGCATAGAACTCGGCCTTCACAGTGGCCAAATGCTCAGCCTGGGGGGAAATAATGTAGCTGCTCATGTGTTTTATCAGGGCAGATAACACTCTTGTCAACATGTTTGAGAACATTGGCTGTGACATTCCTGCTGCCAAGCCCACTGTCACTTGGAAAGAACCAGTTGCCAGGAAATGGAGCACTGATAGCACTTGCACAAGAGGGGGGATCCCAGTGGGGTGACGGATAGCAGATATCAGGTCAGGGTTCAATTGGGCACATAGCTCTGTGATTGTGACCCTGTCCAGTCTATAGGTGAGGATAATGTGCCTGTCCTCCAGTGTTGCCAAGTCCACCAGGGGTCTGTACACGGGGGTATGTCTCCATCTCCTATTTATCCGCAGCAGTAGGTATCTAAGGGACACAAGAGTGAGGAGGCTGTCACAAACTGAACATTTGAGCCGCAATAGGAGCGTTCAATCCATAAACTTGTAATGGGTCAGTGTGATCGGTCCAGTTTGTGCCTATTTCGCCTGTGACACAGCATGAATCCATAGGGCTGCCCCTCCCGAAATTGCGTCTGCCTGTCCTGTGTGAAGGGACAGGTGGAAGTGAGGTAATTCCGCTGACGTTGTGCTCCGTGGCGGGAGGGAACCACTGTGCAATTCCTTATTGGTTAATGTTGGCCCCTATTGGGTACAGTGGGCAATGGTGATCTACGCCAGCGGTAACGGTATGCACCGTCAGTGACGTGACTGCCATTTTCTATCTGATTCCCCACTTGCTACCTGACCTTCCAAAGGAGAGGACCTACACTGCATGTGCTGCTGTGACCTGTGTCTGGAACCTATCATGACCCGTGTGACTGGGGAAAGGGCCCCAGCATTCACTTCGGAGGAGTTGGAGAGACTGGTGGATGGGCCTCCAGACCAACAGGTGAGTACACTGTGGGCACGATGCATGTGGCATGAATGCATTGAGTGATGTATGTAAAGGCCTCGTGAAAGTGTAAGGTGGTGGGTGGATGTCCTCTTTGCGGCGTACAGCTTGTGTGCTAGGAAATGTTTGTGCCAGTGGTGATGGGAACGGGTATGGTGGGCCATATGTGTAACAATCTGGACTGTATGTCTAATGGTATTTTCCTGTGTGTATTGCCTCTGCAGATCAGCACCCATCAAAAGAAGGGTATATGGCGTGCCGTCGCCAAGGAGGTGCGGACCCTGGGGGTCTATGGCAGGCAGAGCACCCACTGTTGCAAACGGTGGGAGGTCCTGAGACGCTGGGAACGGAAGATGGCGGAAGCCCAGCTGGGGATAGCCTCCCAATGAGGAAGGGGTGCCCGTCGAACCCTGACCCCCATGATTGCCCACATACTGGTGGTGGCCTATCCAGAACTGGATAGGCACTTGAGGGCATCACAGCAGCCACAAGGGGTAGAATACAGTGCCCATCATTACAAATTATGCCTGGTGCAGTGGTATCCGAGTGGTGGATGTGTGTTAGTGGGTGCCCCTAGGCCAGGCCTGACATAGTAGCATAGGTCCTCTGGTGGCTAGGGTTCTGAAGGGATAATCCTGCCTACCTATCTTGTAAGCATCTCCTACTGGTCAGGGCTGCGTGGGTCCCAGGTGTGCTGCAGTTGGCGGTGTGTGCCTCTCCTCATGCCTTGGTGGCTAGTGATATCAGTGGTGGTGCAATGCATATTGCGTAGGCCTGTTCCCTGTGTGTGAGGGTGCTGTGTACAACAGCGGTGGTGGTGGTGCAGCCATTAACCCAGTGTATCCTTTGTCTCTCTACTCCCCTTTTCTGTTTTGTAATCCTCTCCTTATGTGCATTAGCATCATCTGGAGGAGGAGCAGAGGCACTGGCAATGGAGGGAGCTGCATCCCGTGGGAACCCAGGAGGCAGAGTCCACCGACGCTGAGGGCACCAGTAGGATGGAGGGTGAAGGATGCACCACGGCGGAGACTGGCAGGGATACTTCAGACACAGATACCTCCTCCGATGAAAGCTCTGTGGTGGTGGCGGACACTTCTGTGACCACCCCCACTACAGGTACAGCCACCACCCTCGTACCAGCACCGCCCTCCCAGCAACACCTCATCGAGTTGCCCTTGCTAGCTTAATCAAGTGCGTGGGCATCTCCTTCGCCCCAGGCACCTCTGGCCCTGCCCCAGTCAGCCCTGCTGCCCTGAGTGAGGAGGCAATTGACCTCCTGAGATTCATCTCAGTAGGGCAGTCAACCATTGCGAATGCCATCCAGGGGCTGGCAGCCCAGATGCAACAATCTAATGCATTCCTGGAGAGCATTCACACTGGATTGGCGGCCCAACAGAGATCGATTCAGCCTCTGGCCTCCTCTCTGATGGCAGCCATTGTCCCTGTTTCTACTGTCCCCCCTCCAATTTCCACTTCCCAGTTCCATTCTCCTCAACCCTAACCCATCCCAGGCACACATACAGTTGATCATGCACATGAGACAACACCGAGCACCACACTTCATCCCACAGGCACTCACACAAACACCTTTCATTTGCAGACACTACCACATTCACTATTTCCACTGTCTCCCCCTCCTCCCCCGCCACCACCTCCCTTCCAGCCATGTCCACACTAACACCTGTATGCATTACATTATCATTCACTACCAGCATCATCACCACACCAAGCAGAACACACACCTCACTGGCAGACACCTCCACAACAGCCATGGACAAGTCCCCTGTGTCCTCTCCTACTGTGGCTGCCCCCCCCTCCTAAAGTAAACAAACGCAAGCACTCAGACACCCAACACCCATCCACCTCACAATAGCATACAACCCATGCACCTGCACCCAAATCTAGCAGACAAACACCTCCAACAATCACTCCCTCATCCTCCACTCCCATTCCTTCTCCCTCTTCCCACCCCAATGTCCCTAAGAAACTTTTCCTATCCGCCATTAACCTCTTCCATACCCCTCCCCCCGTTGTGCACATATGGCCAGGGTATCACGAACCCAGCCACACACCTCAGCCACACAGACCACGGGCCCAGTTCCCTACTCGTGGTGGAAAGGAATCCAGGCCACACTTAATGAAGGGGAAGGAGCCTGCACCAGCCAGCCTGAAGGGGAAGGAGCCTGCACCGGCAGGCAAAAAGGGCAAAGGGCCGGCACCTGCCACCCGAAATGGCAAGGAGCCTGCACCTGCCACCCTAAAGGGCAAGGAGCCTGCACCAGCAGGCAAGAAGGGCAAGGAGCCTGCACCTGCCATCCAAAAGGGCAAGGAGCCTGCACAAGCTGGCAAGAAGTGCCAGGAGCCTGCACCAGCAGCTATCACGGAGCCCCCACCACCAACCATGAATTTGCATTGATCCAAGGGTGCAGGGGATGTGCAGGACCCTCCCCTCACCACTAGCACCACCACAGTGCATCCATACAAGGTTGCAGGGGATGTGCAGGAGCCTTCCTTCACCACCAGCACCACCCCAGTGCAGCCATCACCACCGGTGGACGCGATGTTATCCTGCCTCCATGGGCTGCTGTGCAGCCTGTCCACTCAAGAACCAGTGGGGTATTCACCCACTTGAGAGATTGTGGCCTTGTACTCTCCAGGACCAAGCGGAGGGCATGTTGCCCCCTCCAGAACCAGTGGGGAATTCACCCACTCGAGAGACTGTAGGCTTGCACTCCCCAGGACCAAGCACAGTACATGTTGCCACCTCCAGAACCAGTGGAGTATTCACCCACTCGAGGGGCTTTGGCCTTGTACTCCCAACACCAAGCACAGGGCATGCTGCCCCCTCCAGAACCAGTGGGGAAGACACCCACTCGAGAGATTGTGGCCTTGCTCTCCCCAGGACCAAGCACAGGGCATGTTGCCCCCTCCAGAACCAGTGGTCTTGTTTCCGCTTCCGGCTGGTGCCCCCCCCTTCCGCAGAGGTGCCTGCCTATTTGCCAACTGATGCCCCTGCAGTGTTCTCTCTGTGTTGAGGCAGGTGACAAGTGAGGCCTTGGACTTTGGCCTGTGGCCAAGTGGCCCACGCGAACTGAAAACTGGGCAGTGTCCCTTGTTCTGTCCATTTGTAAATATCTGTAACATTGGCTAACTTATATATTTTACTGTGCTGATATTATTACACTCACTAGGGTAAATTATTGTTGTCCTTGCAATATTCAGACTTGCTTTCTTGTGCATCTGGTTGTGTGTATGGGGTGTGTGTTGTGCCACTCTCTTTTTCCTCCCCCCCTTCTGTACTAGGCATCTATACTCACCATTGTCGTCTTCGCTGGGGTTTTAGTGTTTGTGGTGGAGCAGAACTTAGAATATCATCGAAAATACATGCAGTTTGGGTTCCATGGTGGCGTGGTTCTTCCCTGTGTCTCCAATGGTGAGTCCTTTCACTTCTGAGCTCAGTTTCTGTCTGGCTTTTGATGTCCTTGTTACCACCCCGGAAAAGGTGGCCGTATTGTGTTGTTGTAATATGGTGTGCGGAACTTCGACTTCTGCCTGGCTGTAGGCGGCTACCGCCGTGGTGGCTGTTGTTTCCGGCCTGGCGGTCGGTGTGTTACATTAGCTGTCTTTTGGAGATCTTTCCGCCATGGTCATAATTTGTTGGTAATTACTGCTGGCCTGTTGGCGGTATTACCCCCACTTCATCACCGACCACCATGGTCATAATAAGGGCCAAAGTGCCTTAGTGCAGGATAAAATTATGTTTCCCCTTTCCTCCCCGCTACAAAGAAGTTGCTGATAAAGCATTTAAAATTGGTGCATTAAGAGAATCATTCTTGCGTCATGTGTGCGTTAGAATAAAAAATATCTAAAGGTTCCAATGTTTAGTATTTATAAAAAGTAAAGCATTCTGGGCAGTTTAAAAATAGAATTGCGTCAGCGTTCTTATTACTCATGTACAGATCTTGTGCAATAACCACATATGTTTATTCAGACAGCTCAGCAAACTTTCCCAATTGGTAATGTTATTGAGCTTGTGAAATCATTTTTCATCATCTCATTTAGTGTCATTATTGTGCAGGATAATAATTTTAATCCTGTTCTGGCCCCAAATATCCTCCTACTTACAAAGCACAAGTTTCTCCTATGTTCGCACCAGTGGCAGACATTGCTAGCTGCAATCTTCATACTCTCGTTTTTTGAGAACACCACCTTATCATACATTTTTCATCTTCTTAGGTCTTTCTATAAAGACAGTTTTAGCTGTTTGGCAAGACATTGGCCCTCATTACAACCCTGGCAGTCAGTGTTAAAGCAGTGGTAATACCGCCAACAGGCCGGCGGAAAAAATTGAATCACGACCATGGCGGAAACGGCCGACATAGACAGCCACTTTAACACTGCCAACAGACAGGCCGAAGACAATCTACCACCCACACTGCTACTAGAGGCCTATCCGCCACCTTTTCCGGGGAGGTACCAATGCGATCAAAAGCACAGAGTACTTGAAGGGGAAACCATTCACCTCTCGACACCCAAAGAGGAACCAGGACGCCATGGAGCCTGAACTACACGTTCTGCCCATGCTGGTCTTACTCCTTCTGTTTCAGGAGCAAGAAAGACGCCGTCGACGACCACGGTGAGTACTGCACCTACAAGACAGGGGTGGGGGGAGGGAAAAGAGAGTGACACACATACACGCAACACGCAATACCCCCACCCCCACCCTCACCCACAACACCATACACACAAATGCGTGCAGCAACATTAAATATACACCCCATCACCCCCTGGAAGAATGCAAGGACAAAATTAAATGATTGTAATCAATAAAAATCAGATAGTGCAAGTTCAAAAATCTGTATATACAAATATGTACACCAACTACACAAGTCCGGATAGTATTCAAACATCGTCCGTGGATCAGTGTCCCAAAATGCATGAGGAAAGCCCACACAAGATACCTGACTCGAAATGGAGAGAACACTGCAGGGGCATCAGATCGAAATGAAACAGGCACCTCAGGGGGAAGGGGGCACCTCAGCCGGATGAACGCACAATGCCATTGCTCCATGAGGGGGCTCCATGCCCACTGCTGTATCCTGGGGAGTGAAAAGCCACAGTCTCACAAGTCTTTTCAGTGGGTGGTTTGCCCACTGCTCTATCCTGGGGAGTGCAAAGCCACAGTCTCACAAGTCTTTCCAGTGGGTGGTTTGCCCACTGCTCTATCCTGGGGATTACAAAGCCACAGTCTCACAAGTCTTTCCAGTGGGTGGTTTGCCCACTGCTCTATCTGGGGGAGTGCAAAGCCACAGTTTCACAAGTCTCTCCAGTGGGTGGTTTGCCCACTGCTCTATCTTGGGGAGTGCAAAGCCACAGTCTCACAAGTCATTACAGTGGGTGGTTTGCCCACTGCTCTATCCTGGGGAGTGCAAAGCTACAGTCTCACAAGTGGATAACAGTCTCCACTGGTTCTGGAGTGGGCTTGGTGCCCAGAGTGCTTCATCCTGCCAAGGACTGAGGAAATGGATGTGAAACTCCACTGGTTCTGAAGGGGGCACTGTGCCCACAGTGCTTCATCCTGCCAAGGACTGAGGAAGTGGATGCTTTTCTCCACTGGTTCTGGAGGGGGCATTGTGCCCAGAGTGCTTCTTCTTGCCAAGGACAGAGGAAGTGGATGTGAATCTCCACTGGTTCTGGAGGGGGCTTGGTGCCCAGAGTGCTTCATCCTGCCATGGACTGAGGAAGTGGATGTGAATCTCCACTGGTTTTGGAGGGGGCATTGTGCCCAGAGTGCTTCATCCTGCCAAGGACTGAGGAAGTGGATGTGAATCTCCACTGGTTCTGGAGGGGGCTCGGTGCCCAGAGTGCTTCATCCTGCCAAGGACTGAGGAAGTGGATGCTTTTCTCTACTGGTTCTGGAGGGGGCTTGGTGCCCAGAGTGCTTCATCCTGCCAAGGACTGAGGAAGTGGATGCTTTTCTCCACTGGTTCTGGAGGGGGCTTGGTGCCCAGAGTGCTTCATCCTGCCAAGGACTGAGGAAGTGGATGTGAATCTCCACTGGTTCTGGAGGGGGCATTGTGCCCAGAGTGCATCACATGCAGTGTGGCTGGTCCCATTTCCTTGTAGCATGATATGCCATGGAGGCAGAGACATACCCCACCCTGCTGCAGCTTTGCCTGCCGCCTGCACGTGCAAACAGTGATGAGAGTCATGCCTCATGGAAGCTGGGCAGGGTCCAGGATATCTCCTCCAGCCTCAAACGGCTGCCCACTGGGGATGATAGCCATGTCAGCTGTGGTGGCACTGTCTGAGCACATTGTGGGTCTGGTGGCAGTGCTTGTGGTGGTGTCTGTGGCGGAGGGGCTGGCTGTGGTGCATTTGTCTGCACCTGTTGAGGGACACAGCAGGACATCTCCTGCAGCCTCTGATGGCTGCCTACTGGGGATGATGCTGGGGACTGTTGCTGAGGCAGCAGACGTGCAGGTGGCAGTGCTGGTGGCGGTGCTGGTGGCGGTGCAGGTAGTGGTGTCCACGGCCATATAGGTTGGTGTAGTGGTTGACAGAAGTGGTGACTCAAGTCCCTCAGTCGGAGCCACTGTGCCCTGTCCAGACCTGCTCTTTGGCTCGTGTCCCTTCCCCACCTTAGATGTTGCCACTGGTGTCTTGCCACTGTCCCCTTTTGGTTTGGAGGAGCCCTTGCCTGCTGGTAGGTGCGGCTTCTCCCTCCGGCATGTGGGCACCTTCTTCACCTTGGCAGGTGGCGGAATGGCCTTCTCCCTGGCCTTGCTAGGTGGCACACTGGGAGCCCTGATGGGTGGCACACTCAATGAGACCAGAGTTGCTGGCACCACTGTGCTTGAGGATTTGGTGGCTGAGGTGCTGAGCTGGGACCTCGAAAGCCTGGCCCTAGGGGAAGGACAGTGGGGGGGAGGTGTAGGGAAGAGATCAATGTTAGCCAGGAAAAGAAGATGGAGGGGGTTTGGGAGTGGAGGAAAAGGTAGTGGTTGTAGGAGGTGTACGTTTGCTGAATTTGGGTGAAGGTGCATGGGCCGGAGGCTGTTGTGAGGTGGATGGCTGTTGGGTGGGTGTGTGCCTGTGTTTGTGTACTTTGGGAGGAGGGCTCACAGACGCACTGGGAGAGGACACAGGGGATGTGTGAATGGTAGTGGGGGTGGTGATTGCACGTGAGCGGTGTGTGGTGATGGCCGTGCTGGTGATGGAGGTAGTGGCTGAGGATGTAGTGCATAAATGTGTGAGTGGAGATGAGAGAAGGAGGGAGGAGGAGGACGTGGAGGAGGGGGACACAGTGGAAGCAGTGGATGTTGCTGTGTCTGCATGGGTATGTTGCTTGTGTGAGTGCCTGTGGGATGTGTGGTTCTTATGTTTGCCTTGTCCACTCTTGTGTGTTGATGAATGTGCATGCTGGTCTGATGGTATGCTTGGATTAGGCTGAGGTACAGGGGATTGGGTCGGGGTGGAGGAAGTTGGAGGGGGGAGGCTGGACACAGGGACAATGGCTGCCATCAGTGCTGAGGCCAGAGCCTGAAATGCTCTCTGTTGGGCCGCCTGCTCAGAATGAATGCCTTACAAGTATGCATTTGTTTGGTGCAAATGCCTCTCAAAACCCTGGATGACATTCAAAATGGTAGATTGCCCAACAGTTAGGGATCTCAGGAGGTCAATAGCCTCCTCACGGAGGGCAGCAGGGCTGACTGGGGCAGGGCCTGAGGTGCCTGGGGCGAAGGAGATGCCCACCCGCCTGGGTGAGCAGGCACGGGACACACGCTGAGGGGCTGCTGAGAGGGAGGTGCTGGTAGGGGTGGTGGCGGCTGTACCGGTTGATGCGGTGGGCACAGAGGTGCCCGCCACTGCAAGGGAGCTCCCATCAGAGGAGGAGTCGCTTTTGCTGGTGTATGCTCCTGTCACCGTTGTGGAGCTCCCCTCGCCCTCCATCCCACTGGTGGCTTCAGACTCTGTTACTTCACCCTTCAGGGCCATGTGGGATGCAGCTCCCTCCTGCTCCGGTGCCTCTGCTCCTCTGCCAGATGATGCTAGTGCACGCAAGAACAGGGTGACAAAACAAAAAGGGGGGAAAACAGAAGAAACACATTTTCAGTGCATGCAACACCACTTCCGTTGGCGGTCACAACACACAGGGAGCAGCCCTTGCACTAAGCCATGCACTAACAGTTCTTAGGAAATTCACATGCCCAGGGGGGGCGATGCCTAAGCCCCTTTGCTGCACACCTGGAACCCACAGGAGCCTGACTAGATGTAGATGGCTATTACCACTATTGGGGTTGGAGTGCCACAGAGCCTTCCTAACAAGGGACCTACCCTACCAAGTTCGCCCTGGCCTAGAGGAACCCACAGCCCACTTCCCCCAGCCAGACACTTCGTAAAGCGCGCAGACAGCTGACTGAGACTGTAATCACCCCCTTGTGGCTGCTGTGATACCCTCAAATGCCCATCCAACTCTGGATAGGCCACCGCCAGGATCCGGTACATCAAGGGGGTCATGGTGCGACAGGCACCCCTTCCACGTTGGGAGGCCATCCGCAGCTGGGCCTCTGCCGTCTTCTTGCTCCAGCGGCACAGGTCCTCCCATCTTTTCCCGCAGTGTGTGCTCCATCTATGGTAGACCCTCAGGGTCCGGACGTCTTTGGCGATGGCACGCCAACTACCCTTCTTCTGGTGGGCGCTGACCTAGAGGAAAAGTGAAGTTAGAATGGATGTTACTATCCCGTACAGTTCATCTCATGCATTGCCTAAACACCTTCCACCCTGGCCCAGACATACACACACACACACTATCCTCACATGCTGGCCTGTCCCCCTCCCCACCCTCTTCCATCCACGACACTCAATACAATCATGTGCCATCCACCATGCTCACAGTGTACTCACCTGTTTGTCTGGAGGACCATACAGTTGCGTGTACTTGGGAGGACCCCATCCACCAGTTTCTCCAACTCCTCCGAAGTGAAGGCAGGGGCCCTTTCCCCAGACACTGTAGCCATCATTGCTTCCAGACACAGGTCACAGCGGAACTTGCAGTGTAGGTCCTCTTCTGTTGAAGGTCAGGTATCAAATGAGGGAACAGTTAGAAAATGGTGGACACTTCCACGGCGGTGCGTCCCGTCACCGCTGGTGTACATCGTCATTGGCTCCTGGAACCCATAGGGCCCAATGTTAACCAATGCTGAATTGCGCTGCGGTCTTTGACCGCCTACCGTGACGGTGTACAACGCCAGCGCAGTTACCTCATTTCCCCTTGTCCCACCTTACAGGTCAGGCAGCCGCCATTTCAGGGGGCCACATGGCAGGCAAAAAAACTGTGTAACACCTATTTAGGCCAGGAATACCGACAGACAAAGGCACATGCAAATTTGTAAAATGTTTGCAAAAAACACATTGTGATATCTAAGTGTTGGATGACCCTCTGCTCACTGTTCTCCTCCATAGGGCATGTCCGCTGGGGCAGGTGATGAGATGGCGGCATCCTCCAGTGTACAGACCCCTGTGGACCTGTCGACAATGGAAGAGAGACACATCAATATTACTTACAGACTTGATTGTGCAACAATCCAGGAACTGTGTGCCCAGTTGGAGCCAGACCTGATGTCAGCTATTCACCATCCCACAGGAATACCCCCTCTAGTGCAGGTTCTGTCTGTACTCCATTTCCTGGCCAGTGGGTCTTTTCAAACAACAGTGGCCATGTCATCAGGGATGTCCCAGCCAATGTTCTCTAACATGTTTTGTCTGCCCTGCTGAAACACATGCTCAGCTACATTGTTTTTCCTAAAGTGGAGGATTTTCCCACAGTGAAAGGTGACTTCTATGCCCTGGGACATATCCCCAACATCGTTGGTGCCATTGATGGTACACATGTGGCATTTGTCCTCCCCCGCAGGAATGAACAGGTGTACATAAACTGGAAAAGCTACCATTCAATGAATGTGCAGATGGTGTGTTTGGCAGACCAGTATATCTCCCATGTGAATACCAAGTATCCTGGCTCAGTGCATGACGCTTACATTTTGAGGAATAGCAGCATCCCTTATGTGATGGGGCAACTCCAGAGGCACCGTGTGTGGTTAATAGGTGAGCCTAAAGTCCTCACACAGTTCCATTTGGTGTCTGGGTATGGGAGATTCCCTAATGTTTAGAGGATGTCTAACAGTTGTCCCTCGATATTTGCAGGTGACTCTGATTACCCCAACCTGTCATGGCTACTGACCCCAGTGAGGAATCCCAGGACAAGGGCAGAGGAACGCTACAATTAGGCACATGAGCGAACTAGGAGGATAATAGAACACACCTTCAGCCTCCTGAAGGCTAGATTCTGGTGCCTCCATCTGACAGGTGGATCCCTATACTACTCACCGAAGAAGGTGTGCCAGATCATGGTGGCCTGCTGTATGTTGCACAACCTAGCTTTGCGACTCCAGGTGCCTTTTCTGCAGGATGATGGGCCTGATGTTGGTCTTGGGGCAGCTGTGGAGCCTGTGGATAGTGAAGGAGAGGAGGCAGAAGAAGAAGATGTAGACAACCAAAACAACATCATCATGCAATACTTCCATGAGACACAGGTAAGAAGATGGAACTGCTTCCCACATCTCATACTATTGTAGGAATCAGCCTTTTTCACTCTGTGTATGGACCCTGACTTGTCACTTTGGCTTTCCATTTTACAGATGTGGTTACCAATTTGTGCCCTCTGCTATGTTTACTCCTGGCCTACAGGTGTGTAACCTTGATATGTGAACAAGTGCATTGACATTGCTAAATTCCAGAGATTTTGCAATTACACATTTGTGAAAGCACAGACTGACTCCAGATTGTTTTGTGAATCAAGGGTGTTTATTTCTGTGCAAATAAGTGGAGGGGTGTGTGAAATGGGCTGGGGTGATGGTGGAGGAATGTCCATGGCAGAGTCCAGTCTCTTTGTTTCACAGGTGCATTGTCCAATGGAGCATAGGAAGTGGAGCAATGGCAGTTTAAGGTGGACAGGGTGACAAAGTGGGACAGAAGGGTGACATTCAGGAGGGTCTTATTTCCTGGCAGGGGTCTTGGCAATAGGGCTGGTTCTCCTTCTGCAGGGGGTGGGGTGCTGGTGGCCTGTTGGTCCTGTGGCGGTGCCTCCTATCCACTAGCGCTGGCGGAGGTGGAGGGCTGTTCATTGTCCAGGCTAGTGTCAGGGGCCCGTTGTGTCCCCCTGTGTCCCTCATGGTGTTGACAAGGTCTCCCAGCACCCCTGCAATGGGGACCAGGGTGGTGTTAATGGACTTCAAGCCCTCCCTGGTCCCAAGGTAGTGTTCCTCCTGCATCCGCTGGGTCTCCTGAAACTTGGCCAGTACTGTGCCCATGGTCTCCTGGGAATGGTGGTATGCTCCCATGATGTTGGAGAGTGCCTCGTGGAGAGTGGGTTCTCTGGGCCTGTCCTCCCCCTGTCGCACAGCAGTCGTCCCAGCTTCCCTGTTATCCAGTGCCTCTGTCCCCTGAGCCGTGTGCCCACTGCCATTGACCCCAGGTCCCTGATTGTCTTGGGTTGGTGGGTTTGCCTGGGGTCCACGTAGTGGTGGACACACTGCTGATTGACGTGTCCTGGAAACAGAGGGATGGGCCCGCTGGGTGGGTGCTGTTGTGTGTTGCCTGAGGGGGGAGGCTCTGTGGTGGTTTGTGACTGTGTCAGGGGAACTGACTGTCCAGAGGTCCCTGATGGGCCAGTCTGGTCATCTTGATCGAGGCGTGCAGAGCTGCTGTCATCACTGTGGGCCTATTCTGTGTGGGGACTGGATATGTCTGGCACCTCCTGTCCGGTGACGTTGGGTATGGGTCCTGTTGGGGTGTAAATGCATAGTTTTAGTATCTGTGTGTGCCATCTTGTGCATTGGGTGAGTTACCCTCTACTCCAGTGCTTCCATTGTTGTGTTTGTCATTGTGTGATTAGTGTTTTGGGGTCTGTGTGGGTATCTGTACTGGACATGCTTTGGTAATGGGTGTCCATGCTTTGGTGTTGCATGCAGGGTTTGGTCTTGGGATGTGGGGGTTGAGATAGTGGGGCATATGTGAGGTGTTGGAGTGATGGGGTGAGGGTGGGGGAATGTGATGGCATGCAGGTGGGGTAGGGGGATATGGTAGTTAAGATATAACTTAGCAGAATCCAGTCCTCCTGCTACTTCTGGAAGACCCTCAGGATACATGGTCGCCAAGACTTGCTCCTACCATGTTGTTAGTTGTGGGGGAGGAGGTGGGGGTCCACCGCCAGTCCTCTGTACAGCAATCTGGTGTCTTGATACCACGGAAGATACCTTTCCCTGTAGGTCGTTCCACCTCTTCCTGATGTCATCCCATGTTCTTGAATACTGTCCCACTGCGTTGACCCTGTCAACAATTCTCTGCCATAGCTCCATCTTCCTTGCAATGGATGTCTGCTGCACCTGTGATCCGAATAGCTGTGGCTCTACCCGGATGATTTCCTCCACCATGACCCTGAGCTCCTCCTCAGAAAACCTGGGGTGTCTTTGAGGTGCCATAATGTGGTGTGGGTGATGTGTGAGGTGCTGTCTGTTGTGATGTGTGGGGGGTGTGTTGGTGTGTATTGTTTGAGGTGGGTGGATGTTGTATGAGTGATGGTTTTGTGTGTCTGTGGATGCTGGTGTTGTGTTAGCTAATCTCTCTCTCTGGCCTTCTTTCAGATTTTTGGTTTTAAGAGTTTGGGGGTAATGTGGGTGTGTGTTTTATAGTGTTGTGAGTGTGTGGGTGTGGTGTGTGTATGTGTATCAGGTGTGTGTATTTTGAATTGTCCAATGTAGTTGTGTTTTATAAATGTGTGTGTTTATTTTGAGCGCGGCGGTGTGTACCGCCAATAGATTACCACGCTTGAATGACCGCCGCGTTGATTCGTGGGTTGTGATAGTGTGGGTGTATTTTTGTTGGTGTGACGGTGTAGGTTTTGGTATCGCCAGTTTATCACTGACCTTTGGTGTGGCAGACTTGTGTGGGTGTCTGTATTGTGGCAGATTCAGAGATGTGGGTCGTGATACCTGTAGCGGAATTCCGCTGCCGCAACGGTATGTTGGCAGTCTTCAGCATGGCAGAAAGCAGGATTTACCAACAGTGTTGTAATGAGGGCCATTGTGCCGTAACAAAATACATAACACATACAAAGAACACACCTCACAGAATGGGGCATTGGGTCCACCCCCTCCTTAAACTGACATGCTTGAGTGAGCCTCTATCAGGCTCTGGCTGGCTAGGTTCTTCTTTTTTTCAGGGAGTAGCCCATTTTTATACAATGATGTACACCTCAGAGCATAGGAGTCACTTTCATTGAATGCATTTCTTATAACATGCTAACTTACAAATGTTACGAAATAATATAGATGTGAATCTCCTCGCTTACTGGATAATGCCAAGCCATGCTCTCTAAACATGCTTGACCTCCTCTTCAGGCAGCTAAGTAGTTCTTTAAAAGCTTAACCTATTCCTCATAAAAAGGTTGCTGCAGCCAATGATTCTGACATGATCCTAGAGCTGCCAAGCATCTGCAGCTTTGCCAACAATCTCTACCTCTTATCTACCCATGCAAAACACATGCAGGGCAAAACAAGCATTTGCAATGCAACGGGTCTCGCATTTGCCTGAAATAGAGCTATTAGTGCTGTAAAGTCCTAACTGACTATTCTTGCCACACAAATTAAAAAAAACAAGTGTGATCGTGCTATGTAAAACGCAGAAAGAACGTGCTGAAATTGACATCGAAAAACCGTGCACGATCGAACTATGTAAAACCCAGCGCGTTTGGGCTGCACGGAAAATCCAAAGATAAAGTAGTCTGGAAACCATGCTGAAAACATGGAGCCTTGTATGTTTTCAGTAGTTGGCCAGTGCGCCCTAAGAAGGCTCAACACCAGAAAAGGCATCACGTATGCATGCCTTTCACTAGTGAAAGCAAGTGGATTCTTAAAGGCAAGCCCACAAACCACTGAAAGTGACAGGCATTACATGGGCGTGGTTAAAAGCCCAAAGAGAGATGACAACGGGGATGGAGCACTTGTGCGCTCAACCCTAAAAAGTCCTTCTGGTGCTCTCAGCTTGCTTTGAGGAGGACCAGTTGGCCTTGTGCTATCCTATGTATCGAAGAGGCATGTCCAGAGCCAAAACACATCCCTCCCACCTCCTGCTTCCAGGATGGGATAAAGTATGGACCCACAATAGAGCTCTCTGTTGTATATTTATTAAGTTGCTAATTTTCGACCAATACAAAAATTCTATACCAAGTAAAAAAAATGTAAAGCTGACACATGTTCCAGTGCGAGTCCCTGTAGTGTCCCAGCCTGTAGTGAGAGAGGGATGGTTTGGCTTGGGTAAGGGACAGCTAATTAATACTGAGCATGTAATTCATTTTCATTACAATGGCATCACTTGGCTTAGTCCCAGGATCTTTGCTTTATGAAAATTAACATGCCAGAATATGCCATTATGCTATTTTGTGTGAAGATGTCCATTTGGTGCAACATTCCCTTGAGTGACCACAAGAACGTGATAACACCATCGACCCCAACATGTGCAATATTTCTTTGATGTGGGCACTGAGAAAATAACTTGAAAAGTCAATTTACTTTAAGTTTCTTTCCAATGGTGAACACTCCAGGTCATTTTTGAATGCAAAAGGAATCATTTTTATTTTTTATTATTTTTCTTCTATTTACAGAGGATGTGCCATAGAGAGTGAGGATACTGTACAAACAGTATCAACTTCCTGTGCCTTTCCCAGCCTTCCTAATTAAGACAGTATTATTATTTTAGCTGCTTGTGTTTAGCCTTGAATGATGGCGAATTTAGGTTAATTTCTGTGTGCATGTGCCTGTTGTTGGCTGGGGGTCAGAAAGCTTGAAGAGTCCCTGAGATGTGGTTAGACATTTACCTCTGTTCTTGTCCATATTCTTGCATACCAATTTGTGTGTGTGTGTATATATGTGTGAGGTTGTTGCTTAATTGTTTTCAAAAAGATTTTGGCTGGATTGTTCTTGATTTAAGCTGTTTGTGTTTGCAGCATTTCTAAAGCTTATTATAGTTTTTTTGTCCTTGCTTCCTTTTTGCTATGCTATCACCTTTTTTATCTCTGTGTAATTTTTTTTACATTATTATTACTGCTTAACTAGTGGTCTCAGTCCACACAGCACACCCCACCTAAAATTCATTACCAGAACAACAAGGGTTAAGAGTGCAAGTGAGTGTTTACATATGGTTAACATTTCAGGCCAGGTTCTGAGCTGTGTTTGGTTTGGCTATGGACAGTGTGGACAGTTAATGGAAGGTAGAAGATTGACTAGAGTAAGAGATGACATATGAGAAGAAGAAGAGAGAGAATTTGTGGCATGTGTTAGGGATGGGATTGGAAGTAGTAGATATGGGTTTTGCAACCACGTGTAGGAAGTAGCAATGAATGAAAGGAATATCCTAAAAACACAACAAATGCACTAGGACTTTGACATACCACTTATCCCAGCATGGACTTCTTATGACATTGTCCTTCTTCTCATCCTTCTCTTCAGTGTTTAGCTTTACAGCCTCTGGTAAACAAAGGGCCATATTTACAAGATCCTTTCACCACCAAAGCGTCACATTTAGTGATGATTAAGAAGCACTATTCACCGTGCCGTATTTACAAGGTGGCGTTAAGCACTTTTTTGTGGCGTAATGCCAACTTATATATATAGGGCCATAGGGGAGTGCAATGAGTGTTGCTGTGGGCATGCCACAGCAACACTCATTGCATTTTGACGCATTTTCGTAAACCTGTGGCAGTGCCAAAATATAACACCACCCCAGTTGTGGCATTAACATTGCACAATCTAGGAGAAATGCTTTCATTTCTCCTTGTTTTTTTCTCTTTCTTTGTGTGATCCATTCTAAAGAACACATAGAAAGAGCAAAAGGCACAAAAACAATCTCCCCCGCAGTGCAGACGTCCTTGCCCCATGGCGCAATAGTGGCTGTGTTGGCGCTCAGCAGCAAAATTAGCGCCGGCGCAGTGGGCAACACAGGGATACACCGTATTGTATTAAATACAGCACCAACTGATGGAGTGCAGAGCTGCCAAATTTGGCACGCGTCACACTCCGTCATTTTCTAGTAAATCTGGCCGAAAGTACTTATTTAGTAATGTCAGTATGAGCTGCAGTATTTTTACAAGTAAAAAAATACCTAATAAATAGAAATTCATAGCTAACTCAACGAATCTATCCAGAAAGTGTACTTCCAAGATTTAAAAACTACAAAGTCACAAAATTGAATAATATAAAAATGTAATAATGTTGAAAAAGCTATAAAAACATCAGGAAAACAATGATTAAAGGAAGAAGGAGTGAACAGCAGGAGGAGTAACAGAGTAGTTAATGATGGCTCGGTAAGAAAAGAGTAAGAAAAAAGGGAATAACAAAAAAGACAGTAGTAGGTAGGTTAATTAAACTAAAGTTAATATAGAAGGAAAGAAAAAAGAGCAAGAAAAGAGTAAGATAAAAGGGAATAACAAAAAAGACAGAAATAGGTAGGTTAATTAATCTAAATGGAGTATAGAAACACAAATAGGTGTTGGGATGAACAGACATTAAAGAAGATGAAGAGGATGCTTGAAGGAAGTAAGGAATAATGCAAAAATAAAAATACAGTTTCACAAAAGCTCATGCTGCATATCACAATAGGTGGTACTGTTTGTTGAAATCTAAAAAGAGTAAATCACTAATTATACATGATTTGCTGGCACTGGAGGTAATGCCTTCTGTCGTGGTAGTTGTGGTTGTGACAGAGGATGACTTCCTTCTCCTGGGCCAACTCTTCCTTTGTGTTCTGACAAGAGGAAAAAAAACTCTGATTACTAGTTGTGCTAGTTACAATAACATTAAAGTGCTTGTAATAAGGATTTACAGGCAAACACATCTGTTGCTTGAGTAACACAATTCCCCTCATAGATCAGTCCTAGAAACAATTCCCTGTTATATGCATTAGTTACAATTATGAACCTTATTCCTAACACTCCTCCACTACCTTCAAATGTTTTTGCTACTGTTGCACTAAAGCTTAGGGAATCCAGGATGGGGTAATTTGTGGCGCTCTCACCAGGTTCTGTTATCCAGAAACCTTTGCAAACCTGTAAATATGGCAAAAGAACACTTTTTCCTCACATTTTGTGATATAAAAATCTGGAATCTGAGAGGAGACACAAATTTCCTGCCACCCAGCATTCCCCCACATCCCCTGATAAATAAATGGTACCTCACTTGTGTGAGTAGGCCTAGTGCCCGCGACAGGAAATGAACCCAAAGAAAACTGACCTGTTTTTTACAAGGTGCCTATCTGTGGATTTTGGCCTCTAGCTCCTCCGGCACCTCAGAAAACCTAGCAAACCTGGAAATTTTTGAAAACTAGACACCTAGAGTATCCCAGGAAGGGGTAACTTGTGGCACTCTCACCAGGTTCTCTTACCCAGAATCCTTAACAAACCTAAAATTTGGCAAAAAAAACACTTTCACTTAATATTTCGGTGCTGCAAAGTTCTGGAATCTGAGGGGGGCCACAAACTTCCCTCTACCCAGCATTTCCCTTCATCCCCCAATAAAAATGTCACCTCACTTGTGTAGGTAGGCCTAGTGCCTGCAACAGGAAATGCCCCAAAACACTACTTGGACACATCAAAATGATCAATAACAAAACTATCCGTTAGTGTGGGGGGTATCTGCATTTTTGGTCCTGGGCTCAGCAGCCATCTAGGGAAGTCTACCAAACCCAGACATTTCTGAAAACTAGAGGGAGTCCAGGGAGGTGTGACTTGCGTGGATCACCCTGTGTTTGCTTACCCAGAATCCTCAGCAAACCTCCAATTTAGCCAAAAAATTAAATTTTCCCCAAATTTCTGTGTTAGATCACCGTACTGGCACAGATTTCCTACCACCCAATGTTCCCCTCAGTCTCCCAATAAAAATAATACCTCACTTGAGCAGGTGGGCTGAGAGCATGTGACAGGTAAGAACCAAAAACATGTCAAAATCGAGGGGGAACCAATGCGTGTCCAAAAGGGCAGTTTGGAAATAAACATTTTTAGGATGACAAGTGGGGCAGAATTTTTATCAGTATAGATGCGACAATGCTGGGTGGTTGGAATTTTGGGAATTCCTGCAGATTCCAGAAGGTTTCATCACAAAAATGTAGGAAAAATGTGAGATTTCAAGCAAAGATGGAGGTTTGCAGGGCATTGTGTGTAAGAAAATGGTGCGGGTGCATGTGAAGCAAACAATCCTGGACTCACCCAGATGTTTAGTTTTCAGATGTGTCTAGGTGCCGTAGATTTTTCTCAATAGCAGCATCCCAAAGTCCAAAAAGTGCAGCCCTCACCATTCCAAGTGGGCCAATTTTTAAAGTTAACAAGCTCTCAAATGTAAAACCAAAACGCAAAATAATCAAATGTCCTCTTGTTTGCTTTGGGATAAGATGTTTTAATGTGTAGGAGGAGAGCTGAAAGACCGTTATCCCCTTCAGTTGGGGTGGGGGCATAACTGTGCTCATACTGGTTGGAAGCAACCACCCTGCCATTTTTTATTTTTTTTTGTAGGCTTTCTATCCCTCCGGGAAGTGGATTGGGGGTAATTGCCCCATCTGCCCCCGATGGGCAGAACAACTTTGTCCCCATTTATTTGGGTTAAGGGTATGGCCATACCCCCATCTTAATTTTTTTTTTTTTATTCTTCCATGGTGGCTGGTGGGATTTCTGCCCCCATAGGAGCAGATGGACCTTACAAAAATAGGCCAGTCTGCCCCCAAAGGGGGCAAGAATGGTCAACAGTAATGGCAAGTGACCCTTGCCAAAGGGGCTCCCCCAAACAAAACACACACACACCAATCCCTAGTGCCTAAGTGATTTCAGCCTAATAGTAGTAGGCTGATCTTCTCCCAAGGGGGCAGAAATGGCCTAAATTAAATTTGCCCTCCAGGGGAGCGACCCTTGACTAAGGGGTCACTCCTCATCCATAAAAAACAAAAAAAATCCTTGGTGCCTATTGGTTTCTGCCACCCTTGTGAGCAGATGGACCTAATAAAAATAGGGCGATCTGCTCTCCATGGCGGCAGAAATGGCCTAAAATGAATTTGCCCCTAGGGGAGAGACCCTTGCCTAAGGGGTCCCTCCCCTTGCGTGAAATTGGTTAAAAAAAAATCTGGTGTCTACTGGTGTCTTCCCCCCTTGGGGGCAGGTTGGCCTAATTTAAATGAACTGATCTGCCCCCAAGGGTAGCAGAAACAGCCTAAAACAAATTTTCCCCACTTGGGGAGCGGCCCTTGCCCAAGGGGTGGCTCCCCTTATTTGTATAAGTAAAGTAAACAAACTCTCTGGTGTCTAGTGGGCAAAAGGCCAATACCCCCCTAAGGTGGGCAGAATGGCCTAAAATAAAATTGACCCCTAGGGAAATTACCCTTGCCTAAGGGGTCGCTCCCCATCTGTAAAAACTTAAAAATCCCTGGTACCTAGTGTTTTCTGCCCACTTGGAGACAAATCGGCCTAATTAAAATAGGCTGATCTGCCCCCAAGAGTAGCAGAAACAACCTAAAGTAAGTTTGTCCCACTTGGGGAATGGCCCTTGCCCACTTATTTGTTTACTATAAGTATATAAACTCACTGGTGTCTAGTGGGCAATTCTGCAGCCCGATCACTTTACGATTGAGCTGCAGTAATGCTCAGAAAGACATAAGGGAAAGGAAAAGCCTTTCTTTTCATATCCCTCTGCTTACCCCACCCTCCGATCGGAAGAGAAATACAGGCATTTCTCTTCTGATCGCACTGGAAGCTGAGCTTCCAGCGTGATGGGGGCGACCTCTGATGAGTTGGTGGTGGGGGTGGAAGGGGAAGCAATTCCCCTTACATCCCTGTTCCGGGGGGTTGGGCGGTAGGCCAATAGGGGGCTAGCGCTAGTGCTTCCCAATGGCCCTGTGCCAAGACGTAATGGTTTCGTCCGTTGAGCACCAACGATGCGCCACCTGATGCAACTGTTACGTTCATGGCACCCAAAGGGTTAATAATAATAATACAAATAATACAAATGATAATACCATTCATTAGGATCATCATAAGGGTGCATGCATGCAGAGCATGCTCATCTCACAAGTATAACTTTTTTCTCTTTGATGCTAAACATATTTTGAAAACCCATGCTGATGTCAAGTGGATGCAGGCAGCAAATATGAAGTACTTCTACAGGGTGGTTGGCAACTGGGGAGATATATGCATTGTGGTTGGCCTCCTCACCATTCCATGTAAGGGGGGCTCATACGTTTTGTTAAGTCACAGGCCTCTGACCACAAAGTGAAGAGGAGGTAATAAACAATATATTAAAACAGGTAAAGCTTAGAATGAAGCAATCCTCACTGAAAGAGATAGATAGATAGATAGATAGATAGATAGATAGATAGATAGATAGATAGATAGATAGATAGATAGATAGATAGATAGATAGATAGATAGATGGAAACAAAGATTAAAGTGGCATTATAATCAGGGATAATAACAAGATCTTTCTTCACTTTTCTTTTTTCAGTGAATTTCTGAAGTTGTTAAAAATTAATTGTAACATTAAGTTTTAATGTGAATTTCGAAGGGATTTGCAAACATATTCATCAAACTTTCTCACTGAGCATTATTTTTTTGTGTAGCAGAGGGATGGGCCTGTGCCCAACTCCAAGCCAGTAGCCAATCCCCCCGCCGCTGGCCAGCACCCAATGGTCAAGCGATCCATCATTCGCACCTATACCTCTGCTAGAGCAGGTGTTTTAATAAAAAAATGATTAATAATTGTTTACGTATTTTGAATAATAAGTTGTGCAGGAAATAAAATACATGTAGAAAAATAATGCACGTATTTGAAAATGTGATTACAAAGAATAGCCACCAATGTTAACCAAATGTACTAATCAGTAACTAAATATTATGAAATGTTGAATATATGCTAGACTAATGCAGTAATATGTCATATTTAGGGTTATGTATTTTGCTTAAACTTTATTATTTGTAGACCTTAACTTAGCGAGTGTCTTGGCCTACTTGTCAGGCCTCATATAAAAGCTGTATTTCTTAGCGTTTAATAAAATGGGTATTCAAAAAAGTTAAACTGTGAATTTCTATTGTATTGTTTAAATGTGTTCATAACGGAAGCTTTCGCATGAGAATCAACTGCTAGGAGATGATGTTCTTGCTAATGCAACATTTTATATATAATATGTGTGAGACTGACTTTCCCAGGACAAGAACAATGAAGCTGCAACACTATTGTTACCTGACAAGCCGGATGATGAGCACATTTCATGATAAACCAACCAACGACATGTGAATGGAGTAATTTTAGAATTCATAGATTTGGGATTTTAGTTTTATTGGACAAAGTGTGAACATACGATTAACTGACCAATAGGGATTTGGAGGGGATAGTTTTAACAGTTTTGACTTAACAAAAGTACACAGAGAGAAGACAGACATTCAGTCTTTGCCTTCATGCAGCCCATTGCCCATTTTCTTCCTAACTGAAAGGTTACTACTTTCGTATGAGTTGTGACAAGAGACATGCTTAACTTAAATGCTTAAAAACTTTGCCTTTCCTGAACTCTGATGCTGAAGCCTGATGCCTTGCTGATCAAATGATGTCCTGAGGATGAAGACTGCTTCTGCTTTGCTGATCTTTACTGATGATAGGTATAACCTAAACTGTGATTATTATGCATATTTGCTTTTTCTTTCTAGGTACGAACTGTGCTGTTTTGATAGAGCTATAGTTAGATGTTTTTCCAAACTTTCTGTTACTAAATTGTTTTGCATGAAGTACAACATGCTGATGCTATTTTTTTGTTATTTAAGGATCCTCACTAATGAATTATGATAACATGGACTAATGCTTAATGAATTTCTCCGCTAAACTTCATGTACATCATCACAGTGACGCAGCTGACTTTACTATTAATTTGCATCATAACTTTTGAATGTGTTGTTGTTCAAGCTTTGATTAGATTGTGTTTCTTCCACTGCTTTGGACAACCAATATTGTTTCTGTATGTGTTTCATCTGATTTTGAGATTAATCGATATGACCTTAGCATTGTTAATATAGGGAAATAAATATTCTAAACTTTTACTAAAGGTGTGGTTATTTATGACTGGAAGGTCATGGTGCGTGACAATTACTGACTCCATTGATTATTGTTTTTATTGATTGCTAATGATTATTGATTATTGTGTATTAATGATTGATTATGTACTGAAGCTCTTATGTTCTGAACATCTTAATTGTGAATCAAAAGATTCATCTACATATTTGCATCCCCTTGAAAGTTTACTTTTTAAGGTCAGACACGCTAACACCTCTCACACCTCATGGGTGTCTCAGCATGAAAAAAAATGTTTTACTTTCATTTGTAACCAAGGGATGTTTTGCTGAGCATCCCTCCCCCACCACAAGTTTCAGGGAGTCAGTGCACTTCAACCTCGCACTCTTATGGCTTAAAATAATTTTTAAGTTCCGGAAATGGGAACCTGTCCCTGTATCCTGTAATGGCAGCCCCTGTCCCCGTATCCTGTTATGGCAGCCACAATAAGATCAATGTTGATGTTGCGGCCAGCCAATCTCATTCCTCGGTGCCACGGACTAGTCAAAGAAGATAGTGAGGAAAAAAAACCTCTTTACCAATAATTCTTTTTTTGATGTGCGGAACAGTAGGAATATTGCGGTATTCCCAAAGGTCCAACTAATGAGATATCACTACTTTTGAACTGTAGTTTGACAAAAATGGTTGAGCAGATTTCCGGTAAATTACAACATCACAAACAGCACACTTTCTGAGTAAAGCTATAACTTCCTACCATTTTCTTTTCTCTTCCTACCAAATTCTTTTCACCCATTTTTTCTAAAATGTGTCCTAAAATTCATATGAAAAATTGCAGAAGAGAAATGGGTATAGAAATCCTCGTTTTTATCTGCCCCTGCTTGGTGATCACCCCAAACTTATGTTAATTTTTTTTTTTTTAATTCACTGAAAAACAACAAAGGTTAGACTGCTGTTATAAGTGTGATAGTAACATTGTCCTTTTATTTCCCCAGTTATAGTTTATTCCTTATTCTCCCCAGCCATAATGTAATTGAAGATATTACTACTATTCCTATCCATACTGTTCTTGGGTTTTTCATATTCAGCTAACTCCCCCGTACACTGCCTTCAGCCTTTTGTATGTATACATTGTTTTTTAAGTTGTTATGGATACTGGTGTACTCTCATGTTACCAGAGTACCTCAGTCAGCATCCTTCGGTAAAACCGTCATGGTACAAATGGGTCTCCTGGGAGGGGAAACGCCCTGAACGCCGACTCCTAAACAACGAATTCCTGGTCAACGAAAGCAGAACAATGCTTTCCTTAACCACGACTTTGTTGTTTTGTGCCTTAACCATGCATGTGCTGAACAACGCACATGCGTGGTTAAGGCACAAACAAGGGAGTCGGCTGAGGAGGACGATGCGACGAGGTGACGACTCAGGTAAGTGGGGCGGGGTGGGGATTTTAGTTTTTGGGGCGGGGTGGGGGGGTCGGGGTATTTTCTGGTTTAGGGGTGAGGGGCGGGGTGGGGGTTGTGGTTTTAGGTTTGGGGGTGGGGGGTCGGGGTTTTAGGTTTTAGGGATGGGTTGGGGGGTCGGGTAATTTTAGGGGCGGGATGGGGGTTGGGGGGTTTAGGTTTAGTGGCAGGGTGGGGGGCTCGGCGTAGTTTTAGGGGTGGGGATTGGGGTACTTTAGGTTTCAGGGATGGGGTGGGGTTGGGGTTGTTTTCAGGTTTTGGGAGTACGGTGGGGGTCAGTTTTAGGGGTGGGGGTAGGGGTTGGGGTTTTAGGTTTTAGTGGTGGGTTGGGGGGTCGGGTAATTTTAGGTGTGGGGTGGGGGGTTGGGGGGTTTAGGGGCAGGGTGCAGGGCTCGGAGTAGTTTTAGGGGTGGGGGTTGGGGTACTTTAGTTTTCAGGGATGGGGTGGGGGTTGGGGTTGTTTTTGGTTTTGGGGTAGGGTGGGGTCAGTTTTAGGGGCGGGGTGGGGGTGTGGGGTTTTAGGTTTTAGGGGTGGGTTGGGGGTCGGGTAATTTTATGGGCGGGGTGGGGGGTTGGGGGATTTTAGGTTTCAGGGATGGGGTGGGGGTTGCGGTTGTTTTAGGTTTTGGGGGTAGGGGGTCAGTTTTAGGGGCGGGCGGAGTGGGGGGTTGGGGTTTTAGGTTTTAGAGGTGGGTTGGGGGTCGGGTAATTTTAGGGGCGTGTGGGGGGTTGGGGTGTTTAGGTTTAGGGGCAGGGTGGGGGGCTCGGAGTAGTTTTAGGGGTGGGGGTTTGGGTACTTTAGGTTTCAGGGATGGGGTGGGGGTTGGGGTTGTTTTAGGTTTCGGGGTAGGGTGGGGGTCAGTTTTAGGGGCGGGTTTGGGTTGGGGTTTTAGGTTTTATGGGTGGGTTGGGGGGTCGGTAATTTTAGGGGTGGGGTGGGGGGTTGGGGGTGTTTAGGTTTAGGGGCAGGGTAGGGGGCTCAGAGTAGTTTTAGTGGTGGGGGTACTTTAGGTTTCAGGGATAGGGTGGGGGTTGGGGTTGTTTTAGGTTTTGGGGTGCAGGGCGGGGGTCAGTTTTACGGGCGGGTAGTTTTGGGGGCAAGGGTGGGGGGTTGTTGTGGTTTTAGGGGGTGGGTGGGTCGTGGTAATTTTTAGGGGTGGGGGGCCAGGGGGGACGCATGCAGGAACAATGGATGCCTATCACTAATGCCTTTACCAGGAATGCCTTTACCGTTGTTAAGGCATTCGTGGTAAAGACATTAGTGGTAACAACGAGGTTGCTGTTCCAACCTCATTGTTCAGGCATTCGTTGTTTCGGCAAGCGTCGTTCTGACATACATCCTCCTGGTAGTGCTGCAATACAAGTGAAACAAAAAAAAAAAACTGGCTCAGGGAGGTCCCTCTTGATCCCCTCTCCAAGTGCCAGAGGGTCAAAGTATTCTTACCCTTTCCCCTTCCTGACGCCATCTCAGAGGTCTTCTTCATACCTCGAGTTCAGAAACCACAAACACAGTGGTGAGACACAATCACTATTCTCACCAATAGACGTCAACTAAATCTTTGGACTTTGTGAAGAGTGTAGTAGTCAGAATCATTCAATCACAAATCAATAACATAAAACTATAAACAATTCTAAACACCAAAGACAGCTTGACTCTAAATCAAACTCAAAACTGAACAAGTTTCAAGACTATATTACAATCCCAAAAATATTGGCACATGTATGGTGCGCAAAACAAAGTTACAAGTGAAAGATTTAACCTACTAAACACCAATACTGTTAAACACTCCAAAAGAATAATATAAGCAGATAATGGTGACATCAGTAATTTATAAAAATACAGTTTTAACAATCAATTTCAGAGCTGAGCCATGCTTATCTCTAACACAAATTAGGACTTGCATGTGAGAGAATGGGCTAACACATGTGGGCAAAAGCAAAAGAAGGACAAAAATAATTTGGAAAGAAAATTCTAACTAAGGCAACTCACTATAAAAATGATGCTTGTGTAAGTACCTAACCTGAAAAGAAAGCACAAAAAAACACATTTAGTTATATCTCTCCTCATGAGACAGCAGACAACAATCTTTCATCAGACAGAACGGTCACTTTCTTCTGGCATTGCTAGAAATGGGGTTTCTGGTTGGCTAGTGCATGCACCTAAACCAGGCCGAACCCACCCACTCTAGTCAGGTCAAGGGAGTTACACACTCAAGATAACCCCTGCTTACACCCTTGATAGCTTAGCACGACCAGCCAGGCATATCCCAGAGGCAATGTGTAAATCAATTGCACAGTACACACAACGCATGTGACACTGTCCCCATCACAAAGGAAACACAACACCAAGTTCTATAAAAATAAACTGCAATGTACACAACACAACATGTCTGTAATACCCTGCTACCCAAGCAGTTGTCAGAACATTACACAGTACTATTACTCTACAAAAGCAAGCAGTAGTCATAAAACACAATAGTTACTAGTTATTCTGCAACATAAGCAGTAGTCAGGTTGTCATTATTACCATAAATGCACGTCATAATAATAAGCATGTAATCACAAATGCCAAAACATTATCATGAATGTACATATAAGAACTACCTTGCATAAATGTAACAACAACATCGTGACTGTACATTCAACGAAACATTCTAATGTGGCATAGGTCATAAGACTCACCCAAAATTGGCGAGTACGATTCGCTACCTACCAAGGCAGTAAAAAAAGGGAATACTGGTTGTTAAACTTTTCATCCTTGGCGTGGTCTCCCTTAACTGTTTGACTCTGTTCCCCAGGTTGTTGATGTATGCTGGACTCTGATTTTGCTGTTTTTGTTACTCTGGGCACTTTACCACTTCTAACCAGTGCTAAAGTGCAAGTGGTCCTTTACAAAATGTGTATGTAATTGGCTTATCCATGATTGGCATGTAATTCAAATACTCCTAGTGGGCCTGCAGCACTGGTTGTGCCACCCACATAAGTAGCTCTGTGATCATGTCTCAGACCTGCCATTGCAGTGTCTGTGTGTGCAGTTTTAACTGTGAATTCGACTTGGCAAGGGTACCCACTTGCCAGGCCTAAACCTTCCCTTTTCTTACATGTAAGGCACCCCTACGGTAGGCCCTAGGTAGCCCCAAGGGCAGGGTGCAGTGTATGGTTAAGGTAGGACATATAGTAATGTGTTTTATATGTCCTGACAGTGAAATATTGCTAAATTAGTTTTTTTTACTGTTGCAAGTCCTGCCCCTCTCATAGGTTAACATTAAGGCCTACCTTTAAATCTGATTAAAGTGCATTTTCCCTTTGGGAGCGGATGGACATGTGGAGTTTGGGGTCTCTGAGCTCACAATTTTAAAATCCATCTTTTAGTAAAGTTGATTTTAAAATTGTGTGTTTGAAAATGCCACTTTTAGAAAGTGAGCATTTTCTTGCTTACACCATTTTTGTGACTCTGCTAGCTGGGGCCTACCTTAGGGGTGACTTGCATGTAGTAAAAGGGAGCTCCAGGCCTGGCCAGTAAATTTATATGCCAGGTCCCTGTAACATTAAACTGTGCACATAGGCCAGCGCTAGCAGGCCTGAGACAGGTTTGAAAGACTACCTCTCTGGGTGATGCAAGTGCATCTGCAGGCCCACTAGTAGCACTTATATACAGGCCCTGGGTATAAGGTTACCTCTGTGCAAGGGACTTGCAGGTAAATTAAACAAGCCAATTAGGTGTAAACCAACTTTAGAAGGAAGAACACCTGCACTTTAGCACCGATCAACATGATAAAGTACTCCGAGTCCTAGAGCCAACAACAAGAGATCAGAAAAAAAGAAGGAGGAAGGCAGAAAGTCTGGGGATGACCCTGCAAAAAGGGCCAGGTCCAACAGGCATCATTTGACAACGACATCAGGACGGTGCCGAACACGAGCTGCACATATAACCGATCAGCAGTTCAGAATTAGATGGGCTTATTAGTGTTGAACCTTATAACAAAATAGGGAAGTTTAAACTAAGACTTTATTCTTCAGAAGGCAGCTAGAGGTTAAAGGGATTCACAAGAATCAGGGAGCAGCTGGACATCATCAGCACATCAGGACCGACTCTAACTCACACTAACATGAACTAACTCTCAATTTTTCCTCACTAATTAGAAGTATGCACTATCCACTCAATGTTCCTTCAGAAGGGCTCACTTCAGGTTTCAGATTCAGGGCCTGATTTATGAAAAGTTAGCGCCGCCTTTGAGTCATTTCTGAAAAGTTTGCACCCCTTTTGTGTCAAAAAATTATGCAAAGGCAGGGCTAACTGTTCATAAATCAGGCCCTCACTGTCCAAAATCTGTTGATGGCACATCAAGTTTGCAACTATTCCAGAACAAAAATCCATTGATATTTCAGTGAATTCACACAGTTCAGACAAAATATGTCATCATCTAATAGTTTGCAACATCAGGATCTTTTCTCACAATACACTAAATGAACTAATTCTTTTTCATGGGAATCATAAATTTCCTGTCTTTTTCAAATAATGCTACATTGTTATTTCTGAAACATGTTTCTTACCTTCAATACAATAGGACATTCAATGTCACACCACCAACCCGGGAAAAGTATTCAGGCCAGATGGAACAGAATAAACAAGTGATTTTCCCAACTGCTGCAAAATTAATCTTTCAGGACTAGTCCAGCTAAGAAAGTCTTAATGCACATTAATACATTTATAACATTATAAACCTATTGTGCACCTTACAATTCAAATCAAATATGCAAAGCAAATTATTGAATTGCAAGCATTATTTATGACATGTGCATTTATTTTTCTGCACACATGTAACTCACATTAATAAAAATGTGTGTATTCAATATGTACGTTTAATTCATATTCATTTAATTCTAATATTCATTTCAATAAAAACACCCTTAACACTAACTCATATTAATACTTCATTTGATATAAATGCAAAACTTTCATGTTAAAACATATTGCATAATACAAATTACAGCCACATGGTCCACCATATTACAAATGTGCACATTTTACAACTGATTTTATTTTCTCTGTTTGTTTTTACATGTAGGTGAATTAGTCTGCACATGGTTACTTTTATGCCACTAACATGTTAATAAAAATTGATCTCTCTCACCCTTATTTGATTTTTTTCAACTCTTCGGAGGCCAAGTCCTAAGTCCGTAATGGCATCCACAACATATTATTAAACCACTTTCTGACATCGGCATTATCATTCTTTGTAAGCTAAGGCAAATATGTCTTGCCATGTAAAACTGGTAATCTGCTTTCAGTTTTGAGAAAAATAACACTTATCACAAAACAAGGACAAGAACAAACAACAAATAAAAAGAGAAATAAAATAGTCATTTCAAGCAGTAATTTCTGCCTAAAAATAAATAAAGCACTTGATCCCTGCTACTTTGTAGGCTACTCACTTTTTCCTCAATGGGTATAAGTAAATGCATGTAAGTTCAATACATTTTGAGAAATAAGTACCCCAATATCGTTTTGGATGCATGTCTTACATTATCCCAAATACTGAGAAATCACTGAGGTAGTCATATTGACAAGCATGATCTCTGTTTTGCTTTGATTGTCTTCATGCTCTCCATACATGTATTATTTGGACTAACTCATGAATAACCAGTAGCTCCGACTTTCAAAAGAGATTTATATCATCTGTATGAAGCATTAACATTCCTTATAGAGGGTGATATTTTTTCTATGATGTGAATTTAAATGACAAGACGCTTGATGAATACAATAAAAAAAGAGCCTCATTACGACCCTAGTGGTCTTAAGACTGCCAAGGTTGCGGTGGTGGTCAGACAACCGCCAATATGGTGGTCCAAAAGCCACAATATGACTGCGGTGGTAGCGCCATAGTAGGACTGCCAGCACCGCCACTCTACTGCCACAGGATGGACTGATGGTGCTGGAGATTCTAATCCGCCAGGGCAGCACTGCCCTGTGGATTATGACTCCCCTCTCTGCCATAAGACCGTTGGCGGAGACGGGGTGCAGGGGGCCCCACGGTGCCCATGGGTGGCTGCTGTACTGCCCATGAACTTGGCAGGGCCAGTGCAGGGGTCCCCCTGGCCAGCCCCATTGTGATGTTCACTGTCTGTTTTTGCAGACAGTGAAAATTGCGACATGTGCACTCTACACAATACAGCATTGCCACTGGCTTGATTACGAGCTAGAGACAATGCTGTAGGCCATTTTCTGCTGGGCCAGGGGGCATAAACTCTGTTTCCGCCCACTGACCCAGCAGTTAACTCATAATAGGGCCCTCAGGGCGGCCACCGCACTGACAGTAACCTGCCCTTTGGGATTTCGGTAGACGGTATAAACCGTCCGCTGAAGTAATAATGACCCCCATAATAATTAAAATAAGAATGGCAGCATCGTGGCATTGTAATGGAACCAAGCAATCAACCATGTCAGCTGGAACGGGAAGACTATACTAATGATCAACATTGTTATTCATGGAATCAATATTGTGCAGAAGGTTTTATACTACTTGACATGAAAGTCATCTTCTCTGCATGTCTCAGCAGACTACATTTGCTCCCACATCCTCTACTATAGGAGTGGGTGCTAATAATTGCTTTAACAAGTATTGATTTAATGGATGTAAAGGAGTCTGTGACAAGAGCTTCTCTTTTTCACCCAGACGGGACTTTATAGGGTCTGCTCCATAAATGAGATAATAACAAAGATCTCTGAGTGTAATGCACAACTTTTAGGTCATCATACGTTTCTTGTGAACAAGTTCTCATGCCTCTTTCCCTGCATTTCCAGAGATTCACAGGGGTCATATAATGTGTCTTGTCTTGTTAATATTCATGGAGTGGGAGGTTTTGGGACCTTCGGTGAATGCCAGTTTTGTGAGATTGAAGACAGGTCAAAAACCCCCAGTTAGTTTTGGAACAAGGAACAGAATAGAATAAGCCCTCTTTCCTCATTCCTCCACTGGCACCCTGCAAATGGCTCCTTTGAACAGCAAATCACTGACTCCCTCCAACAAAGCCCCCGTCTGCCTTCTTCCACAGTCGGACGGACCTCAGTGTCTGGAGGAACAAGATCAAACTCTATGGAGTATCCATTCTCCACGATGTTCATGACCCAATGATCGGTGACATCCCATCGCCATTCGGACAGGAAATGCCTCAGTCTTCCTCCCACCGGCCACTCTCCATAACCTTGATTGTCAGGTGCCCTGCTTGGGAGCACCCTTCGCCGAGGGAACTGACCTCTTTGGAGAAAACCTAGACTGATAGCTATGCTTCCTAGAAGAAGATGACTGAGGAACAAACTTGGGAGAGAACCTAGGATGCGACTTCCACCCCTTGCCTGATGCAGAACTTCCTTTATAAGGCAATGCATGCCTGCGGTCCTTAAAGGCTTTAGAAATCATAGCAATTGATCATCAAACAGAGGCTGGCCCTCAAAATGAAGTCTCAGGAGAGCCGCCTTCTCCCCAGGATCAGCCTTCCATTGCTGCAACCATAGAGATCTGTGGGCTCCAATCACTGCCCCAGAAGCCATAGCCAAGGAGCAGATAATATCAGAAGAAATATATGCTAATAAACGGGCCTGTTGTTCCATAACCAACAGTAATTCAGAACATTCCGACCCATCCTGCACAACCACAGCAAGTCTGTCAAAGTCCTGAACCAAGGACTGCGCAGAATAAGCAGAACAAATACCAGCCCGAAGAGTCGAATTCCCTGAAGCAAAAACCCTTTTCATACCAGAGTCTACCTTCCTGTCAGTGGCATCAGAAAGAGTACAGTCTTTAGGATTGACAGCGGTTTTACCAATCAAAGTAGCTAGCACGGAATCCAAATGCATAGAAGGAGGCAGAGCATCCTCCCCTTCCAGCAAATACAATTTCTGGAGAAAATGCAGAACCTGGGCTTTGTCAACCTCCTTCCACTCCCCGAAAACCATGTCCTTTACTAGCCTGTGGAAAGGCATAGCAAACCGCGAAGGGTTAACATATTGAGGAAATAAGGTAGAATCCTCCCCTGCAGGCTGAGAAGCAGGAAAACACAGATTGTCACGTACATGAGCCAAAATGCTCCACATCTCTTTACGAGACACATATTTGCCCCCAGAAGAGGTAGAAGGACCATACCCCTCTGATGAAGATGAGTCAGCCGCCTCCACGGAGTTAGGAGCAGCATAGGAACGACTCGACCTGACAGCCCTGGCCTTGAGAGCTCTTGAAACCACCACCTCAATCATATCTTGAACCTCATCTCTACACATAAGATGAGAAATCCCGGCAACATCACTCCTAACCACTCTAGCAGACTGTAATGGAACAGGAACTCCCCCTTCTCATATGAGGAAGAGGAAGAAATAATACGCCTTCATTTAGCACCCTTCTGCCCCGACATACTGAAACACAAGAAATGCCCAAATTCACCCTCTGCGCTTAAAAAGGGCAAAAACGCCACCTCTAAACATCAATCAGAAAGGAATAAAAAATAGGCCCAAATCAGGAAAAACCATAAAAAATATTAAAAACTCAGGCCCAAAAGCCTGCCTTATCGCACAGAAAGTGAGAAACCATGCTGCTGAGTGCCCGTCCTGCTCTGCGATACTGTGACCAGGAAGCAAAGAACCAGCCTCCACAGAGCCGGCCGACCATGTCAGACGACACTGCAGCAACACCAACCGAGGCAGCCACGCACACCTCTCATCGCCCAGCCAGGAAAATCATCACCAGAGGCTCTGTGACTGGCACCGATGAAAAGGACAACACCCCTCCCGGCCACTCCAAGGAAGAGAGAAAGGTAAGCCCAAAGGTTTGTAGACAAACAGAAACAGAAGTGGGTGGAGTACCTTTTAAAAAGAGAGGGGAGGGGTCTAGGTGAGGTAAAGGGGCCTCATTGGTCAATAAGGAAGGCGAGGGAATAGGACTAGGAGTAATGCCATTAACAATAAGTAATGGACCCAGTACTTCTCAGGAGGCATCTTCCACTACTGCTGAGACAGTGTGAATTATACAGATCTCTGCAGACCTGCTGCACGTGTGGTGCAATAGTGAAAAGACAAACAAATTGACTCAACAGCATTTCATGAGACAGCATCGACAGATCCCAGAGCGTTTTCTCGAGCCAGTACACAGTCCATTCCAGAACATTCCAAAGGCATTACAAAGTGATCCCTGAACATCCTGTGTCCCTTTGTCCCCGAACTGACCCCTTCAGCCACCTTTGCATATGTCAAAATTAAACTGCTGTTTGCAGAGTAGGACCGAGTGTCTGGTATCAAAGGACAGCTGGTTACACATAGGCCTGCTGACAGAGCCTTGGCATGCTCAGCTTTTAGCAGAAGGGGAGCAATCACACCGGCATCCTGCAGACACCCCAGTGTGCTTCAAGTTACCCAGTGCCACACCCAAGGCCACTGCCTTTATAAAGAGTACTGCTTTATCGCGCACTAATAACTTTGCACGGTCAAAACTTCCCCAGAAACAATTTCTGCTGCAGTATCATGGACTCAGAGGAATATTGCTCACGCTGCATAAATTGTGAACTGCAAACCTGCCAAACAAAAATGCACCTTGAAACTTTGCAACAGGTCTTGCATTTTCTTGAGTTAGAGCTATTAGCATTGTAAACTCCTAACTGGACTTTTCTTGCCACACAAATTACAAGAAAAAAAACTGCGTGATTGTGCTATGTACAATGCAGCGCGATCGCACTGAAATTGAAAACGGAAAAACCAAGCAAGATTGCATTATGTAAACCCCAGCGCGATTGCGCTGAGTGGAAAATAAAAAGATAAAGTAGTCTGTAAACCATGCTGAAAACATCGAGCCTCGAATGGTTTCAGTAGTTTATCAGTGATGCGTAGGTGGGCTAAACACCGGAAAAGACATGACGTATGCATGCCTTTCACAAATGAAAGCAAGCAGATTTTAAACGGCAAGCCAACAAACCAATGAAAGTCACTGACGTGACATGGGCGTGGTTAGAAGCCCAAAGAAAGATAAACATGGGACAGAACGCTTTGGGCTTGCCCATGAAAATAGGGCCCTCAGGCCCTCTGTTCAGTGCACCTCTGGACCTGTGGATACTATAGAATAAGGACCACTGTCCAACTGGCAGAGAACTGCCCTGCTGCTTGAGGCCTGCCCTGATCTCTGAGAAGGAAGGCAGCACCTGCTTCATCATTCCAGGCAGAATGACTCCAAGCATCAAGTGGCTGATGTCCTTGTCTGCTTTACGGGGATACAACTCAGCTCCAGAGGCCTCCCTTTAATTGGCCAGTTGATCTGCTGCACTGGACCTGCAACTAGACCAGAGTGCACTCTCTGAAGATGAGGAAGAAATGTTGACATTTTAGTCTCTCCATGATGGTGAACGGGCCCATTCTTGGCAAGATCTTGTCGCTTGCGACTACTACCAACGTGAAGCTCCAGTCAACTAGACTCTTCGTGCTACAGCAGCCACCAGAGAAGACTAGCAACGAGAAATCTCTACTTTGCACTTCAGCGATGACAGGCAGCATTGACCACCAACTACTCACGACTTAATCCACCTCAAACTGGACTTTTTGCTCCAGACTTTGAGAAGGTAACTTTTTCAGCAGGGCTAACATAGTCCCTGTGTAGCTTCCAAAATCCATTGTGGTCAGCCTGAACTTATAACTTTCACTCAGTCTAGCATGACCGATGTGTGCTTTTTGGTGATATACAGGTTGATTTTGTTACTTTTGTGGTTCACCTTGAATAGGATTGTGGTTGTTGCTTGAGAAGGGCTTTTGCCCTTGTTCCCTCCCCTAATAGGATTGTGGTTGTTGCTTGAGAAGGGCTATTGCCACTACTCCTCTTTTCCACCCCACACACACAGGCACTCACACACACCCGACCAGGACTCATCAGAATAAACGGGTCACTCATAATGGGGGTCAAAGTTGTGCTGGGGGCATAACATGTAGCTTAACATGAACCTGGTGTTAGAAATGGGGTCTTTGGTTGGCAGTCAGGTTACCCCCTGTCCAAGCAAGGACCCTCACTCTAGTCAGGGTAAAAGAGAATCACTCTCAGCTAACAGCTGCTTACCCCCATTGGTAGCTTGGCACAAGCAGTAGGCTTAACTTCAGAGTGCTAGGTGTAAAGTATTTGAACCAACACACACAGTAACTTAATGAAAACACTACAAAATGACACAACACAGGTTTAGAAAAATAGAAAATATTTATCTAAACAAAACAAGACCAAAACAACAAAAATCCACAATACACAAGTGAAGTTATCACTTAAAATGCAAAAAGAGTCTTCATGTAATTTTAAACACACACTAACACTGTTAGCATGAAAATGTACCTTGGGTGCGTCAAAAATAACCCCGCACGGGCGAGTGTGCATCAAAAAGGGCTTGCTATACGTCAATGTCACTCACAAGCGAGACCTTGCGTTGTTTCTCCTTTCATCGGGTCGGGTGCGTCATTTCTTCTCTCTGCAGGAGAGCTATTCATTGATCCGGTCAGCACTCTTGGGTCCAGGCAAGCCTTGCGTTGCTTTTACACGCCCAGCGGTGCTTCCATCGGAAATCCAGCTGCATGATGATCTGAAAACCACGCAGCGCGTGTTGCGATCTCACCAGCCTCCGTCAGCGATGCTGTGCGTCGTTTCTCCAGCACCGGGCATCGATCTTCAGGTTGCGTTGCAGGCGAGTGTCGATTTTCAGCCACAAAGCCGGCGGTGCGTCAATTTTTTAGCCACAAATTGGAGTTGCATCAATCTTTTTCCCGCACGGCGTTCTGCACGTGGATTTCTTCCTCTTAGACTGCCAGCTTCTTCATTCAGGGTCCCAGGAACTGGATGGGTACCACTTGGCAGAGAAGGAGTCTCTCTAGAGACTCCAGGTGTTGGCAGAGAGAAGTCTTTGCTGTCCCTGAGACTGCAAACAACAGGAGGCAAGCTCTGAATCAAGCCCTTGGAGATCTTCAAAAGATGGAAGGCGCACAAAGTCCAGTCTTTGCCCTCTAGCACAGGCAGAAGCAGCAACTGGACGATAGCTCCACAAAGCACAGTCACAGGCAGGGCAGCTCTTCTTCCTCAGCTCTTCAGCTTTTCTCCAGGCAGAGGTTCCTCTTAGTTTCCAGAAGTGTTCTAAAGTCTGTGGTTTTGGGTGCCTTTCTTGTACCCAATTTCTCCTTTGAAGTAGGCCTACTTCAAAGCAAAGTCTCTTTTGAATGTGAAATCCTGCCTTGCCCAGGCCAGGCCCCAGACACTCACCAGGGGGTCGGAGACTGCATTGTGTGAGGGCAGGCACAGCCT
Source organism: Pleurodeles waltl (assembly GCF_031143425.1). Classification (NCBI taxonomy): domain Eukaryota; kingdom Metazoa; phylum Chordata; class Amphibia; order Caudata; family Salamandridae; genus Pleurodeles; species Pleurodeles waltl. The sequence goes on from NC_090446.1 coordinate 1,423,626,530, forward strand.
TTTCAGGTGTAAGTGACCACTCCTCCCCTCCCTCCTAGCACAGATGCCTCATTAGGAAATGCATACTACTCCCCATTTCCCTTTGTGTCACTGTCTAGTGTGAGGTGAAACCAGCCGGACTGTCAAACTGACCCAGACAGGGAATCCACAAACAGGCAGAGTCACAGAAATGGTATAAGCAAGAAAATGCTCACTTTCTAAAAGTGGCATTTTCAAACACACAATCTTAAAATCAACTTTACTAAAAGATGTATTTTTAAATTCTGAACTCAGAGACCCCAAACTCCACATGTCCATCCACTCCGAAAGGGAAACTACACTTTAATCAGATTTAAAGGTAGCCCCCATGTTAACCTATGAGAGGGACAGGCCCTGCAACAGTGAAAAAATAATTTAGCAATATTTTTACTGTCAGTACATAAAATACATAACTGTGGCCCTCATTACGACCTTGGCGGGCGGCTGTAGCCGCCTGCCAAGATCGGACCGCCGGGCGGCCGCCAATGCGACTGCACCCCCGCCACGGCCATTTGCAGATCCCTGCTGGGCTGGCGGGCGGAAACCTAGTTTCTGCCCGCCCGCCGGCCCAGCGGGGATCTCGCCGCAACACAGGAGCCGGCTCCAAATGGAGCCGGCGGTGTTGCGGCCGTGCGACAGGTGCAGTTGCACCCGTCGTGCATTTCACTCTCTGCTATGCATTAAAAGCTGCATGGGGCCCTGTCAGGGGGCCCCTGCACTGCCCATGCCAGTGGCATGGACAGTGCAGGGGCCCTCAGGGGCCCGCGAGTCTCCATACCGCTAGCCTTTTCCTGGTGGTTCAAACCGCCAGGAAAAGGCTGGCGGTAGGGAGACTCGTAATCCCCTGGGCAGCGCTGCTAGCAGCGCTGCCCAGGCTGATTACTACCACCGGGGCCATTGTGGCGGGAAACCGCCGGCACCGGCTGTGCGACCGCGAATGACCTGGGAGGCACCGCCAGGCGGATGCCGGTGCTTCTGTCATTAGAGCGAGTTATAATGACCCCCTATATGTCCTACCTTACCCATACACTGCACCCTGCCCTTGGGGCTACCGAGGGCCTACCTTAGGGGTGTCTGACATGTAAGACAAGGGAAGGTTTAGGCCTGGCAGGTGGGTACACTTGCCAAGTCGAATTTACAGTTAAAACTGCACACACAGACACTGCAGTGGCAGGTCTGAGACATGATTACAGAGCTACCTATGTGGGTGGCACAATCAGTGCTGCAGGCCCACTAGTAGCATTTGATTTACAGGCCCTGGCACCTCTAGTGCACCTTACTAGGGACTTTCTAGTAAATCAAATATGCCAATCATGGATAAACGAATCAACCATTCAATTTACACAGAGAGCATATGCACTCTAGGACTGGTTAGCAGTGGTAAAGTGCTCAGAGTTCAAAAGACAACAGCAACAGGTCAGAAAATATAGGAGGCAGGAGGCAAAAAGATTCGGGATGACCCTGCATAAGCAAAAAAGTCCAACAACTTTACTAGGGACTTACTAGTAAATCAAATATGCCAATCATGGATAAGCCTATTGTTAGAAATTGGGTTTTTGGTTGGCAGTCAGGTTACCCTCTGTCCAAGCAAAAGCCCTCACTCTAGTCAGGGTAAGTCACACACTATCCAAGATTATCCTGTGCCCACCCTCTGGTAGCTTGGCACGAGCAGTCAGGCTTAACTTAGAAGGCAATGTGTAAAGTATTTGTGCAATAAATCATACAATACCACCATATAGCACCACAAAAATACACCACACAGTGCTTAGAAAAATATATAATATTTATCAGGATAATTGTAGGTCAAAAAGAATAAAGATGCAATGGAAAATTGTAGAAATATCACAGGGAAGTGATATAAAGTGTCTTAAGTCTTTAGAATGCAATAAAGTGTTTTTCAAGCACAAAGTACCTGGTTTCTGGTGGAAAATCTCCTCAGAGGGCCACAGGTGAAGAGATGCGTGGAAAAAGGGGTGTGTGCGTCGATTTCCTCTCAGCACACACAGACTTGCGTCGTTCTTTTCCACGCGGGGAAGTCGGGCGTCGTTTTCCGGCGCGCAGACAGTCTCTTTTTGTGGATCGCGGGGATTACCAGATGTCCCGGGTCTGTGCGTGGATTCTCCTGCTTGTTTTCCGGCTGCGCGTCGTTCTGCGGGGCTGCGCGTCGAAGTTTCGATCTCACGGTAGGCGTCGCGTCGATTTCACCTTGGAAGTCGGGCGGCGTTGTCCTTGCGAGGCCGTGCGTCGAAAGTTTGGTCTCACGGCAGGCGTCGCGTCGATTTCTCCTTGGAAGTCGGGCGGCGATGTCCTTGCGAGGCCGTGCGTCAAAGTTTCGCACTCACGGTAGGCGTCGCGTCGATTTCTCCTGGAAAGTCGGGCGGCTTTGTCCTTGCGAGGTTGTGCGTCGAAGTCTCGATCGTCCCGAGGGCGTCGCGTCGATCAGCGTCGGTGTGCGGCGTTTTTCTCGCCGCGAAACAAGCTGTGCGTCGAAATTTTCGGCACACGGAGCGTCCAAGTGAAAGGAAGAAGTCTTTTTGGTCCTGAGACTTCAAGGAACAGGAGGCAAGCTCTATCCAAGCCCTTGGAGAGCACTTTCACAGCCAGACAAGAGTTCAGCAAGGCAGCAGGGCAACAGCAAGACAGCAGTCCTTTGTAGAAAGCAGACAGGTGAGTCCTTTGAGCAGCCAGGCAGTTCTTCTTGGCAGGATGTAGTTTCTGGTTCAGGTTTCTTCTCCAGCAAGTGTCTGATGAGGTAGGGCAGAGGCCCTGTTTTATACCCAAATGTGCCTTTGAAGTGGGGGAGACTTCAAAGAGTGGCTAAGAAGTGTACCAGGCCCCCTTTCAGTTCAATCCTGTCTGCCAGGGTCCCAGTAGGGGGTGTGGCAGTCCTTTGTGTGAGGGTAGGCCCTCCACCCTCCCAGCCCAGGAAGACCCATTCAAAATGCAGATGTATGCAAGTGAGGCTGAGTACCCTGTGTTTGGGGTGTGTCTGAGTGAATGCACAAGGAGCTGTCAACTAAACCTAGCCAGACGTGGATTGTAAGGCACAGAAGGATTTAAGTGCAAAGAAATGCTTACTTTCTAAAAGTGGCACTTCTAGAATAGTAATATTAAATCCGACTTCACCAGTCAGTAGGACTTTGTATTACCATTCTGGCCATACTAAATATGACCTCCCTGCTCCTTTCAGATCAGCAGCTGCCACTTCAACAGTGTATGAGGGCAGCCCCAATGTTAGCCTATGAAGGGAGCAGGTCTCACAGCAGTGCAAAAACGAATTGAGGGGTTTTTTACACTACCAGGACATATAACTACACAGGTACATGTCCTGCCTTTTACCTACACAGCACCCTGCTCTAGGGGATACCCAGGGCACACATTAAGGGTGACTTATATGTAGAAAAAGGGGAGCTCTATGCTTGGCAGGTACTTTTAAATGCCAAGTCGAGGTGGCAGTGAAACTGCCCACACCGGCCTAGCAATGGTAGGCCTGAGACAAGGAAAAGGGGCTACTTAAGTGGGTGGCACAATCCGTGCTGCAGGTCCACTAGTAGCATTTCATCTATAGGCCCTAGGCACCTGGAGTGCACATTACTGGGGACTTATAAGTAGATTAAATAGTTCAATCAGGTATGATCCAAAGTTACCATGTTTACAGAGAGAGAGCATATGCACTTTAGCACTGGTTAGCAGTGGTAAAGTGCGCAGAGTCTAAAAACCAGCAAAAACAGTATCCACAAAGTGGAGGGAGGCAGGCAAAAAGTTAGGGGTGACTACCCTAAGGCTGTCAGGTCTAACATGTGTCCCCCCCAGCTGAAAGTGGGGAGAGCTACCCGACCTCTTGGGAGCTCTCATCGCTAAGGCGGAAGTACCTGGAGAGACCATCAGCATTGGCGTGGTCAACCCCTGGGCGATGTTCCACCGTAAAGTCCATCCCCTGTAGGGAAATGGACCACCTCAAGAGTTTTGGATTCTCACCCCTCATCTGCATGAGCCATCTGAGGGGCCTGTGGTCTGTCTGAACTAGGAAGTGAGTCCCAAACAGGTAGGGTCTCAGCTTCTTCAGTGCCCAGACCACAGCAAAAGCTTCTCTTTCAATAGCACTCCACCTCTGTTCCCGTGGTAATAGTCTTCTGCTAATAAAGACTACCGGTTGATCTCTGCCCTCCTCATTTAGCTGTGCTAGAACTGCCCCTATGCCATGCTCTGAAGCGTCTGTCTGCACGATAAATTCCTGGGAGTAGTCAGGGGCCTTGAGCACGGGGGCCGTGCACATGGCTTCCTTCAGGGCGTCAAAGGCTTTCTGACAAGCCTCTGTCCAATTCACCAACCTAGGTTGCTTCTTGGACGTGAGTTCTGTCAAGGGGGACACAATGGTACCATAGCCCTTGACAAACCTGCGGTAGTATCCGGTGAGGCCTAAAAAGGCTCTCACCTCAGTCTGGTTCGAGGTGGTTGCCAGGCCTTGATAGTTTCGATCTTGGCCTGGAGTGGCTGCACCTTGCCACCACCTACTAGGTGTCCCAAGTACACCATGGAACCCTGCCCAATCTGGCACTTACTAGCCTTGATGGTCAGGCCTGCCTGTTGCAGGGCCTGAAGCACCTCCTTGAGGTGGAGCAGGTGTTCCTCCCAGCTGGAACTGTAGACAGCTATGTCATCCAGGTAGGCTGCACAGAAGGCATCCTTGCCAGCCAGGACCCCGTTAACCAACCGTTGGAAGGTAGCGGGGGCATTTTTCAATCCAAACGGCATCACCCGGAACTGGTAATGGCCGTCAGGGGTGGAAAAGGCGGACCTTTCCTTAGCCCCCTCAGTCAGGGCGATTTGCCAGTACCCTGAAGTAAGATCAAACGTACTCAGGAACTGGGCAGCGCCTAGCCTGTCCACGAGCTCATCAGCTCGGGGGATGGGGTGAGCATCAGTCCGTGTGACTGAGTTGAGACCCCGGTAGTCCACGCAGAACCGGAGTTCTGGCTTCGCGCCTGGGGCAGTAGCCTTAGGGACCAACACCACTGGGCTGGCCCAGGGACTACTGGACTTCTCAATAACCCCTAGCGTCAACATCTTGGAGACCTCCTCCTTGATGCTGGCCTTCACCTTATCCGACAACCTGTAAATTTTGTTCTTCACAGGGAGACTGTCACCGGTGTCAATATCATGAACACAGAGGTGGGTCAGTCCAGGAGTAAGGGAGAAGAGGGGGGAGAACTGCTCCAACAGCTCATAGCAGTCTCCTTTCTGGTTTAGAGTCAGGGAGTCAGACAGAATGACCCCGCTTACGGACCCATCACCTTCTTGGGCAGAGAGGAGGTCAGGGAGAGGTTCACTCTCCTCTTCCATTCCTTCATCTGTGACCAGAAGCATGTTGATCTCCGACCTCTCAAAATGAGCTTTTAGTCGGTTCACGTGGAGCACCCTTAGGGGGTTCCTAGGGGTTTGGAGGTCCACTAGGTAAGTGGCCTCCCCTTTCCGCTCCTTGATTTCAAATGGGCCAGACCAGCGGTCCTGGAGAGCTCTGGGCTCTACTGGCTCCATTACCCACACTTTGTCTCCAGGTTGAAACTCTACCAGAGTGGCCTTCTGGTCATACCATTGTTTCATCACCTCTTGACTGGCCTCCAGGTTACTTTGGGCCTCTTTCCAGAAGCGGGTCATCTGATTGCGGAGGGCCAACATGTAGCTGACCACGTCCTGAGGGGGTGTCTTTGGAGCGTTCTCCAATCCCTCCTTGACAATGCTTAAGGGTCCCCTGACGGGGTACCCATAGAGAAGCTCAAAGGGACTGAACCCTACCCCCCTCTGGGGGACCTCTCTGTAAGCAAAGAGAAGGCATGGTAAGAGGACGTCCCATTTACGCCTCCTGGCCTCAGGGAGGCCACCAATCATGCCTTTCAGGGTCTTGTTGAATCTCTCCACAAGCCCATTAGACTGGGGGTGATAGGGTGTGGTGAACTTGTAGGTTACACCACACGCATCCCACAGATGCTTCATGTACGCGGACATGAAGTTAGTGCCTCTGTCAGACACTATCTCCTTGGGGAATCCCACACGGGTAAATATCCCCATCAGGGTTCTGGCTACCACCGATGCAGTTACGGTCCTCAGAGGGATTGCCTCTGGGTACCGGGTGGCATGGTCCACCAAAACCAGGATAAACCTGTTGCCTAAGGCAGTTTTGGGGTCCAAGGGGCCAACAATGTCGACGCCCACCCTTTCAAAGGGGGTGCCAACGACAGGAAGTGGAATCAGGGGGGTTTTAACCCTCTTCCCTGCTTTACCACTAGCCTGGCAGGTAGGACAAGCCCTGCAGAATTTGTCTGAGTGTGTCCTCATTTTGGGCCAGTGAAAGTGGGTGACAAGCCTGTTGAAGGTCTTGTCTTGTCCCAAATGTCCTGCCAGGGGAATGTCGTGAGCCAGACCCAGTAGGAAGGCTCGGTAACATTGGGGGACCACCAGCACACGTGCTGCCCCAAAGACCGGAACCCTAGGCTCACTGTAGAGGAGATCATTCTCCCAATATAGGTGGTGATTGCCAGAGGCGTCACCTGCTGCCTGGTTTAAGGCTTGTTTCCTCAACCCTTCTAGAGTGGGACACTCTTTCTGAGCCTTGCAGAATTCCTCCCTGGTGGGTCCACCCTCAACTTGCCAGCCAGCAAGCTCAGGTAAGTCACCGAGGGTGGCAATGTCTTCCCCAGTTGGCTCGGGAGTCTCCTCCTCAGGAGCCCCGTCAGCCACTGTGGGAACTTCTGGGGCCGGTTTCCCGCGCCCCTCGTCCCTCCTCTTGGCAGCTCTCTGGGCCATCGTTCCAGGCTCCAGATGCCCTTGACTTCCCTCTCGGTCAGCCATGGACCGGGTGGTCATGCAGACCCACTCAGGTAACCCTAACATCTCCAGGTGAGATCTGAGCTCTACTTCTTTCCAAGCAGTATGCTCTAGATCATTGCCTAACAGACAATCTACAGGCATGGCAGGACTCACAGCTACTTTCAGAATACCAGAGACCCCCCCCCACTCAAAGGGAACCCGAGCCACCGGTAGGTGACTCTCGCGATTGTCAGCGACTATGACCTGGTGGAATGTATTAGGGATTATCTGCTCTGTGGACACCAGCTGACTCTTGATAGTAGTCATACTGGCTCCTGTGTCACGCAGAGCCTCCACCTTCTGCCCATCAATGAGGACCCACTGCCGGTACTTGGAAGTATTTTTAGGCATGTGGACCTTGGACATCATTTCTCCTTCTCCCAGGGACACTAGGGAAATCTCTACCTGTCCCCCACAGCTATCTGGGTCCATCTCCCCCCGAGCGCTACACTAGTCAACCCAGGGACCTGTCCAGTAGTGGACGGTGCCCTCTTGGGGCACAGGGGATCGCCTTTATAGTGACCATACTGGTAACACTCCATGCATTTGGGGCTAGATTTTCCTGACCTGTCAAATGTCCCTGGCTTTTTCCCAAATTTGGAAAAGGAAGGGTTGCCACCCCCTCCCTGGGAATTCTTTTGGGGGCCTTTAGAGAGTTCCTTATCTGTAAGTTTATCTCCCCCCTCTTTCTTCTGTTGGGAACCCTGACCACCTTTGTGGGAGTCCCCCCCAGGTACCTTTTTGGACACTCTGGTGCTAACCCAGAGGTCCGCCTCCTCAGCAAGCTTCCTGGGATCAGTCAGCTTACTATCCACTAGGTGCTGGCGCAAATCGGTATAAGTAACATTAAGCATATGCTCTCTCAGGATCAAGTCATATAAACCTTTATAATCTGCTACTTTGTTGCCCCGCACCCATCCATTCAGTGCCTTACTAGAGAAATCAAAGAAATCTACCCATGTTTGTGTGGTTTGTTTGGTGCTGTCCCTGAACCTCTGACGGTATCCCTCAGGGGTCAGCCCAAACTTGGCAAGTAAAGTGGCTTTCTGGAGTGGGTATGTGTTTTGATCCGGTGGATCCAATGTGAGAAGTGTGTCCCTCCCCAATGGCGGCACATAACCCCACATAGCTACCCCCCATTGCCCTTCAGGAACCTCATGAGCCCTTAGTGCAACTTCATAGGCAGCTAACCATTTATCTATGTCATCTCCCACCACAAAACTGGGCACCACATTTTTGGGTATACGAACCTTCTTTTCTCCAGCAGGTCCTGTCTGTATGCTGCCACCATTATTGCTGGATTCAGACTGTCTTGCCTTGATCTCCAGCTCCTTGAGACTCAGTTCATGAGCCAACAATAGTTTCTTTTCAGCCAAAGCTCTTTCAGCTTCCACTTGTTTGGCTGTTCTTTCAGCTTCTGCTTGTTTGGCTGTTCTTTCAGCTTCAATCTGTTTGGCTGCTCTTTCAGCCTCAGCTTGTTTGGCTTCTCTTTCTGCCCTCCTCTCCTCCTGTTGTGCCTCAATTTTCAGTTTTGCCATTTGCAATTGGAACTCCCTTTCCTCTCTCCTTTCCTCTGCGGTCAGGCTTTGCATGGAGACACTGCTCCCTGGTCTGGAAGGGTGCACAATTGCAGTGGTAACACCATCCATAGATAGTGAAAATCCTTCTGAGGGGCCATTTTCTGGCTCCTCTTCCTCATCATCCTCTAAATGGGCTTCTGCCCAGGCCCTCAGCGCCACTTGAAAGTCCTCCTTTCTGAGGCCCCTTGGGTGGGTACCCTTAATGCCCTGCAGAATCCTCTTAGTTGTTTGACCGTGTATGTATCCAACTGGACTAGGTCAAAGTCCCCTGTCTGAGACCCAGTCAGAGACATGTTGAGTGAGGATTTAGTTTTTGAAAATTGTCAGGAAAAAACTGATTTTCAAAAAGAGATAAAAACCAAGTTGACCTTCAACTGTGGGTAGGTAGTGAAATACTTAGCTACTGTATGTCACTGCACAAATACAAGTCCTATCCTCACCGCTGATCACCAATGTTAGAAATGGGGTTTTTGGTTGGCAGTCAGGTTACCCTCTGTCCAAACAAAAGCCCTCACTCTAGTCAGGGTAAGTCACACACTATCCAAGATTATCCTGTGCCCACCCTCTGGTAGCTTGGCACGAGCAGTCAGGCTTAACTTAGAAGGCAATGTGTAAAGTATTTGTGCAATAAATCATACAATACCACCATATAGCACCACAAAAATACACCACACAGTGCTTAGAAAAATATATAATATTTATCAGGATAATTGTAGGTCAAAAAGAATAAAGATGCAATGGAAAATTGTAGAAATATCACAGGGAAGTGATATAAAGTGTCTTAAGTCTTTAGAATGCAATAAAGTGTTTTTCAAGCACAAAGTACCTGGTTTCTGGTGGAAAATCTCCTCAGAGGGCCACAGGTGAAGAGATGCGTGGAAAAAGGGGTGTGTGCGTCGATTTCCTCTCAGCACACACAGACTTGCGTCGTTCTTTTCCACGCGGGGAAGTCGGGCGTCGTTTTCCGGCGCGCAGACAGTCTCTTTTTGTGGATCGCGGGGATTACCAGATGTCCCGGGTCTGTGCGTGGATTCTCCTGCTTGTTTTCCGGCTGCGCGTCGTTCTGCGGGGCTGCGCGTCGAAGTTTCGATCTCACGGTAGGCGTCGCGTCGATTTCTCCTTGGAAGTCGGGCGGCGTTGTCCTTGCGAGGCCGTGCGTCGAAAGTTTGGTCTCACGGCAGGCGTCGCGTCGATTTCTCCTTGGAAGTCGGGCGGCGTTGTCCTTGCGAGGCCGTGCGTCAAAGTTTCGCACTCACGGTAGGCGTCGCGTCGATTTCTCCTGGAAAGTCGGGCGGCTTTGTCCTTGCGAGGTTGTGCGTCGAAGTCTCGATCGTCCCGAGGGCGTCGCGTCGATCAGCGTCGGTGTGCGGCGTTTTTCTCGCCGCGAAACAAGCTGTGCGTCGAAATTTTCGGCGCACGGAGCGTCCAAGTGAAAGGAAGAAGTCTTTTTGGTCCTGAGACTTCAAGGAACAGGAGGCAAGCTCTATCCAAGCCCTTGGAGAGCACTTTCACAGCCAGACAAGAGTTCAGCAAGGCAGCAGGGCAACAGCAAGACAGCAGTCCTTTGTAGAAAGCAGACAGGTGAGTCCTTTGAGCAGCCAGGCAGTTCTTCTTGGCAGGATGTAGTTTCTGGTTCAGGTTTCTTCTCCAGCAAGTGTCTGATGAGGTAGGGCAGAGGCCCTGTTTTATACCCAAATGTGCCTTTGAAGTGGGGGAGACTTCAAAGAGTGGCTAAGAAGTGCACCAGGCCCCCTTTCAGTTCAATCCTGTCTGCCAGGGTCCCAGTAGGGGGTGTGGCAGTCCTTTGTGTGAGGGTAGGCCCTCCACCCTCCCAGCCCAGGAAGACCCATTCAAAATGCAGATGTATGCAAGTGCGGCTGAGTACCCTGTGTTTGGGGTGTGTCTGAGTGAATGCACAAGGAGCTGTCAACTAAACCTAGCCAGACGTGGATTGTAAGGCACAGAAGGATTTAAGTGCAAAGAAATGCTTACTTTCTAAAAGTGGCACTTCTAGAATAGTAATATTAAATCCGACTTCACCAGTCAGTAGGACTTTGTATTACCATTCTGGCCATACTAAATATGACCTCCCTGCTCCTTTCAGATCAGCAGCTGCCACTTCAACAGTGTATGAGGGCAGCCCCAATGTTAGCCTATGAAGGGAGCAGGTCTCACAGCAGTGCAAAAACGAATTGAGGGGTTTTTTACACTACCAGGACATATAACTACACAGGTACATGTCCTGCCTTTTACCTACACAGCACCCTGCTCTAGGGGATACCCAGGGCACACATTAAGGGTGACTTATATGTAGAAAAAGGGGAGCTCTATGCTTGGCAGGTACTTTTAAATGCCAAGTCGAGGTGGCAGTGAAACTGCCCACACCGGCCTAGCAATGGTAGGCCTGAGACAAGGAAAAGGGGCTACTTAAGTGGGTGGCACAATCCGTGCTGCAGGTCCACTAGCAGCATTTAATCTATAGGCCCTAGGCACCTGGAGTGCACATTACTGGGGACTTATAAGTAGATTAAATAGTTCAATCAGGTATGATCCAAAGTTACCATGTTTACAGAGAGAGAGCATATGCACTTTAGCACTGGTTAGCAGTGGTAAAGTGCGCAGAGTCTAAAAACCAGCAAAAACAGTATCCACAAAGTGGAGGGAGGCAGGCAAAAAGTTAGGGGTGACTACCCTAAGGCTGTCAGGTCTAACACCTATTACATACACATTTTGTAAAGGAGCACTTGCTCTTTAGCACTGGTTAGCAGAGGTAAAGTGCCCAGAGTAACAAAAACAGCAAAAACAGAGTCCAGCACACATCAACAACCTGGGAAACAGAGAAAAAAACTTAAGGGGAACCATGCCAAGGATGAAAAGTCTAACACCTGGTGATAATATTCTGCTACGATTCACAACTAGAGTCAAAAACGTCAAACTGCAAGTTGTGTGAATGCTGATAAGTATTTACTTCCATTTATTGAGCTGCAGTGCAACTGAATTAAAAAACAAAGAGAAATAATAGTCTGATGCAAAGTTGTTGTGAATAGGGAAATATAAAATTAAGTTGGTCTCTCAGTTCAACAACGAAACCTCTGGATACAAAGCGTTGCCGAGGCTGTGATTAATACAAATGAGCATGCCACGCCTTGCAGGGGTGTAGCAGACGCAGCTAGATAATGTTGTGCAAACTATTTAGAGCTTCCTCCACGTCTGTGGGACAAGTCGGCAGTGTGGTAGAACACGTGGGTGCGGCGGTATTTGGCATATTTAGAGGGACATTGTGAAAAAATTAGCAAACGAGCCCTGCACCATTATTTATATCTGTGAATGAGATATCTTCACGATATGAGAACACAAGCAGTGACAAATCGTGCATTTCGAAGTACATTAGTCCCGGACATCAGGTCAAAGCAAGAGGTTTTAGCTGACATTTGAAAATAGAGGGAGAACTACTTCACGTAGATTCCGCCTGTAGCATACTTTAGAAACTGACCCCTTTAAGTGTTGTTTCCTCAATAAGAATTGAATTAGGGTGGAGTGGATTAGTAAACTCATTAGACTGGTTGGGTGAAAGAGCAATACTCCCAGAGTTTCGAAAGGATGTTACAGGCGGCTGCAGGTTAGAGATTACATAACTGGGAAGAACAAGCATTTGCTAGCGTTAGAGCTAGTAGCAATTGTAAATTCCCAAAAGGACTTTCCTTGCCACATAAGTTGAAATGAAATGTAAAACAGTTGACATAAGGGAACGATTCAAAGCGGCATGAGTGCAAAGGAGACACACAAAAGGTACAAGCATTTGCAATGCAATAGGTCTCACATTTGCTTGATTTAGAACTATTGGCTTTGTAAATTCATAACTGGACTTTTCTTGACACATAAATTGGTCAACCCTGCCTCATATTTTGGTCTTTTCCTGCCCCATAATTCCAGTGGCCCGCATATAACTAAAGCAGTTACCTTCTGCCTTCTTACCTTAGCGATTCCTTAAAATTGCGTTCAGAATGTCTTTCATACATTCTGAAATGGCTTTTTGCATTCGCAAACGGGCATTCGCATCGTTTGCGAATGCAAAAAGCTTTCATACATCTGGCCCATGGTCATGTTACTATATAGTTAGCCCCTAGAGGGCATAACCACATTAAAGGAAAAGTAAAGCATTGCAGTGTAACCACATATTTAGCCCCTAAAGGGAGTAGCACATTACACATTTTCAGGGCTAGCAGGCCTACTACAATGATGTTACAAAGAAGACCCTTAAAACACAAGCTACGCTTATCTATAAAATAAAAGTTCCAGCCATGAGAGAGATAAACAAGACACTGAATGGAGGGAGGGGTTACTATTTTGGGGTTCCACTAATCTAGTGTGGGGACCCAGATATGACCTAAACAGAAATATTGTGCCATGCTGAACGTTATGGTCCTACGACCATCAAAGGCTGAGTTATGGACAAAAATGTTTTGAAAAAGAATGCTTGCAAAGTTCAGTGAATATTGTAATAGCCAAGTTGCTGATTTCTGTGTTTTTTAGTGAAGCATTTACAACTTATAAGTGTTTCTGTAAAAGCTATGGAGCGTGAAGGGGAAATCCAAAAGAAAGGACTCTGATTAGGTAACAGTGTGAACAAAGTGGGCAGTGCTCAAATACCGCCAATGGAGTTTGTGTTGTTGCTGCTGTTCATGCAGTTAGTGCTGTGAGGGCCATGGCTGCCATAGAGGTCGAATGGGAGAGGCAAAAGAAAAAGTTCACCCATGCTGAAGTATATCAGCAGTTGTGCAATTATCCATGTAACAGAGTCAGTCTGCAAGGTCGTAACAAAACCAAACCAAGGCAGGACAAATGTAAATCAATTACCAATGACATCAAGGGATTTTTAAAAGGCAAACCCATGAACGAGTGAAAGTGAAAGTGATGGGTGTAAGGTGGGCGTGGTTAAAAGACCTCAATACTTACAACATGCCAAAAGCGATTGAGCGCTAGACCTAAAAATGACTCTATATGACTTGAGTGCTCGACATCTAGCTAGTGTTGATAAATTAGTATTTAAATATAATTGCTCCTAATGGTTCTATCTCTTTCTTTGCTTGTTAGAGACCTAGAAGAATTATTGGAAACAATTCCTGACTAGCAAATAAACACATATACAGAGATCTGACTATTCAGCTTTAATTTGAAGTGGTTTGTGTCAAGAACGCTGTAAGCAAATGTGCAGCTGAAACAAATTGTGAAGCCATAGTCATCCAAGGTTTGCCTGTGCTTTCCAGGTTGTTGATATGTGCTGGACTCTGTTTTTCTGTTTGTTGGTACTATGGACACTTTACCACTTCTAACTAATGCTAAAGTGCAAGTGCTCCTATGTAAAATGTGTGTGTAATTGGCGTTTCCATGATTGGCACAATAAATTTACTAGCAAGTCCCCAGTGAAGTGCACTAGAGGTGCCCAGGGCCTGTAATCAAATGCTACTAGTGGGCATGCAGCACTGGTTGTGCCACCTACATTAGTAGCCCTGTAAACATGGCTCAGACCTGCCACTGCAGTGTCTGTGTGTGCAGTTTTAAACTGCCATTTTGACTTGGCAAGTGTACCCACTTGCCTGGCCTAAACCTTCCCTTTTTATGTATGTAAGGCATCCCTAAGGTAGGCCTTAGGTAGCCCCATGGGCATGGTGCAGCGTATATTAAAGGTGGGACATGTACTGATGTTTGTTACATGTCCTAACAGTGACATACTGCTAAATTCAGTCTTCACTGTTTGCAATGCCTATCTCTCTCATAGGTCAACATGAGGGCTGCCTTCAAATAACATTAAAGGGCAGATTCCTTTTGAGAGGAGATTGAAAAATCGAGTTTGGGGTCTCTGAAATCACAATTTAAAAATACATATTTTAGTGAAGTTGGTTTTCTCCTGCACTACCAAGTTGTGCCCTATCCAGTCTCTGGGCCCTTGAAAGGTGAAGTTGGCAGACAAGATCTGAAAATCCATGCACAAAACGGCATGTGGGAAAGTTTTTCTACGCACCATCTGCATTGCGGCTGATAAATGACGTGCAGCTGCCTTCATGGCTAAAATCGATGCCCCATCTGCATTGCAGAAACAACGTGCAACAGCTGCTTGTGGCTGCTGGTGCCAACGCAAGCTCCACACAGCACGGTTTTCTAACACTGTGCAACAGGATTTTCCACCATCATCCCTGGGCATGAAAGTCAACCCGACTCTGCATGGATTTGAGGTGCCCCATCGGAAATCGATGTACCGCTCTCTTGCGGGGGAGAAAAACGATGCATTGCCGACTGGAGAAGAAACAACACACAGCTTCCCTTGCGAGGAAGGAATCAACTTATCGCTGCCTTTTCCAATGCACGCTCACCCATGCAGCTTTATTTTTTGATGTTGTTTGATTTAGATAAATATTACCTATTTGTCTAAACTGGTGTGGTGTCCATTTTGTAGTGTTTTCACTGTATTACTGTGTGTTGGTACAAATACATTACACATTGCTTCTGAAGTTAAGCCTGCCTGCTTGTGCCAAGCTACTAAGAGGATGAGTGTGGGTTAACTGAGTGCGATTCTCCTTTACCCTGAATAGAGTGAGGGTCCTTGCTTGGACAGGGGCTAACCTGACTGCCAACCAAATACCCTATTTCTAACATGATCCCTTCTAAACAGCTAGCATAAGGGATGCCCAAGAGGTAGCCAAGGGGCGTTCCTATCCATTTGCAGTTTAAAATAAACAAATGCTTTGCAACCATTTTTTGCAGTACGAAGCACAGACTGGATATCTCCTGCCAAGGGCAAGAAATATCCATTCAAAGTGTAAGTTGTCAACTTACTCTCTGCTTGTGCAGGCTAAAGATGTCCTCAGCTCTTATCATTAGAGCAAACTGAGGCCCTATTCCCTGTTGTTATTCACCACGGCCACTTTAACAATTTTAATTTGTATTAAAAATATTCTGCATTTGTGCAGTACTGGTTACTTCATTCAAGCATGTGCATACGTTTGGAAATGTTAAAGTCCCCTTCTTGTGAGAAGGTAATTCCACTCCAGGCAATTAGCTATTTGAGTGCCGCTACTGATGACATAACACCTCTCGATGCTACGAACTCAAACTTTCAAAACAGATTACACCAGCTAAAGGTCACTTTAGCATGAAAAGTTAATTAAAATGTCTCAACTAAAGGATTTTATTGGTCAGAAAACAGACCTTGCTCAATTCTGAAACTGAAATAAAGGAACTAGTGTGTGACACATCTGCTTGTTGTTGTGACACATAATGGTAGGCAGGTTGGTTTGCAATTGTTTGCATATTGTATCCTGGTAGTATATTTTAATATTTTATCACAGAGAAGGATGCAGAGATTCTCAAGATTCAGTACCAACAGAGAAGTAAATAAGGTTTATTTGGCGTTACCTGGAAGCTTACTCGCTACGCAGTTTTGCTACAAACACATAGGAGAAAAGCCCCACCGAAGGGTGCCCTTAATCTTTTTACCTCATGTAACAGGATGAGATGGATACAAACTCGCTGGCCAACCCGTCCAAACTGGAATTGTGTCAAATTCCAATTCTAGGAAATAACAAACGTGTTGCAGGATGTCCAAAGGCAATTAGTGGAGAGAATTCACTATTTGAACGTCTTTTATAGGGCACATTAAAGCATGATAAACTAGCAAGCAAGGGTGGCGTGTTTCTAAAAAGCCCATTGTTTGTTTCTATTCCACATTGTTCCACACAGAGTAGCACAGGGCTTCTTCTTTAATTCCTTCTTAATTCCCTTGAGAAATCCAAGTTTAATGGTACTGAGTGCATTTCACAACACACACTATGAAGCTGTCAAGTTGTTTACATTACACTCTACATTCTCATCACATAAAAATGTAACTCACTTAGAAGGCAACTACTTCAAACCCAATGGAGCAGATTTATGAAAAGTGGACCTGCACCTAGTGCAGCTCCACTTTTGTAGTGCCCCTTAGCGCCTCCTTAATACCACCATGGTAGCGCTGTATTTAAAATATGGCGCATCATGGTGGCAGTTAGGGTGACTAGCGTCATCATCATTTTTTATGCTAGTCTGGAGCTTTGCAGGATTAGCATTAAAAATGATGATGGTAATCCTGCAAAGCACCCAGAGGCCCACGAGGAGACTCCTTTTAACGCATGCACTTAGCAGGGACAAACATAAAGCACTTACTAATGATAACAAAGGATTTTTGAAAGGCAAGCCCATGAATGATTGAAAGTGATGGGCGTGCATGTGTGTTTAAAAGCCGTCAATACTTACAACATGTCAAAGTGCTTGCACGTTTGGCCTAAAAACTCAAGCCCAGATTTACAAGGCCCTAGTGCCACCAGAGTGTCACTTTTTGCGATGCTCTGATGGTGCTGTGCTGTGCCCCACATTTAGAAGCTGGCACTGAGCCACTTTTTGTGGCATAACACAACCTTGTAAATATGGGCCCCTCTGATGCAGTTTTCTGCGTCAGAGGGGTGTGTAATGGGTGTTTCTGTGTGCGGTCCACCGCAACACCGATTGCTTTTGATGTTGGCCCAAGTTTACAAGAAGGCATAAATCTGTGCAGATCCAAAAACTAATGCCACCCCAGGGGTGACGTTAGCATGGCACAACGAGGAAGAATACTTTTATTCCCCCTCGTTTTTGCTTTTTCTTCGTATGCTGCATTCTGCAGCACACATAGAAAGAGCAAAAGGCAATGAATGAATGTTTATGTGCAGGAAGATGTGCCTTCCTGCACATAAACAATCATTCAAAAATTATAATTTGCTACTTCTATGTGTGCTGCATTCTGCAGCACATATAGAAGTGCCAAATCACCATTGTAGATTATGAGCAGGAAGGGAGAGCTTCCTTCACATGAACAATTAATCCTCTCAACACAAACACCCTTGCACTATAATGCAAAGATGCCTGCATTGGCAGCTACATTTAGCACCAGTGAAGGGGGAAACACAGGGATGTGCTGTATTTTAGTAAATACAGCGCGTCCCTGCATTTCTAAAGTGACGCAGCACGGCTCTGCAAATAGTTTTTTGCAGCACTGCGCTGCTCCACGTTTTAGTAAATTTGGCCCTCATTTTGCTAAATGTTATTTGCTTTTTTGTTACCTTTGGTGCTTTCAGCAGGCAAGCAACTCACCGAGCTTTTCATAAGGATGCAAGCTTCTAGGTATTCACAACCCTAGTGCCTTGCTTACTGAGCTACCTTATTGAGATTTGAACTTTTGGTCTGGACTCTACAGCAGAGACATAATATTTCTTTCAGCCCACTTCGAAAGATTTAAAGTCAATGTCAAATGAATCTGGTTAGATCAGAGACAGATCAGCCAGCTCATGCTTTTAGCCCCCATTGTATTGCTTATTGAGAACTATTGTTTAACTTTTACTTTTGATAACACAAAAATCACTAGCAAAGCGTTTCTGGCTAAATAACCTTGATTTTCTGAAGATATCACACATGATTAGGAGTAAATCAGCTGCTATGTGCATTGTGAACAACGGACCTCAAAATTGTAACTTTCAGTTCTTTTTTACCACCTTTACTTCACACTACAGATTTCTTTCTATGACGGACCCAGCTGCGATTATGGGTATTTAATTTCCAATAAACATCTCTAATCCCCAGATAATAACTGGCATCAGAGCATTACAGCATTACAAATCCCTTACACTGCAGACATCAGCCTTGGTCACGGGAGTCGCCAATCTTTTCTGTAGCAAGAGCTAATTCTGTTTAATGAAATTCTGCTGCTGCTACTCATGTTAGGAATGTAGTAGTGGCCACACCACACAGGATTGCCAGCAGTGATCACATAAAGGCATTAGGTAGAGTTGCCAGCAGTAAAGTAGACAGCAGTATGAATTTGTAATGTCTCTAAATTGGTATTACATGAGAGACATACCTACAATGACCAATGTAATAAGATGAGTAACAAATCTCTCCAACTCAAATAATAGTTTTAAATACATTTTGAAGATTCAACCATTTTTTTCTAAACAACACCTTTTGAGTACAGAAAATACACAGATTTTATTTTCAAGTAAATGCCTTTTAATTTTGGTATATACATATAATAATTCAACAAAGCAAAAGCTTCGATAGTGATAGCCATGGCTGCACACAGGAGAGCTACTCACATGGTGCTGGAGAGCTACTGGTAGCTCCCAAGCTACTCGCTGCAGATGCTTGGTTTGAATATATCATTGCAGGGTTGGAGATATGGTGAATTCTTTCCATGCCACTTGTTCAATTAGATATTTACAGGCGAGGTGGAGATGTGTGAATGAAAAATGAATTTACCACATGTTTATTCTCTAAAATGTGCACTGACATGCCCTGAATGTTTAACCTTTGTCGAAAACTGGACTCTTGTACTGTTCTCTAGGATCTTCGCAATCACCCTAGTAATTTACTTAATTTGAAAGTCCCCAAAATATAATGTTATCTAAGTGAAAAACATTTAATTTTGTCTGTTTTAGTTTTTGGACATTTCCCTTGATTGTACATTTGTGTGTTTACAATCGTGTACTGAGCATGTTTACATCACATATGGTTCTCAGGGAGTCATGAAGACATTGCCCACCTCTTCATGAGGTGATTGTACTGGGGCACTGCTCTGGAAGTACACATGCATTACCAGACTTCACAAAGCCCTTGTCACAGAAGCATCCTGGCACACATGGCTGTATGCAAGATTTTGGTGGATTGAAGTGATTATCACATGTGATTGGACGTGCAGTACCACAGGTCTCATAGTGTACATGGCTATTGCAGGGGACAGTCCTTCTTAAGGACACATTCATTAGAGTTTAAGACATATCCCTCTTTACAGAAGCATCCGATCTTGCATTCCAAAGTGCAAACCTTTGAAGTGGTGTTATTGGCCACATCCTGACAGGTAAATGGGCAGGCCCCACCGCAATCCTTATATTCAGCGTTGCTTGGACAGGTACACTCTTTCGCAGGTATGCATTTCCTATTCTGTAGGACATATCCATGCTGACACGTACATCCTGGCTTGCATTGTTCTGTGCATTTCTCAGCTGTCCCCACATTCGAAATATTCTGACACGTTTTTTGACAGGAGCCACCACAGGGTGAGAATACCATGTTCTCGCCACACCTTTCTGCAAGGGAAAAAATTATATTGTTACAGATCATTTATACAATACCCCAATGCACTGTGGTTTGCAATCATATATCAATGCATTTTAATGCCAGCCTCTAGTATCAATATATAAATGGTTTTGTACAATTTGACAACACCCAAGCAAAGTATGTTTTTGATTGACAGAGATCCCATGTCTCTGACCTGAGCCCGATGTTGTACAACTAACAAGGATGGGGCAGATGAAAAGAGCTCTGCAATAGTATGCACTGAATTAGCACCTGGATTTCCAGCAGAAAGCAATATAACCATTAATTACTGCAAACAAATAGGCGAATGGTTAATGTGGATTTGGGGACTTGGTGGACTTCGCAAGAGTGGTTGTCCAATGTGTGCTAGAGTGCCATTATTGGGAGGGATTGCAACTTTATTCTTCCCAGGCAACAGAAGTATTCAGATTCTGAACGTTAGGAGCCTTAACCTATCAAGGTAGCCAAGAAGAGCGATTGGAGGTAACGTCTGAATCTGTCACTGTGTAATTACCAGACATCCTCATCTATATTTTATAGCACATCCTGTGTTTTTGGGTGAATAGCCAAAAGCACAATGTCTGGACTTTTCCAAAGGAAATATAATGTCAGCTCACCTGCCTGTGCTCTGTCTGCTGACCAAATCTGGCACTCTCTTCTCCTAATATTAGTCATGTATTTGTTGCCCCTTCTAATCTCCCCCTGATGGTGGGGTGCCAGTATGTCTCGGAGAAATGTGTCATTCAAAGCCCTATACACCTTAGTCCTCAATTGGATTTGTAAGATCATCGGGGTGAGTGTGGAATATTGATTACAGAATATTGTGGCACCTTGAAATTGCAACTAAGATACAAAGGACAAAACTTTTGACAGCTAAGTATGTATAGACTTTCTGTATCTAACTCCACATCTCTGTACCTTGAATACATACATATCTATTCAAAGTACAACATGTGGAGTTAAGAATAGTAAATCTTTCACTCCCTATATCCATTTACGTTTAATTAATGTTCTCCTTGATATTTTGGCTTCAATATTAAGGTATCATGATATCCTCTACTCATTATTCTACACAGTCAAATCAACAGAAGACCATGTCTGCCCTTGGGTGGTACAACTGTCAAAGTGTCCCTCATGAGTAGTGGTGGAATGATTGTATCCTTGGCAGCATCTGCAATTAGCTTATTTTGCCTACAGATGGGGGACTCATTGCAGCAGTGCTTAATTTGTGCTTGTTGTTCCTGGTGTTGAGCACCAGCACTTATTTTTGACTTATTTTTTGGGGCCGGCTCTCATTCTTCTGCCTCAAGCATTTGCACACATGTGAGAAAGACTGAGGAAGAGAAAAACGAAAAAGCATCACAGTGGAAGCATATAACAATGTGAAATAGATACTCAAAGATATTTGTGTCATGGATGTGACAGATAGATTCCAAATAACATAATTGGAATATACCATGTAGACATTTAATTGGTACTACTCATACTATGCAGCACCTACAGATGTCAGAGTTGAAGCCACTTTCTCCTGAAGATCTGAATAAGGTACAATGGAAGTGGCCCCTAATGTAATCGTCTGGAGCAGTCCCTCATCCTACAAAGGGCAAGCATTGATGTGTTGAAGTTACTATTTCTTCTGATACCCCTTGCCACCCCCATAGCTACCAATAGTGCAGCAGGTGTAATGACACCAGGCCTCAGGTGCTTGAGAGGCCACTGCGTCCCAAGTATTGCTGTTCCACTAGCAAGGGATAAGGCATCTATTTTCTTTGCTTGTAATATTGCCATTTTGTCCGTATTATGAAAATGTTGATGCAGTAAAATGACTTGGCATTGTGACCTGTTACTACCTTAAGAACTCCATAGAATTTGCATTCATGAATGTTAGTGGGCCCAGCAGGAAGTTGGGAATTATCAAAGAGACAGGAATGAGGGCTGGGGAAATGTGAGGAATCAGAGGCAGGGGATCTTGCTGTCTTGTGGATATGGGATTACAGCTCTGCAGCATCACAGACATCGGGTGTAATGTGAGTGCAATGTGGCCACAGTTGCTTGTCATTGAATAACCACTTGCCTCTTTGCCACCTCCCCCATTCCCTGATTTTGCCAGGTTATCCCAGTAGTGAAGTGTTTCTTCTATACGGATGGTGGCCATACCCTGATCACCTGGAGTTATTTGAGGCATAGGGGATACAGTTTTCAGTGTGACATCAAACAGCAGATTCATTCAATCAATTTGAATTTGGGAAGATAATTCAATAAAAAAAAATGGGCAGGAAGCCATTCCCTACTCAGAATGATACATTGTAAATCTTTTCCTAGACCACAGTTTAGGGAGTGGAATTGTCAGAACACATTGGCATTGGGGAAACTGCAGAGTGTACTTGATCAAACCTTCTGCCATGACCCACACATCGATCTCCTGCATGGGATTCACTCAAAGTGAGATTGCTAAAGTATGAAGGAGAAGCAGCTCAGAGGCGGTTTTATGAGAGATACAGTCGCTGAGCTGCATAGGATCAGTTTCAGCCCAGACAGACAACTCTGATCTAAAAGCGGGGAAGAAAGTGAGCAAATCAGAGCGGAAAGTAAAATTGAATGAGACCAAGAGTGACCACAGAATTACAATAATAACAAAAGCCAAAGGAAGTAGCCTTCATGTTGATGTGGTAAATATAATTAGACTAATTATGATGAACCCCTGACAATGACTAGGTTGTCATCGTCTTCAACCCTACAACTACCACTACTCATATCCCTGACCCTATTCCTAGGGTTAGCCCTAGATTTACCCTCCATGTTAACACAGCTTTTATTGTGACATCAAAAAACAGATTTATTGATTTACTTTAATTGTAAACAGAGAATACTATTAATGAAAATGGGACAAGTGCAGAAATGGATCCATGGCCTAAAATGATACATGGAGTATGTTTACTTACTAGGGTCATCATCACCATCATCATCATCATCATCACAGTTCACAGTTCCAAGCATCGTAGTTAGTACTAGAAGTGAAAAATATAAGCATTCATAAATCACAGCACTGTAGCTTGTCTTACTACACAATTTTGTCATAGATAATTAAACAATGTGAGATCAAGCAAGAGATCCAGGTAATCAAAGATAACCATGCTAGAAGAAGTTAAGGATCAATATGTTTTTTAGTTTGTTGCAGCAGAAAAATGGAACATGCTTGACATTGCATTGGACACCAGAAACAAAGTACTCCTCACAAAGTCCTTCATCAGATCTTCACTGAAAATATCAATATAAACAAAGTCAAGAAGCAGATCTGTTGCATATGTTTAGCACTTGTCCGGCCCTAGATTTATTGAAGCAAGAGATCACTGGGTTTATGAATACTGCTCTTTTCCTGGACATTACTTTTACCTCTCAATTAATGTTACTGTGGGTCCACGATGATGTGGTGCCGAAATCTGGGCAGTTTTTAGGGTCGAGCGCAAAGCGATACGGCCCCTGTTTTAATTACTGTGTGTGCTTTCAAGCACACCCATACAATGCCATCAGTTTCATTGGTTCGTGGGCTTGTCTTTTCAAATTTGCTTTACTCATTAGTGAAAGGCATGCATATGTCATGCCTTTTCCGGTGTTTAGCCAGCCTCGAGCATACCGGCCAACTACTGAAAACATACGAGGCTCCATGTTTTCTGAATGATTTCTGCACTATTTTTCTCTTTATTTCGTAGGCAGTGTGATCTCGCTGGGCAGTAGTAGAACGCTTTACATGACATCGACCTTGTTACATGGATATTTGCACTTTTGCCGGTTACATGGATAACTGCACTTTTGCCGGTTATCCTTTTGTTTGTTGCCTTTGTGCTCATGATGGCCATCGCCTCACTTATGTGACACTGTTTTACTTTTCAGTTCATGTGGCAAGAAAAGTCCGGTTAGGAGTTTACAACGCTATGAGCTTTAACTAGAGTAAACACACAACCCATTGCATTGCAAATGCCTGTTTATATTTGCTACAGTGGCGATGGTCAGCATATATATATAGCCTCAGCCTGGCTGGATCCTAGGCCACCAAGTTTCTATCAATGGCCATCTTGCATTCTGGCAATGCATAACCTAGAGTACAGCTTAGTTGCCTGAAAAGGTGGGCTGGCAAAGAAGAGGGGTGAACGGATTTGGGCTCCGTTCTTTGTATTTGAACTGATCTCACCTTCACCCACGATTTTCGTACTTAATGTGAAGTACGGGTATAGAAATTGTGGTACAATTATATAGGAGGGGGAAGAGGCGAGCCCACTTTGGGCATTTTTTGCCCGTAGTCTTTTAATGGATTAAGCTACCTTTGATCATATAAAATTTTTAATCACCAGCCTCAAACTCAACGCTACAAAATGCTGAGAATTATGATTTTGCTTTATGTTTTTTTGTCTTTGTTTAATTGCTTGTAATGAATGTGCAAGAAATCCTCTGATTAGTGATTCGTCATCCATCTCTTCACTTGCGTAGCTAACTAATTGTTAAAAACTCTTTTACAAAAAAAAAATATATATATCAATATGAAAATGTCGCATTCACACAAGGAGGTTTAATCCAATTATATAAGTAGTGGGATGAGCTTTTGGATCAAAACTACCAGATCGTGCTCATATGATAAAAAGCAGACATTATTATCTTTAACCACTTGTTTAAGCAAATTTAGGGCAGTTTCATGGAAATTGCCGAAGGGCTGTGTAGTTTTTTTTGCATCTCCAGATCACTTTGGTGTTGCAAAATGATCCTTCTGTAATATGCTAGTGCACCCCTTTAAAGGCACCCATTGAATGGGAGAAAAGGTTGAAAGTCAGTCCCAGTGATCCCCAAGGTATCTTCATGGAGGCTGGTGGACACGTGGTACATGCCTGTACTCGCAACAGTGCATATGCTGTGATGTACCGCACCATCCCAGTTTCCGAACTGAGAATAAATGTTTCAGTAATGGACCTTTTAATGTGATCATTGATTGCTAAATTGGGAAGTCAAGGCTTGCAAAGCAGAAGGCAAAGAGAAACGGAACCTACTTTCAAAAGAATTTGGGGCAAATTTTACGAGGCAAACGGTGATTATCTGGATTGTATCTGTAACGGGATGTCTTCCTTTTGAGAACAGTTTGTCTAATCCTTTCAATACTTTCATTTATTGAATCCTGCCCTGGGTATAAATGGATTGTGCGGTTCTTTTAGAGTCTCGTGAAGTGATGTACAGAAAAAGGCTTTGAGTCAGCCCTATTTAGCCACTGCCTTTTCTGAATAAGACTCTTTCAGCCATTGGCCTGATGGGCTGTCTGCATTTCTTGGTATCAGTCAATGGCTCTTCAAAGCTGCTTTCCTTCCTGATGTTCTTCCTAAATGAAACTGTGCAGGATGTGTCCAGATGTGAGGTTCTACTTCATTGATCTTATGGTTTTGCTAGCAAGTAATGAAAAGGACCATGAAGAGAGTCCTAGCAGTTGTTAGTAAAGGAGATGAGGACAAGGCAATTCTGGAGGTCAAGGACTGGCTGTTCAACAAGAGAGCAATCAATATCTAGAACTCATTGCACCAACTCAATAGAACGTCAAGTGTTAAAACAATAAACAATTTGGACTTCTTCTATGACTTGTTTAAAAATGGAAAACAAAATTCAAGTCCCTTCCAGTAATAGTGATATTAGTCTCTCAACCCCCGCCCTTTGAAGGTGCAGGGGCTGAGAACAAGAGGGCGGGTGGGCTAAATTATAATCTACTCCTCTAGTTGATCTTCCAGGCTCTCCCCATTCAGCTTGGTTTCCACTCACCTGCTGCCAGCGCAAGGAGGACACATGTTTTATTCAGCATTTTAAAGGTTACGCAGGCCTGCAATGAAAAGAAGGAGAGTACACATGAGAAGAGGATGTGGATTTTTTAACTACAACATGAGTGGTTTAAGTGGTGCTGGCAAAGATCTCTCTTGGTCTACTTATTTCACTTTCCTATTGCTTACTAAATACTATTGAATCTTTTTATAGATCTTGATGCATGTTTCTCATTCCCATGAAATTGTGCTATCCATTGGTAGGCTTAAAAGTGCCCTGTACCTCTACCAGCCCACAACGTATCCCACAGTGCCAACCGGTAGGTGGAAATGTGTTTTTGTGATGAATTCCAGAAAACCTTCCTGATAAAGCACCCAATAACTGCAGAACTGAGCAGGTATTCCCCATTGCACTGGCCAGACTTTGGTGCAGAGACAACAGCTGGTAACATAGATACTGCCCCTCAGTACCTCCACATCAAATTCTGGCATGTGTTTGGTGATTACAGGTAAACTCTTCCTCTGTCTCTCTGACTTGTTCTCTCTCCTGTCCCTCCCTCTCATGCAAGATTCAGGCTCTGTGGCTCTGTAAGGGGCATATTTATAATGCCCTACTGCCACCTTGCCCCACATTAACGTCATTACTTTTTATGTTAATGTGGCCCAACAAGGCCGAAATCCCCACGCCGTATTTACAGGGTACCACAATGCATGCATTGTGCCACTCTGTAACCCTTAGCGGTACATTATGCCTGCGCCAGCCATAATGTATGCAAAGGGGGCATTCCCCCAATAGGGGAGCTGGAAAAATGGCGTGAGGAAATCTCATAGATTTCCTTGCACCATTTTTTACAATACTTTGAACGCCAGCTGAGAGCAGGCGTTAAAAGGGGGCTTCCATTCTTTAGAATGGGGCCCAATGTACTCTGCAGGAGTAGCACCAATATTTTTGTGCTACTCCTGTGCAGTACATCAATAGCGTCATGAGAAATGATGCTGTTGGCCCCTACCCTGCCCCATGGTACGCTGTATTTTAAATACGACGCACACATGGTGGCAGTAGGTTGGCGCTAAGGGGCGCAGGGAAAGTGGCGCTACACTCAGTGCAGCGCCACTTTCCATAAATCTGCCCCTAAGTGTTTTGGTCTCTTATTTTCACTTTTTTTCACTTATTTCTACTTTTTCTATTTTGGTTTGTCAGTGTTACTTTATGGCTCTCTCTGTCAATCCTGTCAGTCTAGAGTTCTGAATCTCATGTTACTTTGTTCCTCTCCCTCTGATTTTCTCACTAATTTCCGCGCTCTCTTATGCTCACTTTCTGTCTATGGGTTTTAGTTTGTCTGCTTTGCTATTGGGCACTTTGATCTAAAAATGTAAATATATTACAACTGGATTGTAGAGAAATGAAAATATGTTATTTAAAAGCAAGGAAATTAAATTTAATTATTGGGATTGTGTTTCAAGAATTAAAAGAACCACCAATCTTCACGAGGAATTTGCGCTGTTTAAATATATTGTGCCTATCTAAACTGCAGTTTTAAATGCAATATGGTTCTTGGAGAGGGTACCACATCATGGGAATCTGTACCTCAGGATGATTCCTCGAATTATCCACCAATCTTCCTACATGATGCAGTAGGAAAAATATATGCCAAGATTTTGCACACCTGCCTCAATGATTGGCTAAACGACAATGGGATCATCAACCCGTCAAAAGCAGGCTTTCAGAAGGGACAATGAACAATTAACCAAGCTATGGGGCTATTTAACATCGGTCTGAAATACACCAGCATCAAAAGGTCAAACATATACCTGACTTTTATGGATCTAAAAATGGCTTTTGATACTGTGAACCAGCAAGCTATTTGGCAAATATTATCAGCCCTGGATTGCCCCGTAACATTGGTGTAAGCTATCAAGCAATCATATAGCAACAATATTTCACCGGTGAGGTATGGCCAAAAAGGTAAATTTAATGAATGAAGTAGTATAAATATTAGGGTCAGACAAGGAGGCGTCGTGGCGCCAGCCTTGTTTAACATCTTTATCAATGAAATTGTCAACTACCTGAGGGCCCTAAGGGGGTCATTCTGACCCCAGCCGGCGTCGGTATCCGCCGGCCTGGCTGGGGCCGCCAGAATACCACTCCGCGGTCACAAGACCGCCGCGGGTATTCTGGGTTTCCCGCTGGGCTGGCGGGCGACCGCCAAAAGGCCGTCCGCCAGCCCAGCGGGAAACACCCTTCCATGAGGATGCCGGCTCCGAATGGAGCCGGCGGAGTGGAAGGGGTGCGACGGGTGCAGTTGCACCCGTCACGAATTTCAGTGTCTGCTAAGCAGACACTGAAATTCTAAGTGGGGCCCTCTTACGGGGGCCCCTGCAGTGCCCATGCCATGAACAGGATGGCGGTGAGGGGTGTTGTGGGGCCCCTGGGGGCCCCTGCAGTGCCCATGCCATTGGCATGGGCACTGCAGGGGCCCCCAGGGGCCCCACAACACCCCTCACCGCCATCCTGTTCCTGGCGGTCAAAACCGCCAGGAACAGGATGGCGGTGAGGGGGTCGGAATCCCCCATGGAGGCGCAGCAAGCTGCGCCGCCATGGGGGATTCCTCAGGGCAGCGGAAAACCGGCGGGAGACCGCCGGTTTTCCGTGTCTGACCGCGGCCAAACCGCCGCGGTCAGAATGCCCTTAGGAGCACCGCCAGCCTGTTGGCGGTGCTCCCGCCGACCCCGGCCCTGGCGGTCAAGGACCGCCAGGGTCAGAATCAGCCCCTAAATCTTGATGTACTGTATTGTGGGCGCCAAAAACAGCAATTTTGTCTTTTGCCGATGGTGCAGTGCTCCTGTCAAATACACGACTAGCTATGCACAAACTCCTGAAGGGATTAGAAAATTATTGCGGAATAAAGAATCCTGTGAAATCAAAACATATGATTTTAGAGAGCAGTCCTAAATCGAGGAGTACTTTTAAAATCCATGGAAGCCCACTTAATTGTGTCCACAACTACGATTACCTCGGAGTAATGTTTGACTCCAAGTTGTCCTGTTGAGCTCAACTACGTAAAGGAGAGGTGACAGTGAGTGAATATGCTGGTCGATGTACTCAGCTTTGTCAGAAGTCAGGGTAACAGAGTGATTGGCTCGCGCTTGAAGCCTTCAGAGTGCAAGTCCTCGCGGCAGGCCTATATGGTGCAGAGCTGTGGGGCTATAAAAATGTGAAAGGGTTGGCAAGGGCAGAGGGCTGCTTTTTACGTCACTTATTCTGCTTGGCCCTGGGAGCACTGTGCATGCATAGAGACATGAGCTGGGTGTCAAATACCCTGAGCTGTATGCAGCACTACATCCCATCCAATATTGGGTAAGAATTTGGACTATATCAGAGTTAAAACCTTTTCTGGACACTATGCGAGAGGCTTGGGTGCAAGCCAAACAAGTTAAATTATCCTGGCTTAGTCATGTGGCGAATATCCTGCAACAGATAGGATTTGCTGATTGCTAGTTTGAACAAGGAAAAAAGATAAGGATACTGGAATGGCCGGAAAGGAGAGGTTTTGGCATTATATGGCCATTAATCTTTCAGGACAGAAGATAGACAAGCTTCGGACTTTCAAACCCAGTCCTGTTTTGTACCATATATGGACAAGCTGACCGCCCCCAGTATCAGTAGAGTCTCTGTACATATACATATATACATACATACATAAATATGTGGCTTGGAGAGTAACGAGATAACAGCACTAACCATGTTTTTTAAAATGTAGTTCTTACTCATTTTTTTCAGCTGTATAAACCATTGACGTTCCACAACCGACTGTATTTATTTGCAGCAAGCTGTGGGGTCATTTGAGTGAGTTGATCCATTATGAATTATTTTTGGCAAATGTTTTTCCAACCCGATGTCCTTCGGGTCAGATGTAACTAATCTATTTTTATAGGTACCAACACTCCAGTGCCAGTTGATGGCTATGCATGAGCTCTTTTTTATAGCGCCAGGGCAACTTTGAGACGCACTTTATTAGTGAGGCAATTTGTTATGGTTTTCTAAAATTATTTATAAGGCTCAGCAATTGATGTCTTTCTGGCCAGATGTAGTGTTGTGTTCTTATATGAATTAACGCTCCAGAGCTGGTCAATGGCCAGGCACTAGTACTTTTACATTAATAGGGCCAGTTTGAGATGCACTTTATTACTTATTTAATCTGATTTGATGATTTTGCAAAGAAGTACTTGGCCCGATAATTCTTGCCACTTCGATAAGCCCCACTGCATGCATTTTTATAAGTATTTTCATTTTAGAGCCGACTGTTTGATATGTAATAGCACTTTTTACTGTAAAGGTTATGTTTTAATTGCTGAAGTATGTTATTAAGGCCCGTATTTATACTTTTTTAGCGCCGCATTTGCGTCACTTTTTGACGCAAAAGCGGCGCAAACTTGCAAAATACAATTGGCCCATATTTATACTTTTTGACGCTAAACTGCGCTAACGCAGTTTAGCGTCAAAAAATTTAGCGCCGTCTAACGCCATTCTGAAGCGCCATGCGGGCGCTGTATTTATGGAATGGCGTTAGCCGGCGCTAGCAGACCGGCGCTGCCTGGTGTGCGTGGAAAAAAACCACGTAGACCAGGCAGCGCCGGCGTAGGGGGAAAATGGCGTTAGGGCGTCTTAAAATGGGGCAAGTCAGGTTGAGGCAAAAAAATCGCCTCAACCCGATTTGCGCCATTTTTTTCGACGCCCAGACGCCATTTAAATTACTCCTGTCTTAGTAAAGACAGGAGTCATGCCCGCTTGCCCAATGGCCATGCCCAGGGGACTTATGTCCCCTGGGCATGGTCATTGGGCATAGTGGCATGTAGGGGGGCACAAATAAGGCCCCCCTATGCCACCAAAAAAAATTAAAAAAAATAAAAAATTATACTTACCTGAACTTACCTGAATGTCCCTGGGATGGGTCCCTCCATCCTTGGGTGTCCTCCTGGGGTGGGCAAGGGTGGCAGGGGGGGTCCCTGGGGGCATTGGAGGGCACCTGTGGGCTCATTTTGAGCCCACAGCCCCCTTAACGCCTACCCTGACCCAGGCGTTAAAAAGTGGCGCAAATGCAGGGTTTTTAGCCCCGCCCACTCCCGGGCGTGATTTTTGCCCGGGAGTATAAATACGACGCATTTGCGTCGCCGTCATTTTTTTAGACGGGAACGCCTTCCTTGCATCTCATTAACGCAAGGAAGGCGTTCACGCAAAAAAATTACGCTATTTGCCCATACTTTGGCGCTAGACGCGTCCAAAGTATAAATATGGCGTTAGTTTTGCGCCGAATTTGCGTCGAAAAAAACGACGCTAATTCGGCGCAAACGGAGTATAAATACGGGCCTATTG
Organism: Pleurodeles waltl; assembly: GCF_031143425.1. Lineage (NCBI taxonomy): Eukaryota > Metazoa > Chordata > Amphibia > Caudata > Salamandridae > Pleurodeles > Pleurodeles waltl. Next base: position 1,423,657,312 of record NC_090446.1, read on the forward strand.
TATTTTGTAAGTTTGCGCCGTTTTTGCGTCAAAAAGCGGCGCAAATGCGGCGCTAAAAAAGAATAAATACAGGCCTAAATATCACGAGTTTGTATATTTGCTATTGTTAATGTATGGCCTGTCTATGGCAGGCTGACAGAATAAATAAATAACTAACTAAATAAATAAATACATTGTCACAGTTTAATCTCATAATACAATTATCCAAATTGATCACAAGCATTGGTCAAAACAACACATGTGAAAACCTGTTAGTGAAACCCAATTCACGGAATGGCAGTAATTTTAGAGCCCTAAAGCAGTGTAAATTGAAACATACCTCTTGTCGGCTTGAATATTGAAGAAGGTCTTCAAACGAAGGTCGGCTGGGAATGAGCTTCTTCTCCCAGTGCTGGCATCTATATAGGCCAGAATATTGCCGGGGTGTAAATGCTCCTTAGTCATTTCTGAACATTGCATTATGGATTTCTTGTGTAGTTGAATTTAAAGCCAACGCCCTTTTACTTTTCCTAATTTACGACACTCCATCACTCTGTTGCACAACTTGCAGATCATCTCATCTTTCACCGTTCTTAGGTCTGGCTAACAGCACATCTTCCCGGAAAGATTTGTTGTTACCAAATCTTTAAAATATACATGGAGTTGGCTTTGAACCTACCGAAAGTTGTATTACTCTCTGTAAACTATGTGGTTTACCATTCTGACAAATTATTTTTTCATATATTTACTCTGCATTTTGAAAGCCACTTGGACACCCACTCTTGTAAGGCTGGCAGATTTTGCAGGCTCTGACTGAAAGAGAAACAACATAATTGTTATTGTTTCTCTTCAGCATGGTGTCAGCTCAGATCATACTGCACACTGCAGCTACTTAAAAGAGACACATACAGCATCTAAAAGCTTAGGTCTCCCCTTCAATTATAGAAGACTGGTTGTCTGCCACACAGCGGGGGCTGCAGGGAGCTCCATTACACCTCTGTCAGAGGCATAATCAATTAATGCTAAATGTTAGACATTGGGTCTCTAGTTGGCAGAGGTATTCACCCTGTTCAAGTAGGGACCACAGTCCTAGTCAGGGTATGTCACAACACAACCTAAATTATCTTGTGCTCAACCTCCGGTAGCTTGGCAGAGAACAGGCAGGCTTAACTTAGAAGGCAATGTGTAAAGTATTTGTGCAATAACTCATACAGTAACAGAGTGAAAACACCATAAAAAGTACTCCACTCCAGTTTAGGAAGATAGATAATATTTAAAATAAGACCAACATGATAAAAATACAATATGCACAAGTCAAGATATCACTTTTAAAAGGTATAAATGAGTCTCAATCCTTAATAATCAGTGATTGCATCCCTTTGAACACACAGTACCTGGATGCGTCAAAAATAGTGAAGCAGAAGAGCCGCAGAGAAGGAGATGAGCTGGAAAGTAAAGTGATGCGTCTATTTTTCCAGCATGTCAAAGGTGATGCGTCATTTCGTTCCACGCTCCAAGGCGCTGCGTTGGTTTCCAGGAGCACAGCCTTTATACATCACTGCGATACAAAGATACTTATATGCCCCAGGATGATGCATGGAAACCAAGAATGCATTGAGCAGTGGCAACAGGCACTGTGTCGATCCGGCAGGCAATGCAGTGACTTTTCAGCCATGAGGCAGTTGATGCCTCGATCCAGCAGGCACTGCTTTGAATTTTGCAGGCGTTGCATCGATTTTCCAACACACTGGATTTTCTCTTTTTTTGTGAAGTCTTTAAGAGCCCTGAGACCTCAGAACAGGAGGCAAGCTCAATCTAAGTCCTTGTAGAGCACTTGAAGAGGAAGGCAGAGCCCTTCCAGCAGAGTCAGGGATCACTAGACATCAGGGCAACAAGTAATGGGGTGCACGGTGAGGAGATATGGCGCTAAGGATGTCCCTGTACCCTATGTGTTGTGACAGGGGAACCACACAAGGGAAACACCCTACCCTTAAGGTATACACAACCTCACAACAAATACAATACACAGTGAGGGTCCCCTCTTATAGAACCATGTATAGATTAATATGACGCTAGGCGTCCGTACTGGAAGATGCCGTTTTTCTCGATAGATATCTGCTGTCCCAGCAAACTGGGGATTTTGAACATAGATTGGATATTGGTCACGCTGGAAGTTCATATTGGATTGGTATTAGTTGATGAATACTTGCCTTTAAATTGTGGTTGATTTATAAGCCCTGAAGAAGTCGTAAGGGATTTAAACATTTCCCAAGACGAAAAACGTGTTGGCTGGATGTACAATCTACCTTTGATGTTCGGAACTTGTCAATAAATCTTTGGATTCATCAGTGGACTCTGAAATTTGCTCTATGAGACATGGACCTTTGAGATATTGTCTATTTATCATATTAATCTATACATGGTTCTATAAGAGGGGACCCTCACTGTGTATTGTGTCAGGGCAACAAGTAGGCCAGCAGTGCTTCCAGCAAAGCATTCCAGATGAGTCCTTTGGGCAGTCAGGCAGTCTCTCTGACAGAGTCCAGTTGTAGGTTCAGACGTTTCTGATTTGGTGGGGTCACAGACACAGAATATATATGTTACACTTTTCATCCTTGGCGTGGTCTCCCTTAACTTTTTGCCTCTGTTCCCCAGGTTGTTGATGTGTGCTGGACTCTGATTTTACTGTTTTTGTTACTCTGGGCACTTTACCACTGCTAACCAGTGCTAAAGTGCAAGTGCTCCTTTACAAAATCTGTATGTAATTGGCTTATTCATGATTGGCATATTTGATTTATTAGTAAGTCCCTAGTACAGTGCACTAGAGGTGCCCAGGGCCTGTAAATCAAATGCTACTAGTGGGCCTGCAGAACTGGTTGTGCCACCCACGTAAGTAGCTCTGTAATAATGTCTCAGACCTGCCACTGCAGTGTCTGTGTGTGCAGTTTTAACTGTAAATTCGACCTGGCAAGTGTACTCACTTGCCAGGCCTAAACCTTCCCTTTTCTTACATGTCAGACACCTCTAAGGTAGGCCCTAGGTAGGCCAAGGGCAGGGTGCAGTGTATGGTTAAGGTCGGACATATAGTAATGTGTTTTACATGTCCTGACAGTGAAATATTGGTAAATTCGTTTTTCACTGTTGCAAGGCCTGTCCCTCTCATAGGTTAACATGGGGCTACCTTTAAATCTGATCAAAGTGTAGATTCCCTCTGGGAGCGGATGAACATGTGGAGTTTGGGGTCTCTGAGCTCATAATTTAAAATACATCTTTTAATAAAGTTGATTTTAAGATTGTGCGTTTGACAACTCGTTCTGGGAGTGCCCCCTCTCTCCTCCAGCACAGGCCCCAAACATCAGTTGGGGTAAACGACCCTATTGTGTGAGGCCAGGGCACAGCCTTTACAAATGTAGGTGTGTCCCGCCTCTCCCTTCTCTCAGCCCAGGAAGACTATTCAGTATGCAGATGCACCTCTGTGACACCTCCACCCTCCCTGTGTACAGGTTGTCTGAAAATTATGCACAATACCCAACTGTCACTCTGCCCAGACATGGATTGGAATCAAGCTGCAAAACACCCAAGTCATGACCACAGAGAAATGCTCACTTTCTAAAAGTGGCATTTCTGTAATAGTAATAACAATACACCTACACCAGTAGGCAGCACTTCTTACCACCATTACAACCATACCAAACATGCCTACACTACCCCTCATAAATCAGACAATACTACCTACATATAAAGCAGGGCATTTCTAATGCAATACTATGAGAAGGCAGCCCTCACAGCAGTGAGACACCAAGTTATCTGTTTGTCACTACCAGGACAGGCCATACAACCTGGCACATGTCCTGCCTTCTACAAACATAGCACCCTGCCCATAGGTCTAACTTGGGCCTATCATAGGGTTAACTTACATGTAGTAAAAGGGGAGTTCTGGGCTTGACAAGTAGATTTGGATGCCTGGTGCCTGTGGCAGAAAACTGCACACACAGGCCCTGCGCTAGCAGGCCTGAGACAGGTTTGAAAGGCTACTTCAGTGGGTGGCGCAAGCAGCGCTGAAGGCCCACTACCAGCATTTAATTTACGGGCCCTGGGTATAGAGATACCACTGTACAAGGGACTTATAGGTAAATTAAATATGCCAAATAGGTATAAGCCTATCATACCAACTTTAGATGGGAGAGCACCTGCACTTTAGCACCGGTCAGCAGTGATATAGTGCTCAGAGTCCTAGAGCCAACAGCGAGAGGTCAGAAAATCTAGGAGGAACTAGGTAAAAAGTCAGGGGATGAACCTGCCACAAGGGCCAGGTCCAACAACTTCCATAACTGTATTTGAGGAGCCTATCCTCTAAGGAGCCTGTTTAGATATTTCTATTTAAGTGAGTGGGAGTAGCTGTATGCTAACAGGGATAATATTAACTTAGAAAAGAATTGTCTTTTCACCTTTCCCAATTACAATAAATAAATAAATACTTAAATAAATAGTGACGTAAAAACAGAGTAATAAAAATGCAGTAGATTAAAATATTTGGTGTAATTCTTGCTCCTGACATCACAGTCAACAGCTGTCTGGTCTGCTCATTCTGTCTCCTGTCTAAAGAAGAGTAGTTTGGCAGTACTATAAACAATGACTTCACCTTAACCCTACCCTTACCTACTCAGAATGTGTGGTTATGTCATTAATGTTGGCTGAATCCACCCCTGCCACTGACTAAAATAAAATTCCACTTGTTTTTGAAAACCCACAATGGCCTCCACACAAAGGGAGTGTTATTTATCCCCTACAAATGTCAGCCTGTTTATTATCCATGTCTGGCATTGCAGACCCTAACAAGGATATGTATCCGCAAACCCACCTGAACTATGGCGTACATCTATGATTGACTGACATTGGGTACCCTGTGGTGCATAGAGTGTATAGACCACAAACCAATTTAGACTGGCAGCAGACTGAGGCATCCATCCTGTGTTATCGGTAAAGCTTGTATAAATAATACCAGGATGTGGAATTACCGGAATTACCAGGTACTACACTTGAGCACACAGAAGAAGGCCTTAAATGAAAAGGAGAACTGGCAGAGCACCATGAATTTATGATGGACTAACTCATTCTGCACAATATAAATGACCCACTAAATCTTGACTTTTTGGTAAATATATTTAAGTTGTATGTGCTCATCCTTTACAGAACTCTCCCTTATTTAAGCATCAGTAAGAGGAACACTCAACCCCTAAATTCAATTTTATTAACTCCTTCGCTGCCAAGCCTTTTCCCCCTCCTGTGCCAAGCCTTTTTTTTGCTATTTGGGGTAGTGTGCGCTAAGGCCCTCATAACGTTTTAACCACGTAAGCTATCCACGTCAAATTTGCATCCTTTTTTCTCCAACATCCTGCAAATTCTAAAGGTACCCAGAGTTTGTGGGTTCTCCTGGAGGAGTCCAAGAAATTAGCCAAAATAGAGCTAAAATGTCATTTAAAAAAAATGTGAAAAGGGACTGCAGAAGAAAACGTGTTTTTTTCTCCCTGAAAATGGAATCAACAAAGGGTTTGAGGTGCTAAAATAACTCTCTTTTTTAGCTTTCAGGAACAGGCAGACTTGATTTTTGACCACATTTTTCAACACAATTTTGGCATTTTATTGGGCCATACCACATTTTTACTATTTTTGGGTGCTTTCAGCCTCCTTCCAGTTAGTGACAGAAATGAGTGTGAAACCAATGGTGGCTCCCGGACAGTTAAACCAAAAGTTAAAGACCTATTTCTGTCCACGTTTTCTTTAATGTATCTTTACAGTTGTGGCATATTTTTAAAAGCAATATACTGTTATGTCTGTTGGACTCTTCTGGTTGCAGAGATATATCTGGCTTGTAGGTTCATCAAGATCTCTAGGTACCCAGAGCCAATAAATGAGCTGCCCCTTGCAATGGTTTTTCATTGTATACTAGGTTTACAGCAATTCATTTGGTGAAATATAAAGAGTGAAAAATAGGTATCTAGAAAACCTTTGTTTTTCCAAAATGGGCACATGATAAGGTGTTGAGAAGCAGTGGTTATTTGCACATCTCTGAATTCCGGGATCCCCATACTAGCATGTGCATTGCAACGCATTTCGCAAATTCATGCCTTTATTTACATACTGTCTCACATTTGGAAGGAATTTTTTTTAGAGAAAGACAAGGGGCTATAACACTTCCCCCACGTCTCCTGATAAAAATGGTATCTCACTTATGTAGGTAGGCCTAAAGCTCGCAACAGGAAACGCAACATGGACACATCACATTTTTACATTGAAATCTGATGTGTTTTTTGCAAACTGCCTAGCAATACATTTTGGCCTCTAGCTCAGATGGCACCTAGGGAAACCTAACAAACCTGTGCATTTTTTAAATCTAGACACCTGGGGGAATGCAGGATGGGGTGACTTATGTGGGCTCTCAACAGGTTTTGCTATCCAGAATCCTTTGCAAACCTCAAATTTGGCAAAAAAACACTTTTTCTCATATTTTTGTGATACAAAGTTCTGTAATCTGAGAGGAGCCATAACTTTTCTTCCACCCAACATTCCCCCAAGACTTCCAATAAAAATGGTTCCTCACTTGTGTGGGTAGACCTAGTGCCCGCAACAGGAAATGCCCCAAAACACAACATGGACACATCACATTTTCCCAAAGAAAACAAACCTGTTTTTTGCAAAGTGCCTAGCTTTACCTTTTCATCCTCTAGCTGAGCCGGCACCTAGGGAACCCTACTAAAGCTATACATTTTAGCAGTGATCAGCAGTGATAAAATGTTCTAGGGCCAACAAAAAGAGGTCAGAAAAAGTAGGAGGAAGAAAGCAAAAAGTTTGTGGATGACCCAGCATAAAGGGCCAGGTCGAACAGGTTTAATTTGCCAACGGCATCAGGACAGTGCTGAACTCGGGCTGCACATATGACAGATCAGCAGTTCAGAATTAGTTGGTCTCATTAGTGCTGAATCTTATAACAAAATATGGAAGCTAAAACTAAGACTCTATTCTTCAGAATACAGCTAGGGGTTAAAGGGATTCACAAGAAGTAGAGAGCAGCTGGACATCTTCACCACAGCAGGACTGACTCGAACTCACACCAACACAAACTAACTCTCAGTTTTTCAAAGTTCCTCAGTAATTAGAAGTATGCACAATCCACTCATTGGTCCTTCAGGTGGGCTCACTTCAGGCGTCAGATTCAGGGCCTGATTTATAAAAAGTTAGCGCCACCTTTGTGTCATTTTTTGATGCAAAAGCGGCGCAAACCATCAAGTTTGCAACTATTCCAGATTTTCTCTATAAAAGTGCATTGACATTTCAATGATTCCACACAGTTCAGACAAAATTAGACATCATCTAATAGTTTGCAAAATCAGGATCTTGTCTCACGATACACTAAATAAACAAATACATTTTCATGGGAATGATAAATGTCCTGTCTCTTTCTGACCCAGAACAAATAATGCTACATGATTAATTCTAAAACATGTTTCTTGCCTTTAATACAATAGGATATTAAACATCACACCAGCAACCCAGGAAAAGTATTCAGGACAGAGGGAACAGAATAAACAAGTGATTTTCCACGACTGCTGCAAAATGAATCTTTCAGGACTAGTTAAGCTAAGAAAGCCTTAATGTACAGTAATACATTTAATACATTATAAACCTATTGCGCACCCTACAATTCAAATAAAATATGCAAAGCAAATTATTTAATTGCAAACATTATTTATAACATGTTAGAGCAATTTTAAAGGTGCATTTATTTTTCTGCACACATGTAACTCACATTGGTAAAATCCATGTATTCAAAGTACGTTTATTTCATATTCATTTAATTCTAATATTCATTTGAATAAAAACACTCTTAACGCTAACTCATTTTAATACTTCATTTAATATAAATGCAAAACTTTCATGTTAAAACATAGTGCATTATACAAATGACGGTCACATGGTCCACCATATTACAAATGTGCACATTTGACAACTCATGTTATTTTCTCTGGTAGGCTTTAAATATAGGTGAATTAGTCACCATATAGTTACGTCTATGCCACTAATATATTAATAAACATTGATCTATCTCACCCTTCTTAGAATGTTTTCCAACTTGTCAGAGGCCAAGTCCTACGTCCTGTAATGGTGTCCACAACCTATTATTAAACCACTTTCTGACATGGGCATCATCAATCTTTGTAAGCTAAGGCAAATATGTCTTGCCATGTACAGCTGGTAATCTGCTTTCAGTTTTGAGAAAGGTAACACTTATCACAAAGAAAGGAAAAGAACAAATGACAATTAAAAAAAGAAAAAAATAGTCATTTTAAGCAGTAATTTCTGCCTAAAATAAATAAAGGCAAAAAGAACAGTTAATGGATGGAATGCAGAACCAATCAAACATTCACCCCCAGTCACAGATCTGGGTTTATCCATCAGTTTTTTTGCTCACCATGCCATTCCAGTTAGTACCCAGCCATATGCAAATCAGTCTTGACCATCTTCCCCATGGGAACAGTCCAGCCCGAACTGCCAGACCAGGTCTTCCCTGGACCAGAAACAAGCATCCTAGGACCAGTTTCGGGGTATCACCCTTCTTCAGCCAGGCTAGCTTGAATCTGGTGGCATAGTGAGCACAGGACCCACGTCTGGGCATACCCTTCCCACTTGGGGTGACAAATGCTAAAAGAACAGTTGATGGACGGAATGCAGAACCAATCAAACATTCACCCCCAGTCACAGATCTGGGTTTAATCCATCAGTTTTTTTGCTCACCATGCCATTCCAGTTAGGACCCAGCCATATGCAAATCAGTTGTGACCCTGTTCCCCATGGGAACAGTCCAGCCCGAACTGCCAGACCAGGTCCTCCCTGGACCAGAAACAAGCATCCTAGGACTGGTTTCGGGGTATCAACCCTCTTCAACCAGGCTAGCTTGAATCTGGTGACATAGTGAACACAGGACCCACGTCTGGGCATTCCCTTCCCACTTGGGGTGACAAATGCTAAAAGAACAGTTGATAGACGGAATGCAGAACCAATCAAACATTCACCCCCAGTCACAGATCTGGGTTTAATCCATCAGTTTTTTTGCTCACCATGCCATTCCAGTTAGGACCCAGCCATATGCAAATCAGTCTTGACCATGTTCCCCATGTGAACACTCCAGCCCGAACTGCCAGACCAGGTCCTCCCTGGACCAGAAACAAGCATCCTGGGACAAGTTTTGGGGTATCACCCCTCTCCAGCCAGGCTAGCTTGAATCTGGTGGCATAGTGAGCACGGGACCCACATCTGGGCATACCCTTTCTACTTGGGGTGACAAATGCTAAAAGAACAGTTGATAGACGGAAAGCAGAACCAATCAAACATTCACCCCCAGTCACAGATCTGGGTTCAATCCATAAGTTTTTTGCTCACCATGCCATTCCAGTTAGGACCCAGCCATATGCAAATCAGTCTTGACCCTGTTCCCCATGGGAACAGTCCAGCCCGAACTGCCAGACGAGGTACTCCCTGAACCAGAAACAAGCCTCCTGGGACCGGTTTTGGGGTATCACCCCTCTTCAGCCAGGCTAGCTTGAATCTGGTGACATAGTGAACACAGGACCCACGTCTGGGCATTCCCTTCCCACTTGGGGTGACAAATGCTAAAAGAACAGTTGATAGACGGAATGCAGAACCAATCAAACATTCACCCCCAGTCACAGATCTGGGTTTAATCCATCAGTTTTTTTGCTCACCATGCCATTCCAGTTAGGACCCAGCCATATGCAAATCAGTCTTGACCATGTTCCCCATGTGAACAGTCCAGCCCGAACTGCCAGACCAGGTCCTCCCTGGACCAGAAACAAGCATCCTGGGACAAGTTTTGGGGTATCACCCCTCTCAAGCCAGGCTAGCTTGAATCTGGTGGCATAGTGAGCACGGGACCCACATCTGGGCATACCCTTTCTACTTGGGGTGACAAATGCTAAAAGAACAGTTGATAGACGGAACGCAGAACCAATCAAACATTCACCCCCAGTCACAGATCTGGGTTCAATCCATAAGTTTTTTGCTCACCATGCCATTCCAGTTAGGACCCAGCCATATGCAAATCAGTCTTGACCCTGTTCCCCATGGGAACAGTCCAGCCCGAACTGCCAGACCAGGTCCTCCCTGAACCAGAAACAAGCATCCTGGGACTGGTTTCAGGGTATCACCCCTCTTCAACCAGGCTAGCTTAAATCTGGTGGCATAGTGAGCACGGGACCCACATCTGGGCATTCCCTTCCCACTTGGGGTGACAAATGCTAAAAGAACAGTTGATGGACGGAATGCAGAACCAATCAAACATTCACCCCCAGTCACAGATCTGGGTTTAATCCATCAGGTTTTTTGCTCACCATGCCATTCCAGTTAGGACCCAGCCATATGCAAATCAGTCTTGACCCTGTTCCCCATGGGAACAGTCCAGCCCGAACTGCCAGACGAGGTACTCCCTGGACCAGAAACAAGCATCCTGGGACCGGTTTCGGGGTATCACCCCTCTTCAGCCAGGCTAGCTTGAATCTGGTGGCATGGTGAGCACGGGTCCCACGTCTGGGCATACCCTTTCCACTTGGGGTGACAAATGCAAAAAGAACAGTTGATGGACGGAATGCAGAATCAATAAAACATTCACCCTCAGTCCCAGATCTGGGTTTAATCCATCAGTTTTTTTTTTTTTTTTTTTGTTGCATGAAATAAATAAAGAACTTGATCCCAGCTACTTTGTGGGCTACTTAATTTTTTCACCAATGGGTATAAGTAAACATATATAAATCCATTACATTTTGAGAAAAGAGTACCCCAAATATCATTTGAATTCATGTCTTACTATTATCCCAAATGCTTAGAAATCACTAAGGTAGTCATATTACAAAGCATGATCTCTGTTTTGCTGTGATGGTCTTCATGCACTCCATACTTAATGCATGGCTGTATTATTTGAAATAACTCAGAAACAAACAGTAGCTCTGGCTTTAAAAAAAAATCTATATCATCTACTTGAAGCTTTAACATTACTTATAGAAGGTGATATTTTTTCTACCATGTGAATTGAAATGACAAGATGCTTGATGAATACAGTAAACAAAGGACCTTATTATGACATCAGCGGTCTTAAGACCGCCAAGGTCACAGTAGCAGTCGGACTGCCGCGAATATGGCGGTCCGAGAGCCACATTACGACAGCGGTGGTAGAACCGCATTAGGACTGCCAGCACCGCCACTCTACTGCACATGATGGATGGTGGTTCTGGTAGTCCTAATCAACAATGGCAGTGCTGCCGGGGGCGTGGCTAAGCCACCCAACATGGCGGGCGCGAGCTGGTAGAGCTCTGCGCCGTAACCGGCTTAAACAGCGCTTAGGTGGGGGCGCACGACGTCCTGTGCTGGCTGCCTGGACCCGGAGGGCGCGCTGGGGCTTCCTGGGCTGGAGCCGCCTCCTTAGAGGCTTCGACTCCCGAGCAGTTCCTCGATCGTGCGGGCCGCGCCACGAGGCGGAGCTGAGAGGCAGGATACGCGAGTGGGGAGAGGCGGAGAGCGCGGCCGGAACCGCGTGCAAAGATTGGACTTCTGCTGGTCCCCTCGCCGGAGACCCCCCCTCGCAACCGGTGAGAGAAGGTGCCCCCTACCCCCCTTCCACAAAACAGTAAAACAACGAGACGCCCCGCCGGGGCGGCATCTGGGCCTTTCCCATCCCTTCACTGCAGCTGTATCCTTGAAATGCCCACGGGCCCTGAAAGACTGGACGGACCAGCGGGAAGGGGAGAGGGGGCCAAATTGCAGTGACACGCAGCAACTGAGAGCCCTCTTCGGGTCGCCAACCTCTTTTCTTCCCCTCTTTTCTTAAGGAGGGAGGAAATAGAGAAAGGAGGGAGGAGGGAAGGAAAATCGAAAAGGAACTGCACATAGGCCCTTCATGGGAACTGCTGCATGAAACACCAAGGGGATACCCCCTGATTCCCTCTTCTACCCCACTCACTTCGCACCCAGCGGGGAGAAGGCGACCAGGCCCAGAAAACTGAACTCAGTGGCACTGCTAGAACCACCAAGGCAGACTAAGGCACTAAGTCAGACCCACAGTGACGCTTGGGCCCCTGGGCCAGCCGGAGCCCCTGGAGACGCATGGAGCGCCACAAGAGCGGAGAGTGGTGACCCGGAGGGAGGCATTAACCGACCGGGCTGCACGTGCTGTCACGGGGTCACGGTCCCTTCACCCCCCAACAAGCGGGCCCAATCCTCTCCTAATTAAAAACAGGAGCTCAACAGGAGGGACACAACATTGAAGCCACGCGACCCGCCGGAGGCAAAAGAGGAATGAAACACTACAGAGACGTCTCCCCAAAAAGTGATTCCTTGCAAGTCTATACATGAACCGGAACCCACGCTGAAGATCCAAGATAGACTGGCAATAGAGAAGCCCCTCACTTAATAGTTGAGAACTGGCGGCACGCGGCGCACCCCCTCAACAACTCGCCAATGGACATTAACTCATAGTGCGTAGTGTGTGCGCAAACAAACTAAACATAGAGTGACGACCAGAATCTAAACTAGCCTCTCAACAAACTAAACCATGGCAGGTGCCGGACGACTCTGCTCGGGAGCTGGATTTGGGAAAGCACAAGATCTCCCAACTCAAGATAAACAGAAGTTAGATGCGGTACTCGCTGCAGTGGAACGGATTGGGGACTCACTGGAGCGCGCGCGCACATCATTAGAAGCCAAGATAGATAGAGTAGCGAGCGACCTCACCCTCCTACACACGGACTACCGCAAACTATCAGACAGAACCAAAGAGATTGAAACCACAATACAGGAGCTAACACCTGCGACCACCCAATTGAAAACCGGACTGGAAGACATACAAGCCAGAGTAACAGAACTGGAGCGACGGGCAGAAGACGCAGAAGGCCGATCCAGAAGGAATAATATATGAGTGGTGAATCTGCCGGAGGGCGTGGAGGGTCGAGAGCCGCCGGCTTACGCGGAGACTTAGCTGCGAGGATTGATGCCAGATGGAGCGCTCACTCCTTTTTTCTCTGTGGAACACGCTCCCCGGATCCCGTCCCGAATGAGGCCCCCAGGGAGCGCTCCGTGCCCATTCATAATACGCCTCCTCCACTATGCGGATAGAGACATCATACTACGAATTATAAGAGCTGCGCCGCCACCCACAATAGACAACATGCAAATACTGCTGTTTCCAGACTACACCTTAGCAGTACAGAGGGACAGGGCCTCTTATCTACCTGTGAAACGTAAGCTACGATCACTGGGCCTAATCTATTCGCTACTGTTCCCAGCTAAACTTCGAGTAGTGGCTAAAGACAAAACACACTTTTTCCCCACCCCGAGGCAGCATGGGACTGGCTTGAATCGACAGGACTCTCAACTGGCGATACGCCGGAACGAACTGAACAAACTCCCCAGGCCAGGCGTAACCGAAACAAACAAGACCGGAAAAGAAACCGTAACTCGTACAGGGCCAACTAAATGTGCTCCAGACCTGGAACAACTAATTCGAGAGAGAAGGGAGGCGATACACACCGTGACAGCGATGGGCACATCCCCCCGAGCTCTGGATCAGACATGAAACTCTCACAAATGACTAGCGACCGTCCCCCCAAACCGGACCGCCTATCAGAATCGGGCCCTATCGAAGACCCCCTGTGACACCAGCCACTGCGGATGAAATCTTCTAAAAATTCCTGTACAAAGCAGAGTCATATCACTCTATAAGAAACAATCAATCCGAGACACTCACACTAATCGCACTAATATGCGAGCAAATAGCCTACATAACCAACCAATGCCTAAGCCAACCCATGAGGGGGCTACGAACACGCAGATGAGGAAGAGGGCAGGTGATGCCCGTTGATAAGCCTTCCTACTTCTGCCTCTCCCCCCATCTATATTACTGCTGGTTTTCCTTCTTGACGAACGAACACACCGGGGGGTCCTCCTGCACTCCCACCCATTATCTTAATTATCTGCCACAGCCGGACCACAAGGCCTAAGACTACACCATCTCCTGGCACAACCAGCTCACCCCTACAATCCTATCAGTGGAGCCTCAAAAATGTATAGACACGCACTTGTATGTTCTTGTCTTTGTTGCAATGTTTGGGCGGTGACCTGTTGTTTAACTGCTCTAATAGTATTAACTATGTTCTGTTTTTGCCAATGGCCATACACAATCTTCATTAATTTCAGCCGGGAACGGAAAACTAATGAAATAACACAGCACAGGGGACATAAATGGGCGAAGCGGAAAAAAGACCTATCACTTAACACATGGCCACATACACAACAATTACCTGGAATGTAAGAGGTATACATACCTCCAAGCGCAGATATGCCATCTACTCCTACCTTAAAAGACACTCAATTCAACTGGCGTTCCTACAAGAGACACACCTAATAGACCAGGAAATCCCCCGACTATACCAGCGCTGGCGAGGACAATTATACGCTGCAGGATGTTCTGCGTATGCCAGGGGCGGGCTCATCTGGATTAGGGCAGGCACCTCCTTCGCGGCGGAAGAACAAATCATAGACCCGCAGGGTAGATATGTACTCGTCAGAGGGAAACTAGCAGGGCGCACAGTTATATTGGGATCCATATACGCCTCAAACACAGACCAAATTACCTTTCTACACACCCGATCGCGCCACCTAGCACATTGGAGCACACTCCCATTGATACTAGGAGGAGACTTCAATTGCGTGCAGGACATAGAACTAGATCGCTCCTTCCCTCCGCTGCCAATATCCCCAGTGGTGGCTGCTTCGCAAGGCCTGGCAAACTGGACTCAACAATGGCAATTAATAGATATATGGCGACAGAAGTACAGAGAAGACAGAACTTACTCCTTCTACTCCACCCGCACTCCCTACATGTACGCCTAGATTACATATTCTGTACCGCGCACCTTGCCACAGTGGTAGGGAACTCAGTATACATGGGGCGCACGCACTCAGATCATAACCCCTTAATAGCGCGGTTGTGCTGGAAATCTCCCCATTCACCCATCCCCACATGGAAGCTGAGGCCAGAACTCTTAGAAGATGCTGATTTCAGAGCATCATTAAGTACTGCAATTTTTGAGTATTTTGAACATAATGAAGGCACGGCTACCTCGGGATTAATTGAATGGGACGCATTCAAAGTTTTTATCCGAGGACACTGCCTAGGAGCTCAATGCAACATGCGCATTCCGTTGAACGTGACTTGGCCCGAATAGAGCGGATCCTACCGCAGTCAGAAGACGAAGTCACTAATGACCAAGCTGAAAAGGCGAGACTAGCAGCACTACACACTGACCACCAGACTCTACTAGAGCATCTGAGATGCCTAAACTACACCGCACATGTGCGAGAACTCATGCGTCAGCTGATAAAGCAGGTAAATTACTGGCCTGGCTGATACGATGGGACTGTGAGAGAAAACCGATAATGGAAATTCGCTCACAAACAGGGGAGATAGTATACACACCCACAGAGATACAAACTGAATTTATAAAACACTATACGGTGCGCTACACCTCAAAGGCAACCCCTGGAGAAGACCCCAGTGCGGAATTTCTTACCAAAGTGAAACTCCCAAACCTAGAAAGCGGCCAGATCGAAACCCTCGAGGCACCTCTGGACCTTGAGGAGATCAAAGCCAGTATCAAAGATCTCAACTCAAGTAAAACACCAGGCCCAGATGGGCTACCAGTCGACTTTTACAAAGCATTTGCGGTGCACTTAGCGCCCAAGCTACTTCAGGTATACGAAACAGCCGAACAAGAGGGCCACTTATCGGACACACAAAGGGAGGCATTACTGGTCTCTCTTCCCAAGCCTGGAAGAGACCCAATAGACATGGGCGGTCATTCTGACCCTGGCGGTCAAAGACCGCCAGGGCGGAGGACCGCGGGAGCACCGCCGACAGGCCGGCGGTGCTCCAATGGGGATTCCGACCGCGGCGGTAAAGCCGCGGTCGGACCGGCACCACTGGCGGGCTCCCGCCAGTGTACCGCCGCCCCATTGAATCCTCCAAGGCGGCGCAGCTTGCTGCGCCGCCGAGGGGATTCCGACCCCCCCTACCACCATCCAGATCCCGGCGGTCCGACCGCCGGGATCCGGATGGCGGTAGGGGGGGTCGCGGGGCCCCTGGGGGCCCCTGCAGTGCCCATGCCACTGGCATGGGCATTGCAGGGGCCCCCGTAAGAGGGCCCCTACATGTATTTCACTGTCTGCTGCGCAGACAGTGAAATACACGACGGGTGCAACTGCACCCGTCGCACAGCTTCCACTCCGCCGGCTCGATTCCGAGCCGGCTTCATCGTGGAAGCCTCTTTCCCGCTGGGCTGGCGGGCGGTCTGAAGGCGACCGCCCGCCAGCCCAGCGGGAAAGTCAGAATTACCGCCGCGGTCTTTCGACCGCGGAACGGTAACCTGACGGCGGGACTTTGGCGGGCGGCCTCCGCCGCCCGCCAAGGTCAGAATGAGGGCCATGGTCTCCTACAGGCCGCTAGCAATGCTAAATACTGATTATAAAATATTAGCTAAGATATTAGCGACAAGACTGGCGCCAAGTGTGCCGGAACTGATACACCCTGACCAAAACGGATTTGTACCAGCCAGAGACACCTCCCAGAATATCAGGAGACTCTTCCGGGTTATGGAATATGCTAAGCGGGCCTGGCCTCGAGCGGGTCGCCTGGTCCTCGACCTGGAGAAAGCCTTCGACTCCCTGGAATGGCCCTACTTGTTCAAAGTGCTGCAAAAATATGGCATGGGACCATCTTTCACTTGCCTAATTAAACTACTATACACCAGACCAACGATAAGAGTGGATCTGGGCTCCGCGATATCAGAACCAGTCCGGGTAGGTAGAGGCACAAGACAAGGTTGCCCTCTATCACCGTTACTATTCTCACTCGCAATGGAGCCCCTAGCGGCCGCCCTGCGCGAGGAGGGATCCAACTGGGGAATACCCCTGGGAGACGGCCTACACATACTGTAGTGTCACTCTATGCTGACAACCTCTTGCTATATTTTAGAGACATCACACAGATTCCACAAAGGGCTGGCTCACTCTTGCAACACTTCGCGCAGGTGTCAGGACTTAAGGTTAACTGGTCCAAGTCAGGCCTCTTCCCATTCGACCCAACCCTACCAGACCCGAGACTCACCCTAGCCGAAAGTCCAGTCCCATGGCAACCAAACACATTTAGATATCTGGGCATCAAAGTCTATCATAGCGAAGAAGATATATTCGAGGGTAATTTAGTAAAAGCAATATCCTCAGTTAGATCCCAAATGGCTTTCTGGAGAATGCTACCACTATCAGTGGCGGGTAGAATAGCGCTCCTAAAAAGGGTGGTACTCCCACGACTACTATACTTCTTCACTAACCTACCACATTATGCCTCTCCCAGCTTCTTTAAGACACTGGAAACATGGTTGAGAGAATTTATATGGAACAATGGCCGCTGCAGAGTAGCCCTGAAAAAACTGTACCTACCAACTGACAAGGGCGGGTTAGCGGTTCCCAACCTGGAGCACTACTACCTGGCAGCCCAACTCCAGTGGATATCCAGATGGCTGGCTGGTAAACAACTGGCAGATACAGCAACAGAGACAGGACCATACTCGCTCCAACAAATACAGCATTTATTTCATACTCTCACACATGCCCAAACCCCACGACAAATGTTCCTCAAAACACCCCACAAATGCTATCATAGATCACTCCGCCTTACGGGATCGACGATCCCATTCGCACCCGCCCTGGCACTGGCGGGCACACCGAGGGGCACAAGAATCACATCAGACATAGAACTGCACTCATGGCATGAGCTAGAAGTACATACACTGGGTGACATATACGACGACAACCGACTATTGCCGTTTGCCAAGCTTCAAGAAATGGGGCTCCCGTCTGGCCAATTCCTTCTATACTTCTCACTGGTGAGGTCTTTGAGCTCCAGGTGGGGAGATATCACACCGGTTCCGCCTACCCACCTGCTGGTCTAGTACCTACAGGTGGTGGGCTGCAGCCAGCAAAAGGTCAGCTGGCTGGCAGACGCTCTGAGAATCCAAACGGCTCCCCAAAGTGATACATTACGTATGACATGGGAAACAGACGCGGGTGAGCCCATCACAATAACAAAATGGAGATCTGCCATCTCAAGCCACCTGAACACACCACGTAACTCCCGATTCAGACTAATCCAGTATTATATTGTGAACTGAGCTTACCTTACACTGGCACGCATAAACAGGTAATTTAACCGTCAAGACGCAGCCTGCCCTAGATGCCCTGAGACTGGAGCAGACATGCTGCACATGATGTGGTCCTGCCCTAACCTAAGCGCCTACTGGAAAGCGGTGATTGATAACCTAATCACTTGCACAACACAACAAATACCCTTTACATGGGAGGCATGCATCCTAGGATTGTTCCCAAGAAGCAAACAACACAGAGCAGAGACACGCTTCATAGACCTGGGACTAATTGTTGCGAAGCGACTGGTGACCCAAAGGTGGAAGTCCCCAGACCCTCCACTGATACAGGCCAGGACACGCTCGCTCAGGGTATGGGCGGGAGCAGAAAACTTAGCACACAAACGAGAACAAACCCTAGGACTACGACAATTCCCGATCTCTATTGACTGGGAGGGAATCTTACTCCAATTATATAAGACAGAACCGCACCTGACAGGGGAGGGACTTGACTAAAGCAAACGAACATCCACAAATTAGAAGATCGCACCGCACAGGGAGATAGAACGCACAGCACAATTGAGTAAGCTAAGGCATTGAGAAACAAGAAGGGCATAAACAACGATCTCCACGAAAGGCCTCCCCCCTCCCCTGATTGCAAATGTACTCGTCACAATTGATCCCCAACCCGGCAGGAAAACAGAGAAACTCACAGTAATTCCATTGCTGTAGACATTGGCCAATGTTACTGTTACACATGTTCTTCCTTTTATTTACTCTTCTTCACTTTGAGATTAATCTTTATTAACAAAAAAAAAACAATCATATTATCTGCTCTCCATACTTCCTCCCACTAAACGCAACAATCCGACATTTGAGACAAAATAATGTTACCCCAACGAGAATCTCAACTGAGATCAACAACAGAACAATCAAAGTGACATAATATATTAAATGTCGTACAAATGTGATACTGCTGTACTAAAAATAATGTAACAAAAAGAACACCAGGCATTGTAACAAACTGTATTGTAACAACCACTAAACATGACAAGATGTGAAATGTAACCTAAACAGGAAAAAAAGGGAAAAAAAAAACAACAATAAACAGATTTATGAAAAAAAAAAAAACAATGGCAGTGCTGCCCTGGGGATTACGACCCCCCTCTCAGCCATGAAAACGCTGGTGGAGATGGGGTGCAGGGGCCCCCAGTTTGGCTCCTGCACTGCCCATGCAGTTGGCATGGGCAGTGGAGGGGCCCTTCTGGCCAGCCCCTTGACAGTGAACATCGCGACGGGTGCAACCTACGCACTACAGCATTGCCTCTGGCTTGATTACGAGCTGGAGACAATTCTGAATGCTATTTCCCGCTGGGCCAGCGGGCGTAAACTCTGATTCCACCCGCCGACCCAACAGATAACTCATAATAGGGCCCTCAGAAAGGCTGCTGCACTTGTAGCAGCCTGCCCTTTGGGACTTCGGGAGAACGTGTAAACGGTCCGCCAAAGTAAGAATGACCCTCATGGTGATAAAAATCAGGATGGCAGCATCGTGGCATTGATATAGAACAAAAGAATCAACCATGTCAGCTGGAACAATAAGACTATACTAATGATGAACGTTGTCACTTGTAGAATCAATACTTGATTTGAAAGTCTTTTCTCTGCATGTCTTAGCAGGCTGCAATTGTTCCTACAACCTCTACTAAAGGAATGTGCGCTAATAATTGCTCTAACACATATTGATTTAACGGATGTAAAGGAGTCTGTGACAAGAGCTTCTCTATTTCACCCAGAGGGATCTTTAAAGGGTCTGCTCCATAAATGAGATAATAAAAAAGATCTCTGAGTGTAATGTGCAGCTTTTAGGTCATCATGCATTTCTTGGGAACACATTTTCATGCCTCTTTTCTTTTCCAGAGATTCACAGAGGCCATAAAATGGCTCCTGTCTCAATAATATTCATGGTTTGGGAGTTTTTGGGACCTTCGGTGAATTCCAGTTTTGTGAGTTGACCAATTAGTATACATCCATTGTACAACAAAGTGTTGTGCTGCAAAATGCATGCCATTTCAACAGTTGGTGTGCTCTTCCCTGGTTTGTGAAATGCCCTTTTTACATTTGAGCAAAGTTCGAAAATGCTCCTCAACTCACAACTCATACTGCATAGCCTGAAATGCCCAGGAGTTACTTGGATTCTGATGTTTTTGTCCTGGAAGCTGAGCAGAGATTGTAGGGTGCAATACCCTAGAAGGGTATGAGTAGCAAGTGAGTGCCAGTGGTGGCAGAAGGGGGTGTCATAACTTGTGTTCCATTCCAGAAGAAGAATCACATTTGTGATTGTGTGGCCAGAAGCAAAGACGATCAGAAGGCTAGTACCTAAAACCCAGAAAAGAAAAAAGTGGAATTTGTGAACTGCAGACCTGTGAAATAATGTCAACAGGAGCCACTAAGAATATACTGTAATTTCTCCGCTCACCATCCACAGTCCTTTCTTGGTGAGTGCTACACTGAATGTGGGTCCTTACCAGATTAGGGATCAATGACATTTTCCAACCGTATCACTGGAATTCTGAGGCAGGTGGATCATTTAATCTGCCCTATTGACAACCTAAGAAGCACCAGAGCTTTTCCAGTGGAAGCAACTATCTAGGAGGAACATTGGCCTCGGGCCGTCTTGGCTCGTCTAAGGACATGGGACAGCTTTATGACAAACTCTTGGTTTCCATAACCATGGTGGAGACCTTGACTGATCTGGGAAACTACAGGTAAATGAAGTGGCAGAGAGAAAATTGCTTCCACTTCAGAAGATAAACCCACATGGAACCTCGAGGACTAGTCATAGCTCACAACCCTTAATATCCTACATGTGAATGCAAAACTAGTCCCCTTTTAAAATTAGCCCAGAATATTTAGGGCCGAAATGTTGGAGGGTTGAGTGTACAACTTTTGATTAGGCTTGGAACACTAGGGCCTAGACAAAATGCCTAAACATATTCATAATCAGAAAATAGCCTGACACATCTAATATGTACTTCCAAAGAGCAATAAAGCAATACTCTGACATTACTTACTTATATTTAGAACTATTGTTACCATACAGTTCTCATACTGTTGTCGAGTATGTAGATGCATTACTCATTTTGTACTTTTGTATTTATGATTCTTGTAAAGCACATTCAGAAAGGAGGTATCGAAGCGCTATGCAGATAATAGAGCCAAAGCGATCCTAGATCTAGAGGGAAAAAAAGCCATGTCTTAAGATGCTTACGAAATGGTAGCAGAGAGGGGATAGCTCTGATCTCATTTGGAAGAGAATTCCATAGTTTAGTGGCTGCTGTTGAGAAGGCCCTATGTCCCCATTTTACTTTGTGGGTTCTAGGAATCTTCGCTAACTTGAAGTTTGATGATCTTTAAGAGCGATTTGGTGTGTGCCAGCTAATTGCATTTTGTAAATAATTGGAGCCTTGGGAGTTAGTGTGCCAAGCACAATGTCTTGAAGGTGATGCATTTCCTAATTGGAAGACAGGGCAAACTCCGGAGGCCCTCCTTAATGAAAGCAGACCTGGGTATCCTGAGTACTAGTCTGGCTGCCGAATTTTGAACAAGTTGCAGCTTGTTCAGGGGAAGTTGATTAATGTTCAAGTAAAGGGCATTACAATAGTCTGGCCTAGACACAATAAGGACCAGGACTACTGTAACTCTAAGATCATGTGGGATATAAGGCAAGATTTTCTTCAGAGTTTTGAGTAGCCAAAATCATGTGTTTGTGAGTTTATTTACCTGGGCATCAAAGGTTAGACCTGGGTCACAAATGACTCCAAGATTCCTGACAGCAGTTATTGGAGTAGGTAAGGTTCCACAGGTCTGGGGCCACCTGTTGTGGTTCCAAATGGTGGGGGTTGCACCAAAGACCATAACTTTGGTTTTATCCCCATTCATTTTTAACCAGTTCTGGTTCATCCATATTTTAATGTCTCTCATACAAAATTGAAATCTGCAAGCTGTAATGTCTACACTGTCAAGCAAGGTAACAATGATCTGGGTGTCGTCAGCACATGAGGACACCTGGAAGTGAAAGGAATGAATTAAATTGGAAAGGGAACGACGTAAAGATTAAAAACAGTTGGACTCAAAGACGATCCCTTTAGGGACCCCCAAAAGGAAGTTTTTACGGGGTTGAGCAGAAATCCCCACTCTTCACTGGCAAAATTCTCCCCTGGAGAAAGGCCTCCAACAAGATCAAAGCTGAGCTTCTCAGACCTGCCTTCAAGAGGCAGTAGATTAGAATTTGGGGCGATATGGTATCAAATGCAGCTGACAGATCTAATAGAATCAGAATGGCACATCTTTTTTGGTCAACCTGTTTTCTTATGATATCAGTGGTGACCAATAATGCAGACTCAGTACTATGGTGTTTATGGAATCCATGTTGGGGGATGTCCAGTTGATCATGTGCCACCAGAAAGGTAGCAAGTTATTCATATATATGCTTATCTAATAGTTTAGCCAGCACTGGAAGGAGAGCAATAGGGTGCAGGTTTGTAAGGTCTCCTTGGCCCCCCTGATTTTTTTCTAATAGGCAAAATTACAGTCTCTTTTCAAATGTTGGGAAACTTTCCCAATTCTAATATTTCTGTGTAGATCTTTTCTAGAGGTGCGGCTATACATTTGCTAATCATTTGCTGTATTTTGGGGGGACCGGGGTCGTTGGGGGAACCCGAGTGAATTTTGGACGGATAGGAGATCATTTTCGTAGTATTTAGGAGTGAGAATTTTGACAAAGTCGTTCCACTCCCAGGTGTATTATTAGGTTCCAGACAATGCGCTCCTGGAACTGGTTGGGGAGGTAAGAATACCTCAAATATTTTCAGGAGTTTATCTTTGAAAAAGGTAGCTAGACTGTCGCAAAAGGTTTGCTAATTTTCTAGCTCCTGAAGGGGGATGGTGGTTGCTAATGTCTTGATTACTTTAAACAGTTCTTTGGGAACTTTGCCTGCATTTCTAATTTTTCAAGAGAAGTAACATGTTTTTAGACATTTTAGGCACTTTTATAAGTGCTCCACAGTTTTCTACATTTTGTTCTTTCGACCAGACTCGGATCGAGTTTCCATTTCCTTTCCTGTTTTCTGCATGATCTCTGGTTTTAAGCTCTTGTGTGTACCAGGGGGCCAAACATTTATTCCCAATTCTGGGTTTGATCTCCCTCAAAGTTGCTACTGTGTTGATTGCCTCTTTGACCCATAAGTCAAAGAATGCCACGCTCTGACCTGTGCTGTTCTTTATTTTTTTTTTGGCTTCGATCTAGGGCTAGGGTAAGATCCTCTTTTCGTGTGCGGTTCCAATTTCTACTGGAAGTGGTGGTGGTCTGCTTACGTTCCTTCCCTCTTTTGTATTTCACCCCAAAGGGAATCAGACAATGGTCCATCCACTCGAGATGCCTTCACTTTCCTATTGTGGTGAACTCATGTGTAGAGAAAATAACATCTGGTGTGGAGGCCGCCCACCAAAGTACCCCCGTCGGAAGACCGCTCCGCAGTCAAAAGACCGCAAGGGTAATTCCGACTTTCCCGCTGGGCTGGCGGGCGATCTCCAAAAGATCGCCCACCGGCCCAGCGGGAAAGCCCCTGCGAAGAGGAAGCCGGCTCCGAATGGAGCCGGCGGATTCACAGGTGTGCGACGGGTGCAGTGGCACCCGTCGCGATTTTCAGTGTCTGCACAGCAGACACTGAAAATCTTTGTGGGGCCCTGTTAGGGGGCCCCTGCACTGCCCTGCACTGCCCACTGCCCATGCCATTGGCATGGGCAGTGCAGGGGCCCCCAGGGGCCCCACGACATCCGTTCCCGCCATCCTGGTTCTGGCAGTGAAAACCACCAGAAACAGGCTGGCGGGAAGGGGGTCGGAATCCCCATGGCGGCGCTGCTTACAGCACCGCCATGGAGGATTCCCTGGGCCAGGGGTAAACCGGTGGGAAACCGCCGGTTGCCCTTTTCTGACCGCGGCTTTACCGCCACGGTCAGAATGGCCCATGAAGCAACGCCAGCCTGTTGGTGGTGCTTCCGCAGCCCTCTGCCCTGGCGGTTGCAAACCGCCAGGGTCAGAATGAGGGCCCATAACCTGTAGGCAGTGCTGTGACATAGTCCGGGTCAGAGTCAGCTCTAGCCCAGGTCTCTGTCAAGAATAGCAGTCAAAATTAAATTCCTCAATAATATCCCTTATCTCCAGGCTGTGTTTTATTAGGGATCTGACATTAATCATCCCACATCTCAGTATATTGTGAACGGATTTATACCCCTTTCTGAGGGGGTCTTATGGGTTTATCTGGGTGGTCTACCCTGGAGCAATCTTCGAGTTACCAGGTGCTATACCTGGAGCTCCCTCCTTCAGTTGGAGGGAAAGGGGTCTCCTTCTCACTCCTATTACATGTAGGCATACAACTTCCAAGTTATGCCCCTGTATATTGTGTCCAGGGAGAATTTATATTGAAACCAACAGTATTTCTGGCCCCCGGGCCCGTTCGGGTGTGGACGGGCGCAGACGAGCTTGCCTTAGGTGCACCCGCTGCGCATGTCCACTGTGCGTCCGCGGCCTGTCTTGATTAAGTATAGTTTGCCGGCACATGAGGTTGGAGGTGGGCATGGCAGCCAAGAAGAAAGACTGGACAGACACCCTCACCCCAACCCAGAAAAGCAATATGGCTGACACCCTTTGGAACTAAATGCTCTTACTGGCCTTTTCGTTCATTAAAAAATAAAAACACAGGGGTCTTAGTGCAGAATAAAATTATGTTTCTCCCTTCATCCCCGCCACAAAGAAGGTGCTGATAAAACGTTTAAAATTGGTGCATTAAGAGAATTGTTCTCGCCTCGTGCGCGCATTGAATTAAAAAAGATCAAGTGGTTGAAGCGTTTAGTATTTGTAAAAAGTGAAGCATTACCAGCAGGTTAAAAATAGAATCGCATCAACTTTCTCATTACTCATAAACAGATCTTGTGCAATAGCTATATTTGTTTATTCAGGCAGCTCAGCAATCTTGCACAATTTAATATGTTATTGAGCTTGTGAAATAATTTTTTTATCATCTCATTTAGTGTCATTATTGTGCAGGATATTAATAATAATCCCAAGGCCCTTCCTGTTCTGGCTGCAAATATCCTCCTGCTTACACAACACAAGTTTCTCCCATGTTCGCACTAGTGTCAGACATTGCTAGCCACAATCTTCAGACTCTCAGTTTTGAGCACACCACCATTTATTTTTCACCTTCTTAGGTCTTTCTATAAAGACAGTTTTAGCTGTTTGGCAAGACTTTATGCTGTAACAAAATACAACACACACAAAGAACACACCTATACAGAAAGGGGCTTTTGGTTCACCACCTCCATAAATTGGTGCGCTTGAGTGAGCCTCTATCAGGCTCTGGCTGGTTAGGTTCTTCTTTTCGTTCAGGGCGTAGCACATTTTTATACAAAGATGTACACCTCAGAGCATAGGGGTTACTTTCATTGAATGCATTTCTTATAACATGCTAACTTACAAATGTTACAAAAAATCTAGATGTGAATCCCCTCGCTTACTGGATAACACCAAGCCATGCTACCTAAACATGCTTTACCTTCTCTCCAAGCAGCTGAGAAGTTCTTCAAAAGCTGTAACCTATCCCTCATAAAAAGGTTGCTGTGGCCAATGATTCTGACATCCTCATGGAGCTGCCAAGCATCTGCAGCCTTGTCACCTACCTCTACATCTTATCTATCCATGCAAAAAACCTGCAGGGCAAAATAAGCATTTGCAATGCAACGGGTCTCGCATTTGCTCGAGTTAGAGCTATTAGTGTTGCAAACTCCTAACCGGACTTTTCTTGCAGCACAAATGAAATTTAAAAAAACAAGCGTGATTGTGCTATGTAAAACCCAGTGCGATCGCGTTGAGTGAAAAAAAAAAAGAAAAAGTAGTCCGGAAATCATGCTGAAGACATGGAGCCTTGTATGTTTTCAGTAGTTGGCCGGTGCGCTCGAGGAGGTCTAAACACTGAAAAAGCATGGCGTATGCATGCGTTTCACTAAAGAAAGCAAGCAGGTTCTAAAAGACAAGCCCACAAACTAATTAAAGTGACAGGCATGACATGGGTGTGCTTAAAAGCCCACAAAGAGATTACCTTAAACGACCTTCTGGTGCTCTCAGCTTGCTTTGCGGAGGAACATTTGGCCTCGTGCTATCCTATGTATCCAAGAGGCATGCCCAGAGCCAAACCTCATCTCTCCCCCCTCCGGCTTGCAGTATGGGAAAGAGTATGGAACCACACTAGAGCTCTCTGGTGTATTTTTATAAAGTTGCTATTTCTAGACCAAGTAAAAAATAGAACGCTGACACCTGCTCCTGTGCCAGTGTATGTAGTGTCACAGCATGCAGTGAGAGAGATAGTGTGGCTTGGTAAGGGGCAGCTAATTAATACTAGGCATGCCATTAATTTTCATTACAATGGCATCACTTAAATTAGTCCCAGGAATTTTGCTTCATGAAAATTAACATGTCAGAATATGCCATTATGATATTTTGTGTGAAGATGTCCAATTGGTAAAGCATTTTATTGTGTGACCACAGGAACGTGATTGATAGGCAACAATAACACCACCGACCCGAACATGTGCAGCATTTCTTTCAAGTGGGTACTGAGAAAATAACTTGAAAAGTCAATTTGCTTTAAGTTTTTTTCCAAGGGTGAACACTCCAGGTAATTTTTGAAAGCAACATGAATAATTTGTATTTCTTTTTTTTTCTTTTTTTTTACAGAGGAAGTAACATAGAGAGTGAGGCTACTGTACATACAGTATCAACGTCCTGTGCCTCTCCCAGCCCTTGCTGATTTTGGATTCGGATTCTGAAGGGAAAACATGACTCTAATTTTGTCTGCATTCTCTGCTGCATCATCCATACTCGGATGATGACATCTCCACTTTATTTTTCGTTCTAAAGCGTTTGTGTTGGCAGGCACCACTAATTGTGTTACCTTTTGTAACACCTATGCATCAATAAGAGAAAGTGGACATTTTTGTCTGCTGGAGGCCTGGATTTAATACAATTGTTTCATTTTCCTTGTGCTGTTGTGAATTGTGCCCAGATTTATCATCGTATTATTGGGGGTTTTACATTTTGTGTGCATAGTTTGCAATGGGCCTGAATGTGATTTTAATATATATTTCACATTTGTACTGCTTCTGTGCTAGAGACAGTGTTATTATTTTAGGGACTTGTGGGTAGCCTTGAATGGTGGCAAATGTAGGTTATTTTCTGTATGCATGTGCCTGTTGGTGGCTGGGGTCAGAAAGGTTTGAAGAGTCCCTGGAGATGTGGTTAGACATTTTCCTCTGTTCTTCTTCATATGCTTGCATACTAATTTGTGTGTGTGTATTTGTGTGAGGCGGTTGGATTTTTTTTTCAAAAGGATTTTGGCTGGATTGTTGTTGATTAATGCTGTTTGTGTTTGCAGCATTTTCAAAGCTTATTATATTCTTTTGTCATTGCTTCTTTTTTGCTGTGCTGTAATTACCTTTTTTATCTCTGTGTATTTTTTTCACATTATTATTGCTGCTTTACTAGTGGTCTTCTAATGGCTGACTGATGGGCTGAGTCACTTTTTATGTATATATTTGTAAAATTCTTTCGATGACACTCTGCAAGTTCTTGTTGACGGGTGGACATGAAGGGGATGCGGGGACATTAGGGCAACCAAGTTCTCTTTATTTTCTATGCTTCTTGCATTACTGGTCATTTGAGAGACCACTATTTTGGAGCCAGTGTGTGTGTGTGGGGGGGGTTGTGTGTGTATGTGTGTGTGTCTTTGTGTTTGTATATGTGTTTTTGAGTATGTGCATGTGTGTTTCTATTTTTGTGTGAGTGACATATGGTAATTTTTTCTTTGCTCTACATTCCTCCTTTGCTGGACACAGTCAAACACTATTTTGCACAGCCACTGTGTGTTTCACAAGCAGGCATTTTGTCTTTCTTCTCCATGCCTCCTTCTGTGCTGGCGAAGTGTCAATCACCTTTTTTAGGAGCTAGTGTGTGCCATGGGCAGCAATTGTTTCTTTGGTTCCTTGCCTCCTTTTTGTATGAGCATTTGGTGCGTGCCCACCATTTGGTGGAGCCATTTTATTCCAATTTGTGAAGTGGTTTTATAGGAGTGTTAATACAAGTCCATACAATTTTGATTGTTTATTTTCCTAATAAATAGTCACAATATATTTATTCGCACTTGAGGCTGACTGTAGTACTCGGTAGCACAGAATTGTTGTATTTGAATAATTTATTTGACTGTTGCCTGCCCACCCACATCACATAGGGGCTACACTGGTCCTGGAAGGACACCAGGTATTTTTTTTAATTAATGTATTCTATTTCTTCCTGCTTCTATGCCTCCTGTATGGCACAATAGGTCCTGGGATAATACTAGATATGTTATTTATTAATTTATTATTTATATTATTGTTATGATAATGTTGGTGATGATGGCATGGATTGCACTGACAGAATTGCCAATGCTCACTCTACTCCTTCTTATTTTGTATTGCCAGCAGATGCAATAAGGAATATTGACTGAGACAGGGAAAAGTCTCTAAATTAGCTGAGAAAAGAGTCCTAAGAAGTGACTTTGCTAGTGCTGCTGAACCACAGTAGAAGACATAAGGAAGATGGCACCAAACCATACAGAATCCTGCCCAGAAAAGGGGATGGTGTGGAGAAGAAGTCTTGTGCCACCACTGGCATCAATACCTCATCCATTTTCTGGCAATGCAGCAAAGCTATTACACTGTGTTCTAAGGAGGAAAATGCTAGGAGGTCGATCACTCTAGATCAACAATGGTACCACTACTAAAACCACAGCAGGTGTCTGTCTGCACTGCAATAACTGCAGCCACGGCTTACATCAGTGAATTCAAAATTGAATTGTCCAAACAGCAGACCATAATGTTTTCACAAGAAACTCATCAATATCTAAAATCTCCACCACGTGATCTTCCAGATGAAAAAGAAGAGAGCAGGAAGTTGTGGTTGCTGTAGATGAGCACGATTTGGGACTGCTCTGGCACTTTTTAGCTCACTATCTAAAAAAGGTATACTGTCCCTATTCTCAAAGCCCCAAATCAGCTGATCATGAGATGGATTACAACTCAGAACCCCTCCATGGAAGTCAAGGGGAAAAAAAAGTTGCCAAAATCCTTGGAAACAAGGAAAGTGAACTGGTGATTGTCACAGTGGAACTACTGATCATTCCTATTCAACCAGCTCCAATTCACATAGTAACACCAACCCCAACTGCTTCTATCTTTTAAAGAACCTCAAAATCTGCAGCAACCCTGATCCTTACCACAGCCACACCCATCCTAGAGAAAGGCAAACAAAACTACCTAACTCCACTACAAAAAGTTCTTCTCATTTTGGCTGTGTAAGAGTGCTCTCCTCCTGTACGTGGGATTTATTTATAATTTAACCACATGAAAAGTTACACAATTTTCCACACACCATGTGTTGTAGGAAGTCAGGTGGGTATTTGTGCTGGTGTCATTTGATCTATTATAAAAAACAAAATGCAATTGTGTGGGATGAGTACCTCAAAGGGATAGCTGCTACTGAGAGAGAAGAAATGGAACAGATAGAAGGTAGTGAAGATGAAGATGTCAGGCAAAGGAGCCTCTTTTCTCTCACTGTGTAGTCATCTACTGCAGAAACCACAGCATGGCACCAGGAAAAGAAAGCTTCTATCCATTGGGTCTTTGATGTGATGGAATCCTCACAAATAAAGCATCTGCCACAACAACCCACTATGACTGTACCACCAAACCAATGAGTTAGTTTATTTATACTATGGGACAGTGACCAACATGTTAGTGTTTGAACTCCTCCCTTTTACTTTGATGGAAGGAGAAGAGTTTCTTGAATTTCCGGAGACCTTCTGCTCCAAATAGAAGGCTCCAAGTAAGTTACAAGCCAGCCTAACTGTTTCTGTGTCAGTGCTGCATCATCAGTGCTGGAATTGTTTAGCAAAGCAGTGAAGGGGAGCCCTGTTCTATCCATGCATCTCTTGATAGATATGTGGACCAGTTGTCAAACCACAGGCTATATGAGCATCACTTCATACTGGGTCACCTTTAAAAAAGATAAAAAGTGGATAGCCACTGATCTCCCCATGGCGGATACTTTACCATGCATTTGGCAGCATGCAGCAGTTGTGATATTATCCATGGAAAAATCCCATTCAGTTGCCAACATCCTGGAAGAATTTAACACTAAGGTCGGCAAATGGCTGCAACCCAGAGGTCCTGCCACTGAAAATGGCAGTAATATTGTCAAATATATGGCTGGTGGAGGATACTTTCAGACTCTGATGTTTAGCCTATTACATCAACTTGGTTGCCCTTAAAAAGAAAGTCAGAGTCTACAACACACGAGCCACATAAGGCTGGATTGCACTCACTTCAGTTATTCCTTCACAATCCTGAAACAGCTGGGGGTCATTCAGCATGCTAACAAAGTCTCTGTTAAAGCCCTTGTATAGGAAGTATTTACCCACTTAAATGTCACATTCTACATTTTGCAACACCTGTTTGAACCTGAAAACCTATCAATAATTGTGTACTACACAGGAGAAGATGTGACTGTCAAAGCCATGACAAGAGGTTGTCCACAGGGGATGGTGGAGGTATTAACCCAGATGCTACTGCCTTTTATGAATTTGACAAGCCATTCTATTGTTGCATATGTTGTATTTGCAAACGGTCAAACAAACATACAAAAATGTCAATAACGTTGCAGCTGTGTTAATCAGTAGCTTAATCCTTAGAACAACAATCAGAGAATGCTAGAAACGATTGTGCCCTCTGAAAAGTTGGCATGTATCACAATACTGGATGCACTCTACCAACTTTTCAGTTTGAATGAGTAGATTTCTCTATTTACCACAGTAGATTATTAAAATGAGTGATCTAGAAGATTAATGATTGCAACTTCAAGGTCACAGCAGAGGTATTGCCTTCAATCACTAGAAAACATTGTGGTTTGCTGAGTCCAGCAGTATGTTCTAACTGTCATCTGCTACTAAGCCAACAACATCAACATCATTTTCACATCTAAACTCTGCAATTGATTAGTTTGTAAATATTTCAAGACTTAACTCTAGCACACAGGCAGGTCCAAAACAGAAATCTTTCACAATTATGCTGATGGGGAAGATGATATAAGACTACTTGGATGACTACTTGAATGACTAAACTGAAGTTTACTTGGATCAAAAACAATTGTCCTATTGGCATGGGAAACAATAACTGTGGCTAAACCTCAATATGCTGGCAATAAGTATCATGCATGTCATGTGGCCATCATCATATCAACTGTTTAATTTAGCTGGGATAATTGTCACAGTCAGGACCAGTATCTCTCTCAAAACCGTGCAGAGATTCACAATGATTGAATTTAATAAACATTTCATGCACAAATCATAAAGGGCTCTGCAAAACACAGTTGTGAATGAGAGGAATTTCTTGAAAATCATAAACGTAATGAGGATCATCCTCCAGAAAAGGTCCATGAAAATGAGTTTGGGTTCTTATTTCTCAAATTAAAAAAATAAAAAATAACACAACTGAAAAAAAGCAATTTACAATTATAAAAGGAACAAAAAATGTTTTACTTTTTATATTTGGTGAGAGCCTAATGAAAATAAACGTAAATTGACCTGTGTGTAGAGCACAGAGAAACAATCAGGCATAGCAATTGGTGACTGACAATGACCAGTGATAATGAAAGAAAACAAATTCAACCTTTGAGTCAGCCTCAGACTTTGCAATGGGTAGATAATGACATAAAAGAAATGAACACCACCATAACACTTCCTTAAAAATGCCTGTTTTGCGTGCCTAACCTTGCATTCCCATGCTACGGCTAGGTGAAAATGCAGAGGAGTGCTGTACAGATTAATCATGTTTTCTCCATCAGAAAAATATAGTTGTGTAGGTAGATTAACATTGCACTTTGAACAGGCAACATGCTTAAATAAATGCGAAAAGATCATTAATGTGATGGCTGTGGGAAGCTTAGTGTAGGTAAACTTTGTATGTCATGCATGAGTGATTCAGGGTGATTGTTAGGATTGATACTTGATTGGCATTTTTGGTATTTGTGCTCCTGTATCTCTTGGTTCTTCTGAAACCTTCCAGTTTACCCAGACTAAATTAAGACTAAAATTATGTTTATTTTGTCGTCCAGCAGGTCTGTCTAGTTTTAAAAGAAATTAAATCTTCAACTGTTGACAACAACATGTAGTAGAGGGGCCAATGCCTATCTACTTCAGTAATAAATAAGAAGACTGAAAGAGGCCTATCTCTATGTTAGACTTTTCATCCTTGCCGTGGTCTCCCTTAACTTTTTGCCTATATTTCCCAGGTTGTTGGTGTGTGCTGGACTCTGTTTTTGCTGTTTTTGTTACCCTGGGCACTTTACCACTGCTAACCAGTGTGAGTTTGCCGATCATAGGTTTCATTATGAATATTTTTGAGCTGTGTGAATTGTCGACATTTTTTACTTCAACTTAGATAACTATAGCAAACTTGTTGGTCTGTTGTCTGGGAAAGACTAAGGGGCTGATTATGAGTTCGGTGACCGCCTTCCCACCACAGTATTTTGATGTTTCTGCCGGGATGACTGGCAGAAACAGTGTGGCAGCATTGGCCTTGGATCCCTCAGGTAGCTTAAGACAATGCTGTCATAGACAGCACTCTCAGAATATGGAAAACAGTGTGCATTCAAAGGGTGCTGACAGAGGGCCCCTGCACTGTCCATGACATGGTCGTGGGCAGTGCAGGGGCCCCCCTACGGCCCCAACTCTGCCTTTCTGCCAGCCTTTTCATGGCGGGACCCCTCCATAAAAAAACTGGCGGAAAGGAAAGTTGATAACACCTGACCACAACTTTCACCACACCCATCCCATCAGGATTAATGATCCCAGCGGTGGTGGCAATCTACTGACATCCGACCGCCAGGATCATAATCTAACAGTTGGACCATTAGCATTTCAGGGATCGGACCACCACTGCAAGTTTGCCGGTCTTGGGACTGCCGAACTCATAATCAGGCCCTAAGTAGGTTAACTTAATTGTCATCTTCCTTTCCTGATGGATATGTCACGTTCATGTATTTGCTGAATTCTGTGTTTGCCACTCCGTTTCACTGAAATACTCCCTATTCATTAGATTAAACATCGTCAAGTTGTGAGATTTATTGCGTTGTCTATTTTTGTTATCAGCAAATTTCACACTGCAGGTGGATGTTGTTTAAGCAATGCCAAACTTTTAACAGTGTGAGTTCACAAAAGGAATCCTAATTTCTCTACACCATTCTCCTTATCCAGGCCAAAAAAAGGACATAATTGTGCAGAGAACAAACTAGAACAATGATAGGACAAGGCTAGGTAGGGCTCACTTGTTTACGACTATCAACGAATCACTGTACTTTCAAATTCTTCTGTTCTGAAGTAAGCTTATCAGAGATGTGTTTGCACTTTAGTAACTTACTCTTACAGTGTCCTGCCTTGGGTTTTCATTCACTCTGCTTTTCCTTTAAGTTTCATACTGCAGAAGAAGGATATTTATTTACGGTTCACCTTCTTACTGAAAAGAAGAAACTTGTTTTCCTGTGATATATTCCCTGTTTGTGCCTGCATGGCAAACAGCAGTTAATCCCTTTGGAAACCCTCTGCAAGATGGCAGACAACATCTATCTGCTTGGGTAAAAAGAAGAACTTGAAGGTGGAAATGGCTGGGTTTACAATTTGACAGGACTTTGAACTCTGTATAACATAACCACATCTTCTGTATCGCATGGATTGCTGTAAGTAGTATTCCTCTGTAGTGGCGAATAATGATGATCATAAGGTGCAGAGGGTAGGGAAATGCATAGCTATTGCTGCTGCTGCTGACAGATGAGAAGGTGGTTGCTCTAGTGCCATAATCGAAGCTGCCAAGGTAATGGACAATCAGTTTTCCATCACTGA
The DNA here is from genome assembly GCF_031143425.1 of Pleurodeles waltl. Classification (NCBI taxonomy): domain Eukaryota; kingdom Metazoa; phylum Chordata; class Amphibia; order Caudata; family Salamandridae; genus Pleurodeles; species Pleurodeles waltl. The sequence continues at coordinate 1,423,691,597 of NC_090446.1, forward strand.
TTGCAGGATGGTGGACTGGATGGATGAATCAGAGTTAGCCTTTTATTATAGCTTAGGCAAGCAGAAAGTATACTAGAGATTGGATGATGATGATAAACAACTGGACAATTACTTTGTGATGCACCAGGTTTGGGGCTCAGCATCTACCTTGACAAAACTAGGGTGGAATATCCTACTTAACAGATGTTACAATAAACAGTACAACTAATAAAACAAATATAACTAATAAAACTAAGAAGAAGAAGAAGAAGAAGAAACAGAAGAAGAAAAAGAAGGTGTTTTGTTCTTAATAACATAACAAAAACAAATAATTTTCAACTGTGCTTTAAAAACATTTGTTTTTGCATTGTTTATTTAGAAGCACTGCAAGTAGGAATGTGCGTGAAAGGTGCCAGCAATAAAACCAGCCCTCACCCTGCCAGCCCATTGAAATGCTCAATACCCACTTTAACCCTGCCTACTAGAGACCGACACCACTCCATATATTCTCAAAAAAGATTTTACATCTTAATCCAGTGGTTCCATAATGGTTCACGTTCACATCCACAGCATCCACAACTATCCCACACCTCTCTCAAACTTCCTCAAAAAACACACAACTAAGGTGTATTAAACTAATCTACCACTTACTAAACTGTTACCACTCACACCATCTACAGAAGGCACATGCCTCTGCCAATTCATGCCCCCCCTAGAACTTAGAACTCCCAGTCTTTTTAAAATGGCTCTCTGGCTCGACTTCAGCTATTCAATTTCTAAGTGGGCCTTGCAGAGGCGGAGCTCTGCAGTTCATTGGTTTTGGCTGCTGCATGCGATGGTCTACTTTGGTGGAGGAGGCAATTGTGCCTTGTTCTCACTACCACCCTCTGGGCACTGTGCAGCTACCTGCCACTGGTACCCATCCACATTGGTGGTAGTGCATGCAGCTCATGGCTGGCAATTTGACTGGAACAATACTATGGCCCTCATACTATGGCACAATACTGTTGTTGGTGATAAAGCGGTGGCAATACTGCCAACAGGCCTGCAGTAACAAAAAGGGAATTATGACCACAGCGGAAGCTCAGGCAAACAGCCAGTTTAACACACTAACTGCCACGGCAGGTAGCAACAAGTACTGTGGCGGTAACCACCAACAGCCAGGCGGAAGACAGTGTACCAGCCACCATATTAAGACAGGCCTATCCACCACCTTTTCCGGGGCGGTACCAACGACATCAAAAGCACAGTGGAAACAGTACACAGAAGGCAAAGGACTCACCCCTGGAGACACAGGGAATAACGACCCCGCCATGGAGCCTGAGCTGCAGGTGTTCCCCATGCTTGTATATTTTCTTCTTCACCATGAACATCAACGCCGGCGAAGACAACCACGGTGAGTACAGCCACCTAGCACACAAGGGAGGGAGAGAGTGACACACACAAGCAACACCCCCACCCCCAACACCGCACCCACAACCAGATGCAGTAATAAAACATATATACCCCGTAACCCTCAGGAATAATGCAAGGACAAATGAAGTTGATTAAAGTGAGTGTAATAAGATAAAAATCTAGAGTCATGCACTTCAAAACCAAAACAGTATAAACATATTTACAAATGGAGGGACACAGCCCAGTACACAGTGTCTGTGGGCCACAGGCCCACATCACATGGGCCAAGGCCCCACTTGACTCCGGCAACAACATGGAGAGAACACCGCAGGGGCATCAGGTCGAAAATAGACAGGAACTTCTGGGGGCAGGGAAGGGGGGTGCACCTCTGCTTAAAGATGTTACAACGCCACTGGTCCTGGAGGGGGTTACATGCCCTGTGCTCTGTCCTGGGGAGTGCAACGACACAGTCTCACAAGTGGGTGGGTTGCCCACTGCCTGGTCCTGGGGAGTGCAAGCCACAGTCTCTCAAGTGGGTGGGTTGCCCGCTGCCTGGTCCTGGGGAGTGCAAAGCCACAGTCTCTCAAGTGGGTGGGTTGCCCACTGCCTGGTCCTCGGGAGTGCAAAGCCACAGTCTCTCAAGTGTGTGGGTTGCCTACTGCCTGGTCCTAGGGAGTGCAAAGCCACAGTCTCTCAAGTGGGTGGGTTGCCCACTGCCTGGTCCTGGGAGTGCAAAGCCACAGTCTCTCAAGTGGGTGGGTTGCCCACTGCCTGGTCCTGGGAAGTGCAAGGCCACAGTCTCTCAAGTGGCTGTCTTCTCCACTGGTTCTGGAGGGGGCCTTGTGCCCAGTGTGCTTCATCCTAGCAAGGAGGGGGTGAGTGGATGGCTTCTTCCACTGGTTCTGGAGGGGGTATTGTGCCCTGTGATGCAGCACCTGGGGAGTGCAAGGTCACAGTCTCTCACCTGGGTGTCACACACTCAGGATTTGCATGGTCCAGGATGCACTACATTCCATGGAGGCAGGACTACACACTGCCCGCCGGTGGTGATGGCTGCTCAGTGGTAGCAGTAGTGGGGCGGTTGTCGGGCCTGGCAGTGGTGGGAGGAGGCTCAAGCCCTTCCCCTGCAGCCTCGGATGGCTGCCCACTGGGGCTACTGGCGGTGCTGGCAGTGGTGGGGGGAGGCTCCAGCCCTTCCCCTGCAGCCTAGGATGGCTGCCCACTGGGGCTGCTGCTGCCGGTGGTGGTGGCAGTGCTGGTGGCGGTGCTGGTGGGAGTGTTGTTGTCGGGCCCGACAGTGGTGGGGGTAGGCTCCAGCCCTTCCCCTGCAGCCTTGGATGGCTGCCCACTGGGGCTGCTGCTGCCGGTGGTGGTGTTGTTGTCGGGCCTGGCAGTGGTGGGGGGAGGCTCCAGCCCTTCCCCTGCAGCCTCGGATAGCTGCCCACCGGGGCTGCTGCTGCCAGTGGCAGTGCTGGTGGCGGTGTTGTTTTTGAGCCTGGCAGTGGTGGGGGAAGGCTCCAGCCCTTCCCCTGCAGCCTCGGATGGCTGCCCACTGGGGCTGCAGCTGCCGGTGGTGGTGCTGGTGGCAGTCTTGTTATCGGGCCTGGCAGTGGTGGGGTGAGGCTCCAGCCCTTCCCCTGCAGCCTCGGATGGCTGCCCACTGGGGATGCGGCTGCCTGTGGCAGAGCTAGTGGCAGTGCTGGTGGCGGTGCTGGTGGCAGTGTTGTTGTCAGGCCTGGCAGTGGTGGGGGGAGGCTCCTGCCCATCCTCTGCAGCGTCGGACGGCTGAACCGCAATGGTTGGTGGTGGGGGCCCAGAATCAGTCCCAGCAACAGGCCTCCTGTCCTTCATGCCTGCAGGGGCAGGCCGCTTGCCCTTGGCAGCTGGTGGTGCCTCCTTGCCCTTGCCCTTGGCAGCTGGTGCAGGCACACTGTCAATGCTGATGGCTGGTTCCCTGGAGCCTCTCCCACCTGCAGTAGCTTTCAACACTATTGTGGCAGTGGACTGGGTGGCTGAGGTGCTTGCCTGGGTTCTGACCTCCCTGGCCTGACGCGAAGGACGGGGGGAGGGGTGGGGAAGAGGTCAACGATGGAGAGGAAAAGCTTCTTAGGGACAGTAGGGCTGGAAGAGGGGGGAGGTCTGGGAGTGGAGGAAGAGGGAGTGGTAGTAGGAGGTGTCAGTCTGCTGTGTTGGGGGTGAGGTGGATGGTGGTTTGGTGTCTAGGTGCCTGCATTTGTGTACTTTGGGAGGAGGGGGCACAGGCACAGTTGAAGAGGACACAGGGGACGTGTGCATGAATGTGAGGTTGGTGACTGCCAGCAAGGGGTGTGTAGTGATAGGTGCAGATGTAGTGCATGCAGGTGTGAGTGGAGATGCTACTGGGAGGGTGGTGGACGAGGAGGAGGAGGAGCACACAGTGGATGCAGTGGATGTTGGTATGTCTGCATCTGGATGGTGTTTGTGTGAGTGTCTGTGGGGTGATGTGTGGTGCTTGTGTTTGCCCGACCCACTCTTGTGTGTTGTCCTGGGTGCCTGCTCATCTGCCTGTGTGCTTGGGATAGGTTGGGGTTGAGGGGAATGGGACTGGGTAGAGGCAGTTGGAGGGGGGAGGCTAGCAACTGGGACAAAGGCTGCCGTCAGTGAGGAGGCCAGAGCCTGGATTGATATCTGTTGGGCTGCCAATCCAGAGTGAATGCCTTTCAGGAATGCATTTGTTTGTGCCAAATGGCCTGCAGTCCCTGGGTGACATTCACTATGGTTGACTGCCCAACAGATATGGATTGCAGGAGGTCAATAGCCTCCTCTCTCAGGGCAGCAGGCTAACTAGGGCAGGGCCTGAGGTGCCTGGGGTGAAGGAGATTCCCACCCTCCTGGGTGAGCGGGCATGGCAAACACGCTGAGGGGCGGCAGAGAGAGCGGTGCTGGTACTGGGATGGCGGCTGTACCTGTAGTTGGGGTGGCCACATAGGTGCCTGCCACCACCAGGGAGCTTCCATTGGAGGATGAATCACTCTCAGGACTGTACCCTCCTGTCTCCGCTCTGGTGCTCCCTTCACCCTCCGTCGGTGGACTCCGCTTCCTGGCCCATGTGGGATGCAGCTTCCTCCATCGCCGGTGCCTCTGCTCCTCCGCCAGATGAAGCTAATGCACAGAAGGACAGGACAAAACAAAAAGGGGGGGGGACAAAGGATACACTTGGTCAATGGCTGCACCAACACCAACGTCGGCATAGACAGCACCCTCACACAGGGAACAGGCCTGCGCACTATGAAATGCACTACCAGTCACAATGCTAGTCACCAGCCCGAGGACAGGAATGCCAATAGCAGCATACCTCACACCCACAGACCCCTGCCCAGTAGTGAATACTTACTAGCTTTGTAGGAGGTGGGGTCAATCAACCCCTGACCAACATGGGACCTACCATGCAATGTCTTGCCTGGCTTGGGGTACCCACAGGCCCACATCCCCCACCGAGAGACCTCCCCACCACGCACAAGTAGTATAATAGGAAAGTGTACTCTCCACCTTGTGGCTGCTGTGATGCCATCAAGCGCCCATCCAGCTCCGGATAGGCCACTGCCAGTATGTTGACCATCAGGGGGGTCAGGGTTCGACGGGCACCCTTTCCTCGTTGGGGGGCCATCCCTAGCTGGGCCTCCGCTGTCTTCCTTGCCCAGCGTCTCAGGTCCACCCATTGTTTGCGACAGTGGGTGCTCGCCTGCTGTAGACCCCCAGGGTCCGCACGTCCTTGGCGAAGGCACACCATATACCCTTTTTCGGAGTGGGCGCTGACCTGAAGACAAAAAATACGGAAAAAGGCATCAGCCAAACCGTCTGGCCTGCTACACTCTTGGCCTACCATATCCCTCACAACCTCCTATGCACAGACATTGGCCACCATACATGCAGAACACTGCACAGGACCCTTCCACCATCCCCCACTTACATGAGGTCCTCACACACACCACTCCATGCATTAATGGCCCATGCAGAGTGGTCACAGTGTACTCACCTGTTGGTCTGGAGGCCCATACAGAATTCTGTACTGGGGTAGGACCCCATCCACCAGTCTCTCCAACTTCGCAGCGGTGAAGGCAGGGGCCCTTTCCCCAGTGACTCGAGCCATGGTCGGTTCCAGACACAGGTCACAGCAGCACATGCAGTGTAGGTCCTCTCCTGTTGAAGGTCAGGCAGCAAGGGAGAGAACAGATAGAAAATGGCAGTCATGTCTGCGGTGGTGTGTACCGTCACCTCCGGTGTACATCGCCATTGGCCACTGTAACCCATAGGGCCCAATAACAACCAATGAGGAGTGGCATGGTGGTACTCGACCCCCTCCCACAATAGCGCACAATGTCAGCGGAATTACCTCATTTCCACATGTCCCTCCATTCAGGACTGGCAGACGCCATTTCGGGGGGGGCAGGCCATGGCACCTCACTGCGTCACAGTACACATAGGCACCATTTGGGGCTATCCAACTACATACTGTTTCAGTCACAACATGCAATGCAATGTACAGATTGGAAATTTTGAATACTGACCAGCCGCTCCCCGTTTTGCCCCCTAGATTACAGCCGCTGCAGATGAATAGGAAATGGAGACATCCCCCCGTCTACAGACCCCTGGTGGACTTGGCAACAATGGAAGACAGGCATATTATCCTCACTTACAGACTTGACCGTGCCACAGTCACAGAGCTGTGTGCCCAATTGGAGCCAGACCTGATATCTGCCATATTGTGCAAGTCCTATCTGTGCTCCATTTTTTGGCAACTGTTTTTTTCCAAGTGACAGTGGGCTTGGCAGCAGGAATGTCACAGCCAATGTTCTCAATACTGCTGACCAGAGTGTTGTCTGCCCTGATAAAACACATTCGCAGCTACATTGTTTTTCCCCAGGTGGAGGATTTGGCCATGGTGAAAGCTGACTTCTATGCAATGGGACATATCCCCAACATTATTGGGGCTATTGATGGTACACAGATTGCATTTGTGTCCCCCCCAGAGAAATCGAAAGAGCTTTAACTCTATGAATGTGCAGATAGTGTGCCTGGCGGACCAGTACATCTCCCATGTCAATGCAAAGAATCCTGGGTCTGTGCGTGATGCCTTTCTCCTGAGGAGTAGCAGCATCCCAAATGTGGCCCAGCTACAGAGGCACAGGGTGTGGCTAATAGGTGAGCCCATAGTTCCCACCCAGTATATGTTTGTGTATGGGTATGGTGTGGGCCCTAAGGGTTAGTGTGTGGCTAACAGGTATCCATCAATATTTGCAGGTGACTCTTGTTACCCCTCCATCTAACAGGTGGTTCCCTGTGCTACACACCCAAGAAGGTCTGCCAGGTCATTGTGGCATGCTGTATGTTGCATAACCTTGCCTTGAAATGTCAGGTGCCTTTTCTGCAGAAGGATGAAGCTGGAGATGGGAGTGTGGACAGTGATAAAGAGGAGGCAGAGGATGAGGACAACAGAACAGCAATCATTCGACAGGACTTCCAGTGACTCACAGGTAGGACACTGTAACTTCACCTTCCATTGACAGTTTTGTGTTGGACATTGTACATGGCAGGCTATTTTTCACACTACTATGGCCACTTACTTCACCCTTTGGCATCTCTATTTGCAGATATCTGTGCCCCACTCTGGCTCCTGGTGTGTTGACTGCAGCCAACTACAGGTCATATCTATGTATACATTACTGTACAGTCGAATTGCAATGTTTACAGCTTGTTACATGAATACATACTTCAATCAATTGACAGACTCCATACTTGTAGTTTTACCAAGGGTGTTTATTTAGGTGACAATAAGTGGAGGGGGATGTGCAATGGGCTGGGTTGCTGATGGAAGAAAGACCAGGGTAGAGTCCAGTCTATTTGTTTCACAGGTGCATTGTCCAAGGGGGCAAAGGAAGTGGAGCAATGACAGTTCAAGGTGGACAGGGTGACAAATGAGGACACAAGGGTGACATTCAGGAGAGTCTTATTTCCTGGTGGGGGACTTGGCAATGTTATCTGGCTTCTGCCTGGATCGCAGGGACCATTTGTGGGGTGGTTCTCCTTCTGCAGGGGGGGTGCTGGTGGCTTTTTGTTCCTGTGGCAGGGCCTCCTGACCACTAGTGGCAGCGGAGGTAAAGGGCTGTTCATCGGTGTGGCTAGTGTCAGGGGCCCGCAGGTGTGCCACTGCCTCCCTCATGGTGTTGGCCATGTCTGCCAGCACCCCTGCAATGGTGACCAGGGTGGTGTGGATGTCTCTCAGGTCCTCCCTGATCCCCAGGTATTGTCCCTCCTACAGCTGCTGGGTCTCCTGCAACTTGGCCAGTATCTGGCCCATCGTCTCCTGGGAATGGTGGTATGCTCTCAGGATGTTGATGAGTGCCTCGTGGAGAGTCACTTCCCTGGGCTTTTCCTCACCCTGTCTGTAGGAAAGTACCATCTTGCCTGGCATGTTACCCCCATTTTTCACTGTATACATGTTGTTTTAGTTGTATGTGTCACTGGGACCCTGCCTGACAGGGCCCCAGTGCTCATAAGTGTGCCCTGAATGTGTTACCTGTGTTATGACTAACTGTCTCACTGAGGCTCTGCTATCCAGAACCTCAGTGGTTATGCTCTCTCATTTCTTTCCAAATTGTCACTAACAGGCTAGTGACCAATTTCACCAATTCACATTGGCATACTGGAACACCCTTATAATTCCCTAGTATATGGTACTGAGGTACCCAGGGTATTGGGGTTCCAGGAGATCCCTATGGGCTGCAGCATTTCTTTTGCCACCCATAGGGAGCTCTGACAATTCTTACACAGACCTGCCACTGCAGCCTGAGTGAAATAACATCCACGTTATTTCACAGCCATTTACCACTGCACTTAAGTAACTTATAAGTCACCTATATGTCTAACCTTTACCTGGTAAAGTTTGGGTGCTAAGTTACTTAGTGTGTGGGCACCCTGGCACTAGCCAAGGTGCCCCCACATTGTTCAGGGCGAATTCCCCGGACTTTGTGAGTGCGGGGACACCATTACACGCGTGCACTACACATAGGTCACTACCTATGTGTAGCTTCACAATGGTAACTCCGAATATGGCCATGTAACATGTCTATGATCATGGAATTGCCCCCTCTATGCCATCCTGGCATTGTTGGCACAATCCCATGATCCCACGGGTCTCTAGCACAGACCCGGGTACTGCCAAACTGCCTTTTCAGGGGTTTCACTGCAGCTGCTGCTGCTGCCAACCCCTCAGACAGGTTTCTGCCCTCCTGGGGTCCAGCCAGGCTTGGCCCAGGAAGGCAGAACAAAGGACTTCCTCAGAGAGAGGGTGTTACACCCTCTCCCTTTGGAAAAAGGTGTTAAGGCAGGGGAGGAGTAGCCTCTCCCAGCCTCTGGAAATGCTTTCATGGGCACAGATGGTGCCCATTTCTGCATAAGCCAGTCTACACCGGTTCAGGGACCCCTCAGCCCTGCTCTGGCGTGAAACTGGACAAAGGAAAGGGGAGTGACCACTCCCCTGACCTGCACCTCCCCTGGGAGGTGCCCAGAACTCCTCCAGTGTGCTCCAGACCTCTGCCATCTTTGAAACAGAGGTGCTGCTGGCACACTGGACTGCTCTGAGTGGCCAGGGCCAGCAGGTGACATCAGAAACTCCTTCTGATAGGCTCCTTCAGGTGTTGTTAGCCTATCCTCTCTCCTAAGTAGCCAAACCCTCTTTTCTGGCTATTTAGAGTCTCTGCTTTGGGGAATTCCTTAGATAACGAATGCAAGAGCTCATCAGAGTTCCTCTGCATCTCTCTCTTCACCTTCTGCCAAGGAATCGACTGCTGACCGCGCTGGAAGCCTGCAAAACTGCAACAAAGTAGCAAAGACGACTACTGCGACACTGTAGCGCTGATCCTGACGCCTTCTCAACTGTTTTCCTGGTGGTGCATGCTGTGGGGGTAGTCTGCCTCCTCTCTGCACTACAAGCTCCGAAGAAATTTCCCGTGGGTCGACGGAATCTTCCCCCTGCAACCGCAGGCACCAAAGAACTGCATTACCGGTCCTCTGGGTCTCCTCTCAGCACGACGAGCGAGGTCCCTTGAACTCAGCAACTCTGTCCAAGTGACTCCCACAGTCCAGTGACTCTTCAGCCCAAGTTTGGTGGAGGTAAGTCCTTGCCTCCCCACGCCAGACTGCATTGCTGGGAACCAGCGTCTTTTGCAGCTACTCTGGCTCCTGTGCACTGTTCCAGGATTTCCTTTGTGCACAGCCAAGCCTGGGTCCACGCCACTCTAACCTGCATTGCACGACCTCCTGAGTTGTCCTCCGGCAGCGTGGAACTCTCTTGTGCAACTTCGGGTGAGCACCATTTCACTTCACTTTGTAGTGCCTGTTCCAGCATTTCTGCGGATGCAGCCTGCTTCTGAGAGGGCTCCTTGTCTTGCTGGATGCCCCCTCTGTCCCCTCACCCAATTGGCGACATCCTGGTCCCTCCTGGGCCACAGCAGCATCCAAAAACCCTAAACCACAAGCTTGCAGGTAGCAAGGTTTTTTTGCGGTCTTTTGGTGGGAAAACACTTCTGTACAACTCTTCACGACGTGGGACATCCATCCTCCAAAGGGAAAGTTTCTAACCCTTGTCGTTCCTGCAGAATCCTCAGCTTCTACTGCCTAGTAGCAGCTTCTTTGTACCCACAGCTGGCATTTCTTGGGCATCTGCCCACTCTCGACTTGATCGTGACTTTTGGACTTGGTCCCCTTGTTCCACAGGTACTCTAGTCTGGAAATCCATCGTTGTTGCATTGCTGGTGTTGGTCTTTCCTGCAGTATTCCCCTATCACGACTTCTGTGCTCTTTGGGGAACTTTAGTGCACTTTGCACTCACTTTTCAGGGTCTTGGGGTGGGCTATTTTTCTAACCCTCACTGTTTTCTTACAGTCCCAGCGACCCTCTACAAGGTCACATAGGTTTGGGGTCCATTCGTGGTTCGCATTCCACTTTTGGAGTATATGGTTTGTGTTGCCCCTATCCCTATGTGCTCCCATTGCATCCTATTGTAACTATACATTGTTTGCACTGTTTTCTATTGCTATTCTGCATATTTTTGGTATTGTGTACATATATCTTGTGTATATTTGCTATCCTCATACTGAGGGTACTCACTGAGATACTTTGGCATATTGTCATAAAAATAAAGTACCTTTATTTTTAGTATATCTGTCTATTGTGTTTTCTTATGATATTGTGCAAGTGACACTAATGGTACTGTAGGAGCTTCACTCGTCTCCTAGTTCAGCATAAGCTGCTCTGCTAAGCTACCATTTTCTATCAGCCTAAGCTGCTAGACACCCCTATACACTAATAAGGGATACCTGGGCCTGGTGCAAGGTGTAAGTACCCCTTGGTACTCACTACAAGCCAGTCCAGCCTCCTACACTGTCACACAGCAGTCCTCCCAGATCCCTGTTGTCCTGTGCCTCTGTCCCCTGAACCGTGTTTCCACTGCCACTGACCCCAGGGACCTGATCGTCCTGTGTTTGTGGTGTACCCTGGGTTCCCTTTAGTGGTGGACACACTGCTGATTGACGTGTCCTGGGGACAGAGGTGTGGGCCCGCTGGGTGGGTGCTGTGCTGGTATTACCTGATGAGGGATGCTCTGTGGTGGTATGGGACTGTGCCTGGTAACCGACTGCCCAGAGGTCCCTGATGGGCCAGGTTGATCATTCAGATCCAGGCATCCAGAGCTGCTGTCATCACTGTGGGCCTCTCCTGGGGGCCTGGATGTTGCTGACACCTCATCTCTGGTGACCTGTGGGGATGGAGGACGTGTGAGGATGTAATAGCAGTGTTATAGTTTCTGCGTGTGACATCTTGTGCATGGGTGTGTTGCCCAGTATGGTTGTTATTGCCCTGGCAGCTTTGCCTTGTGTGTGTAGTGGTTTGCTGGGCTATGTGATGGTCTCTAGTGTGCACACTTTAGTGATAGTTGTCCATGCAGATCTGTGAAGGGTGTTCATGCATTGGTGTTGCATGCAGGTCTTGGTTTTGGGAGGGGTGGGTTGTGATGGTGGGGTGTGTAGGAGGTGGTAGAGTGATGGGATTGAGGGTGAGAGTGAGGGTGGAGGTATGTGATGGCATGCAGGTAGGAGGGTGATAGTAATAGAGATTTGACTTACCAGAGTCCAGTCCTCCTGCTACTCCAGCCAGGCCCTCAGGATGCAGTATTGCCAAGACTTGCTCCTCCCATGTTGTTACTTGTGGGGGAAGAGGTGGGGATCCACCACAAGTCTTCTGTACAGCTATCTGGTGTCTTGCAACTACGGAACATATCTTCCTCTGGAGGTCGTTCCACCTCTTCCTGATGTCAACCCTTGTTCTGGCTGTCCCACAGTGTTTACCCTGTCCACGATTCTCCGCCATAGCTCTATCTTCCTTTCAATGGATGTCTGCTGCACCTGTGATCCGAATAGCTGTCGCTCCACCCTGATGATTTTCTCCAACATGACCGTTAGCTCCTCCTCAGAGAACTTGGGGTGTCTTTGTGGTGCCATGGGTGTAGTGTGAGTGGTGTATGTGAGGGGGTGTGGGGTGATGTGTTGCGGTGTGTGCTGTAAGGTGCATGGATGGTGTATGGGTGAGCTGTTATGTGGCTCTGGTTCTGTGAGGTGTCTTGGTCTATCTCTCTCAGTTGGCAATTGTTTGTATTCGTAAAGGGTTGTGGGTATTGTGGGTGGGTGTTTTATAGTGGTGTGAGTGTGTGGGTGTGGTTTGTGTATGTGTGTCAGGTGTGTAGTTTGAATTGCCCAATGTGGTGTTGTTTTGTATGTATGTGTGTATTTTGAGCGCGGCGGTATGTGCCGCCAATGGTTTACCGCAGTTGAATGTCTGCTGCGGTTATTCGTGGATCATAATGCTGTGGGCGTAGTTCTGTTGGTGTAACGGTGTGGGTTTTGCTACCGCCAGTTTATCACTGACCTTGGGCTGTCGGACTTGTGTGTGTGGCTGTATAGTGGAGGATAGCTATGTGTGTGCCATAATATAGGTTGTGGTAATCTGCAGCGCCGGCGATATGTTGGTGGCATTCAGCATGGCAGTAAGCAGGACTTACTATCAATGTCATAATGAGGGCCATAGTGTAATTCTTTTCACCCATTTTTTCTAAAACTTGTCCTAACATTTGTATGGAAAAGGAGAAATGGGTATCGGAATCCTCCTTTTTATCTGCCCCTATTTGGTGATCACCCCAGACTTATGTTACATTTTTTTTTATTAAAAATTCACCAAAAAACAATGAAGATTATACTGCTGTTATTATTAAGTGTGGTAGTGAAATTGTCCTTTACATTCACAAGTTATAGTTTACTGGACTAACTATATCTTACCCCCCCCCAGCCATGTTGTAATTGAAGATCTTACTACTATTCCTATCGTATTGTTCTGTGGTTTTTCCTATTCAGCTAACTCCCACTGTACACTGCCTTCAGCATTTTTTATGTATGCATTGTTTTTTAAGTTGTTACGGATACCAGTGTACTCTCATGTTACCAGAGTACATCATTAAGCTTCCTTGGGTAAAACTTTCATGGTACTACTGGGTCTCATGGTAGTACCGCAATACCAGTGTAACAAAAAAACAGTCTCAGGTAAAGTCCCTCTTGAACCCCCCCCCACAAGTGCAAGAGGGTCAAAGTATCCTTACCCTTTCCCCTTCCTGGCACCCCTGCAGCAGTCTTCTTCCTACCTCGGATTCAGAAACCACAAATGCTCTCGTAAAACACCATCACTATTCTCACCAAGAGAGGTCAACTAAATATTTGGTCTTTGTGAAGAGTGTAGTAGTCAGAATCATTCAATCACAAATCTATAATATAAAACTATAAACAATTCTAAACACCAAATACAGCTTGACTCTAAATCAAACTGCAAACTGAATGCGTTTCAAGAATTTACTACAATCCCAAAATGAATGTCACAAATATGCTGCGCAAAACTAAGTTACAAACTAAAGATTTAACCTACCAAACATCAATACTGTTCAACACTCCAAAAAAATATTCTAAATCAATAAAACAACAATATGCACACAAAGGTTAGATTTCAAAGTAGATGATGGTCACATCAGTAATTCATCGAAATACAGTTTTAACAATCAGTTTCAGATTGAAAAAATATTTTTGAGAAAAGAGTACCCCAAATATCGTTTTGGATGCATGTCTTACTATTATCCCAAATGCTGAGAAATCACTGAAGTAGTCATGTTGACAAGCATGATCTCTGTTGTGCTGTGATTGTCTTCATGCTCTCCATAATTAATGCACAGCTGTATTATTCGAAATAACTAATGATTAACCAGTAGCCCTGGCTCTGAAAAGAGATCTACATCATCTGCTTGAAGCCTTAACATTCCTTATAAAGGCTGATATTTTTTCTGTGTTGTGAATTGAAATGACAAGACGCTTGATGAATACAGTAAACAAAGGGCCAGATTACGACCCTAGCGGTCCTAAGGCCACCAAGAGATTGTGGTGGTCCAAAAGACACATTACCACTATGGTGGTAGGCCGCGGTAGGACTGGCAGCACCGCCGCTCTACTGCCACAGGACTGACTGGTGGTGCTGTAGGTCCAAATCCCTGGGGAATACGACTCCCTGTCTGCCATGAAACTGCTGGTGGAGACGGGGTGCAGGGAGCCCCAGAGGGGCCCCTGCACTGCCCATGCACTTGGCATGGACAGTGCAGGGGTCCCCCTAGCCACCCCTCTTGTGATGTTCTGAACATCGCGACGGGTGCACCCTAAGCATTCCAGCATTGCTGCCGGCTTGAGTACGAGCCTGGAACAATGCTGTGGGCCATTTTCCGCTGGGCCAGGGGGCATAAACTCTGTTTCTGCCTGCTGACCCAGCAGCTAACTCATAATAGGGCCCTCAGGGAGGCTGCCGCACTGGTGGCAACCTGCCTTTTGGGACTTCGGAGGACTGTGTAAACCGTCCGCTGAAGTAATAATGACCCCCAAAATGATGAAAATGAGAATGGCAGCATTGTGGCATTGTAATAGAACCAAGCAATTAACCATGTCAGCTAGTACGGGAAGATTATACATTGTCAATCATAGAATCAATATTATAATGACGGCTTTATACTACTTGACTTGAAAGTCATGTTCTCTGCATGTCTCAGCAGGCTACAATTGCTCCTGCAACCTCTACTGTAGGAATGGGTGCTACAAATTGCTCTAACACATATTGATTTAATGGATGTAAAGGAATCTGTGACAAGAGCTTCTTTATTTCACCCAGAGGGGTCTTTATAGGGTCTGCTCCATAAATCAGATAACAAAAAAAGATATCTGAGTGTAATGCGCAGCTTTTAGATCATCCTACGTTTCTTGGGAAGGAGTTCTCATGCATCTTTCCCTGCATTTCCAGACATTTGCAGGGGTCATAAAATAGTTCCTGTCTCATTAATATTCATGGAGTGGGAGGTTTTGGGACCTTCTGTGAATGCCAGTTGTGTGAGTGACAGTACATCCGTTGTACAGCAAAGTGTTGTGCTGCAAAATGCATGCCATTTCAACAGGTAGTGTGTTTCTCCCTGGTTTGCAAAATGCCCTTTTTACATTTGAGCAAAGTTAGAAAATGGTCTTCAAAATCGCAACTCATACTGCATAGCCTGACATACCCAGGAGTTCACCCTTACCAAAATAGTTATTGATGTTTTCCTACTGATGGAGCCTTGGATGCTGTAGTTTTTGTCCTGGAAGCTGAGCAGAGACTGCAGGGTGCAAGAACCTTAAAAGGGCATGAGCAGCAAGTGACTGCCACGTGATCGCAGGAGGTGGTGTCATAACTTGTATTCCAGTTCAGGAGAAGGATCAAATTCGTGATTGTGTGTCCAGAAGCAAAGATGATCAGAAGGCTAGTACCTAAAACCTGGAAAAGTAAAAAGTGTAATTCATGAACTGCAGACCCGTGAAAAAATGCCAACAGGAGCCACTTAGAACATGCTGTAATTTCTCCGCTCACCATCCACAGTCCTTTCTTTGTGAGTGCTATGCTGAATGTGGGCCCTTACCAGATTAGGGATCAGTGACATTTTCCAACCATACCACTGGAATTCTGAGGCAGGTGGATCATTTAATCTGCCCTAGTAGCAACCTGAGAAGCACCAGAGCTCTTCCAGTTGGAGCAACTATCTAGAGGGAGAATTGGCTTTGGGACCTCTTGGCTCATCTGAGGACATGGGACAGCTTTATGACAAACTCTTGGTTCGGTTCCCATAACCATGTTGGAAACCTTGACTGATCTAGGAAATAGCAGGTAAATGAAGTGGCAGAGAGAAAGTTGCTTCCACTTAAGAAGATAAACCCACATGGAACCTCGAGGACTAGTCATAGCTCACAACCCTTAACATCCTACATGTGAATGTAAAATTAGTCCCCTTTTAAAATAAGCTCAGAAGATTTAGAGCCAAAATGTTGGAGGGTTAAGTCTACAACTTTTAATTAGGCTTGTTACACTAGGGCCTAGACAAAATGCCTAAAAATATTCATAATTAGCAAATAACCTGACTTATCTAATATGTGCTTCCAAAGAGGAATAAAGTAATACTCTGATATAATTTACTTACATTTAGAATTATTGTCAAAATACAGTTATCATAATATTCTCGTGCGTTACTCATTAGTATTTTAGTATTTATGATTATTGTAAAGCTCATTAAGACTGGAGGTATTGAAGTGCTATGCGGATAATAGAGCCAATAGAGCTACATCTGGAGGGAAAAAAGCCATGTCTTGAGATGCTTATGAAATGGCAGTAGAGAGGGAATAGCTCTGATCTCATTTGGAAGAGAATTCCATGGCTTAGTGGCTGCTGTTGAGACTGCCCTATGTCACCATTTTACTTTGTGAGTTCTAGGAATCTTCACTAATCTGAGGTTTGATGATCTTAATGAGTGATTAGGTGTGTGCCAGCTAATTTCAGTTTGTAATTATTTGGACCCTTGAGAGTGTAGAGCTTAGTGTGCCAAGCACAATGTCTTGAAGGTAATGCGTTCCTAATTGGAAGCTAGGGCAAACTCCTAAGGCCCTCCTCAATGGAAGCAGACCTCGGTCTCCTGAGTACTAGTCTGGCTGCTGAATTTTGAACAAGTTGTAGCTTGTTTAGGGCAAGTTGATTTATGTTCAGCTAAAGGGCATTGCAATAGTCTAGCCAAAACACAATAAGGGCCAGGACTACCATGAATCTAAGTTCATGTGGTGTATAAGGCAAGATTTTCTTAAAAGTTTTGAGTAGCCAAATATATGTGTTTGTGACTTTATTTACCTGGGCAACAAAGGTTAGTCCTGGGTCTCAAATGACTCCAAGATTCCTGACAGCTGTTATTGGAATGGGTAAGGTTCCACAGGTCCCGGGCCACCATTTCTGGTTCCAAATGGTAGGGTTTGCACCATAGACCATCACTTCGGTTTTGTGCCCATTCATTTTTAACCAGTTCTGGTTCATCCATTTATTGACTTCTCCCATACAAGATTGAAATCTGAATGCTGTAATGTCTACGCTGTCTTGCACGGTAACAATGGTTTCGGTATCGTCAGCATATGAGGACACCTGATAGTCAAAGGAATAAATCAAAATGGCCGGGGGGCGATGTAAAGATTAAAAACGGCTGGACTCAAAGACAATCCCTGACAGACCCCACAAGGAAGTTTGTAAGGGGGTGAGCAGAAATCCTCACACTTCAATGCCAAAATTCTCTCATGGAGAAAGGTTCCCAACAAGCTCAAAGCTGAGCCCCTCAGACCTGCCTTGATGAGGAGGTAGATCTGAATTTGGGGCGATATGTTATCAAAAGCAGCTGACAGATCTAATAGAAGCAGAATGGCACATCCTTTCTGGTCATCCTGTTTGTGACCAATAGTGCTGACTCAGTAATATGTGTTTACGGAATCCATGTTGGGAGATGTCCAGTTAATCATGTGCCAGCAGAAAGGTAGCAAGTTCCTCATTTATATGCTTCTCTAATATTTTAGCCAGCAGTGGAAGGAGAGCAATAGGGCACAGATTATTAAGGTCTCCTGGGTCTCTCCCAGGCTTTTTATTTTAATAGGCATAATGACAGTCTCTTTCCAAGTGTTGGGAACCTTTATTGATTCTAATATTTCTATATCGATCTTTTCTAGAGGTGTTGCTATACATTTGCTAATCATTTGCAGTATTATGGGGGGGACAGGGGTTGTTGATGGAACCCGAGTGAATTTTGGACAGATAAGAATTCATTTTCACAGTAGTTAGGGGTGAGAATTTCGACAGAGTCGTTCCACTCCCTGGTGTATTATTAAGTTCCAGATCATGCGCTCATGGAACAAGTTGGGGGGGGTAAGAATTCTGAAAATATTTTCAGGACTTTATCTTTGAAAACGGTACCTGCACTGTCACCTAATTTTTGCAAATGTTCTAGCTCCTGAAAGGGGATGGGGGCGGCTAATGTCTTGATTACTTTAAACAGTTTGTTGGGAGCGTTGCCTGCATTTCTAATTTTCTGAGAGGAGTAGCATGTTTTGGCAAGTTTTATGGCACTTTTATAAGTGCCCCACAGTTCTCTAAGTTTTGTTCTTTCGACCAGACTTGGATCGAGTTTCCATTTCCTTTCCTGTTTTCTGCACGATCACTGTAGTGTTTTTATCTCTTCAGTGTACCGGGGGCGAACTTTTATTCCCAATTTTGGGTTTGATCTCCCTCAAAGGTATTTCTGAGTTGATTGCCTCTTTGTCCCAAGGTTGACATGCTCTGACCTGTGCTGTTCTTTAATTTTTCTTGGCTTCTCCTCTAGGGCTAGGGTAAGATCCTCTTTTCGTATGCGGTTCCAATTTCTACTGGAAGTGGTAGTGGTCTGCTTAAGTTCCTTCCCTCTTTTGTATTTCACCTCAAAGGTAATCAGGCAGTGATCCAACCACTCTAGTTGCCTTCACTTTCCTATACTGGTGAACTCATGTGTAGAGAAAATACCATCTAGTTTATGGCACCCAGTATACTTACTATCAGCAGCCCCTTAGTTTCAACCAAAACAGGTCATGGAATCAAGGTGGGTGAGGGTCTCACCATTTTCTCTATTTTCTAATTGCAAATTGAAGTCTCCAAGAGCTATACTATGGTTCACAGAAGTGAGAGGTTCGATGATTTGGGCCCAATTTGAGAAGAAATTCTTCTTCGGTCCAGGCAAGCGGTATAGATAGCCCTACAATTCTGAACAGGTTTTCTTGTTTGATCTTAAAATATCCACCTTCAAAGGTATCAGGTGGGATTGTTAAAGAGGTTATGCTACAGCCCTAATTCTGTTTGAAGATGATCGCTACCCCGCCTCCTCTCCCGTCTTGCCTGTTTATTCTTTCTACACCATAACCTGTAGGCATTGCTGTGACAAAGTCCGGGTCAGAGTCAGCTCTATGTCTCTGTCAAGAATAGGCAGTCAAAATTAGATTCCTCTATAACATCCCTTATCTCCAGCCTATGTTTTATTAGGGATATGGCATTAATCAACCCACATCTCAGTATATTGTGAATGGATTTATCCACCTTTCTGAGACGGTCAGGCATGGGGGGGGGGTCTTGTGGATTTTTCTGGGTAGTCTATCCTGGAGCAATCTTCGAGTTCCCGGGTGCTATACGTGCGGCTCCCTCCTTCAGTTGGAGGGAAAGGGGTCTCCTTCTCCCTGATATTACATGTATGCATATAACTCCTAAGTTGTTCCCCTGTATATTGTATCCGGGTAGAACTTATGTTGAAACTTGTAGCATTTCTGGCCCCTGGGCCCATTCAGGCACGGGAGGGTTCAGAAGAGCTTGCCTTAGACATGCCTTCGGCACGCTGCTACGCGCGTCCACTGCACGTCCGTGGCCTGTCTTGATTAAGTAGAGTTTGCCGGCACATGAGATTGGAGGGTGGCCAAGAAAAGAGACTGGGCCGACGCCCTCACCCCAACCAAGAAAAGCAATATGGCTGGACCCCTTTGGAACTAAAGGATCTTGCTGGCCTTTTAGTTCATTAAAAATAAAAACACAAAGGGCCTTAGTGAAGAACAACATTTTGTTTCCCCTTCCTCCCGCCACAAAGAAGGTGCCGATAAAGCATTTAAAATTGGGGTGTCAAGAGAATTGCGCTTGCATCTTGAGTGCCTTGAATCAAAAAAGATCAAAAGGTTCCAGTGTGTAGTATTTGTAAAAATTAAAGGATTACCAGCAACTTACAAATAGAATTGCTTCAGCGTTCTTGTTACTCATGTGCAGATCTTGTGTAATAACCACATTTGTTTATTGAGACAGCTCATCAACCTTACTCACTTTATTATGTTATTGAGCTTGTGAAATAATTTTTCATCATCTCATTTAGTGTCATTCTTGTGCAGGATATTAATATTAATCCTGATGCCCCTCCTGTTCTGGCCGCAAACATCCTCCTGCTTACAAAACACAAGTTTCTCCCATGTTCGCACCAGTGGCAGACATTGCTAGCCACAATCTTCATACTCTCAGTTTTGAGCACACCACCCTATCATTGATTTTTCACCTTCTTAGGTCTTTTTTATAAAGGCAGTGTTAACTGTTAGGCAAGACATTGTGCCGTAACAAAATACATAACACACACAACAAACACACCTATATAGAAAGGGGCTTTGGGTCCACCCCTTCCATAAATTGGTGTGCTTGAGTGAGCCTCTATCTGGCTCTGGCTGGCTAGGTTCTTCTTTTTGTTCAGGGAGTAGCAAATTTGTATGCAATGATGTACACCCCAGAGCATAGGGATCACTTTCATTGAATGCATTTCTTATAACATGCTAACTTACACATGTTATGAAATAATATAGATGTGAATCTCCTGGCTTACTGGATAATGCCAAGCCATGCTCTCTTAACATGCTTGCCCTCCTCTCCAGGCAGCTGAGAAGTTCTGCAAAAGCTGTAACCTATCCCTTATAGAAAGGTTGCTGCAGCCAATGATTCTCACATTCTCCTGGAGCTGCCAAGCATCTACAGCTTTGTCACCTACCTCCACCTCTTATCTATCCATGCAAAAGGCCTGCAGGGCAAAACAAGCTTTTGCAATGCAATGGGTCTCGCATTTGCTCGAGTTAGAGTTATTTATGTTGTAAACTCCTAACCGTACTTTTCTTGCCACACAAATTAAATTAAAAAAACAAGCGTGATCGCCCTATGCAAAACGCAGCACGATGGTGCTGAAATTGACAACGAAAAAAACGATCGCACTATGTAAAACCCGGGGCGATTCCGCTGGGTAGAAAACAAAAAGATAAAGTAGTCCAGAAAGCATGCTGAAAACATGGAGCCTTGTATGTTTTCAGTAGTTGCCCACTGCATTCGAGGAGGGCTAAACACCGGAAAAGGCACGACGTATACATGCCTTTTACTAATGAAAGCAAGCGGATTCTAAAAGTCAAGCCCACAAACCAATGAAAGTCACAGGCATGACATGGGCGTGGCTAAAAGCCCAAAGAGAGATTACAACAACCCTAAAAAGATCTTCTGGTGCTCTCAGGTTGCTTTGAGGAGGACCAATTGGCCGCGTGCTGTCCTATGTATCCAAGAGGCATGCCCACAGCCAAAACACATCTCTCCCCTTTCCTGCTTGCAGGATGGGATAGAGTATGGACCCACATAGGAGCTCTCTGTTGTATATTTATTATGTTGCTAATTTTAGACCACGTAAAAAAATGAAAAGCTGACACCTGCTCCAGTGCGAGTCCATGCAGTGTCCCAGCCAGCAGTGAGAGAGAGATGGCATGGCTTGGGTAAGGGGCAGCTAATTAATACTAAGCATGTAATTAATTTTCATTACAATGGAATCATTTGGCTTAGTCCCAGGATTTTTGCTTTATGAAAATTAACACATAAAATATGCCATTATGCTACTTTGTAAGAAGATGTCCATTTAGTGAAACATTCTATTGAGTGACCACAGGAACGGAACCGAACATGTGCAGTATTTATTGCAGTGTGGGCACTGAGAAAATAACTTGAAAAGTCATTTTGCTTTAAGTTTGTTTCCAATGGTGAATGCAAAATGAATCATTTTTATTTCTATTATTTTTTTTATTTACAGAGGAAGTGCCATAGAGAGTGAGGCTACTGTACATACAGTATCAACGTCCTGTGCCTTTGCCAGCCCTTACTGATTTTGTATTGGGACATTGGAGTGAAAGCATCACTGTAATTTTGTCTGCATTCTCTGTTGCATCATCCACACTTGGAAGATGCGATCTCTACTTCTTTTGGAAAATCAAGGAAGCTCAGAACAGTTTGCTCTAAAGTGTTTGTGTTGGTAGGCACCACTAATTCTGTTCCCTTTTGGGTCTTCTTTTAACTTTGTTTTCTTGTTGTTGATCTCCTGGACTTTACATTAGTCAAGGTGCTGGCACACCTTTGAATCATTAAGAGAAAGTGGACATTTTTGTCTGCTACAGGCCTGAGTTTAATACCAATTTCTCATTTTCCTTATGTTGCTGTGAATTTTGCCCAGATTTATCATCATATTATTGTGTTTATTGCATTTTGTGTGCATAGTTTGCAATAGCCCTGAATGTGATTTTAATTTACATTTCACGTTTTACTGCTTCTGTGCTAGAAACAGTGTTATTATTTTAGGGGCTAGTGGGTAGCCTTGAATGATGGCAAATTTAGATATTTTCCATATTCATGTGCCTGTTGGTGGCTGGGGTCAGAAAGGAGTGAAGTGTCGCTGGAGATGTGGTTAGACATTTTCCTCTGTTTTTCACATGCTTGCATACCAATATGCGTGTGGGTATTTGTGTGAGGTGGTTGGTTAATTGTTTTCAGAAGGATTTTGGCTGGATTGTTGTTGATTTATTCTGTTTGTGTTTGCAGCATTTTTAAAGCTTATTATAGAATTTTGTCCTTGCTTCCATTTTGCTATGCTGTTATAACCTTTTTTATCTCTGTGTATTTTTTTTATATTATTATTGCTGCTTTACTAGTGGTCTTTCAAAGGCTAACTGATGGGCTAAGTCACTTTTTATGAATATATTTGCACAATAATTTCAATGCCACCCTGCAAGTTTTTGTTGATGGGTGGACAACAAGGGGATGCAGTCTTGGTAGGGAAGCCAAGTTCTCTTTATTTTCTATGCTTCTTGCTTTGCTTGCCATGTGGGTGACCACTGTTGTTTGAGCCAAGTTGTGTGTGGGGGGGTTGTGTGTGTATATGTGTGTGTGTCTGTGTGTTTGTATATGTGTTTTTGTGTATGTACATGTGTGTTCCTCTTTGTGTGTGAGTGACATATGGTATTTTTTTCTTTGCTCTCCATTCCTCCTTTGCTGGACAGAGTCAAACACCATTTTGCACAGCCAATGTGTGTTCACAGGCAAGCACTTTGGGCCATATTTATACTTTTTGACGCAAAATTGCGCTAACGCAATTTTGCGTCAAAAAAATTTGCGCCGTCTAACGCCATTTGGATGCGCCATGCGGGCGTCAAATTTATACTTTGACGTACGGCGGCGCAACCAACAGGTGGGAGTCATTATTTTGTGACGCAGACAGCGTCGGTCTGTCGTAAAGGAAACCAACGTAAATGCGACGCACATCACTGTGGGTCGATTTACGACAGCGCAATCGCGAAAACGCCGTTTTTTTTCACGCAATTTCGTCACATTTTTGCGCGAAAACTGCCCTTTCAGGAGAGGAGACCCAAAATGGATCCTAGCTGCCCCAACAGACCCCAGGAGGATGAGAGCAGACCAGGAACCAGCCAGGAGGAAGCATACAGGAACCAGGACATTTAAAAAAAAAAAAGAAAGTGTCGCTTCAGTGCAGAGGAGCAGGAAATCCTGGTGAAAGAGGTGACGGAACACCAGCACCAACTTTTCATCACCTCCAAATTGCCACTCAGTAGGAGAGAGGCCATCTGGAAACAAATTGTGGACAAGATTAACAGTGTGGCTGAAGAACGCCGGACAGTCACCGAGTGTAAGAAACGCTGGCATGACTGCAAACGTAGGACCAAAGAGAAAATGGCCAGGAACAGGAAGGCAGCAATGCAGACTGGAGGGGGGAGTCCAGCACAACAGGAGGCCCTGGACCACATGGAGGAGATGGTCGCAGCCGTCATCCCGGAGGAGATCGTCACAGGGATTCAAGGACTGGACAGCGCAGACTACCACGACACTACGCACATGCAGGGTAAGTCGCATGGGGAATCATAATACAATAATGGGGACTGTAAGCAGGGGGGGGATACCTACTACACAATGCATGTAAGTCAGCACATATATGAAGTGGCATGGGGAAAGGGGCACGGCAGGGGGGCATGCCCAGTACTGACCGAAGCTGGGGCACGACAAAATACAGCAACAACAACAGTCCCACGGGGACATCCTGTAATTACAACAAGAGAGCCAAGGGAAAGCAGTGACAGGTGGGAAGGACACTACCTCAAATACACATCCAGGCACTTGTCTTGCAAAATCTATTACCCATCAACTAGGTCCCTACCTGTGATGCAGTAGCAAATACAACAACTGTAACTTAACTGCAACCACAGTTGACAATAACACCTCTCATCTCTGTGCAGCTATAGTACCAAATGGCAGGAACCCCACCCTGGAACATACATACCTAAATTAGGGGGTGAGAGTGACATCTGCAATTACTCCTAGAAATAAGACAAAGGTACCAGTACACTCAAATGCCGAATGTCCATAACTGACACATACATAAGCCTAAGTAAACAGCAATAGGAGCCACACAGCACTAACGATACACACATGCTGCATACGTCAGGGTCCCTCACGTGCCTGGCTAAAAAGGCTACATCACTAATGTCATACTGCTCAGACAACAACATTGAGGAGGGGACACAGGCAACTGGTCACTGAAACACACCTGCAAAGTCAGACAAACAAATAGGACATTCATACGATAAACAGGCCAATCCAATTCAATACACATCACCCAACATCATCTCAAAACATCAAGAATGTTTACATCCATACCGCATCCTAACATTGACATGCATAGGTAATGCCACGTTACATGTACAGATCATGCAATGTGAATAAAAAGTGTATGGGGAAGGGCCTGAGAGGCAAGTGTGCTGCCAGGGCAGTCACAACACCCACAGTCAGTCAAAGTGTAGTGTGGCAAGTGAAACGTATACTTTGCGCATTAGCCTCAGGCTGGAGGCCTTTGTGCATCTTACCCTGATTGTACTTATACTCATTTGCTCACATCTAAGTGCCTCAGAGCAATTTGCACTAAATGATTCTCATTGCCCTTCCTATCAGTTAATGTAGCAAATAGTCAGTCCTAAGGTGTTGTCAATTAGTCAAATCACACTGTTTTGCCTACTTCTGCACTGGAGTTTGCCAGAACATATTCACTCTGTGCCCCAGTCAAGGATACCGTCTGGTACGTTGCTGATAGATGTGGTAGGGGTTAAGGTTTGGCATTCCTGCGTAGGGAAACTTTGTCATCACCATGACATATGTCTTTTACATTCACTTCCTTGTCCCAAGACACGCATGGGGGAGTTTCCAAACAGAAAATAACAACTAGATGCTGCCTGCCTTGCTGCTGATGCACAACCAGATCCTAGCCCATTCCTCTGATATGAGGGATGATGTCTCCCCTGTGATTCTGACAGGCAACCTCCAAACTTAACAAGCTGTGCTATACATAGAACATGCAGAGGGAGAGTAGAAACAGTTAGGCACCATGAAAGCTGTGTACTAATGTATTACTCTCCTGCGGACTATTTCAATTCTAACAGTGTGTATTGTTTGTGTAATTGGGGCTCACACCTAAATTCCTACAAGTCAGTTGTACAATGAAACTTCATATCAAACTAATACTGTCTTTGTCATTTGTGTATGGGAACATACCGGAAAAGATAGAAATGTGTAGGACCTGAGTGACCACCACTTCCCTGAGAAGTTCCAAAGATGTCATGCGCTCGGATGTCTAAACATTCCTTTGATGTGGGAGACCAGAGGCACTGCTAGTTAGTCTTAGCTAAATTGAATATCTGGGTGACAGAGTTATTTACAAGTGGGTCAAACTTAGTCCCCCACACCATTAGCTATCCTGCTGCCTAGAAAGCCAAGAATCACATGTTGGATAATGAGAGCCCACCCTACAAAATGTCCCTCCATAACAATAGTGAAACACCGAGTGAGGAGTAGGAGAAAAAAACGCCTATTCCTAAATAATTATAAAGCAACAGCTAGAGGCGACCTGGCAGACATGTCTGAAAGATCCATATCAAACATGTGACACACAGGTGGGCCATAGGCCTACAACAATGCCCTATGACGGACAGCAGATACCTAGACAAACACAGAGTACAATGTTAAGGCATCCAAAGGCTTGTATCTTACTGCAAAATTGTCACAATACAGACACACTAATTGTACCCTGTTTCATTGCAGAGGAACACGGATCTCCTGCTGATCTGCCTGTCCATGAGTTCCCTGATGACATGGATGACGAGACCATCAACCTCCCACAAGAGACCATTGACATGGTCCTTGAAAGCCTCCAAACCCCACCTTCAGTCACAAGGAGGAGCACAGAAGAAGCAGCCACCACAGGAGAACCACCCGCCACCCCAATTGTAAGACCTGCCAGCTCCAACACAGCTGAGGACTCTGACGACACTGGCACCAGCTTCGAAAGAACTGTCGTTGGGGTCCAGCGGGAGCTGGCCAAGGAGGTGCGGGTGGGGATGCAAAATATGGCAGCCAGCCTTGAGGGGGTGCGTTCGTGCATGTTGTCAACTGCTGATCAGGCAGCTGCAATGCAAGCTAGAAATTTGCTCTTGGAGGACATTTCAAAAACACTGAAGGAAATTGGCACAGCTGTCATCCAGTTGACACAACAACTCAAACTGCAAGCCACTCAACGTGTGCACGAATGCAACATAGAACCCCTCAGGGCCGATCTGGCTGCCTACCATCGGGATGTGGCTGCCATTCTGAAAAACCAGCAGGCCCTCCTTGCTACAGTACTGCCCTTCCTTACTCAACAGGGATCAGCCCCCGGGATGTCTGCCTCCATGTCTTCTAACACTGAGGTGTGTGTTGCCCCTTCACAACCAACAACAACAAGGACACACCAGGCAACACACACATCAGAAGAAGAAGACATGGAACAGATAACATTCACACGCAAGAGTACCCGGAAGCCCTAGTCCCTGCACCATGCCCTACTCTGACCAAGGTCCTACGTTTTGACACATGCCAGTCTCACTACAACTAACCTCAATGACTGTTCGGCAATCCACTGTATGACTTGTCCACCTTGCCAGTGAATGTTTCTCTCCTACCATTTGGCATTTCATGTTCCTCTGCACTGTCTGTGACATCACCCCAGCATGTCAGGAGCATCATCCACGCCCCTTCTGTAGGATCACCATGTAATAATGCACCAGAAAGGAGTCAGCAAACATGGTGAATGGACATTTTGCACAACACCACCTATAAATAAATATCACTTGCACACCTATTGTGTCTCTGTGTCATTTCAAAATTCAACTGTGCAGTAGATAACTCCAAAGTGGCTGTGTGGAAACCATGTCGATTCTCTATGCTACTGTCCTGATTTCATGTATACTGAATCATCTGTGCAGTGGCCAGGATTGCATCATAGCTTTACTATACTGAGGAAAATAACTGATGAAGGGACTAAGCACACACAATCATGCTGTGTTGGACAGAATGATGCACCATCTATAGCTACTCTACACAACTAATGGTGGCTGAGAAATGTAGGCACCATGCAATACTAAAATTTGAAATTATGCAGTAGAATGAAAGGAATGATAAACAAATTACACTGCATCAATCACCCTTACGGCGTATACTTCCATGAAGGAAATTCATGCTGAATCAGTACACACATGATGTAGGTCAGCAATGATAGCAACAAGACAAGAGTGTGAACAAATCATCATCTATAAAGCTCTCCCAGAACTTCACAATGCTGTCCGACCTATCTATTTACCTACAATAACAAGTCTGGAAGCACTCTTTGTGAAGTAGGATACATACCAACCCCAAACCTTGATGATCAATGCACACTACCAATGGTGGCTCTCCAACATGGTGGATACTTACCAAGTTAGCACACGGGTAGCTGGCATGTTAAACCTCATAAGCCTGGGGATAGGGAGCATGGAACACAAATGTCATACTTAAAATTTCTGCTACACTGATGTCAAGGCCATGAAAAGGTAGCACCTAACGCATCAGGTAAAGGGTTAACAAATTTTTTATTTAAAAGTAGTAATAAAAGAGGCAACTAAGGGAAAGGTAAACCTACACTAATCTAACCTGACTACTACTAACCCACAACTGTCCCTAACTAACCTAAGCTAAACTTACTCTACACATGTAACGAAACGATCTAAGCATCAACCCCCCACCCACCATTAAGAGACAAGACACATGCAGGACAACACTTACTAACCTACACACATACTATACTATCCTAAACAAACATATATTTTTTTGTATTTTTTTTTTTATATATTTTTTTTTTGTTTGTTTTTTTATTAAACAGGAATCCCAACATTGCCCCCCACCCACCCACCAACACAAAAATATTAGATAGAAAGAATAAGGACCCCCCACCCTCTTACCTAACACTAACTAAGCTAATTACCTATACTTATCCTATAACTAACCCCCCAAACCCAACTAACAGTATGAAAAGAGGAAAGAGGGGAGAGGGGAGGGGTAAAAGTTCAGGAGGGCAAAATGACTAAAGATTTGCCCTCCGAAGTGTGCGCCGGATGGAGCGCACCTTCTTCTTAACCTCTGCCATGTCCTCCGTCAGGTTGTCCACCTTTCGAATTAACCTGTCCAGTTTCCTAGACAATGCCTGGAAGGCTGCAGAGTCAATCGGAGGGTCACTGCTGGTCTGCGTGCCGGTGGAGGTGGAGGTTGTTGCTGGAGTGGAGTGGCCACGGGACAGCCCTGCTCCCAACACACGGCTGGGTCCAGGTCTTGAGGAAGATGGCTGGTCTGTCGCTGGGTCCCCTTGGGCAGACCTGGTGGTTGTAGGTGGCACCGTTGGTGGAGCCTGTGGTGTGGCATACCACGCCCCAGAGGCCCGATCGGAATTGTATCTGCGGGCCATCCTCCGATACCCACACTGCACCTGCAGGATGTGCCTGTACCTCATTGCCCTGCGCTCAAAATGGTTGCGCTCTGCGGCACTCAGGTTTGCAGCTGTGAAGAGAAAAGGGAAATATTGAGCATTGAATTTACAGTGGGTTGAATCCCACAATGGCTCATTTGTCCATTATTATAAATATATTGTATGCAGCAATTGTTACAACATAGTTCACGGAAATGCTCAGAGGAAGTACATGTGAATCATGCATACCTAAGGTCATATCACACCTAGCATATCCATGTCTCTACATGATGGATGACATCACCCTAAACTACTCATCCAAATCATACCTAAGGCATTTGACATTATGGCACCAGCTCTTCCGCATACTGACTTCAGTACATATGTCATTCTATGTGATAACACTCACACTCCTCACTCAACAGCATTTTTAATTAGTTATGTGCTAAGATTGAACCCCTGGCCCAGAATCATGTGTCCACACTAGGTGTCAGATGTAGGAATTTAGGAAAATCAACTAGCAATTTGCAAAGCAGAACGGTGTCTCTGACACCGTCTGCGAGTCGCTATGGGGTCCCTAAAACCTACCTCATGAACATCAATGACGGGGGTTCCAAGTTGCCCCACCTTAGCAACATGGGCACTCACAGGGATGGAGGCATGCTGGGACCAGCAGAACTCCATAGACGTGACTGTTTTTAAATTAAGCAAATTATTTCTCCCCAAGTGTAGGCCGTTTACCGGAAAGGATAATGAGCTGAAAATATTTTTAAATCACAACAATTGTACTTGGAAATTTTCACTGTAATTATTGGTCCCTTAGACCACTGGCTGTTTTGCACAGGATTATTTTAGTCCACTCACAAAGGCTGAAGCTTTACAATGAGGACCCCTTCCAGTCAGCAAGGTGGTTACCATCCACTTCAAGTGGATGATAACAGCTACTCACTTTGCAACCACGTACTCGGTTGCAAATGGGATTGCCTACCACTGTGATTTGCAAGTAGGTCTGGTAAAACCCTTTATTATATCCATTTTGAAAAGCATTTTCCTCATATGTACATGACCACCAAATACATTTTGGAATAGGAAACAGACGTTTGCAAATCCCACACATATATTTATGCCATTTGCAACGTGTAGACATTTTTCTCACTCTGGCCCAAGGTACTAACTCAAGTCACAAAATGTGTTAAGTACGTGTAACATACTGGTTGCTACAGTCCTAGGTACCCGGTTTCACAGTAACATCCCAGTCTTTGTGGGTGGTGTGGGAAGAACAACCAACAATCCCATGTTCAATGCACACCCAGGAGTGTACAGAAAGTTCAACAATTATGTGCCTTCACACACAACACCTATGAAGGGCTAGCAACACGTTGTAGTCAGCCCAACCTTGTCACATCCCAGGTCCACACATGTCAAAATATTATTACTTAGCCCAACATAACATACTATTAGTGAGGCATGTTTAACAACACACACAGGGGAGGTAGTACACCCATTCTCATGATTCAACTGAACACCTAGGGCATTGCACTCAAGTCACACACACTTC
The DNA here is from genome assembly GCF_031143425.1 of Pleurodeles waltl. Lineage (NCBI taxonomy): Eukaryota > Metazoa > Chordata > Amphibia > Caudata > Salamandridae > Pleurodeles > Pleurodeles waltl. The sequence continues at coordinate 1,423,721,683 of NC_090446.1, forward strand.
GAGTTCATCTTGGGGAAGTACATGCCCACGGAAGATCCAACCTACAGTGTACACAGTCCATCCTCAACTAGGAAGAAGCACTTGTCATCAATGCCATGTGCCTAAGCTATCTGGGAGACTGTCAGTCTGATATGCAGACTCAGTTCATGGCAAGTCCCTGACCAAGTCTAACACTGACCAGTCTATTCCAAATGAGTCATACCATTCCCAATTGCCGCCCTAATTGAATGGGCTACAGCCCCTCAATCTGAGAGATGACTACGTATTGCTTTGCAGAAACATTATTCAAATTTGATATCACACTAAAAGAACAAAGCCAATGAACGGCCAGCACATCAAATCCTGAATTCTCTTGAACACACAGTAATCCATCATGCGTCATTACCAAACAATGTAAATAGCACTCAGGCGACACTCACTGTAGGTATTGGGGTCGTCAAAATGGGCCACCTCTCCCACGGTGTACGGGGCTGGTCCACCTGTAAAGCATGAAACAAAGATTATACTCAGACTGTATGAATGGACAAAAGATTTCTGTTACAATGACACTGTGTGAAAATGACATGGTAATGATAGACTTTCACACATGCTCATCCTGCATGGATCACTTTGTATTCAACATTATAATTGGATGAGTCTCCTGCTCCAGTGTCACACCCTACTACACTCATGCAGTGGTCAGGACAGTCATGTGTCGTCCAAGTTAATCCTCCATTAGTATGCCCCAACAATAATGTTATCCATACATCTCAGCATGTGCATCCCCGAGAGACATTCCAAAACTGGTTCCATGAGGACTGCATGACCACTCACAATTAAACAGGCTATTTGGACAGGGTCAACAGACAGCAAACAGACACACATGTGACATATGTGTGAACAACATGACTAACTTCATGTGACGTGACGGCAACACACATGTATAGCATCATCATGTGTTTAAATTTTCTGTCTAGCTATGGCGTCTGCATATGTAGGTATGTTGTTTCTACATGACGTACTCACTGGCCATTATGACCAGTGGAGTACAAATAGAGCCGTTCACGTGTTGCTTTTCTGACACAAATGCAACACTACATTACATGCAGCTACAGGCATCTGGTATGTGTTGCAAAAATGAGCCATCGGAATGGTAGCATAGGTCTTCCTACACATTCTGCAACAAATACACATTAGGACACATATGTATACCTTTGTAGCGCAGCATTTGAAACATTTTGGGACGCAGAGAGGGGGCGACTTAGCATAATACAAATAGATGTTGAATTTATAAGGCTGTCATTGCGTGTACATGTGTTGCAAGAATGGGGATTAATGTGTATAACCATGGGCCTAGGTTTCCCTGGCATTACACACACTCAGCTACTTATTTTGCAGATTCGCTAACAATCATCACATGTTCACACACCGATTTCTGTCATTCCCATGTAATTGTTTTTTACTCACCAACATGGCCACCAATCCGGAGTCCCAGGTGGTCCAGCAGGTCCTGTTCCCTGGTGATCAGATCTGCCCAGCGGTGCTTGAGTTGGTGTACATTCCTGAGACTCCCATAGACCCGGACCAGGTGATGGCGCACCTTCTCCCACCGGATTTTCCTTGCCTCCGTGTGATACCCCTGTATCACACGGCCCCCAGCTTCCAGCATTAGGGGGAGGAAATGGCTTCCGAGCCATATGAACCCCCCCAATTCATCTTCCCCCATCCTGGACAGGCGAGGCCTACCTGACATATTGAGAGGACTAAGAATGTACCAAAAAAATATAAAATAAAAAGGGGGAAATGGGGAAAGGTAGAGGTGTGAAAGAAAAAGAAGAAGGAGAAAAATAGCCCAACTAACCCCCCAAACTATGCTACCCACAACAGACTCCCACAGACAATACAAACTATCACAGGTATAGACAAAATAACACTAAACAGACTGAGACAATGTTATACAACAATAATAGATTGACACTAAGACAAAATACAAGGCACACAGGACACAAAAGCAGTAAAACACAGGACAACACCTTTCACACAACCACACAGTCTAGATAAATCTGAGACTGCAAAGTGAAAGTGAAAGTTAACTCCCAGTACAGATTTTGTAAACAGGATATCCTATTACATCACTTCCTGCATAAAATGGCCGCCGTTTTTATTTTCCCGTTATGCGTCATATTTTCACGCATACACAGTTGTGCGTATTTTTTTTTTTACGCATTACAGTGCACATGATGCGTAGTGAAAAAATATGATATGAATATTAATAATTAATAATGTACATGAAATGACCAACATATTGTCCATGTAGCGTCAATTTTACCACGCATACATCATGGGCGTCGTTTTTTTTACACGTACAGTGATGCACATGATGCGGAGTGAAAAAATATGATATGAATATTAATAATTAATAATGTAAATGAAATGACCAACATATTGTCCATGTAGCGTCAATTTTACCACGCATACATCATGGGCGTCGGTTTTTTTACACGTACAGTGGTGCACATGATGCGGAGTGAAAAAATATGATATGAATATTAATAATTAATAATGTACATGAAATGACCAACATATTGTCCATGTAGCGTCAATTTTACCACGCATACATCATGGGCGTCGTTTTTTTTACACGTACAGTAGTGCACATGATGCGGAGTGAAAAAATATGATATGAATATTAATAATTAATAATGTACATGAAATGACCAACATATTGTCCATGTAGCGTCAATTTTACCACGCATACATCATGGGCGTCGTTTTTTTTACATGTACAGTAGTGCACATGATGCAGAGTCAAAAATATTGTGGATGTAAATTATATTTTGAAGGCGAAATATCAAGACACTTTTGGATACATTTGTATCTGACTCTGCATTGTGTGCACTCATGTACGTGAACAAATTATGACGGCCATGCTGTATGCGTAGAATATGGAGCAAATTTATCCTAATGTCTTCATGTGTTTAGCTTTGGATAGGTGATTTGTCATGGTCAAATGGTGCGATGCGAGACACATTTGTGTTTGTATATGACACATGTCCGTACTTTTATGTATAGACGGCCTTCACTGTGATGTTTGGGATACATTAACTAATGTATTGACCATATTTGACAACATATTTGGTGTAATTGCTGATGGCTATTTTGAAATGATGCCTGGGATACCATTATGTATTCCGTCTCCAAAATGTGCCCACCTTTATGATGGGGATGCTTTTATCTGTAGTCCTAACAGGGAGTGGGAGAGTCACTTTCAGTTTTTATGGGGCTGACCATGTCCCATTATGATTTTGTGTTTCATATATGTGTAGGACTTGTGACATGGAGGCCACACATGTGCCTTATGCATGTGTTTAGTTCACAAGTACATGATTCTTGTATGTTTTGGGGGCGGTAGAGGTGGACTTAGGCCCCCAGCACCCTAGGATTTGACCATCCAGAATAGCTACTGTATCCATGGAGTATTTTTATTATATCATGGCAAACCTGCAGCAGCGTGCTAATGTAAGGCCATATGGTATGAATGACTGTTGACCATTCATTCATCTCATTAGCCCATTTGACGTTTGCAGTAATGATGATTTGGAGCTAAGTTGCATACCATTTTCATATGACTAAGTTTGCAAGACTCTCAGCGTTCACGATGTGATAATGCGAAGAATGTTTTGGTTGTCTGTGTCCCTTTCTGCATAAACTGGTTTAGTGTCATGTTACAATCTTCCTGCTAGGTTCAAACTGGGACACAACTGTGATGGTCTACTTTCAAATATTAGGTTGGTTATATGACATATGTGTACATGTGTGTGGGAATGTGGATCCACTATGACCTGTCTGTGTGTATGTTGTCACTGTAACTTCAAGGTCTCCTCCTGAGTTAGTGGCAGCTGATGTTGTTGCAATTGTGTATTGCTCACATCATACACTTGAGAGAAGCCATTGATGACATGTTCACGTACACATGGATGGTCCCACCCTGTCTCTGAACACGTGTGATGTGACTTTCAAATGATCTCCAATTTTGGGCTGGATGAGAGACTGTTTCAGTTGTTTGGATCCGGCATGTGTAATTGTCACATTTGTACTCTTGTTGGGCTCTGTGTATGGTAATGTAACATGTCACATCCTACCCTCTGTGCATACAGTTGTGATGTTTATTTTTGGTGTGATGAATTTTAATGGCATTCTTGATCAATGAGACGACATTCATCTTCAGCTATTTCAAACTAAAGGTGGTCAGAAATGAATAGGCCAAAGCATGATGTGGTGTTTGTTATCTGTGTTTATTTACAAGTGTGGAATACAAGTGATTATAATAACTTAAGTAAAAAAATTGTTCACAAGCTGTTGGCGCCTACGCACTCCTGCTGCCGTGTTAGGTTGTTCCCCCTCCTGTTGCAGGCCAGCATCCTCCTCATCATCATCCTCAGGCATGTCTGGGTCCGGTTCAAGGAGGGGAATGTTCCTTTTTACACAAATATTGTGTAATATGGCACAAGTGAGTATGATCTTGCAGACCATCTCTGGGGAGTATAGTAGGCTTCCGCCAGTGATGTCAAGGCAGCGGAACCTTGACTTTAGGATCCCAAAGGTCCTCTCCACAATGCTGCGTGTCCTCTTGTGGGCGTCGTTGTATGCCCGCTCAGCAGCAGTATTTGGGTTCCCATATGGTGTCATTATCCAAGGCTGGATGCCATACCCCTGATCAGCTGAAAGAGAAACACAGAATGGTATCAATTAGATGTAGGAGGCACTGTTGTACGTATCTTTGATGGCAGTAGTTGTGTTGTGTTGTCTGTGACTATTTTGTGTACTAATGTGACAACCTATGGTTGTTGGTGGAAACTTTGGCATTGTTTTTTTTCCTTGGCTGAGCAAGTGTTTGTTGTCTAACTGTTTGTCAGCAGGATGTATTGGTTTCTCAAGTACAGTGTGCCCTCCCTTGCATTGTGACTTGTTACACAGGTGTCCGTGTGTCCTCACTGGAGGTGTGATGATAGTTCCATGCAGAGTTGAAACATGAAAAGGTATTAGAAACGTTCATATGAACATACCCAGGCCATCCCATCCCTTAAAAGTTATGCATTGTATTAGTGTACAGGTTATTGTGAGACTTCCAATTTGCAAGGTGACGTTTAGGCAACCACAGTCATGAATGTCTTCACACTAAGCTGTGGAGTAAATTCAAATGTGTGAGAGGTTCAATGGTGACTTGTGACACATGGCTAGTGATGTGAGTACCTCAGTGTGTTCCTGTCTAGGTGTTGCAATTGTGGTGTATGTGTTGTTTATCCTAGAGGGTTTCTGTGCAGTGAGTATATAAGTAGATTTTTGTCCTTACCAACAAGTAGTCCATTGCCATACCGTCCATCCTGGAAGTGTTGGTTGATGGTGCAGTGACGGAAGATGAATGCGTCATGTACACTCCCAGGATATTTAGCCACAATGTTGGTGATCACTCCTTGGTGATCGACTATGGCCTGCATGTTCATGGAATGTGTGTGCTTCCTGTTGCGGTAGAGGTGTTCAGTCGCAGCAGGTGGCACAAGATGTATGTGTGTGCAGTCGATTGCACCAAGGACGTGCGGAAAGCCACTGATGGCGTAGAACCCCTGTTTCGTTTCCTGCTGCTTCTGCACTGTGTTAGGGAAGCAGATGTGGCGGGGTGTCAGTCCAATGATGGCATCCAGTACTTTAGGCAGGAATGCGGAGAAAGATGGTTGTGATATTCCACCAACCAGGGCACCAGTTGTCTGAAAGGAGCCACTTGCCAGCATGTGAAGTACGGCAAGCAGCTTTGTTTCTGTTGGGATAGTGCGTGGAGTCACTAAAGTGGGGGCCAATTGCTGTTCAATATTTCTCAGAAGCTGCTGAATGGCCTGCCAGTTCAACCGGTACCTCTGGATGATGTCTCGTTCCCTGAGGCCATGCAGGGTTGTTCTTGGGCGGAATATCCTCTCCTGCCTTCTGCGCTGTCTTTGGGGTCCCTGCTGTTGTTGTTGTGGCTGCTGTTGTTGCTGCAGGGCTCTGCGTCTACGTGCACGTTGAAGAAAAATCACCTCCATGTCTCCCTGTTGCTGCTCTGCTGCTCTGTTGTTTGTTCTGTGTGTTCTGATTAAGTACAGGTGTGTTTGCCCCATTTTAACGCCTGCCCTGACCCAGGCGTTAAAATTTCACGATATTCGTGCTTTGCGCCATTTTTTTGCGCCGCCTGCCGCGCGGGAGTGATTTTTGCCCTGAAGCATAAATACCACGCACCGCTATGTGCGTCTGTTTTTGGACAGGAACGCCTACCCTGCATGTCATTAACGCAGGGCGGGGTGCCGCTTCCAAAAACTGGCGCACATAGCGCCATTTTCCTGGTGCGCCGGATCGGGCGTCAGGGTTTAAATATGGGGCAACGTTTGCGCTGAAAGTGCGTCAAAATTTTTGCCGCACATTCAGCGCAAATGGAGTATAAATATGCCCCTTTGTCTTTGTTCTCCATGCCTCCATCTTTGCTTACCTAGTGTCAATCACCTTTTTTAAGAGCCAGTGTGTGCCACCGGCAGCAATTGTTTCTTTGGTTCCTTGGCTCCTTCTTGTATTAGCATTTGGTGTGTGTCCACCATTTGGTGGAGCCATTTTATTCAAATTTTTAAAGTGGTTTTGTAGGAGTATTAATACAGGCCCATGCCATTTTTATATTTTATGTTCCTAATATATTGTCAAGATATATTTATTTGTGCTTGAGGCTGTCTGTAGTACTCTGTAGTACAGAATTGTTGTTTTTGAATCATTTATTTGAATGTTGTCTGCCCACCCTCATCCCATAGGGTCTACACAGGTCCTGCAGGGACACAGGTATTTTTTTTAAATATATTCTATTTTTTCCTGCTTCCCTGCCTACTGTGTTGCACAATAGTGCCTGGGATGATACCAGAATTGTTATTTATTAATTTATTGTTTACATTATTGTTATGATAATGTTGGTGATGATGGCATGGATTGCACTGACAGAATTGCCAAGGCTTGCTGTCCTCCTTCTTATTTTTTGTTGCCAGCAGATGCAATAAAGGATGTTGACTGAGACAGGAGAAGTCTCTAAATAGCGGAGACCAGAGTCCTGAGAAGTGATTTTGCTAGTGCTGCTGAGCCACAATAGAAGACATACAGAAGATGGCCCCAAGCATGTAGAATCCTGCCCAGAAAAGGGGATGGTGTGGAAACCACAGCAGACGTCTCTCTGCACTGCAATGACTGCAGCCTTGGCTTACATCAGTGAATTCAAAATTGAATTGACCAAACAGCAGACCGTAACCTTTTCACAAGAAACTCGTCAATAACTAAAGTCTCCACCACTTGATCTTCCAGCTGAAAAAGAAAAGAGCAGGAAGTTGAGGTTGCTGTAGATGAGCATGGATTTGGACTGGTCTGGTTTCTACTCAACCAGCTCCAATTCACATAGTAACACCAACCCCAACTGCTTCTATCTTTTCAAGAACCTTAAAATCTACAGCAACCCTGATCCTTACCACAGCCACAGCCCATCCTAGAGAAAGGCAAACAAAACACCTAACACCACTACAAAACATTCTTCTCATTTTGGCTTTGTAAGAGTGTTCTCTTCCTGTATGTGGGGTTTATTTTAATTTAAACACGTGAAGACCACATGAGAAGTTACAAACCAATGTGTTGTAGGAAGTCAGGCAGGTATTTGTGCTGGTGTCATTTGATCTATTATAAAAGCAAAATGCAATTGTGTGGGAAGAGTACCTCAAAGGGATAGCTGCTACTGAGAGAGAATAAGTGGAACAGATAGAAGGCAGTGAAGATGAAGAGGTCAGGAAAGAAGCATTTTCTCTCTTACTGTGTAGTCATCTACTGCAGCAACCACAGCATGGCACAAGGAAAAGAAAGCTTCTACGCATTGGGCCTTTGAGATGATGGCATCCTCACAAAGAAATTATCTGCCACAACAACCCACTAAGACTGTACCATCAAACCCATGAGTTAATTTATTTCTTCTATGGAACAGTGACCAACATTAGAGTTTGAACTCCTCCCTTTTTCTTTGATGGAAGGAGAAGAGTTTCTTGACTTTCTGGAGACCTTCTGCTTTAAATAGAAGGTTCCAAGTAAGTTACAGCAAAGCAGTGAAGAATAGCCCTGTTTTATCCATGCACTTCTTGATAGATATGTGGACCAGTTATCAAACCACAGACTATATGAGCATCACTTCACCTTGTGTCACCTTTAAAGAGGATAAACAGTGGATAGCCGCTGATCTCCCCATGTTGGGTACTTTACCATGCATTTGGCAGCTTGCAACATTTGTAATATTATCCATGGGCAAATCCCATTGATTTGCCAACATCCTGGAAGAATTTCACACTAAGATCTGCAAATGGCTGCAACCCAGAGGTCCTGCCACTGAAACTGGCAGTATTATTGTCAAAGATATGGCTGGTGAAGGATACTTTCAGACTCTGATGTTTAGCCCATTACATCAACTTGATTGTCCTGAAAAGTAAGACAGAGTCTACAACATACTGGCCACATATGACAGGATTGCACTCACTTCAGTTATTCCTTTAAAATCCAGAAACAGCTGGGGATAATTCAGCATGCTAACGAAGACTCTGTTAAAACCCTTGTACAGGAAGTCTTTCCCACTTAAATGGCATATTCTACATGTTGCAACACCTGTTTAAACCTGACAAGCTATCAACAATTGCGACTAAGAAGAAGCGACTGTCAAAGCCATGACAAGAGGTTGACCACAGGGATGGTAGAGTTATTTACCCAAATCCTACTGCCTTTTATGAATTTGACAAAGGAATGCAGTGCAGTGGTTTGTCAAAGGGTTAAGCCATTCTATTGTTGCATATGCTGCATTTGCAAATGGGCAAACAAACATACAAAAAAGTCAGTAAAGTTGCAGCTAGGTTGATCAGTAGCTTAATCCTTAAAACACAAAGCAGAGAATGATAAAAGCGATTGTGCCCTTTGAAAAGTGTGCATGGATCACAATACTGGATGCTCTCTTCCAAGTTTTCAGTTTTAATGATTGGAACGCCATTTTGCACAGCCACTGTGTGTTTCACAGGCAAGCATTTTGTCTTTGTTCTCCATGTCTCCATCTTTGCTTACCTAGTGTCAATCACCTTTTTTAGGAGCCAGTGTGTGCCATCAGCAGCAATTGTTTCTTTGGCTCCTTGTCTCCTTATTGTATGAGCATTTGTAGAGCCATTTTATTCCAATTTTTAAAGTGGTTTTATAGGAATCTCAATACAAGCCCATGCCATTTTTATATTTTATTTTCCTAATATAGTGTCATGATATTTTTATTTGTGCTTGAGGCTGACTTTAGTACTCTGTAGTACAGAATTTGTGTGTTTGAAACATTTATTTGACTGTTGCCTGCCCACACACATCCCATAGTGGCTACACTGGTCCTGGAGGGACCCCAGGTCTTTTTTTCAATAATGTATTCTATTTTTTCCTGCTTCCCTACCTCCTGTATAGCACAATAGGTCCTAGGAAAATACAGATATGTTATTTATTATATATAATTTGTTATATATTGTTTATATTATTATGGTAATGTTGGTGGTGATGGCATGGATTGCACTGACATAATTGCCAAGGCTTACTCTCCTCCTTCATATTTTTTATTCCCAGCAAATGCAATAAAGGATATTGAATGAGGCAGGATAAGTCCTGAGAAGTGATTTTGCTAGTGCTGCTGAACCAAAGTAGAAGAAATAAAGAACATAGCCCCAAACATGAAGAATTCTGCCCAAAAAAGAGGATGTGTGTAGAAGAAGTCTTGTGCCACAACTGGCATCAAGCCCTCATCCATTTGTTGGCAATGCAGCAATTCTGCTGCACTGTATCCTAAGCAGAAAAATGCTAGGAGGTGGATCACTCTGGATCAACAATGGTACCACCACCAAAACCACAGCAGATGTCTGTCTGCACTGCAATGACTGCAGCTGTGGCTCACATCAGTGAATTCAATATTGAATTGTCCAAACAGCAGACCATCATTTTTTCACAAGAAACACATCAATAACTAATTCTCCAAAATGTGATTTTCCAGCTGAAAAAGAACAAAGCAGGAGGTTGCTGTAGAATAGCATGATTTGGGACTGGTCTGGCACTTATTAGCCTCACTATCTAAAAAACTGAGACTGGCCCTATTCTCAAAGCCCCAAATTAGATGATCATGATATGGATTGCAACTTTGAACCCTTCCATGGAAGTCAAGGGAAAAAGAAAGTTGACAAAATCCTTGGAAACAAGGAAAGAGAACTGGTGATTGTCACAGAGGAATTACTGATAATTTCTATTCAACCAGCTCCAGTTCACATAGTAATGCCAGCCCCTAGTGCTTCCATCTTTTCAAGGACCTCAAAAACTACAGCAACCCCAATCCTTACCGCAGCCACAGTCCAGTCCATCTTAGAGAAAGGCAATCAAAACCGCCTAACTCCACTACAATAAGTTCTTCGCGTTTCGGCTTTGAAAGAGTGCTCTCTTCTTGTACGTGGGTTTTATTTATAATTTAACCACATGAAGACCACATGACAAGTTACACAATTTTCCACAGACCAATGTGTTGTATGAAGTCAGGCGGGTATTTGTGCTGGTGTCATTTGATCTACTATAAACAAAAAAATGCTATTGTGCGGGAAGAGTTCCTCAAAGGGATAGCTGCTACTGAGAGAAGAAGTTGAACAGTTAGAAGGCAGTGAAGATGAAGATGTCAGGCAAAGAAGCCTTTTTGCTCTTAATGTGTAGTCACCTACTGCAGCAACCTCAGCATGGCACAAGGAAAAGAAAGCTTCTACCTATTGGGTCTTTGAGGTGATGCATCCTCACAAAGAAAGCATCTAACACAACAACCCAATATGACTGTACCACCAAACCCATGAGTTAGTTAACTTATACTATGGGACAGTGACCAACTTGTTAGTGTTTGAACTCCTCCCTTTTTCTTTGATGGAAGGAGAAGAGTTTCTTGAATTTCAGGAGACCTTCTGCTCCAAATAGAAGGTTCCAAGTAGGTTACAAGCCAGCCTAACTGTTGATGTGTCAGTGCTGCACCATCAATGCTGGAATTGTTTAGCAAAGCAGTGAAGGAGAGCCCTGTTTTATCCATGTGCCTCTTGATAGATATGTGGACCAGTTGTCAAACCACAGACTATATGAGCATCACTTCACCTTGGGTCACCTTTAAAGAGGATAAACAGTAGATAGCCACTGATCTCCCCATGGCAGATACTTTACCATGCATTTGGCAGCATGCAACATTTGTAATATTATCCATGGAAAAATCCCATTCAGTTGCCAACACCCTGGAAGAATTTAGCACTAAGGTCTGCAAATGGCTGCAACCCAGAGGTTCTTCCACTGAAAATGGCAGTAATATTGTCAAAGATATGGCTGGTGGAGGATACTTTCACACTCTGATGTTTAGTCCATTGCATCAACTTGATTGTGCAGGGCATCCTTAAAAAGGAAGACAAAGTCTACAACATACTTGCCACATATGACAGGATTACACTCACTTCAGTTATTCCATCAAAATCCAGAAACAGCTGGGGATCATTCAGCATGCTAAAAAAGTGTCTGTTAAAGCCCTTGTACAGGAGCTCTTTACCCATTTAAGTGACACATTCTACATGTTGCAACACCTGTTTGAACCTGAAACACTATCAATAATTGTGTACTACAAAAGAGAATATGTGCCTGTCAAAGCCAAGACAAGAGGTTGACCACAGGTGATGGTAGAGTTATTTATCCAAATGCTACTGCCTTTTATGGATTTGACAAAGGAAGGCCGGAGGTGGAATGTCAAAGGGCCAAGCCATTCTGTTGTATATGCTGCATTTGCAAATGGTCAAACAAACATACAAAAATGTCAATAAAGTTGCAGCTGTGTTGATCAGCAGCATAATCCTTAGAACACAAATCAGAAAATGCTAAAATCGATTGTGCCCTTTGAAACGTGTGCATGTATCACAATACTGGATGCACTCTACCTACTTTTCAGTTTTAATGAGTGGATTTATATATTTACTATAATGGATTATGAAAATGAGTGACCTAAAAGATGAATGATTGCAACTTCAAGGTCCCAGCAGCGGTATTGCCTTCAATCTCTGTAAAACATTGTGGTGTTCTGAGTCCAGCAGTATGTTGTAACTGTCATCTGCTACTAAGACAACAGCATCAACAGCATCATTTTCACTTCCAAAATCTACAATTGAATAGTTTATAAATATTTCAAGACTTAACTCTAGCAAACAGGCAGGTCCAAAACAGAAAATATTCACAACTATGCTGATGGGAAAGATGATATAAGACTACTTGGATGACTAAACTGAACTTTACTTAGATCAAAAACAATTGCCCTATTGGCATGGGAAACAATAACTGTGGTCAGAACTCAATAGGCTGGCAATACGTATCCTGCATGTCATGTGGCCATAGTATCATCGAAGCAGCTGTTTAGAGATGCTGTTTAGCGCAGCTGGGGCAATTGTATCTCTCCTAAAACTGTGCAGAGATTCACAATGATTGAAATTAATAAACACTTTGTGCACAAATGATATAGGGCTCCACAAAACACAGCTGTGAATGAGGGCAATTTCTTGAAAATCATAAATGTGGTGAGGATCATCCTCCAGAAGAGCTCATTGAAAATGAGTTTGAGTTCTTATTTCTCAAATAAAAAAAATAAAAAAAACTACACAACTGAAAAAAAAAAACAATTATGAGAAACACATTTTATTTTTACTCTTTATATTTCGTGAGCGCCTAATGTAAATAAATGTAAATTGACCTATGTGTAGTGCATTGAGAAACAATCATGTAGGGCAAAGCAATTGGTGACTGGCAATGACCAGTGATAATGAAAGAAAATAAATTCAACCTTTGAGACTTTGCAATTGGTAGACAATAGATAAGCAATGAACACCACCATAACACTTCCTGAAAAATGAAAACTGCCTGTTTTGCATGCCAACCCTTGCATTCCCATGTTCCGAGTAGGTGAAAATGCAGAGGAGTGCTGTATAGATTATGCATGTTTTCTCCATTGGAAAAAAACAGATGCGTAGGTGAATTAACATTGCACTTTGAACAAGCAACATGCTTAAATAGATGCAAAAAGATAATTCATGTGATGGCTGTGGGAAGCTTAATGTAGGTAAACTTTGTATGTCATGCATGAGCGATTCAGGTTGATTGTTAGGATTGTTACTTGAGTGGCATTTTTGGTATTTGTGCTCCAGTATCTCTTGTTTCTTCTGAAACCTCTCAGTTTACCAAGAATAAATTAAGACTAAAATTATCTTTATTTTGTCATCCAGCAGGTCTGTCTTGTTTTAAAAGAAATTAAATCTGCAACTCTTTTGACAACAACATGTGGCAGATGGGCCAATGCCTTTCTATTTCTGTAGTAAACAAGACGACTCAAAGAGGCCTATCTCTAACTACTGGAAATTGAAAAATAATAAAGACTAGTGGTTTGAATGGCAAATCCTATATGGTTGTGATGTAGATGGGCACATTTTATATTTATAAGGTTTAGGTGATCAATCATTCAAGGAGTTTGCAGTTAGTTGTCTCGAATCGGTCATGCATGATTGGCTGTTGTTAATGTATGCTAGCTTTCACTCTGCACTCCGACTCCTCATACACCATGCTTATTGTTACTCTCAAATATTGTCATTTTTTTATTTTGTCATTCTGCAGACCTTCTCTTTCTCGTAAACTGGCATTTAGACCACTATGATTGCAGCGATCTGACCGCCACTGTGAGTTTGCTAGTCTTAGGATTGCCAAACTAATAATTAGGCCTTAAGTAGGTTAACTTAGCTGTCCTTATGTCTTCCTTTCCTGAATGATATGTCACAACCATAGCTCTCCTGCTCTGTGGTTCACACCTGCGCCCAAAATGGACAAAGGTAGAAGTATACAGTATATTTCCTTTAACCTTTATTAAGAATATTTTTTAGCTGTGTGAATTGTTGGCATTTTTGACTCCAGCTTAGATGATTATAGCAAACTTGTTAGTCTGTTGTCTGTGAAAGGCTAAGGGGCTGATTATGAGCTCGGCGGACCGTTTGAACTCCAACACAGTGGTAGGGAGGCAGCCATCAAGCTGCCGGCCTTCCCACCACCGGATTTTGATGTTTCTGCCGAGCTAACTAGCAGAAACAGTGTGGTGGCATTGGTCTTTGCTCTCTCAAGGAGCCTAGGACAATGCTGTTGCAGACAGCACTGTTGGAATGTGTACTGTCTGCCATAGCAGACAGTACACATTCCGGGAGTGCTGACAGGGGGGCCTTTGCACTGCCCATGACATGGTCATGGGCAGTGCAATGGCCTCCCTATGGCCCCAACTCTGCCTTTCTGACATCCTTTTCGTGGCAAGGATCCCTCCATAAAAAGGCTGGCGGAAAGGAAAGTTGATATCAGCTGACCACGACTTTCACTGCACCTAACATGTCAGGATCAATGATCCCAGCGGTGGTGGCAATCTACTGACAGTCCAACCGCCAGGATCATAATCTGGCAGTTGGACCACCAGCATTGCAGAGGTCAGACCACCACTGCGAGTTTGACGGTCTTCGGACCGCCAAACTAGTAAACAGGCCTTAAGTAGGTTAACTTAACTGTCATCTTCCTTTCATGATGGACATGTCATGTTCATGTACTTGCTGAATTCTGTGTTTGCGACTCTTACTTTTCATTGAAATTCTCCCTATTCATTGAGAGATTAGGAAAGCAGAAAGTATACTAGAGATAGGATGATGATGATGGACAATTGCACAATTACTGTGCGATGCACCAGGTTTGGGGCTCAGCATCTACTTTGCCAGAACTAGGGTGGAGTATCCTGGTTTACTGATGTTACAGTAAACAGTACCATTAATACAACAAATAAAACTAATAATAATAATAATAACAATAATAATAATAATAATAATAATAATAATAATAATAAGAAGAAGAAGAAGAAGAAGAAGAAGAAGAAGAAGAAGAAGAAGAAGGTGTTTTGTTCTAAATAAACAAAGTAAAAACAAATAGTTTTAAAGTGCTTTAAAAACATTTGTTTTTGATTTGTTTATTTAGAGGCACTGCAAGTAGGAATGTGCCTGAAAGGTCCCAGCAATAAAACCAGCCCTCACCCTGCCAGCCCATTGAAATGCCCAATACCCAGTCTGACCCTGCCTACAACAGACACACACCTCTCCTTGTATTCTCAAAAAACTATTTTACATCTTAATCCACTGGTTCCCTAATGTTTCTCATCCACAGCATCCACAAATATCCCGCAACTCTCTCAAACTTCCTAAAAAAACACACAACTAAGGTGTATTAAACTAACCTACCACTTACCTAACTGTTACCACTCACACCCTCTACAAAAGACCCAAACCTCTACCTATTCATGCCCCCCTATAACTTTGCTTTCTGGCTCTCCTTTAAATATTACATTTCTAAGTGGGCCTTGCAGAGGAGGAGCTCTACAGTTCAGTAATTGTGGCTGCTGCATGCGATGGTGCACTCTGCCACCTGTGGTGATGGAGGAAATGGTGCCTTGTTCTCACTACCATCCTCTGGGCACTGGAGGAAGAAAGAAACAATGATGCCATCTCATTATCATCCTCAGTATCACCAGGTGGTGAAAGGCCACTGCAATCACCTTCACATTCTGGAGGCACAACTGTGCAGCTACCACCCACTGGTAGCCGTCCACCTTGATGGTAATGCATGGAGCTGAAGGCTGACAACTTGATCGAACAGTACCATCTGCTGTAAGAAAAGAAGAAAGTAGCATTGGTAGAAATGGGGTATTTGGTTGGTAGTCACGTTACCCCCTGTCCAAGCAAGGACCCTCACTCTAGTCAGGGTAAGTAACACACAATCCAAATTATCCTGTGCCCACACTCTGGTAGCTTGGCACTGAGCAGTCAGGCTTAACTTAGAAGGCAATGTGTAAAGTATTTGTGCAATAAATCATACAATAACACAGTATAACACCACAAAAATACACCACACAGTGTTTAGAAAGATATATAATATTTATCTTGTTAAATGCAGGTCCAAACAATTACACTTTGAGTTCTAACTGTAGGAAATGATAAAAGAAGCCTTTAGTATTTAAAAATAAACAAATGTCTCCTGCAAGCACAAAGTACCTGGTTTGCCTTCAAATTCTCCGCAAGGGGCCGCAGAGGAAGTGATGCATGGAAAATGGGGTGGTGTGCGTCGATTTTTCAGGCGCACACAGACGATGCGTCGTTGAGTTTTCACACAGGGAAGGATTTGCATCGATTTCCGGTGCATTGACCTGGACCCTCTTCGGGTTGTGGGGTTTTTGGATGCCCGATGGGTTTTGTGCCCAGAGTGCTTCATCCTGCCAAGGACTAAGATAGTGGATGCTTTTCTCCACTGGTTCCGGAGGGGGCTTTGTGCCCAGAGTGCTTCATCCTGCCAAGGACTGAGGTACTGGATGAGATACTCCACTGGTTCTGGAGGGGGCTTTGTTCCCAGAGTGCTTCATCCTGCCAAGGACTGAGGTAGTAGATGCTTTTCTCCACTGGTTCTGGAGGGGGATTTTTGCCTAGAGTGCTTCATCCTGCCAAGGACTGAGGTAGTAGATGCTTTTCTCCACTGGTTCTGGAGGGGGCTTTGTGCCCAGAGTGCTTCATCCTGCAAAGGACTGAGGTGGTGGATGAGATACTCCACTGGTTCTGGAGGGGGCTTTGTGCCCAGAGTGCTTCATCCTGCCAAGGACCGAGGTACTGGATGAGATACTCCACTGGTTCTGGAGGGGGCTTTGTTCCCAGAGTGCTTCATCCTGCCAAGGACTGAGGTAGTGGATGCTTTTCTCCACTGGTTCTGGAGGGGGCTTTTTGCCCAGAGTGCTTCATCCTGCCAAGGACTGAGGTAGTGGATGCTTCTCTCCACTGGCTCTGGAGGGGGCTTTGTGCCCAGAGTGCTTCATCCTGCCAAGGACTGAAGTACTAGATGCTTTTCTCCACTGGTTCTGGAGGGGGCTTTGTGCCCAGAGTGCTTCATCCTGCCAAGGACTGAGGGAGTGGATGCTTTTCCCACTGGTTCTGGAGGGGGCTTTGTGCCCAGAGTGCTTCATCCTGCCAAGGACTGAAGTACTAGGGGGCATATTTATACTCCGTTTGCACCGAATGTGCGTCAAAAATTTTGACGCACATTCAGCCCAAATGTTGCCCCATATTTAAACCCTGACGCCCGAGCCGGCGCAAAAGGAAAATGACGCTATGTGCGTCAGTTTCTGGAAGAGGCACCCCGCCCTGCGTTAATGACATGCAGGGTAGGCGTTCCCGTCCAAAAAACCGCCGCACACAGCGGCGCGTCGTATTTATGCTTCCGGGCAAAAATGACTCCCGCGGTAGGCGGCGCAAAAAAATGAATCAAAGCACGAATAGCGTGAAATTTTAACGCCTGGGTCAGGGCAGGCGTTAAAATGGGGCAAACACACCTGTACTTAATCAGAACACACAGAACAAACAACAGAGCAGCAGAGCAGCAGAGCAGCAACAGGGAGACATGGAGGTGCTTTTTCTTCAGCGTGCACGTAGACGCAGAGCTCTGCAGCAACAACAGCAGCTACAACAACAACAGCAGGGACCCCAAAGACAGCGCAGAAGGCAGGAGAGGATATTCCGCCCAAGAACAACCCTGCATGGCCTCAGGGAACGAGACATCATCCAGAGGTACCGGTTGAACTGGCAGGCCATTCAGCAGCTGCTGAGAAATATTGAACAGCAGTTGGCCCCCACTTTAGTGACTCCCCGCACTATCCCAACAGAAACAAAGCTGCTTGCCGTACTTCACATGCTGGCAAGTGGCTCGTTTCAGACAACTGGTGCCCTGGTTGGTGGAATATCACAACCATCTTTCTCCGCATTCCTGCCTAAAGTACTGGATGCCATCATTCGCCTGACACCCCGCCACATCTGCTTCCCTAACACACTGCAGAAGCAGCAGGAAACTAAACAGGGGTTCTACGCCATCAGTGGCTTCCCGCACGTCCTTGGTGCAATCGACTGCACACACGTACGCCTTGTGCCACCTGCTGAAACAGAACACCTCTACCGCAACAGGAAGCACACGCATTCAATCAACGTGCAGGCCATAGTCGATCACCAAGGACTGATCAGCAACATTGTGGCTAAATATCCTGGGAGTGTACATGACGCATTCATCTTCCGTCACTGCACCATCAACCAACACATCCAGGATGGACGATATGGCAATGGACTACTTGTTGGTAAGGACAAAAACCAAACTCATATACACACTGCTCAGAAACCCTCTAGGACAAACAACACATACACCACAATAGCAACACCTAGCCAGGAACACACTGAGGTACTCACATCACTAGCCATGTTTCAGAAGTCACCATTGAACCTGTCACACATTGGAATTTACTCTACAGCTTAGTGTGAAGACATTAATGACTGTGGTTGCCTAAATGTCACCTTGCAAATTGGAAGTCTCACAATAACCTGTACACTAATACAATGCATAAGTTTAAAGGTATGGGATGGCCTGGGTATGTTCATATGAACGTTTCAAATACACTTTCATGTTTCAACTCTGCATGGAACTATCATCACACCCCCAGTGAGGACACACGGACACCTGTATCACAAGTCACAATGCAAGGGAGGGCACACTGTACTGGATAAACCAATACATCCTGCTGACAAATATTTAGCCAACAAACACTTGCTCAGCCAAGGAAAAAAACTCAATGCAAAAGTTTTCACCAACAACCATAGGTTGTCACATTAGTACACAAAAGAGTCACAGACAACACAACACAACTACTGCCATCAAAGATCCGTACAACAGTGCCTCCTACATCTAATTGATCCCATTCTGTGTTTCTCTTTCAGCTGATCAGGGGTATGGCATCCAGCCTTGGATAATGACACTATTTGGGAACCCAAATACTGCTGCTGAGCGGGCATACAATGACGCCCACAAGAGGACACGCAGCATTGTGGAGCGGACCTTTGGGATCCTAAAGTCTAGGTTCCGCTGCCTTGACATCACTGGCGGTAGCCTACTCTATTCCCCAGAGATGGTCTGTAAGATAATACTCACTTGTGCCATATTGCACAATATTTGTGTAAAAAGGAATATTCCCCTCCTTGACCTGGACCCAGACATGCCTGAGGATGACGAAGAGGAGGATGCTGGCCTGCAACAGGAGGGGGAACAACCTAACACGGCAGCAGGAGTGCGTAGGCGTCAACAGCTTGTAAATAAATTTTTTTCTTAATGTATCATAATAACTTGTATTCCACACTTGTAAATAAACACAGATAACCAACACCACATCATGCTTTGGCCTATGCATTTCTGACCACCTTTAGTTTGAAATTGCTGAAGAAGAATGTCGTCTCATTGAGCAAGAATGCTATAACAATCCTCACACCAAAAATAAACATCACAAATGTATGCACAGAGGGTAGGATGTGACATGATACATTACCATACACAGAGGCCAACAGGAGTACAAATGTGGCAATTACACATGCCGGATCTAAACACCTGAAACAGTCTCTCATCCAGCCCAAAATTTGAGATCATTTGAAAGTCACATCACACGTGTTCAGAGACAGGGTGGGACCATCCATGTGTACGTGACCATGTCATCAATGGCTTCTCTCAAGTGTGTGATATGAGCAATACACAATTGGAACAACATCAGCTGCCACTAACTCAGGAGGAGACCTTGAAGTCACAGTGACAACATACACCCAGACAGGTGATAGTGGATCCACATTCCAACACACATGTACACATATGTCATACAATCAACCTAATATTTGAAAGTAGACCATCACAGTTGTGTCCCAGTTTGAACCTAGCAGGAAGAATGTAACATGCCACTAAACCAGTTTATGCAGAAAGGGACACAGACAACAACAAAATTATTCTCAATAGCACATCAGGAACGCTGAGAGTCTTGCAAACATAGTCATTGGAAAAAGGTATGCAAGTTTGCTCCAATTCATCATTACTGCAAACGGCAAATGGGCTAATGAGATGAATGAATGGTCAACAGTCATTCATACCATATGGCCTTACATTAGCCTGCTGTTGCAGGTTTGCCATGATATAATAAATAAAACCCATGGATACAGTAGCTATTCTGGATGGTCAAATCCTAGAGTGCTGGGGGCCTAAGTCCACCTCTACCGCCCCCCAAACATACAAGAATCTTGTACTTGTGAACTAAACACATGCATAAGGCACATGTGTGGGCTACATGTCAAAAGTCCAACACAAATCAGAAACACAAAATCATAATGGGACATGGTTAGCCCCATAAAAACTGTAAGTGACTATTGCACTCCCTGTTAGGACTACAGATAAAAGCATCACCATCATAATTGTGGACACATTTTGGAGAAGGAATACATCATGGTATCCCATCCATCATTTCAAAATAGCCATCTGCAATTACCCTAAATATGTTGACAAATATGGTCAATACATTAGTTAACGTATCCAAAACATTACAGTGTGAATGCCTTCTATACATACAACAACGGACATGTGTCATATCCAAACACAAATGTGTATCACATAGCACCGTTTGACCATGACAAATCACCTTTCCAAAGTTAAAAACATGAAGACATAAGGAAACATTTGCTCCAAATTCTACGCATACAGCATGGGCGTCATAATTTGTTCACGTACATGAGTGCACAGAATGCAGAGTCAAATATAAATGTATCCAAAAGTTTCACATATTTAGCCATCAAAGTATAATTTAAATCATAATTTTTTTTGACTCACCATCATGTGCACTCTTGTACGTGGAAAAAATATGACACCCATGATGTATGCGTGGTAAAATTGACGCTACATGGACAATATGTTGGTCATCTCATGTACATTAAAAAATTATTAATATTCATATCATATTTTTTGACTCAGCATCATGTGCACTACTGTACGTGGAAAAAAATGACGCCCATGATGTATGCGTGGTAAAATTGACGCTACATGGACAATATGTTGGTCATCTCATGTACATAAAAAAATTATTAATATTCATATCATATTTTTTGACTCAGCATCATGTGCACTACTGTACGTGGAAAAAAATGACGCCCATGATGTATGCGTGGTAAAATTGACGCTACATGGACAATATGTTGGTCATCTCATGTACATTAAAAAATTATTAGTATTCATATCATATTTTTTGACTCAGCATCATGTGCACTACTGTACGTGGAAAAAAATGACGCCCATGATGTATGCGTGGTAAAATTGACGCTACATGGACAATATGTTGGTCATCTCATGTACATTAAAAAATTATTAATATTCATATCATATTTTTTGACTCAGCATCATGTGCACTACTGTACGTGGAAAAAAATTACGCCCATGATGTATGCGTGGTAAAATTGACGCTACATGGACAATATGTTGGTCATCTCATGTACATTAAAAAATTATTAATATTCATATCTTATTTTTTGACTCAGCATCATGTGCTCTACTGTACGTGGAAAAAAATGACGCCCATGATGTATGCGTGGTAAAATTGACGCTACATGGACAATATGTTGGTCATCTCATGTACATTAAAAAATTATTAATATTCATATCATATTTTTTGACTCAGCATCATGTGCAATGTAATGCGTCAAAAAAAATGACGCACAATTGTGTATGCGTGAAAATATGACGCATAACGGGAAAATAAAAACGGCAGCCATTTTCTGCAGGAAGTGATGTAATAGGATATCCTGTTTACAAAATCTGTACTGGGAGTTAACTTTCACTTTCACTTTGCAGTCTCAGATTTATCTAGACTGTGTGGTTGTGTGAAAGGTGTTGTCCTGTGTTTTACTGCTTTTGTGTCCTGTGTCCCTTGTATTTTGTCTTTTTGTGAATCTATTCTTGTTGCATAACATTGTCTCAGTCTGTTTAGTCTTGTTTTGTCTATTCCTGTGATTGTTTGTATTGTCTGTGGGAGTCTGTTGTGGGTAGCATAGTTTTGGGGGTTAGTTGGGCTATTTTTCTACTTTTTCCTTTTTCTTCACACCTCTACCTTTCCCCATTTCCCACTTTTACTTTCTTATTTCATTTGTCTATTTTTCAAGCAGTCAATATGTCAGGTAGGCCTCGCCTGTCCAGGATGGGTGAAGATGAATTGGGGGGATTCATATGGCTAGTTAGCCATTTCCTCCCACTGATGCTGGAGGCTGGGGGCCGTGTGATACAGGGGTATCACACGGAGGCTAGGAAAATCCGGTGGGAGAAGGTGCGCCATCACCTGGTCCAGGTCTACGGGAGCATGCGCAATGTCCATCAATTGAAGCACCGCTGGGCAGATCTGATCACCAGGGAACAGGACCTGCTGGACCACCTGGGAATCAGGATTGGTGGCCATGTTGGTGAGTACAAATCAATTACATGGGAATAATAGAAATCTGTGTGGGAACATGTGATGATTGTTACCCAATCTGCTAGATAAGTATCTGACTGTGTGTAATGCTAGGGAAACCTAGGCCCATGTTAATACACATATATCCCCATTTTTGCAACACATTTTCACGCAATAACAGCAGCAAATTGCAACATCTATCTGTATTTTGCTATTTTGCCCCCTCTCTGCGTGACAAAATTATGCAAATGCTGCGCTACAAAGGTATACATATGTGCCCTAATGTGTATTTGTTGCAGAATGTGTATGAAGACCAATGCTAGCAGTCAGATGGCTCATTTTTGCAACACATACCAGATGCCTGTAGCTGTATGTAATGTAGTGTTGCATTTGTGTCAGACAAGCAACACGTTAACGGCTCTATTTGTACTCTACAGGTCATAATGGCCAGTGAGTAAGTCATGTAGAAACAACATACCTACATATGTAGACGCCATAGCTAGACAGAAAATTTGAAACCCATGATGATGCGATACATGTGTGTTGCCTTCACGTCACATGAAGTTAGATATGTTGTCCACACATATGTCACATGTGTGTGTGGTTGCTGTGTGTTGAATATGTCCACCTAGCCTGTTTGATTGTGAGTGGTCATGCAGTCCTCATGGAACCAGTTTTGGGATGTCTCTCTGGGATGCACATGCTGAGATGTATGGATAACATTATTGTTGGGGCATACTAATGGAGGGTTAACTTGGACGACACATGACTGTCCTGGCCACTGCATGTGTGTAGTAGGGTGTGTAACTGTAGCAGGAGACTCATCCAATGTTAATGTTGAATACAAAGTCATCCATGCAGTATGAGCATGTGGGAAAGTCTATCATTACCATGTCATATTCACACAGTGTCATTGTAACTGAAATTATTTGTCAGTTCACCCAGTCTGAGTATATTCTTCCTTTCATGCTTTACAGGTGGACCAGCCCCGTACACCGTGGGAGAGGTGGCACATTTTGAGGACCCCGATACCTACAGTGAGTGTCGCCTGAGTGCTATTTTCATTGTTTGGTAATGAAGCATGATGGATTACTGTGTGTTCAAGAGAATTCATGATTTGATGCGCTGGCCGTTCATTGGCATTGTTGTTTTAGTGTGATATCAAATAGGACTTATGTTTCTGTAAAGCAATACCTAGCCATCTCTCAGATTGAGGGGCTGTAGGTCATTCCAGTTGGGCCGCAATGGGGAATGGGATGACTCATTTGGAATACACTGGTCAATGTTAGACTTGGTCAGGGACTTGCCATGAACTGAGTCTGCATATCAGACTGACAGTCTCCCAGATAGCTTAGGCACATGGCTTTGATGACAAGTGCTTCTTCCTAGTTGAGGATGGACTGTGTACACTGTAGGTCGGATCTTCCGGGGGCATGTACTTCCACAAGGTGAACTAGAAGTGTGTGTGACTTGAGTGCAATGGCCTAGGTGTTCTGTCGAATCATGAGAATGGGTGTTCTTCCTCCTCTGTGTGTGTTGTAAAACATGCCTCACTGATAGTATGTCATGTTGGCCGAAGTCATATCATTTTGACATGTGTGGACCTGGGATGTGACAATGTTTGGCTGACTACAACGTGTTGCTAGCCCTTCATAGGTGTTGTGTGTGAAGGCACATACTTGTTGAACTTTCTATACACTCCTGGGTGTGCATTGAACATGGGATTGTTGGTTGTTCTTCCCACACCACCCACAAAGACTGGGATGTTACTGTGAAACAGGGTAGGTAGGACTGTAGCAAACAGTATGTTACACGTACTTGACACCTTTTGTGACTTGAGTTAGTACCTAGGGCCAGATGTAGCAAACTGTTTACAAGTTGCAAATGTCATAAATTTATGTTTGTGAGTTGCAAACGTCTGTTTCCTATTCCGAAATGTATTTGGTGGTCATGAACATATTAGCAAAATGCTTTTCCAAATGCAAAATATGAAGGGGTTTTCCAGACCTACTTGCAACTCACAGTGGTAGGCAATTCCATTTGCAACCGAGTACGTGGTTGCAAAGTGAGTCGCAGTTATCATCCACTTGAAGTGGATGGTAACCCACTTGCTAACTGGAAGGGGTCCCCATTGTAACCCTTCACCTTTGTGAGTGGACCTAAATAATCCTGTACAAAACAGCCAGTGGTCTAAGGGACCACTAATTACCGTGAAATAATCCAAGATTGAAGTTGTTGTAATTTATTACTAAGTGCAGCTCATTTTCCTTTCAGGTAAACGGCCTACACTTGGGGAAAAATAACCTGCTTTATTTAAAAGCAGTCACGTCCATGGAGGTCTGCTGTTCCCAGCAGGCCTCCATCCCCGTGAGTGCCCATAGTTGCTAAGGTGGCGCAACTTGGAACCCACATCATTGATGTTCATGAGGTGGGTCTTAGCGACCCCATAGCGACTCGCAGATGGTGTCAGAGACACCGTTCTGCATTGCAAATTGCTAGTTGCATTTTCCAAATTCCTACATCTGGCCCCTAGTGTTGACATTTGTTTATGGCCCATGGGTTCAATCTTAGCACACAACTAATTCCAAATGGCATTGAGTGAGGAGTGTGATTGTTATCACATAGAGTGACATATGTAGTGAAGTCAGTATGCGGAAGAGGTGCTGCCATGATGTCAAATGCCTTAGGTATGATTTGGATGAGTAGTTTAGGGTGATGTCATCCATCATGTAGAGACATGGACATGCTAGGTGTGATATGCCCTTATGTATGTATGTTTCACATGTACTTCCTCTGAGCCTTTCCGTGAACTATGTTGTGACAATTGCTGCAACCAATACATTTCTAGTAATGGACGAATAACCCATTGTGCTATTCCACCCAATGCAAATCCAAAGCTAAATATTTGCCTTTTCTCTTCACAGCTGCAAACCTGAGTGCCGCAGATCGCAACCATTTTGAGCGCCGTGCGATGAGATACAGGCACATCCTGCAGGTGCAGTGTGGGTATCGGAGGATGGGCCGCAAGTACCATTCAGATCGGGCCTCCGGGGCGTGGTGGGCCACACCACAGGCTCCCCCTACAGTGCCACCAACAACCACCAACACCACATCCACCAGGTCTGCCCAAGTGGACCCAGCAACGTCTTCAGCAATGGACCCTGCATCTTCCTCCAGACCTGGACCCAGCCGTGTGGTGGTAGCAGGACTGTCCCGTGGCCAAACAACTCCTGCCACAACATCAACCTCCGCCGGCACGCAAACCAGCACAGACCCTCCTGTGGACCCAGCTGCCTTCCTGGCATTGTCCCGAAAATTGGACAAGTTGGTGAAAAAGGTGGACAACCTGAGGGAGGACATGAGTTATGTTAAAAAGAAGGTCCGCTCCATCAGGCGCACACTACGGAGGGCAAATCTGTAGTACTTTTGCCCTCTTGAACTTTTACCCCTCCCCTCTCACCTCTTTCCTATTTTATACTGTTAGTTGGGTTTTGGGGATTAGTTATAGGATAAGTATAGGTAATTAGCTTAGTTAGTGTTAGGGAAGAGGGTGGGGGGTCCTTATTCTTTCTATCTTATGTTTTTGTGTGGGTGGGGGGAAATGTTGGGATTCCTGTTTAAAAAAAAAAAAAAAAAAATTATCAGAAAATTAAAAAAATATATATGTTTGTTTAGGATAGTATAGTATGTGTGTAGGTTAGTAAGTGTTGTCCTGTATGTGTCTTGTCTCATAATGGTGGGTGGGGGGTTGATGTTTAGATCGTTTCGTTACATGTGTAGAGTAAGTTTAGCTTAGGTTAGTTAGGGACAGTTGTGTGTTAGTAGTAGGTTAGATTAGTGTAGGTTTACCTTTCCCTTAGTTGCCTCTTTTATTACTTCATTGAAATAAAAATTTAGTTAACCCTTTACATGATGCGTTAGGTGCTACATTATCATGGCCTTGACATCAGTGTAGCAGAATGTTTTAGTATGACATTTGTGTCCTATGCTCGCTATCCCCAGGATATTGAGGTTTAACATGCCAGCTACCCGTGTGCTAACTTGGTAAGTATCCACCATGTGGGAGACCCACCATTGGTAGTGTGCATTGATCACCAAGGGTTTGTTTCGGTATGTATCCTACTTCACAAAGAGTGCTTCCAGACTTGTTATTGTGGGTAAATAGATAGGTCGGACAGCAGTGTGAAGTTCAGGGAGATTTTTGTAGATGAGGAATTGTTCACACTCTTGTCGTGTTGCTGTCATTGCTAACCTACATCATGTGTGTACTGATTCAGCATGACTTTCCTTCATGGAAGTATACTCCGTAAGGGTGATTGATGCAGTATAATTTGTTAATGATTCCTTACATTTTACGGCATTATTTCTTATTTAAGTATTGCATGGTGCCTACATTTCTCAGCCACCATTAGTTGTCTAGAATAGCTATAGATGGTGCATCATTCTGTCCAACACAGCATGATTGTGTGTGCTTAGTCCCTTCATCAGTTATTTTCCTCAGTATGGTAAGGCTATGATGCAATCCTGGGCACTGCACAGATGTTTCAGTATACATGAAATCAGGACAGTAGTATAGAGAATCTACATGGTTGCCACACAGCCACTTTGGAGTTATGTACTGCACAGTTGAAGTGTGAAATAACACAGAGACACAATAGGTGTGCAAGTGATATTTATTTATAGGTGGTGTAGTGCAAAATGTCCATTCACCATGTTTGCTGAGTCCATTCTGGTGCATTATTACATGGTGATCCTACAGAAGGGGTGTGGATGATGCTCCTGACATGCTGGGGTGATGTCACAGACAGTGCAGAGGGACAGGAATTGCCAAATAGTAGGAGAGAGACATTCACTGGCAATGGGGACAAGTCATACAGTGGATTGCCAAACAGTCATTCAGTGTAGTTGTAGTGAGACTGGCATTTGACAAAACGTAGGACCTTGGTCAGAGTAGGCCATGGTGCAGGGACTAGGGCTTCCGGGTACTCTTGCGTGTGAATGTTATCTGTTCCATGTCTTCTTCTTCTGATGTGTGTGTTGCCTGGTGTGTCCTTGTTGTTGTTGGTTGTGAAGGGGCAACACACACCTCAGTGTTAGAAGACATGGAGGCAGACATCCCGGGGGCTGATCCCTGTGGAGTTATGAAGGGCAGTACTGCAGCAAGGAGGGCCTGCTGGTTTTTCAGAATGGCAGCCACATCACAATGGTAGGCAGCCAGGTCGGCCCTGAGGGGTTCTATGTTGCATTCGTGCACACGTTGACTGGCTTGCAGTTGTAGTTGTTGTGTCAACTGGATGACAGCTGTGCAGATTTCCTTCTGTGTTTTTAAAAGTTCCTGCAAGAGCGATGTTCGGGCTTGCATTGCAGCTGCCTGATCAGCAGTAGACATCATGCACGAACGCACCCCCTCAAGGCTGGCTGCCATAGTTTGCATCCCCACCCGCACCTCATTGGCCAGCTCCCGCTGGACCCCAACGACGGTTCTTTCGAAGCTGGTGCCAGTGTCGTCAGAGTCCTCAGCTGTGTTGGAGCTGGCAGGTCTTACAATTGGGGTGGCGGGTGGTTCTCCTGTGGTGGCTGCTTCTTCTGTGCTCCTCCTTGTGACTGAAGGTGGGGTTTGGAGGCTTTCAAGGACCATTTGAATGGTCTCTTGTGGGATGTTTATGGGCTTGTCATCCATGTCATCAGGGAACTCAGGGACAGGCATATCGGCAGGAGATCTGTGTTCCTCTGCAATGAAACAGGGTACAATTAGTGTGTCTGTGTTGTGACAATTTTGCACTAAGATACAAGCCTTTGGATGCCTTAACTTTGTGCTCTGTGTTTGTCTTGGTATCTGCTGTCCGTCATAGGGCATTGTTGTAGGCCTATGGCCCACCTGTGTGTCACATGTATGATATGGAGCTATCAGACATGTCTGCCTGATCGCCTCTAGGTGTTGCTTTGTAATTATTTAGGAATAGGCGTGTTTTTGTCCTACTCCTCCCTCGGTGTTTAACTATTGTTATGGAGGGACATTTTGTTGGATGGGCTCTCATTATCCTACATGTGATTACTGGCTTTCTAGGCAGCAGGATAGCTAATGGTGTGGGGGACTAAGTCTGACCCACTTGTAAATAACTCTGTCACCCTGATATTTCATTTTGCTCAGACTAACTAGCAGTGCCTCTGGTCTCCCACATCAAAGGAATGTTTAGACATCCGAGCGCATGACATCTTTGGAACTTCTCAGGGAAGTCGTGGTCACTCAGATCCTACACAATTATGTCTTTTCCGGTATGTTCCCATACACAAATGAGAAAGACAGTATTTGTTTAATATGAGGTCTCATTGTACAACTGACTTGTTGAAATTTAGGTGTGAGCCACAATAACCCAAACAATACACACTGTTAGAATTGAAATAGTCCGCAGGAGAGTAATACATTAGTACACAGCTATCATGGTGCCTAACAGTTTCTACTCTCCCTCTGCTTGTTCTATGTATAGCACAGCATGTTAAGTTTGGAGCTTGCCTGTCGGAATCACTGGGGAGACATCATCCCTCATATCAGAGGAATGGCCTGTGATCTGGTTGTGCATCAGCAGCAAGGCAGGCAGCATCTAGTTGTGTTTCTCTGTTTGGAAACTCCCTCTTGCATATCTTGGGACAAGGAAGTGATTTTATAAGTCATATGTCATTGTGATGACAAAGTTTCCCTACGCAGGAATGCCAAACCTTAACCCCTACCACATCTATCAGCAACGTACCAGACTGTATCCTTGACTGGGGCACAGAGTGAATATGTTCTGGCAAACTCCAGTGCAGAAGTAGGCAAAACAGTGTGATTTGACTAATTGACAACACCTTAGGACTGGCTATTTGCTAAATTAACTGATAGGAAGGGCAATGAGAAGCATTTAGTGCAAAGTGCTCTGAGGCTCTTAGATGTGAGCAAATCAGTATAAGTACATTCAGGGTAAGATGCACAAAGGCCTCCAGCCTGAGGCTAATGTGCAAAGTATACGTTACACTTGCCACAATACACTTTGACTGATTGTGGGTGTTGTGACTGCCCTGCCAGCACACTTGCCTCTCAGGACCTGCCCCATACACTTTTTATTCACATTGCATGAACTGTACATGTTACGTGGCATTACCTATGCATGTCAATGTTAGGATGTGGTATGGATGTAAACATTGTTGATGTTTGAAGATGATGTTGGGTCATGTGTGTCTAATTGGATTGGCCTGTTTATCGTATGAATGTCCTATTTGGTTGTCAGACTTTGCAGGTGTGTTTCAGTGACCAGTTGCCTGTGTCCCCTCCTCAGGTGTTGTCTGAGCAGTATGACATTAGTGATGTAGCCTTGTTAGCCAGGCACGTGAGGGACCCTGACGTATGCAGCATGTGTGTGTAGTTAGTGCTGTGTGGCTCCTATTGCTGTTTAGTTTGGCTTATGTATGTGTCAGGTATGGACATTCGGCATTTGAGTGTACTGGTGCCTTTGTCTTATTTCTATGAATAGTTGCGGATGTCATCCTCGCCCCCTAATTTAGGTATGTATGTTCCATGGGGAGGTTCCTGCCATTTGGCACTATAGCTGCACAGAGATGAGAGGTATTATTGTCAACTGTTGTGGCAGTTACATTGCAGTTGTTGTTTTGGCTACTGCATTACTGATAGGGACCTAGTTGATGTAGGATAGATTTTGCAATACAAGTGCCTGGATGTGAGTTTGACGTAGTGGCCTTCACACCTGTCGCTGCTTTCCCTTGGCTCTATTGTTGTAATTAAAGGATGGCCCCATAGGACTGTTGTTGGTGCTGTATTTTGTCGTGCCCCAGATTCAGTCTGTGCTGGGCATGCCCCCCTGCCGTGCCCCTTTACCCATGCCACTTCATATATGTGCTGACTTACATGCATTGTGTAGTAGGTATCCCCCCCTGCTTACAGTCCCCATTATTGCAATTTAATTCCCCATGCGACTTACCCTGCATGTGCGTTGTGTCGTGGTAGTCTGCGCTGTCCTGTCCTTGAATCCCTGTGACGATCTCCTCCGGGATGACGGCTGCGACCATCTCCTCCATGTGGTCCAGGGCCTCCTGTTGTGCTGGACTCCCCCCTCCAGTCTGCATTGCTGCCTTCCTGTTCCTGGCCATTTTCTCTTTTGTCCTACGTTTGCAGTCATGCCAGCGTTTCTTACACTCAGTGACTGTGCGGCGTTCTTCAGCCACACTGTTGATCTTGTCCACTATTTGTTTCCATATGGCCTCTCTCCTACTGAGTGGCAATTTAGAGGAGATGAAAAGTTGGTGCTGGTGTTCCGTCACCTCTTTCACCAGGATTTCTTGCTCCTCTTCACTGAAGCGACACTTTCTTTTTTTTCTAAAAATGTCCTGGTTCCTGTATGGATCCTCCTGGCTGGTTCCTGGTCTGCTCTCATCCTCCTGGGGTCTGTTGTGGCATCTGGGATCCATTTTGGCTCTCCTCTGCTGAAAGGGCAGTTTTCGCGCAAAAATGTAACGCAAAAGCGTGAAAAAAACCAGCGCTTTCCGGATTGCGCTGTCGTAAATCGACCCTCAGTGATGTGCGTCGCCTTTACGTTGGTTTCATTTACAACGGAACGACGCTGTGTGCGTCACAAAATAATGACTCCCACCTGTTGGTTGCGCCGCCATACGTAAAAGTATAAATTTGACGCCCGCACGGCGCTTCAAAATGGCGTTAGACGGCGCTAATTTTTTTTTACGCAAAACTGCGTTAGCGCAGTTTTGCGTCAAAAAGTATAAATATGGCCCTAGATGCTTTTCTCCACTGGTTCTGGAGGGGGCTATGTGCCCAGAGTGCTTCATCCTGCCAAGGACTGAGGGAGTGGATGCTTTTCCCCACTGGTTCTGGAGGGGGCTTTGTGCCCAGAGTGCTTCATCCTGCCAAGGACTGAGGGAGTGGATGTGACACTCCACTGACAGTGGTGCAACATGCAAGCTGTCCAGGCTCCTGGAACTGACCACCAGCCTCGGACGACTGACCACTGGGGATGGCAGCCATGCCTGCGGTAGTGCCACTGGCTGAGGATGTTGCGGGGCCGCTGGCGGTGCTGGCAGCAGTGTCAGTAGCGGCGGTGCTTGCGGCGGACTCTGTGGCATCGGTGCTGGCGGCGGTGTCAGTAGCAGCAGTGCTT
The DNA here is from genome assembly GCF_031143425.1 of Pleurodeles waltl. Classification (NCBI taxonomy): domain Eukaryota; kingdom Metazoa; phylum Chordata; class Amphibia; order Caudata; family Salamandridae; genus Pleurodeles; species Pleurodeles waltl. The sequence continues at coordinate 1,423,753,309 of NC_090446.1, forward strand.
GCGGCGGACTCTGTGGAATCGGTGCTGGTGGCAGTCTTTGTGGCGGTGGTGCTGGCGGCGGGCTCAGTGACTGCAGTGCTGGTGGTGGTCTTTGTGGTGGCGGCGGGTTCAGTGACTGCGGTGCTGGCGGCGGGCTCAATGAATGCGGTGCTGGTGGCGGGCTCAGTGCCACAATCCACTTTTGTTTTGCCTGAGTCCTTGGTGGCAGGTGTTTTTCGCCTTCTCCCTCTGGGATGTGGGCAACCTTTTGACTTTTGGAGGTGGCAGAATGTCCTTGCCCTCGCTCAGTGGAACACTGGCTGCTCTGTTGCTTGGCACACTCCAAAAGCCCGCAATTGCTGGCACTACTGTGCCCAGTGATGTGGTGGCTGAGGTGCTGGGTTGGGACCTGGAAAGGCGGGCCGTAGGGGACGGCAGGGGGGGAGGTGTAGGGATGAGGTCCAGGTTTGCCAGGAAACGTTTTTTAGACACACTGGGATGGGTAGATGGAGGGAGTTTGGGAGTGGAGAAAGAGGTAGTGGATGTAGGAGGTGTATGTTTGCTGACTTTGGGTGAAGGTGCATGGGCTGGAGGCTGTTGTGAGGTGGATGGCTGTTGGGTGGGTGTGTGGCTGCATTTGTGTACTTTGGGAGGAGGGCTCACAGACACACTGGGAGAGGACACAGGGGATGTGTGAATGGTAGTGAGGGTGGTGAGTGCACGTGAGCGGTGTGTGGTGATGGGTGTGCTGGTGATGGAGGCAGTGGCTGAAGATATAGTGCATGCAGGTGTGAGTGGAGACAAGACTGGGAGGGAGGAGGGAGATGTGGAGGAGGGGAACACAGTGGAGGCAGTGGATGTTTGTATGTCTGCATGGGTATGATGCTTGTGTGAGTGCCTGTGGGATGTGTGGTGCTTATGTTTGCCAGAGCCACCCTTGTGTGTTGATGAGTGTGCATGCTGGTCTGATGGTGTGCTTGGGATAGGCTGAGGTACAGGGGATTGGGTCTGGGTGGAGGAAGTTGGAGGGGGGAGGCTGGACACAGGGACAATGGCTGCCATCAGTGCAGAGGCCAGAGCCTGAAATGCTCTCTGTTGGGCTGCCTGGCCAGAATAAATGCCCTCCAGTTATGCATTTGTTTGTTGCAAATGCCTCTCAACACCCTGGATGGCATTCAGAATGGTAGGCTGCCCAACAGTGAGGGATCTCAGGAGGTCAATAGCCTCCTCACTGAGGGCAGCAGGGCTGACTGGGGCAGGGCCTGAGGTGCCTGGGGCGAAGGAGATGCCCACCCTCCTGGGTGAGCGGCCACGGGACACACGCTGAGGGGCTGGTGGGAGGGCGGTGCTGGTAGAGCGGGTGGTGGCTGTACCTGTTGATGCGGGGGGCACAGAGGGGCCCGATACCGCAAGGGAGCTCCCATCAGAGGAGGAGTCGCTGTCGCTGATGTCACCTCCTGTCCCTGCCGTGGAGCCCTCCGTCCCACTGGTGGCTTCAGACTCCATTGTCTCGCCCTCCAGGGCCATGTGGGATGCAGCTCCCTCTTGCTCCGGTGGCACTGCTCCTCCGCCTGATGATGCTAATGCACACAAGAACAGGGAGACCACAAAAAGTGGGAGGGGGAAGACAGAAGAAAGACATGTTCAGTGCATGCAATACCGCTACCGTTGGCAGACACAGCAGCCCTCTGCACTATGCCATTCACTTAGAGTTCCCTAATTAATCACAGGGACATGGGGTACAAGGCCTGTGCCCAATTGCTTCACACATGGAAGTCACAGGACCCTGACTAGGTGTAGTTGGCTCTTACCACTGGTGGGGTTGGGGTGCCACATAGCTTGCCTCACGAAGGGACCTTTCCTACAAAAGTCGCCCTGGCCTAGAGGAACCCACAGCCCACCTCCCCCACCCAGACACCTCGTAATGCGCGCAGAGTCAGATGGATGTGACTGTACTCACCCCCTTGTGGCTGCTGTGATGCCCTCAAGCGCCCATCCAACTCCGGATACGCCAACGCCAGGATCCGGAACATCAGGGGGGTCATGGTGCGACGGGCACCCCTCCCAAGGTGGGAGGCCATGCCCAGCTGGGCCTCCGCCATCTTCTTGCTCCAGCGGCGAATGCCCTCCCCTCTTTTCCGGCAGTGGGTGCTCCGTCTGTGGTGGACCCACTGGATCCAGACACCCTTGGAGATGGCACACCAAATATCCTTCTTCTGGTGGGCGCTGACCTAGAGGAATAGTACAGGGGAAAGGATAATCTTTAACTGTCCGGACCGTCACAGGCATTGACCCACGTTCCCACCCTTGCCCTGACGCACATACAATCACCGTCCGCACATGCAGGCCTCAGTCCCCCCCCCTGTATCTTCCATCCACACCACTCCAAACAGGCATTGCGAATAAAGCATGCTCACAGTGTACTCGCCTGATTGTCTGGAGGACCGTAGAATAGAGTGTACTGGGGGAGGACCCCATCCACTAACTTCTCCAACTCATCCGAAGTGAAGGCAGGGGCCCTTTCCCCAGACACATGAGCCATCGTCTCTTCCAGACCGAGGTCACAGCAGCACTTGCAGTGCAGGTCCTCTCCTGTCGAAGGTCAGGTATCAAGTGAGTGAACAGACAGAAAATGGCGGTCGCGGCGGTGCGTACCATCACCGGTGGCGTACATCATCATTGGTTCCTCTGACCCACAGGGTCCAATATTAACCAATGCAGGATTGTGCCGCAGTCTTCGACTGCCTACCGCGACGGTGTGCAATGCCAGCGCAGTTACCTCATATCCCCTTGTCCCACATTACAGGTCAGGCAGCCACCATTTCAGGGGGCCCCATGGCATTAATTTTAAATGTGTCACACCTATCTAGGCCTTGTATACACACAGTGACAGGCACATTGTGGATTGACACATGTGTGCAATAAATCTTTTCTTTAATACCTCAGTGTTGGCTGACTCTCTGCTCGCTGTTCTTGTCCGCCGGGGCAGGTGAGGAGATGGCGGCATCCTCCGGTGTACAGACCACTGGTGGACCTGTCGACAATGGAAGACAGACACATCATTATCACTTAAGGTATGATTATTGCATCTGTGTGTGCCATTGTGTGCATTGGGTGGGTGACCCTGTACCCCAGTGCTCACATTCTTGTCTAGGACCTTGTGTGATATTTGGTTTGGGGATCTGTGTGGGTATCTGTAGTGTACATGATTTGGTGATGGGTGTCCATGCTTTGTTGTTGCATGCAGGGCTTGGTATTGGGATGTGTGGGTTGTGATAGTGGGGCATATGTGAAGTGTTGGATTGATGAGGGTGAGGGTGGGGTATGTGATAGCATGCAGGTAGGGTGCGGGATGTAATAGTTAAGATGTGACTTATCAGAGTCCATTCCTCCTGCTACTCCTGCGAGGCCCTCAGGATGCAGTATAGCCAAGACCTGCTCCTCCCATGTTGTAAGTTGTGGGGGAGGAGGTAGGGGTCCGACTCCAGTCCTCTGAACTGCAATCTGGTGTCTTGAGACCACAGAATGCACCTTCCCCTGTAGGTCGTTCCACCTCTTCCTGATGTCATCCCTAGTTCTTGGATGTTGTCCCACTCCGTTGACCCTGTCTATGATTCTGCGCCATAGCTCCATCTTCCTAGCTATGGAGGTGTGCTGCACCTGTGATCCGAATAGCTGTGGCTCTGCCCGGAATATTTCCTCTACCATGACCCTGAGCTCCTCCTTAGAGAACCTGAGGTGTCTTTGCGGTGCCATGGTGTGGTGTGCTGTGGGTGATGTGTGAGGTGGAGTGTGTTGTGATGTGTGAGGGGATGTGTTTGTGTGTGTTGTCTGAGGTGCGTGGATGTTGTATTAGTGATGGTGTTGTGTGCTTGTGGATGCTAGTGTGGTTTCTGGTGGTGTCTCTCTCTGGGCTTCTTTCTCAGTTTTTGTCATAAGGGTTTGTGGGTGAATTGGGTGTGTGTTTTATATTGGTTTGGGTGTGTAGGAGTGGTGTGTGTATGTGTTTCAGGTGTGTGTACTTTGAATTGTCCAATGTGGTTGTGTTTTGTAAGAGTGTGTGTATTTTGAGCGCGGCGGTGTGTACCGCCAATGGTTTACCGCAGTTGAAAGACCGCCGCGTGGATTCATGGTTTGTGATAGTGTGGGCCCATTCCTGTTGGCGTGACGGTGGAGGTTTTGTTATCGTCAGTTTATCACTGACCTTTGGTGTGGCGGACTTGTGTGGGTGTCTGGATTTTGGCAGACTCCGGCCTGTGGGTCGTAATAGCTGTAGCAGAATTCCAGCGGTAAGCGGGATTTACCGCCAATGTTGTAATGAGGGCCTTAGTTTTTAAATGCAGAAACATGAATTGTGACATTGCTGAATTCAACAAGAATATGCAAATGCCATGAAATGATCACGCACACTGCAAGTGATCTGAAAAATCAAGTTTAATTGTGGGAAATGAATCGTGCATTTTGCCGATTCGAACATCACCATGTAAGTGCCAAGAAATGGTTGCGCACGATGAGCATCAAGAGTTACACACAAGGAATGAATCGCGTGTCTTGCCGATTCAAATGCCACCATGTAAATGCCATGAAATGGTAGCGTACAATGAATATCATGAGTTAAGCACAAGAAATGAATTGCGCTTCTTGCCGATTCGAATGCCACCATGTAAATGCCATGAAATGGTAGCGTATAATGAATATCATGAGTTAAGCACAAGAAATGAATCGCCCGTCTGGCCGATTTGAAAGCCACCATGTAAATACCATAAAATGGTAGCACACAATGAATATCGTGAGTTAAGCACAAGAAATGAATTGCGTGTCTTTCCGATTCGAATGACACCATGTAAATGCCATGAAATGGTAGTGTACAATTAATATCATGAGTTAAGCACAAGAAATGAATCGCGCCTGTTGCCAATTCAAAAGCCACCATGTAAATGCCATGAAATGGTAGCACACACTGAATACCACGAGTTAAACTCAAGAAATGAATTGCACATCTTGCCGATTCAAATGCCACCATGTGAATGCCAAGAAATGGTAGCGCACAATGAATATCAAGAGTTACACTCAAGAAATGAATTGCCCGTCTTGCTGATTCGAGTATCAACATGCAAATGCCAGAAAAAACCAAGCGCACATTCACACGCTCAAGATAAAATCTTTCATCATGAAAATTAGGCCCAAGAACTCGAAAGTCTTCGAGAGCGGGATCGGGGGCCCAGCCCGACCTCCGTCTTATTGCCCTGATCAAGGATCACCAACACAATGAAGGGCAAGGCCTGCAAGATCAAAGTAGGCCTCCGGAACAGGAGCTCAGGAAGTTGCTGCTGCTCTGCACCGGGACCTCTGAATAGTGAGCACGTCGAGCTGGGCTGGCTTCCTTATATAGAGTCTTGGCCCAGCCCACAAACCACACCCAACCTCCTGGGAGCTCTCGTCGCTAAGGCGGACGTATCTGAAGAGACCGTCAGCATTGGCTTGGTCAATCCCTGGGCGATGCTCCACCGTAAAGTCCATCCCCTGTAGGGAAATAGACCACATCAAGAGTTTAGGATTCTTGCCCATCATCTGCATGAGCCATCTGAGGGGCCTGTGGTCTGTCTGAACCCAGAAGTGAGTCCCAAACAGGTATGGTCTCAGCTTCTTCGGTGCCCAGACCACAGAAAATGCTTTTCTCTCAATAGCACTCCACTTCTGTTCCCATGGTAATAGTCTTCTGCTAATAAAGGCTACTAGTTTGTCTAGGCCCTCCTCATTTAGCTGTGCTAGAACTGCCCCTATGCCATGCTCTGAAGCATCTGTCTGCACAATTCCTGGGAGTAGTCAGGTGCCTTGAGCAAGGGGGCTGTGCACATGGCTTCCTTCAGGGAGTCAAACGCTTTCTGACAAGCCTCTGTCCAATTCACCAACTTAGGTTGCTTTTTGGATGTGAGTGCTGTCAAGGGTGACACAATGGTTCTGTAGCCCTTGACGAACCTACAGTAATAACCAGTGAGGCCCAAGAAGGCCCTCACCTCTTTTTGGGTTCTAGGTGGTTGCCAGGCCTTGAAAGTTTAAATCTTGGCCTGGAGGGGCTGCACCTTGCCACCACCTACTAGGTATCCCAAGTACACTACAGAACCCTGTCTAATCTGGCACTTACTGTTTTGATGGTCAAGCCTGCCTGTTTGAGGGCCTGAAGCACCTCCTTGAGGTGGAGAAGGTGTTCCCCCCAGCTGGAACTATAGACGGCAATGTCGTCTGGGTAGGCAGCGCAAAAGGCATCCTTGCCAGCTAGGACCCCGTTAACCAACCGTCCCGGAATTGGTAATGGCCCTCAGGAGTAGAAAATGCAGATCTCTCTTTAGCCTTCTCAGTCATGGCGATCTGCCAGTACCCTGATATGAGATCAGAAGTAATGAGGAACTTGGTCTACGAGCTCATCAGCTCGGGGATGGAGTGAGCGTCAGTCCATGTGACTGAGTTGACACCCCGGTAGTCCACGCAAAACCGGAGTTCTGGCTTGGCATCGGGTGCAGCAGCCTTGGGTACTAGCACCGCAGGGCTGGCTCAGGGACTACTGGACTACTCAATAACCCCTAGGGCCAGCATCTTGGCTACTTCCTCCTTGATGCTGGTCTTCACTTTATCTGACGCTGTGTACATTTTGTCCTTTACACGGGGACTGTCTCCTTGGTCACTGTTGTGAACACACAAGTGGGTGAGTCCAGGAGTGAGTGAAAACAGGGAAGGGAACTGCTCCAATAATTCATAGCATTCTCCTCTCTGCTCTAGAGTCAGGGAGTCAGAGAGACCAATACCCTCCACTGACCCATCACCTTCTTTGACAGAGAGGAGGTCGGGGAGAGGCTCACTCTCCTCTTCTATGCCCTCATCTGTCACAAGGAGCAAACTGACGTCAGACCTCTCAAAATGAGGCTTCAGTCGGTTGTGGCGGAGAACCCTTCGGGGGTTTCTAGGGGTCTTGAGGTCCACTAGGTAAGTGGCCTCCCCCTTTCGCTCCTTCACTTCAAATGGGCCAGACCAGTGGTCCGGGAGAGCTCTAGGCTCTACTGGCTCCATCACCCATAATATGTCTCCAGGTGAGAATTCTATCAGAGTGGCCGTCTGGTCATACCACTCCTTCATCACCTCTTGACTGGCCTCAAGGTTGCTTTTGGCCTGTTTCCAGAAAGGCTGTGTCTGGTTGCAGAGGGCCAGCACGTAACTGACAACATCCTGGGTAGGTTTCTTGCCAGTTTTCTCCCATCCCTCCTTGACTATGCTTAATGGCCCCCTGGCAGGGTAAACATAGAGAAGTTCAAAGGGGCTCAACCCCACCCCTTTCTGGGGCACCTCTCTATAAGTAAAGAGAAGGCATGGAAAGAGGACATCCCACTTATGCCTCCTGGCCTCAGGTAGGCCAGTAATCATGACTTTTATGATCTTGTTGAATCTCTCAACAAGCCCATTGGTTTAAGGATGGTAAGGGGTCGTAAACCGGTATCTCACATGGACTCCATATACGCTGACATGAAGTTTGTGCCTCTGTCAGACACAACCTCCTTTGGAAACCCCACATGGGTAAATATCCCCATCAGACCTCTGGTCACCAACGGTGCAGTCACTGTCCTTAGAGGGATTGCCTCTGGATAGCGGGTGGCATGGTCCACCAAAACCAGGATAAACCTGTTGCCTAGGGCAGTTTTCATGTCAAGGGACCGATGACATTGATGCCCATCCTTTCAAAGGGGGTGCCAACGACGGGGAGTGGGAGCAAGGGGATCTTAAGCCTTTTCCATGTCTTCCCACTAGCCTGGCAGGTTTTGCAGGCCATACCGTAATTATGAGGCTACCTGCACTCTAGGCCAATGGAAGTGGCTGACAAGCCTGGCAAAGGTCTTGTCTTGCCCCAAATGTCCTGCCAGGGGGACGTCATGGGCCAGGCCCAGTAGGAAAGCCCGGTAACACTGGGGGACCACCAGCAATTGTGCTGCCCTAGCAGGCAGTACCTTAGGCTCACCAGAGGCTTCATCTGCTGCTTGGGCTGAGGCCTGTTGTCTCAGACCCCCAAGAGTGGGGCACTCCTTCTGCACTTGGCAGAATTCCTCCCTGGTTGGCCCGACCTCCACTTGCCAGCCAGCAAGCTCAGGCAGGTTACCCAGGTTGGCAATATCTTCCTCAGTTGTCTTAGGGGCCTCCTCCTCTGGGACCCCGTCCACCACAGTGGGAATAGCTGGGGCTTGTTTCCCGCACCCCTTGCCCTTACTCTGTGCAGCTGTCTGGGCCATTGTTCCAGGCTCCAGACGCCCTTGGCTCCCTTCCCGGGCAGCCATGGACTGTGTGGTCATGTAGACCCACACAGGCAAACCTAACATCTCCTGGTGGGATCTGAGCTCTACCTCCTTCCAGGCAGTGTGCTCAAAATCATTGCCTGACAGATAATCTGCAGGCTTGGCAGAACTCACAGCTACTTTTAGAGCACCCAAGACCCCCTCCACTCAAAGGGAACCAGAGTTACCGGTAGGTGGCTCTTGCAATTGTCAGCGACTAAGACCTGGTGGAATGTATCAGGGATGACTTGCTCTGCTGACACCAGCTGACCCCTGACAGTAGTCATACTGGCTCCTGTGTCATGCAGAGCCTCCACCTTTTGCCCATCAATGGTGACCCACTGCCCATACTTGGAAGTATTGGCAGGCATATGAGTTTTTCGCATCATTTCCTTATCTACCAGGGACTCTAGGGACACCTCTATCTATTCCCCCAAGCTAACTGGTATCATCTCTCCCATAAGCGCTATACTAGCCAACCCAGGTGTCTGCCCTCCAGTGGTGGGCTGTGCCCTCTTGGGACACTGGGAGTCACCCTTAGAGTGTCCCAACTTAAAACACTCTAAGCATTTGGGGAAGAACTTCCCTTTCTTGTTGTCACCTCCATGGGAATTGTTTTGGGGGCCTTTTGAGAACTCCTTGTTTTTAAAATTTTCTCCCCCTCTTTCTTCTGTTGGGAACCCTGACCACCTTTGTGTGTGTCCCCCCAGGTACCTTTTTGGACACTCTGGTGCAAACCCAGAGATCTGCCTCCTCAGCAAGCTTTCTAAAATCAGTCAGCTTACTGTTAACTAGGTGCTGGCACAACTCTGTAAAGCAAACACTGAACATATACTCTTTCAGGATTGTTAGAAATGGGGTTTCTGGTTGGCTAGGTATGCGCCTAAGCCAGGCAGAACCCACCCACTCTAGTCAGGGCAAGGGAGTTACACGTCCAGGACAACCCCTGCTCACCTCATTGGTAGCGTGGCACGAGCAGTCAGGTCTACCTAGAAGACAATGTGTAAAGCGTTTGCACAACACATACAGCACACATAACGCAAAATGTACACCAAAAAGTAAACACAACGCTGAGCTATGTAAAAATAAACTGTATTTCACAAAACATCATTAGACCAACATTACAAGTAAGTAATACCCTACTACCTTAGCAGTTGTCAGAACGTTACTCAAGTTACTAATACTCTGCAAGAATTCGCAGTTGTCACATTAAAACACGTAAGTACTCAGGATTCTGCAACATAAGCAGTAGTCAGGAATTACAGTAAGAATTCTATGCACTTGTCATGAATACCTCATGAAAACCCATAAAAGGAACATTAGAGAACATATCACAAGTCATAAAAAATACATATCAGCATGTCATGCCCATAAAAGGAACATCAACACATGTATGTAATGTCACCAAAGCAGGTAGGAAACCTATACACCCCCCAAAATCCACCAAGATACTTGGCTCAGGAAGCTAATATTTTCTGAAAAGCACCTGTCTTTGTGATGAAGAGGCACTCCACGTGCCTAAACGAGGGGCATAGGGGGCCCCCGGCACTCCTGTGCGCACAACGGGGGCAACGCAGTGCTCCTGGGGGAGAGGGGTGGTCGGCACCCTCTCCTTGCGATAAACAGGCTCCTTGGGGCCCGTGATTCTGGTGGGGGCCTGCCTCGGCTTCCTCACATCCTGTCCGCGGGGCGGGGGCTAGGCAAGGCCCAACAAATAATTAGGGGGCGAGAGAAAGGGGGGCTCCGTCAAGGTCTTCCTTTCCTGTTTTGTGAAGAAATGTGCGCGCTTTCAAAAAGAGAGGAGCGTCCTGCTCCTAAGGCAGAGATCTGGGGAAAGGGGCGCTCCCCGCGCCTTCCCACGAGTCCTGCTGGTGAGGTTTTTGAAGCTCGGACCCCTCCTGGGTCCCAAGAAGACACTCACCCGCACCCGATGAGCTGAGTGTGTAAGGAGGTTCCCAGGCCGCTGCAGTGATTCCTGGAGAATAGAAGGCGACTGGTGCCCCTGGGGTGCTCCAAGGAGCAGACCATGCCCCAAGGGTGCTCCAAGGAGCAGACCGTGCCCCAGGGGCACCGAATAGGAGCACGCTTGCTCCGCTTTCCGTTTTCTTGTGCCACGGGGGCACTAGGAAGATTGCGATTCTCGCGCTGAATGTTAATCAGACACCCGGATGGCGCGGTGATTCTGGGGCATAAAAAAAAGAGCTTTTCAAAGTGCTAAGGCCAAATCTATAGCCCGAGCTGTGGCGGTGATCTTCCTTGGGCACAAAGAGCTCTCCAAATAGCACTTTGCAATGCAGCAGCACTCCTTGTGCTAGAAATGAGTTTCACAGAGGTCAGGGGCCACAGCACCCTGCCTCTGGAGACAACAAGATGAGGGGCCCAGGGCTGGCGAACCCAGCGACAAGCCAGCACACAAGGGGGCTGCCAGCAGTGGCAGTTTCTCCTAGTGACCAAGCAGGGCACAGGTCAGCACAGCAGCAGACGTCCAAGGTGGTCCTGGTGAGTCCTCTCAACAGCGTCCTGTCCAGCTCCAGGTAACATTCCTGGAGTTCCAAGAATGTCCAAAGTGATGTCTAAATTGTGGGGAAAATTCCCCTGTACTTATACTAAGTTTACAGTGTGTTTTACAATTTACAATGGGGAGGAGAGGGGGTTCCAACCAGTTACAACTGGTTCTGGGAGTGCCCTTTCTCTCCTTCTGCACAGGCTCCAAACATCAGTGGGGGTAAACGACCCTATTGTGCGAGGCCCGGGCACAGCCTTTACAAATGCAGGTTTGCCCCGCCTTTCCCTTCTCTCAGCCCAGGAAGACTATACAATATGTAGATGCACCTCTGTAACACTTCCACCCTCCCTGTGTTCAGGCTGTCTGAAAAGTATGCACAAAGCCCCAACTGTCAGTCTGCCCAGACGTGGATAGGAGACAAGCTGCAAAACACCAGAGTCATAAGCACAGATAAATGCACACTTTCTAGAAGTGGAATTTCTGTGATAGTAATACAAAATGCACCTACACCAGTCAGCAGCATTTCTCATTACTATCACAACCATTCCAAACATGCCTATACTACCCCTCATAAATCAGACAATACCCATTACCCATAAGGCAGGGCATTTCCAATGCAATCTTATGAGAAGGCAGCACTCACAGCAGTGAGACAGCAAGTTAGGCTGTTTGTCACTACCAGGACAGGCCACGCAACCTGGCATATGTCCTGCCTTCTCCATACATGGCACCCTGTCCATAGGGCTAGCTAGAGCGAACCTTAGGGGTGACTTAGATGTAGTAAAAGGGGAGTTCTGGGCCTGGCAAGTAAATTTAAATGCCAGGTCCCTGTGGCAGAAAACTGCGCACACAGGCCCTGCTATTTCAGGCTATTTCAGTGGGTGGCGCAAGCAGCGCTATAGGCACACTAGTAGCATTTAATTGACAGGCCCTGGGTATAGGGATACCACTTTGCAAGAGACTTATAGGTAAATTAAATATTCCAATTAGGTATAAGCCAATCATACCAATTTTGTAAGGGAGAGCTCCTGCACTTTAGCACTGGTCAGCTCTCTCAGCTTCAGCTTGTTTGCCTGCTCTCTCAGTGTAGGAAAGTACCATCTTGCCTGGCATGTTACCACCATATTTCACTGTATATATATGTTGGTTTAGTCTATGTGTCACTGGGACCCTGCCAGCCAGGGCCCCAGTTCTCATAAGTATGTGCCCTGTATGTGTTCCCTGTGTGATGACTAACTGTCTCACTGAGGCTCTGCTAACCAGAACCTCAGTGGTTATGCTCTCTCTGCTTTCCAAATTTGTCACTAACAGGGTAGTGACTAAATTTACCAATTCACATTAGCATACTGGTACACCCATATAATTCCCTACTATATGGTACTGAGGTACCCAGGGTATTGGGGTTCCAGGAGATCCTTATGGGCTGCAGCATTTCTTTTGTCACCCATAGGGAGCTTTGACAATTCTTACACAGGCCTGCCAGTGCAGCCTGAGTGAAATAACGTCCACGTTATTTCACAGCCATTTACCACTGCACTTAAGTAACTTATAAGTTACCTATATGTCTGACCTTCACCTGGTGAAGGTTGGGTGCAAAGTTACTTAGTGTGTGGGCATCCTGGCACTAGCCAAGGTGCCCCCACATGGTTCAGGGCAAATTCCCCAGACTTTGTGAGTGCGGGGACACTATTACACTTGTGCACTGTATATAGGTCACTACCTATGTACAGCGTCACAATGGTAACTCCCAACATGGCCATGTAAAGTGTCTAAGATCATGACAATTCCATGATCCCCCGGGTCTCTAGCACAGAACCCGGGTACTGCCAAACTGCCTTTCCGGTGTCTTCACTGCAGCTGCTGCTGCTGCCAACCCCTCAGACAGGTTTCTGCTCTCCTGGGGTTCAGGCAGCCCTGGCCCAGGAAGGCAGAATAAAGGATTTCCTCTGAGAGATGGTGTAACACCCTCTCCCCTTGGAAATAGGTGTGAAGGCTGGGGAGGAGTAGCCTCCCCCAGCCTCTGGAAATGCTTTGATGGGCACAGGTGGTGCCCATCTCTGTATAAGCCAGTCTACACCGGTTTAGGGATCCCTCAGGCCTGTTCTGGCGCGAAACTGGACAAAGGAAAGGGGAGTTACCACTCCTCTGACCTGCACCTCCCAGGGGAGGTGCCCAGAGCTCCTCCAGTGTGTCCCAGACCTCTGCCATATTGGAAACAGAGGTGTCTGTGGCACACTGGACTGCTTTGAGTGGCCAGTGCCATCAGGTGACGTCAGAGGCTCCTTCTGATAGGATCTTACCTTACTTGGTAGCCAATCCTCCTAACCTGGTAGCCAAACCTCCTTTTCTGGCTATTTAGGGTCTCTGCTTGGGGGAATTCTTTAGATAACGAATGCAAGAGCTCATCAGAGTTCCTCTGCATCTCCCTCTTCACCTTCTACCAAAGGATTGACCGCTAACTGCTCAGGACGCCTGCAAAACCACAACAAAGTAGCAAGATGACTACTAGCAACCTTGTATCGCTTCATCCTGCCGGCTTTCTCGACTGTTTCCAGGTGGTGCATGCCCTGGGGGTAGCCTGCCTCCTCTCTGCACCAGGAGCTCTGAAGAAATCTCCCGTGGGTCAACGGAATCTTCCCCCTGCAACTGCAGGCACCAAAAGACTGTATCACTGGTCCTCTGGGTCCCCTCTCAGCACGACGAGCATGGTCCCTGGAACTGAGCAACTCTGTCCAAGTGACTCCCACAGTCCAGTGACTCTTCAGTCCAAGTTTGGTGGAGGTAAGTCCTAGCCTCCCCACGCTAGACTGAATTGCTGGGTACTGCATGATTTACAGCTGCTCCGGCTCCTGTGCACTCTTCCAGGATTTCCTTCATGCACAGCCAAGCCTGGGTCCCTGACACTCTAACCTGCAGTGCACAACCTTCTGAGTTGTCCTCCGGCATTGGGGGACTCCCTTTTGTGACTTCGCATGGACTCCAGTTCACTCTTCTTCCAAGTGCCTGTTCAGGTACTTCTGCAGGTGCTGCATGCTTCTGTGAGGGCTCCCTAAGTTGCTGGGCACCCCCTCTGTCACCTCCTCCAGTGGCAACATCCTGGTCCCTCCTGGGCCTCAGCAGCACCCAAAAACCTCTACTGCAACCCTTGCAGCTAGCAAGGCTTGTTTGCGGTCTTTCTGCATAGGAAGACTTCTGCAAGCTTCATCGCGACGTGGGACATCCGTCCTCCAAAGGAAAAGTTCCTAGTCCTCTTCTTTCTTGCAGAACTCCAAGCTTCTTTCTAACGGGTGGCAGCTTCCTTGCACCCTCAGCTGGCATTTCCTAGGCTCCTGCCCACCCTCGACACTGTTGCAACTATTGGACTTGGTCCCCTTGTCTTACAGGTACTCAGGTCCGGAAATCAACTGTTGTTGCATTGCTGGTGTTTGTTCTTCCTGCAGAATCCCCCTATCACGACTTCTGTGCTCTCTAAGGGTAGTAGGTGCACTTTACACCAACCTTTCAGGGTCTTGGAGTGGGCTATTTTTCTAACACTCACTGTTTTCTTACAGTCCCAGAAACCCTCTACAAGCTCACATAGGTTTGGGGTCCATTCGTGGTTCGCATTCCACTTTTGGAGTATATGGTTTGTGTTGCCCCTATACCTATGTGCTCCTATTGCAATCTACTGTAATTCTACACTGTTGTATTACTTTTCTTGCTATTACCTGCATAACTTTGGTTTGTGTACATATATCTTGTGTATATAACGTATCCTCATACTGAGGGTACTCACTGAGATACTTTTGGCATATTTTCATAAAAATAAAGTACCTTTATTTTTAGAACTTCTGTGTATTGTGTTTTCTTATGATATTGTGCATATGACACCAGTGGTATAGTAGGAGCTTTACATGTCTCCTAGTTCAGCCTAAGCTGCTTTGCCATAGCTACCTTCTATCAGCCTAAACTGCTAGAAACACCTCTTCCACACTAATAAAGGATAACTGGACCCACTACAAGCCAGGCCAGCCTCCTACACTCAGCCTCTCTCTCTGCCTTTCCTCTTCTCTGCTTCCAGGTTTAACTTTGCCATCTTTAGTTGAAATTCTCTCTCCTCCTTCCTTTTATCGGCGATCAGGCCATGGCTAGAGACACTGCTCCCTGGTTTTCTACGGGGCACAATTTCAAGGGTAACATCGCCCTCTACTAGCAAGAAATCCTCTGAGGAGCCATCCTCTTGCTCCTCCTCGTCAACATGCTCCTCTGAATGGGTTTCTGCCCAGGCTCTCAGTGCCTTTTGGTACTCTTCCTTCTTGGAGACACCCTGGGTGCGTACTCCCAACCCCTTCTATGTCTCCAGCTCGGCTAGGTCAAAATCTTCAGCTCCTGCTTGAGACCCAGCCAGAGACATGTTGAATGAGGATTTAGTTAAAAATCAGGCAGAGAATAAAATTGCAAAAAAAGATATAAAATCAAGTTGACCTTCTACTGTGGGTAGGTAGTGAACACACCCTATTGTATGTCAGTGCACAAATACAAGTCCTAGCCCACCCCTGCCACCAATGTTAGAAATGGGGTCTTTGGCTGGCAGTCAGGTTACTTCATGTCCAAGCAGTGACCCTCACTCTAGTCATGGCAAGTCACACACAATCCAAATTATCCTGTGCCCACCCTCTGGTAGCTTAGCACTGAGCAGTCAGACGTAACTTAGAAGGTAATGTGTAAAGTATTTGTGCAATAAAACATACAATAACACAGTATAACACCACAAAAATACACCACATAGTGTTTAGAAAAATGTATATTTATGTGGTTAAATGCAAGTCAAAACGATTAAGAACACTTTGAGTCATCATTGTAGGAAATGATAAAAGAAGCTGTTAGTCTTTAAAAAGAAACAAATGTCTCTTGCAAGCACAAAGTACCTGGTTTTCGTTCAAATTCTCCGCAAGGAGCCTCAGAGGAGGAGATGCTTGGAAAACAAGGAGGTGTGTGTCAATTTTTATGGCGCACAGAGATGATGCGTTGTTGAGTTTTTACTCAGGGAATTCTTTGGGTCGATTTCCGGCGCACTGACCTGAACTCTCTTCGGGTTGCGGGGTTGTCAGAGGCCCCAGGGTCGATGTGTTGAAATCCTGGGTGTGCAGGACGAAGTCACAGGAGCTGCGTCGATCCGGAGGGTGATGCATGGAAATTTCTGACGCGCATCTGGCACTTGCGTCGATTCCTCTCAGGAAGTCGGGCTACGTTGTTCCAGCTCGGCTTCTCGTCGATTCTGTGTGGCGTCCGTCGAAGTTCTGGTCACAACACTGACGCTGCGTCAATCTCCACTTCGGGGAGCTGGGCTGCATCGCTCTGGTTCAGCGTGCAGTGATTTTCTCAACGCGATGCAGTCTGTGGGCCGTTTCTTGCAGTCTGTGCATCAAATGTTCGCCGCACAAGGAGTTCTTTTGCAGGATGAAGTGTCTTTGGTCCTGAGACTTCAAGGAACAGGAGGCAAGCTCTATCCAAGCCCTTGGAGAGCACTTCTCAGCAGAGCCAGAGGTCAGCAAGGCAGCAGGGAAACAGCAGGGCAGCAGTCCTTTGCAGAAAAGCAGTCAGGTGAGTCCTTTGGGCAGCCAGGCAGTTCCTCTTGGCAGGTTGCAGATTCTGGTTCAGGGATTCTTCTCCAGGGATATCTTGTCCATAAGTGTCTGAGTTGGTAGGGTCAGAGACCCTTCTTAAATACCCAAATGTGCCTTTGAAGTGGGGGGGGGAATTCAAAGAGTGGCTTAGAAGTGCACAAGGTCCCCTTTAAGTTCCATCCTGTCTGCCAGGGGCCCAGTAGAGGGTGTGGCAGTCCTTTGTGTGAAGGCAAGCTACTGTCCTTTGACATGTAAGTGTCAGGACCTCAGCCCTTCCAGACCAGAAGACCAATACAATATGTAGATGTGTGCAAGTGTTACTGAGCATCCTGTGTTTGGGGTGTGTCTGAGTGAATTCACAAGGGAGCTGTCAACTAAACCTAGCCAGCCGTGGATTGTAAGGCACAGAAGGATTTAAGAGCAGAAAAATGCGCACTTTCTAAAAGTGGCATTTGTCAAACAGTAATATTAAAACCAACTTCACCAGTCAGCAGGGTTTTGTACTACCATTCTGGCCATACAAGATATGACCTCGTAACTCCTTTCAGATCAAAATCTACCACTCAAACAGTATATGAGGGTAGCCCTAATGTGAGCCTATGAAAGGAGCAGGAGAAAGAAGCAGTGTAAAATGAATTTCAGGATTTTTACACTACCGGGACATAGATATTACATAGATACATGTCCAGCCTTTTATCTACGTAGCACCCTCCCTTATGGGTTACCTAGGGCATACCTCAGGGGTAACTTATATGCAGAAAAAGAGGAGTTTAAGGCTTGGCAAGTACTTTTAAATGCCAAGTCGAAGTGGCAGTAATACTGTGATACAAATTTGGCGCAGTGCCGCGCTCTGTTATTTTCTAGTAAATCTGGTCCAAAGTACTTATTTAGTAATGTCAGTATGAGCTGCAGTATTTTTACCAGTAAACAACTACTTACTAAATAGGATTTCATAGCTAACCCAAAGAATCTATCCAGAAAGTGTACTTCCATGATTTAAAAATAAAAAAGTCACAAAATTGAATAATACAAAAATCTAATAATGGTGGGAAAGCTATAAAAGTATCAGGAAAACAATGATTAAAGGAAGAAGAAGTGAACTGCAGGAGGAACAGGGTGGTTAATAATGGCTCAGTAAGGAAAAAGGGAATAACAAAAAAGACAGTAGTATGAAGGTTAATGAAAGTAAATGGAGTATAGAAGGAAAGAAAAAAGAGCAAGAAAAGAGTAAGAAAAAAGGGAATAACAAAAAAGACCTTAGTAGGTAGGTTAATGAAACTAAATGAAGTATAGAAGGAAACACAAAGAGGTGTTGGGATGTACAGACATTAAAGAAGATAAAGAGGATGCTTAAAGAAAGTTAGGAATAACTAAAAAAATATAAATACAGTTTCACAGAAGCTCATACTGCATATCACAATAGGTGGTACTGTTTATTGAAATCTAAGAGTAAATCAATACTTATAAATGATTTACTGGCACCAGAGGTAATGCCTTCTGTCCTGTTGGTTTTGACAGAGGATGACGTCCTTCTCCTGGGCCAACTCTTCCTTGGTGTTCAGATAAGAAGAAAAAAAAGAAAACTCTGATTACTAGTTGTGCTAGATACAAAAGCATTGAAGTTCTTGTAATAAGGATTTACAGGCAAATAAATATGTTGCTTGAGTAACACAATTCCCCCATAAAGATCATTCTTAGAAACAATTCCCTGTGATACGCATTAGTTAAAATTACAAACCACATTCCTCCTCCACTACCTTCAAATGTTTTTGCTACTGTTGCACTAAAGCTTGGCCAATCCAGGATTAGGTAACTTGCGGCACTCTCACTAGGTTCTGTTATCCAGAAACATTTGCAAACCTCATAATTTGGCAAATAAATACTTTTTCCTCACATTTTGTGATAGAAAAATCTGGAATCTGAAAAGAGACACAAATTTCCTGCCAACCAGCATTCCCCCACATCCCCTGATAAAAAATGGTATGTCACTTGTGTGGGTAGGCAGAGTGCCCGCAACAGGAAATGCCCCAAAACACACCATGGACACATCACATTTTCCCAAAGAAAGCTGACCTGTTTTTTACAACGTGCCTATCTGTGGATTTTTGCCTCTAGCTTATCTAGCACCTAGGAAAACCTAGCAAACCTGGACATTTTAAAAAACTAGACACCTAGGGGATCCCATGATGGGGTAACTTGTGGCACTCTCACCAAGGTCTGTTACCCAGAATCCTTAGCAAACCTAAAATGTGGGAAACAAAACACTTTTTCCTCACATTTCAGTGCTGAGGGGAGCCACAAGCTTCCTTCTACCCAGCATTCCCCCTCATCCCCAATAAAAATGGTACCTCACTTGTGTGGGTAGGCCTAGTGCCTGCAACAGGAAATGCCCCAAACCACTACCTGGGCAAATCTAAATCATCAATTACAAAACTACCTGTTGAGCTTTTGGTCCTGGGCTCAGCAGCCATCTAGGGAAGTCTATCAAACCCAGACATTTATGAAAACTAGACACCCGAGGGAGTCCAGGGAGGTGTGACTTGCGTGGATCCTCCTGTGTTTTCTTACCCCGAATCCTCAGCAAACCTCAAATTTTGTAAAACAATCACATTTTCCCCACATTTCTTTGTGGGATCACCATACCGGCATGAATTTCCTACCACCCAATGTTCCTTCAGTCTCCCAATAGAAATAATACCTCACCTGTGTAGGTGGGCCAAGTGCCTGTGACATGGAAGAGCCAAAAACATGTCAAAATCGAGAGGGAACCAAAGCGTGTCCAAAATGGCAGTTTGAAAAAAAAAAGTTTTTAGGAAGATAAGTGGGGCAGAATTTGTATGGATATAGATGTGACAATGCTGGGTGGTAGGAATTTTGTGAATTCCTGCAGATTCCAGAAGGTTCCATCACAGAAATGTGGGAAAAATGTGTGATTTCAAGCAAAGTTGGAGGTTTGCAGGGCATTGTGGGTAAGAAAATGGTGCAGGTGCATGTGAAGCAAACCACCCTGGACTCATGCCAGATATGTCTAGGTCTCATAGATTTTTCTAAACTGCAGCGTCCCAAAGTCCAAAAAGTGCAGCCCTTACCATTCCAAGTGGGACGATTTTGAGAGTTAACAAGCCTCATGGCCCAAATGTAAAACCAAAACCCAAAATAATCAAATGTCCTCTTGCTTGCTGTTGGGATAAGATCTTTTAGTGCATGGGGGGAGAGCCCATACTGGTTGGTAGCAACAACCCCGCTATTTTTTTTATTTTATTTCCTGGCATCGAGTAGGCTTTCTGCCCCCCGCCCCCGGTAGTGGATCGGGGGTAATTGCCCCATCTGTCCCCCAGTGGGGAGAACAATCTTGTCTCCATTTATTTGGGTTGGGGGTATGGCAATACCCCCAACTTATTTTTTTTTAAAAATTCTCCTATGGTGTCTGATGGGATTTCTGCCCCCCTTAGGGGCAGATTTGCCTTATAAAAATAGGCAGAATTGGCCAACAGTAGTGTGTCCCATGGGGAGCAACCATTGCCAAAGGGGCTGCTCCCCAAACAAAACACAAACACACACCAATCACTTGTGCTTAAGTGTTTCTTCCACCCCCCAGGGGCAGTCCGGCCTAATGGAAATAGGGCGATCTGCCCCCAAGGGGGGCAGAAATGGCCTAAAATAAATGTGCCCCTCCAGGGGAGCGACCTATCTGTAAAACACAAAAAAATATATATATATATCCCTGGTGACTAGTGATTTCTGCCCCCCTTGTGGACAGCTCGACCTAATTAAAATAGACTGATCTTCCTCCGGGGGGCAGAAATGGCCTAAAATAAATTTGGCCCCCAGGGGAGCAACCCTTGCCTAAGGGGTCCCTCCCCTTGCGTGAAATTGGTGCAAAAAAAAAAAAATCCTTCCCTCTTGTGGGCAGATTGGCGTAATTTAAATAGGCTGATCTGCCCCAGAGGGGAGCAGAAACGGCCTAAAATAAATTTGCCCTCTGTGGGGAGCGGCCCTTGTCCAAGGGGCTGCTCCCCTTATTTGTATAAGTAAAGTAAAAAAACTCCCCAGTGTCTAGTGGGCATTTCTGCAGCCCGATCGCTTAATGATCAGGCTGCAGAAATGCTCAGAAAGACATGTCGCTCTGCCCCCCCCACCCCCTGATCTCTTCTGATTGCACTAAAAGCTGAGCTTCCAGCGTGATCGGGGTGACCTCTGATGAGTTGGGGTTGGAAGGGGAAGCTATTCCCCATTCATCCCGGTCCTGGGGGGGTGGGCGGGAGTCCAATGGGGTAGTGCTAGCGCTTCCCCCATGGCCCGGTGCCAGGACGTAATGGTTACGACCGTTGAGCCCCAATGCTGTGCCACCAGACGCAACTATTCTGTCCATGGCACCCAAAGGGTTAATAATAATAATAATAATAATGATAATACCATTCATCATCATCATCATAAGGGTGCATGCATGCAGAGCATGCTTATCTCACAAGTATAACTTTTTTCTCTTTGATGCTAAACATATTTTGAAAACCCATGCTGATGTTGTGTGGATGCTGGTGTCATGTCAATGCAGGCAGCAAAGATAAAGTACTTATACAATGTGGGTGGCAACTGGCCAGATATGGGCATTGTGGTGGGCCTCCTTTCCCTTCCATGCAAGGGGGCCTCATACGTTTTGTAACGCCACAGGCCTCTGACCACAAAGTGAAGAGGAGCTAATAAACAATATATTAAAACTGGCAAAGCTTATAATGAAGCAAATTTCACTGAAAGAGATAGATAGATAGATAGATAGATAGATAGATAGATAGATAGATAGATAGATAGATAGATAGATAGATAGATAGATAGATAGATAGATAGATATGAATTTCTGAAGTTGTAAATTGTAACAATTGTGTAACAATTGTGTTTTCAGTGAATTTCGAAGCGATTTGAAACCATATTCACCCAACTTTCTCACTGAGCATTACTTTTTTATGTAGCAGAGGACTGAGCCTGTGCCCAACTCCAAGCGGGCAGACAATCCACCTATACCCCTGCTAACGCAGGTGTTTTAATAAAAAATATATTAATACATGTTTATGTATTTCGAATAATAAGTTGTGCAGAAAATAAAATGTAAGTAGAAAAATAATGCACATATTTGAAAATGTGATTACGAAGAATGGCAACCAATGTTAACGAAATGTACTAATCAATAATTAAATATTATGAAATATTGAATATATATTAGACTAATGCAGTAATATGTCATAATAAGGGCTATGTATTTTGCTTCAGCTTTATTAATTGTAGCCCTTAACTTAGTGAGTGTCTTGGCCTACTTGCCAGTCCTCATATAAAAGCTGTATTTCTAAGCAATTAATAAAATGGCTGTTCAAGAAAGTTAAACCGTAAATTTCTATTGTATTGTTTAAATGTGCTCATAACAGAAGCTATCTCATGAGAATCGACTGCTAGGAGAGGATATTTTTGCTAAGGCAACATTTTATATGTAATATGTGTGAGACTGACTTTCCCAGGACAAGAACAATGAAGATACTGACTAGAGTAGAAGCTGCAACACTATTGTTACCTGACAAGCCGGATGATAAGGACATTGCAAGACAAACCAATCAATGCCATGTGAACGGAGTAATAATAGAATTCATAGGTTTGGGATTTTAATTTTATTGGACAAAGTGTGACCATCCGATTAACTGACAAATAGGGATTTGGTGGGAGAGTTTTGACAGTTTTGACTTAACAAGAGTACACAGAGAGAAGGCAGACATTATGTCCTTGCCTTCATTCAACCCATTGCCCATTTTCTTCCTGACCAAAAGGTTACTACTTTCTTATGCGTCTTGACAAGAGACATGCTTAACTTTAATACTTTAAAACTTTGCCTTTCCTGGACTCTGATGCTGAAGCCTGATGCCTTGCTGATCGACTGATGTCCTGAGGACGAAGACTGATTCTGCTTTGCTGATCTATACTGAGCAAACCTAAACTGTGATTATTATGCATATTTTCTTTTTCTTTCTAGGGACCAACTGTGCTGTTTTGATAGAGCCATAGTTAGATGTTTTTCCAAAATTTGTGTTACTAAATTGTTTTGCATGAAGTCCAACATTCTGATGCTAATTTGATGTTAGTTAAGGATTCTCACTAATGAATTATGATAACAGGGACCACTTCTTTATGAATTTTTCTGCTAAACTTCATGTACATCATTACATTGACGCAGCTGACTTTGCTATTGATTTGCACCATAACTTCAGAATGTGTTGTAGTTCAAGCATTAGATAGCGTTTCTTCCGCTGCTTTGGACAACCAGTATTGTTTCTGTATGTGTTTCATCTGATTTTGAGATTAATCTACATGACCTTAGCATTGGTAGTATGGGGAAATAAATATTCTAAACTTTTACTAAAGGTGTAGTTATTCATGACTTGAAAGTCAAGGTGTGTGACAATTTCTGACTCCATTGATTATTGATTTTATTGATTGCTAATGATTATTGATTATTGTGTGTTTATTATTGATTATGTACTGGAGCTATGGTAAAAACATCTTAATTGCGAGTCAAAAGGTTCATCTACCTATTTGCGTCCCCTTGTAAGTTTACTTATTAAGGTCAGACGCACTAACAGAGATGGTAGTAGACTGATGGTTTGTCTCTATAAGTTCTTGCCATAGACGACCAGTACAGAGTAACAGGTATTAACAGAGATGGTAGCACACTGATAGTTTTTCTCCTTAAGAGCTTACCATAGACATCCGGAACAGAATAATAGACAAACAGACATGGTAACAGTTGATGAGCTGGTCCTTTGAGAGTTCATTATTATTGAGATTTGGATTTTGTTTTCCGATTATGATAACTGGAGAGAAAATTACGTTCCCTTGAGTCCAGAAACTACTTTCCCACATCCCAGATCCTGCTAATGGTTGTTTGAGGATGTTGCCAGCGTTCTAGTGACAGTGTGAATAAAATAGGTTGCACTTGCACAGCTTATGCAAATCGCAGGTGAATTTTGAGGTTTGTGAGGGTCTTAGGGAGTTTGCATACTCCAAATGAAGTTGTAGTAGGAGTGTGCGTACTCCTCAGTGCGAGAATAAGGACGTTGTCGAACATTATATGAGTGTGGCACTTTGTGCTCAAAAATTGTCCACGTGGTTGCTGATGTACGGACCCTGCTTGCTCTAAGACTCAGGAGTATATTGAAAAGTGTATGAGACACTTGGTCTTATGTTGTAATCTGTCTGGCTTAGTAGGTTGATCGGTGTGGTCAACAAGTCAGTGTGTGAGTTAAAGTGGGCGAGAGGAAATTTCGACTGAGATTTGGCGAGTTCTATGTGCACCAGGACAGACTCATTGCTCAGTTGAGAGAAAAACTTGCGGGTCGAATTTTGCTTGCGAATCTGGGAGGCCGAGAACGGAGTAGCTGTAAGTGCAGGAAGAGCCATCTGTGAAAAATCCATAAGGTTTCTAAAGCGATTGTGTTACCTTTCCTGTAGTAAACCAGCAGATTTGTTTTTGGATTTTGATTAGTGCTCGCAATATTTGCATTACTTTTGTGTGAATTGGAGGGAAGGGAGGACGAGCCGCAAGACTTTGTCAGCTGCAGTACGTGTGAGTGTGATGTCCTTACAGCAACGCTGGCATAGGTCGGTTAGAGAGAAGGGTCGCGCACGGATTGGCAGCCGTCTGTGAGAGGCAATTGGTTAAGAACGTAGGTGAAAGGAATCTTGGGATTAAAAGTCACTTCCTGATTTAATTTTAAATAAACAAAAAGGTCAAAAAGATGAAATTTTTCAAAGCGTTAAAAAGTGCCCTAAGGGAAGATACGTATATTACAACGAGTGTAGACGAGGCTACACCGCCACAAGGTACACAGGCATACATTGAAATGAAAGAGAAGGGTGTCGGGCCATGTCTTTGGCTAAAGCAATGGTGCAAATTGACAGAGAAAGATGGGAAGTTAGCATTTCCTACAAATGGGACATTCACTCTGAGGGTCTTGGAGCATTTATGGATGGTGCTATATGAATCAAAGCCCCTTCCGAGACCGGCACAGATTGAGGCATTAGCAATTTGGGAGCTAGTAGCCAGACAGCAACAGCAACTAAAATGTGAGAGGAGGATGAGAAAGGCAGAAGAACTCTAGCGGGGCTAGATGGGACTGTGTTCAGAAAGCATGGAGAACGGAAACTTTGCAAGGGATGAAGGCCCTCATTACAACCCTGGCGGTCGGTGATTAAGTGGCGTTAATACAGCCAACAGGCCAGCGGTAATACATGCAGGACTATGACCATGGTGGAAACAGCATAGTCAGACAGCCACTTTAACACACTGACCGCCAGGGTGGAATCAACAGGCACCACAGCGGTAACCCCCAACAGCTAGGCGGACGACAATGTTGCGCCCACTGTATTATGAGAGGCCAATCCGCCACCTTTTCTGGGGCGGTAACAACAACATCAAAAGCCTTGCGGAAATACTGCACAGAAGGGAAACGACTTACCTCTGGAGACTCAGGAAACAACCACGCCACCATGGAGCCCGAGATGCACATATTCCCAATGTTGTTTTACATCCTGCTCCACTACTAACACCAATGACGGTGAAGACAACCACTGTGAGTACTGCCGCCTAGCATACAGGGGAGGGGGGAGGAAAAAGAGAGTGACACATACACGCAACACACAACACCCCCACCCCCAACACCTGTCATGAACTGTACTCAACTTCTCACCTCTGGATGCAGGATTGGAGAAAACACCCAGTCTTCTGCAGGTTCTGGCTAATCCCAGATAGGGGTGACCCTTTCTGGGTAGCCATGGTGCCGCTTGACAGAGAACGCCAAAGCAGACCGTACCCTCCAGAAGGAGTCCCAGAGGAAAAACCCCAAGAACTGGGGAAAAAAAGATCAAACAGGAACTCCTAAAAAAGAAGAAAAAAACAGGACTTGAAAACAGGAAAAAACAAGGCAAAAATTCTCCAAAGGCGAAAACAGGAACGACGAACAGGAGCGAAGAGCACTACGAAGGGGAAGAGTTTGCAATGCAAGGTAGTGCAAGACTGAGTGGCTTATATACTGGAAAAGGGGAAGTGACATCACAGGAAATGAAAATAACACCATCTTGAATTGGGAAAAGCCCATAGAAAAGAATAGGGAAAAAGGATGTAGTATATACGAAAAAGAGCATGCTGAGAAATGAAATCAGGAAGAAGACAACATGGACACCAGCAGGAACACTAAGGAATGCAGAACACAGAAAGCAAGAAAATGAAATGAAAAAAGACAAGAAAAAAGACCGGAAAGAAGACCACCAATGACAGGGGAGAAGACAATGCCCTACAGTTGGTAAAGGCGACACAACCGGGAGCGCAAAACAAGCTTCACGGTACGCGTTGCCAAAACAGCAAGAAAACGCATGGAATGGCGCTCCGAGAATCAGCAGCGCGTTCTGACCGTGGTCGGAAAAAGAGATGCCGGGTCAAGGCGCAGCGTTACAACACCATACACACAAGCAGATGTAATAACATACCATATTCACCTAGTACCCCTCAGGAATAATGCAAGGACAACTACTGTAGAGTAAAAAGAGTGTAATAAGATAAATTAGTAGCAAGACTTGGAACCAAATAAAAAAGTATCTACTAATGTACAAATGAAGGGACACTGCCCAGTCCTCAATGTTTGTGGGCCTCAGGGGGATGCGGAATGAGGTGGCACCTTAGCCGGAAGATGGTACATTGCCACTGGTCCTGGAGGGGGCAACATGCCCTGTGCTCTGTCCTGGGGAGTGCAAGGCCACAGTCTCTCAAGTGGGTGACTTGCCCACATGCTCTGGAGGGGGCAACATGCCCTGTGCTCTGTCCTGGGGAGTGCAAGGCCACAGTATCTCAAGTGGGTGACTTGACCACTGGTTCTGGAGGGGGCAACATGCCCTGTGATCTTCATCCTGGGGAGGATGGGGTGAGTGGAAGGCTTCTCCACTGGTTCTGGAGGGGGCATTGTGCCCTGTGATCTTCATCCTGGGGAGGATGGGGTGAGTGGAAGGCTTCTCCACTGGTTCTGGAGGGGGCATCGTGCCCAGTGAGCTTCATCCTGGGCGAGGATGGGGTGAGTGGAAGGCTTCTCCACTGGTTCTGGAGGGGGCATTGTGCCCTGTGATCTTCATCATGGAGAGGATGGGGTGAGTGGAAGACTTCTCCACTGGTTCTGGAGGGGGCATCGTGCCCAGTGAGCTTCATCCTGGGGCAGATGGGGTGAGTGGAAGGCTTCTCCACTGGTTCTGAGGGGGGCATCATGCCCTGTGATGCAGATCTTGGCGAGTGCAAGGTCACAGTCTCTCAAGTGGGTGTCATACCAACAGGATTTGCAGGGGCCAGGCCGCACAGCAGCCCATGGACGCAGGACTACACATTGTCCATCGGTGGTGACGGCTTTTCGGAGGTGGCAGTGGAGCTGGTAGTGGTGGGGGAAGGCTCAAGCCCATCCCCTGCAGCCTCAGACAGCTGCCCACTGGGGCTGCTGCTGCTGGTGGCGGTGCTGGTGGAGGTGCTGGTAGTGGTGGGCGGAGGCTCCAGACCATCCCCTGCAGCCTTGGACAGCTGCCCACTGGTGCTGCTGCTGCTGATGCTGGTGCTGGTAGCGGTGTTGGTGGTGGTGCTGGTAATATTGGGGGGAGGCTCCAGCCCATCCCCTGCAGCCTCAGACAGCTGCCCACTGGGGCAGGTGGTAGTGCTAGTGGTGGTGCTGGTGGTGGAGCTGCTGGTGGAGCTGGTAGTGGCAGGTAAGCCTCCAGCCCATCCCCTGCAGCCTCGGACGGCTGCCCACTGGTGCTGCTGCTGCTGGTGGTTCTAGTGGCGGTGTTGGTGGCGGTGCTGGTGGCGGTGCTGCTGGGGGAGCTGGTAGTGGTGGGGGGAGGCTCCAGCCCATCCCCTACAGCCATGGACAACTGCCCACTGGTGCTGCTGCTGCTGGTAGTGATGCTGGTGGTGGTGCTGCTGGTGGAGCTGGTGGTAGGGGGAGGCTCCAGCCCATCCCCTGCAGCCTCGGACGGCTGCACCACCATGGTTGGTGGTGTGGGCTCAGGCTTCGTCCCAGCACCAGGCCCCTTGCCCTTTCTGCCTGCTGGAGCAGGCCCCCTTGCCCTTCGTTTCAGCAGCTGGGGGTGACACCTTACCCTTCCTTTCAGCAGCTGGGGGTGGTACCTTCCCCTTCCTTTCAGCAGCTGGAGTGGCACCTTTCCCTTCCTTTCAGCAGCTGGGGGTGGCTCCTTGTGCTTCCTGGCAGCACCTGGGACAGGCACTTTTTCCGTGTGGCTTCCTTGTGCCCGGGATCCTTTCCCACCAGGAGTTGCTATGGACACTACTGGGCCGATGGACTGGCTGGCTGAGGTGCTTGCCTGGGTTTTACCCACCCTGGCAAGATGTGGGGAAGGAGGGGTAGGGAAGAGGTCAACGGTAGAGAGGAAAAGCTTCTTAGGGACATTGGGGCGGGAAGAGGGAGAAGGTTTGGGAGTGGAGGAAGAGGAAGTGGTTGTAGGAGATGTCTTTCTGCTGTGTTTGGGTGCAGATGCATGGGCTGGATGCTGCTGTGAGGTGGATGGCTGTTGAGTGTCTGAGTGCTTGCGTTTGTGTACTTTGGGAGGAGGGAGCACAGACACAGTGGGAGAGGACACAGGGGATGTGTGCATGGATGTGGGGGTTGTGACTGCCAGTGAGGTGTGTGCTCTGATAGGTGTGCTGGTGATGGTGGTAGCGAATGACGATGTAGTGCATGCAGGTGTGAGTAGAGACGCAAATGGGAGGGGGAGGGGGACACAGTGGAGGCAGTGGATGTTGGTATGTCTGCATCTGAATGGTGTTTGTGTGAGTGCCTGTGGGATTATGTGTGGTGCTTGTGTTTGCGTGTGCCACTCCTGTATGTTGTCCTGTATGCATGTTTGTCTTGGGATATATATGCATGAGTGCTAGGGATAGGTTGGAGTTGAGGGGAATGTGATTGGGTAGAGGAAGTTGGAAGGGGGGGGTAGAAACAGGGACAATGGCTGCCATCAGAGAGGAGGCCAGAGCATGAATTGATCTCTGTTGGGCCGCCAAGCCAGTGTGAATGCCCTTCAGAAATGCATTGGACTGTTGCATTTGGGCTGCCAGCTCCTGGATGGCATTCACAATGGTTGACTGCCCAACAAAGATGGATTGTAGGAGTTCAATAGCCTCCTCACTCAGGGCAGCAGGGCTAACTGGGGCAGGGCCTGAGGTGCCTGGGGCAAAGGAGATGCCCACCCTCCTGGGTGAGCGGGCACGGGAAACTCACTGAGGGGCTACTTGGAGGGCGATGCTGGTACGGGGGTGGCAGCTGTAGCTGGGGTGGGCACAGAGGTGTCTGCTACCAGGGTGATGTCAATGGCCTTCAAGTCCTCTCTGATCCCCAGGTACTGTCCCTCCTGCAACCGCATGTTCTCCTGCATCTTGTTCATGATCCGGCCCAGCGTATCCTGGGAATGACCAATATGATCGCCATTCGCAACACAGCACAGGGTACTGCTAACCAGGCTTATCATGGCCAACTTCTATAACTGCACACTTTGAAGGACAACTGAGAATCTGTTTTAAACATACAGTAACCACAGGCTCAAGACCTCTTATACTTGTCCTCCCACTGCTACTGAGGATATATTTACCGCCTAATACTTCTGGCATTATTTCCCATCAATACGTTTTTAGCCTTGAGAAAGTCAATATGACGAAATATGTGTCTGCTGTTTTTGGATGTACCATTGTTTAAAAGGAATAAACTTCAATCAACTACAATAACGTGTTTTTGGACTTTGAATTTTCTTCTCCACTTAGATGAATACTTCTGGACTACATTGGTGTGCCCTGGTTTACAGTGATATACTGGGAATGTTGATATGCTCCCAGGATCGCGGTGAGTGCCTCCTGGAGGGTCGGTTCCCAGGGCCTGTCCTCCCCCTGTTGCACAGCAGTCCTCCCAGCGTCCCAGTTGTCCTGTGGCACTGTCTCCTAAACCGTGTGCCCACTGCCACTGACCCCAGGTCCCTGATTGCCCTGGGTTTGTGGAGTGGCCTTGGGTCCCTGTTGTGGTGGACACACTGCTGATTGACGTGTCCTGGGAACAGAGGTATGGGCCCTCTGGGTGGGTGCTGTGGTGGTGTTTCCTGAGGGAGGAGGCTCTGTGGTGGTGTGAGAGTGTGCATGGGTAACCGACTGTCCGGAGGTCGTTGATGGGCCAGGTTGGTCATCCAGCACCAGGCGACCAGAGCTGCTGTCATCACTGTGGGCCTCTTCTGGGGGGGGGGGTGGCTGGATGTTGCTGGCACCTCTTCACCGGTGACATTGGCTGTGTTACCTGTGGGGATGTAAATGCAGTGTTATTGTTTCTGCGTGTGACATCTTGTGCATGGGTGTGTTGCCCTCTATGGTTGTTATTGCCCTGGCAGCTTTGCCTTGTGTGAGTTATTATTTGGTGGGCTAGCTGATTGTCTCTAGTGTGCATGCTTTAGTGATAGGTGTCCATGCATTGGTGGTGCATGCAGGGCTTGACATTGGGATGAGTGGGTTGTGATGTGGGGTGTGTGGGAGGTGGTGGAGTGATAGGAGTGAGGGTAAGGGTGGGGGTATGTGATGGCATGCAGGTAGAGGGCTGATAGTAGTAAAGAGTTGACTATCCAGAGACCTGTCCTCCTCCTACTCCTCCCAGGACCTCAGGATGCATGATTGCCAAGACGTGCTCCTCCCATGTTGTTAGTTGTGGGGGGTGGGGGTCCACCGCCAGTCCTCTGTACAGCCAGTTGGTGTCTTGCTGCAATGGAACACACCTTCCCCTGTTGGTTGTTCCACCTCTTCCTGATGTTGTCCCTTGTTCTGGGGTGCTGTCCCATGGCATTGACCCTGTGCACGATCCTCCGCCATAGCTCCATCTTCCTAGCAATGGATATCTGCTGCACCTGTGATCCAAATAGCTGTGGCTCTACCCGGATGATTTCCTCCACCATGACCCTTATCTCCTCCTCAGAGAACCTGGTGTGTCGTTGTGGTGCCATGATTGTAGTGTGAGTGGTGTGGGTGAGGGTGTGTAGGGTGATCTGTTGGGGTGTGTGATGTGGGGTGCGTGGGCGGTGTATAGGTAATGGTGGTGTGTTGCTGTGGTCTTGTCTGTGGTCATGGTGTCAGTCTTGTGCCAACTGTTTGTATTTGTAAGAGGTTGTGGGTAATGTGGGTGGGTGTTTTATAGTGGTGTGGGTGTGGTGTGTGTATGGGTGTCAGGTACGTGTAGTTTGAATTGTCCAATCTAATGTTTTTTTTTAAGTGTGTGTATTTTGAGTGTGGCGGTATGTACCGCAAATGGTTTACCTCCATTGAATGTCCGCCATGGTGATTTGTGGGTCATAATGTTGTGGGCGTAGTTCTGTTAGCGTAACAGTGTGGGTTTTGATACCGCCAGTTTAGCACTGACCTTTGGGCTGGAGGACCTCTGTGTGTGGCTGTGTGTCATAATATGGTACGCGGATATCCGCTGTCGCAGCGGTATGTTGGTGGCAGTCGGCATGGCTGTAAGTGGGATTTACCACCAATGTCATAATGAGGGCCCAAGTTGTTTCTGGCAATTACGCAGGAGAATGAGAAGGAAGGAAGGAAAGCTACTAGAAAAACTAGTAAAAGTCAGTCCAAAAGTAAAGAGGCTAGAAAGTCTTCAAAATAAGGGGAGGAGGAGGACTATCAGGAGTTTATTACACAGTTATTCAGAGATCGACCACTACCACATACAGTACTTGAGAGTGGTCCAAATACCAGTGTTGATCCGACAGTCCCGACACAGGCTAATGGGACAGTGAGTCCGGTGCAGGTTAATGCTAACCTGACTAAGAATGTGGTTCAAAGTGGCCTTAATGTGCCTTCCATTCCTGTAGTGCAGACCCAGGTACAACCGCCACAGGTGCAGACAATTTATCCTTATGTGCCCAGTATGGAAATGACTTCGAAAATAGGGGTGCCAACGGAACAGGTTTTTCCCAAGACCAATACTGGTTAAGACTGAGCCAACTCCGATTTTATTGCCTCAAGTGCAGCCACAGGTAATGCCAAGAATTACTCCATTGACAGGGGCACAGTCAGACATGACTCTAATGATGAGGCAGAATATGGGAGTTACTCTCCCACAGAGCGTAGGTGCCAGAACATCCCAAGATGCTATATCGCTACCTATTACTGTTGGTCCAGCGGTACCATTATTTACACAAAAGAGACCTACTGTAGGTGAGCAGGGAGCAAAGTCCCAGAACCTAATGAGGGGAGGACATAATGAAAATGCTCGGATAGTCTCTCTCGTTGGACAGACTTTTGACAGATCAAGATCATTGCTAAACCTTAATCCATTTGTTGCCCTTCCAGATACGGTGACAGGGCCAAACACTAGTCAGAGTCTAAAATTATTGACACCGCAGAATCCAAATGCAGTTGCACAGCAGCTGCCACCAGTTCAAGCAAGTAACATTTTGTTGCAAGGTTTGACAGCTCAGCAATTAGCTGCATGATTAGACAAGCTGAATACCCCTCAGAGTGCCACTAAAGGAGAGGAGCATTTGAATTATACTAGGCTAAGAATTGAAGTGGGTGAACTCATTGAGGGAACTATGGGGGTGAATAGGTTAGAATCTGTTAGAAATTGGGGTTTTTGGTTGGCAGTCAGGTTACCCTCTGTCCAAGCAAGAACCCTCACTCTAGTCAGGGTAAGTCACACACAATCCAAATTATCCTGTGCCCACCCTCTGGTAACTTGGCACGAGCAGTCAGGCTTAACTTAGAAGGCAATGTGTAAAGTATTTGTGCAATAAATCATACAATAACACCATATAGCACCACAAAAATACACCACACAGTGATTAGAAAAATATAGAATATTTATCTGGATATTTGTAATAATAATTTGTAGAAGTATCACTGAAAAGTGATATAAAGGTGGTCATTCCAACCTCGGCGGTAAAAGGCGCTTACCGCCGTGCAGAAGACCGCCATAACACCGCCGCCGCCGCGGAAAACCGCCACGGTCATTCTGACCCACAACAGGTAAACCGGCAAAATACAGACATCCACAAAAGTCCGCCACACCAAAGGCCAGCGAGAAACTGGCGATGACCAAACCTCCACCGTCACGCCAACAGAAATACGCCCATGCCATTACGACCCACGAATCCACGCGGCGGTCTTTCAACCGCGGTATTCCATTGGTGGTACACACCGCAGCGCTCAAAATACACACACCTTTACAAAACACTACCACATTGGACAATTCAAAATACACACACCTGATACACATACAAACAACACTCCCACACACCCATTACAATATAAAACACACACCCACATCACCCACAAACCCCCACTCCTAGAGATCCGTGAACACGCACAGAGAAAAGAGATCCGAGCATCCAGACGTGCAATTCACTGTCACCCAGCAATATTACCACACACTTCAAACTACACACCAATACACATCACCCCACTTAGCACCAGACAATCCACCCCACACATCACCCACACCACCCCATGGCACATCAAAGACACCCCAGGTTTTCTGAGGCTGAACTCAGGGTCATGGTGGAGGAAATTGTACGGGTAGAGCCACAGCTCTTCGGGACACAGGTGCAGCACACCACCATTGCCAGGAAGATGGAGCTATGAGCAGAATAGTGGACAGGGTCAACGCTGTGGGACAACACCCAAGAAATCGGGACGACATCAGGAAGCAGTGGAACGGCCTACTGGGGAAGGTGCGTTCCATGGTATCCAGCCACACCATATCGCGGTGCAGCGGACTGGCGGAGGACCCCAGAATTTACAACATCTTAACAACTTCATCCCCCCACCCCACCAGCATGCCAACTCATACCCCCACCCTCACCCCCAGCCCCATCACACCTACTCCTTGCAAATGTCTCACCATCACAACCCACCCATCCCAACACCAAGCCCTGCATGCGACCACAAAGCATGGACACCCATCACCTAAGCATGCCCACTGCACATACCCACCCCCCCAAACCACCGTCACAAAAGCCCCCACACAGGAATGCAAGCACAGGGGTACACGGGCACCCACCCATTGCACGCTATGGCACACACAGAAGCAATAACCTAATTTTATACCCCTGCAGGACCTGAACGCCACGTCACCTCGCAGGAGGGTCCACAAATGTCCACTCCACCCCCAGAAGAGGCCCACAGTGATGACAGCAGCTCTGTCTCCCTGGATCTAGATGACCAGCCCGGCCCATCGGGGACCTCTGGACAGTCGGTTCCCCTCAGACAGCCACAGGCCACAGCAGACCTTGCCCCCTCTGGGAACACCAGCACAGCACCCACCCAGCAGGCCCATATCTCTGTCCCCAGGACACGTCAATCAGCGGTGGGTCCACCACTACAGGGCACCCAGGTTAACCCACCACCCCAACAACAACAGGGACCTGGGGGCAGTAGTAGTGGGCACACGGTCCAGGGGACAGAGGCCCAGGGAAACAGGGGAACTGGGAGGGCTGCTGTGCGACAGGGGGGGGACAGGCCCAGGGAACCCACTCTCCACGAGGCCCTCTCCTCCATCATGGGAGCCTACCACCACTCCCAGGAGACGATGGCGAGAGTCCTGGCCAGGTTTCAGGAGATCCAGCTTCTGCAGGAGCAACAGTATATGGGGTTCAGGGAGGAACCAAGAAACATCAGTTCTGCCATGGGCACCATCGTAGTGGCTCTGAATCAGGTAGTCACCACATTGCGGGACACTGTGGCACCACAAAGGGCCCCTGTCACTAGCATGGACCAAGAACTGCCTACCACCTCCGCCGGCGCTAGTGGACAGGAGGCCCGACACAAGACCAACAGGCCACCAGAACCCCACCCCCTGCAGAAGGAGAACCACCCCGCAAGCGGGCCCTGAGATCCAGGAAGAAGACAGAGTAAGATGCCAAGACCCCCGCCAGCAAAGGATACCTCCCTGATTGTTATCCCACTGTCCCACATTGACACCCTGTCCAACCTTAAACTGCCCCTGCTCCACTTTCCACAGGCATTTGGACAATGCACCTGTGATACTGATAGTCTGGACTCTGCCGTGGACAATCCTCCACCATCACCCCTCACCGATTTGCAACCACCCACCAATTTAGAGCACTGTAATAAACACACTTATTGCACAAAACAATCTGGAGTCTGGCTGTGATTTTGTACAAATGTATTAGACATGACTGTGCCAAAATGTATATGTACATTGTGATGACAACATACCACTGTCACACAGCTGTAGTCCATGGGGAAACAAAGCAGATGTCAAGCAGTGGGGCCCACATCTCTGAAATCGGAAGGGAAAGTCACAACTCAGTTACCATACACTGGGGGAAAAGGTCAGACAGTAGAGAGGTAGTAGTCTTTAAGTAAATATACCGGTGTGGATTCTTACCTGTGTGTCATTGGAAATACTGCTGTATTACTGTGTTCCTGTTCTCTATGTCGTCCTCTTCGCCTTCCTCCTCTTCACTCTCCACAGGCTCCACAGCTGCTACAACACCACCATCTGGACCATCCTCCTGCAAAAAAGGCACCTGGCGTTGCAAAGCCAGGTTGTGAAACATACAGCAGGCCACTATGATCTGGCACACCTTCTTTGGTGAGTACATTAGGGATCCACCTGTCATATGGAGGCACCTAAACCTGGCCTTCAGGAGGCGGAAGGTCGCTCGATCACTCTCCTAGTACGCCCATGGGCCTCATTGTACCGTTCCTCTGCCCTTGTCCTGGGATTCCTCACTGGGGTCAGTAGCCATGACAGGTTGGGGTAACCAGAGTCACCAATTAGCCATACCCGGTGCCTCTGGAGTTGACCCATCACGTAAGGGATGCTGCTATTCCGCATGATGTACGCATCATGCACTGACCCAGGGAACTTGGCATTAACATGGGAGATGTACTGGTCAGCCAAACAGACCATCTGGACATTCATGGAATGATAACTCTTCCTGTTCCTGTACCCCTGTTCACTCCTGCTGGGGGGGACCAAAGCAACATGTGTCCCATCAATGGCACCAATGATGTTGGGAATATGTCCAAGGGCATAGAAATCACCCTTCACTGTAGCCAAATCCCCCACCTCAGGGAAGACGATGTAGCTCCGCATGTGTTTGAGTAGGGCAGACAACACTCTGGACAACACTTTGGAAAACATGGGCTGGGACATCCCTGATGATATGGCCACTGTTGTTTGAAATGACCCACTTGCTAGGAAATGGAGTACTGACAGAACCTGCACTAGAGGGGGGATCCCTGTGGGTTGGCGGATTGGTGACATCAGGTCTGGCTCCAGCTGGGCACACAGTTCCTGTATAGTGGCTCGGTCAAGCCTGTTTGTCAGTATGACATGTCTTTCCTCCATTGTCGACAGGTCCACCAGCGGTCTGTACACGGGAAGATTTCTCCATCTCCTCGCATGTCCCAGCAGACGGTGCCTATGAAGGACAACAGCGAGCACAGAGTCAATCAACCCACAGGTACGTTCCCACAGCTTGCACATAACACAATTCCCAATGCATTATATGGCTTGTATGAGTGCTGATGCAAGGCCTAGGTATGTGTGACGCAGTAGAAATTAAGCCATGTGGGTCCTTGAAATGGCGGCTGCCTGACCTGTGAAGTGCGACAATGGGATGTGAGGTCAATGCGCTGGCATGGCACATCGTGGCGGTAGGCGGTCGAAGACCGAGGCGCAAAGCAGCATTGGTTAACATTGAACCCTATGGGTCTCAGGAGCCAATGACGATGTGCGCCGGCGGTCGCGGTACGCACCGCTGCGGGCGTGACCGCCATTTTCGTACTGCTTAATCAATTGATACCTGATCTTCCACAGGAAAGGACCTGCACTGCAAGTGCTGCTGTGACCTCGGTCTGGAAGAGACAATGGCTCATGCGACTGGGGAAAGGGCCCCTGCCTTCACTGCTCAGGAATTGGAGAAACTCGTGGATGGGGTCCTTCCCCAGTATGCGCTACTCTACGGTCCTCCAGACCAACAGGTAAGTACACTGGGACCATGCTTTGTGGGCAATGCCTGTGTTGAGTGGGGTGGATGAAAGATGGTGGGGAGGGGAGCGATAGAGGCATGCATCAAACGACAGATGAGAGCATGTGCCACATGGCAAGGGTGGGGATGGGGGGCCACTCACATCGAGCATGCAGAAGGTGATGATTATTCTTCTCTCCCTGTACATGTCACATAGGTCAGCGCCCACCATAAAATCGATATTTGGCGTGCCATCGCCAAGGGCGTCCGGACCCTGGGGGTCCACCAGAGATGGGGCACCCACTGCCGGAAGAGATGGGAGGACATCCGCCGCTGGAGCAGGAAGACGGCGGAGGCTCAGCTGGGGATGGCCTCCCAACGTGGGAGGGGTGCCAGTCGTACTTTGACCCCCCTGATGTCCCGGATCCTGGCGGTGGCCTACCCCGATTTGGATGGGCGCGTGAGGACATCACAGCAGACACAAGGGGGTGAGTACACTCAAATCCTGGTGACTTTGCGCGCAGTGGAGGTGTCTGGGTGGGGGAGGAGGGCTGTGGGTATCCCTAGGCCAGGGCGATATCTGTAGGCTAGGCCCCTCCGTAAGGCATGGGCCTGTGCCCCCGCCCCCCACCTC
Source organism: Pleurodeles waltl (assembly GCF_031143425.1). Taxonomy (NCBI): domain Eukaryota; kingdom Metazoa; phylum Chordata; class Amphibia; order Caudata; family Salamandridae; genus Pleurodeles; species Pleurodeles waltl. The sequence goes on from NC_090446.1 coordinate 1,423,790,398, forward strand.
TGTAGGGTGCCAAGTACAGCTATTCATTGCCCTGTGTCATGTATGTGTGCAAATGTCGCCCATAGGCTTGTAGGCCATGTCCCACGGATTGCGTAGTCGACCCCAAGTGCGCGGCGTAGTGCAGGGGGCTTCTGTGTCTGTCCTATCCGCCAACGGTGTCGCCAATGCATGCACTCAACATTTCTTTATTTTTCCCCACCCCCCTTTTTTGTTGTCTTCCTGTTCATTCGTGCATTAGCATCATCAGGCGGAGGAGAAGTGGAATCGGAGCACGAGGGAGCTGCATCTCACATGGTCATGGCGGGCCATGCAACGGAACCAGAATTCACCAGTGAGACGGAGGGCGAGGGGGGCTCCACAGTGGGGACTTGTGCGGAGTTCAGTGACAGCGGCTCGTCCTCTGAAGGGAGCTCCCTTGTGGTGGCGGCAACATCTGTGCCCCCCGCAACAACAGGTACAGCCGCCACCCAGCGCACCAGCACTGCCCTCCCAGCAGCCCCTCAGTGTTTGCCCCGTGCGCGCTCACCCAGGAAGGTGGGCATCTCCTTCGCCCCAGGCACCTCAGGCCCTGCCCCTGTCACCCCTGCTGCCCTCAGTGAGGAGGTCATTGACCTCCTGAGGAATCTCACTATTGGGCAGTCTACCATTTTGAATGCCATCCAGGGTGTAGAAAGGGAGGTGCACCAGAGTAATGCATTCCTGGAGAGCATTCATTCTGGTCAGGCTGCCCTTCAGCGATCCTTCAACACTCTAGCCTCAGCACTGATGGCAGCCATTGTCCCTGTCTCTAGCCTCCCCCTCCAACTTCCTCCACCCATACCCAATCCCCTGTACCTCTGCCTATCCCAGACACACCATCAGACCAGCCTGCACACACCTCAACACCCAAGGGAAGCTCAGCCAGACATAAGCACCACACATCACACAAGCATTCACACAAGCAACATCCACATGCAGATATACCAACACCCACTGCCTCCACTGTGTCCCCCTCCTCCTCGTCTCCCTCCTCCCTCCCTGTGACGTCTCCACTCACACCTGCATGCACAACATCTTCAGCCACTATGTCCATCACCAGCACACCCACCAGAACCCCCGCACACGTGCAGTCACCACCCCCACTACCATTCACATGTCCCCTGTGTCCTCTCCCAGTGTGTCTGTCACCCCCTCTTCCAAGCTACACAAATGCAGGCAGCCACCCACCCAACAGCCATCCACCTCACGACAGCCTCCAGCCCAAGCACCTGCACCCAAAGACACCAGACTTCAAACTCCTACAACCACAACCTCTTCCTCCACTCCCATACCTACTACACCAACCCGTCCCTCTCTTCCTAAAATTCTTTTCCTATCAAAACTTGACCTCTTTCCAACAACTCCCCCACCCCGTCCATCTCATAGGACTCCAGTCAGCAACTCAGCCACCACAAATGCGGGCCCTGTGAAGACAGTCTGCCATGGACTGTGGAGTCCCCCACCCTCAAGGGCAACCAGTTCAGTAGGGAGCCAAGGCACGGCCAGCCCACCCCGCAAAAACATGCAAAGATTGTCAGTGGCCGGCGCGAGAGGCCTAAAACACGAGGGACCAAAATCCCTACCATGGCTCCAGCAGGGAGTGTGGTGCCAGCTGCCACACCGCCAAAGGTGGGGAAGGGCCACAAGCGAACAGGGAAGGCTGGGAAGGGCAGCACGCCCGACAAGACTGACAGCAGCCCAGCTGTGCAGGAGGGCCCCGCAAGCCCCATCCCAGGTGGGCAGGGGGACACCAACAGGCCCGGTACTGCATCCCAGGAGGGCCCCACCAGCCCCATCCCAGATGGGCAGGAAGGCGCAGCCAGCCACAGGTCAGGTGGCGAATGACCTCCACGCCATTGGCGGATCCGCTGAACTGGGCACTCATCCGAAGCACCGCTGAACTGGGCACCGCCGTCTCAAGCACCGCTGAACTGGGCACCGCCGTCTCAAGCACCGCTGGACTGGGCACCGCCGCCTCAAGCACCGCTGAACTGGGCCCTTCATCTCAAGCACCGCTGAACTGGGCCCTTCATCTCAAGCACCGCTGAACTGGGCACCGTCATCTCAAGCACCGCTGAACTGGGCACTGCCGTCTCAAGCACCGCTGAACTGGGCCCTTCATCTCAAGCACCGCTGAACTGGGCACTGCCATCTCAAGCACCGCTGAACTGGGCCCTTCATCTCAAGCACTGCTGAACTGGGCCCTTCATCTCAAGCACCGCTGAACTGGGCACCGCCGTCTCAAGCACCGCTGAACTGGGCACCGGCGTCTCAAGCACCGCTGAACTGGGCCCTTCATCTCAAGCACCGCTGAACTGGGCCCTTCATCTCAAGCCCCGCTGAACTGGGCACCGCCGTCTCAAGCACCGCTGAACTGGGCACCGCTGTCTCAAGCACCTCTGAACTGGGCCCTTCATCTCAAGCACCGCTGAACTGGGCCCTTCATCTAAAGCACCGCTGAACTGGGCACCCCCGTCTCAAGCACCGCTGAACTGGGCACCGCCGTCTCAAGCACCGCTGAACTGGGCCCTTCATCTCAAGCACCGCTGAACTGGGCACCGCCGTCTCAAGCACCGCTGAACTGGGCACCGCCGTCTCAAGCACCGCTGAACTAGGCCCTTCATCTCAAGCACCGCTGAACTGGGCCCTTCATCTCAAGCACCGCTGAACTGGGCCCTTCATCTCAAGCACCGCTGAACTGGGCCCTTCATCTCAAGCACCGCTGAACTGGGCACCGCCGTCTCAAGCACCGCTGAACTGGGCCCTTCATCTCAAGCACCGCTGAACTGTGCACCGCCGTCTCAAGCACCGCTGAATTGGGCACCGCCGTCTCAAGCACCGCTGAACTGGGCCCTTCATCTCAAGCACCGCTGAACTGGGCCCTTCATCTCAAGCACCACTGAACTGGGCACCGCAGTCTCAAGCACCGCTGAACTATGCCCTTCATCTCAAGCACCGCTGAACTGGGCCCTTCATCTCAAGCACTGCTGAACTGGGCCCTTCATCTCAAGCACAGCTGAACTGGGCACCGCCGTCTCAAGCACCGCTGAACTGGGCCCTTCATCTCAAGCACCGCTGAACTGGGCACCGCCATCTCAAGCACCGATGGCCCATTGGCGGAAGGGGCAGGCCCGCAACTGTGTCGGGCAGGGCTGCACGAAGCACTCTGGGCACCAGTCCCCTTCCAGTACCAATGGAGACTGTTATCCACTTGTGAGACTGTGGCTTTGCACTCCCCAGGATGGAACAGTTGGCAAACCACCCACTGTAGAGACTTGAAAGACTGTGGCTTTGCACTCCCCAGGATGGAACAGTGGGCAAACCACCCACTGTAGAGACTTGAAAGACTGTGGCTTTGCACTCCCCAGGATGGAACAGTGGGCAAACCACCCACTGTAGAGACTTGAAAGACTGTGGCTTTCACTCCCCAGGATTGAACAATGGCCAAGCTACCCACTGTAGAGACTTGAGAGACTGTGGCTTTGCACTCCCCAGGATGGAACAGTGGGCAAACCACCCACTGTAGAGACTTGAGAGACTGTGGCTTTGCACTCACCAGGATTGAACAGTGGGCAAACCACCCACTTGTGAGACTTGAGAGACTGTGGCTTTGCACTCCCCAGGATGGAACAGTGGCCATGGAGGCCCCTCGTGGATCTGGCATCGTGGACTCATCTGGCTGAGGTGCCCCCCCTTCCTTTCCCCCTGAGGTGCCTGTAGTTTTCCTATCTGATGCCCCTGCAGTGTTCTCTCTGTTGGAGTCAGGTATCCTGTGTGGGCTTTGCCCATGTGATTTGGGCCCAGTGGGGAGGTCATTGACCTCCTGAGGAATCTCACTATTGGGCAGTCTACCATTTTGAATGCCATCCAGGGTGTAGAAAGGGAGGTGCACCAGAGTAATGCATTCCTGGAGGGCATTCATTCTGGTCAGGCTGCCCTTCAGCGATCCTTCAACACTCTAGCCTCAGCACTGACGGCAGCCATTGTCCCTGTCTCTAGCCTCCCCCCTCCAACTTCCTCCACCCATACCCAATCCCCTGTACCTCTGCCTATCCCAGACACACCATCAGACCAGCCTGCACACACCTCAACACCCAAGGGAAGCTCAGCCAGACATAAACACCACACATCACACAAGCATTCACACAAGCAACATCCACATGCAGATATACCAACACCCACTGCCTCCACTGTGTCCCCCTCCTCCTCGTCTCCCTCCTCCCTCCCTGTGACGTCTCCACTCACACCTGCATGCACAACATCTTCAGCCACTATGTCCATCACCAGCACACCCACCAGAACCCCCGCACATGTGCAGTCACCACCCCCACTACCATTCACATGTCCCCTGTGTCCTCTCCCATTGTGTCTGTCACCCCCTCTTCCAAGCTACACAAATGCAGGCAGCCACCCACCCAACAGCCATCCACCTCACGACAGCCTCCAGCCCAAGCACCTGCACCCAAAGACACCAGACTTCAAACTCCTACAACCACAACCTCTTCCTCCACTCCCATACCTACTACACCAACCCGTCCCTCTCTTCCTAAAATTCTTTTCCTATCAAAACTTGACCTCTTTCCAACAACTCCCCCACCCCGTCCATCTTATAGGACTCCAGTCAGCAACTCAGCCACCACAAATGCGGGCCCTGTGAAGACAGTCTTCCATGGACTGTGGAGTCCCCCACCCTCAAGGGCAGCCAGTTCAGTAGGGAGCCAAGGCACGGACAGCCCACCCCGCAAAAACATGCGAAGATTGTCAGTGGCCGGCGCGAGAGGCCTAAAACACGAGGGACCAAAATCCCTACCATGGCTCCAGCAGGGAGTGTGGTGGCAGCTGCCACACCGCCAAAGGTGGGGAAGGGCCACAAGCGAACAGGGAAGGCTGGGAAGGGCAGCACGCCCGACAAGACTGCCAGCAGCCCAGCTGTGCAGGAGGGCCCCGCAAGCCCCATCCCAGGTGGGCAGGAGGACACCAACAGGCCCGGTACTGCATCCCAGGAGTGCCCCACCAGCCCCATCCCAGGTGGGCAGGAAGGCGCAGCCAGCCACAGGTCAGGTGGCGAATGACCTCCACGCCATTGGCGGATCCGCTGAACTGGGCACTCATCCGAAGCACCGCTGAACTGGGCACCGCCGTCTCAAGCACCGCTGAACTGGGCACCGCCGTCTCAAGCACCGCTGGACTGGGCACCGCCGTCTCAAGCACCGCTGAACTGGGCCCTTCATCTCAAGCACCGCTGAACTGGGCCCTTCATCTCAAGCACCGCTGAACTGGGCACCGTCATCTCAAGCACCGCTGAACTGGGCACCGCCGTCTCAAGCACCGCTGAACTGGGCCCTTCATCTCAAGCACCACTGAACTGGGCACCGCCATCTCAAGCACCGCTGAACTGAGCCCTTCATCTCAAGCACCGCTGAACTGGGCCCTTCATCTCAAGCACCGCTGAACTGGGCACCGCCGTCTCAAGCACCGCTGAATTGGGCACCGGCGTCTCAAGCACCGCTGAACTGGGCCCTTCATCTCAAGCACCGCTGAACTGGGCCCTTCATCTCAAGCCCCGCTGAACTGGGCACCACCGTCTCAAGCACCGCTGAACTGGGCACCGCTGTCTCAAGCACCGCTGAACTGGGCCCTTCATCTCAAGCACGCTGAACTGGGCCCTTCATCTAAAGCACCGCTGAACTGGGCACCGCCGTCTCAAGCACCGCTGAACTGGGCACCGCTGTCTCAAGCACCGCTGAACTGGGCCCTTCATCTCAAGCACTGCTGAACTGGGCCCTTCATCTAAAGCACCGCTGAACTGGGCACCGCCGTCTCAAGCACCGCTGAACTGGGCACCGCCGTCTCAAGCACCGCTGAACTGGGCACCGCCGTCTCAAGCACCGCTGAACTAGGCCCTTCATCTCAAGCACCGCTGAACTGGGCCCTTCATCTCAAGCACCGCTGAACTGGGCCCTTCATCTCAAGCACCGCTGAACTGGGCCCTTCATCTCAAGCACCGCTGAACTGGGCACCGCCGTCTCAAGCACCGCTGAACTGGGCCCTTCATCTCAAGCACCGCTGAACTGGGCACCGCCGTCTCAAGCACCGCTGAATTGGGCACCGCCGTCTCAAGCACCGCTGAACTGGGCCCTTCATCTCAAGCACCGCTGAACTGGGCCCTTCATCTCAAGCACCGCTGAACTGGGCACCGCAGTCTCAAGCACCGCTGAACTATGCCCTTCATCTCAAGCACCGCTGAACTGGGCCCTTCATCTCAAGCACTGCTGAACTGGGCCCTTCATCTCAAGCACAGCTGAACTGGGCACCGCCGTCTCAAGCACCGATGGCCCATTGGCGGAAGGGGCAGGCCCGCAACTGTGTCGGGCAGGGCTGCACGAAGCACTCTGGGCACCAGTCCCCTTCCAGTACCAATGGAGACTGTTATCCACTTGTGAGACTGTGGCTTTGCACTCCCCAGGATGGAACAGTTTGCAAACCACCCACTGTAGAGACTTGAAAGACTGTGGCTTTGCACTCCCCAGGATGGAACAGTGGGCAAACCACCCACTGTAGAGACTTGAAAGACTGTGGCTTTGCACTCCCCAGGATGGAACAGTGGGCAAACCACCCACTGTAGAGACTTGAAAGACTGTGGCTTTCACTCCCCAGGATTGAACAATGGGCAAGCCACCCACTGTAGAGACTTGAGAGACTGTGGCTTTGCACTCCCCAGGATGGAACAGTGGGCAAACCACCCACTGAAGAGACTTGAGAGACTGTGGCTTTGCACTCACCAGGATTGAACAGTGGGCAAACCACCCACTTGTGAGACTTGAGAGACTGTGGCTTTGCACTCCCCAGGATGGAACAGTGGCCATGGAGGCCCCTCGTGGATCTGGCATCGTGGACTCATCTGGCTGAGGTGCCCCCCCTTCCTTTCCCCCTGAGGTGCCTGTAGTTTTCCTATCTGATGCCCCTGCAGTGTTCTCTCCGTTGGAGTCAGGTATCCTGTGTGGGCTTTGCCCATGTGATTTGGGCCCAGTGGTCCACGGACAATGCCTGCTACAAATATCGGACTTGACAATTTATGTATATAAAAGTTTTAGATTTGTGATATATTTTTAAGCCAGTAATACAATATATTCCAATGTTTATAATCATTTCCTTTTGTCTTTGCATTCTTCCGGTGGGTTTTGGGGGGGTAACTGTGATGAATTGCTATGCATTGATGTGTGTGTTGTAGTGGGTGGGGGTGGGGGTGGGTGTGTCGCGTATGTGTGTCCCCGTAATTGTTTGCTTCCCCCCTCCCCTGTGTCGTAGGTGCAGTACTCACCGTTGTCTTCTGCGCCGGCGTTCGTGCTCCTGGTAGAGGAGCAGGAAGACAATCGCTGGGAGGATGTGGAGTTCGGGTTCCATGCTGTCCAGATTCCTCGTGGGGTGTATGGAGGTGAGCGTTTTCCGTTTGAAATGGCTGTTTCCGCCATGTTTTTATCGGCAGGGCTACCGCCCCGGAAAAGGTGGCGGATTGGTGGGTTGTGATAGGGTGTGCGGTACATTGACTCCCGCCTGTCTGTTGGCAGTGACCGCCGCGCTGTTTGTTTGTCCCGCCGTGGCAGGCGGTGTGTTGAAGTGGCGGTCTCTGTTGGCGGTTTCCGCCAGGGTCGGAATTCAATTTTTTTAACCGCCAGCCTGTCAACGGTTTTGCCGCCGCTTTAACACCGACCGCCAGGGTTGGAATGACCCCCAAAGTGTCTTAAGTCTTTAAAAAGCAAACAAAGTCTCTTTCAAGCACAAAGTACCTGGTTTGGAGTGGAAAATCTACGCAGAAGGCCAAAGAGGAGGAGATGCATGGAAAAATGGTGTGTGCGTCGGTTTCGCCCCTTCACACACAGGCTTGCGTCGTTATTTTTCACGAGGGGAGACGTGCATCGTTCTGCGGGAAGAAAAATGGTGCGTGCTTCGATTTCGCCTCTTCACACACGGGCTTGCGTTGTTATTTTTCACTCGGGGAAGACGTGCATTGTTTTCCGGCACACGGCCGACTCCTTCTATGGTTCGCTGGAGTACCAGATGTCCCAGGGTCTGTGTGTGGATTCCTCGGCTTGTTATCCAGCTGTGCATCGTTCCGGGAGGCTGTGCGTGAAATTTTCTTTCTCACGGCAGCCGTCACATCAGTTTCCTCTCCGGAAGCCGGGGCGGCGTTGTCCATGCGAGGCCGTGCGTCGAAGTTCCGGTCACCCCGTAGGCGTCGCGTTGGGCAGCGTTGGCGTGCAGCAATTTTCACACCGCGGAGCAAGCTGTGCATCAAATTATTTGGCGCACAAGGAGTCCAAATGAAAAAGAGAAGTCTTTTTGGTCCTGAGACCTCAGGGAACAGGAGGCAAGCTCTATCCAAGCCCTTGGAGAGAACTTTGACAGCCAGACAAGAGTTCAGCAAGGCAGCAGGCCAACAGCAAGGCAGCAGTCCTTTGTAGAAAGCAGACAGGTGAGGCCTTTGAGCAGTCAGGCAGTTCTTCTTGGCAGGATGCAGGTTCTGGTTCAGGTTTCTTCTCCAGCAAGTGTCTGAGGTGGTAGGGCAGAGGCCCTGTTTTATACCCAAATGTGCTTTTGAAGTAGGGGAGACTTCAAAGAGTGGTTTAGAAGTGCACCAGGTCCCCTTTCAGTTCAATCCTGTCTGCCAGGGTCCCAGTAGGGGGTGTGGCAGTCCTTTGTGTCAGAGCAGGCCCTCCACCCTTCCAGCCCAGGAAGACCCAGTCAAAATGCAGATGTATGCAAGTGAGGCTGAGTACCGTGTTTGGGGTGTGTCTGAGTGAATGCACAAGGAGCTGTCAACTAAACCTAGCCAGACGTGGATTGTAAGGCACAGAAAGATTTAAGTGCAGAGAAATGCTCACTTTCTAAAAGTGGCATTTCTAAAATAGTAATATTAAATCCAACTTCACCAGTCAGCAGGATTTTGTATTACCATTCTGGGCATACTAAATATGACCTTCCTACTCCCTTCAGATCAGCAGCTGCCACTTCAACAATGTATGAGGGCAGCCCCAATGTTAGCCTATGAACAGAGCAGGCCTCACAGTAGTGTAAAAATGAATTTAGGAGTTTTACACTACCAGGACATGTAAACTACACAGGTACATGTCCCGCCTTTTACCCACACAACACCCTGCTCTAGGGGTTACCTAGGGCACACATTAGGGGTGACTTATGTGTAGAAAAGGGGGAGCTTTAGACTTGGCAAGTACTTTTAAATGCCAAGTCGAAGTGGCAGTGAAACTGCACACACAGGCCTTGCCATGGCAGGCCTGAGACAAGGTAAAGGGGCTAATTGAGTGGGTGGCACAACCATTGCTGCAGGCCCACTAGTAGCATTTAATCTACAGGCCCTAGGCACATACAGTGCACATTACTAGGGACTTATAAGTATATTAAATAGTCCAATTGGGTATGATCCAAGTTACCATGTTTAAAGGGAGAGAGCATATGCACTTTAGCACTCATTAGCAGTGGTAAAGTGTGCAGAGTCTAAAAGCCAGCCAAAACAGAGTCCAAAAAGTGGAGGGAGGCAGGCAAAAAGTTAGGGGTGACCACCCTAAGGCATGTCAGGTATAACAGAATCCTACACAGATGCAGAGTTAAGATACTTGTGCCCAAAGATTACGAGAGAAGTGAGCAATGTGCATCAGAAATTAGCAGATTTGGCAGAGAAATATGGCATAGAAATACAGAAAACAAAGCATTTGAAAAGGAGTTACAGATTATATTTTGAAGCTAAAGATTTTGAACACACAAGATCAGCCGGAATGAAGACACACCTTAAAGACTTGCTTCAAAGTGCTCAGACTGGGGGGCATTAGACAAATGGGAAGGCAGATGGGTAAAGAAAAGAGACAAGAGAAAAAGGGATTATTTGGATCTGACTGAAAATGTGCAGCAGGATAAAGATCCAGTAAAGATTTTACCAATGAGAGAGGTTCCAGGGGAAAATTCTGTTCATGTCCAGTGGAGCAGAAGTGTCATTCTGACATTTACAAATGATTATCCAAAATTGAGAGAGCACACAGAGGGGGCCATTACAACCCTGGCGGACGGTGTTAAAGGTGCGGTAATATCGCAAACAGGCCGGCGGACAAAAAAAGGGAATTATGACCCTGGCGGAAACCGCCAACAAAGACAGCCACTTTAACACACCGCACGCCACAGCAGTACAGACAAGCAGCGCGGCGGTCACCGCCAACAGACAGGCGGAAGATAATGTACCGCCCATAGTATTACAACCCGCCAATCTGCCACCTTTTTCCGGGGCGGATTCACTGTGGATAAAAACACGGCGGAAATAGTTGCTGCAATGGGAAAAAGCTCACCTTAACACATCCCAAGAGAAACGAGGACTCCATGGAGCCGGAACTCCAAATACTTCCGACAGGTGCTGTCAGTTCTCCATTTCCTTGCAAGTGGGTCATTCCAGACAACAGTGGCCATGGCATCAGGGATGTCCCAGCCTATGTTTTCCAACGTTTTGTCCAGAGTGTTGTCTGCCCTGCTGAAACACGTAAGGAGATACATCATTTTCCCTGCACTGGAAGATTTGGCTACAGTGAAAGGTGACTTCTATGCCCTTGGACATATCCCCAACGTCAAAGGTGCCATTGATGGCACCCATGTAGCTCTGGTCCCCCCCAACTGGAGTGAACAGGTGTACAGGAACAGGAACAGTTATCATTCGATGAATGTTCAGATGGTCTGTTTGGCAGACCATTACATCTCGCAGGTAAATGCTATGTTCCCTGGCTCAGTGCATGAAGCCTACATCCTGCGGAATAGCAGCATCCCTGATATGATGGGTCAACTCCAGAGGCACCGTGTGTGGCTATTGGGGGACTCTGGTTACCCCAACATGTCATGGCTATTGACCCCAGTGAGGAATCCCAGGACCAGGGCAGAGGAACGCTACAATGAGGCCCATGGTCGGACTAGGAGGGTGATCGAACGCACCTTCGGGCTCCTGAAGGCCAGGTTCAGTTGCCTCCATATGACAGGTGGTTCCATATTCTACTCACCGACGAAGGTGTGCCAGATCATCATCGCCTGCTCGATGCTTCATAATTTGGCTTTGCGACGCCGGGTGCCTTTTCTGCAGGAGGATGGTCCAGATGACGGTGTTGTGGCAGCTGTGGAGCCTGTGGACAGTGATGAGGAGGAAGCTGAGGAAGAAGACAACGACAACAGGGAGTCAGTCATACAGCAATATTTCCAGTGAGACACAGGTGAGAACATTTTCAGTTTTACCATTACATTAACTTTCACACATCTACTTCTATCCTGTCTGTCGATTTCAACCAGTAACTGAGTTGTTCCTTTACATTACGGTTTCACAGGTGTGGTTACCAACGTGTGTCATCTGCTTGCATCCTTCAAGGACTTGTGATGTGTGACATAGGTATGTTGGCTTTACAATGGGGAACACATTATGACTCTGTCATTGATAACACATATTTACAATCTCACAGACTGACTCCAGATTGTTTTTTGTTTCAAGGGTGTTTATTGAAGTGCTCAGAAATGGGAGGGGGTTGTAATATGAGGATGAGTGATGGTGGAGGAATGTCCATGGCAGAGTCCAGTCTATTAGTCTCACAGGTGCAATGCCCATCTGGGCAGAGGAAGTGGAGCTGGGGCAGTTCAAGTATGGACAGGGTAACAAAGTGGGTCAGTGGGGGGACAATCAGGGTGGTCTCATTTCCTGGCGGGGGTCTTGCCATCTTGCTCTATCCTGTTCCTGGCTCTCAGGGACCGCTTGCGTGGTGGTTGTCCGTCTGCAGGGGGTGGGGTGCTGGTGTGGTGGTCCTGTGGCGGGGCGTCCTGTCCACTAGCCCCGGCGGAGTTGGTGGGCAGTTCATCGTCCTGGCTAGTGTCAGGGGCCCCTTGGAGTGCCACGGTGTCCCTCATGGTCTGCTGTATGTCCTTTAGCACCCCTACGATGGTGCCCAGGGCGGAGCTGATGGTCCTGAGATCCTCCCTGAACCCCAAATACTGTTCCTCCTGCAGGCGCTGGGTCTCCTGAAACTTGGCCAGGACCGTAGCCATCGTCTCCTTGGAGTGGTGGTATGCTCCCATGATGGAGGAGAGGGCCTTGTGGAGAGTGGGTTCCCGTGGCCTGGCCGCCCCCTGTCGCACAGCAGCCCTCCCAGTTCCCCTGAGTTCCTGTGCCTCCGTCCCCTGGACCATGTGCCCACTACCACTGCCCAGGTCCCTGTTGTTGTTGGGGTGGTGGGTTATCCTGGGTTCCCTGTAGTGGTGGACACACAGCTGATTGACCTGTCCTGGGTACGGAGGTTTGGGCCCGCTGGGAACATGGCATTCAAATGGGAGATGTACTGGTCTGCCAAACATACCATCTGTACATTCATGGAATGATAACTCTTCCGGTTCCTGTACACCTGTTCACTCCTGTGGGGGGGGACCAAAGCCACATGGGTCCCATCAATGGCACCTATGACGTTGGGGATATGTCCAACGGCATAGAAGTCACCTTTCACTGTAGGCAAGTCCTCCTCCTGAGGGAAAACGATGTAGCTCAGCATGTGTTTCAGCAGGGCAGACAACACTCTGGACAATACGTTGGGAAACATAGGCTGGGACATCCCTGATGCCATGGCCACAGTTGTTTGAAAAGACCCACTTGCAAGAAAATGGAGCACTGATAGCACCTGCATTTGAGGGGGGATTCCTGTGGGATGGCGGATTGCTGACATAAGGTCTGGCTCCAACTGGGTACACAGTTCCTGGATTGTGGCACGATCAAACCTGTAGGTGATTATCAGATTTCTTTCCTCCATTGTCGACAGGTCCTCCAGCGGTCGGTACACCGGAGTATTCCGCCATCTCCTCACATGTCCCAGCGGACAGTGCCTATGAAGGACAACAGTGAGCACAGAGTCAAACTACTCAGAGGTATGTACCCACAGTCTACACAGAACACGATTCATACACAAAATCTGGCCTGTATGTGTGTTGAGAGTAGGCCTAGGTATGTGTGACGCAGTTGGTAATTAGGCCATGTGGGCCCCTGAAATGGCGGCTGCCTGACCTCTAAAGTGGGACAATGGGATGTGAGGTAATTGCGCTGGCGTTGTACACCGTCGCGGTAGGCGGTGGAAGACCGCGGCGCAATGCTGCATTGGTTAACATTGGACCCTATGGGTCCCAGGAGCCAATGACGATGTACGCCGGCGGTGATGGTACGTAGCGCTGGGGACGTGACTGCCATTTTCTAGCTGTTTAATCATGCGATACCTGATATTCGACAGGAGAGAACCTACACTGCAAGTGCTGCTGTGACCTCGGTCTGGAAGAGACAATGGCTCGAGCATCTGGGGAAAGGGCCCCTGCCTTCACATCGGAGGAGTTGGAGAAGCTCGTTGAAGGGGTCCTCCCCCAGTACACACTACTCTACTGTCCTCCAGACCAACAGGTAAGTGCACAGGGGGCATGTTGTATGGGCTATGCCTGTGTGGAGAGGGCTGGTTGTAAGAAGGAAGGGGGCAGAGTTCTGAGTGCGTGAAAGACGGTGGGTGCCACATGGCAAGGGTAGGGATGGGGGCCACTCACTTTGACGGCGCAGTTGGTAATGACTTCTCTTCTTCCCCTGTACATTTCATGTAAGTCAGCGCCCACCAGAAGAAGGATATTTGGCGTGCCATCGCCAATGACGTCCGGACCCTGGGGGTCCACCACAGACAGAGCACCCACTGCCTGAAGAGATGGGAGAACATTCGCCGCTGGAGCAAAAAGACGGCGGAGGCTCAGCTGGGGATGGCCTCCCAACGTGGGAGGGGTGCCCGTCGAACCATGACCCCCCTGATGTTCCAGATCCTGGCGGTGGCTTACCTGGAGTTGGATGGGTGCTTGAGGGCATCACAGGAGACACAAGGAGGTGAGTACACTGTCATTCAGCTGACTTTGCGTGCAGTGGAGGTATCTGGGTGGGGGAGGAGGGCTGTGGGTTTCCCTAGGCCAGGGCGAGTTCCATAGGCTAGGCCCCTTCATAAGGCATGGCCCTGTGGCCCTCCACCCCACCTCTGTAGAGTGCCAAGTACAGGTATTAATGCACCTGTGTAATCTACGTGTGCAGATGTCGTCCATAGCCTTGTAGGCCATTTCCCAGGAATTGCACTGTAGAGCCCAACAGCGCAACATAGTGCAGGGGGCTGCTGTGTCTGTCTTGTCCGCCAACGGTAGCGGTAAGCCATGCACTCAACATGTCTTTCTTCTGTTTCACCCCCTTTTTTGCGGTCTCCCTGTTCTTGTGTGCATTAGCATCATCAGGCGGAGGAGCAGTGGCACCGGAGCACGAGGGAGCTGCGTCCCACATGGCCATGGAGGGCCACACTACGGACTCTGAATACACCAGTGGGACGGAGGGCGAGGGGAGCACCACGGCGGTGACAGATGCTGAAACCAGCGACACGGACTCGTCCTCCGATGGGAGCTCCCTTGTGGTGGCGGCAACATCTGTGCCCCCTACTACTACAGGTACAGCCGCCACCCCCCTATCAGCCCTGCCCTCCCAGCAGCCCCTCAGCGTGTGCCCCGTGCCCGCTCACCCAGGAGGGTGGGCATCACCTTCGCCCCAGGCACCTCAGCCCCTGCCCCTGTCACCTCTGCTGCCCTCAGTGAGGAGGCCATTGACCTCCTCAGGTCACACACTGTTGGGCAGTCTACCATTCTGAATGCCATCCAGGGTGTAGAAAGAGAATTGCAACAAACAAATGCATTCCTGGAGGGCATTCATTCTGGTCAGGCTGCCCTTCATCGAACCTTTCAGACTCTGGCCTCAGCAGTGATGGCAGCCATTGTCCCTGTGTCTAGCCTCCCCCCTCCAACTTCCTCCACCCAGACCCAATCCCCTGTACCTCTGCCTATCCCAAGCACACCATCAGGCAAACATAAGCACCACACATCCCACAGGTACTCACGCAAGCATCACACACATACAGGCACACTAACATCCACTGCCTCCAATGTGTCCCCCTCCTCCTTGTCTCCCTCCTCCCTCCCAGTCTCATCTGCACTCACACCTGCATGCACTACCACTGCAGCTACCATGTCCTGCACCAGCACACCCACCACCACACCCCGCTCACGTGCAGTCACCACCCCCACTACCATTCAAACATCCCCTGTGTCCTCTCCCAGTGTGTCTGTGATGCCCCCTCCCAAGATACACAAATGCAGTCACACACCCACCCAACATACATCCACCTCACGACAGCCTCCAGCGCATGCACCTGCACCCAAAGCCACAAAAGTTACACCTCCTACAACCACCAACTCTTCCTCCACTCCCAAACCCCCTCCAGCTACCCATCCCAGTGTCTCCAAACAACTTTTCCTGTCCACCCTTAACCTATTTCCCACCACCCCCTGTCCAACTCATAGGTCCCGTACTAGCACCTCAGCCACAAAATCACTGGGACCAGTGGTGCCTGTTGTCACAGGTATGTGGAGTGCACCGGACACCAGGCCAGCCAGTGTATCACGGAGCCAGAGCACAGCCAGTCCCCCCGTGAAGCACCAGAAGTTGGCCAGTGCCCGGCGGGAGAGGGGGAAGACTCCAGCCACCCAAGCCGCTCACAGAGGTCCCAGGGGGAGTGTGGACTCAGCTGTGACTCCTCCCAAGATGGGGAAGGGGCAGAAGAAACCCACAAAGTCTGGGAGGAGCAGCACGGCGGAGAAGACAACCATCATCCCTGCTGACCAGATGGCCACCCCCAGCCCCATCGTCGCTGCCCAGGACGCCACCACCAGCCCCATTGTCGCTGCCAAGGACGCCACCGCAAGCCCCATCGTTGCTGTCCAGGGGGACCCCACCAGCCACAGCCCAGCTGCCCAGGAGAGGCCCGCCAGCCACAGCCCAGCTGCCCAGGAGGGCCCCGCCAGCCACAGCCCAGCTGGCCAGGAGGGCCCGCCAGCCACAGCCCAGCTGACCAATGAAGGACCGCCAGCCCCAGCCCAGCTGGGCAATGAAGGACCGCCAAGTCAAGCACCGCTGAACAGGGCAAGCACCGCTGAACAGGGCAAGGACCGCCAAGTCAAGCACCGCTGAACAGGGGAAGCACCGCTGAACAGGGCAAGCACCGCTGAACAGGGCAAGGACCGCCAACTCAAGCACCGCTGAACAGGGCAAGCACCGCTGAACAGGGCAAGGACCACCAACTCAAGCACCGCTGAACAGGGCAAGGACCGCCAACTCAAGCACCGCTGAACAGGGCAATCGTCGCTGAACAGGGCAAGGACCGCCAACTGAAGCACTGCTGAACAGGGCAAGCACCGCCAACTCAAGCACCGCTAGCCCATGAGCGACAGCGGCAGTGACGCAACAGGGACCGTCACGGGGTGAGTGATGCACTCTGGGCACCAGTCCCCCTCCAGAACCAGTGGAGACTTGCATCCACTCTGTCTGTCCTGCACAGGATGAAGCACTCTGGGCACCAGTCCACCTCCAGAACCAGTGGAGACTTGCATCCACTCCGTCTGTCCTGCACAGGAGGAAGCACTCTGGGCACCAGTCCCCCTCCAGAACCAGTGGAGACTTGCATCCACTCCGTCTGTCCTGCACAGGATGAAGCACTCTGGGCACCAGTCCCCCTCCAGGACCAGTGGAGACTTGCATCCACTCCGTCTGTCCTGCACAAAATGAAGCAATCTGGGCACCAGTCCCCCTCCAGAACCAGTGGAGACTGTTATCCACTTGAGAGACTGTGGCTTTGCACTCCCCAGGATGGTACAGTGGGCAAATCACCCACAGGAGAGACTTGAGAGACTGTGGCTTTACACTCCCCAGTATGGTACAGTGGGCAAACCACCCACTGTAGAGACTTGAGAGACTGTGGCTTTGCACTCCCCAGGATACAGCAGTGGGCAAACCACCCACTGGAGAGACTTGAGAGACTATGGCTTGGCACTCCCCAGGATGGTACAGTGGGCAAACCACCCACTGCAGAGACTTGAGAGACTGTGGCTTTGCACTCCCGAGGATGGTACAGTGGGCAAGCCACCCACTGTAGAGACTTGAAAGAGTGGGGCTTTGCACTCCCCAGGATACAACAGTGGACAAACCACCCACTGGAGAGACTTGAGAGACTGTGGCTTTGCACTCCCCAGGATGGTACAGTGGGCAAACCACCCACTGGAGAGACTTGAGAGACTGTGGCTTTGCACTCCCCAGGATGGTACAGTGGGCAAACCACCCACTGTAGAGACTTGAGAGACTGTGGCTTTGCACTCCCCAGGATACAGCAGTGGGCAAACCACCCACTGGAGAGACTTGAGAGACTGTGGCTTTGAACTCCCCAGGATGGTACAGTGGGCAAACCATCCACTGTAGAGACTTGAGAGACTGTGGCTTTGCATTCCCCAGGATACAGCAGTGGGCAAACCACCCACTGGAGAGGCTTGAGAGACTGTGGCTTTGCACTCCCCAGGATGGTACAGTGGGCAAACCACCCACTGGAGAGAATTAAGAGACTGTGGCTTTGCACTCCCCAGGATGGTACAGTGGGCAAACCACACACTGGAGAGACTTGAGAGACTGTGGCTTTGCACTCCCCAGGATACATCAATGGGCATGGAGCCTCCTCGTGGATCTGGCGTCGTGCACTCATCCGGCTGAGGTGCCCCCCCTTCCCTTCCCCCTGAGGTGCCTGTTGTATTTCTATCTGATGCCCCTGCAGTGTTCTGTCTGTCATGTTTGTGTATCTTGTGTGGGCCTTGCCCATGCATTTTGGGCCCCGTGGTCCACGGACTATGAATGGTGCAATACCTGGACTACTATTCGTGGTATATATTTTGTTAATAGTGTATATATGTATATATTTGCTTACTGAATATTGATATATTACAATGGTTACACTCATTTCCTTTTGTCTTTGCATTCTTCTGAGGGGGGCTGGGGGGTGTTACTGTAATGTTTGGATATGCACTAGTGTGTGTGTTGTAGGGGGTGGGGGTTGGGGTGTTGTGTGTGTGTGTGTCCCTGGTTTTTGCCTCCCCTATGTTGTAGGTGCAGTACTCACTGTGGTCTTCGCCGCCGGCGTTGGTGCTCCTGGTACAGGAGCAGGAAGACTAGGGCAGGAAGAATATGGAGTTCCGGCTCCATGGTGTCGTTGTTCCTCGTGGAGTGTGTAGAGGTGAGCGTTTTCCCTTCAAAATGCCTGTTTCCACCGTGTTTTTATCCGCGGTGAATCCGCCCCGGAAAAGGTGGCGGATTGGCCTGTCATAATAGTGTGGGCGGTACACTGTCTCCCGCTTGTCTGTTGGCGGTGACCACCGCGCTGTTTGTTTGTACCGCCGTGGTGGTCGGAGTGTTAAAGTGGCTGTCTTTGTTGCCGGTTTCCGCCATGGTCGTAATTCCAATTTTTTTACCGCCGGCCTGTTGGCGGTCTTACCGCCGCTTTAACACCGTCCGCCAGGGTTGTAATGACCACCATAGTAGTTCCAGCTGATCTGTGGATTGAGTATGAGAGTAGTGTAGATTGGCCAGCAAGTGAACCAGAGAGAGACATAAAATGGAGGTGCACAGTCTCCTGAGGTAATGAAATATTACTATAAGGTGATTGAGTTTCTGAACGTGAGAATATCGCGTAAGAATATTGATAGGAAGAGTATTGACACAACAGCTCAGGAAGCAAAAGAGTCAATACATGCGTATTATGAGAGACTGTTGCAGGCATTCAAGCATTACAGTAGAACAGAAACAAAAGACATGCTTCATTTTGTGATCAGGTTTGTGAAAGGACTCAGACCTGAAATTAGCCAGATGATTAAGGCCCTCATTATTACATTGGCAGTGAGTGATAAAGTGGCAGTAATATCGCCAACAGCCTGGCGGTAAGTACTGCCAAATTATGACCATGACGGTGATAACTCCCAAAGACAGCCAATGTACCACACCAAGGGCCTGATTCTGACCCCGGCGGTTCCTTACCGCCGGGGCCAGGGTCGGCGGGAGCACCGCCAACAGGCTGGCGGTGCCCCGCAGGGCATTCTGACCGCGGCGGTTTTGCCGCGGTCAGAAGTGGAAAACCGGCGGTCTCCCGCCGGTTTTCCGCTGCCCTGGGAATCCCCCATGGCGGCGCAGCTTGCTGCGCCGCCATGGGGGATTCTGACAGCCCATACCGCCATCCTGTTCCTGGCGGTTCTCCCGCCAGGAACAGGATGGCGGTATGGGTTGTCGTGGGGCCCCCATAAGAGGGCCCCACTTTGTATTTCAGTGTCTGCATTGCAGACACTGAAATAAGCAACGGGTGCCACTGCACCCGTCGCACCTTCCCACTCCGCCGGCTCAATTCTGAGCCGGCGTCCTCGTGGGAAGGGTCTTTTGCACTGGGCTGGCGGGCGGCCTTTTGGCGGTCGCCTGCCAGCCCAGTGCAAAAGCCAAAATACCCTCAGCGGTCTTTCGACCGCGGAGCGGTATTTTGGAGGGGGGAAGTCTGGCGGGCGGCCTCCGCCGCCCGCCAGACTCAGAATGAGCCCCCAAATGCCATGTGGAAACAACAGTCACCACGATGGTGGCCACCAACAGCCAGGAGGGAGACAAGGTACTACCCAACATATTATGACACTGCAATCAGCCACCTTTTCTGGGGCCGTACCAATGCCAACAAAAGCCTGGCAGAAACAGAGCTCAGAAGTGAAAGGACTCACCATTGGAGACACAAGGAAGAACCACGTCACCATGGAACCCGAACTGGAAATCTTCCCCATGATCTTCTACGTCATGCGCCACCTGGAACGCCAATTCTGACGAAGATTATGACAGTTAGTACAGCCACCTAGCTCACAAGGGAAGGTGGGAGGAAAACAAGAGTGAGACACACACGCACAACACACACTCAACACACACACACCATACACACAACCAGCTGCACACGCAAACCAATCACACACAACACACGGCATAATAAAACACGGACCATAATGCTGTAGTAACGACGATGTCTTAGCATAGAAAAATGCACCATATGAACCAAATTTATTCAAATGTCCATAAAGGGCCAATACCCAGTCCAAAGTCAGGAGGGCACACAAGGCCATAGGGCACAGTCCAAGGCCCAAAATGTTTCCTGACACAGCTGGAAAAAATACTGCAGGAGCATCATTTTGCAAGTGAGAAGGCACCTCAGGCGAATACGGGAACGTCACCACTGTTTGTGGAGGGGGAAACATGCTCATTGCTTTGTTCTGGTGAGTGCAAGGCCACAGTCTCCAGAGTGGGTGACTTGCCCACTGGTTCTGGAGGGGGCAACATGCCCATTGCTTTGTCCTGGGGAGTGCAAGGCCACAGTCTCTGGAGTGGGTGACTTGCCCACTGGTTCTGGAGGGGACAACATGCCCATTGCTTTGTCCTGGGGAGTGCAAGGCCACAGTCTCTGGAGAGGGTGACTTGCCCCCTGGTACTGGAGGGGACGGCATGCCCATTGCTTTGTCCTGGGGAGTGCAAAGCCACAGTCTCTGGAGTGGGTGACTTGCCCACCGGTCCTGGACGGGGCAGACTACACAGCTGCCCCTGAAGGTTGGCCTACATGGCATCCACCACCGGTGATGCCTGCATTGTGGTGGTGGTCAGAGGAGCCTCCGAGCAGCCCCTGCACTCCTTGATGGCTGCATTGTGGTGGTGGTTGGAGGAGCTGTCTTGGCAGCCCCTGCACTCCCTGATGGCTGCATTGTGGTGATGGTTGGAGGAGCCTCCTGGCCAGCCCCTGCACTCCCCGATGGTTGCCCTACCACATCTGGCGGTGGTGGCCCGTGACAGGTGGTGGTGGCAGTGTGAGTCTGACAGCTTCCGCTGGTGTAGACTGCCTCCTCTCCTCCTGTCCATGGGTTGTGGATCTTTTACCCTTCCAGGCAGGGGTGAATGGGCTCTTCCCCTCTCTGTCTGGTGGTGCATGCTCCTTCCCCTCCTTCACAGCTGGTGCAGGCTCCTTCGCCTTCATCACAGCTGGTGCAGGCTCTTCCCCTTCTCCACAGCTGGTGCAGGCTCCTTCCCCTTCTTCACTGCTGCTGCAGGATCCCTCCCCTTCTTCACAGCTGGTGCAGGACTCTTCACATTCTTCCCTGGTGGTGGAGGACTCTTTCCCTTCTTCACTTGTGGTGTTGGCTCCTTCCCCTTCTGCGTTGTAGGTCTGGTATCCATACAAACACGAGTAGGTGGTGCGACCACTGTCGTCCCGGACTGTTTGGCTGGGGTACTGGGCAGTGTCTTTGGTACCCTGCCCATATGTGCAGGACAGAGGGAGGGGAGGGGGATGGAAGAGGTCAATTTGGGAAAGGAAAAGCTTTTTAGGGACGTTGGGGTGGTAGGAGGGAGGAGTAATGGGAGCGAAGGATGCAGGAATAGTCCATGATTTTGGTCAGTTGTGGTCACAGAGAGGTTTCTTGACATCTTCTGGTTCACCAGTGAGAAATGGTGAGAAAATTAAAGAATTGTTACGTGCTATTCAAATGCCTGAAAAGATTGCCGTGGTAAAATGCAGTGCACATCTAAAGTCGCAGGACTTTGTGTCATTGGGAAATGGATATGCGGATCAAGTTGCAATGTTTTGCGCATTGAACTGTACATCGTTCAAAGATAAGTGGGGACTGTTACCTAAAGAAGACGAAACTTGTACAAGGTATGCATTGAAAAAATTGACTCTTTGGAAGAATTGAAAATGTTGCAGAATAATGTTGACAGGAAGGAGAAACGTTCATGGAGCAAAATGAAATGTGTGGAAAGACAAGATGAATTGTGGGTTTCACAGGAGGGTCAATTGGTTTTGCCAAATAGCCTGTTGTCTCAAATGGAGAGATACTATTATGGTCAAGCACATATTTGGAGGGATGCAATGATTCAATTGTTCAAACATGTTTGGTTCAACCCAAAGTTTAGACAAGTTGCTGAAGCAGTTTGCCATTGATGTGTCATTTGCCAACAGATAAACGAAGGGACAGGGACAGTGGTTAATTTGAGCCACATTGGAAGAGCGGGATGTCATTCAGCAGAATGCAGATGGATTTTATTGAGATGCCTGTGTGTGGAGGGCTGAGATATGTGTTGGTGAATGTCTGCATCTTTAGTCACTGGATTGAAGCTTACCCTACACGAAGAAATGATAGTTTCACAGTTGTGAAACTACTGCTTAGGGAACTGATACCACATTTCTGATTTCTGATCCCTTTAGAATCAGATAGGGGAAGTCACTCCAACAATGAAGTAATTAAATTACTCAGTGCAGCATTAAACATTGAGAATAAGTTGCATTGTAGTTACCACCCTGAAGCATCAGGACTAGTGGAACAGATGAATAGTACTTTGAAGTCAAGAGTTGCAAAGATGTGTGCGTCCACAAATTTGAAATGGCCTGACGCATTGTCTTTAGTGTTGATGTCAATGAGAAATACACCTGACAGGAAGACAGGATTGTCGCTTCATGAGATCCTCATGGGCAGAGCAATGAGGTTGCCAGCGGTGCCTGCAAATGCACTTTTCAACATTACGGATGATATGGTGTTGGATTACTGCAAAGGTCTGGCTGATGTGGTTCGCTCTTTTTCTCAGCAGGTGGAAGCCACCACACTGCCACCGATCCATGACCCAGGACACAGCCTGAGAGCTGGGGACTGTGTTGTGATTCAAAAACACGTGAGAAAGATGTGTTTGGAGCCTCCTTGGAAGGGACCTTATCACGTAGTTTTGACAACTGCCCCAGCTGTGAAGTGTGATGGAATTCCGAACTGGATTCATTCAAGTCACACGAAGAAAGTGGCATGTCCACTGGATCATGAAGAAGTGTTGTTGAGAGTACCAACAACAGTGAGACAAGTCTCAGAGCAGGAGGGAGAACAAAGGGAAACTGAGACTGGATCCGAGCTTGTTGAGGATGGTACAGTCATTCCTGTGAGAGACGAGGGAGGAGACCTCCAGGAGGGTGACGGAGAACCTATCTCTACTGGCGCAGCAGGAGAGCCTAGTCAGAGGAGGGCTTTCCCAGAAACAGACAATCTTGAGAGGCAAACAGAGCAATTGGCAGACCCAAAAGGGGAAGGATTTGAGGTGGATCTGACTCCTCCTCAACCGGTTGCAGGTCCATCAAGAGAAAACATCATAGAACAAGGAGAAGGTTGAAGTTTGATTATGAAGAGAACGCTGACAAAGGGTCCACTGAAAGCAAATAAGTGGCCGGAGTCACAGGTGGAGAAAAGGAAAGAAGCAGTTGTTGAACCAACAATCGAAGAAGAAGTAGATACCAGAAGGAGAGAAGATCTATGTGAAGGAGAGCTGAATGGCGATCGAAAATTGAAAAGAAAGAGAATTGCAAGTCGAAGATACGCAGGTCCTGAATGAGCGTATGCTACTATGAATGCAAGAGTTTTTGTCTTTTTGTTTTGATCGAGAAGTTCCGAGTCAGTATTTTGGCATGTGAAGGAAGCTGAAGAACTGAACTGTTGAAACAATCTGAGAGAAAATAAACTGTTGAAAATAACCAGAAGAGACATTGATAACCTGATTTGACTTTTTGAAACCTGATTTTGACAAAGCAGCTAACCAATTTTGACAAGGGATCCTGGAAGTTAAACTGAACTGCTGAAAGAAGAGTTGTCTATTTTTGCTGCAAAGTTTTTCTAAATTTCTTCTGCTTCTGAATCTTTACAGATCATGAGTAACAGTAGTCAACAGGGTAGAAATGCTATGTGCTGTAAGTACATGAGCATTGGTTTGGGGATTATGTGTGGGATATTGTTTGTGGTGTTGATTGTGGGTATGTCTGTTCTTGAGAAGAGATAAGCCAACCATACTTCTGCTTTTGAGACAACTACTGCGCTAACGGCATTAGAGAAGTTTAGGTTAGATGAGAAATATTTGCATGAGGATACTAATGTGCAAGGAGAACTTTCTTCTCATGTTTTTTGTCGCTTATTGAGTCAGTATGTTGAGACAATGGATGCGAAGAATTGCTTTGTTTGCATGCAGATTCCTTCATCAGTCGAGGAAGGAGTCACCTATCATAGTCTGCTTTTACCCTATGAGATAAGTTGTAGTCTGTTACTAACAAGATTTTATAACCAGGAGTACTTTCAGTACTTTTATCCGAATTACAACGTTGTGTTTTCATTTGTTCCTATGATTAGGTACTGGAGTAGAGAAGCTAACGATAATGAAACAGTAATAGTTAGAGGTTTCTTTGAACCTACATTGACGTTTGGCACAGCTTATGCGCATAGAAATAATCTGACATGCTTGCTTACACCTTTAGAGAAAAGCTTCTCAGATCACATAGATGACAGAAGAAAGGCATTAAAAGAGAAACTAGAAAAAGGCTTAGTGAAAAGTACTTACAAAAATTATCATGCTTCTAGTGCAATTAAAACGCAAGGGCAATTAGCTTTAGATGCACAACACATAGGGAAACTTTGTATGTATAGGCCTAAATCGCACACTGACACTTTATTTGTGGGAACGAGTGAATGTAGACATGTGTTTTTGTTTCAGAGTAAATGAACGTTTATGTTAAATGGACAGGACCCTGCAATTCCAGGGATTTACTATATCTATAGTCTTAATGCTTATTACCGTCTTCCAAGAGGATGGTATGGGACATGTCATTTGGGGATAGTCTTCCCAAAGATTTATCAAATGGAGGATCTGAAAAGAATTCCTAAAGTGACTGAAATTTCATAAGAGAAAGAGGAGGGAGTCCTCTTCTGCTATAGTAGGAGATATATTTGGAGCAGTGATTCCTTCTGTGGAATTTGATTAAGATTCAAAAGTTGTCTACTATTGTGGATAACATGCTGAAAAAAAAAATCAGGAGCCATACTCCTGATAGATATTTAATTAGCTACGGCTAGAGCTAAGACCCTTCAAAATTGTCTTGCGTTAGACATTCTTTTAGCAAAGGATGGTGGAGTTTGTAGAATGATTAATTCTAGGCATTGTTGTTCATAGATACCAGATAACAGTAAAGAGATAAGAGTTTTACTTACTACTCTGACTAAAGAAAGTGCTGATTTGAAAGAATTGAAAGAACCAGGTGTTTGGGAAAAGGTTGGCAAAGGTTTTGCTTCAGTGGGAAATTGGCTCAGCAACATTTGGAATGGAATCCTATTGACAATTTTACAAGGGATATTAATTTGTGTGATTTGCTTAATTGGAATATGGGGATTGTGCAAATTTGCAAAAGAATTAAATTGAAAAGGTCAAAGAATAATCAGAGGAGGGAAGAAAAGAAAAGGGGAAAATTGTACAGGGAAAATTCAAAGAGGAAACAGAAATATGAAAGGATTGAATTGACAGAATATTAGCTGGTGCAAGCATTTGTGGGTAGTAGTTAGTGTGATGACACATTTATTCATCAGAGGAGGGATTGCTAGCGCACGTGTTTTAATAAAAACATTATTAATACGTGTTTATGTATTTTGAATAATAAGTTGTGCAGAAAATAACATACGCGTAGAAAAATAATGCACATATTTGAAAATGTGATTATGAAGAATGGCCACAAATGTTAACAAAATGTAGTAATCAATAATTAAATGTTATGAAATGTTGAATATATGTTAGACTAATGCATTACTATGTCATATTAAGGGTTATGTATTTTGCTTTAGCTTTATTAATTGTAGGCCTTAACTTAGCGAGTGTCTTGGCCTTCTGGCCAGGCCTCATGTAAAAGCTGTATGTCTTAGCGTTTAATAAAATGGCTGTTCAAGAAAGTTAAACTGTGAATTTCTATTGCATTGTTTAAATGTGCTCATAATGGAAGCTTTCTCATGAGAATCGAATGCTAGGAGATGGGGTTCTTGCTAATGCAACATCTTCTATGTAATATGTGTGAGAGTGACTTTCCCAGGACAAGAACAACGAAAATACTGACTAGGGTAGAAGCTGCAACACTATTGTTACCTGACAAGCCAGATGATGAGGACATTGCAAGACAAATCAATCAACAACATGTGAACGGAGTAATATTAGAATTCATAGAGTTGGGATTTTAGTTTTATTGGACAAAGTGTGAACATACGATTAACTGACCAGTAGGGATTTGGGGGGATAGTTTTCACAGTTTTGACTTAACAAGAATACACAGAGAGAAGACAGACATTCTGTCCTTGTCTTCATTCAGCCCATTGCCCATTTTCTTCCTGACCAAAAGGCTACTACTTTCTTATGCGCCTTGACAAGAGACATGCTTAACTTTAATGCTTAAAAATGTTGCCTTTTCTGAACTCTGATGCTGAAGCCTGATGCCTTGCTGATCGACCGATGTCCTGAGGATGAAGACTGATTCTGCTTTGCTGATCTATACTGAGGATAGGTATAACCTAAACTGTGATTATTATGCATATTTGCTTTTTCTTTCTAGGTACCAACTGCGCTGTTTTGAGCCATAATTAGATGTTTTTCCAAAAATTGTGTTGTTAAATTGTTTCGCATGAAGTCCAACATGCTGATGCTAATCTGATGTTAGTTAAGGATTCTCATTAATGAATTCACTAATGAATTCTGATAAGAGGGACTAATGCTTTATGAATTTTCCTGCTAAACTTCATGTACATCATTGCATTGACACAGCTGACTTTGCTATTGATTTGCACCATAACTTTAGAATGTGTTGTAGTTCAAGCTTTGATTAGATTGCGTTTCTTCCGCCGCTTTGGACAACCAGGTGTGTTTCTGTGTGTGTTTCATCTGATTTTGAGATTAATCTACATGACCTTAGCATTGTTAATATAGGGGCATAAATGTTCTAAACTTTTACTAAAGGTGAGGTTACTCATGACTGGAAGGTCATGGTGCGTGACAATTTCTGACTCCATTGATTATTGATTTTCTTGATTGCTAATGATTATTGATTATTGTGTGTTTATTATTGATTATTTACTGGAGCTATGGTAAGAACATCTTAATTGCGAGTCAAAAGGTTCATTGACCTATTCGCTTCCCCTTGTAAGTTTACTTATTAAGGTCAAACGCGGTAACACCTCTCACCCCTCATGGGTGTCTCAGCATGAAAAAAACATTTTTACTTTCACTTGTAACCAGGGGATGTTCCTCAGAGCATCCCTCCACCATCACAAGTTTCACAGATTCAGTGCACTTCAAACTCGCACCCTTATGGCTTAAATTATTTTTAAGTTCAGGAAATGGTGAACCTGTCCCCGTATCCTGTAATGGAATCCACAACAAGATCAATGTTGAAACATATTCAGCAAAAAAACACATTTAGTTATACATCTCCTCATGAGACGGCAGACAGCAATGTTTCATGAGGCAGAATGGTCACTTTCTTCTGGCATTGTTAGAAATGGGGTTTCTGGTTGGCTAGTGCATGCACCTAAGCCAGGCTGAACCCACCCACTCTAGTCAGGGCAGACCCCCTTGGTAGCTTGGCACGAGCAGCCAGGCTTATTCAAGAGGCAATGTGTAAAATGATTGCACAGTACACACAACGGATGTGACACACTATCCCCATCACAAAGGAAACACAACACCACGTTATATAAAAATAAACTGTATTGTACTCAACCCAACATGTCTGGAATAGCCTGCTAACCAAGCAGTTATCAGAACATTACACAGTTCTATTACTCTGCAAAAGCCAGCAGTAGTCTTAAAACACATAGGTTACTGGTTATTCTGCAACATAAGCAGTAGTCAGATTGTCATTATTACCATAAATGCACGTGTCATAATAATAAGCACGTAATCACAACTTCCAAAACATTATCATGAATGTACATATGAGAACTACCTTGCGTAAATGTAACAACAACATCATGACTGTACACTCAAGGAAACACTCTTATGTGGCATAGGTCGTAAGACTCACCCAAAACCGGTGAGTACAATCTGCTACCCACCCAGGCGCAAAAAAAAGGGAATGCTGGTCAAAATGGAAATGTCTGTGTCCCAACTTGGGAGCTCCTGCACTCTGATCCTCACCCCTGCAATGCGGTAGGTTTATCGTAGGCAGGACCGGGGACCGCCATCGAGGGTCACCACCACTGCCTGCCTATATCCCACCAAAAGCAAGTTGTGGGTGGGGGTGCCCAGCGATAACGGGTACCTCCGATGAGTATTCCCTCCCACGTGCTTCAAAGGCAAACAGGGGTCCCAGTGGGAACGGGGGAGAGCGTCCGATGAGGTCTCCCTCTTGATCGTGAGCAACAGCAGTAGGAAGGGGGGCCTTGCGGGATGAGTCTCCTTGCTCGGAATCCTGCCGTAGCCTTTCTGTTACCCTCTTGTTCTCCCGGGGCCGGGAGATCCCACCACAATCCCCTGTGTGCAGGGCGTTTGCAGAGGAATCACTAAGCCCACTGCATGGCTCCTGGCTCTCGCTCGTCTTCTCCTGGGGCTGCGAGGGTGATGCACCAAAGTAGGTGCCTGATGTTGCCCCATGGGCACACTCCACAGCACTCCATGCCCTGGGGGCACTCCACGGAGTGCGATCGCTCCTAGCCGTGCTTAAGACGACCATCCAGGTGGTGGCGGTGATTTCCCACTTGGGGAGACAAGGCAAAGGCGCTCCTAATGCACCTAAACAAATAAAACGACGTGCTCTTCATGCTCTTCCAGCAATGCAAAAGGAGAGTAGAGCGCCCTTCATGCTCTATGCTCCAACACAGGAGTATTCAAATGTAGCGTTGTCCTCATGCTTGAAGCTATAAGGTGGCAAGGGAACAGGGGCCTCTGCACCCAACCCCTGGAGACAGTAACAGAGAACACAGGGCGATAGGGCCCAAACAAGCAGGCCAGCACAAGGAGTTGCAGTCAGTGGTAGTTCCTCCTATTAACCCAGCAGGTCCTAGGTCAGCAAAACAGTAGCAGTCCAAGGAGGTTCTTGGTGAGTCCCTCCAGCAGAATTTTGTGTCCAGTTCAGTAGTCCATTTATGTCTCCCCAAACATGGGAAAAACCTCCTGTACTTATGCTCAGTTTAGCACAAGCTTTCACAAAGAGGGAGAGAGGAGATTCCAACCATTTCCAACTGGTTCAAG
This sequence comes from Pleurodeles waltl, assembly GCF_031143425.1. NCBI lineage: Eukaryota > Metazoa > Chordata > Amphibia > Caudata > Salamandridae > Pleurodeles > Pleurodeles waltl. The sequence continues at coordinate 1,423,819,442 of NC_090446.1, forward strand.
GAGTGTTCCCTCTCTCCTCTAACACAGGTTCCAGACATAAGTTGGGGGTAAACGGGCCATTTGTGTGAGGCCAGGGCACAGCCTTTACAAATGCAGGTGTTTACCACCTCTCCTTCTCTCAGCCCAGGTAGACCATTCAAAATGCAGATGCACCTCTATGACAACTCCACCCTCCCTGTGGTGTACAGGCTGTCTAAAATGTATGCACAAAGCACAGCTGTCACTCTGCCCTAGACATGGATTGGAGTAAAGCTGTAAAACTCCAGAGTCATAAGCACAGAGAAAAGCTCACTTTCTAGAAGTGGCATTTCTATAATGGTAATAAACATTCCACCTATACCAGTAAGCAGCACTTCTCACTACCATTACAACCCTACCAAACATTCCTACGCTACCCCTCTTAGATCAGACAATACCCCCTAGACATAAGGCAGATTATTTGCAATCCTATGAGCAAGACAGCACACAGCAGTGAGAAATCAAACAGGCTGTTTGTCACTACCAGGACAGGCCACACAACCAGGCACATGTCCTGCCTCCCACATACATAGCACCCTGCCCATAGGGCTAGCTATTGCCTACCTTAGGGGTGACTTACATGTAGTAAAAGGGAGCTCCAGGTCTGGCAAGTAAATTTAGATGCCAGGTCCCTGTGGCAGTAAACTGCGCACACAGGCCCACGCTAGCAGGCCTCTGAGACAGGTTTAAAAGGCTACTTCTGTAAGTGATATAATCATAGATGCAGGCCCACTAGTAGCATTTAATTTACAGGCCCTGGGTATAGGGTTACCACTGTACAAAGGACTTGCAGATAAATTAAATGAGCCAAATAGGTGTAAGCCAATCATACCAACTTTAGAAGGGGGATCACCTGTACTTTAGCACTGATCAACAGTGATAAAGTGCTCAGAGTCCTAGAGCCAACCACAAGAAGTACGAAAAAATAGGTGGAGGAAGGCAAAATGTTTGGGGATGACACTGCAAAAAGGTCCAGGTACAACAGGCGTCATTTGACAATGGCATCCGGACAGTGCAGAACATGGGCTGTACATATAAAAAATCATTAGTTCAGAATTAGATGGGCTTATTAGTGCTGAACCTTATAACAAAATATTGAAGTTAAAACTAAAATGTTATTCTTTAGAAGGCAGCTAGGGGTTAAAGGGATTCACAAGAAGCAGAGAGCAGCTGGACATCATCAGCACATCAGGACCGACTCAAACTCACACCAACATGAAATAACTCTCAGTTTTTCAAAGTTCCTCACTAATTAGAAATATGCACTATCCACTCATTGGTCCTTCAGGCGGTTTAGGTACAGGCGTCTGATTCAGGGACTTATTTATGAAAAGTTAGCGCTGCCTTTGCATCATTTTTTGACACAAAAGCGGCGCAAACTTACAAAAAATAGTTTTGTACGTTTGCGCCACTTTAGTGTAAAAAAATGATGCAAAGGTAGTGCTAACTTTTCATAAATCAGGCCCTCGGTGTCCAAAATCTGTCAATGGCACTACCAAGTTTGTAACTATTCCAGAATTTCTCAACAAAAGTGCATTGACATTTCAGTGATTTCACACAGTTCAGACAAAATATGACATCATTTAATAGTTTGCAACATCAGGATCTTCTCTCATGATACACTAAGGGCCAGATGTAGGTAGGTGGCAAATTGCGAGTTGCAATTTGCGAGTCCTTCCGACTCGGAAATTGCAACTCGCAATTTGCTATGCAGAACGGTGTCTCAGACACCGTCTGCGAGTCGCTATGGGGTCGCAAAGACCCACTTCATTAATATTAATGAGGTGGGTCGCAATTTGCGACCCCTTAGCGAATCAGGGCACTCACCGGGATGGTGGCCTGCTGTAGTAAGCAGACCTCCATGTCCGTGACTGCTTTTAAATAAAGCAGGTTTGTTTTTTCAAAGTGCAACCCGTTTTCCTTGAAGGAAAACGAGCTGCACTTTGAAAAATAAACCAAAACCTTTAGTTTTGGTATTTTTCAGGGCAGGCAGTGGTCCATTGGACCACTGCCTGCTCTGAAAAATTATTTTTGAAGCCAGACACAAAGGGGAAGGGGTCCCATCGGGACCCCTTCCCGCTTGCGACTGGGTTACCATCCACTTCAAGTGGATGGTAACTGCGAGTCCATTTGCGACCGCTTTCGCGGTCGCAAATGGAATTGCATCGCATTGCGACTCGCAAATAGGAAGGGAACACCCCTTCCTATTTGCGAGTCGGAAATGCATTTTGCGAGTCGGTTCCGACTCGCAAAATGCATTTCTACATAGCAAAGTGGCTTTAGCGACTCGCAAACGGCGAAACTCGCTAAACCTTTGCTACATCTGGCCCTAAATGAACTAATACTTTTTCATTGAAGTCATAAATTTCCTATCTTTTTCAGAGTTAGAACAAATAATGCTACATAGTTAATTCTGAAACATGTTTCTTGACTTCAATACAATAGGACATTCACCATCACACCAGCAACCCGGGAAAAGTATTCAATCCAGAGGGAATGGAATAAACAAGTGATTTTCCATGACTGCTGCAAAATTAATCTTTCAGGACTAGTCAAGCTAAGAAAGCCTTAATGCACATTGATACATTTAATACATTATAAACCTATCGTGCACCTTACAATTCAAATCAAATATGCGAAGCAAATTATTAAAATTTCAAGCTATTTTAATTGTGCATTTATTTTTCTGCACACATGTACCTCACATTGTTAAAATTCATGTATTCAATAAGTACGTTTAATTAACATTCATTTAATTCTAATATTCATTTTAACATAAACGCTTTTAACACTAACTCATTTTAATACTTCATTTGATATAAATGCAAAACTTTCATGTTAAAACAAATTGCATAATACAAATTGCAGCCACATGGTCCACCACATTTCAAATGTGCACATATTACAACTCATGTTATTTTCTCTGCTTGGCTTTAAATGTAGATGAATTAGTCACCATATGGTTACTTCTATGCCACTAGTATATTAATAAAAATAGATCTTTCTCACCGTCATTTACTTTTTTTTCAACTTGTTGGAGGTCAAGTTTTAAGTCCCATAATGGCATCCACAACATATTATTAAACCACTTTCTGACATTGGCATTGTCAATCTTTGTAAGCTAAGGCAGATATTTCTTGCCATGTAAAACTGGTAATCTGCTTTCAGTTTTGAGAAAGATAACACTTATCACAAAGCAAGGACAGGAAGAAATGACATGAGACCGCTGGTGGAGACTGGGTGCAGGGGGCCACGGGGGGGGCCACTGCACTGCCCATGCACTTGGCATGGGCAGTGCAGGGGTCCCCCTGGCCAGCCCCGTTGTGATGTTCCCTGTCTGCTTTGCAGATAGTGAACATTACGATGGGTTCTCCCAATGCATTACAGCATTGCCGCCGGCTTGATTACGATCCGGAGACAATGCTGTAGGCCATTTTCTGGTGGGCCAGGGAGCATAAACTCTGTTTCCGTCCGCTGACCCAGCAGCTAACTCGTAATAGGGCCTTCGGGGAGGCTGCCCCACTGGCGGCAACCTGCCCTTTTGGATTTTGGAGGATGGTGTAAACCGTCTGCTGAAGTAATAATGACCACTATAATGATAAAAATGAGAATGGCAACATCGTGACAATGTAATAGAACCAAGCAATCAACCATGTCAGCTGGAACGAGAAGACTATACTAATGATCAACATTGTCACTCATGGAATCAATATTATGCAGAAGGCTTTATACTACTTGACTTGAAAGTCATCTTCCCTGCATCTCTCAGCAGACTGCAATTGCTCCTGCAACCTCTACTATAGGAATGGTTGCTAATAATTGCTCTAACACGTATTGATTTAATGGATGTAAAGGAATCTGTGACAAGAGCTTCTCTATTTCACCCAGACGGGTCTGTATAGGGTCTGCTCCATAAATGAGATAATAAAAAAGATCTGAGTGTAATGCACAGCTTTTAGGTCATCATATGTTTCTTGGGAACGAGTTCTCATTCCTCTTTCCCTGCATTTCTAGATACTCACATGGGTTATAAAGTGGCTCCTGTCTCATTAATATTCATGGAGTGGGAGGTTTTGGGACCTTCGGTGAATGCCAGTTTTGTGAGTTGACTGATTAGTTCATTGGTTGTACAGCAGTGTTGTGGTACAAAATGCATGCCATTTCAACAGGTGGTGTTCTCTTCCCTGGTTTGCGAAATGCCCTTTTTACATTTGAGCAAAAGTTAGAATATGCTCTTTAGATCACAATACATACTGCAAAGCCTGACATACAAAGGAATTCACCCTTACCAAAATAGTTATTGATGTTTGTCTTTTGATGGAGCCTTGGATGCTGACATTTTTGTCCTGGAAGCTGAGCAGAGACTGTGGGGTGCAAGAACCCTAAAAGGGCGTGAGCAGCAAGTGACTGCCAGTGGTTGCAGAAAGTGGTGTCATAACTTGTGATCCAGTCCAGGAGAAGGATCAAATTTGTGATTGTGTGGCGAGAAGCAAAGATGATCAGAAGGCTAGTACCTAAAACCTGGAAAAAGAAAAAGTGGAATTTGTGAACTGCAGACCCATGAAAAAATGCCAATAGGAGACACTAAGAACATGCTGTAATTTCTCCTCTCACCATCCACAGTCATTTCTTGGTGAGTGCTACACTGAATGTAGGCCCTTACCACATTAGGGATCCATGACATTTTCCAACCATATTGCTGGAATACTGAGGCAGGTGGATCATTTAATCTGCCCTAGTGGCAACCTGAGAAGCACCAGAGCTCTTCCAGTTGGAGCAACTATCTAGGGGGGGCATCGGCCTCTGGCCATCTTCGCTTGTCTGAGGACATGAGATAGCTTTATTACAAACTCTTGGTTCCCATAACCATGGTGGAGACCTTGACTGATCTAGGAAGTTGCAGGTAAATGAAATGGCAGAAAGAAAGTTGCTTCCACTTCAGAAGATAAACCTACATGGAACCTCGAGGGCTACTCATAGCTCACAACCCTTAACATCCTACATGTGAATGTAAAATTAGTCCGCTTTTAAAATAAGCCCAGAAGATTTAGAGCCAAAATGTTGGAGGGATGAGTGTACAAATTTTGATCAGGCTTGTAACATTAGGGCCTAAACAAAATGCCTAAACATTTTCATAATTAGCAAATAGCCTGACATAGCTAATATGTACTTGCAAAGAGGAATAAAGCAATACTCTGATATAATTTACTTACATTTAGAACTATTGTCACCATACAGTTCTCATAATATTGTTGTGTGTGTCGATGCATTACTCATTTGTATTTCTGTATTTATGATTATTGTAAAGTGCATTCAGACTGGAAGTACCGAAGTGCTATGTGGATAATAGAGTCAAAGCAATCCTAGGTCTAGAGGGAAAAAGCCATGTCTAGAGATGCTTACAAAATGGTAGCAGGGAGTGGATAGCTCTGATCTCATATGGAAGGGAATTCCATAGCTTATCGGCCCTGTGTCCCCATTTTACTTTGTGAGTTCTAGGAATCTTCACTAATTTGAGGTTTGATGATCTTAATGACCGATTGGGTGTGTGCCAGCTAATTGCAGTTTGTAAATATTTGGAGCCTTGGGAGTTTAGAACTTAGTGTGCCAAGCATAATGTCTTGAAGGTAATGCGTTCCTAATTGGAAGCCAGGACAAATTCCTTAGGCCCACCTTAACGGAAGCAGACCTGGGAATCCTGAGTACTGTTCTGGCTGCCAAATGTTGAAAAAACTGTAGTTTGTTCAGGACAATTTGATTGATGTACAGGTAAAGGGCATTACAATAGTCTAGCTGAGACACAATAAGGTCCAGGACTACCGTAATTCTAAGATCATGTAGGATATTAGGCAAGATTTACTTAAAGGTTTTTAGCAGTGAAATACATGTGTTTGTGACTTTATTTACCTGGGTATCCAATGTTAATCCTGGGTCACAAATGACTCCAAGATTCCTGACAGCAGTTATAGGAATAGGTAAGGTTCCACAGGTCATGGGCCACCAGCTGTGGTTCCAAATGGTGGGGTTTGCACCAAGGACCATAACTTCGGTTTTGTGCCCATTCATTTTTAACCAGTTCAGGTTTATCCACTGATTGACTTCTCTCATACAAGATTGAAATCTGCCAGCTGTAATGTCTACGCTTTCTTGCAAGGTAACAATGATTTGGGTGTTGGCAGCATATGAGGAACAAATCCAGTTAGCCAGGGGGGCAACGTAAAGATTAAAAACAGTTGGACTCAAAGACAATCCCTGAGACACCCCAAAAGGAAGTTTGTAAGGGGGTGAGCAGAAATCCCCACACTTCACTGCCAAAATTCTCTCCTGAAAAAAGGTCTCCAACAAGCTCAAAGATGAGCCCCTCAGACCTGCCTTGAAGTGGCGGTAGATCAGAATTTCGGGCGATATGGTATAAAATGCAGTTGAAAGATCTAATAAAATCAGAATGGTGCATCCTTTTTGGTCAACTTGTTTTCTTATGATATCAGTGGTGACCAATATTGTGGACTCAGTAATATGGTGTTTACGGAATCCATGTTGGGAGATGTCCAGTTAATCATGTGCCAGCAGAGAGGTAGCAAGTTCTTCATTTATATGCTTCTTTAATATTTTATTCACCATTGGAAGGAGAGCAATAGGGTGCAGATTTTTAAGGTCTCCTTTGGTCTCCCCCCTTCTTTTATTTAATAGGCATAACAACAGTCTCTTTCCAAGTGTTGGGAAACTTTCCCGATTCTAGTATTTCTGCATAGATCTTTTCTAGAGGTGCTTCTATACATTTGCTAAGCATCTGCAGTATTCTGGGGGTTCAGGGGTTGCTGGGGGAACCCGAGTGAATTTTGGACAGATAGGAGATAATTTTCATAGTAGTCCAGGGTGAGAATTTTGACAGAGTCGTTCCACTCCCTGGTGTATTATTAAGTTCCAAATCATGCACTCCTGGAACCAGCTGGGGAGGGTGAGAATTCAGCAGATATTTTCAGGACCTTATCTTTGAAAAAGGTAGTCACACTGTAACTGAATTTTGGCAAATTTTCTAGCTCCTGAATGGGGATTGGGCCTGCAAATGTCTTGGTTATTTAAACAGTTCTTTGTGGGCATTGTCTGCACTTCTAATTTTCTGAGAGAAGTAGCATGTTTTGGCATGTTTTATGGCACTTTTTTTTATAAGTGCCACACTGTTCTCTAAGTTTTGCACTTTCAACCAGACTCAGATCGAGTTTCCATTTCCTTTCCTGTTTTCTGCACAATCTCTGTAGTGTTTTAAGCTCTTCAGTGTACCAGGGGGCAAACTTTTTATTCCTAATTTTGGGTTTGATCTCCCTCAAAGGTGCTATTGTGCTGATTGCCTCTTTGATCCATGAGTCAAAGATTGCCATACTCTGCCCTGTGCTGTCCTTCAATTTTTCTTGGCTTCTCTTTAGGGCTAGGGTAAGATCCTCTTTTCATATGCGGTTCCAATTTCTACTGAAAGTGGTGGTTGTCTGCTTAATTTCCTTCCCTCTTCTGTATTTCACCTCAAAGGGAATCAGGCAATGGTCCATCCACTCAAGTTTGCTGCACTTTCCTATCATGGCGAACTCATGTGTAGAGAAAATACTATCTAGTGTGTGGCCCCAGGTGTGTGTACTATCGGTAACCCCTTGGCTCCAACCAAAACTAGTCATGGAATTAAGGAGGGTGAGCGGTTCACCATCTTCTCAATTTATAATTGGAAGTTGAAGTCTCCAAGAACTATACTATGGTTCATAGAAGTTAGAGGTTCGATGATTTGGGCCCAATTTGCTAAGAACTTCTTCTTAGGTCCAGGCCAGTGGTAGACTAATAGCCCTTCAATTCTGAACAGGTTTCCTTGTTTGATCTTAAACTATCCGCATTCACAGGTATCAGGGATGATTGTTAAAGAGGTTAAGCTACAGCCCAAATTCTGTTTGAAGATGATCGCGAGACCACCTTCTCTCCTGCCTTGCCTGTCTATTCTTTCTATACCATAACCTGTAGGGAGTGCTGTGACAAAGTCTGGGTCAGAGTCAGCTCTAGCCCAGGTCTCTGTCAAGAATAGGCAGTCAAAATTAAATTCCTCAATAACATCCCTTATCACCACACTGTGTTTTATCAGGGATCTGACATTAATCAGCCCCCATTTCAGTATGTTGTATATGGATTTATCTGCCTTTCTGAGTGGGTCAGTCATGTCTTATGGGTTAATTTGGATGGTGTATCCTGGAGCAATCTTCGAGTTGCCAGGTGTTATACCTGCGGCTCCCTCCTTCAGGGAAAGGGGTCTTCTTCTCCCTCCTATTACATGTAGGCATATAACTTCTAGGTTGTGCCCCTGTATATTGTATCTGGGTAGAATTTATATTGAAACCGTCAGCTGCGCTCTTCCACTGCACGTCTGTGGCCTGTCTTGATTAAGTAGAGTTTGCTGGCACGTGAGATTGGAGGGGGCGTGGCAGCCAACAAAAAAGACAGGACCGACACCCTCGCCTCAACCAAGAAAAGCAATATGGCTGACACCTTGTGGAACTAAAGGCTCTTACTGGCCTTTTAGTTTGTTAAAAATGAAAACACAAAGTGCCTTAGTGCAGAATAAAATTATGCTTTCCCCTTCATGCCCCGCCACACACAATGTGCTGATAGAGCATTTAAAATTGGTGCATTAAAAGACCGCGCTCCCGTCATGCGCTTATTCAATTATTAAAGATCAAAAGGTTCCAGCGTTCAGTATTTGTAAAAAGTGAAGGATCGCCAGCAGTTTAAAAATAGAATCGCGTTAGCATTCTCATTACTCATGTACAGATCTTGTGCAATAACCACATTTCTTTATTCACACATTTCAGCAATCTTACCCAATTTATTATGTTATTGAGCTTGTGATATAATTTTTCATCATATCATTTAGTGTCATTATTGTGCAGGATATTAATATTAATCTGGAGGCCCTTCCTGTTCTTGCCGCAAACATCCTCCTGCTTACAGAACACAAGCTTCTCCCATGTTCGCACCAGTGGCAGAAATTGCTACCCACAATCTTCATACTCTCTGTTTTGAGCACACTACCCTTTTATTCATTTTTCACCTTCTCAGGTCTTTCTATAAACGCAGTTTTAGCTTTCTGGCAAGACGCTGTGCCGTAACAAAATACATAACACACACAAAGAACACATTTATACAGAAAGGGACTTTGGGTCCACCCTCTCCATAAGTTGACTTGCTAGATTGAACCTCTATCAGGCTCTGGCTGGCTAGGTTCTTCTTTTTGTTCAGGGAGTAGCACATTTTTATACAATGATGTACACCTCAGAGCATAGGGGTAACTTTCATTGAATGCATTTCTCATAACATGCTAACTTACAAATGTTACAAAAGAATATAGGGGGTCATTCTGACCCCGACGGTCATGGACCGCCGGGACCAGGGTTGGCGGGAGCACCGCCAACAGGCTGGCGGTGCCCCGCAGGGCATTCTGACCGCGGCGGTTTTGCCGCGGTCAGAAGTGGAAAACCGACGGTCTCCCGCCGGTTTTCCGCTGCCCTTAAGAATCCTCCATGGCGGCGCAGCTCGCTGCGCCGCCATGGGGATTCTGACAGCCCATACCGCCATCCTGTTCCTGGCGGTTCGCCCGCCAGGAACAGGATGGCGGTATGGGTTGTCGTGGGGCCCCTGGGGGCCCCTGCAGTGCCCATGCCAATGGCATGGGCACTGCAGGGGCCCCTGTAAGAGGGCCCCACTTTGTATTTCAGTGTCTGCTTTGCAGACACTGAAATACGCGACGGGTGCCACTGCACCCGTCGCACCTTCCCTCTCCGCTCCTCGTGGGAAGGGTGTTTTGGACTGGGCTGGCGGGCGGCCTTTTGGCGGTCGCCCGCCAGCCCAGTGCGAAACCCAAAATACCCTCAGCGGTCTTTCGACCGCGGATCAGTATTTTGGAGGGGGGAACTCTGGCGGTCGGCCTCCGCCGCCCGCCAGGGTGAGAATCACCCCCATAGATGTGATTCTCCTCTCTTACTGGATAATGCCAAGCCATGCTCTCAACATGCTTGACCTCCTCTCCATGTGATCTGATGTATATGGGTAAGAGAACTCAGAAAGTAAATTGCAGAACATTACAACACAAGAGTAGAATTAAATGCAAATTTGTGGGAGCCCTTCTTGTTGAACATTATCTGGGACAACAACACAATAGCGACGATATAAGATGACAAGTGATAGAACACGTGAAATTGGGACCTCGTGGAGGGGATAAGAATAGTCTGCCCTCCAAAAGTGAACTCTATTGGATGGATAGATGTGAAACAATAACAAAAGGCCTTAACACACTTGAGGATTGGCAGCAGGCAACATTTATGAATGCTGATGAACTGTAAGAACTTAAGAAATGTACACCTTTATATAGAGAAATATGCAATTGTGAACATCTTTTGGTATTTTTTTCTCAATGGTTCTACATGCTTTATTTATTTTTGAGTCAGCGTAATATGCTAATTATCTTTTACATAATTAACATTTAATTTAAAGGTCCAACTATGTTGGTCTAACTAGGTGGTAGGGGTTGACAGCATAGGGTATGTCAGATTTATTGACATTTACAGTTAAATCAATATATGTAAGGGCTCATCTTTTGCAAAAATGCGTGTATTTCTCATTTTTATAAGTGCATTTCTCTCTTTAGTAAGGTAACCACAACATAAACTAACAACAAGTCGGACGCCTTGGCACTAGATTGTGGCTGTTGTTCAAATTGCTGTCGACTGATGCAGTCTCTCATCGAAAACCTGTTTTTTCCCATCCTTGCTGGTTGTTATTTATTATGGATACCAGAGGACGCCCCTTACCATCTCGTGCACGTTACGTGAGAAAATCTGCATAGGAGTGTTGATTTGACAAGGCGGAAAAGATACAAATTGGCCTTAGTCCATGATGAAGGAGTGAGTTTCGGTTCAAGAGTTTTTGTTGTGGGTTTCTGCATTTCAGTTGTATTCTTGTATGGTTTGTAAATGTGTATTTTTGATAATGTATGATCCTTTAGGTCTATTTTTCCTTTTCTGCTATTGTTATATCTGGTGATGCAAATAGACAGGCAGGCAAGGGCGTTGGGTTGAGATTAAAATAGGGAAGAGAACATCTAGGGGCATATTTATACTCCGTCTGCGCCGATTGTGCGTCAAAAAGTTTGACGCACAATCAGCGCAAACGTAGCCCTGTATTTAAACGTTGATGCCCGCGGACGTCAAAATTCTGCAGCATGCGTCATTTTTTGGAAGCGGCAACCCGCCTTGCGTTAATTATATGCAAGGTAGGCGTTCCCGTCCAAAAAATGGCTTAAACGGCCGTGCGTTGTATTTATGCTTTCGGGCAAAAATGACGCACGGCCGGGAGGCGGAGCCAGAAAATGACGCACAGCCCGATTTGCGTAAAAAATTAACGCCTGGGTCAGGGCAGCCGTTAAAATGGGGCAACCACACCTGTATTTAATCAGAACACGCAGAGCAGCAGAGCAGCAACAGGGAGCCATGGAGGTGATTTGAATCCAGCGTGCACGCAGACACAGAGCCCAGCAGCAACAACAGCAGCTACAACAACACCAGCAGGGACCCCAAAGGAAGCGCAGAAGGCAGAGAGGATATTCCGCCCAAGAACAACCCTTCAGGGCCTCGGGGAACACGACATCATACAGAGGTACTGGTTGAACTGGCAGGCCATTCAGCAGCTGCTGCGAAACATCGAACAGCAGTTGGCCCCCACTTTGGTGACACCCCGCACCATCCCAACAGAAACAAAGCTGCTTGCCGTACTTCACATGCTGGCAAGTGGCTCTTTCCAAACAACTGGTGCCCTGGTTGGCAGAATATCACAACCATCATTGTCCGCCTTTTTGCCCAAAGTACTGGACGCCATCATTCGACTGACACCCCGCAACATCTGCTTCCCTAACACACTGCAGAAGCAGCAGGAAACAAAACAGGATTTCTACGCAATCAGTGGCTTCCCACACGTCCTTGGTGCAATCGACTGCTTACATGTACGCCTTGTGCCACCTGTTGCAACTGAACACCTCTATAGCAACAGGAAGCACACACATTCCATCAATGTGCAGGCCATTGTCGATCACCAGGGATTGATCACCAACATCGTGGCTAAATATCCTGGTAGTGTACATGACTCATACATCTTCTGTCACTGCACCATCAATGAACACTTCCAGGATGGATGGTATGGCAATGGACTACTTGTTGGTAAGTGCAAAAACCTACTTATATACACACTGCACAGCAATCCTCTAGGACACACAACACATACACCACAACAGCAACATGTCAACAGGAACACACTGAGGTCGTGACATCACTAACCATGTTTCTTAAGTCACCATTGAACCTGTCCCACATTGGAAATTACTGTACAGCCTAATGTGAAGACGTCAATGAGTGTGGTTGCCTAAATGTCACCTTGCAAATTGTAAGTGTCCCAATGAACTTTACATTAATATATTGCTTAAGTGTCAAGGTATGGGATGTCCAGGGTACTTTGATATGAACGTGTTAACAACACTTTCAATTTTAACTGTGCATGGAGCTATAATCTCACCCCCAGTGAAGACACATGGACACCTGTATCACAAGTCACAATGCTAGGGAGGGCACACTGTACTGCAAATTCCAAAACATACTGCTGACAAACGGTTTGCATACAAACACTCGTTCAGACAAGGAAACAACACAATGCAGATGGTACAGCTTACAAGCATAGGATGTCACATTAGTACACAAAAGAGTCACAGACAACAGAAGACAACTACTGCCATGAAATGTCTTTTCAATAGTGCCAGCTACATCAACATGATCCCATTCATTTTCTCTTTCAGCTGATCAGGGGTATGGCATCCAGCCATGGATTATTACACAATTTGGCAACCCGAGTACAGCTGCAGAGCGTGCATACAACGAGGCCCATTGGAGGACACTCAGCACTGTCGAGCGGACCTTCGGCATCCTCAAGTCAAGGTTACGCTGCCTCGACATCACTGGTGGTGGCCTCCTATATTCCCCCGAGATGGTCTGTAGGATCATCCTCAAATGTGCAATATTGCACAACATTTGTATCAGAAGAAACATTCTCCTCCTGGAACCAGAGCCACACATACCTGAAGAGGAGGAAGAGGAGGATGCTGACCTGCAACAGGAGGGGGAACTACAGAACACAGCTGCTGGTATACGCAGGCGGCAACAGATTGTAAATAATTTCTTCTGAATATGATCACCCTCACTACTTTAGTTAACTATTTAAAATAAACACCTATTCTAATCACCATATCATGGTCTGGCTATTCCTTTTTGCACACCTTCATCTCTACTTATCAGAACAAGAGTGTTGCCTCATTGAGCATTGCTGAGATACTGAGTAGGACACGGAACATCCCAGAACTAATGTGATGCCTAACATACAATGGTCACATACACACACACTCTTAATGACATATATCATGTACATATCTCCTTTGAAGGCCAATAGCAGAGGACCACAACTATTTCACACATACATGTTGAAAGCAAAGTCCAGCGCAGCATATGGCACACAACTATGACCCCATCACTCAATAAGGGGAAAACAAACCTCATACATGAGGCAGTCAATGTGCTTTGGCATCACTAACAGGAATGTCTGATGAGACCCTTGACAGCAGTTAGTCCAACTGCATCCAATATTTGCAAGGAATATCTGTGACTAGAGTTCCATAGAAGCAGAACATAGACAGCACAAGTGCCCCACATATGACATGCATTGCGCACATGACATTCCATGCACATGTCAGCCCATTTCCTAACTCCTGACACACCCATGCACCTGGTCACAACCCACCTGTCGGAAGAGGTCCCTGGAATACTAAGATGTGTACCCTGATAATGCCTCCTCTACACACACAGACCAACGTTAGCAAACCAGCGTGCTACACCCTTTCCTAAGGTATGCTATTGCCATATAACATCTGACTGCATGGACTTCAGGTCAATTTATACACTGTCTTCTAGTTTCAAAGCCCTGTTAGCACATGTAGATTGCTTCCCCTTGTAAAAATGTCTGTTGGCCCTTAGAATGCAAGTCTCACCTACAGGACTGGTGAGAAACAGATACAGCCCACACCTGTGATCACCTCCATGCACACCACCCATTTCAAAAAGCACTGCCCCTGATGATGCTTGGAACAGCATAGGAATTGCCATTATGTCAAATACACCGTCAACCATTGATACTAATTAAGCCGTGTAACACAGCCCTTGGGTTCATTTGTCACCTTCAAAAACAGAGGACATACACAGATTGACATGTCAACTGTCTAGTTTGTCCTCCAAACAGTCTCAGTCAGACCACTGATTATGTAACTTGTCCAGTAGCTGGCTCCTGAATCACCTTGCATTCTGTCAGCCTGACTGGCAACTGTCTGTGCATCACACTAAAGTACCCTTTGTCTACATATGTACCACACGTGCGTAATAAAACCTCCCATTCATCAGGGGGCATTGGGCATGGGCTTCTTCCATGCATACCCAAATACATTGTATAGCATCATCTGCCTTTTAACTGTACCATTTGAGTTACATCCTCTTGGAAATACAAAATTTATGGCCCATTCCTTGTCTGGGATGCATATATGCATGAATGACAAAGTGTGACAGTGTCCCAGGGTCATAGGCAGGGATTGGGTACGGGGCTTTCAGCACAACCAGCAACCTCTGATAATGTACATGAATAATACACAAATGTCAGAACCATGACAGTTCACACACAGCATCACAGTGCACACAACATAGTGATGGGCTGTGTGTGGTGAATAGCTGGGGTACTAAACAGCACACAGGCTATGATGTTCCCAGATGCAGTGGGAAGTGCAGAGGCCAACCTGTGTACAAATGTTGTAATGACACCTGCCTGAACATGACAATTGAGACATTATCTCACTCAGCACACCAAGGTTGCCCTGTTGACCGTCTCATTACACGTCTTTAGTGACAGGGTGGGACCATCCACATGTTGGTTCACATGTTCACATCTACTTTACTCACATTGATCAACAAAAGATACTCAGTAGTTACAGGAATAGCTGACACTGACTCATGATGAGTCCTGGTCCGAACTGTGACAAATTACACCCCAAACAATCTACAGGATCATCATTGGACCACACACATGAACAAGACACCTATGTGCAATTGATCACTGGAAATATGTGTACACGTGCTGTCTTGTATGCTGGTCCACCACAGCCACTTGATAGTTGGGGCTTACTTCTATGGCCTCCACGGTGGTGTCATCATACATATGAGATTGACCCTTGTCTGTCTGTGCAAACAACATGGTACCCACTTCCTCAATGCATGTGCATGACTCACTGTGGGATTCATCAACTAGTGCCTAGGAAGCTCTTACCAATACTCTAGGACATAGGATGTAGAAAATGTGGACCATTGACATGAACATGAATCTGCCATCCATCTGGTGCATGCTATGTCACATATGGTGTCTACGTGACCCTAAAACTTGGAAGTATACTTTTAGGGTGTTGTTACATGTATGACTTACACATGCCCTTGCTCATTCCAAATTTGACTTGCATCTTAGGACTGGACACATGGACGTCACATTCATACAACCATATGTACAATAATGCATCATGTGATATACACATACACTTGGTCAACCAACACATTAGTTGTCAAAGCACACACTTTGAGCCAAAGGCATTTAGGTATTGTACATATGTGCGTCACATTGCTATCCTCTCCTTATGGCAAGCATGCACAATTTGTGCCACACATATATGTAGGCCACACTTATGACCATCTATGACGTCAGCCAACTGTAAACATACTGTGAAGGGTGTAGTGGATGATGTTCCGCTGCAGTATGATGTCACACATGTGAACATACACCATCAACACCATACTGTCTTCAATTAGCCAATCTCTGATGTGTTCCAAATGTAAAATAACCAAAAAACAAGTAAAAGTGCCCCAAACCAGTTAATGCACTGTAATTTTGACGTCCCTAGCAGTGTGCATCATTTTTAGTTTACCAAAACTGTATTTGCGTCATTTTTTTTGATGCACAGGAGTGAAATTTAGCCCGCATCCAGATATTTGTCCAGTCCATGTATCATTATGTGGATGCGGGTTAATATTCACGTCTGTGAGTAAATAAAATGACGCAAATACAGATTTGTGCAACAAAAAATGACGCATAACGCGAAAAAGGCGGGACTTTTCATACAGGAAGTGATGTAATAGGATATCCTGTTTACAGATCATGTACAGTGGGTGTACTTTCACTTTCACTTTGCAGTCTATGATCCTTCTAGACTGTGTGGCTGTGTAGAGAGCGTTGTCCAGAGATTTTGTGCTGTATTTGTCCTGTGTGCTATCTGTAAAGTCCTTTTGTGAAATAAATATTGTTTGTGTATACTGCAGTACTGTGTTTTGTCTACATTTGTCCATTTATCTTGTGTATTTCTTGTTTGTGGGAGTCTGTTGTGGGTAGTGTTAGTTTGGGGATAGTTGGGCTCTTTTAGTGTTTAGGTTTACTTTTTTTCTGTCTTTTTACCCCTACTTTCACCCATTTCCCCTTTCTATTTCTTTTACCCCTATTCTTTATCTTCAACTATAAGTATGTCTGGTAGGCCACGTCTTGGCAGGATGGGGAAAGAGGAGTTGGGGGGCTTCATCTGGCTGGTGACACATTTCTTGCCGCTCATGATCCAGGCAAGGGACAGGGTCATACAGGGGTACCCGACAGAGGCGCGCAGAATCTGGTGGGGAAAGGTGCTGCATCACCTGAAGCATGCGTATGCCAGCCAGAGGAGTGAATACCAGCTGAAGCACCGGTGGGCTGACCTCATCACCAGGGAGCAGGATCTCTTGGACCACCTGGGAATCATGATTGGGGGCACTGTTGGTGAGTACGACTATTGTTAATGTGCACGATTAAATGCTCTGTAGTGACATCAGGGGATTAGTACAATGTCTGCCAGCTAACTTGATGACTGTGTGTAATACTGGGGAAATATAAGGGGATCATTGATGCACTATGGCAAGGATCACAATTGCTCGCTGTCAGGTAGCACGTGCTCAGCAAACTTACAGGTTACTTTACCATGAAGGAAATTGGTGCGGCTTTTTTGTCAGCACAGCTAACAAAATAGGAGCCAATCATGTCTATATAGGGTATTATTGACAGAGAAGTACAGATGTACCAACATTTAGGCCAACTATGTTGACACAATTGCTAGACTGACTTTAGAATCACTACATGATGCTGAAAATGAGTGCTGCCTTCACCTCAATTGATAATAGCAAAGTGGCTCAAACATTGGTCTCATGTTAGTCTGGTGAGTGTGGAAGGAAAGCGTTCACAGAAGTAATATAAATGTGTGGGATTTTTTGGTTTCTTGATCTTTTTTGATACATGTCAGTTCATGATTTGAAAACATTGTGAAAAGGTGTAAGGTGCCCTCAGATAACATCTTAAGATGTTTGTTGGAATTAGTTGAGCCACAATCCAAATATGGATGACAGTCCAAGTGTATAAACATGGCTTCACATCTCCATGGTTGGTGCAAATCACCCTAGCTGGGCCACATCAATTGACTATACTGTAACAACAGGATGGCTTACTGGAGTACCTGCCCCTCCCTCTGTACATTGGGCCTATCTGCAATAAACGTGTCATGGCCACAAGGCATGTTTGACTGGTAAAGCAGTCCTCAAGTAACCACGCGTTGGATGTTTCTCTTGGATGTACATGATGAGACGATTACACTCCATATTTTTTAGTACTCACCAATTATGGGGCAAGTTTGCAACCACATGATAGTTAGGGCCAATGTATGTGTGCAGATATGTGTGTTACTGTCACAGGAGACCTATGCTATGTACAAGTTGGCCGTGAAATATCAGATGCAGTACCATCATGTCTGAATGGCTGCCATGTCCTTATTCAGCCTACACATTGTAAATGATTACGAAATTGTTGCACTGTGAACAGATTTTGAGCACATTTCTTCCTTCCATACCTTACAGGTGGACCGGCACCCTACACTGTGGGAGAGGTGGCAACATTTGAGGACCCCGACCACTCCAGTAAGTGTTGATATGTCTATTATGTGTTGTGTTTGCTGGTTATGGACTCATGTGAGTTGGACGCATAGCAAGGTGTGATGCGTTGGGCAAGTTTTTCACTTGTTCCATGAGTGGGAATGCAGTTCTCACATGTTTTGAGTTTGCCAATGCGTATCCAATGGTATCATGTAGGGATTGTAGGACATCCCTGTAGGCCCCACTGTGAGTACAGGGGATAGTAATGTATATGACACGTGTATCACCAAGAGTCACAATGGAAGTCAGCCCCAACTTAGTCATCATGTCAGACCCACATTCTCTAAGATTGGTAGAGCTAATAGCTTTACAATAGACATCTGCTTCACTATTTACCTATGTAAGTTTGAAACAGTAGGTAGAACCTCCTAGCAGCATGTACTTCTACATGTAGTGCATCAAGTCTGTGGAACCTGAGTGTAATGGCCTAGGTGTGCATGCAATTCATGATCATGGGTGTTCTAGCAACTCTGTGTCTGATGTAAGTCAGGCCTCACTGGAAGTATATGTTGTGTACTAAGAGCCAGATGTAGGAAAGGGTTTGCGCCTCACAAATGGCGAAAAACGCCGTTTGCGAGGTGCAAAACCCTCTCCGCTATGCAGAAATGCATTTTGCGAGTTGGATCCGACTCGCAAAATGCATTTCCGACTCGCAAATAGGAAGGGGTGTTCCCTTCCTATTTGCGACTTGCAATGCTATGCAATTTCATTTGCGACCGCGAAAGCGTTCGCAAATGAAATCGCAGTTACCATCCACTTGAAGTGGATGGTAACCCAGGCGCAAACAGGAAGGGGTCCCCATGGGACCCCTTCCCCTTTGTGAATGGAAACAAAATAATTTTTCAGAGCAGGTAGTGGTCCTATGGACCACTGCCTGCTCTGAAAAATACAGAAACAAAAGGTTTCGGTTTTTTTTCTAAGTACAGCTCGTTTTCCTTTAAGGAAAACGGGCTAAAGATAGAAAAAAAAAACTGCTTTATTAAAAAGCAGTCACGGACATGGTGGTCTGCTGTCTCCAGCAGGCCACCATCCCCGTGAGTGCCCATACTCGCAATGGGATCGCAAACTGCGACTCACCTCATTAATATTAATGAGGTGGGTCATTGCGACCCCATTGCGAGTTGCAGAAGGTGTCTGAGACACCTTTCTGCATAGCAAATTGCCACTTGCAATTTTCGAGTCGCACGGACTTGCAAATTGCAAGTCGCAATTTGCTTTTTTACTACATCTGGCCCTAAGTTCCGAATTTCCTAACATGTCTGACCCTATGAGTGCTCTAGGGTTTGCTGACTCCAAATTGTAGATAGACCTTACCTGTGGTGTGTCTGTAGAGACAAACATGTGTGGAGTTGCCTATACACTCCTCGGTGTAAATGTTGTTGGCAAATTATAGTTGTGTATCCACCGCCCCCCCCTCAAACACGGCCATGGGTTTGTGAATGGGGTACCTAGTATTGATGCTACCAGTATATTACACATACCTGTGAATAAGTGACGGTTTGGTTGCGTACTAGTATACACACTCAGGTTTGGCACTTGGTACCATACTGGAAAGTCCAGTTACAACTTGCAGACCATGTGGCTTTAGTTCTGCTTTCCGTACACTGACATTTGTAGCCCAGCTCTTGGTGGAGGATATGCAGCATGATTCTTAGATGTTAACTGTCAGAACTCAGATTGCAAGTCAAAGCCAGTTGTTACTCATCCTGTGGGTTATGGATGTGCTTTGTGTGATGTCACCTTTGTTGTCTGGCCTGCCATATACTTCCTCAGGGACATTCAATGCTCTTTATCGTGATATGAGCTGTTACAAGTACAGTAGATGTAATGTCTGATTAACTTGCTGTGCCGTTTCACAAAATGCAGTTACTAATGTAGCATATCTGCATTTGTCTTCACTGCAGCTAACATGACTCCAGACCAGGTCCGTGAATTTCAGCGTCGGGCCATGCGATACCAGCACATCCTGCTGGTGGAGTCGGGGCTCCGGAGGATGGCCCGGCGATATCGCCATGAACGTGCCTCCGGGGCATGGCGAGCCTTCCCACAGGGTGGGCCTACTTTGCCCACCACAGCCACCACAGAAACAAACACCAGTCAAAGCCAGGTGGTCCCACCCACAGCTGCCACTGTTGATCCAACATCTGCTGGACTTCCTGGCCCCAGCATTGCCACTGGTGCAGGACAGCCCACACAGACCTCCTCCACCGGTACCCAGACTGCCACTGCTCCAGCTGTTGACCCTGCAGCCTTCAATTGACTTGAACATAAGATGGACAAAGTGGTGCGCAAGGTGAGCCACCTCAGCCGGGACGTGCGGCACATTAAACGGCGGGTCAAGGATATAAAGAAGACCCTCCGGAGGGCCAACCTCTAGACAGTTGATTTGATGGACATGATACCCTGCCCTCCCTCCTCTTTCCTTGTTCTTATAGTTAGTGGGCTTAGGGGGCTCAGTGTTAGGATATTATAGGCTGTTAGTTTAGTTAGTGTTAGTGGGTGTCGGATCCTGCTTGTTTCTTTTTTTACTTATTACATGTGCGGGTGGGTGGGTGGGGGGCTATGTTGGGGTTCTTGTGTGTAAAAAAAAAAAAAATACCAACAAAAGAAAAAAAAATTAAAATAAAAAAATACCAACAAAATGTATATTTGTTTAGGATAGTATAGTATGTGTTTAGGTTAGTATGTGTTGTCCTCAATGTGTCCCGTCTCATAAGGCGGGTGGGGGGTAGATGTTTAGAACGTTTCGTTACATGTGATTAGTAAGTGTAGCTTAGGTTAGTTTGGGACAGTTGTGGGTAATGAGTAGTCAGGGTAGATTAGGGTAGGTAAGATTTTTCCTTCAGTTTCCTCATCTATGGTTAGCTTTTAATAAATATTTGGTTACCCCTTAATAGTATGTGTTGAATGGTACTTGATCGTGGGTTTGGATTCAGTGTACATCAATTTTGTACTATAACATCTGTGTCCTATGCTATAAACAAATCCCAACTGAGCTGTACGATTGGCAGCTAGCCCAGAGCTACCTTGCAAAGTGTCTACCCTTTGTTGCAACCACCAATCACAGTTAATATGGTTCCCAATGTGTTTCTGTTGATAAGTGTGTTTTCAAAGTCATTAATAGTGCTTCCAGACTTGATATTGGGGAAACAGTTTTAAGTCTGACTGCAGTGTGATGATCATGCACACCCTTATAAGATGAGTTCTCATTGGCAATCTTGTATTCTTGTCTTCATGACCCTCATACATCATTTGTGACACAGTTTGGCATGATTACCTATTTGTACGTTAACTCAGACACCTTCATTTGTGCAGGTTTTTTTGTATTTACTTAGATTAGTGTGGCATGTTTATTGTGTTATTTTTGCATGTTGACAACATTTAGCAGGCACTATTTGATGACTTACTTATCCCCTGAGGAAGCATTCTTCTGTCCTACACCGCATGGTGGTGTATGGTTTCTCACTTTATCAGATTATTCCCTCAGGATGGGCAGAGTATGATGCAATCATGGTCATTGTGCAGATTTCTCTAACTACATAATATCTGGACAGTTGTATTGACAAGCTACGTAATTTGACAGTAGGCACATTTCAGTTATCTACTGTACAGTTGATATGTCACATTACCCAGAGACAGATTTGTTGTGTAAGTGCTATTTATTGAAAAGTGTTGTAGTGGTATATGTATATTGTCCATGATTGTGAGTCCAGTATAGTGATATCTTGCATTGTGATCCGACACAAGGGGTTACGGAAATGCTTTTGAAATGCTGGGGTGATGTTTCAGACAGTGCAGAGGGACAGGATTTGCAAATGAGTAGGAGAGAGACAATCAGTAGGCAGGCTGACAAGATATACAGTGGTAAGCAGAATAGTCGTTAAGTAGAGTTGTTGCAAGACTGGCATGTTACAAAGCGCAGGACTTCGGTAATAGTTGGCCATGTGGCAGGGACTAGTGCTTCCGGGTACTTTTCCGTGTGAAAGTGATCTGTTCCATGTCTTCTTCGTCTGATGTGAGTGTTGCCTTCTCTGTTCTTGGTGGTGGTGGTTGTGAAGGGGCAACACAAACCTCAGTGTTAGAAGACGTGGAGTCAGACATCCCGGTCGCTGCTACCTGTGAAGGTCTTTTCGGGCAGTACTGCTGCAAGGAGGGCCTGTTGGTTCTTGAGAATAGCAACCACATCACAATGGTAGGCAGCCAGGTCGGCCCTGAGGGGTTCAATGTTGCATTCGTGCACGCATTGACAGGATTGCTGTTGTAGGTGTTGGGTCAACTGTATTACAGCTGTGCTGATTTCCTTCTGGGTTTTCTGCAGTTCCTGCAAGATAGATGTTAGGGCTTGCATGGCTGCTGTCTGATCTGCAAATGACATCATGCACGAACGCACCCCCTCAAGGCTGGCTGCCATATTTTGCATCCCCACCCGCACCTCCTTGACCAGCTCCCACTGTACTCCAACTACAGTTCTCTCAAAGCTGGTGCCAGTGTCGTCAGAGTCCTCAGCTGTATTAGAGCTGGCAGGTCTTACAATTGGGGTGGTGGGTGGTTCCTCTGCGATGGCTGCTTGTTCTGTGCTCCTCCTTGTGACAGAAGGTGGGGTCTGGAGGGTTTCAAGGACCTTTTGGATAGTCTCCTGGGGAATGTTTATCGGCTCGTCATCCATGTCATCAGGGAAATCTGGGACAGGCATATTGGCAGGAGATTCATCTTCCTCTGCAATGAAACAGGGTACAATTAGTGTGTCAGTGTTGCAGCAATTTTGATGTGACATGCCTGCCTTTTGATGAATTCACTTTGTGATCTTGTTTTGTGTTAATATCTGCAGTCCTTCAGATGGGCATTGTTTCAGGCCTATGGCCCACCTGTGTGTCACATGTATGTTATTGAGTTATTAGACTTGTCAGCATCACATCCTCTAGGTGTTGATTTTAGCCAAATAGAGAATTGCCACCTTCTTTTCCTACTCAACCCTCCGTGTACATCCATTCTCATGGTGAGACCTTTCACTGGCTGTGGGTGTTCTGATGGCCCTGGCAGCACACTTAACAATCTGGACCTGCCCCAATCCCTGATCGTTCACATCGACTTAAATGAAATTGACATGTGGCATATCCTATGCATGGCAATGTTATGATCTGATATGGATGTTGACATTGTTAATGGGTCCTGCTGATGTTGGGTAATGTGTGTGACAAAGCAAAAACAACAAGTGATGGACGGAATGCTGAACATTGTCAAACATTCACCCCCAGTACAGTGATCTGGGCCTAAATCCATCATTTTTTGCTGCCCATGCCATTCCAGTTTGGACCCAGCAATATGCAAATCAGTCTTGACCCTGTTCCCCATGGGAACAGTCCAGCCTGAACTGCTAGGCCAGGTCTTCCCTGGACTGGAAATAAGCATCCTGGGACCGGTTTCGGGGTTTCACCCCTCATCAGCCAGGCTAGCTTGAATCCAGTGGCTTGGGAAGCACGGGACCCACGTCTGGGCATACCCTTCCCACTTAGGGCGACAAAGCAAAAACAACAAGTGTGTAATGTGTGTTACATTGGATTGTCCTGATAGTCGTATCAGTGTCCTATTTGCTCCTCTGACTGTGCAGGTGTATTTCAGTGACCAGTCACATGTGTCCCCTCCTCTATGCTGTTGTCTGAGCAGTATGACATTTGGGATGTTGCCTTGTTACCCAGGCAAAGGATGGACCCTGACATATGCAGCATGGGTGTGCCCTTAGTGCTGTGTCGCTCCTATTGTTGTTTACTTTGGCTGATGTTTGTGACAACTATGAGCATTGACATTTGAATGTACTGGGGCCTTTGTCTTGTTTCTGGGATTGTTGCAGTTGTCATCCTCACCCCTCTAATTTAGGTGTGTATGATCCATGGGGAGCTTACTGCCATTGGCTACCTGAGCTGCACACAGATCAGAGGTGGTAGTGGCAACTGTTGTCGCAGCTACATAGCAGTTGTCGGTTTGGCTAGAGGATTGCTAATAGGGCCCTAGTTAATGTAGGAGGTATGTTGTCTGACGAGTGCCAGGATGTAAGTGTGACGTAGTGGCCTTCCCTCCTGTCGTGGCTTTCCCTTTGGTGTGCCCCAGCTTCTGTCTGTGGAGGCCATGTCCCAATGCCATGCCCCTTTACCCATGCCACTCCATGTATATGTTGACTTCCATGCATTTTGTGGTCGGTATCCCCCCCGCTTGCAGTTAACATTATTGCATTTTAATTCCCCATGCGACTTACCCTCCATGTGCGTTGTCTCCTGGTAGTCTGCGCTGTCCTGTCCTTGAATCCCTGTGACGAACTCCTCAGGGATGACGGCTGCCACCATCTCCTCCATGTGGTCCAGGGCCTCCTGGTGTGCTGGACTCCCCCCTCCAGTCTGCAGTGCTGCCTTCCTGTTCCTGGCCATCTTTTCCTTGGTCCTGTGTTTGCAGTCATGCCAGAGTTTCTTGCACTCGATGACTGTTCTGCGTACTTCAGCCACACTGTTAATCTTGTCGACAATTTTTTGCCATATAGCCTCTCTCCTACTGATTGGCAACTTTGATGTGACAAACAGTTGGTGCTGGTGTTCCGTCACCTCTTTAACCAGGATTTCCTGTTCCTCTGCACTAAAGCGTCACTTTCTTTTCTTCTTAAAAGTGTCCTGGTTCTTGTGTGGGTCCTCGTGGCTGGTTCCTGGTCTGCTGTCATCTTCCTGGGGTCTGTAGTGGCGTCTGGGATCCATTTTGCCTCTCCTCTGGTGAAATGGCTGTGTTCGCTGTGTTTTTTGACGCTATTGCGTAAAAAAAAAAACGGCGCATATCCGGTTTGCGGTGTCGTAAATCGACCCACAGTCATTTCCGCCGCATTAACGCC
Source organism: Pleurodeles waltl (assembly GCF_031143425.1). NCBI lineage: Eukaryota > Metazoa > Chordata > Amphibia > Caudata > Salamandridae > Pleurodeles > Pleurodeles waltl. The sequence continues at coordinate 1,423,844,477 of NC_090446.1, forward strand.
GTTTTCCTTTACGACTTGACGTCGCAGTGTTCGTCAAAAATAATGACTCGCACCAAAATGGCGTTAGCCGGCGGTAATATTTTTGACGCAAAACTGCGCTGGCGCAGTTTTGCATCAAAAAGTATAAATATGGGCCACAATGTCTTTGTTATGCTGCCAGGTTTAAGCTTAGATGAAATGGCTGATGGTATGCTGTTCCCAGTGTAGGTTAATGGCAGTATGATTAAGGATGGCAATTATTAACTTTTGCACACACAGTCGGTATAACTATAAATTACCTTAGGCTACTTGAAAGCCTTGTGATAGGTGGACACGGCATTGGGGTTTACCCATGATTTTTATCTTGTATGTTTTTTTGTTGGCACAGGGAATATATATTTTTAATAGAGTTGTATTGGTCTAATTAGGAGAAATGGTAATTAATTACTTTTAGCAAGAATAATGAAATGTCCATCTGGAATTGACATAATAATTCCCTGATTTTTATTTTTAGATGGTTTGCAGGATTAACTCTTAATTATTGATTCTCTGTGTGGGGTCGAAACATCAACGCATCTCATTGTGGGCTAAAGTATGATGGAAATGGTGACTTTAGGACATCTGGATTGAACAGGTTCTCTTTGAAGCTCTCTTCAAATTTTAACCACATTTTTGTACATATTATATGTATCCTTGGGCACTAATCTATCAAGTAATACACGTTAACTGCACAGTTACTGGAGGAGCATAGACTGATTAACAAGTGTATTGTTGGGAAAATATTGTTTAAATAAAGGTAACATGTATTAGATCAACTTTGTTGACAAAGGTAATAAATTCTTGCCGTGGAAGTTAAGGGTCATAGTTCCCCCTTGGGGCTTTGATACTTTTTGCTATGTGACGTCCTCTCTAGGCAGCTGAGAAGTTCTTCAAAAGCTGTAACCTATCCCTCTTAAAAAGGTTGCTGCTGCCAATGATTCTCACATCCTCCTGGAGCTGCCAAGGATCTGCAGCTTTCTCACCTACCTCTACCTCTTATCTCTCAATGCAAAACACATGCAGGGCAAAATAAGCATTTGCAATGCAACTGGTCTCGCATTTGCGCAGCGGGATAGAGCTATAAGCAGTGTAAACTCCTAATCTGACTTTTCTTGCCACAGAAATGAAAATTTTAAAAAACAAGTGCGATCACTCTATGTAAAATGCAGCATGATTGTGCTGAAATTGAAAACGAAAAAACTAGAGCGATCGCACTATGTAAAACCCAGCTTGATCAAGCTGCATGGAAAATAAAAAGATAAAGTCGTTTTGGAAACCATGCTGAAAACATGGGCCCTGTATGTTTTCAGTAGTTGGCCGGTGCACTCAAGGAGGTCTAAACACTGGAAAAGGCATGACACATGCATGCCTTTCACTAATGAAAGCAAGCGGATTCTAAAAGGCAAGCCCAGGAATCAATGAAAGTGACAAGCATGACAAGGCTGTGGTTAAAATCCCAAAGAGAGACTACAACAGGGACGGAGCGCTTGTGGACTTGACCCTAAAAAGACCTTCTGGTGCTCTCAGCTTGTTTTGCAGAGGACCAGTTGACTACGTGCTGTTCTATGTATCCAAGAGGCATGCCCAGAGCCAAACAACATCTCTCCCCCATACCCGCTTGCAGGATGGGATAGAATATGGACCCATACTAGAGCTCTCTGTTGTATATTATTAAGTTGCTAGTTCTAGAACAAGTAACAAAATGTAAAGCTGACACCTGCTGAAGTGCGAGTGCATGTATGGTCCCAGCCTTCAGTGAGAAAGAGGTGGTGTGGCTTGGGCAAGGGGCAGCTAATCAATACTAAGAATGTAATTAATTATGCTACTTTGTGTAAAGATGTTCATTTGGTGAAACATTGTAATGAGTGACCACAGGAACGTGATAACACCATCGACCCGAAGATGTGCAGCGTTTCTTTCATGTCGACACTGAGGAAATAACATGAAAAGTCAGTTTTTTCCAAGGGTTAACACTCCAGGTAATTTTTGAATGAGAAATGAATCACTTTTATTTCTATTATTTTTCTTTTTTTTTATAGAGGAAGGTCCATAGAGAGTGAGGCTACTGCACATACAGGGGCTCATTCTGACCCCGGCGGTCTCAGACCGCCGGGGCCAGGGTCGGCGGGAACACCGCCGACAGACCGGCGGTGCCCCGCAGGGCATTCTGACCGCGGCGGTTCGGCCGCGGTCAGACAAGGAAAACCGGCGGTCTCCCGCCGGTTTTCCGCTGCCCTTGGAATCCCCCATGGCGGCGCAGCTTGCTGCGCCGCCATGGGGGATTCTGACACCCCCTACCGCCATCCTGTTCTTGGCGGTTCGCCCGCCAGGAACAGGATGGCGGTAGGGGGTGCCGTGGGGCCCCTGGGGTCCCCACTGTGTATTTCAGTGTCTGCAATGCAGACACTGAAATACGCGACGGGTGCAAACTGCACCCGTCGCACCCCTGCAACTACGACGGCTCAATTCTGAGCCGGCTTCCTCGTTGCAGGGGCATTTCCTCTGGGCCGGCGGGCGCTCTTTTGGAGAGCGCCCGCCGGCCCAGAGGAAATGTCTGAATGGCCGCTGCGGTCTTTTGACCGCGGTGCGGTCATTTGGCGGCTCCCTCCAGGCGGGCGGCTCCCGCCGCCCGCCGGGCTCAGAATGAGCCCCACAGTATCAACGTCCTGTGCCTCTCCCAGCCCTTGCTGATTTTGGATTCGGATTTTGAAGGGAAAACATCACTCTAATTTTGTCTGCATTCTCTGCCGCATCATCCACACTTGGAAGATGAGATCTCAAAATGTTTTGGGAAAATCAAGGAAGCTCAGAACAGTTCGTTGTGAAGTGTTTGTGTTGGCAGGCACCACTAATTTTGTTACCCTTTGGGTTTTCTTTTAATTTTTTTTTCTTGTTGATGATGTCCTGGACTTTACATTAGGCATGGTGATGGAACACCTATGGATCATTAAGAGAAAGTAGACATTTTTGTCTGCTGGAGGCCTCAGTTTAATACCATTTCCTCATTTTCCATGTGTTGTTGTGAATTTTACCCAGATACCATCGTTTTATTGTGTTTTGTGTTTTCTATATTTTGTGTGCATGGTTTGCAATAGGCCTGATTTTAATTTATATTTCACGTTCGTACTGCTTCTGTGCAAGAGACAGTGTTATTACTTTAGGGACTTGTGGGCAGCCTTGAACGATGGCAAATGTAGGTTATTTTCTGTATGCATGTGCCTGTTGGTGGCTGCGGTCAGAAAGGTTTGAAGAGTCCCTGGAGATGTGGTTAGACATTTTCCTCTGTTCTTCTCCATATGCATGCATACCAATTTGTGTGTGTGTATTTGTGTGAGGTGGTTGGTTAATTCTTTTCACAAGGACTTTGGCTGAATTATTGTTGATTTATGCTGTTTTGTGTTTGCAGTCTTGTCCTTGCTTCCTTTTTGCTGTGCTGGTATTACCTATTTTATGTCTGCATATGTTTTTTACATTATTCTTGCTGCTTCACTAGTGGTCTTCTAAAGGCTGACTGATGGGCTGAGTCACTTTTTATGTATATATTTGTACATACTTTGCTGGCCATGTGGGAGACCACTGATTTTTGAGCCAATGGATTGTGTGTGGGGGGTTGTGGGTGTATGTGTGTATGTTTCTGTGTGTTTTTATGTGTATTCTTATACATGTGCATGTGTTTTTCACTTTGTGTGTGAGTGACATATGGTAACTTTTTTTTGCTCTCCATTCCTCCTTTGCTGGACACAGTCAACACATTATAATGCACAGCCACTGTGTGTTTCACAGGCAAGCATTTAGTCTTTTCTCTCCATACCTCCTCCTTTGCTGGCCAAGTGTCAATGACCTTTTCTGGAAGCCAGTGTGTGCCATGGGCAGCAATTGTTTCTTTGGTTCCTTGCCTTCTTCTTGTATGAGCAATTGGTGAATGTCCACCATTTGGTGGTGCCATTTTATTCCAATTTTTAAAGTGGTTTTATAGGAGTGTTATTACAAGCCGAGGCCACTTTGATATTTTATATTTCTAATATATTGTCATGATATATCTAATTGTGCTTGAGGCTGACTGTAACACTCTGTAGTACTGAATTGTTGTTTTTGAATCATTAATTTGACTGTTGCCTGCCCACCCACATCCCATAGGGGCTACACTGGTCCTGGAGGGATACCAGGTCTTTTTTATTAATGTATTCTATTTTTTCCTGCTCCCCTGCCTCCTGTTAGAACACTAGGTCCTGGAATAATACCAGATATGTTATATATTCATTTATTGTTTATATTATTGTTATGATAATGTTGATGATGATGGCATGGATTGCACTGACAGAATTGCAAAGGCTTACACTCCTCCTTCTTATTTTTTATTGCCAGCAGGTGCAATAAAGGATTTTGACAGAGACAATGAGAAGCCTCTAAATAGCTGAGACACCAGTCCTGAGAAGTGCTTTTGCTAGTGCTGCCGACCCACAGTAGAAGTCATAAAGAAGATGGCCCGATACATACAGAATCCTGTCCAGAAAAGGGGATGGTGTGAAGAAGAAGTCTTGCTCCACCAGTGGCATAAAACCCTCATCCATTTTCTGACAATGCAGTAAACCTGCTGCACTGTGTTCTAAGCGGGAAAATGCTAGGAGGTGGATCACTCTGGATCAACAATGGTACCACCACTAAAACCACAGCAGATATCTGTTTGCTCTGCAATGAATGCACCTGTGGCTTACATCAGTGAATTAAAAATTAAATTGTCCAAACAGCAGACCATAACTTTTGCATGGTACCAAAAGGAAATCCTTGGAAGTAAGGAAAGTGAAATGGTGATTGTCACAGAGGAACTACTCATCATTTCTATGAAACCAGCTCCAATTCACATCGTAACGCCAACCCCAACTGCTTCCATTTTTTCAAGAACCTCAAAAACTACAGCAACCCCAATCCTTATCACAGCCACAGCCCACCCTAGAGAAAAGCAAACAAAACAACCTAACTACATTACAATAAGTTCTTCTTGCTTTTGCTTTGTAAGAGTGCTCTCCTCCTGTACATGGGATTTACTATAATTTAACCACATGAAGACCACATGACAAGTTACACAATTTGCCGCACACCAATGAGTTATAGGAAGTCAGGCGGGTATTTGTGCTGGTGTCATTTGATCTATTATAAAAAACAAAATGCAATTGCGTGGAAAGAGTACCTCAAAGGGGTAGCTGCTACTGAGAGAGACGAAGTGGAACACATAGAAGGCAGTAAAGATGAAGATGTCAGGCAAAGAATCCTTTTCGCTCTTAATGTGAAGTCATCTGCTGCAGCACGCGCAGAATGGAACAAAGAAAAGAAAGCTTCTACATATTGGGTCTTTGAGGAATCCTCACAAAGAAAGCATCTGACACAACAACCCACTATGACTGTACCACCAAATGATGAGTTAGTTTATTTATACTATGGGACAGTGACCAACATGTTAGTGCTTGAATTCCTCCCTTTTTCTTTGATGGAAGGAGAAGAGTTTCTTGAAATCCAGAGACCTTATGCTCCAAATAGAAGGTTCCAAGTAAGTTACAAGCAAGCCTAACTGTTGCTTTGTCAGTGCTGCACCATCATTGCTGGAATTGTTTAGCAAACAGTGAAAGAGAACCCTGTTTTATCTATGCACCTCTTGAATTTGAATTGAATTTGAATTTAATAATTGATTGTACAGATAATAAAATCCAATACAAAAAAGAAGAAGAAACAAAAATAAAAATCAGCAGAGAATAAATACCCTCAGAGACTAAATTCATGCTAAAAACACCATGATTAGACACACATGACATATTAAAAAAGACTATCCGGTCTAAAAATGTAAAACATCCTGCAGTATAAAAATAAAATACTGGAGGTCACAAACCTAAAACCACCAAACCCAGAACCCCTCATAGTACACAAAGACAAAATGCATGGGCACAGCCCTAAAGTGCATGGTGCAGTAAAAAGTAAGTGTACTAAACTCAACATACACCATTAAAGCTCCTCAACCTAACCAGTAACAGGCAATATGGCAAGAACTGAAAGGATTCCGATTATACCTGTTCTTTGCTCGCAGTGCCATTGGATTTAGATTGTGCAATTTTAATAAAATTAGTCAAATACACATTTAACAATGGGTTGCCTGGATCCAAAGACTGGATAATAGCCTGTTGACAGGAGTGGATTCCCAGTTCATTCCATTTGTTCCGAAGCAGGAATCTACGCTCCTTCAATAAAGCTGGACACAGGCAAACCACATGATCAATTGTTTCATCCGCGTTGCTACAGCCTCTACATATCATCCCATTCCCAGGGGATAGCTGTCATTAGGGCAGATGTTTAAAAAAAAAAACAATCTCCCATCCTTAAGACCATGAAGGCCTTTTTCAACCAAAACCCATAGGGGCAAGAGAAGAAACTAGAAGACATGCCCAGATTGAAGGATTCAATTACTGCCCAGGCATGCTTCCGTTGAACAAGGAGGGCACAATCTGAATGATAGGAGTACAATTGAACGCACCTTTTAATGTCTAGTTTAAACAGAGAATGGGGGGGGGGTTACTTGCCAAAAGGTCACCAGCATCTATTCGCCATTTACATTCAACCAAGAAATGAGAATAAGTACACTTCGATTTTGACTCACTAATTTCTTGCCACAGAACTTCCTCCATGTGACCAATCGTGGCCTGGCACAATTTATTGCAAAGCTTCAAAAAAGCACCAGCACCGACTGCCACCAAATCCGGAAGCCAAAATTCCAACCATACCTGTGCAGGCCAAGCCAGTCGTGGGACATGAAAAACTCTCTTGTAGATTTTATTAACCAGCCTATTGAGTGAGCAAGAGCCCTTGCCCAACAAAATTTCTTGGCCGTAGGATAGTTTGCAGAAGGCTTATGTTCGATTTCCTTCTAATGTTTAACAAAACTGCCCCTGGAATCGAAATGTACCCCTAAATATTTATAAGACTAGTCAGAGACAAGTTCACAGCTTTTATAATGCCAACTAAAGCCAGAATGTTTTTTTTCCTACAAGAGGAAATCACTTTTGTTTTAAGCAAATTAACTTCCAATTGATTTGAAGAGGTATAAGATGTGAGTTGGTTAAGCAGCCGTTCGAGGCCAATCTTAGTCTAACTAAATAGTGCAAGATCGTTGGCAGAAAGCAACTGACTACGCCTAAGGTCACCAATCTTGGGGGGATGGGAGTTAACAGCATCAAGAAATATTGACATGTCCACAATAAACAGATTAAAAAGAAGGGGAGCAAGTACATAACCTTGTTTCACACCACGGGTGGTGGGAATTTTCCTAGAGAGGGAGCATCCATCACCAAGCTTAATATGGACCTCAAGTGTTTGTATGGAGTTCTACGATAGCACCCAAGAGCACTGTGGGGATGCCCCAGTTTTGTAGTTTTGTAGTTTGGGAATTCCGCGGGATCCGATCGAATGCCACCTTAAAATCCACAAAACAACAATTTAGCATCAGACTAGACACAATCACCCTGTCAATCAGAATAGAAAGTGCTAATAAATTGGTGGAAGCTCTTGAACCAGCTGATAACCCTGTTTTGACAATTGGAATTAAAGCCTTCGATTCAGCCCAGGCACAGAGATCTTGCAACAAAAGACTAGCGTAGAACTTAGCCTCATTGTCTAGCAGGACTATCATCCTAAGGTTTGCGGGACCTGACCTTGGACCACTTTTATATAGGGGATGAAAAAATGGCACCACACCAGGACTCAGGTATTGTTGAGGTCAGGAGGCAGTGCTCGAACAAATGTGCAAGATGATTAGACCAAATGAGAGGATCTTGTTTAAATAGCACCTGTGGAATGCCATTGGGACCCGTGGCTCCACATTGCTTAGCCCTCGAGATAATGTGGGGGAGACTTAATTGAAAGAACTTCCTCACTCCCTGCGATGGAAATAAAGACCCCATAAACAAAGGACATGTATTAAATGAAGCAAGAGTAGATCTATGGGCACCCTCAACCAGCAATTTCCTATCCTGCTCATTAGCAGAAAAGTGGATAGTCAGGTAAAACATCCAAGCTTCTTCTGAAATGTTGGCATGCACCTCTTGATAGATATGTGAACCAGTTGTCAAGCCACCGACTATATGAGATCATTTCACCCTGGGACACCTTTAAAGAGGTTAAACAGTGAATTACCACTGACCTCCCCATGGCGGATACTTTAACATGCATTTGGCAGAATGCAACAGTTGTAATATTATCTATGGAAAAATCCCATTCAGATGCCAACATCCTGGACGAATTTGACACTAAGGTCTGCAAATGTCTGCAACCCAGAGGTCCTGCAACTGAGAATGTCAGTAATATTGTCAAGATATGATGGTGGAGGATACTTTCAGACTCTGATGTTTAGCCCATTACATAAACTTGATTGTGCAGGGCATCCTTGAAAAGGAAGACAGAGTCTACAACATACTATCCAAATATGAAAGGATTGCCCTCACTTCAGTTATTCCTTCAAAATCCGGAAACAGCTGGGGATCATTCAGCATGCTAACAAAATCCCTACTAAAGTCCTTGTACATGAGGTCTTTAGCTATGTAAATGAAACATTCTACATGTTGCAACACCTGTTTGAACCTGAAAGACTATCAATAATTGCGTACTAGAAAGGAGAAGATTCGACTCTCAAAGCCATGACAAGAGGTTGACCACGGGGGATGGTGGAGTTATTTAACCAAATGCTACTGCTTTTTATGAATTTGACAGAGAAAAGTAGTGAGGTGGATTGTCAAAGGGCCTAGTCATTCTGTTGTTGCATATGCTGCATTTGCAAATGGTCAAGAAAGCATACAAAAATGTCAGTAAAGTTGCAGCTGTGTTGATCAGTAGCTTAGTCCTAAGAACACAAAGCAGAGAATGCTAAAAGCGATTGTGCCCTGTGAAAAGTGTGCATGTATCACAATACTGGATGCACTCTACCAACTTTTTAGTTTTAATGAGTAGATTTGTCTATTCACTACAATGGATTATGAGAATGAGTGATCTAGAAGATGAATGATTGCAACTTCAAGGTCCCAGCAGCGGTATTGCCTTCAATCTCTGGAAAACATTGTGGTGTTCTGAGTCCAGCAGTAGGTTGTAAATGTCATCTGCTACTAAGTCAACAGCATCATTTTCACTTCCAAAATCTTCAATTGAATAGTTTGTAAATATTTCAACACTTAGCTCTAGCACACAGGCAGGTCCAAAACAGAAAATATTCCCAACTATGCTGATGAGGAAGTTTACTTGGATCAAAAACAATTGCCCTATTGGCATGGAAACAATAACTGCGGCCAGAACTCAATATACTGGCAATAAGTATCCTGCATGTCATGTGGCCATAGTATCATCAGAGCAGCTGTTTAGTGCAACTGTGGCAATTGTCACAGTCAGGAGCAGTTTCTCTCCCAAAACCGTACAGAGATTCACAATGATAGAAATTAATAAACATTTTAGGCACAAATGATACAGGGCTCCACAAAACACAGCTGTGAATGAGAGAAATTTCTTGAAAATCATAAATGTGGTGAGGATCATCCTCCAGAAAAGCTCCATGAAAATGAGTTTAAATAAAAACAATTATAAAAGGAACAAAAAAACATTTTACTTTTTATATTTGGTGAGATCCTAATGTACATAAATGTAAATTGACCTGTGTGTAGAGCACAGAAAAATAATCATGTAGGTGTTAAATTTGTCATCCTTGGCGTGGTCTCCCTCAACTTTTTGTCTGTTTCCCAGGTTGTTGATGTGTGATGGACTCTGTTTTTGCTGTTTTTGTTACTTTACCTCTGCTAACCAGTGCTAACGTGCAAGTGCTCCTTTACAAAATGTGATGTAATTGGTTTATCCATGATTGGCATATTTGATTTACTAGTAGAGTGCACTAGAGGTGCCCAGGGCTTGTAAACCAAATGCTACTAGTGGGCTTGCAACACTGGTTGTGCCACCCCCATCAGTAGCTCTGAAATCATTTCTCAGACCTGCCACTGCAGTGTCTGTGTGCAGTGTTTAACTGTATATTCGACTTGGCAAATGTACCCACTTGCCAGGCCTCAACCTTCCCTTTTCTTACATGTAAGGCACCCCTAAGGTAGGCCCTAGGTAGCCCTAAGGGCAGGGTGCAATGTATGGTTAAGGTAGGACATATAGGCCCTCATAGCAACCCAGGAGGTCGGTGTTAAAACGGCGGTAATACCGCCAACAGGCCGGCCGTAAGAAAAATGGAATCACGACCACAGCGGAAACCGCCAACATAGACAGCCACTTTAACACTCTGCCCGCCACAGCGGTAGCAACAATCACCACGCCAGTAACCGCCAACAGACAGACGGAAGAAATTGTACTGCCCACCCCATTACAACCCACCCATCCTCCAGCTTTTCCGGGGCGATACCAACACCATCAAAAGCACAGAGGAAACAGAACACAGAAGGGAAACCACTAACTTCTCGACACTCAACGAAGAACCAGGACACCATGGAGCCCAAACTACAGGTGTTACTGATGTTGGTGTATCTTCTTATCTACCAGGAGTACGAACGGCAGCGGCGACGACCACAGTGAGTACTGCACCCAGCACACAGGGGAGGGAGGGAAAAGAGAGTGCCACACACACACAACACGTAACACCCCCACCCTCACCGCAACACCATACACATAAACACATGCATCAACATTACATATACACCCTGTAACTCTCTAGAAGAACGCAAGGACAAAAGGTATGAAGTCAAATTAGTGTCATATTAGAAATAGTCAGATACAAATTCAAAAAGAGTATTTACAATATATACAATATGTACATAAGGTGGTACATTGTCTACTCAAAATGTCCGTGGGCCACTGGGCGAAAACATATAGGCATAGCCCACACTTGACTCCTGCCTCAACGAATACATAAAAAGATGGTATGACCAGAATGCCACTCTGGTTTAGTTTCAACCTGGTTGGAAAGTGTGGGTGATGGCGCCAGTGGAGTCTAGGGCACTCCAGGATAAGTGGGCATGGCCATTTGAGTTGGTGGAGCACAAGAGTGAAGTCGCCTACCTAGTAGACTTGCAGTCTCCAAGGAACCCTTTAAGGGTCCTACATGTCAACCACCTCAAACCTCACTTTGAGCGGACTGAACTGTCCATGTCTTTGCGACAGATGATGGGGTAGAGGAGGAGAGTGAGCCTCTTCCTTCGATCCTGTCTGCAGGAGAAAAAGATGGGTCTGTCGATGGAGTGATCCTCTCTCCCTCCCTGACTGAGGAGCAGCATTGTGACTGTCGCTACGTGTTGGGACAGTTTGCTTCACTGTTTTCCCTGATCCCAGGAGTCACACACTTGTGCACACAAGATGTGGACAATGGGGACAGTAAACCTATTAAACAAAAAGTTTACAGGGTGACTGACAGGGTCAGGGCATGCATTAAGGATGAGGAAGCCAAGATGCTAACCCTGTGGGAATATTGAGCACTGTAGCAGTCCTTGGGCCAGCCCAGTGGAATTGGTGCCAAAGGCTGCTGCACCTAGTGCCACTCCCGAACTCCGGTTCTTTGTGGACTACCGGGGACTCAATGCGGTCAGCAAGACTGACGCACACCCCATTTCTCGAGCTGATGAGCTCATTGACCGGTTGGGAGCTTCCAAGTAAATCAGTACATTTGATTTAACATCTGGGTACTGGCAGATTGCCTTAACTGAGGGGGCCAAGGAGAGGTCAGCATTTCCTACCCCAGATGGACACTTTCAATTTAAAGTCATGGCATTTGGGATGAAGAATGCCCCTGCCACCTTTCAGAGGTTGGTCAGCCAGGTGTTGGCTGGGCTGGATGAGTTCAGTGCCGCCTACCTGGATGACACTGCTGTGTTTAGTACCACATGGGAGGAACACCTGCAAAACATCTGGAGAGTGTTAGAGGACCTGCAGAAGGCAGGCCTCACTATTAAGGCCAGCAAGTGCCAAATAGGGCAGGGATCTGTGGTGTACTTGGGGCACCAAGTGGGGAATGGCCAGGTGGCACCCTAACAGCCATAAATGGACACCATTCTGGCTTGGGAGCCTCCCAAGACCCAGGCTGAAGTGAGAGCTTTCATAGGTCTCACAGGATATTACAGGAGGTTTGTCAATGGGTATGGTACCATTGTTACTCCCTTGACTGAGTTGACTTTGAATAAACAACCCAGGAAAGTGATCTGGATCAAGTCTTGCCAGAACTCTTTTGATGCCCTGAAGGCTGCCATGTGCACAGCACCTGTGCTGAAGGCACCTGGCTACTCCAAGGAGTTTGTTGTGCAAACAGATACCTCAGAGCATGGTAATGGAGCAGTATTCTCACAGCTTAATGAAGAGGGCCTAGATCAGCAAGTAGCCTTCATTAGCAGGAGGTTATTTCCCAGGGAATGTAGCTGAAGTGCCATAGAACGTGAAGCGTTTGCTGTGGTCTGGGCACTGAAGAAGCTAAGACCCTACTTGTTTGGGCCTCACTTCCGAGTTCAGACCGACCACAGACCCCTCAGATGGTTAACGTAGATGAGGGGTGAGAATACAAAACTGTTGAGGTGGTCCATTTCCCTACAGGGTATGGACTTTACGGCGGAACACCGTCCTGGTACAGAACACGCCAATGCTGATGATCTGTCCAGGTTCTTCCACCTTAGTGATGAGAACTCCCATGAGGTTGGGTAGTTGCTCCCCACTTTCAGTTGGGGGGGACACGTGTTAGACTTTTAATCCTAGTCATGGTCTCCCTTAACTTTTTGCCTCTGTTTCCCAGGTTGTTGATGTGTGCTGGACTCTGTTTTTATAGTTTTTGTTACTTTGGGCACTCTGCTAACCAGTGCTGAAGTGCAGGTGCTCCTTTACAAAATGTATATGTAATTGGTTTGTCCATGTTGGCATATTTGATTTACTAGTAAGTCCCTAGTAGAGTGCACTAGAGGTGCCCACAGCCTGTAAACCAAATGCTACTAGTGGGCCTGCAGCACTGGTTGTGCCACCCACTTTGCTCTGTAATCATGTCTCAGACCTGCCACTGCAGTGTCTGTGTGTGCGGTTTTTAACTGTAAATTCGACTTGGCAAGTGTACCCACTTGCCAGGCCTAAACCTTCGCTTTTCTTACATGTAAGGCAACCCTAAGGTAGGTCCTAGGTAGCCCCAAGGGCAGGGTGCAATGTATGGTTGAGGTAGGACATATGGTAATGTTTTTTATATGTCCTGACTGTGCAATATTGCTAAATCCGTTTTTCACTGTTGCAAGGCCTGTCCCTCTCAAAGGTTAACATGGGGGCTACCATTAAATCTGATTAAAGTGTAGATTCCCTTTGGGAGCAGATGGACATGTGGAGTTTGGAGTCTCTGATCTCACAATTTAAAAATACATCTTCTAGTAAAGTTTATTTTGAGGTTGTGTGTTTGAGAATGCCACTTTTAGAAAGTGAGCATTTTCTTGCTTACACCATTTCTGTGACCCTGCCTTGTTGTGGATTCCCTGTCGGGGTCAGTTTGACAGTTGGGCTGGTTGCACCTCATGCTAGACAGTGACACAAAGGGAGCTGGAGTGTAGTCTACATTTCCTGATGAGCCATCTGTGCTAGGAGGGAGGGGAAGAGTGGTCACTCAGACCTGAAAGGGCTGTGCCTGCCCTCACACAATGCAGTCTCCAACCCCCTGGTAAGTGTCTGGGGCCTGGTCTGGGCAAGGCAGGATTTCACATTCAAAATAGACTTTACTTTGAAGTAGGCCTACTTCAAAGGAGAAAATAGATATAAGAACGGCACCCAAAACCACAGACTTTAGAACACTTCTGGAAACCAAGAGGAACCTCTGTCTGGAGATGAGCTGAGGAAGAAGAGCTTCCCAGCCTGTGCTTTGTGGAGCTATCCTGCAGTTGCTGCTTCTGCCAGAGTAAGAGGGCAAAGACTGGACTTTATGTAACTTCTATCTTGTGAAGATCTCCAAGGGCTTGATTTAGAGCTTGCCTCCTGTTGTTTGAATTCTCAGTGACAGCAAAGACTTCTCCCTGCTAGCACCTGGAGTCTCTGGAGAGACTCCTACTCTGCCCTGTTGTGGTACTGAAAATTCTGGACCCGTGTTATAAACATCGTCGTATCACAACGAATTTGGTATCAGCAGACCGAGAATGATTATAATAGTATGCACAAGCATTGTATTCATATTCGGGTGACGAAATCACCCGTATATCAGAGTTTCCATCCTGAAACTCTGAGGTTCCATTTAAACGACAGCCATTTCGTGATTGTCCTCACATAGGCCAATGACTAATGTCGAAAGCGAGTCTGAAGGACACGTACATCTTTGCTGACTCCTCTGTGACCTGGGCAAGCTGACTCCACTGGCTAAAGCCAAACCTGTTCGGCCAGTTTCATTCCCAGTGGCCGAATGAGATTAGTATCAAGGCACAACACATCATAAAACCTTTAATCACACACAAACCATGCCTAATCTTACACACACCTGTCCCTGTTTCTTTCTTTATGACTTGCTTTACAAGGAGGAGGTGCCTGTTTATATTGGGGGTCTGTCGATATCTGATGAAAGTACTGAGCCTTGCCGGGTAATTGATTGAGGGCTGGACAAACTGAAATATGGCTTGTCATCATAACCCTGCTATTTCTTTGTAGTGAAAATATGTGAATGGTCAACTGTAAAATAAGGAATGTTTGCCTAAAGCATAATATTTTGTATTAAAGAGAAGGTTAGCTTTGCAAGGGAAGCAGTCTCCTGAGAACATACACCATGTTGTACTTCTAGGATACCTGTTACTGGCTGCAGCCAATAAACAAGATCTTTGACTTCACCAAGAAGATTCTGTGTTTCTGTAGTCTGAAACAGGAAGGACTCGAAGTCTTAGGGTGTGTTCCCTGGCACCACTGGGTTCTGAAAAACCCAGTACTTCAGTTGGCGCCCAACGTGGGGCGATTTCAGCGGTACCGGTCCAAGCCAGAGGTTCGTGAGGAGCTTCGTGTGAAAATTCCTGAGGGAGGCCGCCACTTCATTGACCCCTGTATGTCAACGTGGTCCGAAAGTCTTTGCTGCGAGGTTCCCCGCTTTCCGACGGCTACGAAGGACTGCTGCCCTGACTATCGCCCTGTTTTGGACCCTTGATGATTTGGTAGAGCGAAACGATAAACGATAAACGAGTCTTCTGGTGACGTCATCGATACCTCAGTTAAGTATAAGTGGAGCATCTCCCAGTCCTTAGTTTGGTTCTTAGTTTGGTATCCCCTTGGGATCTTTGATTTGGAACTTGCAAGTACCAAAGCCGAGGGATTCGTGTATTCACGAGACTATCGTATTTGATAATCCTTTGAAGTTTGAAGCTAGACTGGAGAGCGAAGATGCCTGGTCTTAGCAGACATGGAAATTTGTTTTGTCTTGGTTATAATAGGGATTCCCGATTGGAGGACTCGTGTCCGGTTCCTCCGATTGGAACTCCAACCTATGAACTATATGTGAAACATGGCATAGGCCCCATCATATATAATGAAGTATGGATCCGATACACCAGGAAAGATGGTGTTTTAAAATGGCCCCAATATGGTAGTTTTGACACAGAGATTCTGGATAATCTGGAGGTTAAACTTTTTAAGAAGAAAGCCCGGCCGGCGATGTTTGACTCTTTCCGCCTATGGCGTAAGGAAGCCAAACAGAAGGAAATTAAGGGGCATATTTATACTCCGTTTGCGCAGAATTTGCGTCGTTTTTTTCGACGCAAATTCGACGCAAAACTAACTCCATATTTATACTTTGCCGTTAGACGCGTCTAGCGCCAAAGTTCATGGAGTTAGCGTCATTTTTTTGCGTGAACACCTTCCTTGCGTTAATGATATGCAAGGTAGGCGTTCCCGTCTTAAAAAATGACTCCGATGCATATGCGTCGTATTTATACTCCCGGGCAAAAATGACGCCCGGGAGTGGGCGGGTCTAAAAAACCCGCATTAGCGCCGGATTTTAACGCCTGGGTCAGGGCAGGCGTTAAGGGACCTGTGGGCTCAGAATGAGCCCAGAGGTGCCCTCCCCAGCCCCCAGGGACACCCCCTGCCACCCTTGCCCACCCCAGGAGGACACCCAAGGATGGAGGGACCCACCCCAAGGGACATTAAGGTAAGTTCAGGTAAGTATTTTTTTTTTTTTTTTTTTTTTGTGGCATAGGGGGGCCTGATTTGTGCCCCCCTACATGCCACTATGCCCAATGACCATGCCCAGGGGACATAAGTCCCCTGGGCATGGCCATTGGGCAAGGGGGCATGACTCCTGTCTTTGCTAAGACAGGAGTCATTTCAATGGGAGTTGGGCGTCGTAAAAAAATGGCGCAAATCGGGTTGAGGCGATTTTTTTGCCTCAGCCTGACTTGCACCATTTTTGGATGCCCATACTCCATTTTCCCCCTATGCCGGCGCTGCCTGGTGTACGTCGTTTTTTTTCACGCACACCAGGCAGCGCCGGCGGCTAACGCCGGCTAACGTCATTGAATAAATACGGCGCCCGCATGGCGCTTCAGAATGGCGTTAGCCGGCGCTAATTTTTTTGGCGTCAAAAAGTATAAATATGGCCCTAATTTAGCAAAGAGAATTAAGATGGAAGAGGGTATCTCGATAATGCAAGCTGCCATACAGTTTAAAGATGATGAAGAAGAACAGATAAATGAGCAGTTGCACAGGCAACGTAAAATGGTGACCGATAAATGTTATCCAGTTTTTCCGCTTCTTCAGCAAGATGCAGCAAAAGAACTTGAGAAAGATCCTTTAATGTCACACTTGTTGAGTTCGCCACCCCCTTATGCGCAGAATGCTACAGCACCTCCGCAACCTTTAGCTGTGCAACCTCCGGTTATTGTGCCTCAGGTTCTTCCACAGCCGCCAGCTCCTCTTCAGTTGGCTCCTACTACTATGGCGCAGCCCCTTCAAGGGCCGCCGACTTCGCTACCTGCTCCATCTGTACCTCCTACGACTTTATGTACTACATCGACTGCCTCTTCTGGTGTTCTTCCTGATACTGCCTCTGCGTCTGCCTCTGCGTCTGCCTTGCCTCCCTCTGTTTTTCCTCCTGTTCTTTCATCAACTTCTCCTTCTGTCCGACAGAGAATGACAGATACTGTTGCCAGCCTTATATTTCCTCTCTTTGGGTCGTCTGGTGTGACCCCAGATTCGGAGCGTAAGCAGTTGCGTAGTCAACTGCCTAATTCTCGAGAGAGAGAAATGTTTGACCGATTGCGCGTAAATGGGTTGTTTACCCTTCAAGATACGATGTAGGGTCTGTTATGGATGTCTTCCGTCAATGGGAAGCACCGAAACAAAGATACGTTTTTGAGAAAATGTGTGCTTTCCTTTGTGAGGATTTGGAGGATAATGATTTGGAAACAAATCCGCCTGATTTGTGCCATGTACGATTTGAGTTTGCAAAGGGCACGATTGTGGGTTCCGATGTTGAGAAAGCAGTTGCGACGTTGTTGTCCTTTAGGAATAAGGATCCTTCTCAGTCATTGTTCGAACATGACTCCTATGTTAAAAAAAAGGTGCGACAGTACCCAATGAGAGAAGTCCCTCTGGTATGGAAGGACGCTGTTGCGGCTGAGGTTGCTAATCAAATTGATGCTGTCCCAGCTCATTTTCAGCGTGTTTGGGTACATGTTCCGTGGAAGCGAGCTGAAGTTTTAGCCCTTAAGCAGACTTTGCCTGATCCCCGTAAAAACCCTGCAGGGTATTATAAGGAATTATCACAGACTGCAGACTGGTAGGACGGCTCAGTACTATGCTGACGACTACTATGCAGAAGATGAGAATCTGGAAGGTAATAATTGCTAGGACAGCCATAGACGAAGAGAGGGAGTTTTTTTAGTTCCAGTAGATCAGAATGGACCTTATGTTAAGGTGATTATATCAGGTGTGTCGGAGCCTTTTCTGTTGGATACTGGTGCTACAAAGAGTTCTATTATGCACTCAAAACTCCCTGGCGCACCTTTGTCTGGCGAGATGAATGTTTCAGTTGAAGAGACAAGAGGCAACGTTTGTAATAGTCCTGTTCTGCCTGTTTTGAAACATACTGACCCCTCTAAGCCACCTGTTTACAGGTTCGTGATTGATCTTAGAGAGGTAAATAAAATAGTTGTGCCACAGTTTCCAGTTGTTCCTGATATCACTGCCATATTAACTATGATTCCAGCTTCCGCCACCTGGTTCTCGGTGATTGACTTAAAGAATGCTTTCTTCAGCATCCCGATTGCCGAGGAGAGCAGGGATATTTTTGGCTTCAGTTTAGGAGGTTGAAGTTTCCGCTTCAAACGTGCTCCTCAAGGCTACTGTGAAAGTCCATCAATATATAGTCAGGCTTTAAAAACACAGCTTGATGCAATTGTTTTACCTGACGGCGCTACCCTTATTCAGTACATTGATGATTTGCTAGTCGCTACAGATACTGAAGCGATTTGTAAAGAAGCCACCTTGTCGTTGTTGCGTCATTTGTCTGATTTACATCACAAAGTGTCCCTTTCAAAACTGCAATATTGTCGACAAGAAGTGACCTGCTTAGGTCATCTCTTATCGAAGGAGGGAAGGAAACTGACCTCAGAAAGAACTCAGGCAATTGCAAAATTGAGTGTGCCAAGGACACAGAGAGAAGTACATGCTTTCTTGGGCATTACATCATACTGCAGACAATGGATACCAAATTTTTCTTTGCTGGCCAAACCTTTGGTAGCATTGACCTATAAAGATACACCGAACCCCGTTCCGTGGTCTGAAGATTGTCAGAAAAGTTTTTCCGAATTGCGTAATGCATTGTGTTCGGCTCCTGTGTTGGGTACCCCCGACTACAGTAAGCCCTTTACACTGTATGTCCATGAGTGAGAGGGTTGTGCATTGTCAGTGCTGACACAGTCTTTTGGAGACAAGCAGCGCCCATGCGCATATTTTTCGTCGACTTTGGATCCGGTAGCTAAAGCATTGCTGAGTTGCTTGAGAGCCACAGCATCAGCAGCTGTTTCTATTCGACAGTCTGCTGGGTTAGTGATGAATAATATGTTGATTGTGATGGTTCCACATGCAGTAGACACGTTGTTAAACAGGACCAAGACACAGCATTTAACTAGTGCTCGATTGTCAGGTTACGAGTTGACACTGTTAGCGAGTCATGTGCACATAAAGAGGTGCAATACGTTGAATCCAGCCACGTTATTGCCGATTTCAGTAGAAACAGATGATGTTGAACAACATGATTGTTTTCTTAGGACAGAAGAAGAAACAAAAGGGAGAGTAGATCTTAAAGATACTCCTCTTGTAAAGTGTGATGGTACCTTATGGGTGGATGGTTCATGCTTCAAGCGTCCGAAAGGAAGTTATCGAAAGGAATGAAAGTGACCATATATACCGACAGCCAGTATGCGTTTGGTGTGGCCCATAGTTTTGGACGATTGTGGAAAGAACGTGGGTTCCTGACTTCGCATGGAGCTAAAATTCAGCATGGTCAGTTGGTGAATGAGCTTCTTGAGTAACTGACCTTGCCATTACAAGTTGCGATTGTGAAATGCAGTGCACACAAGAAGGTTACTGATGATGTCGGTCGTGGCAATGCATTTGCTGACGAAATCGCAAAAGAAACAGCAAAAGATGTGATGAATCGAATGTATGTTGCAGGCCCCACAAGATGGGTTGGTGACGTTGGAATGTGTGAAAATACGATAGAGGGTGTGAAGTCTCTTCAAGCTGAAGCTTCAGAGAAAGAGTTGAATGTGTGGAAAGAAAGTACGGGTAAATTGGATGAAAATGGTTGTTGGGTTGACTTGTCAGAACATCAGCGATGGTTGTTACCCGATGCGTATGTGCTTGCAGTGGTGACAATGGCTCATGGAATGGCCCATATCAGTGTGAAAGGGATTTGTAAGTTGTTGGCTCCAGTATGGCAAAATGCTGGAATTCCTAAATGTGCAGAGAATGTGGTCAAGAATTGCATGGTGTGTCTGAAATACAATCCTGGTAGGGGAACCCCAACTCCAGCTGGTCATTTTGCGCCTCCAACGTATCCGTTCGAGGTTTTGCAGCTAGATTTCATCCACATGGAAAGGTGCAACAATCTGAAATACGAACTCGTTGTTGTTTGTGCCTTTTCAAGATGGGTAGAAGCATATCCCTTAAAAGACTACACTGCCTTATCCACAGCTAAAGCCCTTGCCAAAGAATTCTTCCCTAGGTTTGGAATGCCGAGAATGGTCTGGAGTGATAATGGGAGTGAATTTGTGGGTCGAGTGATGAAAAAAGTATGTGAGGGGCTAGGTATCCAGCAACAATTCCACGCTGCAAATCACCCCCAATCAGCTGGACTAGTAGAGTGCTATAATGGCACGCTAAAACTGAAGTTGGCAAAGATACAAGCGAGCTCTGGTCTTAAATGGCCTGACGCTCTGCCTTTAGCACTCCTATCAACAAGAATGACTGTGCATTCGCGAGTGGGACTTAGTCCCTATGAAATTGTGTTCGGCCGCCCGGCCAACATATGGGGAGTGCCAAGACCAACAAAATTCAGTGAGATCGAACACCCTGTACTGCTTCATTATTTGTATGAATTGACGGCTAAATTGCGTGTTCTACACCAACAGGTTCACGATACTCTGCCTCAGGTCTCTGAAGCTCCAGGACATCTTATCGATCCTGGATCATGGGTGCTGGTCAAGAACTTCCAGCGGACAAAGAATGACCAGCCCCGTTGGACCGGCCCCCACCTCGTCCTTCTCTCAACAAGATCAGCTGTTCGAGTGGAAGGGAAAAAGAACTGGATCCACGGCGTACACTGCAAGAGGGTCCCTTTTTCCTCTACCGTACGACCGGTGGGTCCAGAAGGGGATCGCTGACTCTGAGACTGAGACTGTGCCTCGTTTTTTGCCATTTACCGATGCACGTGTAAAAGGAACAATTTCTGAACGAGAAAGTGACAATAATTTGCAAGAAGCTGTGCCACCGTCAATTCAATTGAACACTACAGAGCCTGAACTCTTGTTCCAGAACCAGACAGTACCTGGAAAAAGCCGTTATAATTTGAGACCAAGAACTAAGGACAAATAATTGTTTTCCTGTTCCTTTGCTATTTTTTTTAAAAGTGTGGCTCTCTCATCTGAGAAACTTTCTTATTTTAGTTTTTTTTTCTTTTCGAACCGCCATCCGGGTTCAGCTGTAGGGTCGTGGTTGCCCAAGTCTTTGGAGTGCAGCTGAAGACTTTAGGTCGACAGTTCTGGTCGGTCTAAGGGAGTTGCCCTGGACTGACAGAAGCATTCCCTAGCATAGAACACCCTACCACCGCGAGCAGCAATTAGAGAGGATGGAGTTTTTCAAGAATGAGAGACCTGCCAAACAGATGGACTTTAAAGCCAGAATGTGTATAATAATGACAAAGAAACGATTTTTGATATTATGTATTTTCATGTTGCTTAGTGTAATGACGTTTTTAATAGGATATGTTTTATTCTCTTTTCAAGTGACATTTGCACCCATTACACAGCCCATACCTCCTTCTGCTGTTTCCTCGCATTCTTTTCACCCCCTGCCTGAACACAAGTCTGCCAGAAGATTAGAATTTGTCAACAATTCATTCATTCAGCTTCTACACCAACACAAATTAGTAGTGAACACAACTAACTGTTGGGTGTGTGGTCTTATGCCTCATACTACTGATAAAGGTATCCCTTATCTGGTCCTGCCTTTCAGCAATAATGGTTCTGTGTGGGCATATAGAACTCTGGTAGTCATTGGGATGATCTTAGCCATTCTTTTCCTGTCCTGTCTGTGTGTACAGTGTGCTCCTGCAATATGTGGCCTCTGTGCTACATCGTGTGTAAGGAAACCTGTATCAAAAGACGAGCTAAGTAATAGGATGATGCTACAGCAACATCTCAACGACTTTATGAATATAGACCTGGACTCAGATTAGCGTGAGTATAGGTTATTGCCTATGTAAGGGCAAAAGGAGGGTCTGTGGTACTGAAAATTCTGGACCCGTGTTATAAACATCGTCGTATGACAACGATTTTGGTATCAGCAGACCGAGAATGATTAGAATAGTATGGAAAAGCATTGTATTCATATTAGGGTGACGAAATCACCCGAATATCAGAGTTTCCATCCTGAAACTCTGAGGTTCCATTTAAACGACAGCCATTTTGTGATTGCCCTCACATAGGCCAATGATTAATGTCGAAAACGAGTCTGAAGGACACGTACATCTTTGCTGACTCCTCTGTGACCTGGGCAAGCTGACTCCACTGCCTAAAGCCAAACCTGTTCGGCCAGTTTCATTCCCAGTGGCCGAATGAGATTAGTATCAAGGCACAACACATCATAAAACCTTTAATCACACACAAACCATGCCTAATCTTACACACACCTGTCCCTGTTTCTTTCTTTATGACTTGCTTTACAAGGAGGAGGTGCCTGTTTATATTGGGGGTCCGTCGATATCTGATGAAAGTACTGAGCCTTGCCGGGTAATTGATTGAGGGCTGGACAAACTGAAATATGGCTTGTCATCATAACCCTGCTATTTCTTTGTAGTGAAAATATGTGACTGGTCAACTGTAAAATAAGGAATGTTTGCCTAAGGCATAATATTTTGTTTAAAAGAGAAGGTTAGCTTTGCAAGGGAAGCAGTCTCCTGAGAACATACACTGTGTTGTACTTCTAGGATACCTGTTACTGGCTGCAGCCAATAAACAAGATCTTTGACTTCACCAAGAAGACTCAGGGCATCATTCTGAAAGGAGAAGCTGGCAGCCTAAAAGGAAGAAATCCACGCACAGTTGCAGTGCAGGGAAAAGATCACCGCAACTCCGATCTGCAGCTGAAAAATCGACTCGCTGCCGGCTATGCGGCTGAAAATCGACGCTCACCTGCAACGCGACCCTAAGATCAATGCACAGAGCTGGAGAAAGGATGCGCAGCATCGTTGACAGAGGCTGGTGAGATCGCAACCTGCGCTGTGTGGTTTTCGGATCATCGTACGGCTGGATTTCCGACACAAACACCGCTGGGCGTGTAAAAACAACGCAAGGCCTGCCTGGACCCAAGAGTGCTGACGGTATCTACGCATCGCTTTCCTGCGGAGAGAAGGAACAATGCACCCGACCCGACGAAAGGAGAAACAATGCAAGGACTCGCTGGTGAGTGAAATCTATACATCGCAAGCCCCTTTTGACACACAATCGCCTGTGTGAGGTTATTTTTGATGCACTCAAGGTACATTTTCACGCTAACAGTGTTAGTGTGTGTTTAAAACTACATGAAGACTCTTTTTGCTTTTTAATTGATAACTTGACTTGTGTATTGTGGATTTTTTTCGTTTTGGTCTTGTTTTGTTTAGATAAATATTTCCTATTTTTCTAAACCTGTGTTGTGTAATTATGTAGTGTTTTCATTAAGTTCCTGTGTGTGTTGGCACAAATACTTTACACTTAGCACTCTGAAATTAAGCCTACTGCTCATGCTAAGCTATCAAGGGGGTAAGCAGGAGTTAGCTAAGGGTGATTCTCTTTTACCCTGACTAGAGTACATGGCTCTCCTGCTCTGTGGCTCATCCCTGCACCAAAAATTGACAACAGTAGAAGTATACAGTATAAATCCTTTACTTTTCCTTATGAATATTTTTGAGCTGTGTGAATTGTTGAGTTGTCAGTTGGACTTGATCCACTCTTCTGGCAGACCTCTTGCCGGTCTGGTCCATTGTGGGATCCTCTTGGTAGAACGCTCCTTGGCAGGAGGGTCACTGTTCTCTTCCTCCAAGTCTTCGCTCGATAGCGCTACTCTTGATGTAGACTGAGCTGTTGCGGCACTCACTCCTGCCTCCATCTGCTTGGCAAGGTCGGACAGTTCTGATGACCTGCTCAATGAAGGGCCAACGGTGGCCATCTTCTGTTGCTGTGTGGCCGGCTGGCACGGCCTCTTGGCCCATGCATTTCGTCACGCTCTCTGGTGCTCTCTCCATCTTCTCAGGCTTCTGCCTGTGTCGTCACGTTCTATGGTGCAGCTATCTGCGCACCTGTAACATAGTCCCTTTTTACTTCTGGGTGTCCTTTGTTTGATGCCTGGCATGCCCCTTTCTTGTCTTGCGGTGATGTCCATCACTGCTGGGGCATGTGGTGTTCTTTTGGCGGGGTGGTGGATGGCCGCCAAGGGCTGCGCAGGCCATGCGCGCACTCTCCTAGTGGCTCACGTGACACTTAAGTCCATTTCTCACTGTTGCAGCTTGGCTGGGACAGCTGCAGTCTTCTCCTTCTCTGTGCAGCGTCATACACATCGTTTCCATCTTCTGCGCCATTTCCGTCTTCTGCACCATTTTCACCCAAGGGCCCGCTGCCGGTCTTGTACAGTCACTCTCTGCGGTGTTGCTGTAAACTTGCCTTCAACACAACTTGGTTCCCTGTTAAAGCAGAAACAAGGGTACAGTACATACGTTGGCCATTAGATGCCATTATTGCCTTTCTTTCCAGCTGGAAGACATTCTTTCCTCCGAGGGGCCTCGTTTGTTGAAGTTAGACGGAGAGGAGCCATGCTGCCGGGAGGAGTTCATCAGGTTGGAGGGGGCTTCAGTAAATGCATTTTTCTTCTTTTTTACACTTTTACCTCTTCTTTTTTCTGTTTATTTTATTTTATTATGTTGTATTTATTCATTTTTTTTCACAAAAAAACACAGCCTCATGGGAAAAGGCAGGCCCCATGCTGTGTGGTGGGTCGGCAGTCACATCGTCCGGTCGCTTGTACAGAGGGGGCGGACCTGGGTTCTTTGGCTTTTCATCTGGAAGGGGGGGCTGGCTCTGGGCAATTTTCTCACAATTCTACAGTGCGTTTCTGGATCCTTGCACTTTCCTCCTCTCTTGGGGCCACAGCAGCCTTCCCTGATGCTGCGGGCCAGTTCCAGCATTTCTGGGGTGGGGGAGTGGTCCTGGGAATTTCTTCCTTGGCTTTGGTGCACCTCTCCGCACGGCAGCACTTTTCTTTACGCGGCCGCAGCAACATTTACTCATGCTGCGTGCCGTGTTAGCATCTTGGGGGAACGGGGGTGGCCGGCCCCGGCCATTGTGTGAAGTTCCTTTCTTCGATACTTCACGGTGTGCGACAGCACCATTTTCTTTGCTTATGGCGGCCCCAGCTGCGCTTCAGCTGAAATGGTGGGGGGGCGGCTCCAGGCATTTTCACACCACTCCTCTTTGGTGTGCAACAGTACCATTCACGGCCATGGCAGCTTCCATCGCGCTGCGAGCCGTTTTACTGGGCCAACCGGTCTCCCTTACCCCAGCGGGAGAGCTGGTACGGCATGCAGCAGTCTTTCACCCCCTTTTCCTTTCTCACGCTGTTGCGGTGCCACGCTGGCATCTCCGGGGCTTACCTCATGCCCGATGGGTCAGTGGGCACGTCTCCCAAACCCTTGTGTTTTATTGGGGTCTCGGCCAGCCAGCAACTGCAGGGGCCTATAAGCCCGACTGCGCACTCTCCTTTAGGGTAGCCGTTGCGTTTTCTCGTGCTGGCAGGGTGTTCCTTGTTCTCAGGCTATACTTCCCCCCAGGGAGCAATGGTGAGTTTGCTGCCAGTGCTCTCGTGGGGATAGGCCCACTCGTGGCCATTGCAGTATTGCTGGCCCTAGGCCCTCATGCTACCGAAATCATTGACGCACACACAGTGGCATAGTGGTTAGAACTGGCCACGGGCACGTGTGCCCGGCCCTTTTTATTGGCAGGGTCACCTGACTGGTGACGCCTGTGTTGGGTGGGTGTGGGGTGTGCATGTAAGACCTGCCTTCAGCCAAGTGGCTGACTAAACATTAGAACATGTCTAGCAGAACACTACAAACACTTACCCACCCTGTTCTGATGCCCTTCTACTGTGTAGCCCTTCCATTTTTGCATTGCGGTGGTACAATATTCCAGACTTATTTTCTTCTTCACACACAAGTACTCTACATTGAAATCCCCTACTCTTAAAATCTTCCTTGTGGCCATAGCTGTACTTAAAAGTAGGCATAAAGCACCTAGAGATGACATGTGCCACAAAGTGCGTTAAACAAAGCCCCTAATAAATAAGTGCAGGGGTGCACTTTCCAGTCTGATGGACATTTTATTTTGTATTTTTTGATTGTTATGTTTTACTCAAGTACATGGAGGTAATCTACCCCCTTCACCACCCCCTGCCAGCCCTGAGCTAGAATCGCAGTTCTGGGGGCAAGATCTGATACGCACCTTCTTGCTCCCCAAACTGCTACAGGTGTAATGTTTCTTTCTGCAAAAAATCGATCAGCTTTTGAAGAAAGAAACAATAGCTTCTCCCAGACTGCCCCCACTTCATCAGAGTTTTCCCACTGTTTTCTGCTGTTTTCCCTGCAGACTGAGCCCCTCCGCTTTGCACCCCTTTTACTGCCAACATGTGGGCAGGAAAGTGACCTCAATTGCCCACACAATGGAAAACCACCTGCATCTTTCGTCACTCACCCAGGGGGCACCAGATCACCCAGTGTGAGATCTTACAAGCAACGCACTGGACCACCAGCGCTGCCCCCTTCTGCCTGCAAACATCTACGTGCCGCGGATTAAGGGGCATATTTATACTCTGTTTGCACCGAATTAGTGTCATTTTTTTTACTCTAATTCGGTGCAAAACTAACTCCATATTTATACTTTGGTGCTAGATCCCTCTAGCATCAAATTTATGGAGTTAAAGTCATTTTTTGAAAGTGGAGACCTACTTTGCCTTAATGAGATGCAAGGTAGGCGTTCCAGTGCAAAAAATGACTTGATGGCCTTAACGCCATATTTAGGGGCATATTTATACTCTGCGGCATATTTATACTCTGTTTGCACCGAATTAGTGTCATTTTATTTTACTCTAATTCGGTGAAAAACTAACTCCATATTTATACTTTGGTGCTAGACCCCTCTAGCACCAAATTTATGGAGTTAAAGTCATTTTTTGAAAGTGGAGACCTACTTTGCCTTAATGAGATGCAAGGTAGGCGTTCCAGTGCAAAAAATGACTTGATGGCCTTAACGCCATATTTAGGGGCATATTTATACTCTGCGGCATATTTATACTCTGTTTGCACCGAATTAGTGTCATTTTTTTTTTACTCTAATTTGGTGCAAAACTAACTCCATATTTATACTTTGGTGCTAGACCTATCTAGAACCAAGGCCCTGATTTAAACTTTTTTTGCACCGCATTAACGTCATTTTATGACACAAAAGTGGAGCAAACGTACAAAATTTTGGCCCTTATTTATACTTTTTGCTGCAAAACTGCACTAACTCAGTTTTGTACCAAAAAGTTTAGCACCGGCTTGCACCATTTCTGTGCACCAGCCGGGCACCATATTTATGGAATGGTGCAAGCTGGTGCAAAGGGTAGGCTAGAGTTTAAAAAAATGACTTTAGTCTGGTGGGGCTGGCAGTATAGAAGAAGAGGGTTTAGCACCAAAAAATGGCTTTAGGCAGGTTAGAGTAAAAAAAAATGACTCTAACCAGATTAGCGTCATTTTATGGTGTTAACCTACCATGCCACATGACTCCTGCCTTAGAAAAGGAAGGAGTCATGCCCACCACCCCAGTGGCCAGCACGGAGAACAGGGGTCCCCTGGGCATGGCCATTGCACCCTGTGCCATGTATGGGGGCCCATTTCAGGGCCCCCTATGGCACTTTTAAAAATAAAATGCACTTACCTGTACTTACCTGGGATGGGGTCCCCCATCCTCCCAGTCCCTCTAGTGTGGGTGGGGGTGCCCTTAGGGCCTAGGGAGGGCACCTCTGGGCTTATTCCATGGTGTTCCACCATGGAAATAGGGCCACAGGTCCCCTAACGCCTGCCCTGACCCAGGTCTTAAAAAATGGGGCAAAGCAAGCTTTGCCCCATTTTTTGACCCCTCCTCCCTCTCTTGCACATTTTTACATGGGAGTATAAATATGGCGTTAAGGCCATAGAGTCATTTTTTTGCACGGGAACGCCTACCTTGCATCTCATTAAGGCAAGGTAGGTTTCCACTTCCAAAAAATGACTTTAACTCCATAAATTTGGTGCTAGACGGGTCTAGCACCAAAGTATAAATATGGAGTTAGTTTTGCACTGAATTAGAGTTAAACAAAATGACGCTAATCCAGTGCAAACAGAGTATAAATATGCCCCTTAGCGTCAAAAAATTATGCTAATCTGGTCAGAATCATTTATTTTGACTCAAAACTGCCTAACGTCATTTTTTTTAAAGCTAGCCTACCCTTTGTACCGGCTTGCACCATTCCATAAATATAGTGCCCAGCTGGTGCTAAAAAATGGTGCAAGCCGGTGCAAAACTTTTTGGGGCAAAACTGCCTTAGTGCAGTTTTGCACCAAAAAGTATAAATAAGGCCCTAAATCTATTGTTTTTAACATCCCACCATGCCATTCCCATATCATATCACAAAAAATAAAGTTACTTCATGCCCCTTCTCCTATAATTCCAAGCATGTCCCGTGCCTCAAAATTCTGCAACACACTGGGCCAGAAAAAACACAACTGGAAACAAAAACCCACTAGTGCAGCGAGTCTTGGCATCAAAATAAATCACTTACAAAGCACCATCCTATTTAGAATTTGAGACTGGAGCTAACGAGCCCTCTGTCCCTGCCTTGTTCTCTTCTTAACGATGCCCAGCCCCTTCGGAACTGGCACTTCGTCCACTCTGCCAAAAACAATGGCTGCCATACATTACTCTGCCAGTGTGACCCGGAGGAGTTGAGGTGAGGGCATTGGTATCCTAGCTGCCCTCGTGTCCACATTCTCCTCGCTGTCTTTTTTTGTGTGCAGGGGGCTGCATCTATTTGAATAAGAAGCCACAGTCCTGTAAACTTCATATCTGAGTTTTCTTTTAATTTCTCCTTTCAGCCTCAATTACCGAAGCAGTTGCCCTAAATTCTCCCCCTCCCCAATTCTCTGATTGTTTCTCCACACTTTGCCCTTAATGGCTAATTACTAGGGCTATGAATGCAAAGCAGCTGCCAAATTGAGCTGGGGGAACTTTCCGAACACAATCACGTCTCTTCATGTAGATGCAGACATCCTTTTTATGCACTTATTACACCCTACTATTTATAGCCTTTACTGCTAGGGACAGCAAATATATTTACATATTCAGATCTGTTCTACTTATAAAAGATGTACAGTCCCGCCTTCGCTGCCCTGTATGGCAACAATAAACATTACACGGGCACACATATGTGCGCACATACACACAGGCAAACTTGCAGGCATGTCTGGAAGGATGCACCTTACAGACCTGCAGGGAGGTGTTCTGAAATCCTTGTCCCCGAGGACTGCTGACTGTTCAATAAGCATATCCAAATTGCATTTTATTCTGTTTTTAAAATGCACATTTTACCTCTCTGCGACCTCTCCCTGTGTTTAAATGAAAACACAAGTATTTTTAATCGATAGTTTCTGCAGGCACATTGGGCCATATGTGCGAAAACCTTTTCCCTTAGACACAGAATGGGGAAAAACCTTTGCTACATCTGGCCCATTGAGTTTTGGTCATAGCCTAGAACACTGCTTGAACAGGGAATGGTGTTACCAAATACTTGCTGTTATAGTTTAAAAAAATGTTTTTGTATTTTGTTTTGGTTCAGCATAATGTTTCATTCGGTTAGGACGGGGACCTTGAGAGATTCCGTAGCACAACAGCGAGCTGAGCTGGCAAGGGGTAAAGGAGGGGAGGGGCTCCCTAGCCAGGCACATATTTGGCATGTTTTTTGAAGATATGAAGACATCTTTTAGATAAGGGTGTGCATGCTCACTTGCATGTATTCCAATCAACCAGAGGTACATAAATAAAACAGTGCCAGTCTTAAAAGCAAACATCGCAAAACACACAAAACCTCAGCTGTGAGTGGTCTTGTGGGTTTCAAATATTGCAGTTGTTTTTCTATAGTGCTTACGACCTCCGACGAGACGTGAAAGCGTTTTTCTGCGCAGAGCATAAATTATTGTTCTGTATTGTGTAGTAACACTTTAGTGTGCATCCCATCACACAAAAAGCTTTACAAAGCATTGAAGATCCCCTATATGTCCCATTAACATCTTATGTTTCTGGTACGTGAACACTGCAGCCAACGCTTTTTCTTAAAATTTGTAAATAAGAGTTAAATTGTGTTTTAACGTTTTCAAGCTCCTTTATCTGTCCCTCTCCTTGGTTTATGTGTGGGCCGAAGTGAGGCTCCTCTGGCCTCTGTTTAGCCAGTACTGATCTCAGGGCGGTTACAATGTTATTATTACTTGGGAACGGGCATAAACAATGACACAAGTCTTCATTTTAAGAATAGTTTTGTAAAACAAGTGCGCCATTAAAATATGCAGAGAAACAATAGCAAAAGTAATCTGTAAGATGAAAGAAGTAACACAAGAAAATTAAATTCCGTCCTCCTACCTTTCACCTCTCTTGAGCAACCCAGACATCAAGATGAAGCAAAATATTGAAGCGCTCGCTCGCAGTGATATTTAAGTCTCGGCTGCCAGGTAGCATATCCTCAGTGCTTAATTTGTGCTTATTGTTTCCGGTGCTGAGCATGGTCACTTATTTTTGCGAGCCGGGGCTTATTCTTCTGCCTCAAGCATTTGCTGCGAGCTATTGTAGCAAAAGACACATATGGGAATGACAGAGGAAGAGAAACGCGAAAAAACGTCACAAAGTTAGAAAGTAGAAAGCTGCAAGAGTGAGCTGGAGCAGCAGGGAGTGGCTGTAAATAGATTAAAGAGGCCCGAGGTGGTTTGAAGATTACGCTGCCTCCGCATTCTGTGCTTGCACATTCAATTGCAGCAGCCATGTGTTTCAAAGGAGAGCTTTGAGCACCGGCACGTTTTTATTTACAAATTAAGCACTGCTTATCCTCAACTTGAAGCTAGAACCAATCAAGGGAGGGACTAGGACTGTTGATTGTTCGTTCTTTTCAGAACTGCATGTGAACGGCATATATATATGGTTAACAAACATATCCCATACATATGGTTTGCTGTCATATCACCAAATGGGGACATCCTGCATGCAACATGAACCTTTACACTTAAGTGGATGGAGCTATTCTACACACAGCAGTGTTTGCACTTCAACTTTATCTATCCAATAACCACTACTGTCATATCTATATCAACCTCATTTCATGTTTCCATCCTCTATAGGTGCACATTTAGTTCTGTGTCCAAATTGTGTCCCCAAGGCTTCTCTGAGCCCAGTGTTAGGATCATTTTGGATTCCATTCTCCTTAGTTCTAATGTTCTATCCCCCATCCTTGGACCTGACTTTATTTGTTTGATTCCATAGAAGTCAGGGTACTATAGTTCCCTCCCTGGATATCCCAAAAGTGTTTTGCTAATGGATATGATCTATATTGATGTTTGATAGCTCTAAGATGTTGCAAAAATCTGATTTTCAATTTGTGGATAGTACTTCCCACATATTGTTTTCTGACAGCCACATTGAATAACATTAATTACATAATCAGTTTCAGAAGTGAGTCTCTCTGTGATGGGGCACCTTCTCCCCTCAAAAGTCTCAAAGGTTTGCATATTCACAGCATATTTGCAGGCTTTACAGTGGCCACATCCCCAGAACCCCAAACTCTTTTGTGTCAACCATGATGTCTTCTCTTTTTTCACAAAAAGATTCTTAGTTAGCCAGTCCCCCAATGAGCTAACTTTACAATATGTAATCTGAGAATGCTGACCAATCCTTGTTTTAATATGTTGGTCTTGTAGGACATGCCAATAACGATTCACAATGCCTTTACGTGCCTGGTGCTGAAGTCATATTCCACAAAAAGTCTAGGTTGAGACATGCAATCATCTTTCTGTTCACTGGGATACCGATGTTTACAGAGCAGATCCTCCCTCCTCTTACATTTTACCCTATTGTGTGCATCTGTAAGAACTTGCTGTGGATATCCTCTCTCCAAGAATCTCTGCATCATCACTAGTATTTCCTTCCCAAATGCCAGGTCTCCTGAGCAAATCCTACCAGCCTGCAAAAACTGACTGTAAGAATGCTCTATTTTAGACACTTCGGATGCCCACTATTTCCATGTAGTATTGAGTTGCACACTGTGAGCTTAAGAAATACAGAGGTTTCCAATTTATCATCTTTTACCTTGAGCAAGACATCCAGAAACTCAATTTAACTCCTACTCCATGTTGTTACTAGGTGGAAATTTAAATTGTTCCTGTTTAGTAAGTCAATATATTCCTGTAATTTTCTCTCATGACCATCCCATATAAGAAAAAGGTTGTCTACATATCACAGCCACAACACTACTTTCTCCATACAGGAACTTACTTCATCAGACCATGCCACTTCTTTCTCCCACCATCCCATGTAGAGGTTAGCGTAATGTAGATCTTCCTAGTAATTTATGAAGGAAAGTCTTAATTTTATTAAAGACACGGAGGCGAGTATTATGCTAATTATTTTCTTGTTTATTCAATAGCAGCAATCAAGAAACTACAATTCCCAGAAGGCCAAACACAACAAGGCAACAGGGTCAATGGGAAATAACTAGTAGATCATTCATATCCACCAATCAAGGGTATACATACCCCTGGATACCCATCTTGACTGTGGACAGACCTCCCCCAAGATATGAGCCTCTGGTCTTGCCATAAAATTAGGCACAAATGATGCTCCCATCGCCGTTCCAGAAGATAGAACTCATTATTGAATAAAAAAATATTGTGTATTGAACTAAATGATAACATAGTCTTCAGGGTTTATGTGTGTTGAGCAAATTCTATTGGACATGTTGTAAAAAAGTGCCAACATGCTTCCATGCCGAATTGGTGTTAAATCGATGTATATAAGGATGAAACATCCATTGTCAGTAAGAGATAACTGGTTTGCCAAGGAATGTTATCAATTTTAGACAGGAAATCTGTTGTATATCGTAAATAAGATGAAAGTTCCATGACATAGGGACATAAGAAAAGATCCAGATATCTGGGTATATTCTCCAAAAGTGAGCCTTTCATACTTACAATTGGTCTACCAGGCAGCCAGCATTTGTTTTTGTGGATTTTAGCCAGGAAGTAAATACATGGAATTTTTGGAAAGTCCGTTTTCGGGTATTCATATTCTTCATGACATTCCAACCACCCCTTTAAAATCTCATGGTAACAGTTCTGATGACTAGAGACTGGATTTCCGGTCAATCCCTCATAGTGATCACAGTTATGCTATTGATACTGGGCTTCCTTAGTATATTGATCAAAGTCCATAATGACAATATTCCCACCTTTGTCTGAGGGCTTAATGGTGATGGAATAATTGTTTCAAAGTGCATTTAGGGTGACATTTCTGGATCTTTTAATTGCCTTAGTTTGGTTCTTGTTCATACGTAGCTTGTCAGTCTCCCCCACCACTAGCTCATGAAAGATATCAATAAGGTTACCACTTGTTAATGGTGGATTAAATTTGCTACATGGCTTATGTTGGCTTACATGTGAAAAGTCAGTGACAAAACCCATCAGATTTAACCTTTCAGTTTCTGTGTTCCCACTTTTATCAGCAGCCTGATCTTTCTGTGTATTCTCATCTGCTATATGTATCTGTCACATATAAATCACACATCACCCCCACCCACCCACACACACACCCCCAACCCCCCCCCACACACACGTATAATCATTTGAACTCACCTGAGAGGTACATAATGCCTCAATAAACTAATAAAATACAAATAAAACAGTTTAAACATCACCCTCCTGTCTCTCCTACCTCAACTGGGGTCTGGGCCAGACTGACAGTTGAGCTGTTTGTGAATCTCCACTAGACATTGACACGAAAGGAGCTGGAGTGTAGCCTGCATATCCTGATGGGCCATTTGTGCTAGAGTGGAGGGAGAAGTGGTCACTTACACCTGAAAGGGCTGTGCCTACCCTCACACAATGCAGTCTCCAACCCCCCGGTGTGTGTCTGGAGCCAGGCCTTGATAAGGCAGGATCTTGTGAACAACATAGACTTTCCTTTGAAATTTGCCTACTTCAAAGGCAGAAAGGGGTATAAGTAGTGGATCCAAAACCCAAGACTTTTAGGTCACTTCTGGAACCAAGAGGAACCTCTGCCAAGGAGAAGAGCTGAAGAGCTGAGGAAAAGTGCTGCCCCTGCCTGCGACTGTGCTTTGTTAGGCTATCCTGCAGTTGTTGCTTGTGCCTGTGAAAGGGGACAAAGACTGGACTTTGTTGTGCATTCCTGCTTGTGAAGTGTCTCTAAGGGCTTGGACTGAGCTTGCTTCCTGTTTTGAAGTCTCAGATAGTTGGAGTCTTTCCTGTCTCTGTGGCTCTGACCAGGAGACCAGCCAACTAGCCATTGCAGCCGCTCTGGAAGTCCCAAATTCAAGCGCAAAAGCAGGACTCAAGCATCAGAAAATGCTTTCGAGGGCACAAGGAAGGCTTCAGGCAACAGGGCGGTCATCTTGGTGTAGCATGGCGGTCAGTTCTTTGAGAGTTCTTTCATGGGTCCAGAAGTAAACTAAAGGGTAGG
Source organism: Pleurodeles waltl (assembly GCF_031143425.1). Classification (NCBI taxonomy): domain Eukaryota; kingdom Metazoa; phylum Chordata; class Amphibia; order Caudata; family Salamandridae; genus Pleurodeles; species Pleurodeles waltl. The sequence continues at coordinate 1,423,879,042 of NC_090446.1, forward strand.
TCTGAGGGTCCTATTTTTATTCCTCGTGCCAGCAGTGAAGTGGAAGATGCTACTGGAGGTAACCCAAATGTACGCAACCCAATCCTCTCCCAGACTTCTCCCACATGTAAAACATGTGAAAAATAAAAGTGCATGTGTCACTTTTTAGAACAGTGCACCCTTTTTATGTGCTGGTTAGGGCCTACTGGGGGGAGTTTTAGGCCTGGAAAGGATTTTTTGTTGTTTGTTGGTTTAAGGTGCTAATGAAGTGGGTTGCACAATCTCTGCTGCAGGCCCACTAGTAGCAGGGGCCCTCGGTATATGGTATACCACTTTACTATGGACTTATTTAGTAAATTAAATATGCCAATCAGGAGTAAGCCAGTTTTAGCATGTTTTAGGGAATGAGCATAAGCACTTTAGCACAAGTTGGCAGTCCTAAAGCTATAAAAACTCAAATTCTACAAAACAGGAGGGGCGAAGGTAAAACGTTTGAGGGAAAATCACTCTAAGGCTGACAGCTAACATGTGTCACTCCCTTCTGAAAATGGGGAGAACGACCCAACCTACTGGGTGTTTTAATTACTGTAGCAGAATAACTCAGACAGACCATTAGCATTTAAGTGGTCTGACCCCAGGTTGTGTTCCATCACAAATGAATTCCCTGCAGGGGGAATGACCACCTCAACAGATAGGGATTCTTACCCATCATTAGCATGAGCCATCTGAGGGGTCTGTGATCTGTCTGAACCCAGAAGTGAGTCCCCAAACAGGTCTGCTCTTAACTTCTTCAGTGCCCACACTAAAGTCAAAAGACTCTAATACCCCTCCACCTCTGTTCCCTGGGTAGCAACCTTCTACTGTTAAAGGAAGTCTATAGGTTGGTCCAGGCCCTATTCATTTAGTTATGACACAGCTGTCCCTTTGCCGTGCTATCTGCACTATAAATTCCTAGGAAATATCAGGGGAGTTGAGTATAGGTGCTGTATATATGGCCTCTTTGAGGATGTCAAAGGCTTTTTATCAGGCTCCGTCCAAATCACCTTTTTGGGCTGCTTCTTGTAAATCAGCTCAGACAATGGTGCCATACCACTTGACAAACCACTTCTCTTATCCAGTGAGGCCCAGGAAGGTCCTCCTTTCTGTTTGGATTTTAGTAGGTTTCCAGGCAAGATAGTCTCTATCTTGACCTGGAGTTGATGCATCTTGTCCCAACCTACAAGGTGTCCCAAGTACACCACAGAGCTCTGAACTATCTGGCACTTGCAGGACTTGATATCCAGGCCTGCCTGTTGCAGAGCCTGAAATACCTCCCTGAGGTGGAAGAGGATGTCCTCCCAGCTGCCTGTTTTGACACCTATGTCATCGAAGTAAGCAGCACTAAAGTACTCTGTTCCGGCAAGCAACATTTTCACCAGATTCTGGAAGGTGTCAGGTGCATTCTTTAAACAAAGGGGCATCCCCTGAAGCTGGAAGTGGTGCTCTGGGGTCTAGAACGCTGAACTCTGTTTACCCCCCTTAGTCAGAGCAATTTGCAGGTACCATGATATAAGATCAAGGGGACTGAGGAACTTAGCAGTGCCTAGTCTGTTGATGAGGTCATCAGCTTGGGTGAAGGGGTGAGTATCTGTCTTAGTGACGGAACTGTGTCATTGGTAGTCCACACAGAACCTAAGGCCACTAAACAGGGTAGATCAAAGTCTTCAGAGCTTTTCTAAATAATGTCAGGTCCTGACATCCTCTTAATGAGGGTGGAAAGTTGTTCCACAATTGTGCAGATGGCACAGTAGTGCTGGATTCCAAAGATGACATTTACCATCCCATGCTATGTGTGTTTCTTTGGCACTATATACAATAGTATCATAGAAAGTTAAATATGCCAATTAGGACTCAATTTCAATATGTTTTTAGCGTCAGAACACATGCACTTGGGCCTGATTAGCAGTGTCCAAGTTTGTATAGTCAAAACCACACCAGCATCAGCCAACAAAAATGGCAATGACCATACAGAAAGAGACATTTTCTCACATCCGAGCAGATAGTATAGTAGTGAGCTTAGGTTTAAAAAAATAAAGCAATGTCTTCAGCATTGTTTGAGCTTTATAGCTTTAGGAATAGGTGTGGAAATTGAATGATGTATTTTTTATGGTCGGGCACACCTAATACAAAGTGGAATGTTTTGCACATAACTGTAGTTTCACTAACCTGTTTACTGTGAATTTTAGTGAAAAGTACAGACAGTTGCAATTTACAGTGTTGTTCTAAAATGGCACTCATGTGGTTATAGCATTATATAAAAAGGCCCTCATTCCTGGTACCTTGCGTTTCAGATATGGGAAGTGCCTGCCTAGTATAGTACTGCTAACACTGTGGCAATAGCAGAAGTGTTTTTACAGGAAAGCTTTTTGGGAGGTAAATCCTGGCAGAATTTATTCCAGAAAAATGGACCAGAATGCGAGAATTTCCCAAGGAAATTGATGACAAAACATTGGCGTAATATCTCATTTCAAAGGGGCTTTCTTACAGTGCCATGGATATTTTCCGTCCCAGATTACAGATTATTGGTACTTCTGAAGGTGAAATTGCCACATCAGGTGTTTTATCTGACTCGCAATCATTGACATTGTAGTCTTTTTTTATCTGTAGATAAAGTAAAAAGATGTGTTGTGGAATTTGACGTTGACTGGTAAAATACATATTTCGTAGAAGGCATCACTTGCCAGCTGGGTCCTTTGCCCTTCTACAGACTTTTTAATGAAAAACCAAATTCAGGGCTGTTCCTCCTGCCAGGCATTAGATGTTTGAAAGAAAAATGTATTTCTGCCTCAAACATTGCTTGCACATCATCCAGACGTGGATGCCTAGCACCTACCTGAAGCTAAACCCAATTGAGACAGAATTATCTGTTATTTATTCAGAACAACAAACAAGATACAGAACCAACCTGGCTCAATGACATGAACCCTGGCAGTTTTGAACTACAACTCTCATCAAATACCAAATCACTTGGATTCACCCGGCACACCACCATCTCCCTCAAGAAAAACCTTGCCCAAAAATAAAGGCCAGCCTGTTTCCAGCTCTGTCTTATAAAGAAAATCAAACTGTTTCTTCCAGAAAATGACTTCTGTTTATGCCCTTATACTCTTGATCTGAATGGTGATAATGCCCTACTCCTTGGCTTCCCAGACTCCACACAGGCACCTGTTAAGGGCAACATACATACCACAGCCCATCTCATCAACTATCATCACATCACCGCCAGCCTGACGGATACTCCATTGTCCAGCATGCAACATCATCCAAACTAGCTGCTTCTTTTGCAAAGCCTACTCAAACATCCACGCTTAGATTGCAGACAAGCTGACCAGACTCTGGTTTTTCTCTCCACAGCCTCAGTCAGGATATCTTCAGACTGCAGACTAATAAGTGCAAGAAATAAAAACTAAACAACAGGCTTTTTCTTTCTATGCACAAATCATCTGGAACAACATCCCCTTATTCATCAGGACTGCCACACCATGCTCCAATTTAGAAAAGACTCACCTCTAACGAATATAACATCAAAATGCATAAATCAATTACAACTCAGCTTCCTCTCCTATTACTCGCCAACTTTAAGCATCACTTTGACCATATAAAGTGTTCAGCTGCCTCATGGCTATGCTGGTGCTATAGGTGCTATAGAAATACCGCTTAAATACTGGCACACATATCATCTGTGCATTTTCCACTGTACTTTCTAGTTCCACTGCGGGTTTGAGTGGAGAGGATATAAAGTTTCGAAATTGACCCAGTACTATTTGTAGTCCAGAGATGAGCAATGAAAAAAAATGACACTACTATGTCGAAGTATTGAAAAATGAACTGACATCAGATTATCAGCAGTACTCTGAAAATGTGTCCTTCTGGTAACTCACAAGTATTTCTGATGCCTAGGACTGTGTGCCATGTTTAGCTTTTCCTCAGGCTAAGTCACAGTTTTCTTGTGGAAGCATGTTCGGGTATTTCTTGCGGCGAACATAGTTTTTACAATAATTACAGGTGCTTACAAACAGGGCTGGTCGGCCTTTTATTGCACTGGGCATGCCGCTGCATGGCTGGAACCATTGGCTGCCAGTTTAAAAGCCTGGGCCGCCCCTGTTGCCTCTGCCACTTTTCACAGCTACTTGATATTAACTGCAGCAGGCACAGCGGGCATCAAGAGAGAGAGGGGCAGAGAGAGCTCGCAGAAATGGAGAAGAGAGTGAAGGAGAGAGGATGGATGGAAAGAGAGAGGGCGAGGAGAAGACGAGTGCGCACCTGGTTGGAGCTTTTGTGCCAGGGCTGCTTTTTATTCTCAAGTCTCACCCTGGTTGCAATTATGGAACTTCACAGACCCCTGGCAAGAGCACTAGTCACCAATATTTCACAGTGTAACATATTGAGTGACTCTGTGATCCCCATTATCTGTGCCTTTTAACTGTCATTACCGAGGACTCTGGTAAATTCTGGGCAGGGAAACAGAGGAATTATACTTTTTTAATGTAATAAAATGTGTGAATAGGTCTTTTTGCGTCCATATCCAGGTTCTCCCCAGTGCTTCACCACAGGATTTTAGTTGCCGTTATCACCAGTTTGCCTGGGAGAAACGCACAAGTTTTAATTCAGTGGGACCAGTAACTCCTGTGAGCCACGGCTCATCAAAGTTAATGGACCACCCATAATCGGGCATGAGTTGTGATGGGGTGCAGAGCACGCAGCACAAGGGGAACTTGAGATGATAAGATTCTGCCAGGGCCCAATACTAGAGTCAAAAACGTCACACCGCAAGGAATGTCAAGGTTTATAAGAATTTATTTTCATTTATTGAGCAGCATCTGGACGAAAAAAAACACCAAATATTGGTCTGACGGAAAAGTGTTGTTAATGGAGGAATATAAAATAAAATGGGCCACTAAGCAACCTATGTATCTGGATAACAAGTGCTAATGGAGCCTGGGATTAATACAGCTGGGAATGAGTACAGCTGGGCATGTCATGCCATGTAGAGATGTAGCTGAAGTAGTTAGAGGAATAAAATGTACATATATGACCAAATGAGACCAGCACGATTATTTATTTCTGTGTAGCACATACCTTCAGGATATGTTAATGCAAGCAGTGATAAATAGTGCATTCGTTCAGCAAACTAGGCCAAAGCAAGATGTTTTAGGAGACATTTGAACATAGAGTGAGAAACACACCAAGTACATTCCGCCAGCACCATAAATGGTACATTTTGAAGATCTCTTTAAGTGGTGTTTCCTCCATAAGCAATGTATTATGGCAGAGTGGAATTGAAAACTCATTAGACTGGATGGGGGAAAGACCACTTTTTCAAGAGTCTTGGAAAAGATTTTAATGGGACTTTACATGCAGATTACATTTACAAACGGCCTGTGCCGCCAGTGCACAGGCGGGACAGGCTGCAAGGCCATATCTACAAGGCCGCTCAAAGCCACTTTGAGTGGCTTTACATGTCCTTGTTGATATGGACCCCCTTTCATGCATGCTTGAAAGGGCCATTCCATGGGTGTTGTTGTGGGTGGCCCCAGGCAACACCCAAGGAATCTGACGCATTCCCAGATTTACAAGTTTTTGTTAACCTGGGAATGCGTCAGTTTCCTACGCCGCCCCCAGGGTGGCGTAAGGGTGGCATAATGGGGAGAAATAACATTATATTTCCCTGTTTTTTCCTCTTTCCATGTGTGCTGCCCAGCACACATAGAAGGAGGAAAATTCCTCTTGTGATTGTTTTTGTGGAGGAAGGTGTCCCCTCCTGCACTTTTTGTGCAGGAAGTTGTGCCTTCCTGCATAAAAAAAAATCATCCCTGCAATGGAGGCATCCTTGCAGCATGGTGCAAGTGTGCTTGCATTGGCGGATTGCAGCAACTTGTGAGGCAGTGCAGGGTACAAGTACAGGAATGCACGGTATCTTACAGATATGGCGCATTCCTACCGTTTTGTTTTAATGCAGGGCAGAGAAGCAAAAATGCTTGCGACACTGCCCTGCGCCAAAACTTTGAAAATGAGGCCCACATTTTGTTGAATGCTCTTTCCTTTTTTCGTCTTGCATTTGGTGCTCTCTTACAGGCACATATATAACTCACTGAGCCTTTCATGAGGGGGAAAACCTGTATGTACTCTCAAACCTAGCACCTTACCTACTGAGCTGCCTTAATGAGATTGTAACTTTTGGCATAGACACTACAAATACATCTCTACAGCAGAGATCTAAATATTTCATTCATCCCACTTCGAAAGAATGTTCAAGTTAGATGAACATAATAATGTCGAATGAATCAGACCGAAGTCAGCCAGCTCAAGCTTTTAACCGCCATTATAATGCTTATTAGAAACTATAGTTTATCTTTTAGTCTTAAAGGCTCCCAACACACAGAGCGTTGCAATGACACGATATGGAGTATTCTCGCTGGTATGTGCATTGTGAATGATAGACCACGAAAGTGTGACTTTTAGTAGCTTTGTATTGTTTGTTTACTAGTTAATGCTCCCCCAGAGAATAACTGGTATCAGAGCACGACAGTATTTACAAATCCCAGACACTGCAGACCTAAGGTTGGACATTATCATTGCAGGGTTGGCGATATGGTGTTTTGTTTTGCCTGTGCCACTTGTGCAATGAGATATTTACAGGCGAAGTGGAGATTTGTGTGTAGGGAAGAGGGCACAGATAAGAAATGAATTCACCATGAGTTTATTCGCAAAAAACGTACACTAGCATGCCTTGAATGTGTAGTTTTTGTCGAAACCTTAACTCTGCTACTGTTCTCTATGATATTCTTAATCACACTTCTATTTTTTTAACTTGGAAGTCCCTGATGTACAACGTTATTTCAGTGGAGTACATTTATTTTATCTGTTTTGCTTTGCAGAAAAATCCCCTTGATTGTACATTTATAAGTTTACCATTGTGAATCAGGTATGTTTACATCCTAGATAGAGTCCAGAGAGCCATGAAGACATTGCCCCACTGCTTTATGAGCTGATTGTTCTGGGGCACTGCTCTGGACGTACACACGTGTTACCAGACTTCACATAGCCCTTGTCACAGAAGCACCCTAGCACACATGGCTCTATGCAAGATTTTGGTGGATTGAGGTGATTATCACATGTGATTGGGCATGCAGTGCCACAGGTCTCATAGTGTGCATGGTTATTGCAGGGACATTCCTTCTCAAGGACACATTCAGTGGAGTTTAAGACATATCCCTTATTACAGAAGCATCCGTACTTGCAGTCCTTGGTGCAAGGTTTTTCAGTGACGTTATTAGCCACATCCTCGCAGGTTCTCCGACAAGTGCCACAGTCATTGTATTGCGCATTTTCCTTGCAGGGACACTCTTTCTGTGGGATGCATTTACCGGATTGTAAGGCATAACCATCCTTGCAGGCACATCCTCCAGTGCAGATCATTGGGCAAATCTTCGGAGCCCCCATGTTGGCCACATCTTCACAAGTAAATCGGCAGACCCCGCCACACTCCTTATATTCTGCGTTCTCCGTACAGGGACAGTTCTTTTCAGGTATGCATTTCCCATTCTGTAGGACATACCCAAACACACATGAGCATCCTGGCTGGCATTCCTCCGTGCAGCTCTTAGTTGGCCCCATATTGGAAATATTCTGACAGGTTCTTTGGCAGGATCTACCACAGGGTGAGAATTCCATGTTCTCATCACACTTTTCTAAAAGGGAAATGATAGTATTAATATAAATCATTTATCAAATGTCCCAGTGCACTGTAGTTTATAATCATATATCAATGCATTTTTAAGAACAGCTTCTAGTATTAATATTTATCCTATTTAGTACAATACAGCAGCATCCAAGCATAGCATGTTTTTGACTCACAGAGATGTCAAGGCTCTGATCTGAGCCTCGTGCTGTATGAGAAGCAAGGATGGGGCAGAAGGTATGGGCTCTGCAACAATACGCACCAAATCACCACCTGTTTTTCTAGCAGAAAGTAATATAACCGATTGTAAACGTGAATGAATAGACAAATGTTTTTTGTAGATTTGCTGAATTTGGGTTCCCAAGAAGGTTGTACCATATATGTATTAGAGTGTCATTGACAAGAGGGAGCCTTTGACTTTAGACTGAACCTGAGTTACTTTGCAATGGGTAGGCATTACATGGGTGTGCCAGTGCAGCCAAGCATGGATTTTGACACGCACCCAGATTTACAAACAAAAATGGTGCACCTACCTGACAGAGGTGTAACAAGGAGAATAATATCATCTGTTCTCCTTCTGACTTCCTCTTTCCATGTGTGCTGTTTTATACAGCACACATAGAAAGAGAAATATGCCACTAGAGATTGTCTTTGTGTAGGAAGGTATCTTGAACCATGCACAAAGTACCTGCATTACCACTAGGCAGCCACCCATGTGTCAGCGCATTGAAGGAGCTGAATAGTGCTATATCTTTATAAATATGGAGCTGTTCATCTTTTTCCTGACCACACAATGCTACGCCTCATTGCAGGAATTCTTAGTAAATATACCCGGGGTGTACTAAAATGCCGTATGAAAAACATTAGTAACTGAATATCAGGTCGTGGTCCTTCTGAGAGTGCTAAAAAAGTCTCTCTCTCATGGAAATCCACGGTGTTTCACCTTAAGAAGAGTGTGAAGAGTTCCTGAAGGCTTGGGACCCTTGAAGCACAGACTGTTCACCACAAGTTCTGAAGATTGTGACATGAATTTCCAATCACTTCCTGCAAGAGACTTAGGCTGTGTTTTTAGAAGACATTATTTCTTCAAAAACTGAACTGCTCAAAAATACCTCGAGGATTTGTATTGTTTCAGTGCACAGCTGTTCCCCAGTGTCCACTTCTGTAGCGGAATTGTTACATCAGAAGTTGTTTGAAACCAAATAACATTGATTTTTTAAAAATATTGCCTGATTCCTACATCAGATCTGCATCATTTTGTGCAACTGAAATCAATAAATTCGATTATTTAGTGGAAATTGTATTTTTGTTTATCTATTGACCTTGGTCGTGCTTTGGTGCTGCAAAAGACTATAGCCCAGATTTGAGAGGGCTTAGCGCCTCCTTGCACCACATTAGCATCATTTATTTTATGGTAATGTGGCCATACGAGTACAAAGTTACTGACCCATATTTACAAAGTGGCGCAATGCATGCATTGCACCCCTTTATAACCCCTTGCGCCACATTATGCATGCACTTGGCATAATGTATGCAAGGGGGGCATTCCTCCTTCAGGGGTGCTGAAAAAATGGTGCAAAGAATTCTAAAAGGTTTTAATGCTTGGGCCTCAATGTGCTTTGTAGGATTAGAGTCGACATTTTTGACGTTAATCCTCCAAAGCGCCAAACTAGCAACAAAGATTTTGACGCTAGTTCCGTAACTACTGCCATGGTGCACTGTGTCTTGAATATGACGCCCACATCTTGGCTTTGGGAGGGCACTATGGGGCAAAAGAAAAGTGGTGCTGCAATGCATGCAGCACCACGTTTCTTAAATCAGACCCCATATATGCACTGTTCCCGTTGCCTTTTACTACATAAGCACATAAAATGTTAAACATTTTGGGGAAAAAGTCAACTTATTTCAAGACTAAGGTTTGTCTTTCCACTGGTTATCAATCCAGTTAACTGCATGTGTGTTTTGTTGCTTCTAAAGGTTAAACCTACCCAGAGACAAAGTATTGGCTACATAAGAAGAAAATGACACAACAATTAGTAGAGGAGGGAACAAGTCGAAATGATGTACATTGTAACTTGGAGCAATAAGGAAATAATCATGAAGTCAGTGTTGAGACCAGAGCCTTGTTGGTGAGATGTACATAAGTACTACCTATTTGTAAGATGGTTCCACAACTATCCACAAGAGGATGCTAGAGTGTCAACAAAAATCACCAAAAATAAGCTGGTAAGCAAGGATGGAGAAGTAGTAACGTCACAAGACCTGCAGACAAATGCATATAGCAATATGCAGAAGATACTTAAAGTCATTTGTATCATATTTGACATAAATAGATTGCAAATAACATGACTGGAATATACAATTTATACATTTAAAAGGTGTTACATATACTGGTAGAACACATCAATTTCCGAGTTGTAGCCTGTTAGAAATGGGCTCTTTGGTTGGCTGTCAGGTTACCCCCTGTCCACGCAAGGACCCTCACTCTAGTCAGGGTAAAAGAGAATCACTCTCAGCTAATCCCTGCTTACCCCCTTGGTAGCTTGGCACGAGCAGTAGGCTTAACTTCAGAGTGCTAGGTTTAAAATATATGTACCAACACACACAGTAACTTAATGAAAACACTACAAAATGGCACAACACAGGTTCAGAAAAATAGGAAATATTTATCTAAACAAAACAAGACCAAAACGACAACAATCCACAATACACAAGTCAAGTTATCACTGAAAAGGCGAAACAAGACTTCATGTAATTTTAAACACACACTAACACTGTTAGCGTGAAAATGTACCTTGGGTGCGTCAAAATAAACCTGCTCGGGCAAGTGTGCATCAAAAAGGGCTTGCGATGCATCGATTTCACTCACAAGCGAGACCTTGCGTCATTTCTCCTTTCGTTGGTCAGGGTGGGTGTCGTTTCTTCTCTCCGAAGGAGAGCGATGCGTCGATCCGGTCAGCACTCTCGGGTCCGGGCAGGCCGTGCGTTGTTTTTACATGCCCAGCGGTGTTCGCGTCAGAAATCCAGCTGCACTATGATCCAAAAACCACGCAACGAGGGTTGCAATCTCAACAGCCTCTGTCAGCGATGCTGCACATCATTTCTCCAGCCGTGGGTGTCGATCTTCCAGATCTTTTCCACGCATGGCGGTCTGTGCGTGGGTCTCTCACTCTTGGGCTGCCAGATTCTCTTCTCAGGGTCCCAGGAACTGGATAGGTACCACTTGGCAGAGTAGAAGTCTCTCCAGTGGCTCCAGGTGCTGGCATAGAGAAGTCGGGTCTGCAGCGGCGTCTGGCCTGCAAAGGTTCCAGCAAAGATCACGGAGTCGGTTGCAGGCGGCGTCACCGGATTCAGCAGCGGCGGCGGTCCGAAGTCGCCCGAAGTCGATTTTATTGGATTTCCACCAGCTTTCCTTTCAAGGGCACAGGGACTGGATAGGGTACCAATTGTCAGAGCAGGAGTCTCTCCAGAGACTCCAGGTGCTGGCAGAAAGAAGTCTTTGCTGTCCCTGAGACTTCAAACAACAGGAGGCAAGCTCTAAATCAAGCCCTTGGATACCTTCACAAGAAGGAAGGCAACACAAAGTCCAGTCTTTGTCCTCCAGCACAGGCAGAAGCAGCAACTGCAGGATAGCTCCACAAAGCACAGTCAAAGGCAGGTCAGCTCTTCTTCCTCAGCTCTTCAGCTCTTCTCCAGGCAGAGGTTCCTCTTGGTTTCCTGAAGTGTTCTAAAGTCTGTGGTTTTGGGTGCCCTTCGTATACCCAATTTCTCCTTTGAAGTAGGCCTACTTCAAAGCAAAGTCTTTCTTGTTTGTGAAATCCTGCCTTGCCCAGGCCAGGCCCCAGACACTCACCATGGGGTTGGAGACTGCACTGTAAAGTCTTTCTTGTTTGTGAAATCCTGCCTTGCCCAGGCCATGCCCCAGACACTCACCATGGGGTTGGAGACTGCATTGTGTGAGGGCAGGCACAGCCCTTTCAGATGTGAGGGGCCACTCCTCCCCTCCTTCCTAGCACAGATAGCTCATCCCTAGCACAGCAGACTACACCCCAGCTCCGTTTGTGTCACTGTCTAGTGTGAGGTGCAACCAGCCCAACTGTCAAACTGACCCAGACTGGGAATCCACAAACAGGCAGAGTCACAGAAATGGTATAAGCAAGACAATGCTCACTTTCTAAAAGTGGCATTTTCAAACACACAATCTTAAAATCAACTTCACTCGAAGATGTATTTTCCAATTGTGAGCTCAGATACCCCAAACTCCACATGTCCATCCGCTCCCAAAGGGAATCTACACTTTAATCACATTTAAAGGTAGCTCCCATGTTAACCTATGAGAGGGACAGGCCTTGCAACAGTGAAAAACGAATTTAGCAATATTTCACTGTTAAGACATATAAAACACATTCCTATATGTCCTACCATAACCACACACTGCACCCTGCCCTTTGGACTACCAAGGGCCCACCTTGGGGGTGCCTTACTTGTAAGAAAAGGGAAGGTTTAGGCCTGGTAAGTGGGTACACTTGCCAAGTCGAATTTACTGTTAAAACTGCACACAGACACTGCAGTGGCAGGCCTGAGACATGATTACAGAGCTACTTATGTGGGTGGCACAACCAGTGCTGCAGGCCCACTAGTAGCATTTAGTTTACAGGCCCTGGGCACCTCTAGTGCACTTTACTAGGGACTTACTAGTAAATCAAATATTTCAGTCATGGATAACCAATTACATACACATTTTGTAAAGGAGGCAAAAAGTTAAGGGAGACCACGTCAAGGATGAAAAGTCTAACATAACCATTTTTTTGTGAAGGTGTGAATGATGCACAATGAAAGTAGCCCCTAATGTTAGCGCTTGAAGGCGTCCACCCCTCTAGCAAGGGGAAACATCGATGTTTTGTGATTAATATCTCTGCTGACCTCTTCTTAGGGAGTGTGAATGCCACATCACATTGCAATAGTTGTTACTGGAGTGTGGCCAAACCATCTGCCATGACCCAGGCATCTCACCTCCTCCTGTCACCATCTCCTGCATGAGACTCACTCGAAGTGAGATTTCCATAGTATTAAGGAAAAGCAGCTCAGAGGTGGGTTTTTGGGAGATACAGTCGCTGAGCTGCATAGGATCAGATTCTGCCCAGACAGACAGCTCTGCTCTAAGAGAGAGAGAGAGGGAGAAAGTGAGCACAGAAGAAAAGAAAGACAAAAGGGAGAGTATGGAATGAGAGGAAGAGTAACAAGGAATAGAATAAGAACAAAAGCAACAGGAAGAAACCTCACTGTTGATTTGGAAAATATAATTAGACTGATGCAAAGATCAACCTCTGACAATTACTATATTGGCATTTTTTTCAAACCTACGGCTACCACTACTCATATCCCTTACCCTCTTCTTTGTGTTAGCCCTGGCATTGCCTTCAGGTAAACAAAACTTTTATAGTAACATCACAAAGCAGATTCATTCAATCAATTTAATTGTGAAGAGATAATATACTATGGTACAAAATGAGGCATGAAGAGTAATGGATCCCTGCGCCCAGAATGATACATGTGTGATGTTTACTTACCAATGTCATCATTCCCATCATCATCATCACATTTTATAGTTCCAAGCATCGCAATTAGCACTGAAATATAAACAAAAATGGAAGCACCATATTGTAACTTATCTTTTTGCAAATTTCGTTATCGATAAACATACAAGTTAGGATCACCATGCTAGAATTATGCTGAGGATCACTATGCCGTTTAGTTTGCGGCAGCAGAAAGTAAATAAAATGTGAAAAAAAAGTAAAATGGAAAGCAATTGACTTCTCATTGGACACCATACAAAGTACTGCTCAAAAAGACTCTCCACCAAATATTTACTATGAAAAATGTCATACTAAACCATGTAGGTTTCATCCAATTATATAAGTGGTCTAATGAGATTTTGGATCAAATCTATCAGGTCATAGGTCAAGTGATAAAAAACAGACATTATTTACTTCAACCAATTGTTTAGTCACGAGCACACATAGGAAAGACAGAAATTGCCCCTGTGGTGCAACAACGTGTATGCCCACTTTTTGCATCCCCCAGAGCAATTCAGTATTATGAAGTGGCCCTTCTGTAATATGTATTTTGCTGGAATATAGGGGAATGTTGACAAGAAAGTGGTGCACCAGTCCTAATGGGCAACTTTTCTTGTGTTTCCTCTGCCTACATATCTACCCAACGACACCATGGTTGTGCCATATTTACAATACGTCACATCATGGCAATCGTTAGGACAATAGCATCAACATTTTTTATGCTATTGTGGCGCTTTGCTACACTAGCGTCAAAGATTTTAAAGACAGGGTGGGGTAGGTATTAGGGTTCAGGGTGGAGGCGGTAAGGTTGGGGTTGGGGGTGGGGAAGGTTTTATGGTAAAGGGCAGGGGAAGGGGGTCTGTAGATTTTAGGACAGGGCAGGATAGATTTTAGGGTTCACAGCAGGGGTGGGCTATTTAGGGCAGTTCTTAGGACAGGGCAGGGTTACTTTTAAGGGTCAGGGTGGGGTTGAGGGGTCAGGGCAGGTGGTGGAAGGGGCAGTTGTTAGGGCTTAGGCACTGTGGAGTATGGTATCAGATGTTAGGGGACAGATAAGGAGAGAATTTATCACACGTGTTCCTTTACCAAACATGCTTTTACAATGAAATTCATTGTAAAGGTATGCGTGGTAAAGGCATGCGTTGTAAAGATGTGGTCGTTTTTTAGATTGTTCCATCATACTTTCCATAAACACACACTCTCACACTCTCTCTGCCTCTGTTTTGAAGGCATTAAAAGGTTGATTTGTTTAAACCTTTTATGTTTTAAGTGCGCCTAGCAATCCGAGCTCCTGTCTCTTTCCACTGCCCCTTTACACCCCCATCGTGTTGTGCTTCTCATATAAAGTTTGTTAACATGAAATCCCAGCATGATATTTGGGAAACTTGAAGCTCATTCCGCACAATCCTCCCACTCCCACATTCCTCAGTCTTAGTGAGCAAACTACGCTCCTGGTCTTGGAATCAGCCAATGGCACTTTGGAGATGTTTTAATGTAATTCTTGCTGTTTTTTCTGCATGAAAGTGTATAGGATGTGCTTTAGATGTGTGGGTCGATTTCACCGTCACCTATAGTTTTGCAAGCAAGTACTGAACGGGCCATAAAGAGAATCCTAGTAAGTAAAGAGATGATGGCGGTGCTGTTCCAGAGGTCAAGGACTAACTGTTGGACAAACGATCAGTCAATATCTAGAAGTTATTGCGCCAACTCAATAGAATATGAAGTGATGACACAATACACAATTTGGGCTTGTTCTATGACTTGTTAAAAAATGGAGAACAAAATTCAAGTCCCTTCCAGTAATAGGGCTATTAACCTCACAACCCCTGGCCTTTGAAGGGGCTGAGAACAAGAGGGCGTGTGGTCTTAAATTATAATCTACTCTTCTATTTGATCGTCCAGGCTCTCTCCCTTAAGCTTGGGTTCCACTCACCTGCTGCCAGCCCAAGAAGATAATAAGTTGGCTTCACCATTCTGAGGGTCAAGCTGTCCTGCAAAGAAAAGAAGTTAAGTAACCATGAGAAGGTGATGTGGATTTGTTTTTATAAGGCAGGGGTTCATGAATGACTGCGGGGGAAGGTGCGATATGTAATGGTGCTTGCAAAGCACCTTCACGGTCTAGTTAACTTTCTTTCCTACTGCTTGCAAAAATGTTATCTAATTGGTTTTTGTAGGTGTTGATGCATATTTCTCTTCCCTATATACCTAGCTGTAAGGGTGAAATGTGTGATGGGCACTTGCTGCACCGCCCTGCGCCATGGGCCTCGTAAATGAGGCCCTAAGGCCCAGATTTATACTTTTTTAGCACCATATTTGCTCCATTTCTTGACGCAAAAGCAGCGCAAACTTACTACATTTAATTGAATTTTGTATGTTTGCGCTGTTTTTGCGTAACAAAATGAAGCAAATGTGGCACAAAAAGTATAAATCTGGGCCAAAGTGTTTTTTAGTCCCTAATTCTCGCTCTGACTTTTGCATATGTCTTCTTTTTCTCTGTCACTTGTCAGCATTAGTCTGTGACCTCTGTTCTTGCAGTCCAGAGTTCGGATTGTGGCGGTCAATTATTTCCTCTCACCCTGATTTTATCACTCTATTTCGCGCTTTCGTGTACTCTTTCTCTAAAAAGGTTCTTAGTTTGTATTCTTTGCCTGCTTTGCTATTAGGCAGTAGTCGAAAAATGTAAACATACTAAAACAATTTAATTAAACGGAGGACAATTAAACATCATTATTGGAATGGTGTTTAAGAAGGAAAAGAGAAATGGCAAATAACCACCAATTTTCACGAGGAATTCTCACTCGTTGAATATATTGCCATAGTTTAATCACATACTAAAATTAAACATTTTGGTCGCAAACATTGCTGAAAACAGCGAATATGAAAACATGTTAATGAAACCCAACTCATGGACATTAATTTAAGAGCTCGAAAGCACTGCGAACTGAAACATACCTGTTGTCGACCTTAGCACTTCCGAAGTTCTTCCAACACAGGTCGGCTGGGAATGAGCAGATTATCTCAGTGCGAGCGTTCACATAGTCCAAAATATTCCCTGGGGCACCAAATGCTGTTTTTTATTCATTTCTGATGATTGCATTATTTGAGCCAACGCCCGCTTCCAGTACCTGATTTGTGACTCTTCGTCACTAAGTTACACAACTTGCATCTCAGCTTTCAATGTTTTAGGTGTGGTTTGACAGTACATATGTCTGCAAGATGTATTCTTAGCACATCTTTCACATATACTGTAAGAAACTGAGTTTCTGGTTGGCAGAGGTATGCACCCTATCCAAGCAGGAACCACAATCCTAGTTGGGGTAAATCAACAAACACACCCTAGGTAAGCCTGTGCTCATCCTCTGATAGATTTGGCACAGAGCAGTCAGGTTTAAGAGGTAATGTATAAAGTATTTGTGCAACACTTCAATAGTAAATCTGTGAAAACACCACACAAAAACGTCACCACACCTGTTTAGAAAAATAGAGCTGTATTTAATTAACAAAACAATACCAAAACAACAAAAGTGCAGTCAGTAGAAGTAGATATATGATTTTTTTTAAAATAAACTGAAATGTAGCACGTAAAACCATAAAGTGTCAAACGGAGCTAACTCGTTGCGCTAGACCAGGTTAAATCCAAAAGTTCAGGCTGACAGCGATAAAGCATGGGTTTGACAAAGTCCTAGACAAGTCATTCTTAGATTTTACCTTCTCATGAATTAGTCTAACAGTCTATTTGTGGGGAAGAAGTTCGCTGGGAGCAAGGAGAGCGTCGCTGGTGGTGGTCTGTGGGCACGATGTGTCAGCTAGGTGTTGCAGATGGGGGGACTGGAGCCTCACATTGATGACGGTCAATGCTTGCTGTGCGAAGAGACAAATTTGCTGTGCCCACGCTGATTCTTCTGGTGAGCGGTGTGGTACTAGTGCGAGTGTGTCTTGATTTCAGGAGCCAAAAAACACTTCCAAGGGCCTAGGTCACGAAAGGTGCTTCTTGGGGGTCAGGAGCTGGTTGAAGACAGGCCTAGGAGCTGTAGCAGGTGAGTTGGAAGTCTTTTTCATTCCTGAGACTTCACAAAACAGGAGGCAAGCCAGCAAACCCTTGGAGTCACTTTAGTTCTGGGTTAGAGAGATTCAGATCCAGTCCTTTTCACTACCAAGCAAGAATGGGAGCAGGTAGCCGGTCAGCACAGCAGAGCGGGAGTCCAGCAGAGTGACAGTCGTTTCAGCAGCACAGCAGTCCTTCTTACTGGCAGAGTATACAAAGCCCAGATGAATACTGAGTTGATGATGTCTGGGGTCTAGTACATATACCCAGTTGTGTCTTTGAAGTGGGGAAGACTTCGAAGAGAGGCCTTTTAAGTGCACTGGGTCCCTGTCTGTCTTGCCCAGGCTCCATACTCAATACAGGGGGTTATGCAGCCCTTTGCTTGGGATCAGAACACAGCCCATTCAGGTGTATCTTCCCTCCATCCTGCCCAGGATTTTCAATCAGGCTGAGGATGACCCTTCAGTCACACTTAAGTTCCCTTTGTGTGTGTCTGTCTGGAGGGAATGCCCAAGAGCCCATCAGATGGTCAAAGTAAGAAAATGGCAACTTTCTAAAAGTGACATTTTAAGAATAACAATTTAAAATTGGACTTCACCATAAATTTTCATTTTAAACTGTGATTCTAGAGACACTAAAATTTGGCGTCTCATCGTCTCCAAATTAGAAATTACATTTCTGAAATGTAGCAAAGCATTCCCAATGTTGTCCCCAGTTGTGTCTTTGAAGTGGAGAGATAGGCCCTGCAGTAGTGAAAATGAATTGAAATTTTTTTTTTCACTATTGGCACATGTAAAACTTAAAAGTACATCTGTTTTTTTAATTTATTTTTTTACCTACACTGAACCCTGTATAGGGCTTATCTTAGCGGTGAATTCTATGTATTAAAAAGGAAGGTGTGGGCTTGGCAACAGGCCAGGTCAACAATGCAGTTGAAAATTGCACACAAATGCTCTGCAAATGCTCTGCGATGGCAGGCCTGAGACATGCTGAAGTGCTAATTAACTGGGTGGCACAATTAGCGCTGGAGACCCACTAGTAGTATCTAATTTATGGGCCTTTGGCACACATGGTGAACTAGAGATTTAAAAGTAAATTACATATGCCAATTGTGGATAAGCCAATGAAAGCATGTTTTAAGCAGAGAACATTTGCACATTAGCACTGGTCAGCAATGGTAAAGTGCCTAGAGTCCTAAAGCCAACAAAAATGAGGTCAAAAAAGAGAGGGAGGGGGACAAAACGTTTGGGGATGACCCTGAAGAAAGGGTCAGGTCGAACATATACAATATACACATAGAGTGAGCTTTGACTCCACCCAAAGTAGTATTACTCTCCACCTCACACTTTAAATTATTTGTTCTATAATTCCGACTCCTACAAAGTGCTTCCTTTAGAATGCACAGAACTATTTTATATTTCAGAACTACACTCAATCATCAAACGGTGAAGTTCTTTCCTGCCTTTATGCATTCTATACAGAAACAACTCTTTTTTCATACTTTTACCCTGCTTTTACAAAGCTATCACAGCAGGCTTTAATGTGATAAAACGCATTTGTGCATGATGGAACATGTTAAATTGGTTGAGAATGACTCTCTTAGCACAGGCGTAGTGCCTTTCACAATGTGTTCTTTTTGTATTGCAGTATCATTTTGAGTTTTGCAACTTTTCTCTTTTGTTGTTGCAAGAAAAGGTGTCACAACTTGTTCCCAAGTAAGTTGATTATTTCTTGGAACACTGACTAAAGTGGACAAGGGGAGGAAGGAAAAACATATTTAAACCCGCAACAATTAGAATGAAGCAATCGTTGTCACTGAAAGAGAATGTGTGTTTAGGTCTTTGTGAAATCAGGTACAGGTTTTTCTCTTTCGTAAAGAGGAAGTTGATTTTACATGGAAATGTCTCCTTTGTTTTGCACAGCCCAAATGAAGGAACAATTAGGATTGCAAACAGTGGCAGGGGCGTAACAAATGCCCCCGCACCCCCCACGTAGCGGGAGGGGGCGACTTCTAGGGGGCCCTCCTCACTACAGTACAATGTGCACAGGTGCAAGGCCCTTGACTGGTTCCAGGCGGAAGGGGGTCCCCCACAGGTACTTTGCTAGTGGGGGTGGCATTTCAAGTTTAGTTATGTCAATGAACAGTAGATAACTTAATTGATCTAACGGTGGCTTCTTTCTTGCAAAACCGCATACATTTTCTTCGGGGTAAATCATGGCAGCTCTTGGCCTGAAAGTATTGTAGAGGTGAGGCAAGCAAAGGTGACATGGTTTTCTAAGACTCTGGTGGCACATGAAAGACTTGTTGGACAGAGGGACAAAAGGGCACATTTACAAAAAAAGTCACGCAACGCCGCCGCAAGCCGTAGTAAATCTGGTCCCAAGTTTCCAAACCAGCCACTGATCGCAATGAAAACATTTCGAGCTACTTGCAGCCAATCGAACAATAAAGGAATGATGGCTAGAAGCCCTTAAACCAATCTGAACATTTCCAAAATAATTATTCCTTTCCACATTCTTTCGATGGACTGTGCCACTGAAGACAGGGCGATCAATGTGCAAAATTGTTTTGACACTGTCCTAAAGTGGACAGTCAAGAAGAAGGAACTGTTGACAATCCAGGGGCAGAAGCGTAACTTTTACTGGCTGATGAGAATTATTATAAAAGGCTTGCACATAGGGAGTGCACAATAATCATAATTTATATTTGATTCTAAAATTGAGGAGAATCCGTAGCAATATCAAAGGTGCAACTCTTTGATTCATCACACATTGGGAGCTTGATTGGAAAAGTGGACCTCCAAAACCTCGACGACTCTCCAGGGTAGCTGAGACTCGATATAATATTAGAAATTTGTCAAAATCACAATAGAGATCAAATAGCCATCCCCGATTATTGCTCTGTAAAAACAATAGCACTAATGAGACATTGCAGTTACATTTATAGTGATTAGAAACATTGTGTATGTATATTTTACTCACAATGTTCTTTTCGCAATCAGCATGCTGATCATTACCAATGAGATGTTCAGTCCGCCACTTCATCGACCCTCTCATTCTTTACTGGTCTGACCCTCTCAAGATGAAGCAAATTCCCTTACCTCTAAAGAAAGTTAAGACTCAACTGGACAGCATGAATTAATATTATAATAATACCATCCATGTCCCCGTCCTGAACAAGTGTATAAAAAAAAAAAGTCAAAGATCTCATATGTATGAATACTCCAGTGCATCACCTCATCAGTAACATTATACAACCCCTTGACAGCACTGACACACATTTGGAGAAGTGGACCATTTGATTCTCAGTGCTATCTCTTCTCAAGTGTGCTTTGATGGTACATTTTAGAAAGGCTTGCCTCAATCTTTTTTTTCATAAACTTCCAGAAATTTACCATACCTAACTATAATATCATTTCGATCCAGTGAATTGCTAAGGTTTTTAATGTATAGTTAGGTCCTTTTATCGTATCTACTTGTTGCAATCTTTGTTTTTTTCGTGAATTAAGTGGGGATTTGTGATCATATCCACCCAAATGCATAACATTTGTGCAGAGTAGAGTACAAGGCAGTGTGCCCAATTCCCCATGGGTAGCCAACTCCAAAAAGCAGCGAATGACCCATTGCTGTACGTCCCCCCCATCCACCATCATGCCATCCCGCACGGACATCTTCACCTCTTTCTTTCAGAACTCTCCCTTGTGGCCTCACAGGAGAGTTACACTGGGTCCTGCAAGAGTCCCTCTGGGGGCTTGTGATCCCAGAGGAATATTGCATGAAAACCATTTGTTTACAATTTGGACCATTGGGACCCTGCCCCCCGCTCCCAACAAGGATCAGTCAATGTACCCCCATCCATCCCTGTTATGGCTTTTTTATAAACTTTAGGACATGAGGACCGAGTCTCCGTGCCCTGTGTAGGAGGATGCAACATTTCTGTTGATGTTGCAGCAACCCAACAACATTCCTCAGTCTTGTGGGACCAACCAAGCTGCCGTCAAGAAATAATTTCTGTATTTATTTTATTTGCTTTACCACAGGAATATTGTGGTATTCCTGCTGGACCAACCATTGAGATATCACTAATGATTGAATCTTAATTTCTCAAAAGTGGCTGAACAGATTTATAATAAAAAGCCCACTTCCTGAGTAGAAGTAGCTTTTTCCTAAATTTAGTGTCATTCTGTTCTCTAATTTTTCTAAAATCCTTCATAAAAGTCCTGTGGGAAATTATATGGGGAAAATGTATTTTTGGAAACCCCTCCCTTTTTTCCTTGTGACTGCTTAGTGGTGACCCTGAAAAGTATGTTAAAAAAACTTAAGTTAAACTTAAATATGGTAATAATATCTACCTTTCAGTTAAAATAATCAAGACATTTAGGGGGTCATTCCAACCCTGGCGGTCGGTGTTAAAGCAGCGGCCAACCCGCCAACAGGCAGGCGGTCCAAAAAATGGAATTCTGACCCTGGCGGGAACCGCCAACACAGTCCGCCACTTTAACACTCCGACCGCCATGGCGGGACAAACAAACAGCGCAGCTGTCACCGCCAACAGGCAGGCGGCAGACAATGTACCGCCCACCCTATCACGACTCACCAATCCGCCACCTTTTCCGGGGCGGGAGCCCCACCGATAAAAACACGGCGGAAACAGACGACGAACGGGAAAATGCCCACCCCTACACACTCCACGAGGAATCTGGACAGCATGGAACCCGAATTAAACATCCTACCAGCTATTGTCTACCTGCTCCTCTACCAGGAGCACGAACGCCGGCGCAGACGACAACGGTGAGTGCTGCACCTACGACACAGGGGAGGGGGGAGGAGAAAAGGTTACGGGCACACACATACGCGAAACACCCACCCCCCCACCCCCCCCAACTACCTACACACCAATGCAGTGCAACAATTCAGAGTGACCCCCCCAAACCTCCCGGAAGAAAGCAAAGACAAAATAAAATTATAATGAAAATTGAAGTATATTATAGCATTTTTGAAGTTAAGTGAAATATGAAAAATATAAAAAAAATATATTACAACATTAACAATATATACATTGCACAAAAGTCCGGGCCATATTGGCCATCATCCATTGTCCGTGGGCCAATGGGCCTAAACACATGGGCAAAGCCCACACACGAGACCCGATTCCATTGGAGAGAACACTGCAGGGGCATCAGATAGTAAAACTACAGGCACCTCAGGAGGAAGGGAAGGGGGGGCACCTCAGCCACATGAGTCCACAACGCCAGATCCACGAGGGGCCTCCATGGCCACTGTACCATCCTGGGGAGTGCAAAGCCACAGTCTCTCAAGTCTCTACAGTGGGTGGATTGCCCACTGTAACATCCTTGGGAGTGCAAAAGCCACAGTCTCTCAAGTCTCTACACTGCGTGGATTGCCCACTGTACCATCCTGGGGTGTGCAAAGCCTCAGTCTCACAAGTCTCTACAGTGGGTGGATTGCCCACTGGACCATCCTGGGGAGTGCAAAGCCACAGTCCATGAAGTGGATTACAGACTCCACTGGTTCTGGAGGAGGCATGGTGCCCAGAGTGCTTCGTGAAGCCCTGCCCGACACAGATCCGGACCTGCCAATGGGCCAGCGGTGCTTGAGATGAAGGGCCCAGCGGAGCGGTGCTTGAGATGAAGGGCCCAGCGGAGCGGTGCTTGACAGGAAGGGCCCAGCGGAGCAGTTCAGAGACGGCGGTGCCCAGCGGAGCGGTGCTTGAGATGAAGGGCCCAGCGGAGCGGTGCTTGACAGGAAGGGCACAGCGGAGCAGTTCAGAGACGGTGGTGCCCAGCAGAGCGGTGCTTGAGATGAAGGGCCCAGCGGAGCGGTGCTTGAGATGAAGGGCCCAGCGGAGCGGTGCTTGACAGGAAGGGCCCAGCGGAGCAGTGCTTGACAGGAAGGGCACAGTGGAGCAGTTCAGAGACGGCGGTGCCCAGCGGAGCGGTGCTTGAGATGAAGGGCCCAGCGGAGCGGTGCTTGACAGGAAGGGCACAGCGGAGCAGTTCAGAGACGGCGGTGCCCAGCGGAGCGGTGCTTGAGATGAAGGGCCCAGCGGAGCAGTGCTTGACAGGAAGGGCACAGCGGAGCAGTTCAGAGACGGCGGTGCCCAGCGGAGCGGTGCTTGAGATGAAGGGCCCAGCGGAGCGGTGCTTGAGGTGAAGGGTCCAGCGGAGCGGTGCTTGACAGGAAGGGCCCAGCGGAGCAGTTCAGAGACGGCGGTGCCCAGCGGAGCGGTGCTTGAGATGAAGGGCCCAGCGGAGCGGTGCTTGACAGGAAGGGCACAGCGGAGCAGTTCAGAGACGTCGGTGCCCAGCGGAGCGGTGCTTGAGATGAAGGGCCCAGCGGATCGGTGCTTGACAGGAAGGGCACAGCGGAGCAGTTCAGAGACGGCGGTGCCCAGCGGAGCGGTGCTTGAGATGAAGGGCCCAGCGGAGCGGTGCTTGACAGGAAGGGCCCAGCGGAGCGGTGCTTGACAGGAAGGGCACAGCGGAGCAGTTCAGAGACGGCGGTGCCCAGCGGAACGGTGCTTGAGATGAAGGGCCCAGCGGAGCGGTGCTTGAGATGGAGGGCCCTGTTCAGCGGTGCTTGACAGGAAGGGCACAGCGGAGCGGTGCTTGACAGGAAGGGCCCAGCGGAGCAGTTCAGAGACGGCGGTGCCTAGCGGAGCGGTGCTTGAGATGAAGGGCCCTGTTCAGTGGTGCTTGTCACGGCGGGGCCTGGTTCAGCGGTGCTTGTCACGGCGGGGCCCTGTTCAGCGGTGCTTGTCTTGAAGGGCCCAGTTCAGCGGTGCTTGTCACGGCGGGGCCCTGTTCAGCGGTGCTTGTCACAGCGGGGCCCTGTTCAGCGGTGCTTGTCACGGCGAGGACCTGTTCATCGGTGCTTGTCTTGAAGGGCCCAGTTCAGCGGTGCTTGTCACGGCGGGGCCCTGTTCAGCGTGCTTGTCTTGAAGGGCCCTGTTCAGCGGTGCTTGTCACGGCGGGGCCCTGTTCAGCGGTGCTTGTCTTGAAGGGCCCAGTTCAGCGGTGCTTGTCACGGCGGGGCCCTGTTCAGCGGTGCTTGTCACGGCGGGCCCTGTTCAGCGGTGCTTGTCTTGAAGGGCCCTGTTCAGCGGTGCTTGTCACGGCGGGGCCCTGTTCAGCGGTGCTTGTCTTGAAGGGCCCAGTTCAGCGGTGCTTGTCACGGCGGGGCCCTGTTCAGCAGTGCTTGTCACGGCGGGGCCCTGTTCAGCGGTGCTTGTCTTGAAGGGCCCAGTTCAGCGGTGCTTGTCACGGCGGGGCCCTGTTCAGCGGTGCTTGACATGTGTTCCCAGGAAACCAGATCGGGCCAATATTTCCCGCTCAGTCGCCATCTGACCTTTCACTAGCGGGGCCCTCCTGTGCTGGAGTCCTGGGCCCGTGGGTGTCCTCCTTCACACCCGAAATGGGGCTGGTGGGGCCCTCCTGGGCAGCTCGCCTGCTGCCGGACTTGTCCGCCCTGCTGCCCTTGCCCTCCTTCGCCGAATCTCTGGGGCCCTTGCCTCCCTTTGTGGATGTGTCAGGTGACGGTGCCAGGGTAGTGTCTTTGGGGGCTGCCGTCTCAGGCCTCTCGCGCCGGCCCTTCCCTTTTTTAGTTTTTTTCCCAGGGGGTGGGCTTGCTGTCCCCTTGCTGCTGGCCGATGTTGCTGCCCTAGGAGCTGGTGGACTCCAATAGCCCTGGACTATGGTCATTGTAGTTGCAGGGCTTGTGGTGGCTGAGGTGCTGTTTGGACTCTTACGAGATGGAGTGGGTGGGTCAGGTGATGCAAAGAGGTTAAGCTTGGAGAGGAAAAACTTTTTAGGAGCAGTGGGAAGGGTAGGTGCAGTGGGTATGGGAGTGGAGGAAGAGGATGTGGTTGTAGGAGAGTCAAGTGTGCTGTCTTTGGGTGCAGGTGCTTCTGACGGAGGCTGTCGTGAGGTGGATGGCTGTTGGGTGGGTGGCTGCCTGCGTATGTGTGGTTTGGAAGAGGGGGTGACAGACACACTGGGAGAGGACACAGGGGACGTGTAAATGGCAGTGGGGTGGTGACTGCACGTGTGCGGAGTGTTCTGGTGGGTGCGCTGGTGATGGACGTACTGGCTGATGGTGGTGTGCATGCAGGTGTGAGTGGAGACGTCACAGGGAGGGAGGTGGGGAGGAGGGGGAAACAGAGGAGGCAGTGGCTGTTGGCATGTCTGCATGTGTATGTTGCTTGTGTGAATGCTTGTGGGATGTGTGGTGCTTATGTCTGGATGAGCTGCCCTTGGGTGTTGATGTGTGTGCAGGCTGGTCTTTAGGTGTTGCTGGGATAGACAGAGGAACAGGGGAGTGGGACTGGGATGAGGAAATCGGAGGGGGGAGGCAGGAGACAGGGACAATGGCTGCCGTCAGTGCTGAGGCCAGAGCGTTGAACGATCGCTGATGGGCATCCTGACTCGAATGAATGCCCTCCAGGTATGCATTGCTCCAGTGCACCTCCCTTTCTACACCCTGGATGGCATTCAAAAGGGTAGACTGCCCAACAATGAGCGTCTGGAGGAGGTCAATGATCTCCTCACTGAGGGCAGCAGGGGTAACTGGGGCAGGGCCTGAGGTGCCTGGGGCGAAGGAGATGCCCGCCTTCCTGGCCGAGCGGGCACGGGGCGAACGCTGAGGGGCTGCTGGGAGGGCGGAGCTGGTGCGCTGGGTGGCGGCTGTACCTGTTGTAGCGGTGGGCACGGATGTTGCCGCCACCACAAGGGAGCTCCCTTCCGAGGACGTGTCTGTGTTGCTGACGTCTCCATGGGTCCCCGTTGTGGAGCTCCCCTCGCCCTCCGTCTCACTGGTGAACTCGGAGTCGGTTGCATGGCCCTCCGGGGCCATGTGAGATGCAGCTCCCTCGTGCTCCGATGCCACTTCTCCTCCGCCTGATGATGCTAATGCACACATGAACAGGAAGACCACAACAAAAGGGGGGGGGAGAAAGAAAGAAATGTTGAGTGCATGCATTGGCGACACCGTTGGCGGAGAGGACAGACACAGAAGCCCCCTGCACTACGCTGCGCACTCGGTGTACACTACTCAATTATTGTGACTTGGCCTACAAGTCTATGGTCGACAAATGCACACATAGGTGACCCAGGGACATGGATAGCTGTACTTCGCACCCTACAGAGGTGGGGGGCGGGGGCACAGGGCCATGCCTTACGGAGGGGCCTTGCCTACAGAAATCGCCCTGGCCTAGAGATAGCCACAGCCCTCCTCCCGCCACCCAGACACCTCCACTGTGCGCTAATATAGCAGGTTTTGCAGATACTCACCCCCTTGTGTCTGCTGTGATGTCCTCACGCGCCCATCTAAATCGGGGTAGGCCACCGGCAGGATCCGGGACATCAGGGGGGTCAATTGCCATGTGGCACCCCTCCTAGGTTGGGAGGCCATCCCCAGCAGAGCCTCCGCGGTCTTTCTGCTCCCGCGGCGGATGTCCTCCCACCTCTTTCGGCAGTGGGTGCCCCGTCTGTTGTGGACCCCCAGGGCCCGGACGTCCTTGGTGATGGCACGCCAAATCTCGATCTTCTGATGGGCGCTGACCTATGTGACATGTACAGGGTGGGAAAAAAAATATCATCATTTTCTGCATTGTCGATGTGAGTGGCCCCCCTCCCCAACCTTGCCATATGGCACATGCTCTCATCTGTCGTGCGATGCATGTCTCATTCGCTCCCCTCCCCACCATCTTTCACTCACCCCACTCAACCCAGGCATTGGCCACAAAACATGGTCCCAGTGTACTTACCTGTTGGTCTGGAGGACCGTAGAGTTGCGCATACTGGGGGAGGACCCCATCCACGAGTGTCTCCAACTCTTCAGAAGTGAAGGCAGGGGCCCTTTCCCCAGTCGCAGCAGCCATTGTCTCTTCCAGACCGACGTCACAGCAGCACTTGCAGTATAGGTCCTCTCCTGTGGATGATCAGATCTCGAGTGATAAGCAGATAGAAAATGGCGGTCACGGCCGCGGCGGTGCGTACCGCGGCGCTGCGTACCGCGACCGCCGGCGCACTTCCTCATTGGCTCCTGAAACCCATAGGGTTCAATGTTAACCAATGCGGCTTAGCACCGCGGTCTTCGACCGCCTACCGCCACGGTGTGCCACGCCAGTGCATTGACCTCACATCCCATTGTCACACTTCACAGGTCAGGCAGCCGCCATTTCAAGGGCCCACATGGCTTAATTTCTACTGCGTCACACAGGCCTAGGCCTTGCATTGCCACTCATACAAGCCATTCAATGCATAGAGAATCGTGTACTGTACAAGCTGTGGGAACGTACCTGTGGGTTGATTGACTCAGTGCTCCATGTTGTCCTTCCTAGGCACCGTCCGCTGGGACTTGCGAGGAGATGGAGGACTGTTCCCGTGTACAGACTGCTGGTGGACCTGTCGACAATGGAAGAACGACATGTCATACTCACATACAGACTTGACAGAGCCACTATTAATGAACTGTGTGCCCAGCTGGAGCCAGACCTGATATCACCCATCCGCCAACCCACAGGGATTCCCCCTCTAGTGCAGGTTCTGTCAGTACTACATTTTTTGGCAAGTGGATCATTCCAAACAACAGTGGCCATTTCATCAGGGATGTCTCAGCCTATGTTTTCAAAGGTGTTGTCCAGAGTATTGTCTGCCCTGATGAAATACATGCGGAGCTACATTGTTTTCCCTGAGGTGGTCGATTTGGCTACAGTAAAGGGTGATTTCTATGCCCTTGGACATATTCCCAACATCATTGGTGCCATTGATGGGACCCATGTGGCTTTGGTTCCCCCCAGAGGAAGTGAACAGGTGGCAGACCAGTACATCTCCCATGTAAATGTCAAGTTCCCTGGGTCAGTGCATGACGGGTACATCATGCGACATAGCAGCATCCCTTACGTGATGGGTCAACTCCAGAGGCACCGTGTGTGGCTAATTGGTGACTCTGGTTACCCCAACCTGTCCTGGCTATTGACCCCAGTGAGGAATCCCCGGACCAGGGCAGAGGAACGGTACAATGAGGCCCATGGGCGTACTAGGAGGGTGATCGAGCGGACCTTCAGACTCCTGAAGGCCAGGTTTAGGTGCCTGCATATGACAGGTGGATCCCTAATGTACTCACCGAAGAAGGTGTGTCATATCATCGTGGCCTGCTGTATGCTTCACAACCTGGCTTTGCGACGCCAGGTGCCTTTTCTGCAGGAGGATGGTCCAGATGGTGGTGTTGTGGCAGCGGTGGAGAGTGAAGAGGAGGAAGTCGACGGGGACGACACAGACAACAGGGACAGAGTGATACAATAGTATTTCCAATAACACACAGGTAAAATTCAACACCGGCATTTTACATTTACTTACAGTCTCCTGCCTCTCTACTGTCTGTCCTATTCCCCAAGTGTATGTTAACTGAGTTGTGACTTTCCCTTCCAATTTCAGAGATGTGGCCCCCACTGCGTGACCTCTGCTTTGTTTCCCCATGGACTACAGCTGTGTGACAGTGGTATGTTCTCATCACTGTGTAACTGGACATTTTGGCAGCATTATGTTTAATACATTTGTTCACAATACAGGCAGACTCCAGATTCTTTTTGTGCAATAAGTGTTTTTATTAAAGTGCAGGAAATGGAGACATGGTTGAAAATCGGTGATGGGTGATGGTGGAGGCATGTCCATGGCAGAGTCCAGCTTTTCAGTCTCACAGGTGCATTGTCCATATGCCTGTGGAAGGATGGAGCAGGGACAGTTTAAGGTTGGACAGGGTGACAATGTGGGACAGTGGGATAACATCAGGGGGTATCCTTTGCTGGCGGGGGTCTTGACATCCTACTCTGTCTTCTTACGAGATCTCAGGCCCCGCTTGCGGGGTGGTTCTTCTTCTGCAGGAGGTGGGGTTCTGGTGGCCTGTTGTTGTGTGGGGGCCTCCTGTCCACTAGCGCCGGCGGAGGTGGTTGCCTGTTCTTGGTCCATGCTAGTGACAGGGGCCCTTTGTGGTGCCACATGGTCCCGCAATGTGATGACAATCTGGTTGAGTGCCCCTACGATGGTGCCCATTGCGGAACTGATGGTTCGAAGTTCTTCCCTGAACCCCATGTACTGTTGCTCCTGCATGACCTGGATCTCCTGGAACCTGGCCAGGACCGTCGCCATCGTCTCCTGGGAGTGGTGGTATGCTCCCATTATGGAGGAGAGGGCCTCGTGGAGAGTGGGTTCCCTGGGCCTGTCCCCCCCTGTCGCACAGCAGCCCTCCCAGTTCCCCTGTTTCCCTGGGCCTCTGTCCCCTGGACCATGTGCCCACTACCACTGCCCCCAGGTCCCTGTTGTTGTTGGGGTGGTGGGTTAACCTGGGTGCCCTGGAGTGGTGGACACACCGCTGATTGACGTGTCCTGGAGACAGAGGCATGGGCCCGCTGGGTGGGAGCTGTGCTGGTGTTCCCAGAGGGGGTTTGGTCTGCTGTGGCCAGTGGCTGTGTGAGGGGAACCGACTGTCCCGAGGTCCCCGATGGTCCGGGCTGGTCATCTGGGTCCATGGAGACAGAGCTGCTGTCATCACTGGTGGCCTCTTCTGGGGGTGGGATGGACATTTCTAGACCTTCCTGGGCGGTGTGGTGGCGTTCGGGTCCTGCAGGTGTATAGAGGTATGGTTATTGCTGCTGTGTGTGCCATTTCGTGCAATGGGTGGGTGCCCGTGTACCCCAGGGCTGGCATTCCTGTTTGGGGGCTTTTGTGAGGGTGGGTTGTGGGGGAGATGTGTATGTGCAGTGGGCACGCTTTGGTGATGGGTGTCCATGCTTTGTGGACGCATGCAGGGCTAGGTGTTGGGATGGGTGGGTTGTGATGGTGAGACATTTGCAGGGAGTAGGTGTGATGGGTGTGGGGGTGAGGGTGGGGGTATGATTTGGGATGCAGGTGGGGTGGGGTGGGGGGATGAAGTAGTTAAGATTTGACTTACCAGAGTCTATTCCTCCAGCTACTCCTGCGAGGCCCTCAGGATGCAGGATGTGCAAGACTTCCTCCTCCCATGATGTAAATTCTGGGGGTGTAGGTGGGGGTCCGCCGCCAGTCTTCTGCACCGCGATGTTGTGCCTTGATACCATGGAATGCACCTTCCCCCGTAGGTCGTTTCACCGCTTCCTGATGTCATCCCGATTTCGTGGATGCTGTCCCACAGCGTTGACCCTGTCGACTATTCATTGCCATAGCTCCATCTTCCTGGCAATGCTGGTGTGCTGCACCTGTGTCCCGAAGAGCTGGGGCTCTACCCGAACTATTTCCTCCACCATGACCCGGAGTTCGGCGTCTGAAAACCGGGGGTGTCTTTGGGGTGCCATGGGTGGTGTGGATGAGGTGTGGGGTGGTGTATGTGTTGTAGAGTGTGGTTAGTGTGGTGATGTGTGGTGTTTTGTGCGTGGATATTGTGTGGGTGATGGTGTGATTTGCCTCTGTGTGATGGTGTTCTCTATTCTGTGCTGTATGTCTCTGGCTTTCTGTCTGATTTTTTGGTCGTGAGGGTTTGTGGGTGATGTGGGTGTGTGTTTTATATTTAATTGGGTGTGTGGGTGTGTTGTTTGTATGTGTATCAGGTGTGTGTATTTTGAATTGTCCAATGTGGTTGTGTTTTGAAAGAGTGTGTGTATTTCGACCGCAGCGGAGTGTACCGCCAATGGAATACCGCGGTTGAAAGACCGCCGCGTGGATTCGTGGGTTGGAATGGCATGGGCATATTTCTGTTGCCGTGACGGTGGAGGTTTGGTCATCGCCAGTTTCCCGCTGACCTTTGGTGTGGCGGACTTTTGTGGATGTCGGGTTTTTGGCAGTTTGCCAGTTGCGGGTCAGAATGACCGTGGTGGTTTACCGCGGCTGCGGCGGTGTTATGGCGGTCTTCTGACCGGCGGTAAGCGCCTTTTACCGCCGAGGTCAGAATGACCCCCTTAGTGACAAAAGAGTGGCAGTACAGTTAGGGGCTCAAAAGTAAAGTCTGATGTTTAGCCAACAACCAAAAAACAATAAAACTTACCAGCTATAATATACTAGGCTAACTATAACTTATGCCCATGCCATGATGTAATTGAAGATCTTAATCCCATTCCTAACTTTACTTTTCTGAGTTTTTCTCATTATATTCAGCTAACACCCATCTGTGCACAGCCTTCGGCCTTTTGACATGCTCAGTAGAGTGTTGATTGAGGGATTGAGCTATAGCCAGGCCCTTCACCTAATCTCTTGCAGATGGCCAACCCCTGTGGTACACAGCCTTTGCTAACGCGTCCCTATCTAGTTAATTTATTCACTCTGGGACTCATTTTAGGCCGATGAATCTTTTGTCCCTGATTGAAGACTCCTTAAGACGAGATAACTAATCAACATGTCAATCAATAAGTCAAAAATGTCATCAATAGTGACCATAACGAATCATTTAGATTAATCAATAAAATTAATCGGACTCGGAAACCACCATGACCTTTCATTCATGAATAACCACACCAGTTTAGTACGATTTTATGATGTTTATTCCCTATTGATTACAATTTTACTAGTAAGTTTATTAGTCCCAAAACCATGAAACACAACAGCATTGTCATAATATGGCAACTCGAATAAGATTTCTTCAAAGCAAAGATCACGAACATTAGAACATAACACAACGTCAACATAGGTTAACCTTAGCAGAGTATCAGTAGCCCATTATTCAACAAAGCATTGATTCAGTCATTTGTCTACTTGCGTCCGTTTAGTGAACTCCTTAACTACCCTCAAATTAGCTTTGGCATGTTGGGCTTCATGCAAAACAATTTAGCAACACAAATTTAGAAAACATCTAACTATGGTCTCTGTCAAAAGAAGCAGTTGGTACCTAGTAAGGAAAGGCAAACAGACAATTACAATTTCATCATCATATAGTTACCCTGTGTAATGGTTCAGCATACAGAGTCAGTCTTCGTCCTCAGGGCATCAGTTTATTCGCCATCAGCCAGGAAACACAGCAAAGTTCAGCAAGACGGGGTAAGTAGGGACACTTCCCTCATAAGGAGGAGAAGTATAGAACAGGCAAAGTAAGGGTGAGGATGGTTTGAAGAGTCAAACAGCAAAGTTTTAGGCAGAGTGAAAAAGGTAATAGCAAGAATAGTTTGCAATGGCATCTCCTAGTGGCTCCCCGTGTCAAAGGTTTTTATCCCTTTTCTGTTGTTTAGTCCCCTAATTTCTAATTGGGCAGGTTTAGCACCCCACTATCTCCATCCAATGGTTTTCCAGTCGTACCATCACAATTGTCACCTCATAACAGTTCTCACGTAGTTTATTGGTTCTTGTGAATGACGTCTCCAACAGGTAGAATGTCCGGTATGATTTCATACTCTCGTGGTCCTCTCGCATCCCCAGTCAGTGGTTGCATTGTCTATACCGGTTTAGGCGACCTTGTACCTGTAGCGAGTCTACACTGTTGCATTCAGCAAGAATGTTTCCTTGAGCAAGTCGAGTTTCATGAGAATGGATCTACTACAGTTACACTCATCTTCTAGCTTCTGGAGAAATACGATTACATGTCCTTCAGCAAGTCAGCACACGGCATGTTAGAAAAATACATTTAATATGAAACCGGGCAGCTAGGCCCCAACTCATGCTAACTAAGGCCTAGTGAATTAATTAGCAAAACCTTAATGAATAGCTCTTAATACTTATACAAAATCATACATTATTGCATCAACAACTCATTATTAGTCAATTTTATTAGTCCTCGTATATATGGGCGGCCACTCCCCGTGGGCACATTTCGGACTCACGTTTAATAAAACACATGAATACATTTTCTATGCGGAATTATTATGCATTAGTTCATAAACATTTTCATGTTAATTTTGGTTATAAGAGCTACGCTCCAACAATCCCTCCTCTATTGACACTTGTCATCACACAAAAACCTTTCCCTTCACAACCTTTCACTTTCTTAAATTGCGCATTTCAATTTCTTCTCCCTTCCTTAATTTTGCATAAGTTTCTTTGAATATTTTCTCCTTTTTCTTTTCCTCTTTCCTTTTATTGTGTTTTGACAAATTTACTCTAATTCTTTTACTAATTTTGCATGATAACTATAGTCCAAATAAACAAGCTTGAACAATCACTATACCCCCTATTATTTTTGCAAGTATGCCATTCCAAATACTATTAAACCAATTCCCTACTTTAGCAATTCCCTTTCCAACCTTTTCCCAAACTCCAGGTTCTTTCAGCTCCTTCAAAGCTGTAATATCTCTTGTTGGGTTAGTAAGTATACTAACCTTATTACTATTATCAGGTATGAAAGCGTAATAGTGGCGCTCATTAAGCATCTTACAGACTCTACCACTCTTTGCTAAAAGAATGTCTAAAGCAAGCCGGTTTTGAAGAGTCATAGACCTCTCCGCAGCAAGTTCAGTATTCATCAGGAGTATAGCCCCTGTGAAGTTTGTCAGCATGTTATGCACAATAGTAGACAACTTTCAAATCTTTATGGAGTTTAAGATAACCCCCACTGAAGGAATTATGGTGGTCATTCTGACCTCGGCGGTAAAAGGCGCCTACCGCCGGTCAGAAATCCTCCATAATCCCGCCGCGGTCGCGGAAACCCGCCACGGTCATTCTGACCCGCAGCAGCCAAACCTCAGAAAATCCGACAGCCACAACAGACCGCCAGACCAGCGGTCGGCAGAAAAGTGGAGGTGACAAAACCTCCACCATCACGCCAACAGAAATACGCCCATGCCATTATGACCCACGAATCCACGCGGCGGTCTTTCCAACGCGGTTTTCCATTGGCGGGACACACCGCCGCGGTCAGAATACACACAAACGAACAAAACTCAGCCACATTGGCCGATTTGAATTCCACACACCTGATACACATACACACACCACTCCCACACACACAATACAATATAAAACACACACCCACATCACCCACAAACCCCTACGACCAAAAATTCCGAAAGAAGGCCAGAGCGAGACAGCACCATCCACAAACTAGCAGCCACAGCCACAGCCACTCAACACCATCACCCACACAATATCCACACACAAAACAACACACACCACCACACTCAACACACTTAACTCCACATACTCCACCCCACACATCATACACACCACCCCATGGCACCCCAAAGACACCCCCGCTTCTCAGACGAAGAACTCAGGGTCATGGTGGAGGAAATCGTTCGGGTAGAGCCCCAGCTGTTTGGCACACAGATCCAATACACCAGCATTGCCTGGAGGACGGAGCTATGGCAGAGGATTGTCGACAGGGTCAACGCTGTGGGACAGCACCCCAGAAATCGGGAAGACATCAGGAAGCGATGGAACGACCTACGGGGGAAGGTGCGTTCCATGGTATCCAGGCACAACATCGCCGTGCAGAAGACTGGCGGAGGACCCCCACCTCAACCCCCACAATTTACAACATGGGAGGAGGAAGTCTTGAACATCCTGCATCCTGACGGCCTCGCAGGAGTCGGCGGAGGAATGGATACTGGTAAGTTGAAGCTTCACTACTGCTTCCCCCCCACCTGCATGCCAAATCATACCCCAACCCTCACCCCCATCCTCGAACCCCACCCTCACCCCCACCCCCATCCTCACCCCCACCCTCACCCCCACCACCATCCTCACCCCCACCCCCAGCACACCTATTCCCTGCCAATGTCTCACCATCACAACCCACACATCCCAAAACCTAGGCCTGCATGCGTCCACTAAGCATGGACACCCATCACCAAAGCATGCCCAATGCATATACACATCCCCCCCACAAGCCACCCTCACCAAAGCCCCCACACACGAATGCCAGCACTTGGGGACACGGGAACCCACAGATACACCCATATGCCACACATTGAAACTATAACCATACCTCTATACCCCTGCAGGACCCGACCGTCAACACACCGCCGCGGAGGGCCCAGAATTCTCCACACCCCCCACCCAAGAGGCCGTCAGCGATGACAGCAGCTCTGTCGACCTGGACACCGATGACCAGCCCGGACCATCGGGGACCTCTGGACAGTCGGTTCCCCTCACACAGGCACAGGCCACTACAGACCCAAACCCCTCTGGGAACACCAGCACAGCTCCCACCCAGCGGGCCCATGCCTCTGTCTCCAGGGCGCGTCAATCTGCGGTGTGTCTACCACTACAGGGCACCCAGGATAACCCACCACCCCAACAACAACAGGGACCTGGGGGCAGTGGTAGTGGGCACACCGGCCAGGGGGCAGAGGCCCAGGGAAACAGGGCAACTCGGAGGGCAGCTGTGCGACAGGGGTGGGACGGGCCCAGGGAACCCACTCTCCACGAGGCCCTCACCACCATCATGGGAGCATACAACCGCTCCCAGGAGACGATGGCGACGGTACTGGCCCGGTTCCAGGAGATCCAGGTACTGCAGGAGGAACACTATCGGGGGTACAGGGAGGACATCAGAGCCCTCACCTCCACCCTGATTTCCATGGTCGGGCTGCTGCAGGACCTCATCAACAGCAGGACGGACACTCAACAACAACAAAGGGCCCCTGCCACTAGCCTGGACCAAGAACAGCCAACCACCTCCGCCGGCGCTAGTGGACAGGAGGCCCCCGCACAACAGCAGCCCACCAGACCCCCACCTCCTGCAGGAGAAGAACCACCCCGCAAGAGGGCCCTGAGATCTCGCAAGAAGACAGAGTAGGATGTCAAGACCCCCGCCAGCAAAGGATACCACCTGATGTCATCCCACTGTCCCACATTGTCACCCTGTCCATCCTTGAACTGCCCATGCTCCATCTCTCCACAGGCCTCTGGACAATGCACCTGTGTGACTGTTACTCTGGACTCTGCCATGGACATTCCTTCACCATAGCCCCCACCCACTTGAAACCACCCATCCCATTTTGAGCACTGAAATAAACACCTATTTTGCACAAAACTATCTGGAGTCTGGCTGTGATTTCAAAATATTGTAATTGACATGACAGTGCAAATATGTCCTTGTACATAGTGAAGTCAACA
Organism: Pleurodeles waltl; assembly: GCF_031143425.1. Taxonomy (NCBI): domain Eukaryota; kingdom Metazoa; phylum Chordata; class Amphibia; order Caudata; family Salamandridae; genus Pleurodeles; species Pleurodeles waltl. The sequence continues at coordinate 1,423,915,393 of NC_090446.1, forward strand.
AACAGCTGCCACAAAGCTGTAGTCCATGGGGAAACGAAGCACAGGACTCGTAGTGGGGACCCCAGATCTGAAATAGGGAGGGAAAAGCCACAACTCAGTCATCATACACTGGGGCAAATAGACAGGCAGCAGAGATGCAGGAGAGTAGTTCAGATTTACTAAATTATCTTTGAATTGTTACCTGTGTCCTATTGGAAGTACTGTTCAATGATTCTGTCCCTGTTGTCTGTTTCAGCCCCGTCGTCTTCCTCCTCGTCACTCTCCACAGGTTCCACCGCTGCCACAACACCACCGTCTCGACCATCCTCCTGCAGGAAAGGCACCTGGCGGCGCAAAGCCAGGTTGTGAAGCATGCAGCAGGCCACAATGATGTGACACACCTTCTTAGGTGAGTACATTAGGGATCCACCTGTCATATGCAGGCACCTAAACCTGGCCTTTAGGAGGCCAAAGGTGCGTTCGATCACCCTCCTAGTACGCCCATGGGCCTCATTGTACCGTTCCTCTGCCCTGGTCCGGGGATTCCTTACTGGGGTCAGTAGCCACGACAGGTTGGGGTACCCAGAGTCCCCCAATAGCCATACACGGTGTCTCTCTAGCTGTTCCATCACGTAAGGGATGCTGCTATTCCTCAGGATGTAGGTGTCATGCACTGACCCTGGGAATTTGGCATTTACATGCGAGATGTACTGGTCAGCCAAACACACCACCTGGATGTTCATGGAATGGTAACTTTTTCTGTTCCTGTACACCTGCTCCCTGTCTCTTGGGGGAACCAAAGCCACATGGGTCCCATCAATGGCACCAATGACGTTGGGAATATGTCCAAGGGCATAGAAATCACCCTTCACTGCAGCCAATTCGCCCACCTCAGGGAAAATGATGTAGCTCCTCACGTATTTCATCAGGGCAGACAACACTCTGGATAACACCTTCGAAAACATGGGCTGAGACATCCCAGAAGCAATTCCCACTGTTGTCTGAAATGACCCACTTGCCAAGAAATGGAGTACTGACATGTCCTGCACCAGAGGGGGAATCCCTGTGGGTTGGCGGATGGGGGACATCAGGTCGGGCTCCAGCTGGGCACACAGTTCATGTATAGTGGCACGGTTAAGACGGTAGGTCAGGATAATGTGGCGTTCTTCCATTGTCGACAGGTCCACCAGCGGTCGGTACACGGGAGGATTCATCCGTCTCCTCGCCAAACCCAGCGGACGGTGCCTAGGAAGGACAACATGGAGCACACAGTCAAGCAACCCACAGGTACGTACTCACAGCTAGCACAGTAAACGATTCTCTATGCAGTGAATGGCGTGTCTGAGTGGCTATGCAAGGCCTAGGCCTGTGTGACGCAGTTGAAATTGAGCCATGTGGACCATCGAAATGGCGGCTGCCTGACCTGTGAAGTGTGACAATGGGATGTGAGGTCAATGCGCTGGCGTGGCACACCGCGGCGGTCAGCGGTCGAAGACCGCGGCGCGAAGCCGCATTGGTTAACATTGAAGCCTATGGGTTTCAGGAGCCAATGGCGAAGGCCGCCGGCGGTGGCGGTACGCACCGCCGCGGTACGCACCGCCGCGGACGTGACCGCCATTTTCTATCTACTTATCCACTTGCGACTTGAACTTTCACAGGAGAGGACCTATACTGCAAGTGTTGCTGTGACCTCGGTCTGGAAGGGACAATGGCTGCTGCGACTGGGGAAAGGGCCCCTGCCTTCACTGGAGAGGAGTTGGAGAAACTTGTGGATGGGGTCCTCCCCCAGTATGCGCTACTCTACGGTCCTCCAGACCAACAAGTGAGTTTAATTCAATATGGATTTGGGGCCACTGGCTGGCTTGGGGGCCTGGCGGGGGGCCTGGCGGGGATGGGGGGCATGTTGGGCCTGGCGGGGGGCATGGCGGGGGGCCTGGCGGGGATGGGGGGCATGTTGGGGCTGGCGGGGGGCCTGGCGGGGATGGGGGGCATGTTGGGCCTGGCGGGGGGCCTGGCGGGGATGGGGGGCATGTTGGGCCTGGCGGGGGCATGGCGGGGGGCCTGGCGGGGATGGGGGGCATGTTGGGCCTGGCGGGGGGCATGGCGGGGGGCCTGGCGGGGATGGGGGGCATGTTGGGCCTGGCGGGGGGCATGGCGGGGGGCCTGGGGGGGATGGGGGGCATGTTGGGCCTGGCGGGGGGCATGGCGGGGGGCCTGGCGGGGATGGGGGGCGTTGGGCCTGGCGGGGGGCATGGCGGGGGGCCTGGCGGGGATGGGGGGCATGTTGGGCCTGGCGGGGGGCATGGCGGGGGGCCTGGCAGGGATGGGGGGCATGTTGGGCCTGGCGGGGGGCATGGCGGGGGGCCTGGCGGGGATGGGGGGCATGTTGGGGCTGGCGGGGGGCCTGGCGGGGATGGGGGGCATGTTGGGCCTGGCGGGGGGCCTGGCGGGGATGGGGGGCATGTTGGGCCTGGCGGGGGGCATGGCGGGGGGTCTGGCGGGGATGGGGGGCATGTTGGGCCTGGCGGGGGGCATGGCGGGGGGCCTGGCGGGGATGGGGGGCATGTTGGGCGTGGCGGGAGGCATGGCGGGGGGCCTGGCGGGGATGGGGGGCATGTAGGGCCTGGCGGGGTGCATGGCGGGGGGCCTGGCGGGGATGGGGGGCATGTCGGGGCTGGCGGGGATGGGGGGCATGTTGGGCCTGGCAGGGGGCCTGGCGGGGATGGGGGGCATGTTGGGCCTGGCGGGGGGCATGGCGGGGGGCCTGGCGGGGATGGGGGGCATGTTGGGCCTGGCGGGGGCATGGCGGGGGGCCTGGCGGGGATGGGGGGCATGTTGGGCCTGGCGGGGGGCATGGCGGGGGGCCTAGCGGGGATGGGGGGCATGTTGGGCCTGGCGGGGGGCATGGCGGGGGGCCTGGCGGGGATGGGGGGCATGTTGGGGCTGGCGGGGGGCCTGGCGGGGATGGGGGGCATGTTGGGCCTGGCGGGGGGCCTGGCGGGGATGGGGGGCATGTTGGGCCTGGCGGGGGGCATGGCGGGGGGCCTGGCGGGGATGGGGGGCATGTTGGGCCTGGCGGGGGCATGGCGGGGGGCCTGGCGGGGATGGGGGGCATGTTGGGCCTGGCGGGGGGCATGGCGGGGGGCCTGGCGGGGATGGGGGGCGTTGGGCCACTGGCAACGAAAATGCAGACAAACTTGAACGTGGTATTTCTCCCTCCCTGTACGTGTCACATAGGTCCGCGCCCATGAGAAGATCGGGATTTGGCGTGCCATCGCCAAGGAAGTCCAGACCCTGGGGGTCCACCATCGACGGGGCACCCACTGCCGCAAGAGGTGGGAGGACGTCCGCCGCGGGACCAAGAAGACCGCTGAGTCTCTGCTGGGGATGGCCTCCCAACGTAGGCGGGGTGCCTGCCGTCAACTTACCGCCCTGATGTTCCGGATCCTGGCGGTGGCCTACCCTGATTTGGATGGGCGCGTGAGGGCAGCACAGCAGACACAAGGGGGTGAGTCCAAGCATTATCTACTCTGTTGTCGCGCAGTGGAGGTGTCTGGGTGGGGGAGGAGGGCTGTGGGTCCCCCTAGGCCAGGGCGATATCTGTAGGCTGGGCACCCCCGTAAGCCCCTGTGTCCCCAGCCACCACCCTCAGTAGTGTGTCAGTACAGCCATCCCTGGGCCGTGTCATCCATGGGTGCAGTTGTCAACTCTAGGCGTGTAGGGCATGTTCCACGGAATGCGTAGCGGACCCCAAGTGCGCAACTTAGTGCAGGGGGCATCTGTGTCTGTCATGTCCGCTAACTGTACCGGAGATCCATGTACTCAATATCCCTTTATTTCTCTCTCCCCGCCCCCTTTTTGTTTGTCTTTCTGTGCTTGTGTGCATCAGCATCATCAGGCGGAGGAGAAGTGGCATCGGGGCAGGAGGGAGCTGCATCTCACATGGCCCAGGAGGGCCATGCCACAGAGTCTGACTGGACCAGTGAGACGGAGGGCGAGGGGAGCTCCACAACGGGGACGACTGGACCCTGCAGCGACACGGACGCGTCCTCGGAAGGGAGCTCCCTTGCGGGGGTGGCACCATCCGTGCCCCCCGCCATTACAGGTACAGCCGCCACCCAGCGCACCATTTCCGCCCTCCCAGCAGCCCCTCAGCGTTCGCCCCGTGCCCGCTCTGCCAGGAAGCCGGGCATCTCCTTCGCCCCAGGCACCTCAGGCCCTGCCCCTGTTACCCCCGCTGCCCTCAGTGAGGAGGTCATTGACCTCCTCCGAACGCTCATTGTTGGGCAGACTACCCTTTTGAATGCCATCCAGGGGGTGGAGAGGGAGGTTCATCGCAGCAATGCGTACCTGGAGGGCATTCATTCGGGTCAGGCTGCCCATCAGCGATCGTTCCAGGCTCTGGCCTCAGCACTGACGGCAGCCATTGTCCCTGTCTCCTGCCTCCCTCTACTAACTCCCTCCTCCCAGTCTCCTGTTCCTCTGCCTGTCCCACCCACACCATCAGACCAGCCTGCACACACCTCAACACCCAAGAGAAGCTCATCCAAACATAAGCACCACAGATCACGCAGACATTCACACACGCAACATTCCGATGCAGACATGCCAACAGTCACTACCACCTCTGTGACCCCCACCTCCTCGTCTCCCTCCTCCCTCCCTGTGACGTCTACACTCACACCTCCATTCACCTCACCATCAGCCAGTGTTTCCATCACCAGCACACCCTCCAGTCCAGTCCGCACACGTGCAGTCACCACCCCCACTGCCATTTACACGTCCCCTGTGTCCTCTCCCACTGTGTCTGTCACCCCCTCTTCCACACCACACAAACGCAGCCACCCACCCACCCAACAGCCATCCACCTCACGACAGCCTATCCCTCCTGCACCTGCACCCAAAGACAGCAAACGTGACTCACCTACAACCACATCCTCTCCCTCCACTCCCATTCCCACTGTACCTACCACTCTCCATTGTCCCAAGAAACTCTTCCTCGCCACTGCTAACTTCTTTCCTGACCCTGAGCCCCCCCCTCCTTCTCGTCGGGGTAAGAAGAGCACCTCAGCCACCACCAGCCCTGCAGCCCCCTTGACAAGGGTGCAGGGGTATTGGAGCCCACCAGCCCGCATGTCTGGATCTTCGCCCAGCAGCAAGGGGACAGCCAGCCCACCCCCTGGGAAGAGGAGCAGAAGGCGGAAGGGGCGCCGCAGGAGCCCGGCTTCTACATCCCCCCCGGACACCACCCAGACACAGTCACCAGCCACAGCTCCAAAGGGAGGAAAGGGCCACAGACTCCCGACTAAGGAGGGCAAGGGCAGCAAGTCGGAGAGGTCAGGCTGCAGGCCTGCTGCCCAGGAGGAGCCCACCACCCCCATAGCCGCTGGCCAGGGAGGACCCAGCCCAGCTGGCCAGGAGGGCCCCACCACCGACAGCCCAGGTGGGCATTGAAGGAGCACCATCCCCGCTGCCCAGGAGGGCACCACCAGGCAATGAGCAGTTGGCCATAGACCGGCCGCCGTCTCAAGCACTGCTAAACTGGGCCCCGCCGTCTCAAGAACCGCTGAACTGGGCCCCGCCGTCTCAAGCACCGCTGAACTGGGCCCCGCCGTCTCAAGCACCGCTCCGCTGGGGACCGCCGTCTCAAGCACCGCTGAACTGGGCCCCGCCGTCTCAAGAAACGCTGAACTGGGCCCCGCCGTCTCAAGCACCGCTGAACTGGGCCCCACCGTCTCAAGCACCGCTGAACTGGGCCCCGCCGTCTCAAGAAACGCTGAACTGGGCCCCACCGTCTCAAGCACCGCTGAACTGGGCCCCGCCGTCTCCAGCACCGCTCCACTGGGGACCGCCGTCTCAAGCACCGCTGAACTGGGCCCCGCCGTCTCAAGAACCGCTGAACTGGGCCCCGCCGTCTCCAGCACCGCTCCGCTGGGGACCGCCGTCTCAAGCACCGATGAACTGGGCCCCGCCGTCTCAAGAAACGCTGAACTGGGGACCGCCGTCTCAAGCACTGCTGAACTGGGCCCCGCCGTCTCAAGAAATGCTGAACTGGGCCCCGCCGTCTCAAGCACCGCTGAACTGGGCCCCACCGTCTCAAGCACCGCTGAACTGGGCCCCGCCGTCTCAAGAAACGCTGAACTGGGCCCCACCGTCTCAAGCACCGCTGAACTGGGCCCCGCCGTCTCCAGCACCGCTCCGCTGGGGACCGCCGTCTCAAGCACCGCTGAACTGGGCCCCGCCGTCTCAAGAACCGCTGAACTGGGCCCCGCCGTCTCCAGCACCGCTCCGCTGGGGACCGCCGTCTCAAGCACCGATGAACTGGGCCCCGCCGTCTCAAGAAACACTGAACTGGGCCCCGCCGTCTCAAGCACCGCTGAACTGGGCCCCGCCGTATCAAGAACCGCTGAACTGGGCCCCGCCGTCTCAAGAACCGCTGAACTGGGCCCGCCGTCTCAAGCACCGCTGAACTGGGCCCCGCCGTCTCAAGAAACGCTGAACTGGGCCCCGCCGTCTCAAGCACCGCTGAACTGGGCCCCGCCGTCTCCAGCACCGCTCCGGTGGGGACCGCCGTCTCAAGCACCGCTGAACTGGGCCCCGCCGTCTCAAGAACCGCTGAACTGGGCCCCGCCGTCTCCAGCACCGCTCCGCTGGGGACCGCCGTCTCAAGCACCGCTGAACTGGGCCCCGCCGTCTCAAGAAACGCTGAACTGGGCCCCGCCGTCTCAAGCACCGCTGAACTGGGCCCCGCCGTCTCAAGAAACGCTGAACTGGGCCCGCCGTCTCAAGCACCGCTGAACTGGGCCCCGCCGTCTCCAGCACCGCTCCGCTGGGGACCGCCGTCTCAAGCACCGCTGAACTGGGCCCGCCGTCTCAAGCACCGCTGAACTGGGCCCGCCGTCTCCAGCACAGCTCCGCTGGGGACCGCCGTCTCAAGAACCGCTGAACTGGGCCCTTCAAGGCAAGAAGCGCTGAACTGGGCCCTTCAAGGCAAGAACCGCTGGCCCTTTGGCAGACGTGGCAGGGCAGGATCTGTCTCGGGCAGGGCTGCAGGATGTCCTCTGGCCAACATGCCTCCTCCAGTGGCAGTGGAGTCTGTTATGGACTGTTTGGACTGTGGCTTTGCTCTCCCCAGGATGGCCCAGTGGGCAGGCCACCCACTGTATGGACTGTATGGACTGTGGCTTTGCTCTCCCCAGGATGGCCCAGTGGGCAGGCCACCCACTGTATGGACTGTATGGACTGTGGCTTTGCTCTCCCCAGGATGGCCCAGTGGGCAGGCCACCCACTGTATGGACTGTATGGACTGTGGCTTTGCTCTCCCCAGGATGGCCCAGTGGGCAGGCCACCCACTGTATGGACTGTATGGACTGTGGCTTTGCTCTCCCCAGGATGGGCCAGTGGTCATGGAGTCCCCTCGTGGATCTGGCGTCGTGTACTCAAGTGGCTGAGGTGCCCCCCCTTCCCTTCCCCCTGAGGTGCCTGTCCTATTTTCTTTCTGATGCCCCTGCAGTGTTCTCTCCGTGGAGTTCTTGTCGTGGGACTGGGCCTTGCCCCTTTGCACAGGACCCCTGTGGTCCACGGACAGTGGTTGGACTACATTTAGTAGCTGTATATATTTTGTACATAGTTTATTTATTTATTGGGATTACTGGTGTCCATATTTCAATATATCTGCCCGTTTATGATCTCTTCTTTTGGTCTTTGCATTATTTCGGAGGGGGGGGGTTGTGGGTTGTGACAGTGATCTGTGGGAATGCATTGATGTGTGTGTTGTAGTGGGTGTGGGTGGGTGGGTGTGTGCCGGTACTCTTTTCCCTCCCCTGTGTCGTAGGTGCAGTACTCACCAATGTCTTCCGCGCCGCCGGGCGTGCTCCTGGTACAGGAGCAGGTATAGGAGTGCGGGGATGACCTGCAACTCGGGTTCCATACTGCCGGAATCTCGCGTGGAGTGCGTAGAGGTGAGCGTTTTCCCGTTCGTAGTCTGTTTCCGCCGTGTTTTTATCGGCGGTGCTCCCGCCCCGGAAAAGGTGGCGGATTGGTGGGTCGTGATAGGGTGGGCGGTACATTGTCTGCCGCCTGGCTGTTGGCGGGGACCGCCGCGCTGTTTGTTTGTTCAGCCGTGGCGGGCGGAGTGTTAATGCGGCGGGCTGTGTTGGCGGTTCCCGCCAGGGTCAGAATTGCATATTTTGGACCGCCGGCCTGTTGGCGGCTTGGCCGCCGCATTATCACCGACCGCCAGGGTCAGAATGAGGGCCTATGGCTCCAAATATATCACCTACAACAGCAGCTGCTGTATCTCTCTCTTGTCTAGTATGATGTAATTCAGACATTTTAGGAAATTTCTTTAAGTCGTCAAATTGGTAGATCTTTGGGAAAACTATTCCCAAATAACATGTCCCATACCATCCCTTTGGAAGACGGTAATAAGCATTGAGTCCACATATGTAATAGATCCCAGGGATCGCTGGATCTTGTCCATTTAACATGAATGTCCACTCTTAAACAAAAACACATGCCTGCACTCAATCGTTCCCACAAATAAAGTGTCATGATCAGATTTTGGCCTATATATCCAAAGCTTTCCTACGTTTAATGCATCTACAGCTGGCTTGCCTTGCATCTTTATTGCAGTATAAGCATAATCATTTGCAAACATTCATTTTCCTAATCCCTTTTCTAGCTTTTCCTTTAACGCTTTTCTTCTATCATCAATGTGATCTAAGAAGCTCATCTCTACAGGTGTTAGTAAGCAAGTTAGATTATTGTGGTGTGCATAAGCTGTCCCAAATGTCAGTGTCGGCTCAAAGAAACCCCTAACTATTTTTATGTTATGTTCCTTAGCTATCTTACTTAAAAACTCAATTATAGGCACAAAAGAAAACACCACATCTAGATTAGAATAGAAGTATTGAATATGTTCTTGATCATAGAATCTTGTTAATAGCAAACTACAGCTTATTCTGTAGGTAAGCGGCAAACTATGATAAGTAACCCCTTCTTGTACTGACAAAGGAATCTTCGTGCACACATAGCAATTCTTCGCATCCATTGTTTCAACATACTCATTCAATAAGCGATAGAAGACATTAGTAGATAGTTCCTTTTTCGTATTAGTTCCCTCATGCAAATACTTTGTATCCTGCTCAAACCTCTCCCATGGTGTTAGTGCAGCAGTCTCAGGAGTTGGAGCATTGTTAATCGCACTCTTATCCACCAATGGCATTCCCACAATCACACCTATAATTACTATTGCACATGCAACACCCAAAATAACACTCAACCATCTACGAATCCTACTCCTATTATCATTATTTCTAGTGTTACTCATGATCTGTAAAGAATCAGAGAGCAAATAATATAAAGCAAACAATCAACTTGAGGAAGATTTAAAGCTCTTTTTTTTTCCTTTTTTTTTCTTTTCTTTTCGTGCAAAGTCTCTCTCTTGGCAAGTATTTACAGCGTTTCACTTACTCCCATGACTGTTTGTCAAATCAGGTTAGCAGCTTGCATAATCGGTTTCTCAGAGTCAATTCAGGTTAACAGTGTCACATCCAGTAATTTATCAGTCTCTTTTCTCAGGTTTCTCTCTATTTAATTTCAATTTAACACAGCCTCTTTCTATGGTTGAATTCAGGTGCCGTAGTATTGACCTGGAATTTCTCAATCAAAACAGAATGCCAAGAATTCTTGTTGCCACTCAGCTGATGTCGCATAAGCCCATTCAGGACCCGCGTACCTGCTGTTTGCAACTCTCTTTCTTTTCAGTTTGCGATCACCCTGCAACTCTCCTTCACTGAGATCTTCTTTCCTTGTTGTATCAATTTCTTCTTCTTCTGTTTTATTAAGGACCACTTTCTCCTTTGCAGCTTGTGGTTCCGGCCAATTATCTCCTTTAAGTGGTTTCTTACCGATTAACCTTTCAGGATGTTGAACAGTACCCTCCTCTTGTGCTATGGTGTTTTCTCTTGATGGATCTGCAAGCGGCTCAGGAGGAGTCGGAACACTTTGACCTCCTTCTTCCTCACCTCCTTCACCTTCAGGGTCTGTCAAGGGCTCAACTTTGAACCCGCATCCGTCTGCTTCTGGGAGAACCTCTCTTTCGGTCCATCCTCCTGGCGTCTCAGTTGAGATATGCTCACCGTCACCCCTCTGGATTTCGTTTGCTGTTTGAGTGACCAAGCTCTCCTTCAGTCTCAGTTCCCCTTTGATTACTCTCCGGCCCTGGGACTTCCTTCTTTGCAGATGTTGTTTTTGACAATTTGAGTTCCTCATCAGTTGGACACATCACCTTCTTTTTGTGACTGGCATGGATCCAATTTGGAAGTCCTGCACATTTCATAGCAGTAGTAGTTGTCAGTATTACTTGATACGGCCCCTTCCAATGTGGCTCCAAACACGACTTCCTCACGTGTTTCTTGACAACAACCCAGTCACCGGCTTTCAGGGTGTGGCCTGGATCAGTTATCGGAGGCAATTTGGTAGCTTCCACCTGGTGAGAGAAAGAGCAGACCACGTCAGCCAGACCCTTGCAGTAGTCCAACACCATATCATCTGTGATATTCACAAGAGCATTTGCAGGCACTGCGGGCAATCTCATAGCTCGGCCCATAAGAATTTCATGAGGAGACAGTCCTGTTTTCTTGTCGAGTGTGTTTCTCATTGACATCAGCACTAAGGGCAATGCATCTGGCCATTTCAAATTTGTGGCTGCACACATCTTTGCCATTCTCGACTTCAAGCTACCATTCATCTGGTCCAGTGACTGAAAATGCACACAATCACCAACACGTACCTCAGACCTCCACATACAGGCATCTCAATAAAATCCATCTGCATTCTGCTAAATGGACTTCCTGCTCTCTCAATGTGGCTCAAATTCACCACGTTCCCTTTCGCCGCATTCATCTGCTGACAGATAATGCACCTGTGACAGATAACCTCTGCAGCTTGTCTGAATTTTGGATTGAACCAATCGACTTTGAACAACCTGATCATTGCGTCTCTCCCAACATGTGCATGACCATGGTAGAACCTCACAAACTGTGACAAAAGGCTGTTTGACAAAACCATTTTCCCCTCCTCTACAACCCATAAATCATCAGATCTCTACACGCATTGCATTTTGATCCAAGAGCGTTTCTCCTCTTTGCTGGCATGTCCCTGCAACGATCTCAACTCATCCAGTGTGTCAACCACCCTTAATGCATACCCTGAGCATGTTTTCATTTTCAGTTTCAGGTAACAATTCCCATTGGTCTTGAAATGATATACACTTCAATGCACAAAACCTTGCGACTTGATCTGCATATCCATTTCCCATTGACACAAAGTCTTGTGATTTAACATGAGCATTGCGTTTCACCACAGCAATTTCAAGAGGTAATTGAATCGCTTGCAACAATACCTTAATTCTTTCACAATTTTTCACTGGGGAACCAGAAGAGGTCAGGAAACCCCTCTGTGACCACAACTGGCCAAAGTCATGGACAATTCCAAATCCGTATCTGCTATCAATATAAATAGTGACTTTCAGGTTCTCAGCAGCGTGGCATGCCCTAGTAAGAGCAATGAATTCAGCCACTTTAGCAGAGTATACTCTTTCGAGCCAGGATGCTTCTAGGATACCAAAGATTGTACACATGGCATATTCAGCTCTCAGTACTCCTACTGAGTCTCTCAGGCATGAACCATCAACAAAGATAATTTAATCATTTTCTTCCAATTAGGTATCTTTAATGTCGGGTCTCGGTTTGGTGCACAAATCCGTTAACTCAAGACAATCATGTTCTACCTCCTCAACATCATCAATGTCTGCATTTTCATTAGGAAGCAAAGTTGCCGGGTTCAACACAGTACATCCCTTTAAAGATACATTAGGTGACCCCAGTATAATTGTTTCATACTTAGTCAGGCGAGCATTCTTCATATGTTGAGTCTTTGTTCGGATCAACAGAATTTCAACTGCATGTGGGACCATTACTGTTAAGGGATGTCCCATCACCATACCTTCACACTGAGTGAGGCTTTGACCAACTGCACACAAACCACCCGGTAAGGCTGCTGCGACTGGGTCCAAAGTAGCTGAAAAATATGCTACTGGGTGGTTTGCACCTCCATGGACCTGTGTCAGGACAGACAAAGAACAAGCATCACGTTCAAGACAAAACAATACAAAAGGCTTAGTATAATCAGGCATACCTGAAGCTGGTGCCCTGCGCATGCTTTCCTTCAGTTTAATGAATGCCCTCATCTCTTTCTCGGACATGGTTATGGCACCCGGGCCGTCTTGAATTTCTTTGACAGTCAACCTCACCAAAGGTTTAGAAATAATCAAGAAGTTGGGAATCCACTGACGACAGTAGCCCACCATTCCCAAAAACATCCTAACGTCCCTCATGGTTGTCGGGGGATTCTTCTGCAATATGGCTGACACCCTTTCTTTGGATACCTTCCTCGACCCTTTTTCAATCAGGTGACCTAAGTACTTCACCTCTTTCTGACAGTACTGTAGCTTCTTTGGGGAAACTTTATGTCCGTTCTTTCCCAAATGATTCAGTAAGGCAATAGTATCGTACCTGCAGTCATCTCTCGTTTTGGACGCAATTAACAAATCATCAATTTACTGTACTAGAGTCAAACTAAAAGGCAATTCTAATGATTCCAAGTCCTTCTTCAATATCTGATTGAAGATGGAAGGTGATTCAAAAAACCCTTGAGGAATTCGACACCAACTGTAAACCTTGTCCAGGAATTTAAAACTGAAGAGAAATTGGCTGTCCTCATGAAGAGGCACCGAAAAGAATGCTTGAGACAGGTCCACAACTGTGAACCATTCTTCATCACATGGAACCTGAAACATAATCACGTCTGGATTTGGCACTATGGGGCAACATTTTACCACAATCTCATTAATTTTTCTCAGGTCTTGAACAATTTGAACTTTCCCACAAGGCTTTTTCAGACCCATTATTGGTGAATTACACGGGCTGCTCATCACTTCTTTTAGAACCCCTTGCTTTACAAAGTCTGCAATTATCTGCCTCACCTGTATAAGAACATCTTGTGCCATGTGGTACTGCAGTACCTGGGGAAGCACTGCATTTGGCTTCACTTCTACCTTGACTGGCTCTACTCCTCTTATTAATCTCACTTCCTTTCCTGTCAAGTCCCACACTTTCTCTGTCACTGTTTCCTGTAATTCGGCTGGCAAATCAGTCACTGTGAACATTGAGAAGAAGGTTATCAAAGGGTACTCCTTATTTGCGGTCTCTGTCTCCGACTTTAAGAACTGACCATCGTCCCCTTCCTCATCACTGTTTGTCTGCACCACAATCCCTTCCTTTGAACAGGTAATTGAACACCTCGTTTTACACAGTAAGTCTCTTCCCAGTAGGGATACGGGACTTGAATCACAGACTACAAACCTATGCAATCCCTGGAAGGTACCAATCTCAACTTGGACCGGATCTGTAATCTGATTTGTCAGGAGCTGATTTGCTACTCCTACCATCCTTATTGTACGCCCCAAAAGTGGCAATTTCAGAACTTCTGCATTTCTGACTGGAGAGCGTGTAGCTCCTGTATCAACTAGGAACGAAACCTTATGACCCATCACCTTTCCTTGAACATAAGGTCCCCTCTGATCTCCTTCTAGGGACACTGCAAGCCTGCACTCCTCACTATCTAAACAATCATCCGACCATTCATCGTTTATTCCATCCTCACCACGCAATGGGAACTGTTGTACTGTATCGTTTTGACTCATTGTTTGACTTGTGACCTGTTGAGGAAGCATCACCTGTTTCTGTCCCATTGGAGGTAATGGTAACTGCATTTGCTGTCTACGTACCGTGGGAATCTGCTGTTGTACCTGCTGCATCTTTGCTGGTTGAACACGTGGCATTTGCATTTGTTGCATAGGCTGGAGACCCTGCATTTGCACCATCTTATTCTGGAAGTTCGGATTTTGACCCCTCACTCTTGGACCCCTCACATTTTGAAATGTACTGGCATCATTGCTTTGTTGAACAACACCATCCTGAACCATCATTGGGCACTCCTGCTTCCAGTGTCCCACTCCCCCGTAGGGGTGACATGGTAACACCTTTTTCATCCCTTGCACATCATTTTGAACCACAACAGTATTCAAATCTGGACCACGGTTCACAAAACCTCCCCGACCTCTGCCTCTTGTTTGCGGTTGGAACATCCCGTTCCCTTGAGGCTGCTGCTGTACTCCATCTCCCTGCATCCCTGCCTGAGCTGCCTTAATTTGCATCACCATCACCTTTTCTTTCAGCTTTCTCTGTTTCAATTCAATCTCATCGCTACAGTATTTCGCATACTGCAACACTTCATCAATCGGCTTTGCTTGCCAACAGATCAAATGATTCTTAATCATCTGGCTAATCTCTGGTCTCAACCCTTCAACAAACCAGAACACAAGGTGATTCATGTCTTTCGGTTCTATGACCTCAGTGCCACTGTAGTGTTTAAATGCCTTCAACAACCTGTCATAGTAAGCATGTATCGACTCTTTGCCTTCCTGTGACATTCAATCTATCTTCTGCCAATCAGTCACATTTGGCGACACCTTCTGTTTCAAAAACTCAATCACCTTATGGTAATACCTCATCATTTCAGAAGACGCTGCTCCAGTAATCTTGTCCCTTAGCGGTTCCTCTGTTAGCCAATCCACACCCCTTTTGCACTCAATCCATAAATCAGCTGGGACTATGATCTCAAACCATGTATTCAAGTCTTCCCAAAGACATTTCGCAAGCTTCACAAACCTGACCGTCTGCTGATACCACTCTATTGGCTTTTCCCTCATCCTGGGATAGTCATTTGTGAATGACAGGATGTCACCCCTAGACATTGGTACATGGACTAGAACCCCTCCAGCTGTTTCTCTCATTGGTAACATTTTTATTGTCCCCGTGTCTGGTGCAGCTTTCACCTACTTTGGTTCCGGGCAGTCACCTTTCTCTTTATCTCTTTCTTTGCCCATCTGCCTTCACACTTCTCTAATGCTCCCCAAATTTGAGCACTCTGCAATATCTCTTTAAGATGTGCCTTCATTCCGGTGGATCTCATGTGATCGAAATCTTTAGGTTCAAAGTCAAACCAATAACTCCTCTTCAAATGCTTAGTATTGTCTAAGTCTATACCGTATTTGTCCGCTAGGTTTGCCAACCTTTGATGCACCCTGCTCACTTCTTTGGTTATTTTGTGGCACAGAAACCTCAATTCTGCTTCTGTGTATGACTCCAGTCTGTTCACCCCCATTGTTCCTTCTACTAATTCTGTGGCTTCCACACCCAACATCACAAAATTCAGGTATTCCTCTCTTTCTGATCTCTCTTCGGTCACTGGAGTAGTCTGCGGAGTGTTGAGTTTATCTAACCACTCGTTCAACTGTTGCGCTGTTAAGCCTTACAACAAAACATTTCCAGACTGCATCATTGGTGTCTGTGACGTATTTGCACTCATCACCTGTGGGGTCAGGGTACCCAACCCTGCTTGCCTCATTGTCTCTAAAGGAACCCCAATCGGACTGAAATCCAACAAGGATCTAGACCTTTCGGCTGTCTGTACCCCCTGTGTCATTCCCTGCAAGTTTCCTGTGAACCCTCCTCTTATCGCCTCTTGGGTCATTACTTCCTGGTCACATACACATTGATTGGCAATGATATAGCAGCTGGTGTCTGTCCAATTCCCAAACACTGTGGAGCATTAACTCCCATAGATTGATTCATCATGGGTGCTGTAGCTACTGACTGCGGTCCTGTGATAGAAGTGTAACTCGGAACAACCTGTTGCTGTGGCTGGGGCAGCAATTGTGGAGTTGGCTCAATCTGCACTAACTTTGATCTTGTGTATACCGGATCAGGCGGCACCAACAAACTTGTAGTAGTCTCTAATACTGGGACATCAGGATAGAGCCTCTGAATTGGCGGTGGCTGCAACTGTATCTGCATGTCTGGTGCAGTGGATACACTAACACCATTCTGTATTGGAACTGTATCGCTTTTCTGTACTGTATTTGTGATTCCCTCATTTTGTGTTGGATCTTCAGGACCCGCACTAGTACTCGCCCATTATCATTCATAACATATGGTGGCGGACGGTCATGTAACAACTGATTAGGAAACTCCTCATCATCTGAATCATCTGCATCTGCCCAAGACTTCTGAGTCTCCTTTAGCTTACTAGACCCCTTGTCTGTCTTACAAGTGTGCTTCTTTCCCTGTGTCTCGGTTTCTTGTGTTATTGGCAGAAACATCCTAACTCCGTCAGCTATTTCCCTTCTCCACATTTTGGTCTCCCTATCCCATCTAGCCTCCGCTAGAGTCTTTTCTGCCTTTCTCATTCTCCTCACGAATTTCTGCTGCCTCTGTTGTATGGCCATTAAATCCCAAATCGCTAATGCCTCAAACTGAGCAGGCCTTGGGGGCGTTTTTTGGTCACTTAACACCCTCCGCACATTTTCCAGAATCCTTATATTAAACGTTCTGTACTCCGGAAATGCCAAACATCCCTCCTTTTCTGTCATTTTGCACCACTGCTTTAGCCAAAGACATGGTGCGACTCCCTTCTCCTCCATTACTGTATAAGCTGGAGTATCCTCTGGCGGTGTAGGCTCCCCCACACTCGCTGTAATGTATGTATCTCCCCTCAAAGCACTCTTTAGAGCCTTGAAAAACTTCATTTTTGTGTCTTATATTTTGTTTGGAATCTAATCAGGAAGTGACTTTAATTCCCAGAACACTCTTTGCCTACCTTCTCAACCAATTTCCTCTCACGCACGGCTGCCAATCTGTGCGCGACCCCTCTCGGCAACTGACCTATCCCAGCGTGGCTCCAATGATGTGACACTCACACACACTGCGGCTTGTCTTCCTCACACAGAAACTAATGCAATATATTGCGAGCACTTCAACAATAAACTCAAATTTGCCGGTTTACTACAGGAAGGGTAACACTATCGCTTCAGAACTTTACAGAGATTTCACTTGAAGCCTCTGCCGCTACTCTCTCCTTCTCAGCTCCCGCACTCGCAAGCAGAATTCGACCTGCAAATCCTACGCTCGACTTGCCAATGGTTCGTTGTAGTGCACTTTAGAACTTGCCAAATCTCCATTGAAGGTTGCACTCACACATTTGACTCAAACCCTACTTGTCAACCATGCCTGATTGACCTATTAAACCACACAAATTACAACATAAACCAAGTGTCTCATACACTTCTCAATATACTCCGGAGTCTCAGACCACAATGGGTCCGTACATCATCAACAACCACGTGGACAATTTTTTAGCACAAAGCGCCACACTCACATGAAGTTCGCCAACTTCCCTATTCTCATACTGTGGAGTACGCCCACTCCTACTAAAACATTTCTGGGCCTAAATTCACACAAACTTCACAAATCACCTGCGATATGAATAAGCTGAGCAATTCAAATTCTATTTAACACATGCTAGGACGCCGAGAACATACCCAACTCACTTAGGCAAGCTCCAATATTCGGGGAAAACCATTTGGGACTTAGAGACACATCATGCCTCCAATTTGCATTATTTCAAAAACACTGTTAAACAATGGTCCCTCGTCCTGGGGCTCCAAAGGGCCTGGACCGTCCTCTGCTACCAGAACTGCTAACGCGTCCATATCTAGTTAATTTATTCACTCTGGGACTCATTTTAGGCCGATGAATCTTTTGACCCTGATTGAAGACACCTTAAGACGAGATAACTAATCAACATGTCAATCAATAAGTCAATAACGTCATCAATAGTCACCATAACAAATCATTTAGATTGATCAATAAAATTTATAAGACTCGGAAAACAACATTGACCTTTCAGTCATGAATAACCACACCAGTTTAGTACGATTTTATGATGTTTATTCCCTATTGATTACAATTCTAATTCTACTAGTAAGTTTATTAGTCTCAAAACCATGAAACACAACAGCATTGTCATAATATGGCAACTCGAATAAGATTTCATCAAAGCAAAGATCATGAACATTAGAACAGAATACAACGTCAATATAGGTTAACCTTAGCAGAGTATCATTAGCGCATTATTCAACAAAGCATTGATTCAGTCATTTGTCTTTTTGCGTCTGTTTAGTGAACTCCTTAACACAAATTTAGAAAACATCTAACTGTGGTCCCTGTCAAAAGAAGCAGTTGGTACCTAGAAAGGAAAGGCAAACAGACAATTACAATTTCATCATCATATAGTTACCCTCCGTAATGGGTCAGCATACAGAGTCAGTCTTCGTCCTCAGGACATCAGTTGATTCGCCATCAGCCAGGAAACACAGCAAAGTTCAGCAAGACGGGGTAAGTAGGGAAACTTCCCTCATAAGGAGGAGAAGTATAGAACGGGCAAGTGAAGGGTGAGGATGGTTTGAAGAGTCAAACAGCAAAGTTTCAGGCAGAGTGACAAAGTGTCTGGGTAATAGCAAGAATAAATCACCTAGTGGCCCCCCGTGTCAAAGGTTTTTATCCCTTTTCTGTTGTTCAGTCCCCTAATTTCTAATTGGGCAGGTTTAGCACCCCACTATCTCCATTCAAGGGGTTTCCAGTCGTACCATCACAATTGTCACCTCATAACAGTTCTCACGTAGTTTATTGGTTCTTGTGATTGACGTCTCCAACGGGTAGAATGTCCGGTATGATTTCATACTCTCGTGGTCCTCTCGCATCCCCAGTCAGTGGTTCCATTGTCTATACCGGTTTAAGCGACCTTGGATCTGTAGCGAGCCTACACTGTTGCATTCAGCAAGAATGTTTCCTTGAGCATTTGAGTTTCATGAGAACGGATCTACTATATTTACATTCATCTTCTAGCTTCTGGAAAATACGATTACATGTCCTTCAGCAAGTCAGCACACTGCACGTTAGAAAAATACATTTAATATGAAACCGGGCAGCTAGGCCCCGACTCATGCTAACTAAGGCCTACTGAATTAATTAGGAAAACCTTAAAGTATAGCTCTTAATACTAATAAAAAATCATACATTATTACATCAACAACTCATTATTAGTAAATTGTATTAGCCCCCTCATATATTGACGGCCACTCCCCGTGGGCACATTTCGGACTCACGTTTAGTAAAAGACATTAATACATTTTCTATGCGGCATTATTATGCATTAGTTCATAAACATTTTCATGTTAATTTTGATTATAAGAGCTATGCTGCAACACCTTCAGCCAGCCCCTGCAACCAACTCCCTTGTGGAAGGCCATTTCCCGCTACGCAAGCCTCTGACAGTGCCTTACTGCATTGTGTGGAAGGTTGATAAATGTGGCCCTTGACTTTGGAGCAGCCTGTTTTTCTTGTGCGTACATTACAGCTAACCAACTAAAACATGAAACTTGACAAATTAATTGTAAAAATATTGTCCATGTTTAGGGAGGGGCAGAAAGAGTTGGCATGCCGCAATGACACGTAGGTTCACCTAGCAGCTATCTTGGTCAGAAAAGCAAGGTATCCATGAATAAAAATTAATTTCTAACAATCACGGCTGAAAGTAATTGGCAACCATTTTAATTGCTTTTGAATTTAACTCTGCACATATGTCTTTTGATAATATATTTATAAGTTTAAGGTACATAAATATGGAGTTAAGAATAGTAAATTGATAATTACCTATATGAACTTACTTCTATGATATTTTGGTCCTCAATATTTTGGGCATGATATTTTGCCACAAAGGGCCTCATTAGGAGTTTGGCGGGAGAAAAGTCCACCCACCAAACTCCAGTGTTCAGGAAACTGCCAGTGCAGTCACCTTCCCACTAGCCCTTTTATGAGTTGCCCGCTGGGTCAGCGGGAAACGCGCAACAACATTGACTCCGGCTCGTAATACTGCCGGCGGCAATGCTGTTGTGCATTAGGTGAACTAGCACCGGTCCCGCAATTCACTGTCTGCAAAGCAAAGCAGATAGTGAATTGCGCGACACGTCTGGCCATGGTGGCGAAACTGCCAGGTAAATGCTAATCCCCAGGGCAGCGCAACCCTGTCAGATTGGGACCACCAGGCCGTCGGGTGACCGATAGTGGCGGTGCTGGCGGTCCGAATGTGACCAAACCGCCACAGTCAAAATGTGGCAGTCCGAACGCCGCTGTGGCGGTGGTCAGACCGCTACCACAAGTTTTGCAGGCCCAGGTCCGCCAGACTCGTAATTAGTGTCTATGTGTCTGTAGCCAATGTTTCATCATATAACCTTGAAAGGCCTGCAATTCACAAAATCCTTTGCTTTGCAACCAAAAATTCACTGGTTGCAATGCAGATAAAACATTTTATGATTCATAAGAGTATAAAGAACTCACAGAACAGCGTTTGTGACCCATTGTGGTTTGTAAATTAGAGGACTATTTAAAGGTGCACACACACCTACATTTGTGAGTCAATATGAAATGTATCAAAGGTTTGAGATTGCAATTGTTGTTGCAAACTGTGGATTAGTTACGGATACCGCATGTGGAATTGCTACTGATTTGGAAAGGGAAAATTGCATCATAGGGCAGCTTCCCCTTCTTTCCTTCTCGAAGGGAGAAAAGAGAGGTCAAGAAAACCACTCTTTGCACACCACAATGACTTTCCTTCAATGTACACATTTTTAAGCATGCACCTTTCAGGAAAATGGGAAGCCAAAAAATAACACATTTGAGCAATGAGATCACATGGATGGAGTTTGACTGGAATTCTACTGTCCCTAGCAGGCCTTTCTCTTTGTATTTACACACACACTTACCCCAGTCTATAAAATGTCCCCTGCCTCATAATATGAGTGGGACAGGAGGTTTTGTGACCTACGGTGAATGTCGATTTTGTGAGCAAACTGATTAATACATCTGTTGTACTGCAAAATGCTGTACTGCAAAAAATGCTTGCCATTTCACCTGTTGGTGTGCAGTTTGAAAAATTATCTTTCTACATTTGACAAAAGTTAGAAACTTCTTTTTGTTTTAAATCACAACTCGAACTCTGATATACCCTGGCGTCAACCTTTACCGATATAGTTATGGATGGTTTTCTACTGATTGAGCCCTGGATGTTGTCATTGGTGCCCTGATAGCTTTGCAGAGACTTAATAGTATTAGAGCCTTAAAAGGTAGCAAGTAGCAGTCAGTGGTTGCAGAAGAGCATATCACAGCAGTATGACTTCTGTGGTTGTGTGACCAGAAGCAAACACAATGAGAAGACTGGTACCTAAGAACTGGAAAAGGAAGGTTTAGCTATTTTTTGAACTGCAGACCCCTGCAAAAATGCCAATAGGAGCCTCTAAGAACTAGCTGCCATTTCTACTCTCACCATCCTGAGTCCTTTCTTGTTGAGCGCCACACGAAATGTAGGGCCTTGCCAGTTTAGAGACCCCTTCTCAATTTATCCTAGTTAAATAGGTGATTAATTTCATCTGGTCTAGTGGCAGCCTGAGAAGTACCGTTTCACACCTGGTGAGAGTAACTATCTAGGGTAATCATCTGCCACAGGTCCTGCTGGCTTGCCTAATGACATGGGACAGCTTCATGACAAATTCTGGGTTCGCATAATCATGGTGGAAACCTTGCCTGCTCTGAGAAACTGCAGAAAGATGAAGTAGCGAAATTGTTCACCTCAGAAGTTAAGCTCATCCGAATCCCTGAGGATTGGTCATAGCTTACAACCCTTGACATCCTACATCTGAATAGAAAATTAGCACACTTTTACAATAAGCCCAGACAGTTCTAACATTTAGAGTCAACGTTTATCCTTTTATGTTGTAATTCTAGGGCCTAAACAATATGCCTAAAAATATTCAAAATCAACAATGAGCTTTACACGTCCAATATGTCATTGCAGGAGGAATGAAGCAAAACGCAGAAATAATTTACTTAAATGTAGAACCAACACTGCCAAGTACCAAGCTTAAGGGGTTAGAGAGACACATTTAAGTACTGATGTCCACCTAACCACACTAAAATGCATTTGTCACACATCTAAATACCCTGGGACCGTTACCCGTGACAAAGGCATTTCCCATAATGGGCGAGCCATCAAATCATCAATCGCTGCTTGTAAGTACTGCTGTGATGGGGAATTTATATTTTTTCGTAAGTCTTATCAAAGAGCTTGACATAGTTGATTTGTTTCATATGGCTTCATTCTTTTCCAAATTTTACCATATGCGTCTTTCTTTGCAATAGTTTGATTTAATAGGCCAAATTCCAGCCTTATCTGAGCCGGCGAGCTGCTGAGACATTGTGGGGAAGGCGAAAAAGCGACCTATGTTTTGGAAAGAATTATAGTCAAGCTTAAAGCATCCCTACTCAGCAGTGACTTGTTTCCATAGGTGATGCTTGGTAATAATTTTGCAGATATCACTTTTGGTAGTGGTGCATAGCTTGGACCACCTACTGATCTCTGTTTGTCTGTATGAAATGCCAGGAGTAATGTATTTCCCTTCCTCCCCATGTCATCCTTATGTTGTTGGAAGGAGTCTCATTCATCAAATAGTACTCCCAGGTATCTGTATGTTATAACTTATGCCAAATGTTAGCCTTATAGTTACCATGTATGCTTTTTCTGAAATCAGTTTCTCACTAACATGATCTTAGTTTTCTTCTTGTTAATCGTCAAACCATTGACTATCGAACAGCGAGATATTTTCTCAATAAGGCGCTGTTAACTAACTTTAGTTGCGGGGCATGGCCAGGGGCCAAAGATGGCAGACGCCTAACTATGCGGCTCCGGACCCATAATTTATTATTACTATTAGCTGCAATCGGCACAATACACTGCCCCAGGGAAGCCCACGCTGCGCGGAGAGCAGATTGCACCAGAGACAGGGAATTCGATGCGTGGGGGCCCCTCTGTGACTGTGGCAGGGCTGGGACTGGGCTGGGCAATGCCATACCAGGTGAAGGCTGACTCCCGCCGGTGGGCTGTCTTGGCTGCCCCAATAGACTGGTTCAGTCCTCGGCGAAGGACTGGGTGCCCCTTGAGTGGCTCGGCTGAGGTGAGGAGAGGGCCGGGATCCGGAGGTGCGGACAAGGTGGCAACCTAGCTGCGGCAGTGCTGAGCTGGGACGTGCTTTTTTTTACACTGGTGTGGGAGGTGGTAATGTGCCCAGCCCCTGAGAGCCCTGTTAATCCGCAGTCAGCCCCGAAGGAGAGGTGAGGCCTCGATTGCTCTCCTACCTTATCTGGCCCCCCAGTGGTGTGGTGAAGGCCTCTGGGGGGGCCCGCCTGATTGGAGAAATACAAAGTGGGCCTGGGTGGGATCCGAAGATGCGGATGGGAGCGGCAGCCTACCTGCGGGGGACCCGTGTGGGGTCATACTCATCAGCGGCTGGAGTCTGTTCATACACCTTAACCCTGTGCGGCCCACTGATATACAGAGGTACCTGGGGGGCACCAGAGGTGCTAGGCTGCCGGTGTCAGCCCGGGAAGGGGGGGCACCAACCTGTTCCAGTGAGGAGTGGCAGCCCGGTGTGGTGGGAGGGGCTCATGGCGCCGCGGGGCTGTCCATGTGAGCCTTTTAGATGTCACAACTGGACACCTGTGAGGGCTGGCTGGGGACAGGCGGGGCCCGCACAGAGGTGTGTACGGCCTCTGTGAACAGGGCTGGAGCAGATCAGAGCCACCCACCTTTAATTAGTTCTCTGCTGAATGAACCTTGTCTGCAGCAAGTGCTGGCAACTGGTTCACCCGTGACACTGTAATTGGGATCTATGGAAGGCGGATCGCTACAGGGAGATGACCCTTCCGTATTGGCTTGATTTCTTGTGACGGCGCTGCCCGGGATCCAGTGATCGGGCACAATGTAAAGATACCCGATGGCCAACATTGAGACACTGCTGAAAGGGTGGCTGAGGTGGAAGACCCTCCTCATAGCCAACACTTGTTGTATGTTGATTGCTGCTTAAGATTATTGCCTTAGCTTTCATTATGGAGCCCACCAAGCCCTCAAGACTGCCTGCGGGTGCGTTTCCCGCCCTCGAAGGAACTCCGAAGGACCACGTGACCTCGATTCCTGCAGACTGCATTCCCCCAACAATGGTGATACCTCCAACCTCCAGTAGATAAACTGGACATTATATTGCAGGAAATACGTGATTCCAGGGTGGCAACTGAACAGCAACTTAAGGATGATCACCATAAACTTGCAGACAGGGTCAAATCGACAGAACAGACATTAGCCACTTTAACTCCAGAGAATGAGGAACTTGGATCAATGGTGGTCCAGTTACATAAAGAAGTGGAACAACTTCAAAAGCGTTCTGAAGATGCGGAGGGCAGGGTGCGCAGGAATAACATCTGCATAGTGGGCATGCCAGAGGGAGCCGAAGCACCCAGCAAACTCAGTTTATCAAGACATGGATGCAATCACAGGTGACTCCAAAGAGGCTGTCTGCCATTTTCACAGTGGAGCAGGCACACTGAGTACCTACCGGGAAACCAGTTCCAGGTGCCCCTGAGATCGATAGTAGCAAACATTTTGAACTACAGAGACATGCCACTCCGTGCAGCCTGAGAACATGCGCAGCTCACCATTGAGGGAACAAGAGTGTGTATATATAAGGATTACATAGTGGCGGTGAAACGCCAGAGGGCCTCCTTTCAGGAAGTGAAACGTCATCCGAGAACCCTTGGGCTTGTGTATGCACTGATATTCCCAGCCAAACTAAAAATCATACATGAGTGGCAATCTCTTTTTCTTGACACACCAGCGGTGGCCAGACAATGGCTAGATCAGAAATTCCAGGGATCGCAGGTTGGACAACTGACTGGGTCTCCGCCTTGGACGACTCACCGACTGGCACAGCATAAACGTCATAGGGCTGGTACTAGGGCAGACACAATAGAGGTGCCATCCCTGCAGCAAATATAAATATGTCTCAATGTCTCTTTTATGGAACTATAATTCCACAAGGCTGGAAAACTACAGTGAGCAGTCACTGAAGAAAATTTGCTGATGTGGAGAAGAACATAGTAGGATCCACTGCAAAATCAGGTCAACCAGCAATACCCCTCAGGTGGATCCGCAAGCAGGTAGGCCCTCAGAGCACTTTTTGGTTGAAAATGTTCAAAGTTTTGGATTTGGGCTATCTAGGCACTGCTAACACCACTTTCAAGGCACCACTTGGAGGGTCAGGAATCACTCAGGCTGGATGAGCGTTCAAGATATTTGCAATCTTTCCTGTCTCTGTGGCTCTGACTAGGAGACCAGCCAACTAGCCATTGCAGTCACTCTGGAAGCCCCAATTCAAGCACAAAAGCAGAGGTCAAGCAGCAGGAAAGTCTTCTGAAGGCACCAGGAAGGCATTTGGCAGCAGGACAGTCATCTTGGTGCAGCAGGGCGGTCCTAGAACACAGCAGGCAATAGGGCAGTTCTCTGAGATCCCTTCCATGGGTACAGAAGTAAACTAAAGGGTGGGTCTGAGGATCCCATTTTTAGTCCTCGTGCCAGCATTGAAGTGGAAGACGCTACTAGAGGTAACCCAAATGTATGCAGCCCAATCCTCTCCCAGACTTCTACCCATGTAAAACATATGAAACATAAAAGTGCATGTGCCACTTTTTAGAACAATGCACCCTTCCTATGGGCTAGTTAGGGAGTTTTAGGCATGGCAAGGAATTTGTTTTAGTTTAAGGTGCTAATGAAGTGGGCTGCACAATATCTGCTGCAGGCCCACTAGTAGCACGGGCCCTCAGTATATGTTATACCACTTTACTATGGACTTATTAAGTAAATTAAATATGCCAATCAGGAGTCAGCCAGTTTTAGCATGGTTTAGGGAATGAGCACTTTAGCACAGGTTGGCAGTCCTACAGCTAAAAAAAACAACAAATTCTGCAAAACAGGAGGGGCGAAGTTAAAACATTTGAGGGAAGACCACTCTAAGGCTGACAGGTCTAATATGTGTCACTCCCATCTGAAAGTGGGGAGAACGACCCAACCTACTGGGTGTTTTCATTACTACAACAGAATAATTCAGACAGATCATTAGCATTGAAGTGGTCTGAACCAGGGTTGTGTTCTATCATAAATCCATTCCCTGCAGGGGGAATGACCACCTCAACAGATAGGGATTCTCACCCCTCATTAGCATGAGCCGTCTGAGGGGACTGTGATCTGTCTGAACTCAGAAATGAGTCCCCAAACAGGTCTGCTCTTAGCTTCTGGAGTGCCCACACTAAAACAAAAGACTCTCTCTAGACCTCTCCACCTCTGTTCCCTGGGAAACAACCTTCTACTGTTGAAGGCTATAGGTTGGTTAAGGCCCTCCTCACTTAACTGTGACAGTACAGTCCCTTTGCCGTGCTGTGAAACATCTGTCTGCACTATAACTTCCTAGGAGATATCAGGGGAGTTGAGAATAGGTGATGTATATATGGCCGCTTTGTGGGTGTCAAAGGCTCCGTCCAGATCACCTTCTTGGGCTGCTTCTTGTAAATCAGCTCAGTCAATGGTGCCATACCCCTTGACAAACTTCTATATTATCCAGTGAGGCCCAGGAAGGTCCTCATTTCTGTTTAGATTTTAGTAGGTTCCCAGACAAGATAGTCTCTATTTTGACCTGGAGGAGATGCATCTTGCCCCCGCCTACAAGGTGTCCCATGTACACCATAGAGCTCTGACCTATCTGGCACTTGCAGGACTTGATAATCAGGCCTGCCTGTTGCAGAGCCTAATGTACCTCCCCGAGGTGGAAGAGGATGTCCTCCCAGCTGCTTGTTTTGACAGCTATGTCATCGAAGTAAGCAGCACTAAAGGCCTCCATTCCAGCCAGCAACTTGTTCTTTAGATTCTGGAAGCTGGCAGGTGCATTCTTTAAATAAAGGAGCATCACCTAAAAGCGTAAGTGGTGCTCTGGGGTCTAGAATGCTGGCCTCAGTTTGCCCCCCTTAGTCAGAGCAGTTTGCAGATACCCTGATATAAGATCAAGGGGACTGAGGAACTTAGTAGTGCCTAGTCCGTTGATGAGGTCATCAGCTCGGGTGAAGGGGTGAGCCTCAGTCTTAGTGATGGAACTGTGTCCTTGGCAGTCCACACAGAACCTAAGACCACTAAACAGGGAAGATCTAAGTCTTCAGTGTTTTTTTAAATAATGTCAGGCTCTGACATCCTCTTAATGAGGGTGGTAAGCTGTTTTACAGTTGTGCAGATGGCACAGTAGTGCTGGATTCCATAGATGACATTTACCATTCCATGCTATGGGTGTATCTTTGGAACCATATACAATAGTATCATAGAAAGTTAAATATGACATTTAGGACTCAATTTCAATATGTTTTAAGCGTAAGAACACATGCACTGTGGCCCGATTAGCAGTGTCCAAGTTTATATAGTCAAAACCACACCAGCATCAGCCAACAGAAAATGGCAATAACCATAAAAAAGAGTCACTTTCTCACATCCGAGCAGATAGTATAGTAGTGAGCTTAGGTTTAAAAAAATAAAGCAATGTCTTCAGTATAATGTTTGAGCTTTATAGCTTTAGGAATGGGTGAGGAAATTGAATGATGTATTTTTTATGGTCGGGCACACCTGATACAAAGTGGAATGTTTTGCACATAACTGTAGTTTCACTAACCTGTTTACTGTGAATTTTAGTGAAAAGTACAGAGAGTTGCATTTTACAGTGTTGAGTAATGTTCTAAAATGACACATGTGGTTATAGCATTATCTAGAAACCCTGATTCCTGGTATCTTGCGTTTTAGATATGGGAAGAAAGTGAAGTGTCTGCCTAATATAGTATTGCTAACACTGTGGCAATAGTAGAAGTGTTTTTACAAGAAAGCTTTTTGGGAAGTAAATCCTGGCAGAATTTATTCCAGAAAAATGGACCAGAATTAGAGAATTTCCCAAGGAAAATAATGACAAAACATTGCTGTAATATCCCATTTCATAGGGGCTTTCTTACAGTCCCCTGGATATTTTGCGCCCAGGATCACAGATTATTGTTACTTCTGAAGGTGAAATTGCTACACCAGGTGTTTTATCTGACTCACAGTCATGGGCATTGTAGTCTTGGAATTTGACGTTGACTGGTAAAATACATATTTCGTAGAAGGCTTCACTTTCCAGCTGGGTCCTTCATCCTCCTGCAGGCTTTTTAATGAAAAAGCAAATTCAGGGCTGTTCCTCCTGCAGGGCATTAGATGTTTGTTATTTCTGCCTCAAAGATTCCTTGCACGTCATCCAGACATGGATGCCTAGCGCCTACCTGAAGCTCTACCCAATCAAGACAGAATATCTATTATTTATTCAGAACAACAAACAAGATACAGAACCAACCTGGCTCAATGACATAAACCCTGGCAGTTTTGAACTACAACTCTCACCAAATGCAAAACCACTTGGATTCACCCGGGACACCAACATCTCCCTCAAGGAAAACCTTGACTAAAAGTCAAAGCCAGCCTGTTACCAGCTCTCTCCTCTAAAGAAAATCAAAAAATTATTCCAGAAAGTGACTTCCGAACTTCTGTTTATGCCCTTATACTCTTGCATCTGAATGCTGATAATGCCCTACTCCTCGGCATACCAGACTCCACACAGGCACCCGTTAAGGGCATTATACATATCATAGCCCATCTCATCAACAATTATCACATCACCACAAGCCTGATGGATACTCCATTGGCCAGCATGCAACATCATCCAAACTACCTGCTTAATTTGCAAAGTCTACGCAAGCATCCACGCTTAGAGTGCAGACAAGCTGACCAGACTCTAGTTGTTCTCTCCACAGTCTCAGTCAGGATATCTTCATGCTGCAGACTAATAAGTGCAAGAAATAAAAACTAAACAACAGGCTTTTTCTTTCTATGCACACATCATCTGGAACAACATCCCCTTATTCATCAGGACTGCCACACCATGCTCCAATTTAGAAAAGATTTAAAGACTCACCTCTAACGAATATAACATCAAAATGCATTAATCAATGACAACTCTGCTTCCTCTCCTATTACTCGCCAACTTTAAGCATCACTTTGACCATATTAAGTGGTTAGCTGCCTCATGGCTAGGCTGGTGCTGTAGAAATACTGCTTACACACTGGCACACATATATTCTGTGCATATTCCACTGTACTTTCTAGTTCCACTGCGGGTTTGAGTGGAGAGGATAAGAAGTTTTGAAATTGACCCAGTACTATTTGTATGCCAGAGGTGAGCCATGGGAATACTATGTTAAAAATGACACTACTATGTCTAGGTATTGAAAAATGCACTGACATCAGATTATCAGCAGTACTCTGAAAATGTGTCCTTCTGGTAACTCGCAGTATTTCTGATGCCTAGGACTGTGTGCCATGTTTAGCTTTTCCTCAGGCTAAGTCACAGTTTTCTTGTAGAAGCATGTTCGTGTATTTCTTCTGGCGAAAACAGTTTTTTACAATAATTACAGGTGCTTACAAACAGGGCTGGTCTGCCTTTTATTCCACTGGGCATGCCGCTGCACGGCTGGAACCATTGGCTGCCAGTTTGAAAGCCTGGGCCGCCCCTGGTGCATATGCCACTTTTCACAGCTACTTGATATTAACTGCAGCAGGCACAGCGGGCATCAAGAGAAAGATGGGCAGAGAGAGCTCGCAGATATGGAGCAGAGAGTGAAGGAGAGAGGATGGATGGAAAGAGAAAGGGCGAGGAGAAGAAGAGAGCGCACCTGGTTCGAGCTTTTGTGCCAGGGCTGCTTTTGATTCTCCAGTCTCACCCTGGTTGCAATTATGGGACTTCACAGACCCCTAGCAGGAGCACTAGTCCCCAATATTTCACAGTGTAACGTGTTGTGTGAACCTTTGTGAGCCCCATTATCTGTGACTTTTAATTGTCATTACAGAGGACCCTGGTAAATTCTGGGCAAGGAAACAGAGGAATTATACTTTTTTAACGTAATTAAATGTGTGAATAGGTCTTTCTGCGTCCATATCCAGGTTCTCTCCAGAGCTTCACCACAGGATTTTAGTTGCCGTTATCACCAGTTTGCCTGGGTGAAACGCACAAGTTTTAATTCAGTGGGACCAGTAACTCCTGTGAGCCCCGGCTCATCAAAGTTAAGGGACCACCCATAATCGGGCATGAGGTGTGATGGGGTTCAGAGCACGCAGCGCCAGGGGAACTTGAGATGATAAATTCTGCCAGGGCCCAATACTAGAGACAAAAACGTCACACCGCAAGGAATGTCAATGTTTATTTTCATTTATTGAGCAGCATCTGGAAGAAAAAAAACACCAAATATTGGTCTGACGGAAATGTGTTGTTAATGGAGGAATATAAAATAAAATGGGCCCCTAAGTAACCTATGTATCTGGATAACAAGTGTTAATGGAGCCTGGGATTAATACAGCTGGGAATGAATACAGCTGGGCATGTCATGCCATGTAGAGATGTAGCTGAAGTAGTTGGAGGAATAAAATGTACATCTATGACCAAATGAGACCAGCACGATTATTTATTTCTGTGTAGGACATACCTTCAGGATATGTGAATGCAAGCAGTGCTAAATAGTGCATTAGTTCAGCAAACTAGGCCAAAGCAAGATGTTTTAGGAGACATTTGAACATAGAGTGAGAAACACACCAAGTACATTCCGCCAGCACCATAAATGGTACATTTTGAAGATCTCTTTAAGTGGTGTTTCCTCCATAAGCAATGTATTATGGCAGAGTGGATTTGAAAACTCATTAGACTGGATGGGGGAAAGACCACTTTTTCAAGAGTCTTGGAAAGGATTTTAATGGGACTTTACATGCAGATTACATTTACAAACGGCCTGTGCCGCCAGTGCACAGACGGGACAGGCTGCGAGGCCGTATCTACAAGGCAGCTCAAAGCCACTTTGTGTGGCTTTACATGTCCTTGTTGATATGGCCCCCCCCTTTCATGCATGCTTGAAAGGGCCATTCCATGGGTGTTGTTGTGGGTGGCCCCAGGCAACACCCATGGAATCTGACACATTTCCAGATTTACACGTTTTTGTAAACCTGGGAATACGTCAGTTTCCTAAGCCGCCCCCAGGGTGGCGTAAGGGTGGCATAATGGGGAGAAATAACATTATATTTCCCTGTTTTTTCCTCTTTCCATGTGTGCTGCCCAGCACACATAGAAGGAGGAAAATTCCTCTTGTGATTGTTTTTGTGGAGGAAGGTGTTCCCTCCTGCACTTTTCGTGCAGGAAGGTGTGCCTTCCTGCATAAAAAAAAATCATCCCTGCAACGGAGGCATCCTTGCAGCATGGTGCAAGGGTGCTTGCATTGGCGCATTGCAGCAACTTGTGATGCAGTGCAGCGTACGAGTACAGGAATGCACAGTATCTCGCAGATACGGCGCATTCCTACCGTTTTGTTTTGACGCAGGGCAGAGAAGCAAAAAGGCTTGCGAAACTGCCATACGCCAAAACTTTGTAAATGAGGCCCACATTTTGTTGAATGCTGTTACCTTTTTTCGTGTTGCATTTGGTGCTCTCCTACAGGCACATACATAACTCACTGAGCCTTTCATGAGGGGGAGAACCTGTATGTACTCGCAAACCTAGCACCTTACCTACTGAGCTACCTTAATGAGATTGTAACTTTAGGCATAGACACTACAAATACATCTCTACAGCAGATATCTAAATATTTCATTCATCCCACTTCGAAAGAATGTTCAAGTTAGATGAACATATTAATGTCGAATGAATCAGACCGAAGTCAGCCAGCTCAAGCTTTTAACCGCCATTATAATGCTCATTAGAAACTATAGTTTATCTTTTACTCTTAAAGCCTCCCAACTCCCAAAACACAGAGCGTTGCAATCACACGATATGGAGTATTTTCACTGGTATGTGCATTGTGAATGATAGACCACGAAAGTGTGACTTTTAGTAACTTTGTATTGTTTGTTTTCTAGTTAATGCTCCCCCAGAGAATAACTGGTATCAGAGCACGACAGTGTTTACAATCCCAGACACTGCAGACCTAAGGCTTGGACATTATCATTGCAGGGTTGGGGATATGGTGTTTTGTTTTGCCTGTGCCACTTGTGCAATGAGATATTTACAGGCGAAGTGGATATTTGTGTGTAGGGGAGAGGGCACATATAAGAAAGGAATTCACCATGAGTTTATTTGCAAAAAACGTACACTAGCATTCCTTGAATGCGTAGTTTTTGTCGAAACCTTAACTCTGCTACCGTTCTCTATGATATTCTTAATCACACTTCTATTTTTTTAACTTGGAAGTCCCTGATGTACAACGTTATTTCAGTGGAGTACATTTATTTTATATGTTTTGCTTTGCAGAAAAATCCCCTTGATTGTACATTTATAAGTTTACCATTGTGAATCAGGTATGTTTACATCCTAGATAGAGTTCAGAGAGCCATGAAGACATTGCCCCACCGCTTTATGAGGTGATTGTTCTGGGGCACTGCTCTGGACGTACACACGTGTTACCAGACTTCACATAGCCCTTGCCACAGAAGCACCCTAGCACGCATGGCTCTATGCAAGATTTTGGTGGATTGAGATGATTATCACATGTGATTGATCATGCAGTGCCACAGGTCTCATAGTGTGCATGGTTATTGCAGGGACATTCCTTCTCAAGGACACATTCAGTGGAATTTAAGACATATCCCTTATTACAGAAGCATACGTCCTTGCAGTCCTTGGTGCAAGGTTTTGCAGTGACGTTAATAGCCACATCCTCGCAGGTTCTCCGACAAGTGCCACAGTCATTGTATTGCGCATTTTCCTTGCAGGGACACTCTTTCTGTGGGACGCATTTACCGGATTGTAAGGCATAACCATCCTTGCAGGCACATCCTCCAGTGCAGATCATTGGGCAAATCTTCGGAGCCCCCATGTTGGCCACATCTTCACAAGTAAATCGGCAGACCCCACCACACTCCGTATATTCTGCGTTCTCCGGACAGGGACAGTTCTTTTCAGGTATGCATTTCCCATTCTGTAGGACATACCCAAACACACATGAGCATCTTGGCTGGCATTCCTCTGTGCAGCTCCTAGTTGGCCCCATATTGGAAATATTCTGACAGGTTCTTTAACAGGATCTACCACAGGGTGAGAATTCCATGTTCTCATCACACTTTTCTAAAAGGGAAATTATAGTATTAATATAGATCATTTATTAAATGTCCTAGTGCACTGTAGTTTATAATCATATATCAATGCATTTTTAAGAACTGCTTCTAGTATTAATATTTATCAGATTTAGTACAATACAGCAGCATCCAAGCATAGCATGTTTTCGACTCACAGAGATCTCAAGGCTCTGACCTGAGCCTCATGCTGTATGAGAAGCAAGGATGGGGCAGAAGGTAGGGGCTCTGCAACAATATACATTGAATCACCACCTGTTTTTCTGGCAGAAAGGAACTTAACCAATTGTAAAGTGATTGAATAGACAAATGTTTTTTGTAGATTTGCTGAATTTGGGTTCCCAAGAAGGTTGTACCATATATGTATTAGAGTGTCATTGACGAGAGGGAGCCTTTGACTTTAGACTGAACCTGAGTTACTTTGCATTGGGTAGGCATTACATGGGTGTGCCAGTGCAGCCAAGCATGGATTTTGACACGCACCCAGATTTACAAACAAAAATGGTGCACCTACCTGACAAAGGCGTAACAAGGAGAGTAATATCATCTGTTCTCCTTCTGACTTCCTCTTTCCATGTGTGCTGTTTTATACAGCACACATAGAAAGAGAAATATGCCACTAGAGATTGTCTTTGTGTAGGAATGTATCTTAAACCATCCACAAAGTACCTGCATTACCACTAGGCAGACACCCATGTGTCAGCGCATTGAAGGAGCTGAATAGTGCTATATCTTTATAAATATGGGGCTGTTTATCTTTTTCCTGACCACACAATGCTACGACTCATTGCAGGAATTCTTAGTAAATATACCCAGGGAGGTACTAAAATGCCATATGAAAAACATTAGTAACTGAATACCAGGTCGTGGTCCTTCTGAGAGTGCTAAAAAAGTCTCTCTCTCCTGGAAATTCACGGTGTTTTACCTCAAGAAGAGTGTGAAGAGTTCCTGGAGGCTTGGGACCCTTGAAGCACAGACTGTTCAACACAAGTTCTGAAGATTGTGACATGAGTTTCCAATCACTTCCTGCAAGAGACTTAGGCTGTGTTTTTAGAAGACATTATTTCTTCAAAAACTGAACTGCTCAAAAATACCTGTAGGATTTGTATTGTTTCCGTGCACAGCTGTTCCCCAGTGTCCACTTCTGTAGCGGAATTGTTACATCAGAAGTTGTTTGAAAACAAATAACATTGATTTTTTTAAAATATTGCCTGATTCCTACATCAGATCTGCATCATTTTGTGCAACTGAAATCAATAAATAAGATTCTTTAGTGGAAATTGCATTTCTTTTTATCTATTGACCTTGGTGGTGCTTTGGTGCTGCAAAAGAATGTAGCCCAGATTTGAGAGGGCCTAGCGCCTCCTTGCACCACATTAGCATCATTTATTTTAT
This sequence comes from Pleurodeles waltl, assembly GCF_031143425.1. Taxonomy (NCBI): domain Eukaryota; kingdom Metazoa; phylum Chordata; class Amphibia; order Caudata; family Salamandridae; genus Pleurodeles; species Pleurodeles waltl. Next base: position 1,423,949,896 of record NC_090446.1, read on the forward strand.
GGTAATGTGGCCCTACGAGTACAAAATTACTGACCCATATTTACAAAGTGGCGCAATGCATGTATTGCAACACTTTATAACCCCATGTGCCACTTTATGCGTGCACTTGGCATAATGTTTGCAAGGGGGGCATTCCTCCTTTAGGGGTGCTTACAAAATGGTGCAAAGAAATCTAAAAGGTTTTAATGCTTGGGCCTCAATGTGCTTTGTAGGATTAGAGTCCACATTTTTAGGTTAATCCTCCAAAGCGCCAAACTAGCAACAAAGATTTTGACGCTAGTTCCGTAACTACTGCCATGGTGCACTGTATCTTGAATATGACGCCCACATCTTGGATTTGGGGGGTGGGGGGGCACTATGGGGCAAAAGAAAAGTGGTGCTTCAATGCATGCAACACCACGTTTCGTAAATCAGACCCCCATATATGCACTGTTCCAGTTGCCTTTTACTACCTAAGCACAATAATGTTAAACATTTTGGGGAAAAAGTCAACTTATTTCAAGACTAAGGTTTGTCTTTCCACTGGTTATCAGTTCAGTTAACTGCATGTGTCTTTTGTTGCTTCTAAAGGTTAAACCTACCCAGAGACAAAGTATTGGCTACATAAGAAGAAAACAGCACTTAGTAGAGGAGGGAACATGTCGACATTATGTACATTGTAACTTGGAGCTATAAGGAAATATCCATGAAGTCAGTGCTGAGACCAGAGCCTTGTTGATGAGATGTGCATAAGTACTACCTATTTGTAAGATGGTTCCACAACTATCCACAAGAGGATGCTAGATTGCAAACAAAAAACACAAAAAATAAGCTGGTAAGCAAGGATGGAGATGCTAGTAATGTCACAAGAGCTGCAGACAAATGCATATAGCAATATGCAGTAGATACTTAGGTGGTCATTCTGACCCCGGCGGTAAAATGCACTTACCGCCGGTCAGAAGACCGCCATAACACCGCCGCGGCCGCGGAAACCCGCCACGGTCATTCTGACCCGCAGAAGGCAAACCTCCGAAAATCCGACCGCCACAACCGACCGCCAGACCAGCGGTCGGCGGAAAGGTGGAGGTGACCAAACCTCCACCGCCACGCCAACAGAAATACGCCCATGCCATTACGACACACGAATCCACGCGGCGGTCATTCAAACGCGGTATTCCATTGGCGGGACACCCCGCCGCGGTCAGAATACACACAAACGAACAAAACTCAGCCACATTGGACGATTTGAATCCCACACACCTGATACACATACACACACCACTCCCACACACACAATACAATATAAAACACCCACCCACATCACCCACAAACCCCTACGCAAAAAAATTCTGAAAGAAGGCCAGAGCGAGACACCAGCATCCACAAACTAACAGCCACAGCCACTCAACACCATCACCCACACACTATCCACACACAAAACAACACACACCACCACACTCAACTCACTTAAATACACATACTCCACCCCACACATCATACACACCACCCCATGGCACCCCAAAGACAACCCCGCTTCACAGACGAAGAACTCAGGGTCATGGTGGAGGAAATCGTTCGGGTAGAGCCCCAGCTGTTCGGCACACAGATACAATACACCAGCATTGCCCGGAGGACGGAGCTATGGCAGAGGATTGTCGACAGGGTCAACGCAGTGGGACAGCACCCCAGAAATCGGGAAGACATCAGGAAGCGATGGAACGACCTACGGGGGAAGGTGCGTTCCATGGTATCCAGGCACAACATCGCCGTGCAGAAGACTGGCGGAGGACCCCCACCTCAAACCCCACAATTCACATCATGGGAAGAGGAAGTCTTGAACATCCTGCATCCTGACGGCCTCGCAGGAGTCGGCGGAGGAATGGATACTGGTAAGTTGAAGCTTCACTACTGCTTCCCCCCCACCTGCATGACAAATCATACCCCAACCCTCACCCCCATCCTCGAACCCCACCCTCACCCCCACCCCCATCCTCACCCCCACCCTCACCCCCACCACCATCCTCACCCCCACCACCATCCTCACCCCCACCCCCAGCACACCTATTCCCCGCCAATGTCTCACCATCACAACCCACACATCCCAAAACCTAGGCCTGCATGCGTCCACTAAGCATGGACACCCATCACCAAAGCATGCCCAATGCATATACACATCCCCCCCACAAGCCACCCTCACCAAAGCCCCCACACACGAATGCCAGCACTTGGGGACACGAGAACCCATAGATACACCCATATGCCACACATTGAAACTATAACCATACCTCTATACCCCTGCAGGACCCGACCGTCAACACACCGCGGCGGAGGGGCCAGAATTCTCCACACCCCCCACCCAAGAGGCCGTCAGCGATGACAGCAGCTCTGTCGACCTGGACACCGATGACCAGCCCGGACCATCGGGGACCTCTGGACAGTCGGTTCCCCTCACACAGGCCCAGGCCACTACAGACCCAAACCCCTCTGGGAACACCAGCACAGCTCCCACCCAGCGGGCCCATGCCTCTGTCTCCAGGGCGCGTCAATCTGCGGTGTGTCTACCACTACAGGGCACCCAGGATAACCCACCACCCCAACAACAACAGGGACCTGGGGGCAGTGGTAGTGGGCACACCGGCCAGGGGGCAGAGGCCCAGGGAAACAGGGGAACTCGGAGGGCAGCTGTGCGACAGGGGGGGGAGGAGAGGCCCAGGGAACCCACTCTCCACGAGGTCCTCACCACCATCATGGGAGCATACAACCGCTCCCAGGAGACGATGGCGACGGTACTGGCCCGGTTCCAGGAGATCCAGGTACTGCAGGAGGAACACTATCGGGGGTACAGGGAGGACATCAGAGCCATCAACACCACCCTGGTTACCATGGTAGGGCTGCTGCAGGACCTCGTCAACACCAGGGCGGACACTCAACAACACCCAAGGGCCCCTGCCACTAGCCTGGACCAAGAACAGCCAACCACCTCCGCCGGCGCTAGTGGACAGGAGGCCCCCGCACAGCAGCAGCCCACCAGACCCCCACCTCCTGCAGGAGAAGAACCACCCCGCAAGAGGGCCCTGAGATCTCGCAAGAAGACAGAGTAGGATGTCAAGACCCCCGCCAGCAATGGATACCACCTGATGTCATCCCACTGTCCCACATTGTCACCCTGTCCATCCTTGAACTGCCCATGCTCCATCTCTCCACAGGCCTCTGGACATTGCACCTGTGTGACTGTTACTCTGGACTCTGCCATGGACATTCCTTCACCATAGCCCCCACCCACTTGAAACCACCCATCCCATTTTGAGCACTTAAATAAACACCTATTTTGCACCAAAATATCTGGAGTCTGGCTGTGATTTCAATATATTGTAATTGACATGACAGTGCAAATATGTCCTTGTACATGGTGAAGTCAACAAACAGCTGCCACAAAGCTGTAGTCCATGGGGAAACGAAGCACAGGACTCGTAGTGGGGACCCCAGATCTGAAATAGGGAGGGAAAAGCCAAAACTCAGTCATCATACACTGGGGCAAATAGACAGGCAGCAGAGATGCAGGAGAGTAGTTAACATTTACTAAATTATCTTTGAAATGTTACCTGTGTCCTATTGGAAGTACTGTTCAATGATTCTGTCCCTGTTGTCTGTTTCAGCCCCGTCGTCTTCCTCCTCGTCACTCTCCTCAGGTTCCACCGCTGCCACAACACCACCGTCTCGACCATCCTCCTGCAGAAAGGCACCTGGCGGCGCAAAGCCAGGTTGTGAAGCATGCAGCAGGCCACGATGATGTGACACACCTTCTTAGGTGAGTACATTAGGGATCCACCTGTCATATGCAGGCACCTAAACCTGGCCTTTAGGAGGCCAAAGGTGCGTTCGATCACCCTCCTAGTACGCCCATGGGCCTCATTGTACCGTTCCTCTGCCCTGGTCCGGGGATTCCTTACTGGGGTCAGTAGCCACGACAGGTTGGGGGTACCCAGAGTCCCCCACTAGCCATACACGGTGTCTCTGTAGCTGTTCCATCACGTAAGGGATGCTTCTATTCCTGAGGATGTAGCCGTCATGCACTGACCCTGGGAACTTGGCATTTACATGCGAGATGTACTGGTCAGCCAAACACACCACCTGGATGTTCATTGAATGGTAATTTTTTCTGTTCCTGTACACCTGCTCCCTGTCTCTTGGGGGAACCAAAGCCACATGGGTCCCATCAATGGCACCAATTACGTTGGGAATATGTCCAAGGGCGTAGAAATCACCCTTCACTGTAGCCAATTCGCCCACCTCAGGGAAAATGATGTAGCTCCTCACGGATTTCATCAGGGCAGACAACACTCTGGATAACACCTTCGAAAACATGGGCTGAGACATCCCAGAAGCAATTCCCACTGTTGTCTGAAATGACCCACTTGCCAAGAAATGGAGTACTGACATGACCTGCACCAGAGGGGGAATCCCTGTGGGTTGGCGGATGGGGGACATCAGGTCGGGCTCCAGCTGGGCACACAGTTCATGGATAGTGGCACGGTTAAGACGGTAGGTCAGGATAATGTGGCGTTCTTCCATTGTCGACAGGTCCACCAGCGGTCGGTACACGGGAGGATTCATCCGTCTCCTCGCCCAACCCAGCGGACGGTGCCTAGGAAGGACAACATGGAGCACACAGTCAAGCAACCCACAGGTACGTACTCACAGCTAGCACAGTAAACGATTCTCTATGCAGTGAATGGCGTGTCTGAGTGGCTATGCAAGGCCTAGGCCTGTGTGACGCAGTTGAAATTGAGCCATGTGGGCCCTGGAAATGGCGGCTGCCTGACCTGTGAAGTGTGACAATGGGATGTGAGGTCAATGCGCTGGCGTGGCACACCGCGGCGGGCGGCGGGCGAAGACCGCGGCGCGAAGCCGCATTGGTTAACATTGAAGCCTATGGGTTTCAGGAGCCAATGGCGAAGGGCGCCAGCGGTGGCGGGACGCACCGCCGCGGTACGCACCGCGGCGGACGTGACCGCCATTTTCTACCTACTTATCCACTTGCGACATGAACTTTCACAGGAGAGGACCTATACTGCAAGTGTTGCTGTGACCTCGGTCTGGAAGGGACAATGGCTGCTGCACCTGGGGAAAGGGCCCCTGCCTTCACTGGAGAGGAGTTGGAGAAACTTGTGGATGGGGTCCTCCCCCAGTATGCGCTACTCTACGGTCCTCCAGACCAACAAGTGAGTTTAATTCAATCTGGATTTGGGGCCACTGGCTGGCTTGGGGGCCTGGCGGGGGGCCTGGCGGGGATGTGGGGCATGTTGGGCCTGGCGGGGGGCATGGCGGGGGGCCTGGCGGGGATGGGGGGCATGTTGGGCCTGGCGGGGGGCATGGCGGGGGGCCTGGCGGGGATGGGGGGCATGTTGGGCATGGCGGGGGGCATGGCGGGGGGCCTGGCGGGGATGGGGGGCATGTTGGGCATGGCGGGGGGCATGGCGGGGATGGGGGGCATGTTGGGCCTGGCGGGGGGCCTGGCGGGGATGGGGGGCATGTTGGGCCTGGCGGGGGGCATGGCGGGGGGCCTGGCGGGGATGGGGGGCATGTTGGGCATGGCGGGGGGCCTGGCGGGGATGGGGGGCATGTTGGGCCTGGCGGGGGGCATGGCGGGGGGCCTGGCGGGGATGGGGGGCATGTTGGGCATGGCGGGGGGCATGGCGGGGGGCCTGGCGGGGATGGGGGGCATGTTGGGCCTGGCGGGGGGCATAGCGGGGGGCCTGGCGGGGATGGGGGGCATGTTGGGCATGGCGGGGGGCATGGCGGGGGGCCTGGCAGGGATGGGGGGCATGTTGGGCCTGGCGGGGGGCCTGGCGGGGATGGGGGGCATGTTGGGCCTGGCGGGGGGCATGGCGGGGGGCCTGGCGGGGATGGGGGGCATGTTGGGCATGGCGGGGGGCCTGGCGGGGATGGGGGGCATGTTGGGCCTGGCGGGGGGCATGGCGGGGGGCCTGGCGGGGATGGGGGGCATGTTGGGCATGGCGGGGGGCATGGCGGGGGGCCTGGCGGGGATGGGGGGCATGTTGGGCATGGCGGGGGCATGGCGGGGGGCCTGGCGGGGATGGGGGGCATGTTGGGCATGGCGGGGGGCATGGCGGGGGGCCTGGCGGGGATGGGGGGCGTTGGGCCACTGGCAAGGAAAATGCTGACAAACTTGAACGTGGTATTTCTCCCTCCCTGTACGTGTCACATAGGTCCGCGCCCATGAGAAGATCGGGATTTGGCGTGCCATCGCCAAGGAAGTCCGGACCCTGGGGGTCCACCATCGACGGGGCAGCCACTGCCGCAAGAGGTGGGAGGACATCCGCCACGGGACCAAGAAGACTGCCGAGTCTCTGCTGGGGATGGCCTCCCAACGTAGGCGGGGTGCCTGCCATCAACTGAGCCCCCTGATGTTCCGGATCCTGGCGGTGGCCTACCCTGATTTGGATGGGCGCGTGAGGGCAGCACAGCAGACACAAGGGGGTGAGTCCAAGCATTATCTACTCTGTTGTCGCGCAGTGGAGGTGTCTGGGCGGGGGAGGAGGGCTGTGGGTCCCCCTAGGCCAGAGCGATATCTGTAGGCTGGGCACCCCCGTAAGCACCTGTGTCCCCAGCCACCACCCTCAGTAGTTTGTCAGTACAGCCATCCCTGGGCCGTGTCATCCATGGGTGCAGTTGTCAACTCTAGGCGTGTAGGGCATGTTCCACGGAATGCGTAGCGGACCCCAAGTGCGCAACTTAGTGCAGGGGGCATCTGTGTCTGTCATGTCCGCTAACTGTACCGGAGATCCATGTAATCAATATCCCTTTATTTCTCTCTCCCCCCCCTTTTTGTTTGTCTTTCTGTGCTTGTGTGCATCAGCATCATCAGGCGGAGGAGAAGTGGCATCGGGGCAGGAGGGAGCTGCATCTCACATGGCCCAGGAGGGCCATGCCACAGAGTCAGACTGGACCAGTGAGACGGAGGGCGAGGGGAGCTCCACGACGGGGACGACTGGACCCTGCAGCGACACGTCCTCGGAAGGGGGCTCCCTTGCGGGGGTGGCACCATCCGTGCCCCCCGCCATTACAGGTACAGCCACCACCCAGCGCACCATCTCCGCCCTCCCAGCAGCCCCTCAGCGTTCGCCCCGTGCCCGCTCTGCCAGGAAGCCGGGCATCTCCTTCGCCCCAGGCACCTCAGGCCCTGCCCCTGTTACCCCCGCTGCCCTCAGTGAGGAGGTCATTGACCTCCTCCGAACGCTCATTGTTGGGCAGACTACCCTTTTGAATGCCATCCAGGGGGTGGAGAGGGAGGTTCATCGCAGCAATGCGTACCTGGAGGGCATTCATTCGGGTCAGGCTGCCCATCAGCGATCGTTCCAGGCTCTGGCCTCAGCACTGACGGCAGCCATTGTCCCTGTCTCCTGCCTGCCTCTACTAACTCCCTCCTCCCAGTCTCCTGTTCCTCTGCCTGTCCCACCCACACCATCAGACCAGCCTGCACACACCTCAACACCCAAGAGAAGCTCATCCAAACATAAGCACCACAGATCACGCAGACATTCACACACGCAACATTCCGATGCAGACATGCCAACAGTCACTACCACCTCTGTGACCCCCACCTCCTCGTCTCCCTCCTCCCTCCCTGTGACGTCTACACTCACACCTCCATTCACCTCACCATCAGCCAGTGTTTCCATCACCAGCACACCCTCCACTCCAGTCCGCACACGTGCAGTCACCACCCCCACTGCCATTTACACGTCCCCTGTGTCCTCTCCCACTGTGTCTGTCACCCCCTCTTCCACACCACACAAACGCAGCCACCCACCCACCCAACAGCCATCCACCTCACGACAGCCTATCCCTCCTGCACCTGCACCCAAAGACAGCAAACGTGACTCACCTACAACCACATCCTCTCCCTCCACTCCCATTCCCACTGTACCTACCACTCTCCATTGTCCCAAGAAGCTCTTCCTCGCCACTACTAACTTCTTTCCTGACCCTGAGCCCCCCCCTCCTTCTCGTCGGGGTAAGAAGAGCACCTCAGCCACCACCAGCCCTGCAGCCCCCTTGACAAGGGTGCAGGGGTATTGGAGCCCGCCAGCCCGCATGTCTGGATCTTCGCCCAGCAGCAAGGGGACAGCCAGCCCACCCCCTGGGAAGAGGAGCAGAAGGCGGAAGGGGCGCCGCAGGAGCCCGCCTTCTACATCCCCCCCGGACACCACCCAGAGACAGTCACCAGCCACAGCTCCAAAGGGAGGAAAGGGCCACAGGCCCACGACTAAGGAGGGCAAGGGCAGCAAGTCGGAGAGGTCAGGCAGCAGGCCTGCTGCCCAGGAGGAGCCCACAACCCCCATAGCCGCTGCCCCGGGAGGAACCGGCACAGCTGCCCCGGGAGAGCCCACCACCCCCATAGCCGCTGCCCAGGGAGGACCCAGCCCAGCTGGCCAGGAGGGCCCCACCACCCACAGCCCAGGTGGGCATTGAAGGAGCACCATCCCCGCTGCCCAGGAGGGCACCACCAGGCAATGAGCAGTTGGCCATAGACCGGCCGCCGTCTCCAGAACCGCTGAACTGGGCCCCGCCGTCTCAAGAACCGCTCCGCTGGGCCCCGCCGTCTCAAGAACTGCTCCGCTGGGCCCCACCGTCTCAAGAACCGCTCCGCTGGGCCCCGCCGTCTCAAGAACCGCTGAACTGGGCCCTTCAAGGCAAGGAGCGCTGAACTGGGCCCCGCCGTCTCCAGAACCGCTGAACTGGGCCCCGCCGTCTCAAGAACCGCTCCGCTGGGCCCCGCCGTCTCAAGAACCGCTCCGCTGGGCCCCGCCGTCTCAAGAACCGCTCCGCTGGGCCCCGCCGTCTCAAGAACCGCTGAACTGGGCCCTTCAAGGCAAGGAGCGCTGAACTGGGCCCCGCCGTTTCCAGAACCGCTGAACTGGGCCCGCCGTCTCAAGAACCGCTCCGCTGGGCCCCGCCGTCTCAAGAACCGCTGAACTGGGCCCCGCCGTCTCAAGAACCGCTCCGCTGGGCCCCGCCGTCTCAAGAACCGCTCCGCTGGGCCCCGCCGTCTCAAGAACCGCTGAACTGGGCCCCGCCGTCTCAAGAACCGCTCCGCTGGGCCCCGCCGTCTCAAGAACCGCTCCGCTGGGCCCCGCCGTCTCAAGAACCGCTCCGCTGGGCCCCGCCGTCTCAAGAACCGCTGAACTGGGCCCTTCAAGGCAAGGAGCGCTGAACTGGGCCCCGCCGTCTCCAGAACCGCTGAACTGGGCCCCGCCGTCTCAAGAACCGCTCCGCTGGGCCCCGCCGTCTCAAGAACCGCTGAACTGGGCCCCGCCGTCTCAAGAACCGCTCCGCTGGGCCCCGCCGTCTCAAGAACCGCTCCGCTGGGCCCCGCCGTCTCAAGAACCGCTGAACTGGGCCCCGCCGTCTCAAGAACCGCTCCGCTGGGCCCCGCCGTCTCAAGAACCGCTCCGCTGGGCCCCGCCGTCTCAAGAACCGCTCCGCTGGGCCCCGCCGTCTCAAGAACCGCTGAACTGGGCCCTTCAAGGCAAGGAGCGCTGAACTGGGCCCCGCCGTCTCCAGAACTGCTGAACTGGGCCCCGCCGTCTCAAGAACCGCTGAACTGGGCCCTTCAAGGCAAGGAGCGCTGAACTGGGCCCTTCAAGGCAAGAACCGCTGGCCCTTTGGCAGACGTGGCAGGGCAGGATCTATCTCGGGCAGGGCTGCAGGATGTCCTCTGGCCAACTTGCCTCCTCCAGTGGCAGTGGGGTCTGTTATGGACTGTATGGACTGTGGCTTTGCTCTCCCCAGGATGGCCCAGTGGGCAGGCCACCCACTGTATGGACTGTATGGACTGTGGCTTTTCTCTCCCCAGGATGGCCCAGTGGGCAGGCCACCCACTGTATGGACTGTTTGGACTGTGGCTTTGCTCTCCCCAGGATGGCCCAGTGGGCAGGCCACCCACTGTATGGACTGTTTGGACTGTGGCTTTGCTCTCCCCAGGATGGCCCAGTGGGCAGGCCACCCACTGTATGGACTGTTTGGACTGTGGCTTTGCTCTCCCCAGGATGGCCCAGTGGGCAGGCCACCCACTGTATGGACTGTTTGGACTGTGGCTTTGCTCTCCCCAGGATGGCCCAGTGGTCATGGAGTCCCCTCGTGGATCTGGCGTCGTGTACTCAAGTGGCTGAGGTGCCCCCCCTTCCCTTCCCCCTGAGGTGCCTGTCCTATTTTCTTTCTGATGCCCCTGCAGTGTTCTCTCCGTGGAGTTCTTGTCGTGGGACTGGGCCTTGCCCCTTTGCACAGGACCCCTGTGATCCACGGACAGTGGTTGGACTACATTTAGTAGCTGTATATATTTTGTACATAGTTTATTTATTTATTGGGATTACTGGTGTACATATTTCAATATATCTGCCCGTTTATGATCTCTTCTTTTGGTCTTTGCATTATTTCGGAGGGTGGTGGTTTGTGGGTTGTGACAGTGATCTGTGGGAATGCATTGATGTGTGTGTTGTAGTGGGTGTGGGTGGGTGGGTGTGTGCCGGTAATCTTTTCCCTCCCCTGTGTCGTAGGTGCAGTACTCACCGATGTCTTCCGCGCCGCCGGGCGTGCTCCTGGTATATGAGCAGGTATAGGAGTGCGGGGATGACCTGCAACTCTGGTTCCATACTGCCGGAATCTCGCGTGGAGTGCGTAGAGGTGAGCGTTTTCCCGTTCGTAGTCTGTTTCCGCCGTGTTCTTATCGGCGGTGCTCCCGCCCCGGAAAAGGTGGCGGATTGGTGGCTCGTAATAGGGTGGGCGGTACATTGTCTGCCGCCTGGCTGTTGGCGGGAACCGCTGCGCTGTTTGTTTGTACCGCCGTGGCGGGCGGAGTGTTAATACGGCGGGCTGTGTTGGCGGTTCCCGCCAGGGTCAGAATTGCATATTTTAGACCGCCAGCCTGTTGGCGGCTTGGCCGCCGCTTTATCACCGAACGCCAGGGTCAGAATGAGGGCCTTAGTTATTTGTATCATATTTGACATAAATAGATTGCAAATAAAATGACTGGAATGTACAATTTATACATTTAAAAGGTGCTACGTATACAGGTAGAACACATCAATTTCCGAGTTGTAGCCTGTTAGAAATGGGGTCTTTGGTTGGCTGTCAGGTTACCCCCCTGTCCACGCAAGGACCCTCACTCTAGTCAGGGTAAAAGAGAATCACTCTCAGCTAACCCCTGCTTACTCCCTTGGTAGCTTGGCACAAGCAGTAGGCTTAACTTCAGAGTGCTAGGTTTAAAATATGAAAACACTACAAAATGGCACAACACAGGTTTAGAATAATAGGAAATATTTATCTAAACAAAACAAGACCAAAACGTCAAAAATCCACAATACACAAGTCAAGTTATCACTGAAAATGCGAAAAGAGACTTCATGTAATTTTAAACACACACTAACACTGTTAGCGTGAAAATGTACCTTGGGTACATCAACATAAACCTGCTTGTGCAAGTGTGTGTCAAAAAGGGCTTGCGATGCATCGATTTCACTCAAGAGCGAAACCTTGCGTCGTTTCTCCTTTCGCTGGGTCAGGATGGATGTTGTTTCTTCTCTCCGAAGGAGAGCGATGCGTCGATCCGGTCAGCACTCTCAGGTCCGGGCAGGCCGTGTGTTGTTTTTACATGCCCAGCGGTGTTTGCATCAGAAATCCAGCCGCACGATGATCCAAAAACCACGCAACGCGGTTTATCTCACCAGCCTCTGTCATCAATGCTTTGTCCTCTAGCACAGGCAGAAGCAGCAACTGCAGGATAGCTCCACAAAGCACAGTCACAGGCAGGGCAGCTCTTCTTCCTCAGCTCTTCAGCTCTTCTCCAGGCAGAGGTTCCTCTTGGTTTCCTGAAGTGTTCTAAAGTCTGTGGTTTTGGGTGCCCTTCTTATACCCAATTTCTCCTTTGAAGTAGGCCTACTTCAAAGCAAAGTCTTTCTTGTTTGTGAAATCCTGCCTTACCCAGGCCAGGCCCAAGACACTCACCACGGGGTTGGAGACTGCATTGTAAAGTCTTTCTTGTTTGTGAAATCCTTCCTTGCCCAGGCCAGGCCCCAGACACTCACCATGGGGTTGGAGACTGCATTGTGTGAGGGCAGGCACAGACCTTTCAGATGTGAGGGGCCACTCCTCCCCTCCCTCCTAGCACAGATAGCTCATCCATAGCACAGCAGACTACACTCCAGCTCCGATTGTGTCACTGTCTAGTGTGAGGTACAACCAGCCCAACTGTCAAACTGACCCAGACAGGGAATCCACAAACAGGGAGAGTCACAGGAATGGTATAAGCAAGACAATGCTCACTTTCTAAAAGTGGCATTTTCAAACACACAATCTTAAAATCAACTTTACTAGAAGATGTATTTCCAATTGTGAGCTCAGATACCCCAAACTCCACATGTCCATCCGCTCCCAAACGGAATCTACACCTTAATCATATTTAAAGGTAGCACCTATGTTAACCTCTGACAGGGACAGGCCTTGCAACAGTGAAAAACGAATTTAGCAATATTTCACTGTTAAGACATAAAAAACACATTCCTATATGTCCTACCATAACCACACACTGCACCCTGCCATTTGGGCTACCAAGGGCCTACCTTAGGGGTGCTTTACTTGTAAGAAAAGGGAAGGTTTAGGCCTGGTAAGTGGGTACACTTGCCAAATTGAATTTACTGTTAAAACCGCACATACAGACAGTGCAGTGGGAGGCCTAAGACATGATTACAGAGCTACTTATGTGGGTGGCACAACCAGTGCTGCAGGCCCACTAGTAGCATTTAGTTTACAGGCCCTGGGCACCTCTAGTGCATTTTACTAGGGACTTACTAGTAAATCAAATATTTCAGTCATGGATAATCAATTACATACACATTTTGTAAAGGAGGCAAAAAGTTAAGGGGGACCACGTCAAGGATGAAAATTCTAACATTTTTTTGTGAATGATGCACAATGAAAGTAGCCCCTAATGTTAGCGCTTGAAGGCATCCACCCCTCTAGCAAGGGGAAGCATCGATTTCTTGTGATTAATATCTCTGCTGACCTCTTCTTACTGAATGTGAATGCCACACCACATTGCAATAGTTGTTACTGGAGTGTGGCCAAACCATCTGCCATGACCCAGGCATCTCACCTCCTGTCAGCATCTCCTGCATGAGACTCACTCGAAGTGAGATTTCCAAAGTATTAAGGAAAAGCAGCTCAGAGGTGGGTTTTTGGGAGATGCAGTCGCTGAGCTGCAAAGGATCAGATTCTGCCCAGACAGACAGCTCTGCTCTAAGAGAGAGAGGTAGAAAGTGAGCACAGCAGAAAAGAAAGACAAAAGGGAGAGTATGGAATGAGAGGAAGAGTAACAAGAAATAGAATAATAACAAAAGCAAAAGGAAGAAACCTCACTTTTGTTTGGGAAATATAATTAGACTGAACGCAAAGATAAACCTCTGACAATTACTGTATTGCCATTTTCTTCAACCCTGCGACTGCCACTGCTCCTATCCCTTACCCTCTTCTTTACGATAGCCTTGGCATTTCCTCCATGTAAACAAAACTTTCATAGTGACATCACAAAGCAGATTCATTCGATCAATTTAATTGTGAAAAGATAATATACTATGATACAAAATGAGGCATGAAGAGTAATGGATCCCTGCGCCCAGAATGAGACATGTGTGATGTTTACTTACCATTGTAATCATTGCCATCATCATCATCACATTTTATAGTTCCAAGCATCGCAATTAGCATTGAAATATAAACAAAAATAGAAGCACCATATTGTAACTTATCTTTTTGCAAATTTCGTTATCGATAAACATACAAATTAGGATCACCATGCTAGAATTATGCTGAGGATCAATAGGCCGTTTAGTTTGCGGCAGCAGAAAGTAAATAAAATGTGAAAAAAAGTAAAATGGAAAGCAATTGACTTCTCATTGGACACCATACAAAGTACTGCTCAAAAAGACTCTCCACCAAATATTTACTATGAAAAATGCTATACTAAACCATGTAGGTTTCATCCGATTATATAAGGGGTCAAATGAGATTTTGGATCGAATCTATCAGGTCATAGGTCAAGTGATAAAAAACAGACATTATTTACTGCATCCAATTGTTTAGTCACGAGTACACATAGGAAAGACAGAAATTGCCCCTGTGGTGCAACGACGTGTATGCCCACTTTTTGCCTCTCCCAGAGCAATTCAGTATTATGAAGTGGCCCTTCTGTAATATGTATTTTGCTGGAATATAGGGGAATGTTGACAAGAAAGTGCTGCACCTGTCCTAATGGGCAACTTTTCTTGTGTTTCCTATGCCTACATATCTACCCAACGATACCATGGTTGTGCCATATTTACAATACGGCACATCATGGCAGTCGTTAGGACAATAGCATCAACTTTTTTGATGCTATTGTGGCGCTTTGCTACACTAGCGTCAAAGACTTTAAGGACAGGGTGCGGTAGGTATTAGGGTTCAGGGTGGAGACGGTGAGGTTAGGGGTGGGAAGGTTTTATGGTACAGGGCAGGGGAAGATGGTCTGTAGATTTTAGGCCAGGGCAGGATAGATTTTAGGGTTCACAGCAGGGGTGGGCTATTTAGGGCAGTTTTTAGGACAGGGCAGGGTTACTTTTAAGGGTCAGGGTGGGGTTGAGGGGTCAGGGCCGGTGGTGGAAGGGGCAGTTGTAAAGGCTTAGGCACTGTGGAGTATGGTATCAGATGTTAGGGGACAGAGCAGGAGAGAATTTATCACACGTGTTCCTTTACCAAACATGCTTTTACAATGAAATTAATTGTAAAGGTATGCGTGGTAAAGGCATGCGTTGTAAAGATGTGGTCATTTTTGAGACCTCATTGTTGAGGCAATCGTAATATACGCATGCATTGTTCCATCATACTTTCCATAAACACACACTCTCACACTGTCTCCGTCTCTGTTTTGAAGGCATTAAAATGTTGATTTGTTTAAAACATGTTGTGTTTTAAGTGCGCCTAGCAATCCAAGCTCCTCTCTCTTTCCACTGCCCCTTTACACCCCCATCAAGTTGTGCTTCTCATATAATGTTTGTTAACATGAAATTCCAGCATGATATTTGGGAAACTTGAAGCTCATTCCGCACAGTCCTCCCACTCCCACATTCCTCAGTCTTAGTGAGCAAGCTACGCTCCTGGTCTTGGAATCAGCCAATGGCGCTTTGGAGATGTTTTAATGTAATTCTTGCTGTTTTTTCTGCATGAAAGTGTATAGGATGTCCTTTCGATGTGTGGGTCGATTTCACGGATCCCTATATTTTGCAAGCAAGTTCTGAAAGGGCCATAAAGAGAATCCTAGTAAGTAAAGAGATGATGGCGGTGCTGTTCCAGAGGTCAAGGACTAACTCTTGGACAAGCGAGCAGTCAATATCTAGAGGTTATTGCGCAAAATCAATAGAATATGAAGTGATGACACAATACACAATTTGAGCTTGTTCTATGACTTGTTAAAAAATGGAGAACAAAATTCAAGTCCCTCCCAGTAATAGGGCTATTAGCCTCACAACCCCCGGCCTTTGACGTTGCAGGGGCTGAGAACAAGAGGGCATGTGGTCTTAAATTATAATCTACTCTTCTAGTTGATCTTCCAGGCTCTCTCCTCTAAGTTTGGTTTCAACTCACCTGCTGCCAGTCCAAGAAGATAATAAGTTGTCTTCACCATTCTGAGGGTCAAGCTGTCCTGCAAAGAAAAGAAGTTAAGTAACCATGAGAAGGCAATGTGGATTTGTTTTTATAAGGCAGGGGTTTGTTAATGACTGAGGGGAAAGGTGAGATATGTAATGGTGCTTGCAAAGCACCTTCACGGTCTAATTATCTTTCTTTTCTGCTGCTTGCAAAAATGTTATCTAATTGTCTTTTGTAGGTGTTGATGCATATTTCTCTTCCCTATATACCTAGCTGTAAGGGTGAAATGTGTGATGGGCACTTGCTCCACCGCCCTGCACCATGGGCCTCGTAAACGAGGCCCTAAGGCCCAGATTTATACTTTTTTAGCACCACATTTGCTCCATATCTTCATGCAAAAGCAGCACAAGCTTACTAAATGTAATTGAATTTTGTACGTTTGCGCTGTTTTTGAGTAACAAAATGAAGCAAATGTGGCACACAAAAAGTATAAATCTGGGCCAAAGTGTTTTTTAGTCCCTAATTCTCGCTCTGACTTTTGCATATGTCTTCTTTTTCTCTGTCACTTGTCAGCATTAGTCTGTGACTTTCTCTGTTCTTGCAGTCCAGAGGTCGGATTGTGGCGGTCAATTATTTCCTCTCACCCTGATTTTATCACTCTATTTCGCGCTTTCGTGTACTCTTTCTCTAAAAAGGTTCTTAGTTTGTATTCTTTGCCTGCTTTGCTATTACGCAGTAGTCGAAAAATGTAAACACACTAAAACAATTTAATTAAACGGAGGACAATTAAATATCATTATTGGAATGGTGTTTAAGAAGGAAAAGAGAAATGGCAAATAACCACCAATTTTCACGGGGAATTCTCACTCGTTGAATATATTGCCATAGTTTAATCACATACTGAAATTAAACATTTTGGTCGCAAACATTGCTGAAAACAGCGAATATGAAAACATGTTAATGAAAGCCAACTCATGGACATTAATTTAAGAGCTCGAAAGCAGTGCGAACTGAAACATGTTGTCGACCTTAGCACTTCCGAAGTTCTTCCACCACAGGTCGGCTGGGAATGAGCAGATTATCTCAGTGCGAGCGTCCACAGTCCAAAATATTCCCTGGGGCACCAAATGCTGTTTTTTAGTCATTTCTGATGATTGCATTATTTGAGCCAACGCCCGCTTCCAGTACCTGATTTGAGACTCTTCATCACTAAGTTACACAACTTGCATCTCAGCTTTCAATGTTTTAGGTGTGGTTTGACAGTACATATGTCTGCAAAATGTATTCTTAGCACATCATTCACATATATTGTAAGAAACTGAGTTTCTGGTTGGCAGAGGTATGCACCCTTTCCAAGCAGGACCCACAATCCAAGTTGGGGTAAATCACAAACACACCCTAGGTTAGCCTGTGCTCATCCTCTGATAGCTTGGCACAGAGCAGTCAGGCTTAAGAGGTAATGTATAAAGTATTTGTGCAACACTTCAAACAGTAAAACTGTGAAAACACCACACAAAAACGTCACCACACCTGGTTAGAAATTTAGAGCTTTATTTAATGAACAAAACAGGACCAAAACAACAAAAATGTAGTCAGTAGAAGTAGATATTTTAATTTTTTTTAAATAAACTGAAATGTAGCACGTAAAACCATAAAGTGTCACACGGAGCTATCTCGTTGCGCTAGACCTGGTTAAATCCAAAAGTTCAGGCTGACAGCGATAAAGCATGGGTTTGACAAAGTCCTAGACAAGTAATGCTTAGATTTTACCTTCTCAAGAATTAGTCTAACAGTCTGTTTGTTGGGAAGAAGTTTGCTGGGAGAAAGGAGAGCGTCGCTGGTGGTGGTCTGTGGGCACGATGTGTCAGCTAGGTGTTGCAGATGGGGGGACTGGAGCCTCACATTGATGACTGTCAATGCTTGCTGTGCGAATAGACAAATTTGCTGTGCCCACGCTGATTCTTCTGGTGAGCGGTGTGGTACCAGTGTGAGTGTGTCTTGATTTCAGGAGCCAAAAACCACTTCCAAGGGCCTAGGTCACGAAAGGTGCCTCTTGGGGGTCAGGAGCTGGTTGAAGACAGGCCTAGGAGCTGTAGCAGGTGAGTTGGAAGTCTTTTTCATTCCTGAGACCTGACAAAACAGGAGGCAAGCCAGCAAACCCTTGGAGTCACTTTAGTTCTGGGTTAGAGAGATTCAGATCCAGTCCTTTTCACTACCAAGCAAGAATGGCAGCAGGCAGCAGGGCAGGACAGCAGAGCAGGAGTGACAGTCCTTTCAGTAGCACAGCAGTCCTTCTCACTGGCAGAGTATCCAAAGCCCAGATGAATACTGAGTTGATGGTGTCTGGGGTCTAGTACATATACCCAGTTGTGTCTTTGAAGTGGGGAAGACTTCGAAGAGAGGCCTTTTAAGTGCACAGAGACCCTGTCTGTCCTGGCTCCATACTCACTACAGTGGGTTATGTAGCCCTTTGCGTGGGATCAGGACACAGCCCATTTAGGTGTATCCTCCCTTCATCCTGCCCAAGATTTCCAATAAGGCTGAGGATGACCCTTCAGTCACACCTAAGTTCCCTTTGTGTGTGGCTGTCTGGAGGGAATGCCCAAGAACCCAACAGATGGTTAAAGAAAATGCCAACTTTCTAAAAGTGACATTTTCAGAATTACAACTTAAATTCTGACTTCACCATACATTTTTATTTTAAACTGTGATTCCAGAACCACGAAACTTGGGCGTCCCATCGTCTCCTAATTAGAAATTGCATTTGTGAAATGTAGTAAGGCATTCTCAATGTTATCCTATGGGAGAGATAGGCCCTGCAGTAGTGAAAATTAATTAAAAAGACTTTTTCACTATTAGCACATATAAAACTTAAAAGTACTTGTCCTGTTTGTTTTCCATACACTGCGCCCTGTATAGGGCTTATCTTAGCTGTGAATTCTATGTATTAAAAAGAAAGGTGTGGGCCTGGCAAGAGGCCAGGTCAACATTGCAGTTGAAAATTGCACACAAATGCTCTGCGATGGCAGGCCTGAGACATGTTGAAGTGCTAATTAACTGGGTGGCACAATTAGCGCTGAAGACCCACTAGTAGTATCTAATTTAAGGGCCTTGGGCACACATGGTGAACTAGAGATTTAAAAGTAAATTACATATGCCAATTGTGGATAAGCCAATGTTAGCATGTTTTAAGCAGAGAACACTTGCACCTTAGCAATGGTAAGCAATGGTAAAGTGCCTAGAGTCCTAAAGCCAACACAAATGAGGTCAAAAAAAGAGAGGGAGGGGGACAAAACATTTGGGGGTGACCCTGAAGAAAGGGTCAGGTCGAACATATACAACATATACATAGAGTGAGCTTTGACCCCACCCAAAGTAGTATTACTCTCCACCTCACACTTTAAATTATTTGTTCTATAATTCTGACTCCTACAAAGTGCTTCCTTTAGAATGCACAGAACTATTTTATATTTCAGAACTACACTCAACACTCAATCATCAAACGGTGAAGTTCTTTCCTGCCTTTACGCATTCTGTACAGAAACAAATCTTTTCATACTTTTACCCTGCTTTTACAAAGCTATCACAGCAGGCTTTAATGTGATAATACGCATTTGTGCATGATTGAACATGTTAAATTGGTTGAGAATGACTCTCTTAGTACAGGCGTAGTGCCTTTGACAATGTGTTCTTTTTGTATTGCAGTATCATTTTGAGTTTTGCAACTTTTCTTTTTTGTTGTTGCAAGAAAAAATGTCACAACTTGTTCCCAAGTAGCACTTTGGTTAATTTAATTTTGGCACAAGTTGATTATTTCTTGGAACACTAAATAAAGTGGACAAGGGGAGGAAGGAAAAACTAATTTAAACCAGCAAAGATTAGAATGAATAAATCGTTGTCACTGAAAGAGAATGTGTGTTTAGCTCCTTGTGAAATCAGGTAAAGGTTTTTCTCTTTCGTAAAGAGGAAGTTGATTTCACATGGAAATGTCTCCTCTGTTTTGCACAGCCCAATTGAAGGAACAATTAGGATTGCAAACAGTGGCAGGGGTGTAGCAAATGCCCCCGCAGCCCCCACGTAGCGGGAGGGGGCGACTTCTAGGGGCCCCTCCTCAACACAGTACACTGTGCACAGGCCGCAGACCCTTGACTGGTTCCAGGCGGAAGGGGGTCCCCCACAGGTAATTTGCTAGTGGGGGTGGCACTTCAAGTTTAGTTATGTCAATGAACAGTAGATAACTTAATTGATCTAACGGTGGCTTCTTTCTTGCAAAACCGCTTAAACTTTCTTCGGGTTAAATCATGGCAGCTCTTAGCCTGAAAGTGTTTTAGAGGTGAGGCAAGCAAAGGTGAAATGGTTTTCTAAGACTCTGGTGGCACATGAAAGGCTTGTTGGCTAGAGGGACAAAAGGGCACATTTACAAAAAAAGTCACGCAACGCCGGCGCAAGCCCTTAGTAAATCTGGTCCTAAGTTTCTATACCAGCCACTAATCGCAATGAAAACATTTCGAGCTACTTGCAGCCAATCGAACAATAAAGGAATGATGGCTAGAAGCCCTTAAACCAATCTGAACATTTCCATAATAATTATTCCTTTCCACATTCTTTCGATGGACTGTGCCACTGAAGACAGGGCGATCAATGTGCAAAATCGTTTTGACACTGTCCTAAAGTGGACAGTCAAGAAGAAGGAACTGTTGACAATCTAGGGGCAGAAACCTAACTTTTACTGGCTGATGAGAATTATTATAAAAGGCTAGCACACAGGGAGTGGACAATAATCATAATTTATATTTTATTCTAAAATTGAGGAGAATCTGTAGCAATCTCAAAGGTGCAATTCTTTGATTCATCACACATTGGGAGCTTGATTGGAAAAGTGGACCTCCAAAACCTCGATGACTCTCCAGGATAGCTGAGACTTGATATAAAATTACAAATTTGTCAAAATCACAATAGAGATCAAATAGCCATCCCCGATTATTGCTCTGTAAAAACAATAGCACTAATGAGACATTGCAGTTACATTTATAGTAAAAACAAGCCAATAAACTAGAAGTCCCTACATTTGAACCCAGGATTAGAAACATTGTGTATGTATATTTTACCCACAATGTTCTTTTCACAATCAGCATGCTGATCATTACCAATGAGATGTTCAGTCCGCCACTTCATCGACCCTCTCATTCTTCACTGGTCTGACCCTCTCAAGAGGAAGCAAATTCCTTTACCTCTAAAGAAAGTTAAGATACAACTGGACAGCATGAATTAATATTATAATACCATCCATGTCCCCGTCCTGAACAAGTGTATCAAAAAAAAAAGTCAAAGATCATATGTATGAATACTCCAGTGCATCACCTCATCAGTAACATTATACAACCCTTTGACAGCACTGACACACATTTGGAGAAGTGGACTATTTGATTCTCAGTGCTGTCTCTTCTCAAGTGTGCTTTGATGGTACATTTTAGAAAGGCTTGCTCAATCTTTTTTTTCATAAACTTCCATATACTTACCATACCTAACCATAATGTCGCTTCGATCCAGTGAATTGCTAAGGTTTTTAATGTATAGTTAGGTCCTTTTACCATATCTACTTGTTGCAATCTTTGTTTTTTCGTGAATTAAGTGGGGATTTGTGATCATATCCACCAAAATGCACAACATTTGTGCAAAATAGAGAGTAAAAGGCAGTGTGCCCAACTCCCCATGGGTAGCCACCTCCAAAAAGCAACGAATGACCCATTGCTGTATGTTCCCCCCATCGACCATCATGCCATCCTGCACGGACCTCTTCACCTCTTTTCTATCACAACTCTCCCTTGTGGCCTCACAGGAGAGTCACACTGGTTCCTGTAAGAGTCCCTATGGGGGCTTGTGATCCCACAGGAATATTGCATGAAAACCATTTGTTTACAATTTGGACCATTGGGACCCTGCCTCCCGCTCCCAACAAGGATCAGTCAGTGTACCCCCATCCATCCCTGTTATGGCTTTTTTATAAATTTTAGGACACGAGGACACAGTCTCCATGCCCTGTGTAGGAGGATGCAACATTTCTGTTGATGTTGAAGCCACCCAACAACATTCCTCAGTCCTGTGGGACCAACCATGCTGCCGCCAAGAAATCATTTCTGTATTTATTTTATTTGATTTACCACAGGAGTATTGTGGTATTCCTGCTGGACCAACCATTGAGATATCGCTAATAATTGAATCTTAATTTCTCAAAAGTGGCTGAACATATTTATAATAAAAAGCCCACTTCCTGAGTAGAAGTAGCTTTTTTGCTAAATTTAGTGTAATTCTGTTCTCTCCTTTTTCTAAAATCCTTCATAAAAGTCCTGTGGGAAATTACATGGGGAAAATGTATTTTTGGAAACCCCTCCCTTTTTTCCTTGTGACTGCTTAGTGGTGACCCTGAAAGGTATGTTAGAAAAAACCTTGGAAATTCAGTTAAAAAAACTAAAGTTAAACTTAAATATGGTAATAATATCTACCTTTCACTTAAAATAATCAAGACATTTAGTGACAAAAGAGTGACGGTACAGTTAGGTGCTCAAAAGTAAAGTCTGATGTTTAGCCAACAACCAAAAAACAATAAAACTCACCAGCTATAATATACTAGGCTAACTATAACTTATGCCCATGCCATGATGTAATTGAAGATCTTAATACCATTCCTAACTTTACTTTTCTGAGTTTTTCTCATTATATACAGTTAACACCCATCTGTGCACAGCCTTCGGCCTTTTGACATGCTCAATAGAGTTTTGATTGAAGGACTGAGCTATAGCCAGGCCCTTCACCTAATCTCTTGCAGATGGCCAACCCTTGTGGTACACAGCCTTTGCTAACGTATCCCTATCTAGTGGGACTCATTTTAGGCCGATGAATCTTTTGACCCTGATTGAAGACACCTTAAGACGAGATAACTAATCAACATGTCAATCAATAAGTCAATAACGTCATCAATAGTCACCATAACAAATCATTTAGATTAATCAATAAAATTAATCGAACTCAGAAACCACCATGATCTTTCAGTCATGAATACCCACACCAGTTTAGTACGCTTTTATGATGGTTATTCCCTATTGATTACAATTCTACTAGTAAGTTTATTAGTCTCAAAACCATGAAACACAACAGCATTGTCATAATATGGCAACTCGAATAAGATTTCTTCAAAGCAAAGATCATTAGCGCATTATTCAACAAAGCATTGATTCAGTCATTTGTCTATTTGCGTCCATTTAGTGAACTCCTTAACTACCCTCGAATTACCATTGGCATGTTTGGCTTCATGCAAAACAATTTAGCAACACAAATTTAGAAAACATCTAACTATGGTCTCTGTCAAAAGAAGCAGTTGGTACCTAGAAAGGAAAGGCAAACATACAATTACAATTTCATCATCATATATTTACCCTCTGTAATGGGTCAGCATACAGAGTCAGTCTTCGTCCTCAAGGCATCAGTTGATTCGTCATCAGCCAGGAAACACAGCAAAGTTCAGCAAGTCGGGGTAAGTAGGGAAACTTCCCTCATAAGGAGGAGAAGTAAAGAATGGGCAAGGTAAGGGTGAGGATGGTTTGAAGAGTCAAACAGCAAAGTTTTAGGCAGAGTGAAATAGTGTCTGGGTAATAGCAAGCATAGTTTGCAATGGCATCTCCTAGTGGCTCCCTGTGTAAAAGGTTTTTATCCCTTTTCTGTTGTTCAGTCCCATAATTTTTAATTGGGCAGGTTTAGCACCCCACTATCTCCATCCAAAGGGTTTCCAGTCGTACCATCACAATTGTCACCTCATAACAGTTCTCATGTAGTTTATTGGTTCTTATGATTGACGTCTCCAACGGGTAGAATGTCCGGTATGATTTCATACTCTCGTGGTCCTCTCGCATCCCCAGTCAGTGGTTCCATTGTCTATACCAGTTTAAGCGACCTTGGACCTGTAGCGAGTCTACACTGTTGCATTCAGCAAGAATGTTTCCTTGAGCAAGTTGAGTTTCATGAGAACGGATCTACTACAGTTACACTCATCTTCTAGCTTCTGGAGAAATACGATTACATGTCCTTCAGCAAGTCAGCACACTGCACGTTAGAAAAACACATTTAATATGAAACCGGGCAGCTAGGCCCCGACTCATGCTAACTAAGGCCTAGTGAATTAATTAGCAAAACCTTAATGTATAGCTCTTAATACTTATACAAAATCATACATTATTGCATCAACAACTCATTATTAGTCAATTTTATTAGTCCTCGTATATATGGACTCATGTTTAGTAAAACGCATTAATATATTTTCTATGCAGCATTATTATGCATTAGTTCATAAACATTTTCATGTTAATTTTGATTATAAGAGCTATGCTGCAACACCTTCAGCCAGCCCCTGCAACTAACTCCCTTGTGGAAGGCCATTCCCCGCTACGCAAGCCTCTGACAGTGCCTTACTGCATTGTGTGGAAGGTTGATAAATGTGGCTCTTGACTTTGGAGCAGCCTGTATCACTTGTGCGTACATTACAGCTAACCAACTAAAACATGAAGCTTGACAAATTAATTGTAAAAATATTGTCCATGTTTAGGGAGGGGCAGAAAGAGTTGGCATGCCGCAATGACACGTAGGTTCACCTAGCAGCTATCTTGGTCAGAAAAGCAAGGTATCCATGAATAAAAATGAATTTCTAACAATCATGGCTGAATGCAATTGGCAATTATTTTAATTGCTTTTGAATTTAACTCTACGCATATGTCTTTTGATAATATATTTATATGTTTAAGGTACATAAATATGGAGTTAAGAATAGTAAATTGATAACTACCCATATGAACTTCTATATTTTGGTCCTCAATATTTTGGGCATGATACTTTGGCAACACAAAGGTCCTCATTAAGAGTTTGGCGGGAGAAAAGTCCACCCACCAAACTCCAGTGTTCAGGAAACTGCCAGTGCAGTCACCTTCCCACTAGCCCTATTATGAGTGGCCCGCTGGGTCAGTGGGAAACACACAACAACATTGACTCCGGCTCGTAATTCTGCCGGCGGCAATCCTGTTGTGCATCGGGTGTCCCGCAAATCACTGTCTGCAAAGCAAAGCAGATAGTGAATTGCGCAACGAGTCTGGCCAGGGGTTTCCACGTCTCTGTCAGACTTTACATGGTGGCGAAACTTCCAGGTAAACGCTAATCCCAAGGGCAGCGCAACCCTGGCAGATTGGGAGCACCAGGCCGCCGGGTGACCGAAAGTGGCGGTGCTGGCAGTCCGACTGTGGCCAAACCACCACGGTCAAAATGTGGCAGTGCGACCACCGCTGTGGCGGTGGTCAGATCGCTACCACAAGTATTGCAGGCCCAGGTCCGCCAGACTCGTAATTAGTGTCTATGTGTCTGTAGCCAATGTTTCATCATATCACCTTGAAAGGCCTGCAATTCACAAAATCCTTTGCTTTGCAACCACAAATTCACTGGTTGCAATGCAGATAAAATATTTTATGATTCATAAGAGTATAAAGAACTCACAGAACAGCGTTTGTGACCCATTGTGGTTTGTAAATTGGAGGACTATTTAAAGGTGCACACACACCTGCATTTGTGAGTCAATATGAAATGTATCAAAGGTTTGAGATTGCAATTGTTGTTGCAAACTGTTGATTAGTTACTGATACCTCATGTGGAATTGCTACTGATTTGGAAAGGGAAAATTGCATCATAGGGCAGCTTCCCCTTCTTTCCTTCTCGAAGGGAGAAAAGAGAGGTCAAGAAAACCACTCTATGCACACCACTTTGACTTTCCTTCAATGTACACATTTTTAAGCATGTACCTTTCAGGAAAATGGGAAGCCAAACAATAGCACATTTGAGCAATGAGATCACCTGGATGGAGTTTGACTGGAATTCTACTGTCCCTAGCAGGCCTTTCTCTTTGTATTTACACACACACTTACCCCAGTCTATAAAATGTCCCCTGCCTCATAATATGAGCGGGACAGGCGGTTTTGTGACCTACGGTGAATGTCGATTTTGTGAGAAAACTGATTAATACATCTGTTGTACTGCAAAATGCTTGCCATTTCGCCTGTTGGTGTGCAGTTTGAAAAAAATACCTTTCTACATTTGACAAAAGTTAGAAACTGCTTTTTTAAAAAAATCACAACTCGAACTCTGTAGCCTGATATACCCTGGCGTTAACCTTTACCGATATAGTTATGGAGGATTTTCTGCTGATTGAGCCCTGGATGTTGTCATTGGTGCCCTGGTAGCTTTGCAGAGACTTAATAGTATTAGAGCCTTAAAAGGTAGCAAGTAGCAGTCAGTGGTTGCAGAAGAGCATATCACAGCAGTATGACATCTGTGGTTCTGTGACCAGAAGCAAACACAATGAGAAGACTGGTACCTAAGAACTGGAAAAGGAAAGTTTAGCTATTTTCTGAACTGCAGACCCCTGCCAAAACGCCAATAGGAGCCTCTAAGAACTGGCTGCCATTTCTACTCTCACTATCCAGAGTCCTTTCTTGTTGAGCACTACACGAAATGTAGGCCCTTCCCAGTTTAGAGACCCCTACCATTCTCAATTTATCCTAGTCAAATAGGTGATTAATTTCATCTGGTCTAGTGGCAGCCTGAGAAGTACCGTTACACTCCTGGTGAGAGCAACTATCTAGGTTAGTCATCTGCCCCAGGTCCTGCTGGCTTGTCTAATGACATGGGACAACTTCATGACAAATTCTGGGTTCGCATAATCATGGTGGAAACCTTGCCTGCTCTGAGAAACTGCAGAAAGATGAAGTAGCGAAATTGTTCACCTCAGAAGTTAAGCTCACCTGAATCCCTGTGGATTAGTCATAGCTTACAACCTTTGACATCCTACATCTGAATGGAAAATTAGCACACTTTTACAATAAGCCCAGACAGTTCTAACATTTAGAATCAACGTTAACCTTTTATGTTGTAATTCTAGGGCCTAAACAATATGCCTAAAAATATTCAAAATCAACAATGAGCTTAACACGTCCGATGTGTCATTGTAGGAGGAATGAAGCAAAGCGCAGAAATAATTTACTTACATGTAGAACCAACGCTGCCAAGTACCAAGCTTAAGGCGTTAGAGAGACACATTTTAGTACTGATGTCCACCTAACCACACTAAAATGCATTTGGCACACATCTAAAATGCCCTGGGACCGATACCCGCGACAAAGGCATTTCCCATAATGGGCGAACCATCAAATCATCAATCGCTGCTTGTAAGTACTGCCGTGATGGGGCATTTATATTTATTTGCAAGTCTTATCAAAGAGCTTGACATAGTTGATTTGATTCATATGGCTTTATTCTTTTCCAAATTTTAACATATGCGCCTTTCTTTGCAATAGTTTGATTTAATAGGCCAAACTCCAGCCTTATCTGAGCCCGCGAACTGCTGAGACATTGTGGGGAAGGCGAAAAAGTGACCTATGTTTTGGAAAGAATTATAGTCAAGCTTAAAGCATCCCTGCTCAGCAGTGACTTGTTTCCATAGGTGATACTTGGTAATAATTTTGCAGATATCACTTTTGGTAGTGGTGTATAGCCTGGACTACCTACTGATCTCTGTTTGTCTGTATGAAATGCGAGGAGTAATGTATTTCCCTTCCTCCCCATGTCATCCTTATGTTGTTGGAAGGAGTCTCATTCATCAAATAGTACTCCCAGGTATCTGTATGTTATAACTTCTGCCAATTGTTGGCCTTATAGTTACCATGTATGCTTTTTCTGAAATCAGTTTCTCACTACCATGATCTTAGTTTTCTTCTTGTTAATCGTCAAACCATTGACTATCAAACTCCGAGATATTTTGTCAACAAGGCGCTGTTAACTAACTTTAGTTGCGGGGCATGGCCAGGGGCCAAAGATGGCAGACGCCTAACTATGCGGCTCCGAACCCATAATTTATTATTACTATTAGCTGCAATCGGCACAATACACTGCCCCAGGGAAGCCCACGCTGCGCAGAGAGCAGATTGCACCAGAGACAGGGAAGTCGATGCGTGGGGGGCCCTTGGTGACTGTGGCAGGGCTGGGATCGGGCTTGGCAATGCCACACCAGGTGAAGGCCTGGTGCTGGGCCCCCGGGGCTGCTCCCGCCGGTGGGCTGTCTTGGCTGCCCCAATAGACTGGTTCAGTCCCCGGCGAAGGACCGGGTTACCCTTGAGAGGCTCGGCTGAGGTGAGGAGAGGGCCGGGATCCGGAGGTGCGGACAAGGCGGCAGCCTAGCTGCAGCAGTGCTGAGCTGGGACGTGCTTTTTTTTACACTGGTGTCGGAGGTGGTAATGTGTCCAGCCCTTAAGAGGCCTGTTAATCCGCAGTCGGCCCCGAAGGAGAGGTGAGGCCTTGATTGCTCTCCTACCTTATCTGGCCCCCCAGTGGTGTGGTGAAGGTCTCTGGGGTGGCCCGCCTGATTGGAGGAATACAAAGTGGGCCTGGGTGGGATCCGAAGATGCGGATGGGAGCGGCAGCCTAGCTGCGGGGGTCCCGTGTGGGGTCATACTCATCAGAGGCTGGAGTCTGTTCATACACCTTAACCCTGTGCGGCCCACTGATATACGGAGGTACGTGGGGGGCACCAGAGGTGCTAGGCTGCCGGCGTCAGCCCGGGAAGGGGGCACTGACCTGTTCCAGTGAGGAGTGGCAGCCCGGTGTGGTGGGAGGGGCTCATGGCGCCGCGGGCTGTCCATGTGAGCCTTTTAAATGTCACAACTGGACACCTGTGAGGGCTGGCTGGGGACAGGCAGGGGGCCCGCACAGAGGTGTGTATGGCCTCTGTGAACAGGACTGGAGCAGATCGGAGCCACCCGCCTTTAACTAGTTCTCTGCTGAACGACCCTTGTCTGCAACAAGTGCTGGCAACTGGTTCAACTGTGACACTGTAATTGTGATCTATGGAAGGCGGATCGCTACAGGGGGATGACCCTTCTGTATTGGCTTGATTTCTTGTGACGGCACTGCCCGGGATCCAGTGATCGGGCACAATGTAAAGATACCCGATGGCCAACATTGAGACACCGCTGAAAGGGTGGCTGAGGTGGGAAACCCTCCTCGTAGCCAACACTTGCTGTATGTTGATTGCTGCTTAAGATCATTGCCTTAGCTTTCATTATGGAGCGCACCAACCCAAGCCCTCAAGAATGCCTGTGGGTGCGTTCCCCACCCTCGATGGAACTCTAAAGGACCACGTGACCGCGACTCCTGCAGACTGCATTCCCCCCACAATGGTGACACCTCCAACCTCCAGTAGATAAACTGGACATTAAATTGCAGGAAATACGTGATTACAGGGTGGCAATTATACAGCAACTTAAGGATGATCACCATAAACTTGCAGACAGGGTCAAATCGACAGAACAGACATTAGCCACTTTAACTCCAGAGAATGCGGAACATGGATCAATGGTGGCCCAGTTACGTAAACAAGTGGAACAACTTCAAGAGCGTTCTGAAGATGCGGAGGGCAGGGTGCACAGGAATAACATCTGCATAGTGGGCATGCCAGAGGGAGCTGAAGCACCCAGCAAACTCAGTTTATCAAGAGATCGATGCAATCACAGGTGGCTCCAAAGAGGCTGTCTGCCATTTTCACAGTGGAGCAGGCACACTGAGTACCTACTGGGAAAACAGTTCCAGGTGCCCCGCGATCGATAGAAGCAAACATTTTGAACTTTAGAGACAGAGACATGCCACTCCGTGCAGCCTGAGAGCATGCGCAGCTCACCATTGAGGGAACAAAAGTGTGTATATATAAGGATTACATAGTGGCAGTGAAACGACAGAGGACCTCCTTTCAGGAAGTGAAACGTCATCCGAGAACCCTTGGGCTTGTGTATGCACTGATATTCCCAGCCAAACTAAAAATCATACATGAGTGGCAATCTCTTTTTCTTGACACACCAGCGGTGGCCAGAGAATGGCTAGACCAGAAATTCCAGGGATCGCAGGTTGGACAACTGACTGGGTCTCCGCCTTGGATGACTCACTGACCGGCACAGAATAAACGTCATAGGGCTGGTACTAGGGCAGACACAATAGAGGTGCCATCCTTGCAGCAAATATAAATATGTTTCAATGTCTCTTTTATGGAACTATAATTCCACAAGGCTGGAAAACTACAGTGAGCAGTCGCTGAAGAAAATTTGCTGATGTGGAGAAGAACACAGTAGGATCCACTGCAAAATCAGGTCAAGCAGCAACACCACTCAGGTGGATCAGCAAGCTGGTAGGTCGTCAGAGCACTTTTTGGTTGAAAATGTTCAAAGTTTTGGATTTGGGCTATATAGGCACTGTTAACACCACTTTCAAGGCACCACTTGGAGGGTCAGGAATCACTCAGGCTGGATCCGGGTGAGCGTTCAAGATATTTGGAATCTTTCCTGTCTCTGTGGCTCTGACTAGGAGACCAGCCAATTAGCCATTGCAGCCACTCTGGAAGTCCCCAATTCATGCCCAAAAGCAGGGGTCAAGCAGCAGGAAAGTCTTCCGAGGGCACAAGGAAGGCTTCTGGCAGCAGGACATTCATCTTGGTGCAGCAGGGCGGTCCTAGAACACAGCAGGCAATAGGGCAGTTCTCTGAGAGTCCTTCCATGGGTACAGAAGTAAACTAAAGGGTGGGTCTGAGGATCCCATTTTTAGTCCTCGTGCCAGCATTGAAGTGGAAGACGCTACAAGAGGTAACCCAAATGTACGCAGCCCAATCCTCTCCCAGACTTCTTCCACATGTAAAACATGTGAAACATAAAAGTGCATGTGCCACCTTTTAGAACAATGCACCCTTTCTATGGGCTAGTTAGGGAGTTTTAGGCCTGGCAAGGAATTTGTTTTAGTTTAAGGTGCTAATGAAGTGGGCTGCACAATATCTGCTGCAGGCCCACTAGTAGCACGGGCCATCAGTATATGTTATACCACTTTACTATGGACTTATTAAGTAAATTAAATATGCCAATCAGGAGTAAGTCAGTTTTAGCATGGTTTAGGGAATGAGCACAAGCACTTTAGCACAGGTTGCCAGTCCTACAGCTAAAAAAAAACAAATTCTGCAAAACAGGAAGGGCGAAGGCAAAACATTTGAGGGAAGACCGCTCTAAGGCTGACAGGTCTAATATGTGTCACTCCCATCTGAAAGTGGGGAGAACGACCCAACCTACTGGGTGTTTTCCTTACTACAACAGAATAATTCAGACAGATCATTAGCATTGAAGTGGTCTGAACCAGGGTTGTGTTCCATCATAAATCCATTCACTGCAGGGGGAATGACCACCTCAACAGGTAGAGATTCTCACCCCTCATTAGCATGAGCCGTCTGAGGGGTCTGTGATCTGTCTGAACTCAGAAATGAGTCCACAAACAGGTCTGCTCTTTGCTTCTTGAGTGCCCACACTAAAACAAAAGACTCTCTCTAGACCTCTCCACCTCTGTTCACTGGGAAACAACCTTCTACTGTTGAAGGCTATAGGTTGGTCAAGGCCCTCCTCCCCTAACTGTGACAGTGCAGTCCCTTTGCCGTGCTGTGAAACATCTGTCTGCACTATAAATTCCTAGGAGATATCAGGGGAGTTGAGAATAGGTGATGTATATATGGCCTCTTTGAGGGTGTCAAAGGATTTTTATCAGGCTCCGTCAAGATCACCTTCTTGGTCAGCTTCTTGTAAATCAGCTCAGTCAATGGTGCCATACCCCTTGACAAACTTCTATATTATCCAGTGAGGCCCAGGAAGGTCCTCATTTCTGTTTGGATTTTAGTAGGTTCCTAGACAAGATAGTCTCTATTTTGACCTGGAGGAGATGCATCTTGCCCCCGCCTACAAGGTGTCCCAAGTACACCATAGAGCTCTTACCTATCTGGCACTTGCAGGACTTGATAATCAGGCCTGCCTGTTGCAGAGCCTGATGTACCTCCCCGAGGTGGAAGAGGATGTCCTCCCAGCTGCTCGTTTTGACAGCTATGTCATCGAAGTAAGCAGCACTAAAGGCCTCCATTCCGGCCAGCACCTTGTTCTCCAGATTCTGGAAGCTGGCAGGTGCATTCTTTAAACAAAGGGGCATCACCTAAAAGCGTAAGTGGTGCTCTGGGGTCTAGAATGATGGCCTCAGTTTGCCCCCCTTAGACAGAACAGTTTGCAGATACCGTATTATAAGATCAAGGGGGCTGAGGAACTTTGCAGTGCCTAGTCCGTTGATGAGGTCATCAGCTCGGGTGAAGGTGTGAGTCTCAGTCTTAGTGATGGAACTGTGTTCTTGGCAGTCCACACAGAACCTAAGACCACTAAACGGGGAAGATTTAAGTCTTCAGTGTTTTTTTAAATAATGTCAGGTTCTGACATCCTCTTCAGGAGGGTGGTATGCTGGTCTACAGTTGTGCAGATGGCACAGTAGTGCTGGATTCCATAGATTACATTTACCATTCCATGCTATGGGTGTATCTTTGGCACCATATACAATAGTATCATAGAAAGTTAAATATGACATTTAGGACTCAATTTCAATATGTTTTAAGTGTAAGAACACATGCACTGGGGCCTGATTAGCAGTGTCCAAGTTAATATAGTCAAAACCACATCAGCATCAGCCAACAGAAAATGGCAATGACCATAAAAAAGAGTCACTTTCTCACATCCGAGCAGATAGCATAGTAGTGAGCTTAGGTTTAAAAAAATAAAGCAATGTCTTCAGCATAATGTTTGAGCATTACAGCTTCAGGAATGGGTGTGGAAATTGAATGATGTCTTTTTAATGGTCGGGCACACCTGATACAAAGTGGAATGTTTTGCACATAACTGTAGTTTCACTAACCTGTTTACTGTGAACTTTAGTAAAAAGTACAGACAGTTGCAATTTACAGTGTTGAGTAATGTTCTAAAATGGCACATGTGGTTATAGCATTATCTAGAAGCCCTCATTCCTGGTATCTTGCGTTTTAGATATGGGAAGAAAGTGGAGTGTCTGCCTAATATAGTATTGCTAACACTGTGGCAATAGTAGAAGTGTTTTTACAAGAAAGCTTTTTGGGAAGTAAATCCTGGCAGAATTTATTCCAGAAAAATGGACCAGAATTAGAGAATTTCCCAAGGAAAATAATGACAAAACATTGCTGTAATATCCCATTTCATAGAGGCTTTCTTACAGTGCCCTGGATATTTTGCGCCCAGGATCACAGATTATTGTTACTTCTGAAGGTGAAATTGCTACACCAGGTGTTTTATCTGACTCACAGTCATGGGCATTGTAGTATTGGAATTTGACGTTGACTGGTAAAATACATATTTCGTAGAAGGCTTCACTTTCCAGCTGGGTCCTTCATCCTCCTGCAGGCTTTTTAATGAAAAAGCAAATTCAGGGCTGTTCCTCCTGCAGAGCATTAGATGTTTGAAAGAGAAATGTATTTCTGCCTCAAAGATTCCTTGCACATCATCCAGACATGGATGCCTAGCGCCTACCTGAAGCTCTACCCAATCAAGACAGAATGTCTATTATTTATTCAGAACAACAAACAAGATACAGAACCAACTTGGCTCAATGACATAAACCCTGGCAGTTTTGAACTACAACTCTCACCAAATGCAAAATCACTTGGAAATCACCCTGGACACCAACATCTCCCTAAAGGAAAACCGTGCCTAAAAGTCAAAGCCAGCCTGTTACCAGATCTCTCCTCTAAAGAAAATCAAAAAATTCTTACAGAAAGTGACTTCCGAACTTCTGTTTATGCCCGTATACTCTTGCATTTGAATGCTGATAATGCCCTACTCCTCGGCTTCCCAGACCCCACACAGGCACCCGTTAAGGGCATTATACATATCACAGCCCATCTCATCAACAATTATCACATCACCACAATCCTGATGGATACTCCATTGGCCAGCATGCAACATCATCCAAACTACCTGCTTCATTTGCAAAGTCTACACATGCATCCATGCTTAGATTGCAGACAAGCTGACCAGACTCTGGTTGTTCTCTCCACAGTCTCAGTCAGGATATCTTCATACTGCAGACTAATAAGTGCAAGAAGTAAAAACTAAACAACAGGCTTTTTCTTTCTATGCGCAAATCATCTGGAACAACATCCCCTTATTCATCAGGACTGCCACACCATGCTCCAATTTAGAAAAGATTTAAAGACTCACCTCTAACGAATATAACATCAAAATGCATTAATCAATTACAACTCAGCTTCCTCTCCTATTACTCGCCATCTTTAAGCATCACTTTGACCATATTAAGTGTTTAACTGCCTCACTGCTAGACTGGTGCTGTAGAAATACCGCTTACATACAGGCACACATATATTCTGTGCATATTCCACTGTACTTTCTAGTTCCACTGCGGGTTTGAGTGGAGAGGATATGAAATTTCGAAATTGACCCACTACGATTTGTAGGCCAGAGGTGAGCCATGGGAATACTATGTTAAAAATCACACTACTAAGTCTATGTATTGAAAAATGCACTGACATCAGATTATCAGCAGTACTTTGAAAATGTGTCCTTCTGGTAACTCGCAGTATTTCTGATGCCTAGGACTGTGTGCCATGTTCAGCTTTTCCTCAGGCTAAGTCACAGTTTTCTTGTGGAAGCATGTTTGGGTATTTCTTGCGGCGAACATCGTTTTTACAATAATTATAGGTGCTTACAAACAGGGCTGCTCTGCCGTTTATTCCACTGGGCATGACGCTGCATGGCTGGAACCATTGGCTGCCAGTTTGAAAGCCTGGGCCGCCCTTGGTGCCTCTGCCACTCTTCACAGCTGCTTGATATTAATTGCAGCAGGCACAGCGGGCATCAAGAGAAAGAGGGGCAGAGATCGCAGATATGGAGAAGAGAGTGAAGGAGAGAGGATGGATGGAAAGAGAGAGGGCGAGGAGAAGAAGAGAGCGCACCTGGTTGGAGCTTTTGTGCCAGGGCTGCTTTTGATTCTCCAGTCTCACCCTGGTTGCAATTATGGGACTTCACAGACCCCTGGCAGGAGCACTAGTCCCAAATATTTCACAGTGTGACATATTGAGTGACTCTATGATCCCAATTATCTGTGCCTTTTAATTGTCATTACCAAGGACCCTGGTAAATTCTGGGCAAGGAAACAGAGGAATTATACTTTTTTAATGTAATAACATGTGTGAATAGGCCTTTCTGCGTCCATATCCAGGTTCTCCCCAGAGCTTCACCACAGGATTTTAGTTGCCGTTATAACCTGTTTGCCTGGGTGAAACGCACATGTTTTAATTCAGTGGGACCAGTAACTCCTGTGAGCCCCGGCTCATCAAAGTTAATGGACCACCCATAATCGTGCATGAGTTGTGGTGGGGTTCAGAGCACGCAGCGCAAGGGATACTTGAGATGATAAAATTCTACCAGGGCCAAATACTAGAGACAAAAACGTCACACAGCAAGGAATGTCAATGTTTATAAGAATTTATTTTCATTTATTGAGCAGCATCTGGACAAAAAAAAACACCAAAGATTGGTCTGACGGAAAAGTGTTGTTAATGGAGGAATATAAAATAAAATGGGCCTCTAAGCAACCTATGTATCTGGATAACAAGTGTTAATGGAGCCTGGGATTAATACAGCTGGGAATGAATACAGCTGGGCATGTCATGCCATGTAGAGGTGTAGCTGAAGTAGTTAGAGGAATAAAATGTACATATATGACCAAATGAGACCAACACGATTATTTATTTCTGTGTAGGACATACCTTCAGGATATGTGAATGCAAGCAGTGATAAATAGTGCATTAGTTCAGCAAACTAGGCCAAAGCAAGATGTTTTAGGAGACATTTGAACATAGAGTGAGAAACACACCAAGTACATTCTGCCAGCACCATAAATGGTACATTTGAAAATCTCTTTAAGTGGTGTTTCCTACATAAGCAATGTATTATGTCAGAGTGGATTTGAAAACTCATTAGACTGGATGGGGGAAAGACCACTTTTTCAAGAGTCTTGGAAAGGATTTTAATGATACTTTACATGCAGAACACATTTACCAACGGCCTGTGTCGCCAGTGCACAGGCGGGACAGGCTGCAAGGCCATATCTACAAGGCCGCTCAAAGCCACTTTGTGTGGCTTTACATGTAGTTGTTGTTATGGCCCCCCCTTTCATGCATGCTTGAAAGGGCCATTCCATGGGTGTTGTTGTGGGTGGCCCCAGGCAACAACCATGGAATCTGACGCATTTCCAGATTTACAAGTTTTTGTAAACCTGGGAATGCGTCAGTTTCCTACGCCGCCCCCAGGGTGGCGTAAGAGTGGCATAATGGGGAGAAATAACATTATATTTCCCTGTTTTTTCCTCTTCCCATGTGTGCTGCCCAGCACACATAGAAGGAGGAAAATTCCTCTTGTGATTGTTTTTGTGGAGGAAGGTGTCGTGCAGGAAGTTGTGCCTTCCTGCATAAAAAAAATCATCCCTGCAACGGAGGCATCCTTGCAGCATGGTGCAAGGGTGCTTGCATTGGCGCATTGCAGCAACTTGTGAGGCAGTGCAGGGTACAAGTACAGGAATGCACAGTATCTTGCAGATATGGTGCATTCCTACCGTTTTGTTTTGACGCAGGGCAGAGAAGCAAAAAGGCTTGCAACACTTCCCTGCGCCAAAACTTTGTAAATGAGACCCACATTTTGTTGAATGCTGTTTCCTTTTTTCGTGTTGCATTTGGTGCTCTCCTACAGGCACATACATAACTCACTGAGCCTTTCATGAGGGGGAAAACCTGTATGTGCTCGCAAACCTAGCACCTTACCTACTGAGCTACCTTAATGAGATTGTAACTTTTGGCATAGACACTACAAATACATCTCTACAGCAGAGATCTAAATATTTCATTCATTCCACTTCGAAAGAATGTTCAAGTTAGATGAACATATTAATGTCGAATGAATCAGACCGAAGTCAGCCAGCTCAAGCTTTTAACCGTCATTATAATGCTTATTAGAAACTATAGTTTATATTTTACTCTTAAAGTCTCCCAACTCCCAACACAGAGAGCGTTGCAATCACACGATATGGAGTATTTTCGCTGGTATGTGCATTGTGAATGATAGACCACGAAAGTGTGACTTTTAGTAGCTTTGTATTGTTTGTTTACTAGTTAATGCTCCCCCAGAGAATAACTGGTATCATAGCACGACAGTGTTTACAAATCCCAGACACTGCAGACCTAAGGCTTGGACATTATCATTGCAGGGTTGGGGATATGGTGTTTTGTTTTGCCTGTGCCACTTGTGCAATGACATATTTACAGGCGAAGTGGAGATTTGTGTGTAGGGGAGAGGGCACGAATAAGAAAGGAATTCACCATGAATTTATTCGCAAAAAACGTACACTAGCATGCCTTGAATGTGTAGTTTTTGTCGAAACCTTAACTCTGCTACCGTTCTCTATGATATTCTTAATCGCACTTCTATTTTTTTAACTTGGAAGTCCCTGATGTACAACGTTATTTCAGTGGAGTACATTTATTTTATCTATTTTGCCTTGCAGAAAAATCCCCTTGATTGTACATTTATAAGTTTACCATTGTGAATTAGGTATGTTTACATCCTAGATAGAGTTCAGAGAGCCATGAAGACATTGCCCCACCGCTTTAGGAGGTGATTGTTCTGGGGCACTGCTCTGGACGTACACATGTATTACCAGACTTCACATATCCCTTGTCACAGAAGCACCCTGGCACACATGGCTCTATGCAAGATTTTGGTGGATTGAGGTGATTATCACATGTGATTGGGCATGCAGTGCCACAGGTCTCATAGTGTGCATGGTTATTGCAGCGACATTGCTTCTCAAGGACACATTCAGTGGAGTTTAAGACATATCCCTTATTACAGAAGCATCCGTCCTTGCAGTCCTTTGTGCAAGGTTTTGCAATGACGTTATTGGCCACATCCTCGCAGGTTCTCCGACAAGTGCCACAGTCATTGTATTGCGCATTTTCCTTGCATGGACACTCTTTCTGTGGGACGCATTTACCAGATTTGAAAGCATATCCATCCTTGCAGGCACATCCTCCAGTTCTTTTCAGGTATGCATTTCCCATTCTGTAGGACATACCCAAACACACATGAGCATCCTGGCTTGCATTCCTCTGTGTAGCTCTTAGTTGGCCCCATATTGGAAATATTCTGACAGGTTCTTTGACAGGATCTACCACAGGGTGAGAATTCCATGTTCTCATCACACTTTTCTACAAGGGAAATGATAGTATTAATATAAATCATTTATCAAATGTCCTAGTGCACTGGAGTTTATAATCATATATCAATGCATTTTTAAAAACAGCTTCTGGTATTAATATTTATTAGATTTAGTACAATATGGCAGCATCCAAACATAGCATGTTTTCGACTCACAGAGATCTCAAGGCTCTGACCTGAGCCTCGTGCTGTATGAGATGCAAGGATGGGACAGAAGGTAGGGGCTCTGCAACAATAGGCACTGAATCACCACCTGTTTTTCCGCCGTCCGCCAAGGTCATAATCACCCCCTATATGGGTGTGCCAGTGCAGCCAAGCATGGATTTTGACACGCACCCAGATTTACAGACAAAAATGGTGCACCTACCTGACAGAGGCGTAACAAGGAGAGTAATATCTTATTTTCTCCTTCTGACTTCCTCTTTCCATGTGTGCTGTTTTATACAGCACACATAGAAAGAGAAATATGCCACTAGAGATTGTCTTTGTGTAGGAAGGTATCTTGAACCATGCACAAAGTACCTGCATTACCACTAGACACCCACCCATGTGTCAGCGCATAGAAGGCGCTGAATAGTGCTATATCTTTATAAATATGGAGCTGTTCATCTTTTTCCTGACCACACAATGCCACGCCTCATTGCAGGAATCATTAGTAAATATACCAAGTGGTGTACTAAAATGCCATATGAAAAACATTAGTACCTGAATCCCAGGTCGTGGTCCTTCTGAGAGTGCTAACAAAGTCTCTCTCTCATGGAAATCCACGGTGTTTCACCTCAAGAAGAGTGTGAAGAGTTCCTGGAGGCTTGGGACCCTTGAAGCACAGACTGCTCACCACAAGTTCTGAAGATTGTGACATGAATTTCCAATCACTTCCTGCAAGAGACTAAGGCCCTCATTCTGACCTTGGCGGGCGGCGGAGGCCGCCCGCCAAAGTCCCGCCGTCAGGTTACCGTTCCGCGGTCGAAAGACCGCGGCGGTAATTCTGACTTTCCCGCTGGGCTGGCGGGCGGTCGCCTTCAGACCGCCAGCCAGCCCAGCGGGAAAGAGGCTTCCACGATGAAGCCGGCTCGGAATCGAGCCGGCGGAGTGGAAGCTGTGCGACGGGTGCAGTTGCACCCGTCGCGTATTTCACTGTCTGCGCAGCAGACAGTGAAATACATGTAGGGGCCCTCTTACGGGGGCCCATGCCAGTGGCATGGGCACTGCAGGGGCCCCCAGGGGCCCCGCGACCCCCCCTACCACCATCCGGATCTCGGCGGTCCGACCGCCGGGATCTGGATGGCGGTAGGGGGGGTCGGAATCCCCGCGGCGGTGCAGCAAGCTGCGCCGCCGCGGAGGATTCAATGGGGCCGCGGTACACTGGCGGGACCCCGCCAGTGGTGCCGGTCCGACCGCGGCTTTACCGCCGCGGTCGGAATCCCCATTGGAGCACCGCCGGCCTGTCGGCGGTGCTCCCGCGGTCCTCCGCCCTGGCGGTCAAAGACCGCCAGGGTCAGAATGACCACCTATAGCTCAGATTTGAGATGGCCTAGCGCCTCCTTGCACCACATTAGCGTCATTTATTTTACGGTAATGTGGCCATACGAGTCCAAAATCACTGACTCATATTTACAAAGTGGCGCAATGCATGCATTGCACCACTTTATAACCCCTTGCGCCACATTATACGTGCACTTGGCATAATATATGCAAGGGGGGCATTCCTCCTTTAGGGGTACTGAAAAAATGGTGCAAATAAATCTAAAAGATTTTAATGCTTGGGCCTCAATGTGCTTTGTAGGATTAGAGTCCACATTTTTTACGTTAATCCTCCAAAGCGCCAAACTAGCAACAAAGATTTTGACGCTAGTTCCGTAACTACTGCCATGGTGCTCTGTATCTTGAATATGACGCCCACATCTTGGCTTTGGGGGGGCACTATGGGGCATAAGAAAGGTGGTGCTGCAATACATGCAGCACCACTTTCCTTAAATCAGACCCCGTATATGCACTTTTCCAGTTCCTTTTACTACCTAAGCACAATAATGTTTAACATTTTGGGGAAAAAGTCAACTTATTTCAAGACTAAGGTTTGTCTTTCCACTGGTTATCAGTCCAGTTAGCTGGATGTGTGTTTTGTTGCTTCTAAAGGTTAAACCTACCCAGAGACAAAGTATTGGTTACATAAGAAGAAAATGACACAACAATTAGTAGAGGAGGGAACAAGTCGACATTATGCATATTGTAACTTGGAGCAATAAGGAAATATCCATGAAGTCAGTGCTGAGACCAGAGCCTTGTTGGTGAGATGTACATAAGTACTACCTACTTGTAAGATGGTTCCACAACTATCCACAAGAGGATGCTAGATTGCCAACAAAAATCACCAAAAATAAGCTGGTAAGCAAGGATGGAGATGCTAGTAACGTCAAAAGAGCTGCAGACAAATGCATATAGCAATATACAGTAGATACTTAAACTTATTTGTATCATATTTGACATAAATAGATTGCAAATAACATGACTGGAATATACAATTTATACATGTAAAAGGTGTTACAAATACTGGTAGAAAACATCAATTTCCGAGTTGTAGCCTGTTAGAAATGGGGTCTTTGGTTGGCTGTCAGGTTACCCCCTGTCTACGCAAGGACCCTCACTCTAGTCAGGGTAAAAGAGAATCACTCTCAGCTAACCCTTGCTTACCCCCTTGGTAGCTTGGCACGAGCAGTAGGCTTAACTTCAGAGTGCTAGGTTTAAAGTATATGTACCGACACACACAGGCGGTCATTCTGACCGCGGCGGGCGGTCACCGCCGAATGACCGCACCGCGGTCAAAACACCGCAGCGGCCATTCTGGCTTTCCCGCTGGGCCGGCGGGCGACCGCAAAAAGGCCGCCCGCCGGCCCAGCGGGAAAGACCCAGCAACGATGAAGCCGGCTCCGAATGGAGCCGGCGGAGTTGCTGGAGTGCGACAGGTGCAGTGGCACCCGTCGCGATTTTCTGTGTCTGCTAGGCAGACACTGAAAATCAAGGTGGGGCCCTGTGAGGGGGCCCCTGCACTGCCCATGCCAGTGGCATGGGCAGTGCAGGGGCCCCCAGGGGCCCCACGCCACCCGTTCCCGCCATCCTGTTTTTGGAGGTTTTTACCGCCAGGACCAGGATGGCGGGAAGGGGGTCGGAATCCCCATGGCGGTGCTGCGCGCAGCACCGCCATGGCGGATTCCTTGGGCCAGGGGTAAACTGGCGGGAAACCGCCGGTTGCCCTTTTCTGACCGCAGCGGTGACCAGCCTGTTGGCGGTGCTTCCGCGGTCCCCGGCCCTGGCGGTCATGGACCGCCAGGGTCGGAATGACCCCCACAGTAACTTAATGAAAACACTACAAAATGACACAACACAGGTTTAGAAAAATAGGAAATATTTATCTAAACAAAAGACCAAAATGACAAAAATCCACAATACACAAGACAAGTTATCACTGAAAATGCAAAAAGAGACTTCATGTCATTTTAAACACACACTAACATTGTTAGTGTAAAAATGTACCTTGGGCGCGTCAAAAATAGACCCGCTCGGGCATGTGTGTGTCAAAAAGGGCTTGCAATGTGTCGATTTCGCTCACGAGCGAGACCTTGAGTCATTTCTCCTTTCGTCGGGTTGGGGGGGTGTTGTTTCTAATCTCCGCAGGAGAGCGATGCGTCATCACTCTCAGGTCCGGGCAGGCCGTGCGTTGTTTTTATACGCCCAGCGGTGTTTGCATCAGAAATCCAGCCGCACGATGATCCAAAAACCACGCAACGTGGGTTGCAATCTCACCAGCCTCTGTTAGCGATGCTGCGCATCATTTCTCCAGCTGCGGGCATCGATCTTCCAGATCTTTTGCCCGCATGGCGGTCTGTGTGTGGATCTCTCACTCTTGGGCTGCCAGCTTCTCTTCTAAGGGTCCCAGGAACTGGATAGGCACCACTTGGCAGAGTAGATGTCTCTCCAGTGGCTCTGGCAGAGAGAAGTGTTTGCTGTCCCTGAGACTTCAAACAACAGGAGGCAAGCTCTAAATCAAGCCCTTGTAGATCTTCACAAGAAGGAAGGCAACACAAAGTCCAGTCTTTGCCCTCTAGCACAGGCAGAAGAAGCAACTGCAGGATAGCTCCACAAAGCACAGTCACAGACAGGGCAGCTCTTCTTCCTCAGCTCTTCAGCTCTTCTCCAGGCAGAGGCTCCTCTTGGTTTCCCGAAGTGTTCTAAAGTCTGTGGTTTTGGGTGCCCTTCTTATACCCAATTTCTCCTTTGAAGTAGGCCTACTTCAAAGCAAAGTCTTTCTTGTTTGTGAAATCCTGCCTTGCCCAGGCCAGGCCCCAGACACTCACCATGGGGTTGGAGACTGCATTGTGTGAGGGCAGGCACAGCCCTTTCAAGTGTGAAGGAGCACTCCTCCCCTCCCTCCTAGCACAGATGGCTCATCAGGAAATGCAGACTACACCCCAGCTCCGTTTGTGTCACTGTCTAGTGTGAGGTGCAACCAGCCGAACTGTCAAACTGACCCAGACAGGGAATCCACAAACAGGCCGAGTCACGGAAATGGTATAAGCAAGAAAATGCTCACTTTCTAAAAGTGGCATTTTCAAACACACAATCTTAAAATCAACTTTACTAGAAGATGTATTTTCCAATTGTGAGCTCAGAGACCCCAAACTCCACATGTCCATCTGCTCCCAAAGGGAATCTACACTTTCATAATATTTAAAGGTAGCCCCCATGTTAACCTATGACAGGGACAGGCCTTGCAACAGTGAAAAACGAATTTAGCAGTATTTCACTGTTGGTACATTTAAAACACCTTACTATATGCCCTACCATAACCATACACTGCACCCTGCCCTTTGGGCTACCAAGGGCCTACCTTAGGGGTGCCTTACTTGTAAGAAAAGAGAAGGTTTAGGCCTGGTAAGTGGGTACACTTGCCAAGTCGCATTTACAGTTAAAACTGCACACGCAGACACTACAGTGGCAGGTCTGAGACATGATTACAGAGCTACTTATGTGGGTGGCACAACCAGTGCTTCTGGACTTACTAGTAAATCAAATATTTCACTTATGGATAACCAATTACATACATATTTTGTAAAGGAGCACTTGCACTTTAGCACTGGTTAGCAGTGGTAAAGTGCCCAGAGTAACAAAAACAGCAAAAACAGAGTCCAGCGCACATCAACAACTTTGGAAACAGAGGCAAAAAGTTAAGGGAGACCACGTCAAGGATGAAAAGTCTAACATAACCATTTTTTTGTGAAGGTGTGAATGATGCACAATGAAAGTAGCCCCTAATGTTAGCTCTTGAAGGCGTCCACCCCTCTTGCAAGGGGAAGCATTGATGGTTTGTGATTAATATCTCTGCTGACCTCTTCTTAGGGAGTGTGATTGCCACATCACATTGCAATAGTTGTTACCGGAGTGTGGCTTAACCATATGCCATGACCCAGGCATCTCACCTCCTCCTGTCACCATCTCCTGCATGAGACTCACTCAAAGTGAGATTGCCAAAGTATTAAGGAAAAGCAGCTCATAGGTGAGTTTTTGGGAGATACAGTCGCTGAGCTGCATAGGATCAGATTCTGCCGAGACAGACAGCTCTGCTCTAAGAGAGAGAGGGAGAAAGTGAGCACACCCGAAAAGAAAGACAAAAGGGAGAGTATGGAATGAGATGAAGAGTAACAAGAAATAGAATAATAACAAAAGCAACAGGAAGACACCTCACTGTTGATTTGGAAAATATAATTAGTCTGAACGCAAGGATCAACCTCTGACAATTACTATATTGGCATTTTCTTCAAACCTACGGCTACCACTACTCGTATCCCTTACCCTCTTCTTTGTGTTAGCCCTGGCATTGCCTTCATGTAAACAACACTTTTATAGTGACATCACAAAGCAGATTCATTCAACCAATTTAATTGTGAAAAGATAATATACTATGACACAAAATGAGGCATGAAGAGTAATGGATCACTGCGCCCAGAATGATACATGTGTGATGTTTACTTACTATCGTCATCATCGCCATCATCATCATCATCATCACATTTTATAGTTCCAAGCATCGCAATCAGCACTGGAATATAAACAAAAATGGAAGCACCATATTGTAACTTATCTTTTTGCAAATTTTTTCATCGATAAACATAGAAATTGGGATCACCATGCTAGAATTATGCTGAGGATCAATATGCCGTTTAGTTTTCGGCAGCAGAAAGTAAATAAAATGTGAAATAAAGTAAGATGGAAAGCAATTGACTTCTCATTGGACACCATACAAAGTACTGCTCAAAAAGACTCTCCACCAAATATTTACTATGAAAAATGTCATACTAAACCATGTAGGTTTCATCCAATTATATAAGGGGTCAAATGAGATTTTGGATCAAATCTTTCAGGTCATAGGTAAAGTGATAAAAAACAGACATTATTTACTTCAACCAATTGTTTAGTCACGAGCACACATAGGAAAGACAGAAATTGCCCCTGTGGTGCAACGAAGGGTATGCCCCTTTTTGCATTCCCCAGAGCAATTCAGTATTATGAAATGGCCCTTCTGTAATATGTATTTTGCTGGAATATAGGGGAATGTTGACAAGAAAGTGGTGCACCAGTCCTAATGGGCAACTTTTCTTGTGTTTCCTCTGCCTAAATATCTACCCAACGACACCATGGTTGTGCCATATTTACAATACGGCACATCAGGGCAGTCGTTAGGACAATAGCATCGACATTTTTGATGCTATTGTGGCGCTTTGCTACACTAGCTTCAAAGATTTTAAGGACAGGGCGAGGTATGTATTAGGGTACAGGGTGGAGGCGGTGAGGTTGGGGGTGGGGAAGGTTTTATGGTACAGGGCAGGCGAAGGGTGTCTGTAGATTTTAGGACAGGACAGGATAGATTTTAGG
This sequence comes from Pleurodeles waltl, assembly GCF_031143425.1. Lineage (NCBI taxonomy): Eukaryota > Metazoa > Chordata > Amphibia > Caudata > Salamandridae > Pleurodeles > Pleurodeles waltl. The sequence continues at coordinate 1,423,994,736 of NC_090446.1, forward strand.
GTTCACAGCAGAGGTGGGCTATTTAGGGCACTTTTTAGGACAGGGCAGGGTTACTTTTAAGGGTCAGGGTGGGGTTGAGGGGTCAGGGCAGATGGTGGAAGGGGCAGTTGTAAGGGCTTTGGCACTGTGGAGTATGGTATCAGATGTTAGGGGACAGGGCAGGAGAGAACTTATCACATGTGTTCCTTTACCAAACATGCTTTTACAATGAAATTAATTGTAAAGGTATGCGTGGTAAAGGCATGCGTTGTACAGATGTGGTTGTTTTTGAGACCTCATTGTTGAGGCAATCGTGATATACGCATGCATTGCTCCATCATACTTTCCATAGCTCCTCTCTCTTTCCACTGCCCCTTTACAACCCCATCATGTTGTGCTTCTCATATAATGTTTGTTAACATGAAATTCCAGCATGATATTTGGGAAATTTGAAGCTCATTCTGCACAATCCTACCACTCCCACATTCCTCAGTCTTAGTGAGCAAGCTATGCTCCTGGTCTTGGAATCAGCCAATGGCGCTTTGGAGATGTTTTAATGTAATTCTTGCTGTTTTTTCTGCATGAAAGTGTATAGGATGTGCTTTAGATGTGTGGGTCGATTTCACCGTTCCCTATAGTTTTGCAAGCAAGTACTGAAAGGGCCATAAAGAGAATCCTAGTAAGTAAAGAGATGATGGCGGTGCTGTTCCAGAGGTCAAGGACTAACTGTTGGACAAACGAGCAGTCAATATCTAGAAGTTATTGCGACAACTCAATAGAATATGAAGTGATGACACAATACACAATTTGGGCTTGTTCTATGACTTGTTAAAACATGGAGAACACAATTCAAGTCCCTCCCATTATTAGGGCTATTAGCCTCACAACCCCTGGCCTTTGAAGGGGCTGAGCACAAGAGGGCGTGTGGTCTTAAATTATAATCTACTCTTCTATTTGATCTTCCAGGCTCTCTCCCTTAAGCTTTGTTTCCACTCACCTGCTGCCAGCCCAAGAAGATAATAAGTTGTCTTCACCATTCTAAGGGTCAAGCTGTCCTGCAAAGAAAAGAAGTTAAGTAACCATGAGAAGGCAATGTGGATTTGTTTTTATAAGGCAGGGGTTCGTTAATGACTGAGGGGAAAGGTGAGATATGTTATGGTGCTTGCAAAGCACCTTCACGGTCTAATTATCTTTCTTTTCTGCTGCTTGCAAAAATGTTATCTAATTGTCTTTTGTAGGTGTTGATGCATATTTCTCTTCCCTATATACCTAGCTGTAAGGTTGAAATGTGTGATGGGCACTTACTGCACCGCCCTGCGCCATGGGCCTCGTAAACGAGGCCCTAAGGCCCAGATTTATGCTTTTTTAGCACCACATTTGCTCCATTTCTTGACGCAAAAGCAGCGCAAACCTACTAAATGTAATTGAATGTTGTATGTGTGCGCTGTTTTTGTATAAAAAAAATGAAGCAAATGTGGCACAAAAAAAGTATAAATCTAGGCCAAAGTGTTTTTTAGTCCCTAATTCTCGATCTGACTTTTGCATATGTCTTCTTTTTCTCTGTCACTTGTCAGCATTAGTCTGTGACTTTCTCTGTTCTTGCAGTCCAGAGTTCGGATTGTGGCGGTCAATTATTTCCTCTCACCCTGATTTTATCACTCTATTTCGCGCTTTTGTGTACTCTTTCTCTAAAAAGGTTCTTAGTTTGTATTCTTTGCCTGCTTTGCTATGAGGCAGTAGTTGAAAAATGTAAACATACTAAAACAATTTAATTAAACGGAGGACAATTAAATATCATTATTGGAATGGTGTTTAAGAAGGAAAAGAGAAATGGCAAATAACCACCAATTTTCACTGGGAATTCTCACTCGTTGAATATATTGCCATAGTTTAATCACATACTGAAATTAAACATTTTGGTCGCAAACATTGCTGAAAACAGCGAATATGAAAACATGTTAATGAAACCCAACTCATGGACATTAATTTAAGAGCTCGAAAGCAGTGCGAACTGAAACATGCCTGTTGTCAACCTTAGCACTTCCGAAGTTCTTCCAACACAGGTCGGCTGGGAATGAGCAGATTATCTCAGTGCGAGCGTTCACATAGTCCAAAATATTCCCTGGGGCACCAAATGCTGTTTTTTAGTCATTTCTGATGATTGCATTATTTGAGCCAACGCCCGCTTCCAGTACCTGATTTGAGACTGTTCGTCACTAAGTTACACAACTTGCATCGCAGCTTTCAATGTTTTAGGTGTGGTTTGACAGTACATATGTCTGCAAGATGTATTCTTAGCACATCATTCACATATATTGTAAGAAACTGAGTTTCTGGTTGGCAGAGGTATGCACCCTTTCCAAGCAGGACCCACAATCCAAGTTGGGGTAAATCACAAACACACCCTAGGTTAGCCTGTGCTCATCCTCTGATAGCTTGGCACAGAGCAGTCAGGCTTAAGAGGTAATGTATAAAGTATTTGTGCAACACTTCAAACAGTAAAACTGTGAAAACACCACACAAAAACGTCACTACACCTGGTTTGAAAAATAGAGCTTTATTTAATGAACAAAACAACAAAAGTGTAGTCAGTAGAAGTAGATATATATATATTTTTTTAAATAAACTGAAATGTAGCACGTAAAACCATAAAGTGTCAAACTGAGCTATCTCGTTGCGCTAGACCAGGTTAAATCCAAAAGTTCAGGCTGACAGCGATAAAGCATGGGTTTGACAAAGTCCTAGACAAGTCATGCTTAGATTTTACCTTCTCAAGAATTAGTCTAACAGTCTGTTTGTGGGGAAGAAGTTTGCTGGGAGCAAGGAGAGCGTCGCTGGTGGTGGTCTGTGGGCACGATGTGTCAGCTAGGTGTTGCAGATGGGGGGACTGGAGCCTCACATTGATGACTGTCAATGCTTGCTGTGCGAAGAGACAAATTTGCTGTGCCCTCGCTGATTCTTCTGGTGAGCGGTGTGGTATCAGTGCGAGTGTGTCTTGATTTCAGGAGCCAAAAACCACTTCCAAGGGCCTAGGTCACGAAAGGTGCCACTTGGGGGTCAGGAGCTGGTTGGAGACAGGCCTAGGAGCTGTAGCAGGTGAGTTGGAAGTCTTTTTCATTCCTGAGACTTCACAAAACAGGAGGCAAGCCAGCAAAACCCTTGGAGTCACTTTAGTTCTGGGTTAGAGAGATTCAGATCCAGTCCTTTTCACTACCAAGCAAGAATGGCAGCAGGCAGCAGGGCAGCACAGCAGAGCGGGAGTCCAGTAGAGTGACAGTCCTTTCAGTAGCACAGCAGTCCTTCTTACTGACAGAGTATCCAAAGCCCAGATGAATACTGAGTTGATGGTGTCTGGGGTCTAGTACATACACCCAGTTGTGTCTTTGAAGTGGGGAAGACTTCCAAGAGAGGCCTTTTAAGTACACAGAGACCCTGTCTGTCCTGCCCTGGCTCCATACTCACTACAGTGGGTTATGTAGCCCTTTGCGTGGGATCAGGAAACAGCCCATTCAGGTGTATCCTCCCTTCATCCTGCCCAAGATTTCCAATAAGGCTGAGGATGACCCTTCAGTCACACCTAAGTTCCCTTTGTGTGTGGCTGTCTGGAGGGAATGCCCAAGAACCCACCAGATGGTTAAAGAAAATGCCAACTTTCTAAAAGTGACATTTTCAGAATTACAACTTAAATTTTGACTTCACCATAACTTTTGATTTTAAACTGTGATTCCAGAACCACGAAACTTGGGCGTCCCATCGTCTCCTAATTAGAAATTGCATTTGTGAAATGTAGTAAGGCATTCTCAATGTTATCCTATGGGAGAGATAGGCCCTGCAGTAGTGAAAATGAATTGAAAAGAGTTTTTCACTATTAGCACATGTAAAACTTAAAAGTACTTGTCCTGTTTGTTTTCCATACACTGCACCCTGTATAGGGCTTATCTTAGCGGTGAATTCTATGTATTAAAAAGGAAGGTGTGGGCCTGGCAAGAGGCAAGGTCAACATTGCAGTTGAAAATTGCACACAAATGCTCTGCAAATGCTCTGCGATGGCAGGCCTGAGACATGTTGAAGTGCTAATTAACTGGGTGGCACAATTAGCGCTGGAGACCCACTAGTAGTATCTAATTTAAGGGCCTTGGGCACACATGGTGAACTAGAGATTTAAAAGTAAATTACATATGCCAATTGTGGATAAGCCAATGAAAGCATGTTTTAAGCAGAGAACATTTGCACATTAGCACTGGTCAGCAATGGTAAAGTGCCTAGAGTCCTAAAGCCAACAAAAATGAGGTCAAAAAAGAGAGGGAGGGGGACAAAACATTTGGGGATGACCCTGAAGAAAGGGAAAGGTCGAACATATACAACATATACATAGAGTGAGCTTTGACCCCACCCAAAGTAGTATTACTCTCCACCTCACACTTTAAATTATTTGTTCTATAATTCCGACTCCTACAAAGTGCTTCCTTTAGAATGCACAGAACTATTTTATATTTCAGAATTTCAGAACTACATTCAACACTCAATCATCAAATGGTGAAGTTCTTTCCTGCCTTTATGAATTCTGTACAGAAACAACTCTTTTCATACTTTTACCCTGCTTTTACAAAGCTATCACAGCAGGCTTTAATGTGATAAAACGCATTTGTGCATGATGGAACATGTTAAATTGGTTGAGAATGACTCTCTTAGCACAGGCGTAGTGCCTTTGACAATGTGTTCTTTTCGTATTGCAGTATCATTTTGAGTTTTACAACTTTTCCTTTTTGTTGTTGCAAGAAAAGGTGTTAGAACTTGTTCCCAAGTAGCACTTTGGTTAATTTAATTTTGGCACAAGTTGATTATTTCTTGGAACACTGAATAAAGTGGACAAGGGGAGGAATGAAAAACATATTTAAACCGGCAACGATTAGAATGAAGCAATCGTTGTCACTGAAAGAGAATGTGTGTTTAGCTCCTTGTGAAATCAGGTAAAGGTTTTTCTCTTTCGTAAAGAGGAAGTTGATTTCACATGGAAATGTCTCCTCTGTTTTGCACAGCCCAAATGAAGGAACAATTAGGATTGCAAACAGTGGCAGGGGCGTAACAAATGCCCCCGCAGCCCCCATGTAGCGGGAGGGGGCGACTTCTAGGGTCCCCTCCTCACTACAGTACAATGTGCGCAGGTTGAAGGCCCTTGACTGGTTCCAGGAGGAAGGTGGTCCCCCACAGGTAATTTGCTACTGGGGGTGGCACTTCAAGTTTAGTTATGTCAATGAACAGTAGATAACTTAATTGATCTAACGGTGGCTTCTTTCTTGCAAAACCTCTTAAACTTTCTTCGGGGTAAATCATGGCAGCTCTTAGCCTGAAAGTATTATAGAGGTGAGGCAAGCAAAGGTGAAATGGTTTTCTAAGACTCTGGTGGCACATGAAAGGCTTGTTGGCTAGAGGGACAAAAGGGCACATTTACAAAAAAAGTCACGCAACGCCGGCGCAAGCCCTTAGTAAATCTGGTCCTAAGTTTCCATACCAGCCACTAATCGCAATGAAAACATTTCGAGCTACTTGCAGCCAATCGAACAATAAAGGAATGATGGCTAGAAGCCCTTAAACCAATCTGAGCATTTCCAAAATAATGATTCCTTTCCACATTCTTTCGATGGACTGTGCCACTGAAGACAGGGCGATCAATGTGCAAAATCGTTTTGACACTGTCCTAAAGTGGACAGTCAAGAAGAAGGACTGTTGACAATCTAGGGGCAGAAATTTAACTTTTACTGGCTGATGAGAATTATTATAAAAGGCTTGCACACAGGGAGTGGACAATAATCATAATTTATATTTGATTCTAAAATTGAGGAGAATCCGTAGCAATATCAAAGGTGCAATTCTTTGATTCATCACACATTGGGAGCTTGATTGGAAAAGTGGACGTCCAAAACCTCGACGACTCTCCAGGGTAGATGAGACTTGATATAATATTACAAATTTGTCAAAATAACGATTGAGATCAAATAGCCATCCCCGATTATTGCTCTGTAAAAACAATAGCACTAATGAGACATTGCAGTTACATTTATAGTGAAAACAAGCCAATAAACTAGAAGTCCCTACATTTGAACCCAGGATTAGAAACATTGTGTATGTATATTTTACCCACAATATTCTATTCACAATCAGCATGCTGATCATTACCAATGAGATGTTCAGTCCGCCACTTCATCGACCCTCTCATTCTTCACTGGTCTGACCCTCTCAAGATGAAGCAAATTCCCTTACCTCTAAAGAAAGTTAAGACTCAACTGGACAGCATGAATTAATATTATAATACCATCCATGTCCCCGTCCTGAACAAGTATATAAAAAAAAAAGTCAAAGATCATAAGTATGAATACTCCAGTGCATCACCTCTTCAGTAACATTATACAACCCCTTGACAGCACTGACACACATTTGGAGAAGTGGACCATTTGATTCTCAGTGCTGTCTCTTCTCAAGTGTGCTTTGATGGTACATTTTAGAAAGGCTTGCCTCAATCTTTTTTTTCATAAACTTCCAGATATTTACCATACCTAACTATAATATCTCTTCGATCCAGTGAATTGCTAAGGTTTTTAATGTATAGTTAGGTCCTTTTACCGTAACTACTTGTTGCAACCTTTGTTTTTGTCGTGAATTAGGTGGGGATTTGTGATCATATCCACCCAAATGCATAACATTTGTGCAAAGTAGAGAGTACAAGGCAGTGTGCCCAACTCCCCATGGGTAGCCAACTCCAAAAATCAGCGAATGGCCCATTGCTGTACGTCCCCCCCATCCACCATCATGCCATCCTGCACGGACATCTTCACCTCTTTCTTTCACAACTCTCCCTTGTGCCCTTACAGGAGAACCTTGCATGACCTTTCATGCCCTTGCATGAAAACCATTTGTTTACAATTTGGACCATTGGGACCCTGCCCCCCGCTCCCAACAAGGATCAGTGAATGTACCCCCATCCTTCCCTGTTATGGCTTTTTTATAAAGTTTAGGACATGAGGACCGAGTCTCCGTGCCCTGTGTAGGAGGATGCAACCACCCAACAACATTCCTCAGTCTTGTGGGACCAACCAAGCTGCCGACAAGAAATAATTTCTGTATTTATTTTATTTGCTTTACCACAGGAGTATTGTGGTATTCCTGCTGGACCAACCATTGAGATATGACTAATGATTGAATCTTAATTTCTCAAAAGTGGCTGAACAGATTTATAATAAAAAGCCCACTTCCTGAGTAGAAGTAGCTTTTTGCTAAATTTAGTGTAATTCTGTTCTCTCATTTTTCTAAAATCCTTCATAAAGGTCCTGTGGGAAATTATATGGGGAAAATGTATTTTTGGAAACCCCTCCCTTTTTTCCTTGTGACTGCTTAGTGGTGACCCTGCAAAGTATGTTAGAATAAAACTTGGAAATTCAGTTAAAAAAACTAAATTTAAACTTACATGTGGTAATAATATCTACCTTTCAGTTAAAATAATCAAGACATTTAGTGACAAAAGAGTGGCGGTACAGTTAGGTGCTCAAAAGTAAAGTCTGATGTTTAGCCAACAACCAAAAATCAATACAACTTACCAGCTATAATATACTAGGCTAACTATAACTTATGCCCATGCCATGATGTAATTGAAGATCTTAGTCCCATTCCTAACTTTACTTTTCTGAGTTTTTCTCATTATATTCAGCTAACACCCATCTGTGCACAGCCTTCGGCCTTTTAACATGCTCAGTAGAGTTTTGATTGAAGGACTGAGCTATAGCCAGGCCCTTCACCTAATCTCTTGCAGATGGCCAACCCCTGTTGTACACAGCCTTTGCTAACGCGTCCCTATCTAGTTCATTTATTCACTCTGGGACTCATTTTAGGCCGATGAATCTTTTGACCCTGATTGAAGACACCTTAAGACGAGATAACTAATCAACATGTCAATCAATAAGTTAAAAATGTCATCAATAGTCACCATAACGAATCATTTAGATTAATCAATAAAATTAATCGGACTCGGAAACCACCATGACCTTTCAGTCATGAATAAGCACACCAGTTTAGTACGATTTTATGATGCTTATTCCCTATTGATTACAATTCTACTAGTAAGTTTATTAGTCTCAAAACCATGAAACACAACAGCATTGTCATAATATGGCAACTCGAATAAGATTTCTTCAAAGCAAAGATCACGAACATTAGAACATAACACAACGTCACCATAGGTTAACCTTAGCAGAGTATCATAAGCCCATTATTCAACAAAGCATTGATTCAGTCATTTGTCTATTTGCGTCCGTTTAGTGAACTCCTTAACTACCCTCGAATTAGCTTTGGCATGTTGGGCTTCATGCAAAACAATTTAGCAACACAAATTTAGAAAACATCTAACTATGGTCTCTGTCAAAAGAAGCAGTTGGTACCTAGAAAGGAAAGGCAAACAGACAATTACAATTTCATCATCATATAGTTACCCTCTGTAATGGTTCAGCATACAGAGTCAGTCTTCGTCCTCAGGGCATCAGTTTATTCGCCATCAGCCAGGAAACACAGCAAAGTTCAGCAAGACGGGCTAAGTAGAGACACTTCCCTCATAAGGAGGAGAAGTATAGAACAGGCAAGGTAAGGGTGAGGATGGTTTGAAGAGTCAAACAGCAAAGTTTTAGGCAAAGTTCGCAGTGGCATCTCCTAATGACTCCCCGTGTCAAAGGTTTTTATCCCTTTTCTGTTGTTTAGTCCCCTAATTTCTAATTGGGCAGGTTTAGCACCCCACTATCTTCATCCAATGGTTTTCCAGTCGTACCATCAAAATTGTCACCTCATAACAGTTCTCACGTAGTTTATTGGTTCTTGTGAATGACGACTCCAACAGGTAGAATGTCCGGTATGATTTCATACTCTTGTGGTCCTCTCGCATCCCCAGTCAGTGGTTGCATTGTCTATACCGGTTTAGGCGACCTTGTGCCTGTAGCGAGTCTACACTGTTGCATTCAGCAAGAATGTTTCCTTCAGCAAGTCGAGTTTCATGAGAATGGAACTACTACAGTTACACTCATCTTCTAGCTTCTGGAGAAATACGATAGCATGTCCTTCAGCAAGTCAGCACACTGCATGTTAGAAAAATACATTTAATACGAAACCGGGCAGCTAGGCCCCAACTGATCCTAACTAAGGCCTAGTGAATTAATTAGCAAAACCTTAATGAATAGCTCTTAATACTTATACAAAATCATACATTATTGCATCAACAACTCATTATTAGTCATTTTATTAGTCCTCGCATATATGGGCGGCCACTCCCCGTGGGCACATTTCGGAATTATGTTTAATAAAACACATGAATACATTTTCTATGCGGAATTATTATGCATTAGTTCATAAACATTTTCATGTTAATTTTGGTTATAAGAGCTACGCTCCAACAATCCCTCCTCTATTGACACTTGTCATCACACAAAAACCTTTCCCTTCACAACCTTTCACTTTCTTAAATTGCGCATTTCAATTTCTTCTCCCTTCATTAATTTTGCATAAGTTTCTTTGAATATTTTCTCCTTTTTCTTTTCCTCTTTCCTTTTATTGTGTTTTGACAATTTTTCTCTAATTCTTTTACTAATTTTGCATGATAACTATAGTCCAAATAAACAAGCCAGAACAATCAATATACCCCCTATTATTTTTGCAAGTATGCCATTCCAAATACTACTAAACCAATTCCCTACTTTAGCAATTCCGTTTCCAACCTTTTCCCAAACTCCAGGTTCGTTCAGCTCCTTCAAAGCTGGAATATGTCTTGTTAGGTTAGTAAGCATACTAACCCTATTACTATTATCAGGTATGAAAGCACAACAGTGGCGCTCATTAAGCACCTTACAGACTCCACCACTCTTTGCTAAAAGAATGTCTAAAGCAAGCCGGTTTTGAAGAGTCATAGACCTCTCCGCAGCAAGTTCAGTATCCATCAGGAGTATAGCCCCTGTGAAGTTTGTCAGCATGTTATGCACAATAGTAGACTTTCGAATCTTTATGGAGTTTAAGATAACCCCCACTGAAGGAATTATGGCTCCAAATATATCACCTACGACAGCAGCTGCTGTATCTCTCTCTTGTCTAGTATGAGGTAATTCAGACATTTTAGGAACTTTCTTTAAGTCGTCAAATTGGTAGATCTTTGGGAAAACTATTCCCAAATAACATGTCCCATACCATCCCTTTGGAAGACGGTAATAAGCATTGAGTCCACATATGTAATAGATTCCAGGGATCGCTGGATCCTGTCCATTTAACATGAATGTCCACTTACTCTGAAACAAAAACACATGCCTGCACTCAATCTTTCCCACTAATAAAGTGTCATGATCAGATTTTGGCCTATATATCCAAAGCTTTCCTACGTTTAATGCATCTACAGCTGGCTTGCCTTGCGTCTTTATTGCACTATAAGCATAATCATTTGCAAACGTTCATTTTCCTAATCCCTTTTCTAGCTTTTCCTTTAACGCTTTTCTTCTATCATCAATGTGATCTAAGAAGCTCATCTCTACAGGTGTTAGTAAGCAAGTTTAGATTATTGTGGTGCGCATAAGCTGTCCCAAATATCAGTGTCGGCTCAAAGAAACCCCTAACTATTTTTATGTTATGTTCCTTAGCTATCTTACCTAAAAACTCAATTATAGGCACAAAAGAAAACACCACATCTAGATTAGAATAGAAGTATTGAATATGTTCTTGATCATAGAATCTTGTTAATTGCAAACTACAGCTTATACCGTAGGTAAGCAGCAAACTATGATAAGTAACCCCTTCTTTTACTGACAAAGGAATCTTCATGCACACATAGCAATTCTTCGCATCCATTGTTTCAACATACTCATTCAATAAGCGATAGAAGACATTAGTAGATAGTTCCTTTTTCGTATTAGTTCCTTCATGCAAATACTTTGTATCCTGCTCAAACCTCTCCCATGGTGTTAGTGTAGCAGTCTCAGGAGTTGGAGCATTGTTAATCGCACTCTTATCCACCAATGGCATTCCCACAATCACACCTATAATTACTATTGCACATGCAACACCCAAAATAACACTCAACCATCTACGAATCCTACTCCTATTATCATTATTTCTAGTGTTACTCATGATCTGTAAAGAATCAGAGAGCAGAATAATATAAAGCAAACAATCAACTTGAGGAAGATTTAAAGCTCTTTTTTTTCCTTTTTTTTTCTTTTCTTCTCGTGCAAAGACTCTCTCTTGGCAAGTATTTACAGCGTTTCACTTACTCCCATGACTGTTTGTCAAATCAGGTTAGCAGCTTGTCATAATCGGTTTCTCAGAGTCAATTCAGGTTAACAGTGTCTCATCCAGTAATTTATCAGTCTCTTTTCTCAGGTTTCTCTCTATTTAATTTCAATTTACCACAGTCTCTTTCTATGGTTGAATTCAGGTGCCGGAGTATTGACCTGGAATTTCTCGATCAAAACAGAATGCCAAGAATTCTTGTTGCCACTCAGCTGATGTCGCATAAGCCCATTCAGGACCCGCGTACCTGCTGTTTGCAACTCTCTTTCTTTTCAGTTTGCGATCACCCTGCAACTCTCCTTCACTGAAATCTTCTTTCCTTGTTGTATCAATTTCTTCTTCTACTGTTTCATTAAGGACCACTTTCTCCTTTGCAGCTTGTGGTTCCGGCCAATCATCTCCTTTAAGTGGTTTCCTACTGCTCAACCTTACAGGATGTTGAACAGTACCCTCCTCTTGTGCTATGGTGTTTTCTCTTGATGGATCTGTAAGCGGCTTAGGAGGAGTCGGAACACTTTGACCTCCTTCTTCCTCACCTCCTTCGCCTTCATGGTCTGTCAAGGGCTCAACTTTGAATCCGCATCCGTCTGCTTCTGGGAGAACCTCTCTTTGGGTCGCTCCTCCTGGCGCCTCAGTTGAGATAGGCTCACCGTCACCCCTCTGGATTTCGTTTGCTGTTTGAGTGACCAAGCCGTCCTCACCGGGCTCTCCTTCAGTCTCAGTTCCCCTTTGATTACTCTCCGGCCCTGAGACTTCCTTCTCTGCAGATGTTGTTTTTGACACGTCACCTTCTTTTTGTGACTGGCATGGATACAATTTGGAAGTCCTGCACATTTCACAGCAGTAGTAGTTGTCAGTATTACTTGATACAGCCCCTTCCAACGTGGCTCCAAACACGACTTCCTCACGTGTTTCTTGACAACCACCCAGTCACCGGCTTTCAGGGTGTGACCTGGATCAGTTATCGGAGGCAATGTGGTAGCTTCCACCTGGTGAGAGAAAGAGAGGACCACATCAGCCAGACCCTTGCAGTAGTCCAACACCATATCATCTGTGATATTCACAAGAGCATTTGCAGGCACTGCGGGCAATCTCATAGCTCGGCCCATAAGAATTACATGAGGAGACAGTCCTGTTTTCTTGTCGAGTGTGTTTCTCATTGACATCAGCACTAAGGGCAATGCATCTGGCCATTTCAAATTTGTGGCTGCACACATCTTTGCCATTCTCGACTTCAAGCTACCATTCATCTGCTCCAGTGACTGAAAATGCACACAATCACCAACACGTACCTCAGACCTCCACATACAGGCATCTCAATAAAATCCATCTGCATTCTGTTAAATGGACCTCCTGATCTCCCAATGTGGCTCAAATTCACCACGTCCCTTTCCCCGCATTCATCTGTTGACAGATAATGCACCTGTGACAGATAACCTCTGCAGCTTGTCTGAATTTTGGATTGAACCAATCGACGTTGAACAACCTGATCATTGCGTCTCTCCCAACATGTGCTTGACCATGGTAGAACCTCGCAAACTGTGACAAAAGGCTGTTTGACAAAACCATTTTCCCCTCCTCTACAACCCATAAATCATCAGATCTCTGCACGCATTGCATTTTGAGCCAAGAGCGTTTCTCCTCATTGCTGGCATGTCCCTGCAACGATCTCAACTCATCCAGTGTGTCAACCACCCTTAATGCATACCCTGAGCATGTTTCATTTTCAGTTTCAGGTAACAATTCCCATTGGTCTTGAAACGATATACACTTCAATGCACAAAACCTTGCGACTTGATCTGCATATCCATTTCCCATTGACACAAAGGGGGTGATTCCAACTCTGGCTTGCGGCGGTAGCCGCCCACCAGGCGGGAACCGCCATTTGGCCGCATGCCCCCATTCCAACATTCCCGCTGGGCCGGCGGGCGCTAACCATGTTAGTGCCAGCCGGCCCAGCGGGAATGAGGCCTGCAACACAGGAGCCGGCTCCGAATGGAGCCGGTGGTGTTGCGGCCGTGCGACGGGTGCTAGGCAGACAGTGAAAAGCTGGCTGGGGCCCTGTTAGGGGACCCCTGCACTGCCCATGCCAGTGTCATGGGCAGTGCAGGGGCCCCCAGGGGCCCCAGGACACCCCTTACTGCCAGCCTCTTCCTGGTGGTGAAAACCGCCAGAAACAGGCTGGCGGTACGGGGGTCAGAATCCCCAGGGCAGCACTGCTTGCAGCGCTGCCCTGGCGGATTCACCCAGCCGGGGCAAAAACGGCGGAGCGACCGCGGCTTTACCGCCGCGGTCAGAATGGCATGGGAAGCACCGCCAGTCTGTTGGTGGTGCTTCCGTCATTCGTGACCCTGGCGGTCCAAGACCGCTAGGGTCAGAATGACACCCAAAGTCTTGTGATTTAACATGAGCATTGCATTTCACCACAGCAATTTCAAGAGGTAATTGAATCGCTTGCAACAATACCTTAATTCTTTCACAATTTTTCACTGGGGAACCAGAAGAAGTCAGGAAACCCCTCTGTGACCACAACTGGCCAAAGTCCTGGGCAATTCCAAATCCGTATCTGCTATCAGTATAAATAGTGACTTTCAGGTTCTCAGCAGCGTGGCATGCCCTAGTAAGAGCAATGAATTCAGCCACTTGAGCAGAGTATACTCTTTCAAGCCAGGATGCTTCTAGGATACCAGAGATTGTACACACGGCATATTCAGCTCTCAGTACTCCTACTGAGTCTCTCAGGCATGAACCATCAACAAAGATAATTTAATCATTTTCTTCCAATTAGGTATCTTTGATGTCGGTTCTCGGTTTGGTGCACAAATCCGTTACCTCAAGACAATCATGTTCTACCTCTTCAACATCATCAATGTCTGCATTTTCATTAGGAAGCAAAGTTGCCGGGTTCAACACAGTACATCTCTTTAAAGATACATTAGGTGACCCCAGTATAATTGTTTCATACTTAGTCAGGCGAGCATTCTTCATATGTTGAGTCTTTGTTCGGATCAACAGAATTTCAACTGCATGTGGGACCATTACTGTTAAGGGATGTCCCATCACTATACCTTCACACTGAGTGAGGCTTTGACCAACTGCACACAAACCACCCGGTAAGGCTGCTGCGACTGGGTCCAAAGTAGCTGAAAAATATGCTACTGGGTGGTTTGCACCTCCATGGACCTGTGTCAGGACGGACAAAGAACAAGCATCACGTTCAAGACAAAACAATACAAAGGGCTTAGTATAATCAGGCATACCTGAAGCTGGTGCCCTGCGCATGCTTTCCTTCAGTTTAATGAATGCCCTCATCTCTTTCTCGGACATGGTTATGGCACCTGGGCCGTCTTGAATTTCTTTGACAGTCAACCTCACCAAAGGTTTAGAAATAATCGAGAAGTTGGGAATCCACTGACGACAGTAGCCCAAAAACATCCTAACGTCCCTCTTGGTTGTCGGGGGATTCTTCTGCAATATGGCTGTCACCCTTTCTTTGGATACCTTCCTCGACCCTTTTTCAATCAGGTGACCTAAGTACTTCACCTCTTTTTGACAGTACTGTAGATTCTTTGGGGACACTTTGGGGGTTATTATAACTTTGGAGGAGTTGTTAATCCGTCCCAAAAGTGACGGTAAAGTGACGGATATACCACCAGCTGTATTACGAGTTCCATAGGAGATAATGTACTCGTAATACGGCTGGTGGTATATCCGTCACTTTACCGTCACTTTTGGGACGTATTAACACCTCCTCCAAAGCTGTAATAACCCCCTTTATGTCCGTTCTTTCCCAAATGATTCAGTAAGGCAACAGTATCGTACCTGCAGTCATCTCTCGTTTTGGACGCAATTAACAAATCATCAATTTACTGTACTCGAGTCGAACTAAAAGGCATTTCTAATGATTCCAAGTCCTTCTTCAATATCTGATTGAAGATGGAAGGTGATTCAGAAAACCCTTGAGGAATTCGACACCAACTGTAAACCTTGTCCAGGAATTTAAAACTGAAGAGAAATTGTCTGTCCTCATGAAGAGGCACCGTAAAGAATGCTTGAGAGAGGTCCACAACTGTGAACCATTCTGCATCACATGGAACCTGAAACATAATCACGGCTGGATTTTGCACTATGGGGCAACATTTTACCACAATCTCATTAATTTTTCTCAGGTCTTGAACAATTCGAACTTTCCCACAAGGCTTTTTCAGACCCATTATTGATGAATTACACGGGCTGCTCATCACTTCTTTTAGAACCCCTTGCTTTACAAAGTCTGCAATTATCTGCCTCGCCTGTATAAGAACATCTTGTGCCATGGTACTGCAGTACCTGGGGAAACACTGCATTTGGCTTCACTTCTACTTTGACTGGCTCTACTCCTCTTATTAATCCCACTTCCTTTCCTGTCAAGTCCCACACTTTCTCTGTCACTGTTCCCTGTAATTCGGCTGGCAAATCAGTCACTGTGAACACTGGGAAGAAGTTTATCAAAGGGTACTCCTCATTTGCGGTCTCTGCCTCCGACTTTAAGAACTGACCATCGTCCCCTTCATCATCACTGTTTGTCTGCACCACAATCCCTTCATTTGAACAGGTAATTGAACACCTCGTTTTACAAAAGTGACGGTAAAGTGACGGACATACCACCAGCCGTATTACGAGTCCATTATATCCTATGGAACTCGTAATACGGCTGGTTGTATATCCGTCACTTTACCGTCACTTTTGGGACGGATTAACACCTCCTCCAAAGTTGTAATAACCCCCCAGGTCTCTTCCCAGTAGGGATACGGGACTTGAATCACAGACTACAAACCTATGCAATCCCTGGAAGGTACCAATCTCAACTTGGACCGGATCTGTAACCTGATTTGTCAGGAGCTGATTTGCTACTCCTACCACCCTTATGGTACGCCCGAAAGTGGCAATTTCAGAACTTCTGCATTTCTGACTGGAGAGCATGTAGCTCCTGTATCAACTAGGAACGAAACCTTATAACCCATCACCTTTCCTTGAACATAAGTTCCCCTGTGATCTACTTCTAGGGGCGCTGCAAGCCTGCACTCCTCACTATCTGAACAATCATCCGACCATTCATCGTTTATTCCATCCTCACCACACAATGGGAACTGTTGTACTGTATAATTTTGACTCATTGTTTGACCTGTGACCTGTTGAGGAAGCATCACCTGTTGCTGTCCCATTGGAGCTAATAGTAACTACATTTGCTGTCTAGGTACCGTGGGAATCTGCTGTTGTACCTGCTGCATCTTTTCTGGTTGAACACGTGGCATTTGCATTTGTTGCATAGGCTGGAGACCCTGCATTTGCACCATGTTATTCTGGAAGTTCGGATTTTGACCCCTCACTCTTGGACCCCTCACATTTTGAAATGTACTGGCATCATTGCTTTGTTGAACAACACCATCCATCATTGGGCACTCCCGCTTCCAGTGTCCGACGCCCCCGCACGGGTGACATGGTAACACCTTTTTCATCCCTTGCACATCATTTTGAACCACAACAGTATTCAAATCTGGACCACGGTTCACAAAACCTCCCCGACCTCTGCCTCTTGTTTGCGGTTGGAACATCCCGTTCCCTTGAGGCTGCTGCTGTACCATCTGCTGTTCTCCATCTCCCTGCATCCCTGCCTGAGCTGCCTTAATTTGCATTCAGCTTTCTCTGTTTCAATTCAATCTCATCGCTACAGTATTTCGCATACTGCAACACTTCATCAATCGGCTTTGCTTGCCAACAGATCAAATGATTCTTAATCATCTGGCTAATCTCTGGTCTCAACCCTTCAACAAACCAGAACACAAGGTGCTTCATGTCTTTTGGATCTTTGACCTCAGTGCCACTGTAGTGTTTAAATGCCTTCAACAACCTGTCATAGTAAGCATGTATTGACTCTTTGCCTTCCTGTGATGTTCAATCTATCTTCTGCCAATCAGTCACATTCGGCGACACCTTCTGTTTAAAAAAAACTCAATCACCTTATGGAAATACCTCATCATTTCAGAAGACGCTGCTCCAGTAATCTTGTCCCTTAGTGGTTCCTCTGTTGGCCAATCCTCACCCCTTTTGCACTCAAGCCATAAATCAGCTGGGACTATGATCTCAAACCATGTATTCAAGGCTTCCCAAAGACATTTCGCAAGCTTAACAAACCTGACCGTCTGCTGATAGCACTCTATTGGCTTTTCCCTCAACGTGGGATAGTCATTTGTGAATGACAGGATGTCACCCCTAGACCATGGTACATGGACTAGAACCCCTCCAGCTGTTTCTCTCATTGGTAACATTTTTATTGTCCCTGTGTCTGGTGCAGCTTTCATCTGCTTTGGTTCCGGGCAGTCACCTTTCTCTTTATCTCTCTTCTTTGCCCATCTGCCTTCCCACTTCTCTAATGCTCCCCAAATTTGAGAACTCTGCAATATCTCGTTAAGATGTGCCTTCATTCCGGTGGATCTCATGTGATCGAAATCTTTAGGTTCAAAGTCTAACCAATAACTCCTCTTCAAATGCTTAGTATTGTCTAAGTCTATACCGTATTTGTCTGCTAGGTTTGCCAACCTTTGATGCACCCTGCTCACTTCTTTGGTTATTTTGGGGCACAGAAACCTCAATTCTGCTTCCGTGTATGACTCCAGTCTGTTCACCCCCATTGTTCCTTCTACTAATTCTGTGGCTTCCACACCCAACATCACAAAATTCAGGTATTCCTCTCTTTCCGATCTCTCTTCGGTCACTGGAGTAGTCTGCGGAGTGTTGAGTTTATCTAACCACTTGTTCAACTGTTTCGCTGTTAAGCCTTGCAACAAAACATTTCCAGACTGCATCATTGGTGTCTGTGACGTATTTGCACTCATCACCTGTGGGGTCAGGGTACCCAACCCTGCTTGCCTCATTGTCTCTAAAGGAACCCCAATCGGACTGAAATCCAACAAGGATCTAGACCTTTCGGCTCTCTGTTCCCCCCTGTGTCATTCACTGCAAGTTTCTTGTGAACCCTCCTCTTATCGCCTCTTGGGTCATTACTTCCTGGTCACATACACCGTGATTGGCAATGATATAGCAGCTGGTGTCTGTCCAATTCCCAAACCCTGTGGAGCATTAACTCCCATAGATTGATTCATCATGGGTGCTGTAGCTACTGACTGCGGTCCCGTGATAGAAGTGTAACTCGGAACAACCTGTTGCTGCGGCTGGGGCAGCAATTGTGGAGTTGGCTCAATCTGCACTAACTTTGATCTTGTGTATACCGGATCAGGCGGCACCAACAAACTTGTAGTAGTCTCTAATACTGGGACATCAGGATAGAGCCTCTTTATTGGCGGTGGGTGCAACTGTATCTGCATGTCTGGTGCAGTGGATACACTAACACCTTTCTGTATTGGAACTGTATCGCTTTTCTATACTGTATTTGTGATTCCCTTATTTTGTGTTGGATCTTCAGGACCCGCACTAGTACTTGCCCATTATCATTCATAGCATATGGTGGTGGACGGTCATGTAACAACTGATTAAGAAACTCCTCTTCATCTGAATCATCTGCATCTGCCCAAGACTTCTGAGTCTCCTTTTGCTTACTAGAGCCCTTGTCTGTCTTACACGTGTGCTTCTTTCCCTGTGTCTCGGCTTCTTGTGTTATTGCCAGAAACATCCTAACTCCGTCAATTATTCCCCTTCTCCACCTTTTTGGTTTCCCTATCCCATCTAGCCTCCGCTAGAGTCTTTTCTGCCTTTCTCATTCTCCTCACAAATTTCTGCTGCCTCTGTTGTATGGCCATTAAATCTCAAATCGCTAATGCCTCAAACTAAGCTGGTCTTGGGGGTGTTTTTTGGTCACTTAACACCCTCCGCAAATTTTCCAGAATCCTTATATTAAACGTTCTGTACTCCGGAAATGCCAAACATCCCTCCTTTTCTGTCATTTTGCACCACTGCTTTAGCCAAAGACATGGTTTGACTCTCTTCTCCTCCATTACGGTATAAGCTGGAGTATCCTCTGGCGGTGTAGGCTCCCCCGCACTCCCTGTAATGTATGTATCTCCCCTCAAAGCACTCTTTAGAGCCTTGAAAAACTTCATTTTTGTGTCTTTTATTTTGTTTGGAATCTAATCAGGAAGTGACTTTAATTCCCAGAACACTCTTCGCCTACCTTCTCAACCAATTTCCTCTCACGCACGGCTGCCAATCCGTGCGCGACCCCTCTCGGCAACTGACCTATCCCAGCGTGGCTCCAATGATGTCACACTCATACACACTGCGGCTTGTCTTCCTCACACAGAAACGAATGCAACATATTGCGAGCACTTCAACAATAATCTCAAATTTGCCGGTTTACTACAGGAAGGGTAACA
The DNA here is from genome assembly GCF_031143425.1 of Pleurodeles waltl. NCBI lineage: Eukaryota > Metazoa > Chordata > Amphibia > Caudata > Salamandridae > Pleurodeles > Pleurodeles waltl. The sequence goes on from NC_090446.1 coordinate 1,424,014,388, forward strand.
CAATTGCTTCAGAACTTTACAGAGATTTCACTTGAAGCCTCGGCCGCTACTCTCTCCTTCTCAGCTCCCCCACTCGCAAGCAGAATTCGACCCGCAAATCCTACGCTCGACTTGCCAATGGTTCGTTCTAGTGCACTTTAGAACTTGCCAAATCTCCATTGAAGGTTGCACTCACACATTTCACTCAAACCCTACTTGTCAACCATGCCTGATTGACCTATTAAACCACACAAATTACAACATAAACCAAGTGTCTCATACACTTCTCAATATACTCCGGAGTCTCAGACCACAATGGGTCCGTACATCATCAACAACCACGTGGACAATTTTTTAGCACAAAGCGCCACACTCACATGAAGTTCGCCAACTTCCCTATTCTCATACTGTGGAGTACGCCCACTCCTACTAAAACATTACTGGGCCTAAATTCACACAAACTTCACAAATCACCTGCGATATGAATAAGCTGAGCAATTCAAATTCTATTTAACACATGCTAGGACGCCGAGAACATACCCAACTCACTTAGGCAAGCTCCGATATTCCGGGAAAACCATTTGGGACTTAGAGACACATCATGCCTCCAATTTGCATTATTTCAAAAACACTTTTAAACAATGGTCCCTCGTCCTGGGGCTACAAAGGGCCTAAACCATCCTCTGCTACCAGAACGGCTAACGCGTCCCTATCTAGTTAATTTATTCACTCTGGGACTCATTTTAGGCCGATGAATCTTTTGAACCTGATTGAAGACACCTTAAGACAAGATAACTAATCAACATGTCAATCAATAAGTCAATAACGTCATCAATAGTCACCATAACAAATCATTTAGATTGATCAATAAAATTAATAAGACTCGGAAACCTCCATGACCTTTCAGTCATGAATAACCACACCAGTTTAGTACGATTTTATGATGTTTATTCCCTATTGATTACAATTCTAATTCTACTAGTAAGTTTATTAGTCTCAAAACCATGAAACACAACAGCATTGTCATAATATGGCAACTCAAATAAGATTTCATCAAAGCAAAGATCATGAACATTAGAACAGAACACGACGTCAACATAGGTTAACCGTAGCAGAGTATCATTAGCGCATTATTCAACAAAGCATTGATTCAGTAATTTGTCTTTTTGCGTATGTTTAGTGAACTCCTTAACACAAATTTAGAAAACATCTAACTGTGGTCTCTGTCAAAAGAAGCAGTTGGTACCTAGAAAGGAAAGGCAAACAGACAATTACAATTTCATCATCATATAGTTACCCTCCGTAATGGGTCAGCATACAGAGTCAGTCTTTGTCCTCAGGACATCAGTTGATTCGCCATCAGCCAGGAAACACAGCAAAGTTCAGCAAGACGGGGTAAGTAGGGAAACTTCCCTCATAAGGAGGAGAAGTATAGAACGGGCAAGGGAAGGGTGAGTATGGTTTGAAGAGTGAAACAGCAAAGTTTCAGGCAGAGTGACAAAGTGTCTGGGTAATAGCAAGAATAGTTCGCAATGGCATCTCCTAGTGGCCCCCGTGTCAAAGGTTTTTATCCCTTTTCTGTTGTTCAGTCCCCTAATTTCTAATTCGGCAGGTTTAGCACCCCACTATCTCCATCCAATGGGTTTCCAGTCGTACCATCACAATTGTCACCTCATAACTGTTCTCACGTAGTTTATTGGTTCTTGTGATTGACGTCTCCAACGGGTAGAATGTCCGGTATGATTTCATACTCTCGTGGTCCTCTCGCATCCCCAGTCAGTGGTTCCATTGTCTATACCGGTTTAAGCGACCTTGGACCTGTAGCGAGTCTACACTGTTGCATTCAGCAAGAATGTTTCCTTGAGCATTTGAGTTTCATGAGAACGGATCTACTATATTTACATTCATCTTCTAGCTTCTGAAAAAATACGATTACATGTCCTTCAGCAAGTCAGCACACTGCACGTTAGAAAAATACATTTAATATGAAACCGGGCAGCTAGGCCCCGACTCGTGCTAACTAAGGCCTACTGAATTAATTAGGAAAACCTTAAAGTATAGCTCTTAATACTAATACAAAATCATACATTATTGCATCAACAACTCATTATTAGTCAATTGTATTAGTCCCCTAATATATTGACAGCCACTCCCCGTGGGCACATTTCGGACTCACGTTTAAAAAAACACATTAATACATTTTCTATGTGGCATTATTATGCATTAGTTCATAAACATTTTCATGTTAATTTTGATTATAAGAGCTATGCTGAAACACCTTCAGCCAGCCCCTGCAACCAACTCCCTTGTGGAAGGCCATTTCCCGCTACGCAAGCATCTGACAGTGCCTTACCGTATTGTTTGGAAGGTTGATAAATGTGGCCCTTGACTTTGGAGCAGCCTGTATCACTTGTGCGTACATTACAGCTAACCAACTAAAACATGAAACTTGACAAATTAATTGTAAAAATATTGTCCATGTTTAGGGATGGGCAGAAAGAGTTGGCATGCCGCAATGACACGTAGGTTCACCTAGCACCTATCTTGGTCAGAAATGCAAGGTATCCATGAATAAAAATGAATTTCTAACAATCATGGCTGAATGTTATTGGCAATCATTTTAATTGCTTTTGAATTTAACTCTACACATATGTCTTTTGATAATATATTTATATCTTTAAGGTACATAAATATGGAGTTAAGAATAGTAAATTGATAATTACCTACATGAACTTACTTCTAAGATATTTTGGTCCTCAATATTTTGGGCATGATATTTTGGCACAAAGGGCCTCATTAAGAGTTTGGCGGGAGAAAAGTCCACCCACCAAACTCCAGTGTTCAGGAAAATGCCAGTGCAGTCACCTTCCCACTAGCACTTTTATGAGTTGCCCGCTGGGTCAGCGGGAAACGCACAACAACATTGACTCCGGCTCGTAATACTGCCGGCGGCAATGCTGTTGTGCATTGGGTGCACTAGCACCCGTCCCGCAAATCACTGTCTTCAAAGCAAAGCAGATAGTGAATTGCGCGACGAGTCTGGCCAGGGGTGCCCCAGTCTCTGCCAGACTTTACATGGTGGCGAAACTGCCAGGTAAATGCTAATCCCCAGGGCAGCGCAACCCTGGCAGATTGAGACTACCAGGCCGTCGGGTGACTGAAAGTGGCGGTTCTGGCGGTCCGACCGTGGCCAAACCGCCACGGTCAAAATGTGGCAGTCCGACCACCGCTGTGGCGGTGGTCAGACCGCTTCCACAAGTTTTGCAGGCCCAGGTCCGCCAGACTCGTAATTAGTGTCTATGTGTCTGTAGCCAATGTTTCATCATATAACCTTGAAATGCCTGCAATTCACAAAATCCTTTGCTTTGCAACCAAAAATTCACTGGTTGCAATGCAGATAAAACATTTTATGATTCATAAGAGTATAAAGAACTCACAGAACAGCGTTTGTGACCCATTGTGGTTTGTAAATTGGAGGACTATTTAAAGGTGCACACACACCTGCATTTGTGAGTCAATATGAAATATATCAAAGGTTTGAGATTGCAATTGTTGTTGCAAACTGTTGATTAGTTACTGATACCTCATGTGGAATTGCTACTGATTTGGAAAGGGAAAATTGCATCATAGGGCAGCTTCCCCTTCTTTCCTTCTCGAAGGGAGAAAAGAGAGGTCAAGAAAACCCCTCTATGCACACCACATTCACTTTCCTTTAATGTACACATTTTTAAGCATGACCCTTTCAGGAAAATGGGAAGCCAAAAAATAACACATTTGAGCAATGAGATCACATGGATGGAGTTTGACTGGAATTCTACTGTCCCTAGCAGGCCTTTCTCTTTGTATTTACACACACACTTACCTCAGTCTATAAAATGTCCCCTGCCTCATAATATGAGTGGGACAGGAGTTTTTGTGACCTACGGTGAATGTCGATTTTGTGAGCAAACTGATTAATACTGCAAAATGCTGTACTGCAAAAAATGCTTGCCATTTCGCCTGTTGGTGTGCAGTTTGAAAAATTACCTTTCTACATTTGACAAAAGTTAGAAACTGCTTTTTTTTAAAAATCACAACTCGAACTCTGACGTACCCTGGCATTAACCTTTACCGATATAGTTATGGATGGTTTTCTACTGATTGAGCCCTGGATGTTGTCATTGGTGCCCTGATAGCTTTGCAGAGACTTAATAGTATTAGAGCCTTAAAAGGTAGCAAGTAGCAGTCAGTGGTTGCAGAAGAGCATATCACAGCAGTATGACTTCTGTGGTTGTGTGACCAGAAGCAAACACAATGAGAAGACTGGTACCTAAGAACTGGAAAAGGAAAGTTTAGCTATTTTTTGAACTGCAGACCCCTGCAAAAATGCCAATAGGAGCCTCTAAGAACTAGCTGCCATTTCTACTCTCACCATCCAGAGTCCTTTCTTGTTGAACCCCACACAAAATGTAGGGCCTTGCCAGTTTAGAGACCCCTTCTCAATTTATCCTAGTTAAATAGGTGATTAATTTCATCTCGTCTAGTGACAGCCTGAGAAGTACTGTTTCACTCCTGGTGAGAGTAACTATCTAGGGTAATCATCTTCCACAGGTCCTGCTGGCTTGTCTAATGACATGGGACAGCTTAATGACAAATTCTGGGTTCGCATAATCATGGTGGAAACCTTGCCTGCTCTGAGAAACTGCAGAAAGATGAAGTAGCAAAATTGTTCACCTCAGAAGTTAAGCTCACCTGAATCCCTGTGGATTAGTCATAGCTTACAACCCTTGACATCCTACATCTGAATGGAAAATTAGCACACTTTTACAATAAGCCCAGACAGTTCTAACATTTAGAGTCAACGTTTATCCTTTTATGTTGTAATTCTAGGGCCTAAACAATATGCCTAAAAATTTTCAAAATCAACAATGAGCTTTACACGTCCAATATGTAATTGCAGGAGGAATGAAGCAAAACGCAGAAATAATTTACTTACATGTAGAACCAACACTGCCAAGTACCAAGCTTAAGGGGTTAGAGAGACACATTTAAGTACTGATGTCCACCTAACCACACTAAAATGCATTTGTCACACATCTAAATACCCTGGGACCGTTACCCGTGACAAAGGCATTTCCCATAATGGGCGAACCATCAAATCATCAATCGCTGCTTGTAAGTACTGCCTTGATGGGGAATTTATATTTATTTGTAAGTCTTATCAAAGAGCTTGACATAGTTGATTTGATTCATATGGCTTTATTCTTTTCCAAATTTTAACATATGCGTCTTTCTTTGCAATAGTTTGATGTAATAGGCCAAACTCCAGCCTTATCTGAGCCGGCGAGCTGCTGAGACATTGTGGGGAAGGCGAAAAAGCGACCTATGTTTTGGAAAGAATTATAGTCAAGCTTAAAGCATCCCTACTCAGCAGTGACTTGTTTCCATAGGTGATGCTTGGTAATAATTTTGCAGATATCACTTTTGGTAGTGGTGTATAGCTTGGACCACCTACTGATCTCTGTTTGTCTGTATGAAATGCCAGGAGTAATGTATTTCCCTTCCTCCCCATGTCATCCTTATGTTGTTGGAAGGAGTCTCATTCATCAAATAGTACTCCCAGGTATCTGTATGTTATAACTTATGCCAATTGTTAGCCTTATAGTTACCATCTATGCTTTTTCTTAAATCAGTTTCTCACTATCATGATCTTAGTTTTCTTCTTGTTAATCGTCAAACCATTGACTATCGAACAGCGAGATATTTTGTCAATAAGGCGCTGTTAACTAACTTTAGTTGCGGGGCATGGCCAGGGGCCAAAGATGGCAGACGCCTAACTATGCGGCTCCGGACCCATAATTTATTATTACTATTAGCTGCAATCGGCAAAATACACTGCCCCAGGGAAGCCCACGCTGTGCGGAAAGCAGATTGCACCAGAGACAGGGAAGTCGATGCGTGGGGGCCCCTCTGTGACTGTGGCAGGGCTGGGACTGGGCTGGGCAATGCCACACCAGGTGAAGGCTGACTCCCGCCGGTGGGCTGTCTTGGCTGCCCCAATAGAATGGCTCAGTCCCCGGCGAAGGACTGGGTGCCCCTTGAGTGGCTCGGCTGAGGTGAGGAGAGGGCCGGGATTCGGAGGAGCGGACAAGGCGGCAACCTAGCTGCGGCGGTGCTGAGCTGGGACGTGCTTTTTTTTACACTGGTGTGGGAGGTGGTAATGTGCCCAGCCCCTGAGAGGCCTGTTAATCCACAGTCAGCCCGAAGGAGAGGTGAGGCCTCGATTGCTCTCCTACCTTATCTGGCCCCCCAGTGGTGTGGTGAAGGCCTCGGGGGGGCCCACCTGAGGGGAGGAATACAAAGTGGGCCTGGGTGGGATCCGAAGATGCGGATGGGAGCGGCAGCCTACCTGCGGGGGACCCGTGTGGGGTCATACTCATCAGCGGCTGGAGTCTGTTCATACACCTTAACCCTGTGCGGCCCACTGATATACAGAGAAACCTGGGGGGCACCAGAGGTGCTAGGCTGCCGGTGTCAGCCCGGGAAGGGGGCACCGACCTGTTCCAGTGAGGAGTGGCAGCCCAGTGTGGTGGGAGGGGCTCATGGCGCCGCGGGGCTGTCCATGTGAGCCTTTTAAATGTCACAACTGGACACCTGTGAGGGCTGGCTGGGGACAGGCGGGGGCCCACACAGAGGTGTGTACAGCCTCTGTGAACAGGGCTGGAGCAGATCAGAGCCACCCACCTTTAACTAGTCCTCTGCTGAACGACCCTTGTCTGCAGCAAGTGCTGGCAACTGGTTCACCCGTGACACTGTAATTGGGATCTACTGAAGACGGATCGCTACAGGGGGATGACCCTTCTTATTGGCTTGATTTCTTGTGACGGCGCTACCCGGGATCCAGTGATCGGGCACAATATAAAGATACTCGATGGCCAACATTGAGACACTGCTGAAAGGGTGGCTGAGGTGGAAGACCCTCCTCGAAGCCAACACTTGCTGTATGTTGATTGCTGCTTAAGATTATTGCATTAGCTTTCATTATGGAGCGCACCAAGCCCTCAAGACTGCCTGCAGGTGCGTTTCCCACCCTCAAAGGAACTCCGAAGGACCACGTGACCTCGACTCCTGCAGACTGCATTCCCCCCACAATGGTGACACCTCCAACCTCCAGTAGATAAACTGGACATTATATTGCAGGAAATACGTGATTCCAGGGTGGCAACTGAACAGCAACTTAAGGATGATCACCATAAACTTGCAGACAGGGTCAAATCGACAGAACAGACATTAGCCACGTTAACTCCAGAAAATGTGGAACATGGATCGATGGTGGTCCAGTTACATAAAGAAGTGGAACAACTTCAAGAGCGTTCTGAAGATGCGGAGGGCAGGGTTCGCAGGAATAACATCTGCATAGTGGGCATGCCAGAGGGAGCCGAAGCACCCAGCAAACTCAGTTTATCAAGATATGGATGCAATCACAGGTAGCTCCAAAGAGACTGTCTGCCATTTTCACAGTGGAGCAGGCACACTGAGTACCTACCGGGAAACCAGTTCCAGGTGCCCCCGAGATCGATAGTAGCAAACATTTTGAACTTTAGAGACAGAGACATGCCACTCCGTGCAGTCTGAGAACATGCGCAGCTCACCATTGACGGAACAAGAGTGTGTATATATAAGGATTACATAGTGGCGGTGAAACGACAGAGGGCCTCCTTTCAGGAAGTGAAACGTCATCCGAGAACCCTTGGGCTTGTGTATGCACTGATATTCCCAGCCAAACTAAAAATCATACATGAGTGGCAATCTTTTTTTCTTGACACACCAGCGGTGGCCAGAGAATGGGTAGACCAGAAATTCCAGGAATCGCAGTTTGGACAACTGACTGGGTCTCCGCCTTGGATGACTCACCGACCGGCACAGCATAAACGTCATAGGGCTGGTACTAGGGCAGACACAATAGAGGTGCCATCCTTGCAGCAAATATAAATATGTCTCAATGTCTCTTTTATGGAACTATAATTCCACAAGGCTGGAAAACTACAGTGAGCAGTCACTGAAGAAAATTTGCTGATGTTGAGAAGAACATAGTAGGATCCACTGAAAAATCAGGTCAGCCAGCAATACCCCTCAGGTGGAATCGGAAGCAGGCAGGCCCTCAGAGCACTTTTTGGTTGAAAATGTTCAAAGTTTTGGATTTGGGCTATCTAGGCACTGCTAACACCACTTTCAAGACACCACTTGGAGGGTCAGGAATCACTCAGGCTGGATCCCGGTGAGCGTTCAAGATATTTGGAATCTTTCCTGTCTCTGTGGCTCTGACTAGGAGACCTGCCAACTAGCCATTGCAGTCACTCTGGAAGTCCCCAATTCAAGCACAAAAGCAGGGGTCAAGCAACAGGAAAGTCTTCTGAGGGCACAAGGAAGGCTTCTGGCAGCAGGACAGTCATCTTGGTGCAGCAGGGCGGTCCTAGAACACAGCAGGCAATAGGGCAGTTCTCTGAGAGCCCTTCCATGGGTACAGAAGTAAACTAAAGGGTGGGTCTGAGGATCCCATTTTTGGTCCTCGTGACAGCATTGAAGTGGAAGACGCTACTAGAGGTAACCCAAATGTACGCAGCCCAATCCTCTCCCAGACTTCTCCCACATGTAATACATGTGAAACATAAAAGTGCATGTGCCACTTTTTAGAACAATGCACCCTTTCTATGGGCTAGTTAGGGAGTTTTAGGCCTGGCAAGGAATTTGTTTTAGTTTAAGGTGCTAATGAAGTGGGCTGCACAATATCTGCTGCAGGCCCACTAGTAGCACGGGGCCTCAGTATATGTTATACCACTTTACTATGGACTTATTAAGTAAATTAAATATGCCAATCAGGAGTAAGCCAGTTTTAGCATGGTTTAGGGAATGAGCACTTTAGCACAGGTTGGCAGTCCTACAGCAAAAAAAAAACAAATTCTGCAAAACAGGAGGGGCGAAGGTAAAACATTTGAGGGAAGACTGCTCTAAGGCTGACAGGTCTAATATGTGTCACTCCCGTCTGAAAGTGGGGAGAACGACCCAACCTACTGGGTGTTTTCATTACTACAACAGAATAATTCAGACAGATCATTAGCATTGAAGTGGTCTGAACCAGGGTTGTGTTCCATCATAAATCCATTCCCTGCAGGGGGAATGACCACCTCAACAGATAGGGATTCTCACCCCTCATTAGCATGAGCCGTCTGAGGGGTCTGTGATCTGTCTGAACTCAGAAATGAGTCCCCAAACAGGTCTGCTCTTAGCTTCTTGAGTGCCCACACTAAAACAAAAGACTCTCTCTAGACCTTTCCACCTCTGTTCCCTGGGAAACAACCTTCTACTGTTGAAGGCTATAGGTTGGTCAAGGCCCTCCTCACTTAACTGTGACAGTGCAGTCCCTTTGCCGTGCTGTGAAACATCTGTCTGCACTATAAATTCCTAGGAGATATCAGGGGAGTTGAGAATAGGTGCTGTATATATGGCCGCTTTGTGGGTGTCAAAGGCTCCGTCCAGATCACCTTCTTGGGCTGCTTCTTGTAAATCAGCTCAGTCAATGGTGCCATACCCCTTGACAAACTTCTATATTATCCAGTGAGGCCCAGGAAGGTCCTCATTTCTGTTTGGATTTTAGTAGGTTCCCAGACAAGATAGTCTCTATTTTGACCTGGAGGAGATGCATCTTGCCCCCGCCTACAAGGTGTCCCAAGTACACCATAGAGCTCTGACCTATCAGGCACTTGCAGGACTTGATAATCAGGCCTGCCTGTTGCAGAGCCTGATGTATCTCCCTGAGGTGGAAGATGATGTCCTCCCAGCTGCTTGTTTTGACAGCTATGTCATCGAAGTAAGCAGCACTAAAGGCCTCCATTCCGGCCAGCAACTTGTTCTCCAGATTCTGGAAGCTGTCAGGTGCATTCTTTAAACAAAGGGGCATCACCTAAAAGCGTAAGTGGTGCTCTGGGGTCTAGAATGCTGGCCTCAGTTTGCCCCCCTTAGTCAGAGCAGTTTGCAGATACCCTGATATAAGATCAAGGGGACTGAGGAACTTAGCAGTGCCTAGTCCGTTGATGAGGTCATCAGCTCGGGTGAAGGGGTGAGTCTCAGTCTTAGTGATGGAACTGTGTCCTTGGCAGTCCACACAGAACCTAAGACCACTAAACAGGGAAGATCTAAGTCTTCACTGTTTTTTTAAATAATGTCAGGTTCTGACATCCTCTTAATGAGGGTGGTAAGCTGTTCTACAGTTGTGCAGATGGCACAGTAGTGCTGGATTCCATAGATGACATTTACCATTCCATGCTATGGGTGTATATGACATTTAGGACCCAATTTCAATATGTTTTAAGTGTAAGAACACATGCACTGGGGCCTGATTAGCTGTGTCCAAGTTTATATAGTCAAAACCACACCAGCATCAGCCAACAGACCATAAAAAAGAGTCACTTTCTCACATCCGAGCAGATAGCATAGTAGTGAGCTTAGGTTTAAAAAAATAAAGCAATGTCTTCAGCATAATGTTTGATCTTTATAGCTTTAGGAATGGGTGTGGAAATTGAATGATGTATTTTTTATGGTCGGGCACACCTGATACAAAGTGGAATGTTTTGCAAATAACTGTAGTTTCACTAACCTGTTTACTGTGAATTTTAGTAAAAAGTACAGACAGTTGCAATTTACAGTGTTGAGTAATGTTCTAAAATGACACATGTGGTTATAGTGTAGTATGGTCAGTTTTACGTATATTTTGCGCATTAGCTTCAGGCCTTAGGCCTCTGTGCACTTTGCCCTAAATATATTTTATTCATTTGCTAACAGCTTAGAGCCTCTGTGCACTTTGCTCTAAATGCTTTCTATTAGGCTTCGTACTGTTATTTTACAGAATAGCCAGTTCTACGGTGTTGTTTTTTATTCATATCACACTGTTTTGCCTACTTCAGCACTGGAGTTCTTCATAACATATTCACTCTGTGCTTTAGTCAAGGATACAGTCTGGTACATTGCCGATAGACGTGGTAGGAGTCTAGACTTGCCATTTCTGCGTAGGAACATTTTGTGATCACGATGACATGTTAGTTATAAAATCACTTCCTTGTCCCAATACATGCAAGAGGGAGATTCCGACCAGGGAACCACAACTAGACGCTGACTGCCTCGTTGCAGATGCTGAACCAGATCACAGGCCTTTGCTCAGGTATGAGTGTGTCCGTCTCCCTAGTGATACAGAAAGGCAAGCTGAAAGCTTAACATGCTGTGCTCTAAATAGAACAAGCAGAGGGAGAGTAGAAACGGTTAGGAATTATGATAGCTTTATTTCTATGTTTTACTCTCCTGGTTACTATATCAATCCTACTATGTTGTATTGTTCTGGTTATTGCGGCTCACGCCTTAATATCTAAAATACAGTCGTTTTATTAAAACATTATATAAAACTTATACTGTCTTTGTCATTTGTATATGAGACCATATTGTGAATGAGAGAGTTGGTTTGGATCTGAGTGACCACGACTTCCCTGAGAAGTTCCAAAGATGTCATGCGCTCGGCTGCCCAATCATTTCTTCCCCGTGGGAGAAATGAGGCACTGCTAGTTAGCCGGAGCAATAACCGGATTTAGGGTGACAGAGTTCCTTACACGTGGGTCAGACTCAGTCCCCCACACCGTTATCGATCCTGCTGCCTAGAAATCCAGTAGTCTCATTTAGGATAATGAGAGCCCACGCGACAATAGCATTATCTAGGAGCCCTGATTCCTGGTATCTTGCGTTTTAGATATGGGAAGAAAGTGGAGTGTCTGCCTAATATAGTATTGCTAACACTGTGGCAATAGTAGAAGTGTTTTTACAAGAAAGCTTTTTGGGAAGTAAATCCTGGCAGAATTTATTCCAGAAAAATGGACCAGAATTAGAGAATTTCTCAAGGAAATTGATGACAAAACATTGCTGTAATATCCCATTTCATAGGGGCTTTCTTAAGGTCCCCTGGATATTTTGCGCCCAGGATCACAGATTATTGTTACTTCTGAAGGTGAAATTGCTACACCAGGTGTTTTATCTGACTCACAGTCATGGGCATTGTAGTCTTGGAATTTGACGTTAACTGGAAAAAAATACATATTTCGTAGAAGGCTTCACTTTCCAGCTGGGTTCTTCATCCTCCTGCAGGCTTTTTAATGAAAAAGCAAATTCAGGGCTGTTCCTCCTGCAGGGCATTAGATGTTTGAAAGAAAAATTTATTTCTGCCTCAAAGATTCCTTGCACATCATCCAGACATGGATGCCTAGCGCCTACCTGAAGCTCTACCCAATCAAGACAGAATATCTATTATTTATTCAGAACAACAAACAAGATACAGAACCAACCTGGCTCAATGGCATAAACCCTGGCAGTTTTGAACTACAACTCTCACCAAATGCAAAATCACTTGAATTCACCCGGGACACCAACATCTCCCTCAAGGAAAACTTTGACTAAAAGTCAAAGCCAGCCTGTTACCAGCTCTCTCCTCTAAAGAAAATCAAACAATTCTTCCAGAAAGTGACTTCCGAACTTCTGTTTATGCCCTTATACTCTTGCATCTGAATGCTGATAATGCCCTACTCCTCGGCTTACCAGACTCCACACAGGCACCTGTTAAGGGCATTATACATATCACAGCCCATCTCATCAACAATTATCACATCACCACAAGCCTGATGGATTTTCCATTGGCCAGCATGCAACATCATCCAAACTACCTGCTTCATTTGCAAAGGCTACTCAAGCAACCACGCTTAGATTACCGACAAGCTGACCAGACTCTGGTTGTTCTGTCCACAGCCTCAGTCAGGATATCTTCATACTGCAGACTAATAAGTGCAATAAGTAAAAACTAAACAACAGGCTTTTTCTTTCTATGCACACATCATCTGGAACAACATCCCCTTATTCATCAGGACTGCCACACCATGCTCCAATTTAGAAAAGATTTAAAGACTCACCTCTAACGAATATAACATCAAAATGCATTAATCAATTACAACTCAGCTTCCTCTCCTATTACTCGCCAACTTTAAGCATCACTTTGACCATATTAAGTGGTTAGGTGCCTCATGGCTAGGCTGGTGCTGTAGAAATACCGCTTACATACTGGCACACATATATTCTGTGCATATTCCACTGTACTTTCTAGTTCCACTGCGGGTTTGAGTGGAGAGGATATGAAGTTTCGAAATTGACCCACTACTATTTGTAGGCCAGAGGTGAGCCATGGGAATACTATGTTAAAAATGACACTACTATGTCTAAGTATTGAAAAATGCACTGACATCAGATTATCAGCAGTACTCTGAAAATGTGTCCTTCTGGTAACTCGCAGTATTTCTGATGCCTAGGACTGTGTGCCATGTTTAGCTTTTGCTCAGGCTAAGTCACAGTTTTCTTGTAGAAGCATGTTCGGGTATTTCTTGTGGCGAAAACAGTTTTTTACAATAATTACAGGTGCTTACAAACAGGGCTGGTCGGCCTTTTATTCCACTGGGCATGCCGCTGCACGGCTGGAATCATTGGCTGCCAGTTTGAAAGCCTGGGCCGCCCCTGGTGCATCTGCCACTTTTCACAGCTACTTGAAATTAACTGCAGCAGGCACAGCGGGCATCAAGAGAAAGATGGTCAGAGAGCGCTCACAGATATGGAGCAGAGAGTGAAGGAGAGAGGATGGATGGAAAGAGAAAGGGTGAGGAGAAGAAGAGAGCACACCTAGTTCGAGCTTTTGTGCCAGGGCTGCTTTTGATTCTCCAGTCTCACCCTGGTTGCAATTATGGGACTTCACAGACACCTAGCAGGAGCACTAGTCCCCAATATTTCACAGTGTATCGTGTTGAGTGAACCTTTGTGAGTCCCATTATCTGTGACTTTTAATTGTCATTACCGAGGACCCGGGTATATTCTGGGCAAGGAAACAGAGGAATTCTACTTTTTTAATGTAATAAAATGTGTGAATAGGTCTTTCTGCGTCCATATCCAGGTTCTCCCCAGAGCTTCACCACATGATTTTGGTTGCCGTTATCACCAGTTTGCCTGGGTGAAACGCAAAAGTTTTAATTCAGTGGGACCAGTAACTCCTGTGAGCCCCGGCTCATCAAAGTTAAGGGACCACCCATAATCGGGCATGAGGTGTGATGGGGTTCAGAGCACGCAGCACCAGGGGAACTTGAGATGATAAATTCTGCCAGGGCCCAATACTAGAGACAAAAACGTCACACTGCAAGGAATGTCAATGTTTATAAGAATTTATTTTCATTTATTGAGCAGCATCTGGACGAAAAAACACACCAAATATTGGTCTGACGGAAATGTGTTGTTAATGGAGGAATATAAAATAAAATGGGCCTCTAAGCAACCTATGTATCTGGATAACAAGTGTTAATGGAGCCTGGGATTAATAAAGTTGGGAATGAATACAGCTGGGCATCTCATGCCATGTAGTGATGTAGCTGAAGTAGTTGGAGGAATAAAATGTACATATATGACCAAATGAGACCAGCACAATTATTTATTTCTGTGTAGGACATACCTTCAGGATATGTGAATGCAAGCAGTGATAAATAGTGCATTAGTTCAGCAAACTAGGCCAAAGCAAGATGTTTTAGGAGACATTTGAACATAGAGTGAGAAACACACCAAGGGGCATATTTATACTCTGTTTGCGCCAGATTTGCGTCGTTTGTTTTGACGCACATTCAGCGCAAACACTGCCCCATATTTATATTTTGACGTCCGACGCAGCGGGCGTCAAAGTTCCACCATGTGCGCCATTTTTTAGAAGGGGGAACCAGCCTTGCGTTAATGATATGCAAGGTAGGCGTTCCCTTCTAAAAAATGACTCCCAGGCCTGTGCGGCATATTTAAACTCCCATGCAAAAATGACGCACAGCAGTGGGCGGCTCTTAAAAAAATTACATCCAGCCGCGTTTGCGTCATTTTTTAACGCCTGCTCAGGGCAGGCATTAAGGGACCTGTGGGCTCGGAAGGAGGCCAGAGGTGCCCTCCCAAGCCCCCAGGGACACCCCCTGCCACCCTTGCCCACCCCAGGAGGACGCCCAAGGATGGAGGGACCCACCCCAGGGACATTAAGGTAAGTGCAGGTAAGTATATTTTTCCGTAATTTTTTTGTGGCATAGGGGGGCCTGATTTGTGCCCCCTACATGCCACTATGCCCAATGACAATGCCCAGGGGACATAAGTCCCCTGGGCATGGCCATTGGGCTAGGGGGCATGACTCCTGTCTTTGCTAAGACAGGAGTCATGTCAATGGCGTCTGGGCGTCAAAAAAAATGACGCAAATCGGGTTGAGGCAATAATTTTGCCTCAGCCTGCCTTGCCCCATTTTTTGACGCCCAAGCTCCATTTTCCCCTACGCCGGCGCTGCCTGGTGTGAGTCATATTTTTTGATGCACACCACTCCGCAGCGCCGGCTAACGGCGGCTAACGTCATTCAATAAATACGGCGCCCGCATGGTGCTTTGGAATTGCGTTAGCCGGCGTTAACGCACAACTGGGTTGCCGCAGTTGTGTGTCAAAAAGTATAAATATGGCCCCAAGTACATTCCGCCAGCACCATAAATGGTACATTTTGAAGATCTCTTTAAGTGGTGTTTCCTCCATAAGCAATGTATTATGACAGAGTGGATTTGAAAACTCATTAGACTGGATGGGGGAAAGACCACTTTTTCAAGAGTCTTGGAAAGGATTTTAATGATACTTTACATGCAGAATACATTTACAAACGGCCTGTGCCGCCAGTGCACAGGTGGGACAGGCTGCAAGGCCATATCTACAAGGCCGCTCAAAGCCACTTTGTGTGGCTTTACATGTCCTTGTTGATATGGCCCCCCCTTTCATGCATGCTTGAAAGGGCCATTCCATGGGTGTTGTTGTGGGTGGCCCCAGGCAACACCCATGGAATCTGACACATTTCCAGATTTACAAGTTTTTGTAAACCTGGGAATGCGTCAGTTTCCGAAGCCACCCCCAGGGTGGCGTAAGGGTGGCATAATGGGGAGAAATAACATTATATTTCCCTGGTTTTTCCTCTTCCCATGTGTGCTGCCCAGCACGCATAGAAGGAGGAACATTCCTCTTGTGATTGTTTTTGTGTAGGAAGGTGTCCCCTCCTACACTTTTTGTGCAGGAAGGTGTGCCTTCCTGCATAAAACAAATTCATCCCTGCAACGGAGGCATCCTTGCAGCATGGTGCAAGGGTGCTTGAATTGGCGCATTTCAGCAACTTGTGAGGCAGTGCAGGTACAAGTACAGGAATGCACGGTATCTTGCAGATACGGCGCATTCCTACCGTTTTGTTTTGACGCAGGGCAGAGAAGCAAAAAGGCTTGCGACACTGCCCTGCGCCAAAACTTTGTAAATGAGGCCCACATTTTGTTGAATGCTGTTTCCTTTTTTCGTGTTACATTTGGTGCTCTCCTACAGGCACATACATAACTTACTGAGCCTTTCATGAGGGGGAAAACCTGAATGTACTCGCAAACCTAGCACCTTACCTACTAAGCTACCTTAATGAGATTTTAACTTTTGGCATAGACACTACAAATACATCTCTACAGCAGAGATCTAAATATTTAATTCATCCCACTTCGAAAGAATGTTCAAGTTAGATGAACATATTAATGTCGAATGAATCAGACCGAAGTCAGCCAGCTCAAGCTTTTAACCGCCATTATAATGCTTATTAGAAACTATAGTTTATCTTTTACTCTTAAAGGCTCCCAACACACAGAGCGTTGCAATCACACGATATGGAATATTTTCGCTGGTATATGCATTGTGAATGATAGACCACGAAAGTGTGACTTTTAGTAACTTTGTATTGTTTGTTTTCTAGTTAATGCTCCCCCAGAGAATAACTGGTATCAGAGCACGTCAGTGTTTACAAATCCCAGACACTGCAGACCTAAGGCTTGGACATTATCATTGCAGGGTTGGGGATATGGTGTTTTGTTTTGCCTGTGCCACTTGTGCAATGAGATATGTACAGGCGAAGTGGATATTTGTGTGTAGGGGAGAGGGCACAGATAAGAAAGAAACTCACCATGAGTTTATTTGCAAAAAACGTACACTAGCATGCCTTGAATGTGTAGTTTTTGTCGAAACCTTAACTCTGCTACCGTTCTCTATGATATTCTTAATCACACTTCTATTTTTTTTAACTTGGAAGTCCCTGATGTAAAACGTTATTTCAGTGGAGTACATTTATTTTATCTGTTTTGCTTTGCAGAAAAATCCCCTTGATTGTACATTTATAAGTTTACCATTGTGAATCAGGTATGTTTACATCCTAGATAGAGTTCAGAGAGCCATGAAGACATTGCCCCACCGCTTTATGAGGTGATTGTTCTGGGGCACTGCTCTGGACGTACACACGTGTTACCAGACTTCACATAGCCCTTGTCACAGAAGCACCCTAGCACACATGGCTCTGTGCAAGATTTTGGTGGATTGAGGTGATTATCACATGTGATTGGTCATGCAGTGCCACAGGTCTCATAGTGTGCATGGTTATTGTAGGGACATTCCTTCTCAAGGACACATTCAGTGGAGTTTAAGACATATCCCTTATTACAGAAGCATCCGTCCTTGCAGTCCTTGGTGCAAGGTTTTGCAGTGACGTTATTAGCCACATCCTCGCAGGTTCTCCGACAAGTGCCACAGTCATTGTATTGCACATTTTCCTTGCAGGGACACTCTTTCTGTGGGACGCATTTAGCGGATTGTAAGGCATAACCATCCTTGCAGGCAAATCCTCCAGTGCAGATCATTGGGCAAATCTTCGGAGCCCCCATGTTGGCCACATCTTCACAAGTAAATCGGCAGACCCCACCACACTCCGTATGTTCTGCGTTCTCCGGACGGGGACAGTTCTTTTCAGGTATGCATTTCCCATTCTGTAGGACATTCCCAAACACACATGAGCATCCTGGCTGGCATTCCTCTGTGCAGCTCTTAGTTGGCCCCATATTGGAAATATTCTGACAGGTTCTTTGACAGGATCTACCACAGGGTGAGAATTCCATGTTCTCATCACACTTTTCTGAAAGGGAAATGATAGTATTAATATAGATCATTTATTAAATGTCCTAGTGCACTGTAGTTTATAATCATATATCAATGCATTTTTAAGAACAGCTTCTAGTATTAATATTTATCAGATTTAGTACAATACAACAGCTTTCAAGCATAGCATGTATTCGACTCACAGAGATCTCAAGGCTCTGGCCTGAGCCTCATGCTGTATGAGAAGCAAGGATGGGGCAGAAGGTGGGGGCTCTGCAACAATATACATTGAATCACCACCTGTTTTTCTAGCAGAAAGGAACTTAACCAATTGTAAAATGATTGAATAGACAAATGTTTTTTGTAGATTTGCTGAATTTGGGTTCCCAAGAAGGTTGTACCATATATGTATTAGAGTGTCATTGACGAGAGGGAGCCTTTGACTTTAGACTGAACCTGAGTTACTTTGCATTGGGTAGGCATTACATGGGTGTGCCAGTGCAGCCAAGCATGGATTTTGACACGCACCCAGATTTACAAACAAAAATGGTGCACCTACCTGACAGAGGCGTAACAAGGAGAGTAATATCATCTGTTTTCCTTCTGACTTCCTCTTTCCATGTGTGCTGTTTTATACAGCACACATAGAAAGAGAAATATGCCACTAGAGATTGTCTTTGTGTAGGAATGTATCTTGAACCATGCACAAAGTACCTGCATTACCACTAGGCAGACACCCATTTGTCAACGCATTGAAGGAGTGGAATAGTGCTATATCTTTATAAATATGGAGCTGTTCATCTTTTTCCTGACCACACAATGCTACGCCTCATTGCAGGAATTCTTAGTAAATATACCCAGGGGTGTACTAAAATGCCATATGAAAAACATTAGTAACTGAATACCAGGTCGTGGTCCTTCTAAGAGTGCTAAAAAGTCTCTCTCTCATGGAAATCCACGGTGTTTCACCTCAAGAAGAGTGTGAAGAGTTCCTGGAGGCTTGGGACCCTTGAAGCACAGACTGTTCACCACAAGTTCTGAAGATTGTGACATGAATTTCCAATCACTTCCTGCAAGAGACTTGGGCTGTGTTTTTGGAAGACATTATTTCTTCAAAAACTGAACTGCTCAAAAATACCTGTAGGATTTGTATTGTTTCAGTGCACAGCGTTCCCCAGTGTCCACTTCTGTAGCGGAATTGTTACATCAGAAGTTGTTTGAAAACAAATAACATTGATTTTTTAAAAATATTGCCTGATTCCTACATCAGATCTGCATCATTTTGTGCAACTGAAATCAATAAATTAGATTCTTTAGTGGAAATTGCATTTGTTTTTATCTATTGACCTTGGTGGTGCTTTGGTGCTGCAAAAGAATGTAGCCCAGATTTGAGAGGGCTTAGCGCCTCCTTGCACCACATTAGCGTTATTTATTTTATGGTAATGTGGCCATACGAGTACAAAATTACTGACCCATATTTACAAAGTGGCGCAATGCAAGTATTGCACCACTTTATAACCCCTTGTGCCACATTATGTGTGCACTTGGCATAATGTATGCAAGGGGGGCATTCCTCCTTTAGGGGTGCTTACACAATGGTGCAAAGAAATCTAAAAGGTTTTAATGCTTGGGCCTCAATGTGCTTTGTAGGATTAGAGTCCACATTTTTACTTTAATCCTCTAAAGCGCCAAACTAGCAACAAAGATTTTGACGCTAGTTCCGTAACTACTGCCATAGTGCACTGTATCTTGAATATGAAGCCCACATCTTGGCTTTGGGGGGGGCACTATGGGGCAAAAGAAAAGTGGTGCTGCAATGCATGCAGCACCACGTTTCTTAAATCAGACCCCATATATGCACTGTTCCAGTTGCCTTTTACTACCTAAGCACAATAATGTTAAACATTTTGGGGAAAAAGTCAACTTATTTCAAGACTAAGGTTTGTCTTTCCACTGGTTATCAGTTCAGTTAACTGCATGTGTGTTTTGTTGCTTCTAAAGGTTAAACCTACCCAGAGACAAAGTATTGGCTACATAAGAAGAAAATGGCACAGCACTTAGTAGAGGAGGGAACAAGTCGACATTATGTACATTATAACTTATATAACGAAATATCCATGAAGTCAGTGCTGAGACCAGAGCCTTGTTGGTGAGATGTGCATAAGTACTACCTATTTGTAAGATGGTTCCACAACTATCCACAAGAGGATGCTAGATTGCCAACAAAAAACACCAAAAATAAGCTGGTAAGCAAGGATGGAGATGCTAGTAATGTCACAAGAGCTGCAGACAAATGCATATAGCAATATGCAGTAGATACTTAAAGTTATTTGTACCATATTTGACATAAATAGATTGCAAATAAAATGACTGGAATGTACAATTTATACATTTAAAAGGTGTTACGTATACTGGTAGAACAGATCAATTTCCTAGCTGTAGCCTGTTAGAAATGGGGTCTTTGGTAGGCTGTCAGGTTACCCCCCTGTCCACGCAAGGACCCTCACTCTAGTCAGGGTAAAAGAGAATTACTCTCAGCTAACCCCTGCTTACTCCCTTGGTAGCTTGGCACGAGCAGTAGGCTTAACTTCAGAGTGCTAGGTTTAAAATATATGTACCAACACACACAGTAACTTAATGAAAACACTACAAAATGGCACAACACATGTTTAGAAAAATAGGAAATATTTATCTAAACAAAACAAGACCAAAATGACAAAAATCCACAATACACAAGTCAAGTTATCACTGAAAATGCGAAAAGAGACTTTATGTGATTTTAAACACACACTAACACTGTTAGCGTGAAAATGTACCTTGGGTACATCAAAATAACCCTGCTCGTGCAAGTGTGTGTCAAAAAGGGCTTGCAATGCATCAATTTCACTCAAGAGCGAAACCTTGCGTCGTTTCTCCTTTTGTTGGGTCAGGATGGGTGTTGTTTCTTCTCTCCGAAGGAGAGCGATGCATCAATCCGGTCAGCACTCTCAGGTCCGGGCAGGCCGTGTGTTGTTTTTACATGCCCAGCAGTGTTTGCATCAGAAATCCAGCCGCACGATGATCAAAAAACCACGCAACGCAGTTTATCTCACCAGGCTCTGTCATCGATGCTGCACATAATTTCTCCAGCCGTGGGCGTCGATCTTCCAGATCTTTTCCCCACATGGCGGTCGGTGCGTGGATCTCTCACTCTTGGTCTGCCAGCTTCTCTTCTCAGGGTCCCAGGAACTGGATAGGCACCACTTGGCAGAGTAGAAGTCTCTCCAGTGGCTCCAGGTGCTGGCAGAGAGAAGTAGGGTCTGCAGAGGCGTCAGGCCTGCAAAGGTCGTCACGTTCCAGCGAAGTTCACGTAGTCGGTTGCAGGTGGCGTCACCGGTTTCAGCAGCGTCGGCAGTCCGAAGTCGTCCGAAGTCGATTTTCTTGGATTTCCACCAGTTTTCCTTTCAAGGGCACAGGGACTGGATAGGGTACCACTTGTCAGAGCAGGAGTCTCTCCAGAGACTCCAGGTGCTGGCAGAAAGAAGTCTTTGCTGTCTCTGAGACTTCAAACAACAGGAGTCAAGCTCTAAATCAAGCCCTTGGATACCTTCACAAGAAGGAAGGCAACACAAAGTCCAGTCTTTGTCCTCTAGCACAGGCAGAAGCAGCAACTGCAGGATAGCTCCACAAAGCACAGTCACAGGCAGGGCAGCTCTTCTTCCTCAGCTCTTCAGCTCTTCTCCAGGCAGAGGTTCCTCTTGGTTTCCTGAAGTATTCTAAAGTCTGTGGTTTTGGGTGCCCTTCTTATACCCAATTTCTCCTTTGAAGTAGGCCTACTTCAAAGCAAAGTCTTTCTTGTTTGTGAAATCCTGCCTTGCCCAGGCCAAGCCCCAGACACTCACCATGGGGTTGAAGACTGCATTGTAAAGTATTTCTTGTTTGTGAAATCCTTCCTTGCCCAGGCCAGGCCCCAGACACTCACCATGGGGTTGGAGACTGCATTGTGTGAGGGCAGGCACAGCCCTTTCAGATGTGAGGGGCCACTCCTTCCCTCCCTCCTAGCACAGATAGCTCATCCATAGCACAGCAGACTACACTCCAGCTCCGTTTGTGTCACTGTCTAGTGTGAGGTACAACCAGCCCAACTGTCAAACTGACCCAGACAGGGAATCCACAAACAGGGAGAGTCACAGAAATGGTATAAGCAAGACAATGCTCACTTTCTAAAAGTGGCATTTTCAAACACACAATCTTAAAATCAACTTTACTAGAAGATGTATTTCCAATTGTGAGCTCAGAGACCCCAAACTCCACATGTCCATCCGCTCCCAAAGGGAATCTACACCTTAATCATATTTAAAGGTAGCCCCCATGTTAACCTATGACAGGGACAGGCCTTGCAACAGTGAAAAACGAATTTAGCAATATTTCACTGTTAAGACATATAAAACACATTCCTATATGTCCTACCATAACCACACACTGCACCCTGCCCTTTGGGCTACCAAGGGCCTAGCTTAGGGGTGCTTTACTTGTAAGAAAAGGGAAGGTTTAGGCCTGGTAAGTGGGTACACTTGCCAAATCTAATTTACTGTTAAAACTGCACATACAGACACTGCAGTGGCAGGCCTAAGACATGATTACAGAGCTACTTATGTGGGTGGCACAACCAGTGCTGCAGACCAACTAGTAGCATTTAGTTTACAGGCCCTGGGCACCTCTACTGCATTTTACTAGGGACTTACTAGTAAATCAAATATTTCAGTCATGGATAACCAATTACATACACATTTTGTAAAGGAGGCAAAAAGTTAAGGGGGACCACGTCAAGGATGAAAAGTCTAACATAACCATTTTTTTGTGAAGGTGTGAATGATGCACAATGAAAGTAGCCCCTAATGTTAGCGCTTGAAGGCGTCCACCCCTATAGCAAGGGGAAACATCAATGTTTTGTGATTAATATCTCTGCTGACCTCTTCTTAGTGAGTGTGAATGCCACACCACATTGCAATAGTTGTTACTGGAGTGTGGCCAAACCATCTGCCATGACCCGGGCATCTCACCTCCTCCTGTCACCATCTCCTGCATGAGACTCACTCGAAGTGAGATTTCCAAAGTATTAAGGAAAAGCAGCTCAGAGGTGGGTTTTTGGGAGATGCAGTCGCTGAGCTGCAAAGGATCAGATTCTGCCCAGACAGACAGCTCTGCTCTAAGAGAGAGAGGGAGAAAGTGAGCACAGCAGAAAAGAAAGACAAAAGGGAGAGTATGGAATGAGAGGAAGAGTAACAAGAAATAGAATAATAACAAAAGGAAGAAACCTCACTGTTGTTTGGAAAATATCATTAGACTGAACGCAAAGATCAACCTCTGACAATTACTGTATTGCCATTTTCTTCAACCCTACGACTGCC
Organism: Pleurodeles waltl; assembly: GCF_031143425.1. Lineage (NCBI taxonomy): Eukaryota > Metazoa > Chordata > Amphibia > Caudata > Salamandridae > Pleurodeles > Pleurodeles waltl. The sequence continues at coordinate 1,424,037,802 of NC_090446.1, forward strand.
ACTGCTCCTATCCCTTACCCTCTTCTTTGCGATAGCCTTGGCATTGCCTCCATGTAAACAAAACTTTCATAGTGACATCACAAAGCAGATTAATTCGATCAATTTAATTGTGAAAAGATAATATACTATGATACGAAATGAGGCATGAAGAGTAATGGATCCCTGCGCCCAGAATGATACATGTGTGATGTTTACTTACCATTGTAATCATTGCCATCATCATCATCACATTTTATAGTTCCAAGCATTGCAATTAGCACTGAAATATAAACAAAAATGGAAGCACCATATTGTAACTTATCTTTTTGCAAATTTCGTTATCGATAAACATACAAATTAGGATCACCATGCTAGAATTATGCTGAGGATCAATACGCCGTTTAGTTTGCGGCAGTAGACAGTAAATAAAATGTGAAAAAAAGTAAAATGGAAAGCAATTGACTTCTCATTGGACACCATACAAAGTACTGCTCAAAAAGACTCTCCACCAAATATTTACTATGAAAAATGTCATACTAAACCATGTAGGTTTCATCCAATTATATAAGGGGTCAAATGAGATTTTGGATCAAATCTATCAGGTCATAGGTCAAGTGATAAAAAACAGACATTATTTACTTCAACCAATTGTTAAGTCACGAGTACACATAGGAAAGACAGAAATTGCCCCTGTGGTGCAACGACGTGTATGCCCACTTTTTGCATCTCCCAGAGCAATTCTGTATTATGAAGTGGCCCTTCTGTAATATGTATTTTGCTGGAATATAGGGGAATGTTGACAAGAAAGTGCTGCACCTGTCCTTATGGGCAAGTTTTCTTGTGTTTCCTCTGCCTACATATCTACCCAGCGACACCATGGTTGTGCCATATTTACAATACAGCACATCATGGCAGTCGTTAGGACAATAGCATCAACATTTTGATGCTATTGTGGTGCTTTGCTACACTAGCGTCAAATATTTTAAGGACATGGTGGGGTAGGTATTAGGGTTCAGAGTGGAGGCGTTGAGGTTAGGGGTGGGGAAGGTTTTATGGTACAGGGCAGGAGAAGAGGGTCTGTAGATTTTAGGACAGGGCAGGATAGATTTTAGGGTTCACAGCAGGGGTGGGCTATTTAGGGCAGTTTTTAGGACAGGGCAGGGTTACTTTTAAGGGTCATGGTGGGGTTGAGGGGTCAGGGCAGGTGGTGGAAGGGGCAGCTGTAAGGGCTTAGGCACTGTGGAGTATGGTATCAGATGTTAGGGGACAGAGCAGGAGAGAATTTATCACACGTGTTCCTTTACCAAACATGCTTTTACAATGAAATTCATTGTAAAGGTATGCGTGGTAAAGGCATGCGTTGTAAAGATGTGGTCGTTTTTGAGACCTCATTGTTGAGGCAATCGTGATATACGCATGCATTGTTCCATCATACTTTCCATAAACACATATTCTCACACTCTCTCTGCCTTTGTTTTGAAGGCATTAAAATGTTGATTTGTTTAAAACATGTTGTGTTTTAAGTGCGCCTAGCAATCCGAGCTCCTCTCTCTTTCCACTGCCCCTTTACACCCCCATCATGTTGTGCTTCTCATATAATGTTTGTTAACATGAAATTCCAGCATGATATTTGGGAAACTTGAAGCTCATTCCGCACAATCCTACCACTCCCACATTCCTCAGTCTTAGTGAGCAAGCTACGCTCCTGGTCTTGGAATCAGCCAATGGCGCTTTGGAGATGTTTTCATGTAATTCTTGCTGTTTTTTCTGCATGAAAGTGTATATGATGTCCTTTAGATGTGTGGGTCGATTTCACAGATCCCTATATTTTGCAAGCAAGTTCTGAAAGGGCCATAAAGAGAATCCTAGTAAGTAAAGAGATGATGGCGGTGCTGTTCCAGAGGTCAAGGACTAACTCTTGGACAAGCGAGCAGTCAATATCTAGAGGTTATTGCGCAAAATCAATAGAATATGAAGTGATGACACAATACACAATTTGGGCTTGTTCTATGACTTGTTAAAAAATGGAGAACACAATTCAAGTCCCTCCCAGTAATAGGGCTATTAGCCTCACAACCCCCGGCCTTTGAAGTTGCAGGGGCTGAGAACAAGAGGGAATGTGGTCTTAAATTATAATCTACTCCTCTAGTTGATCTTCCAGGCTCTCTCCTCTAAGTTTGGTTTCAACTCACCTGCTGCCAGTCCAAGAAGATAATAAGTTGTCTTCAACATTCTGAGGTTCAAGCTGTCCTGCAAAGAAAAGAAGTTAAGTAACCATGAGAAGGCAATGTGGATTTGTTTTTATAAGGCAGGGGTTCGTTAATGACTGAGGGGAAAGGTGAGATATGTAATGGTGCTTGCAAAGCACCTTCACGGTCTAATTATCTTTCTTTTCTGCTGCTTGCAAAAATGTTATCTAATTGTATTTTGTAGGTGTTGATGCATATTTCTCTTCCCTATATACCTAGCTGTAAGGGTGAAATGTGTGATGGGCACTTGCTCCACCGCCCTGCACCATGGGCCTCGTAAACGAGGCCCTAAGGCCCAGATTTATACTTTTTTAGCACCACATTTGCTCCACATCTTGATGCAAAAGCAGCACAAGCTTACTAAATGTAATTGAATTTTGTATGTTTGCGCTGTTTTTGTGTAAAACAAAATGAAGCAGATGTGGCACAAAAAAAGTATAAATCTAAGCCAAAGTGTTTTTTAGTCCCTAATTCTCGCTCTGACTTTTGCATATGTCTTCTTTTTCTCTGTCACTTGTCAGCATTAGTCAGTGACTTTCTCTGTTCTTGCAGTCCAGAGTTCGGATTGTGGTGGTCAATTATTTCCTCTCGCCCTGATTTTATCACTCTATTTCGCTCTTTCGTGTACTCTTTCTCTAAAAAGGTTCTTAGTTTGTAATCTTTGCCTGCTTTGCTATTAGGCAGTAGTCGAAAAATGTAAACATACTAAAACAATTTAATTAAACGGAGGACAATTAAATATCATTATTGGAATGGTGTTTAAGAAGGAAAAGAGAAATGGCAAATAACCACCAATTTTCACGGGGAATTCTCACTCGTTGAATATATTGCCATAGTTTAATCACATACTGAAATTAAACATTTTGGTCGCAAACATTGCTGAAAACAGCGAATATGAAAACATGTTAATGAAACCCAACTCATGGACATTAATTTAAGAGCTCGAAAGCAGTGCGAACTGAAACATGTTGTCGACCTTAGCACTTCCGAAGTTCTTCCACCACAGGTCGGCTGGGAATGAGCAGATTATCTCAGTGCGAGCGGTCACAGTCCAAAATATTCCCTGGGGCACCAAATGCTGTTTTCTAGTCATTTCTGATGATTGCATTAATTGAGCCAACGCCCGCTTCCAGTACCCGATTTGAGACTCTTCATCACTAAGTTACACAACTTGCATCTCAGCTTTCAATGTTTTAGGTGTGGTTTGACAGTACATATGTCTGCAAGATGTATTCTTCGCACATCATTCACATATATTGTAAGAAACTGAGTTTCTGGTTGGCAGAGGTATGCACCCTTTCCAAGAAGGACCCACAATCCAAGTTGGGGTAAATCACAAACACACCCTAGGTTAGCCTGTGCTCATCCTCTGATAGCTTGGCACAGAGCAGTCAGGCTTAAGAGGTAATGTATAAAGTATTTGTGCAACACTTCAAACAGTAAAACTGTGAAAACACCACACAAAAACGTCACCACACCTGGTTAGAAAATTAGAATTTGTTTAATGAACAAAACAGGACCAAAACAACAAAAGTGTAGTCAGTAGAAGTAGATATATTAATTTTTAAAAAATAAACTGAAATGTAGCACGTAAAACCATAAAGTGTCAAACTGAGTTATCTCGTTGCGCTAGACCAGGTTAAATCCAAAAGTTCAGGCTGACAGCGATAAAGCATGGGTTTGACAAAGTCCTAGACAAGTCATGCTTAGATTTTACCTTCTCAAGAATTAGTCTAACATTCTGTGTGTGGGGAAGAAGTTTGCTGGGAGCAAGGAGAGCATCGCTGGTGGTGGTCTGTGGGCACGATGTGTCAGATAGGTGTTGCAGATGGGGGGACTGGAGCCTCACATTGATGACTGTCAATGCTTGCTGTGCGAAGAGACAAATTTGCTCTGCCCACGCTGATTCTTCTGGTGAGCGGTGTGGTACCAGTGCGAATGTGTCTTGATTTCAGGAGCCAAACACCACTTCCAAGGGCCTAGGTCACGAAAGGTGCCTCTTGGGGGTCAGGAGCTGGTTGAAGACAGGCCTAGGAGCTGTAGCAGGTGAGTTGGAAGTCTTTTTCATTCCTGAGACTTGACAAAACAGTTGGCAAGCCAGCAAACCCTTGGAGTCACTTTAGTTCTGGGTTAGAGAGATTCAGATCCAGTCCTTTTCACTACCAAGCAAGAATGGCAGCAGGCAGCAGGGCAGGACAGCGGAGCGGGAGTCCAGCAGAGTGACAGTCCTTTCAGTAGCACAGCAGTCCTTCTTACTGGCAGAGTATCCAAAGCCCAGATGAATACTGACTTGATGGTGTCTGGGGTCTAGAACATATACCCACTTGTGTCTTTGAAGTGGGGAAGACTTCCAAGAGAAGCCTTTTAAGTACACAGAGACCCTGTCTGTCCTGCCCTGGCTCCATACACACTACAGTGGGTTATGTAGCCCTTTACGTGGGATCAGGACACAGCCCATTCAAGTGTATCCTCCCTTCATCCTGCCCAAGATTTCCAATAAGGCTGAGGATGACCCTTCAGTCACACCTAAGTTCCCTTTGTGTGTGGCTGTCTGGAGGGAATGCCCAAGAACCCACCAGATGGTTAAAGAAAATGCCAAATTTCTAAAAGTGACATTTTCAGAATTACAACTTAAATTCTGACTTCACCATAAATTTTGATTTTAAACTGTAATTCCAGAACCACGAAACTTGGCCTTCCCATCGTCTCCTAATTAGAAATTGCATTTGTGAAATGTAGTAAGGAATTCTCAATGTTATCCTATGGGAGAGATAGGCCCTGCAGTAGTGAAAATGAATTGAAAAGAGGTTTTCACTGTTAGCACATGTAAAACTTAAAAGTACTTGTCCTGTTTGTTTTCCATACACTGCACCCTGTGTAGGGCTTATCTTAGCGGTGAATTCTATGTATTAAAAAGGAAGGTGTGGGCATGGCAAGAGGCCAGGTCAACATTGCAGTTGAAAATTGCACACAAATGCTCTGCGATGGCAGGCCTGAGACATGTTGAAGTGCTAATTAACTGGGTGGCACAATTAGCGCTGGAGACCCACTAGTAGTATCTAATTTAACGGCCTTGGGCACACATGGTGAACTAGAGATTTAAAAGTAAATTACATATGCCAATTGTGGATAAGCCAATGTTAGCATGTTTTAAGCAGAGAACACTTGCACATTTGCACTGGTCAGCAATGGTAAAGTGCCTAGAGTCCTAAAGCCAACAAAAATGAGGTCAAAAAAGAGAGGGAGGGGGACAAAACATTTGGGGATGACCCTGAAGAAAGGGAAAGGTCGAACATATACAACATATACATAGAGTGAGCTTTGACCCCACCCAAAGTAGATTTACTCTCCACCTCACACTTTAAATTATTTGTTCTATAATTCCGACTCCTACAAAGTGCTTCCTTTAGAATGCACAGAACTTTTTTATATTTCAGAACTACACTCAACACTCAATCATCAAACGGTGAAGTTCTTTCCTGCCTTTATGCATTCTGTACAGAAACAACTCTTTTCATACTTTTACCCTGCTTTTACAAAGTTATCACAGCAGGCTTTAATGTGATAAAACACATTTGTGCATGATGGAACATGTTAAATTGGTTGAGAATGACTCTCTTAGCACAGGTGTAGTGCCTTTGACAATGTGTTCTTTTTGTATTGCAGTATCATTTGGAGTTTTGCAACTTTTCTTTTTTGTTGTTGCAAGAAAAGGTGTCATAACTTGGTCCCAAGTAGCACTTTGGTTAATTTAAGTTTGGCACAAGTTGATTATTTCTTGGAACACTGAATAAAGTGGAAAAGGGGAGGAAGGAAAAACATATTTAAACCGGCAACGATTACAATGAAGCAATCGTTGTCACTGAAAGAGGATGTGTGTTTAGCTCTTTGTGAAATCAGGTAAAGGTTTTTCTCTTTCGTAAAGAGGAAGTTGATTTCACATGGAAATGTCTCCTCTGTTTTGCACAGCCCAAATGAAGGAACAATTAGGATTGTAAACAGTGGCAGGGGTGTAACAAATGCCCCTGCAGCGCCCACGTAGCGGGAAGGGGCGACTTCTAGGGGCCCCTCCTCACCACAGTACAATGTGCACAGGCCGCAGACCCTTGAATGGTTCCAGGTGGAAGGGGGTCCCCCACAGGTAATTTGCTAGTGGGGGTGGCACTTCAAGTTTAGTTATGTCAATGAACAGTGGATAACTTAATTGATCTAATGGTGGCTTCTTTATTGCAAAACCGCTTAAACTTTCTTTGGGGTAAATCATGGCAGCTCTTAGCCTGAAAGTATTATAGAGGTGAGGCAAGCAAATGTGAAATGGTTTTCTAAGACTCTGGTGGCACATGAAAGGCTTGTTGGCTAGAGGGACAAAAGGGCACATGTACAAAAAAAGTCACGCAACGCCGCCGCAAGCCCTTAGTAAATCTTGTCCTAAGTTTCCATACCAGCCACTAATCGCAATGAAAACATTTCGAGCTACTTGCAGCCTATCGAACAATAAAGGAATGATGGCTAGAAGCCCTTAAACCAATCTGAACATTTCCAAAATAATTATTCCTTTCCACATTATTTCGATTGACTGTGCCAATGAAGACAGGGCAATCAATGTGCAAAATAGTTTTGACACTGTCCTAAAGTGGACAGTCAAGAAGAAGGAACTGTTGACAATCTAGGGGCAGAAGCGTAACTTTTACTGGCTGATGAGAATTATTATAAAAGGCTAGCACACAGGGAGTGGACAATAATCATAATTTATATTTGATTCTAAAATTGAGGAGAATCCGTAGCAATATCAAAGGTGCAATTCTTTGATTCATCACACAATGGGAGCTTGATTGGAAAAGTGGACCTCCAAAACCTTGACGACTCTCCAGGATAGCTGAGACTTGATATGATATTACAAATTTGTCAAAATCACAATAGAGAGCAAATAGCCATCCCAGATTATTGCTCTGTAAAAACAATAGCACTAATGAGACATTGCAGTTACATTTATAGTGAAAACAAGCCAATAAACTAGAAGTCCCTACATTTGAACCCAGGATTAGAAACATTGTGTATGTATATTTTACACACAATGTTTTTTTCACAATCAGCATGCTGATCATTACCAATGAGATGTTCAGTCCGCCACTTCATCGACCCTTTCATTCTTCACTGGTCTGACCCTCTCAAGATGAAGCAAATTCCCTTACCTCTAAAGAAAGTTAAGATACAACTGGACAGCATGAATTAATATTATAATACCATCCATGTCCCCGTCCTGAACAAGTGTATCAAAAAAAAAGTCAAAGATCATATGTATGAATACTCCAGTGCATCACCTCATCAGTAACATTATACAACCCCTTGACAGCACTGACACACATTTGGAAAAGTGGACCATTTGATTCTCAGTGCTGTCTATTCTCAAGTGTGCTTTGATGGTACATTTTAGAAAGGCTTGCCTCAATCTTTTTTTTTTCATAAACTTCCATATATTTTCCATACCTAACTATAATGGCACTTCGATCCAGTGAATTGCTAAGGTTTTTAATGTATAGTTAGGTCCTTTTACCATATTTACTTTTTGCAATCTTTGTTTTTTTTCGTGAATCAAGTGGGGATTTGTGATCATATCCACCCAAATGCATAACATTTGTGCAAAGTAGAGAGTACAAGGCAGTGTGCCCAACTCCCCATGGGTAGCCGACTCCAAAAAGCAGCGAATGACCCATTGCTGTACGTCCCCTCCATCCACCATCATGCCATCCCGCACGGACATCTTCACCTCATTTCTTTCACAACTCTCCCTTGTGGCCTCACAGGAGAGTCACACTGGTTCCTGTAAGAGTCCCTCTGGGGGCTTGTGATCCCACAGGAATATTGCATGAAAACCATTTGTTTAAAATTTGGACCATTGGGACCCTGCCCCCCGCTCCCAACAAGGATCAGTCAATGTACCCCAATCCATCCCTGTTATGTTTTTTTTATAAACTTTAGGACATGAGGACCGAGTCTCCGTGCCCTGTGTAGGAGGATGCATCATTTCTGTTGATGTTGCAGCCACCCAACAACATTCCTCAGTCCTCTGGGACCAACCAAGCTGCCGACAAGAAATAATTTCTGTATTTATTTTATTTGTTTTACCACAGGAGTATTGTGGTATTCCTGCTGGTGTGGTTCTAAAAAATCTGGACCCATGTAATTTACTTTGCCACAGCAGTACGATTTTAGTATCAAAAGACCGATAATGACCGGTACACTAAGCATGAGCATTTTCGCTCAATTCCAGCAGCGTTTTCACCTCGAAATCGCCATTTTCGTCCTGCACTCGTGGCTCCCATTTTATACACGGCAGCCATTTTTAAAAGTTGCCCTCACATAGGCTGATAATACAGTCAGATTTGATTCCAAGGACATGTACACCTTGATTGACTTTTCTCTGACCTGGGCAAGCTGGAACCATTGCCTCAGGCCAAACCTGTTTGGTCAGTCCCTCTCCCAGTGGCCGAATCAGATAGCATCAAGGCACACCATGCCATAAAACCCTTATTATCGCTCACACACCCTGCCTAATCTTGCTCACACCTGCACCTGCTCTTTTCTTCTTCTTACTTTACGAGGGGGAGGTGCCCGTTTTTATTGGGGGTCCACACTTATCTGATGTAAAATACTAGGCCTTGCCGGGTAATTTATTATGGGTTGGATGACATGAAATATGAGGTTTCATCATGACACTGTTTTTTCCTTTGTAGTGAAAACATGTGAATGACCAACCAAAATGTCAAGAATGTTTGCCTGAAGCTTAAAAAACTGTATATAAGGAAACCTGACTTTGCATTGGGAAACAGTCTCCTGAGAACATACAAACCGTGCTGTTGTACTTCTAGGACGCTTGTTACTTGGTTGCAGCCAATAAATTCGATCTTTGACTTCACCTAGAAGACTCTGAGTTTCTGTGGTCCGAATCAGGAAAGTACCCGAGGTCTTTGGGTGTACCCTGGCACCGCTGGGTTACCGGATCAGTACCGGTTCTGAAAAACCCAGTACCTCAGTTGGCGCCCAACGTGGGGCGATACCAGCGGTACCGGTCCAAGCCTGAGGTCTGTGAGGAGCTTCGTGTGAAAATTCTGGAGGAAGGCCGCCACTTCATCGACCCCTGCATGTCGACGTGGTCCGAAAGTCTTTGCTGCGAGGTTCCCCGCTTCCCGACGGCTACGAAGGACTGCTGCCCTGGCTATCGCCCTGATTTGGACCCTTGATGTTTGGTAGAGCGAAACGATAAGACGAGTCTTCTGGTGACGTCATCGATATTTTCAGTTAAGTATAAGTGGAGCGTCTCCCAGTCCTTAGTTGGACACTTGGTTTGGTCCTTAGTTGGACATTTGGTTTGGTATCCCTTCGGGATCACTTTGATTTGGAACTTGCAAGTACCAAAGCCGAAGGACTCGTGTATTCACGAGACTATCGTAAATGATAATCCTTTGAAGTTTGAAGCTAGACTAGTGAGCAAAGATGCCTGGTCTTAGCAGACTTGGAAATTTGTTTTGTCTTGGTTGTAAAAGGGACTCCCGGTTGGAGGACTCATGTCCGGTTCCTCCGATTGGAACTCCAACCTATGAACTATATGTGAAGCACGGAGTAGGCCCCATCACATATAATGAAGTATGGATCCGTTACACCAGAAAAGATGGTGTTTTAAAATGGCCCCAAAATGGTAGTTTTGACACAGAAATCTTAGATAACCTCGAAGTTAGACTTTTTAAAAAGAAAGCCCGGCCGGCAATGTTTGATTCTTTCCGCTTATGGCGTAAGGAAGCCAAGCAAAAGGAAATTAAATTAGCTAAGAAAAATAAGAGAGAAAAAGGTATTTCGATTATGCAAGCTGCTATACAGTTTAAAGATAACGAAGTAGAACAGTTGAATGAGCAGTTGCATAGGCGACATAAAATGACAGTAGATAAATGCTATCCAGTTTTGCCGCCTCTTCATCAAGATGCAGCAAAAGACTCTGAAAAAGATCCCCTAATGTCGCATTTGCTAAGTTCGCCACCACCCTATGCGCAGAATGCCACGGCACCTCCGCAACCTCTAGTTGCACAACCAGTGGGTGCATTGCCTCCTGCTCCTCCACAGCACCCACCAGCTATTCTTCAGTTGGTTCCTATTCCTCCGGTGCAGCCTCCTCAAGGGCCACCGGCTTTGACATCTGCTCTGCCTTTACTTCCTACAACTTTGACTACTATAGCGACTACCACTCCTGGTATTGTTTCTGACACTGCTTCTGTCTCTGCCTTGTCTCATTCTGTTTTTCCTCCTGTTCATTTGTCAACCTCTCCCTCTGTCCGTCAGAGAATGACAAACACTGTGACTAGTCTTTTATCCCCTCTCTTTGGGTCATTAGCTACGACCCCAGTTTCAGAGCGTAAACAATTGCGTAGCCAATTGCCTGATGGTAGGGAGAAAGAGACACTGAATTATTTGGCGCATAAATGGGTTACTGAACCAGCGAGATATGAACTAGAGTCTGTTATGGATGTCTTCCATCAGTGGGAAGAACCGAAACAGAGATACGTTTTTGAGAAAATGTGTACTTTTCTTTCTGAGGATTTAGATGAAAATGGTTTGGAGCCCAATCCGCCTAAGTTGTGTCGTGTACGGTTCGATTTTGCGACAGGTTTGATTGTGGGTTCAGATGTCGAGAAAGCAGTTGCGATGTTATTGTCGTTTAGGACTGAAGGTGTTTCCAGGTTATTGTTTAAATATGATTCTTCTGCTAAAAAAAAAGGGAAACAGTACCCCATGAGAGAAGTTCCCCCACAATGGAGGGAAGGGGACCCAAATGCTAATCCACCTGTCCTGCCTCATTTCCAGCGTGTATGGGTACACGTTCCATGGAAGCGAGCTGAAGTTTTAGCCCTTAAACAGACATTGCCTGATCCCCGTAAGAATCCTACAGGGTATTACAAGGAATTGTCACAGACTGCGGGGTCTTGCATTATGAATTTAGCTGACATAGAAATGTTGTTTGGGAATGTTGTTCCACAGCCTTTATGGGGAAAGATTCGCCATACAGACCATGCTCAAGAGTTAGGTGACACATGGGCTAATATTGCTGCTGCAGATGCCCGACAAATTGGTGGTGCTAAACCTGAGCCTTTAGTGACAGAGCTTCCTGGTAGGATTATTGATTACATGAAAACTATAATGCCTGCGATGCGTGTAAACTGGGATAAATTGTCTGCATGTAAGCAAAAGAAAGAAGAGACGGTATAAGATTTCTTCACCAGGTTTGAAGAAACGTTTGTGGACCACAGTGGTCAAGATATGAGCACGGAAGGTGGTCAACGTTTGTTCGTCGATAAATTTGTGCATAATCTGCTTCCTGAGTTGTGTAAAAAGTTAAAAGATTCAGAAAGTTCTTGGGCAGTTTCCTCTTCAGCGCAGATATTGGCTACTGCACAATACTACGAAAATAGAGATAAAGATGAGAGAGATAGAGTAGAGAAGAAAACTAAAGAATTGAAAACGAAGGTTCTGTTACAACAAGCGTACCCGCCACGTGGTGGTCAAAATAGTGGTGCACAGAGTAACTATCAGAACAACTATCAGAATAACTATCAGCCCCAACCGTTTCAGAGAAACTCGCAAAGAGCCGAGTATGCTCAACCACGTATCCCAGTAGGTCCCAATCAGTGTTCATACTGCAAGGAAGAGGGTCATTTCAAGTATAGTTGCCCTGCTTTGCTACAGCGCGCAAACGGTACTTCTGGTTTAAGAGGTCGAGGTGTTCCACAAGCACCTAGAGGAAGAGGACGTGGATATGTGCCCCAGAGCGCGCGCCCATTCCCCCCTCAAAACTCAATGAACAGATTTGATGAGCAGGTTAATGCATCTGGTAGGACGGCTCAGTACTATACTGATGATTACTATACAGAGGATGAGCATTTGGACAGTAATGATTGCTAGGACAGCCATAGACAAAGAGAGGGAGTTGTTTCAGTTCCAGTAGATCAGAGTGGGCCTTATGTTAAGGTGATTGCATCAGGTGTGTCAGAACCTTTTCTGTTGGATACTGGTGCTACCAAGAGTTCTATTATGCACTCAAAACTCCCTGGCGCACCTTTGTCTGGCGAAACAAATGTATCAGTAGGTTTTTCCGGCGCCCCAGTTAGAAATCCGATTTCTAACCCTATATCTCTTTCTGTTGGACCTTGTAAATTTGAAACACCCCTTATTTTGACGACAGGTTGTGGCGAGAACTTGTTAGGATTAGATCTGTTAAAGAGATTGTATGCGACATTGTATTGCTCTCCTTCTGGAGTGCAACTCACATTGGGTAAGAAAGTGGTTTCACCAATGTATTTGTCAAAGGACAGATTTCCACCAGAATTTTCATCTCTTCTTAATACTCTTTGGGCTACTGGACCTAATGATGTAGGTCTTTTGGAAATTCAGCCATATGTGATAACATTAAAAGCCAATGTTAAAATGCCACGTATTCCCCAATACAAGATCTCTAGTGAAGGGGAAAAAGCGTTGTTCGCAATTATTTGTGATCTGATTGAGAAGGATGTAATTGAAGAGACAAGAGGCAACGTTTGCAATAGTCCTGTTTTGCCTGTCTTGAAGCATACTGACCCTACTCAGCCACCTGTTTATAGGTTTGTAATTGATCTTAGAGAGGTGAACAATATAGTTGTGCCACAGTTTCCAGTTGTCCCCGATATCACTGCATTGTTGACAATGATTCCAGCTTCAGCCACTTGGTTTTCAGTGATAGACCTGAAAAATGCTTTCTTCAGCATCCCTATTGCCAAAGAGAGCAGGGACATTTTTGGCTTCAATTTGGGAGGACGAAGCTTCAGATTTAAGAGAGCTCCTCAAGGCTAGTGTGAAAGTCCATCTATCTATAGTCAGGCTTTAAAAGCACAGCTTGACACTCTTATGTTACCTGATGACGCCACTCTCATTCAATATGTCGATGATTTGCTAGTTGCTGCAGATACTAAGGAGATCTGCAAAGAAGCAACATTGTCATTATTGCGTCATTTGTCTGATTTACACCACAAAGTGTCCCTTTCAAAGTTACAGTATTGTCAAAAAGAAGTGACCTATTTAGGTCATCTCTTTTCGAAGGAGGGAAGGCAACTGACCCCAGAAAGAATCAGGGCTGTTGCAGCAATGAGTGTGCCAAGAACACAGAGAGAAGTGCGTGCTTTCTTGGGTATTACAGCATATTGCAGACAATTGATACCTAATTTTTCGTTAAAAGCCAAACCCTTGGTGGCATTAACTTGTAAAGATACACCAAATCCCGTCCCATGGTCTGAAGATTGTCAGAAAAGTTTTGTCGAATTACGTGATGCATTATGTTCAGCTCCTGTGTTGGGTACCCCCAACTACAGCAAGCCTTTTACATTGTATGTCCATGAGAAAGAAGGTTGTCCGTTAGCAGTTTTGACACAACAGTTTGGAGACAGGGAGCGTCCATGCGCCTATTTCTCTTCAACCTTAGACCCAGTAGCTAAGGCACTACCGAGCGGCTTAAGAGCGGCAGCGGCAGCTGCTGTTTCTATCCGACAGTCTGCTGGTTTAGTGATGAATAACACATTAATCGTAATGGTTCCACATGCAGTGGACACGTTGTTAAACAGAACCAAGACAAAGCATTTAACTAGTGCTCGATTGTCAGGTTACGAGTTGACATTGTTAGCAAGCTATGTACATATAAAAAGATGCACTACACTTAACCCAGCTACGTTATTGCCAATTGGACGGAGTTAGATACTTCTGAACAACATGATTGTCTCCATAGAACAGAAGAAGAAACGAAAGGGAGAATAGACCTTCTGGACACTCCCCTTGCAAAGAGTGATGGTACTTTGTGGGTGGATGGTTCATGCTTTAAGCTCCAGAATGGTGACACGACTGCGGCGTATGCTGTGACAACTTTGTGTACGATTGTTGAAGCTGCACGTATCCCACACAATTCAGCCCAAGCAGCTGAGTTAATAGCCCTAACAAGAGCATGTACAGTATCAAAAGGAATGAAAGTGACTATCTATACCGATAGCCAATATGCGTTTGGTGTGGCCCATAGTTTTGGGCGTTTGTGGAAGGAACGTGGGTTCCTGACCTCGCATGGAACTAAAATACAGCATGGTCAGTTGGTAAATGAGCTCCTTGATTCACTTACTTTACCGTTGCAAGTTGCGATTGTGAAGTGTAGCGCACATAAAAAGGTGACTGATGATGTTGGTCGTGGGAATGCATTTGCTGACGAGGTTGCAAAAGAGACGGCAAGGAATGTGATGAGCCGAATGTATGTTGCGGGCCCTGCAAAATGGATTGGTGATGTTGGAATGTGTGAAGACACGATAGAAAGCGTGAAATCGATTCAAGCTGAAGCCACCGAGAGAGAATTGAGTGTGTGGAGAGAAAGTACGGGTAAATTGGATGCGAATGGTTGTTGGGTCGAGTTGTCAGAACATCAGAGATGGTTGCTACCCGATGCGTATGTGCTTGCAGTGGTTACAATGGCTCATGGAATGGCTCACATCAGTGTGAAAGGGATTTGTAAGTTGTTGGCCCCAGTATGGCAAAATGCAGGAATTCCCAAGTGCGCAGAAAATGTGGTTAAAAATTGCATGGTATGCCTGAAACACAACCCTGGTAGAGGAACCCCAACTCCAGCTGGTCATTTTGCACCTCCTACGTATCCGTTTGAGGTTTTGCAGCTAGATTTCATCCACATGGAGAGGTGCAACAACTTAAAATACGTACTCGTTGTTGTTTGTGCCTTTTCAAGATGGGTGGAAGCCTATCCCCTAAAAGACAATACTGCGCTATCCACAGCCAAAGCCCTTGTGAAAGAGTTCTTCCCTAGATTCGGAATGCCGAGAATGATCTGGAGTGACAATGGAAGTGAATTTGTGGGTCAAGTGATGAAGAAAGTATGCAAAGGGCTAGGCATAAACCAAAAGTTTCACGCTGCAAATCACCCCCAATCAGCTGGATTATTGGAGTGCTATAATGGCACTCTAAAGCTAAAATTGGCCAAGATACAAGCGAGCTCTGGTCTTAAATGGCCTGACGCTCTACCCTTAGCACTCCTATCAACCAGAATGACTGTGCATTCACGAGTGAAACTTAGTCCTTATGAAATAGTCTTTGGCCGCCCGGCCAATATATGGGGAGTGCCCAGGCCCAAGAAGTTTAGCGAGATAGAGCATCCTGTTTTGCTTGACTATCTGTATGAATTGATGGCTAAATTGCGTG
Source organism: Pleurodeles waltl (assembly GCF_031143425.1). Lineage (NCBI taxonomy): Eukaryota > Metazoa > Chordata > Amphibia > Caudata > Salamandridae > Pleurodeles > Pleurodeles waltl. Next base: position 1,424,053,290 of record NC_090446.1, read on the forward strand.
TTTTACATACCAAGGGTCCACGACACCCTGCCTCCGGTCTCTGAATCTCCAGGTCATCCCATTGAGCCTGGATCCTGGGTTTTAATAAAGAACTTTCAGCGAACCAAAAACAAGCAACCCAGGTGGACCGGACCGCACCTCGTTCTTCTCTCCACAAGATCAGCTGTTCGAGTGGAAGGGAAGAAACACTGGATCCATAGGACCCATTGCAAAAGGGTACCCCTACCTCTGCCATATGACCGGTGGGTCCAGGAAGGTGTCGCCGACTCAGAGACTGAAACCGTGCCACGTTTTCTGCCTTTCAGCGATGCACGAATAAAAGGAACACTCACTGAGAAAGAAAGTGATGACATTTTGCAATCAGCAGTATCACCGTCAGTTCGATTGGACACTACAGAACCTGAACTCCTTTTTCAGGACCACACAATACCTGGGACTAACCGTTATAATCTACGACCAAGAATAAAGGACAAATAAAACAGTTTACTTGTCTTCCCTTTAGCAAAGTTCTCCAATATGGAAAATTATTTTTGAATGAGTTTTTGTTTTTTGTGTTTTTCGAACCTCCATCCGGGTTCAGCTGTAGGATCGTGGCTGAAAAGACTTAGGGGGGTAGCCTGTGGACACAAGGTCTACAGGTCTGGTTTGTTCTAGGGCGGCCTGGAACATTCAGAACACTCCTAAGTGAAGTAAACCAACCGCCACGAACGGCAACGGTTAGAGGATGGAATCTTTCCAAAATGGAGAACATGTTGAAAGACTGAGTTTCAAGAAGAGAATATGTGAAACGATAACCAGGAAACGTTTTTTGCTGCTGTGCATTTTTATGTTATTTAGTATACTTGTGTTTTTTATAGGATATGTTTTATTCTGTTTTAACGTGATATTGGCACCCACTACCTCGTCTACACCTCCTCCTTCCACTGTTTCCCCACATTCTTTTCAACTCCTCCCTAAACATGAATCAGCTAGGAGACTAGAGTTCATTAATAACTCCTTCATCCAGCTTTTGCACCAACACCAACTAGTGGTAAATACAACTAACTGTTGGGTGTGTGGCCTTATGCCTCACACAGCAGATAAAGGTATCCCTTATCTGATCCTGCCTTTCAGCCACAATGGTTCAGTGTGGGCATTCAGAACGATATTCATCTATGCACACTACCCCCTACGTTTTGCGGAAGACAACCCTAAGAAAAATGCTTTAGTTAAAGGTATCATAGACATGATGAAGGACAATATCTTCTACGAGACTATCCCCAGAGATGAGACAATAGCATATATAGGATGGAACATGACCGGATATGAAGCCACAATGAGTGAGAAACAGCAAGCTAAGATATCTTCCCCGATTTGGGTTGTACCCCATCAGGGTCACCTGTGTCTGCAAGGTACTGGCAAGAATCCCAGAGCTCAGCTAGGGGAAAGCGTCTGCACTGAGACATATGTCTTCGCATCTCAGACCTCCCCTCCGCTCTTGGCAGCTAAGGGTACCTATTTCATCTGCCATGATAGAGCCTTTACATGGTTGCCCCCTGACTTTTCGGGCACATGCTTCGTTTCGTTCCTGTTGCCCCCTACCTACACAGCAGCGGCAGATTACCACAAGACAAGGATAGTTAGAGGTGTCATAAGTAAAGAAGACACTACAGGACAAGAATTTGGAGATTTCGTAAAGGGTTTTCTGCCGTTTTGGGGTCCTATGGTTAACAGCAGGAACATAAGGCAATTGACAAGGGTGGTTGAATCCACAGTAGTTGAAACCGCCGGTGCCCTTAGTAATTTGACTGCTGAGCTCCAGTCGGATCGTCTTATGACCCTTCAGAACAGGGTCGCATTAGATGTCATACTTGCAGACCGGGGTGGAGTATGTACATTGATCCAATCGAGTTGCTGTGTTTTCATCCCAGATAACGCTCCGACAGTCTACCAGGCCATTTCCAAACTGCATACGATCTCTGAATCTATTCACGTGGATAAAGGAGATTGGTCATTGATGGGGTGGTTCTGGGAGCTAATATCCGTCTGGGGATGGAAGACTCTGATAGTCATTGGGATGATCTTGGCCATTCTTTTCCTGTTCTGTCTATGCGTGCAGTGTGCTCCTGCGATATGTGGCCTCTGTGTTACATCATGCATAAGGAAACCTGCACCAAGAGACGAGCTAAATACTAGGATGATGTTACAGCAACATCTCAACGACTTTAGAAACATAGACCTGGACTCAGATTAGCATGAGAATAGGTTTATTGCCTATGTAAGGGCAAAAGGAGGGTTTGTGGTTCTAAAAAATCTGGACCCATGTAATTTACTTTGCCACAGCAGTACGATTTTAGTATCAAAAGACCGATAATGACTAGTACACTAAGCATAAGCATTTTCGCTCAATTCCAGCAGCGTTTTCACCTCGAAATCGCCATTTTCGTCCTGCACTCGTGGCTCCCATTTTATACACGGCAGCCATTTTTAAAAGTTGCCCTCACATAGGCTGATAATACAGTCAGATTTGATTCCAAGGACATGTACACCTTGATTGACTTTTCTCTGACCTGGGCAAGCTGGAACCATTGCCTCAGGCCAAACCTGTTTGGTCAGTCCCTCTCCCAGTGGCCGAATCAGATAGCATCAAGGCACACCATGCCATAAAACCCTTATTATCGCTCACACACCCTGCCTAATCTTGCTCACACCTGCACCTGCTCTTTTCTTCTTCTTACTTTACGAGGGGGAGGTGCCCGTTTTTATTGGGGGTCCACACTTATCTGATGTAAAATACTAGGCCTTGCCGGGTAATTTATTATGGGTTGGATGACATGAAATTTCATCATGACACTGTTTTTTCCTTTGTAGTGAAAACATGTGAATGACCAACCAAAATGTCAAGAATGTTTGCCTGAAGCTTAAAAACTGTATATAAGGAAACCTGACTTTGCATTGGGAAACAGTCTCCTGAGAACATACAAACCGTGCTGTTGTACTTCTAGGACGCTTGTTACTTGGTTGCAGCCAATAAATTCGATCTTTGACTTCACCTAGAAGACTCCGAGTTTCTGTGGTCTGAATCAGGAAAGTACCCGAGGTCTTTGGGTGTACCCTGGCACTGCTGGGTTACCGGATCAGTACCGGTTCTGAAAAACCCAGTACCTCACTGGACCAACCATTGAGATATCACTAATAATTTAATCTTAATTTCTCAAAAGTGGCTGAACAGATTTATAATAAAAAGCCCACTTCCTGAGTAGAAGTAGCTTTTTGCTAAATTTAGTGTAATTCTGTTCCCTCATTTTTCTAAAATCCTTCATAAAAGTCCTGTGGGAAATTACATGGGGAAAATGTATTTTTGGAAACCCCTCCCTTTTTTCTTTGTGACTGCTTAGTGGTGACCCTGAAGAGTATGTTAGAAAAAACCTTGGAAATTCAGTTAAAAAAATTAAAGTTAAACTTAAATATGGTAATAATAATATCTACCTTTCAGTTAAAATAATCAAGACATTTAGTGACAAAAGAGTGACGGTACAGTTAGGTGCTCAAAAGTAAAGTCTGAAGTTTAGCCAACAACCAAAAAACAATAAAACTCACCAGCTATAATGTACTAGGCTAACTATAACTTATGCCCATGCCATAATGTAATTGAAGATCTTAATACCATTCCTAACTTTACTTTTCTGAGTTTTTCTCATTATATTCAGCTAACACCCATCTGTGCACAGCCTTCGGCCTTTTGACATGCTCAGTAGAGTTTTGATTGAAGGACTGAGCTATAGCCAGGCCCTTCACCTAATCTCTTGCAGATGACCAACCCCTGTGGTACACAGCCTTTGCTAACGTGTCCCTATCTAGTTAATTTATCCACTCTGGGACTCATTTTAGGCATATGAATATTTTGACCCTGATTAAAGACACCTTAAGATGAGATAACTAATCAACATGTCAATCAATAAGTCAATAACATCATCAATAGTCACCATAACGAATCATTTTGATTAATCAATAAAATGAATCGGACTCGGAAACCACCATGACCTTTCAGTCATGAATAACCACACCAGTTTAGTACAATTTTATGATGTTTATTCCCTATTGATTACAATTCTACTAGTAAGTTTATTAGTCTCAAAAGCATGAAACACAACAGCATTGTCATAATATGGCAACTCGATTAAGATTTCTTCAAAGCAAAGATCACAAACATTAGAACATAAAACAACGTCAACATAGGTTAACCTTAGAAGAGTATCATTAGTGCATTATTCAACAAAGCATTGATTCAGTCATTTGCCTATTTGCGCCCGTTTAGTGAACTCCTTAACTACCCTCGAATTAGCATTGGCATGTTGGGCTTCATGCAAAACAATTTAGCAACACAAATTTAGAAAACATCTAACTATGGTCTCTGTCAAAAGAAGCATTTGGTACCTAGACAGGAAAGACAATTACAATTTCATCATCATATAGTTACCCTCCGTAATGGGTCAGCATACAGAGTCAGTCTTCGTCCTCAGGGCATCAGTTGATTCGCCATCAGCCAGGAAACACAGTAAAGTTCAGCAAGACGGGGTAAGTAGGGACACTTCCCTCATAAGGAGGAGAAGTATTGAATGGGCAAAGTAAGGGTGAGGATGGTTTGAAGAGTCAAACAGCAAAGTTTTAGGCAGAGTGAAAAAGTGTCTGGGTAATAGCAAGAATAGTTTGGAATGGCATCTCCTAATGGCTCCCCGTGTCAAAGGTTTTTATCCCTTTTCTGTTGTTTAGTCCCCTAATTTCTAATTGGGCATGTTTAGCACCCCACTATCTCCATCCAATGGTTTTCCAGTCGTACCATCAAAATTGTCACCTCATAACAGTTCTCACGTAGTTTATTGGTTCTTGTGATTGACGTCTCCAACAAGTAGAATGTCCGGTATGATTTCATACTCTCGTGGTCCTCTCGCATCCCCAGTCAGTGGTTCCATTGTCTATAGCGGTTTAGGCGACCTTGTGAAGTTTGTCAGCACGTTATGCACAATAGTAGACAACTTTCAAATCTTTATGGAGTTTAAGATAACCCCCACTGAAGGAATTATGGCGCCAAATATATTACCTACGACAGCAGCCGCTGTCTCTCTCTCTTGTCTAGTATGATGTAATTCAGACATTTTAGGAAATTTCTTTAAGTCGTCAAATTGGTAGATCTTTGGGAAAACTATTCCCAAATAACATGTCCCTACCATCCCTTTGGAAGACGGTAATAAGCATTGAGTTCACATATGTTATAGATCCAAGGGATCGCTGGATCCTGTCCATTTAACATGAATGTCCACTTATTCTGAAACAAAAACACATGCCTGCACTCAATCGTTCCCACAAATAAAGTGTCATGATCAGATTTTGGCCTGTATATACAAAGCTTTCCTACGTGTAATGCATCTACAGCTGGCTTGCCTTGCGTCTTTATTGCACTATAAGCATAATCATTTGCAAACGTTCATTTTCCTAATCCCTTTTCTAGCTTTTCCTTTAACCCTTTTCTTCTATCATCAATGTGATCTAAGAAGATCTTCTCTACAGGTGTTTGTAAACAAGTTAGATTATTGTGGTGTGCATAAGCTGTCCCAAATGTCAGTGTCGGCTCAAAGAAACCCCTAACTATTTTTATGTTATGTTCCTTAGATATCTTACTTAAAAACTCAATTATAGGCACAAAAGAAAACACCACATCTAGATTAAAATAGAAGTATTGAATATGTTCTTGATCATAGAATCTTGTTAATAGCAAACTACAGCTTATTCTGTAGGTAAGCAGCAAACTATGATAAGTAACCCCTTCTTGTACTGACAAAGGAATCTTCGTGCACACATAGTAATTCTTCGCATCCATTGTTTCAACATACTCATTCAATAAGCGATGGAAGACATTAGTAGATAGTTCCTTTTTCGTATTAGTTCCCTCATGCAAATACTTTGTATCCTGCTCAAACCTCTCCCATGGTGTTAGTTAGCAGTCTCAGGAGTTGGAGCATTGTTAATCGCACTCCTATCCACCAATGGCATTCCCACAATCACACCTATAATCACTATTGCACATGCAACACCCAAAATAACACTCAACCATCTACGAATCCTACTCATATTATCATTATTTCTAGTGTTACTCATGTTCTGTAAAGAATCAGAGAGCAGAATAATATAAAGCAAACAATCAACTTGAGGAAGATTTAAAGCTCTTTTTTTTTTTCCTTTTTTTCTTTTCTTTTCGTGCAAAGTCTCTCTCTTGGCAAGTATTTACAGCGTTTCACTTACTCCCATGACTGTTTGTCAAATCAGGTTAGCAGCTTGTCATAATCGGTTTCTCAGAGTCAATTCAGGTTAACAGTGTCACATCCAGTAATTTATCAGTCTCTTTTCTCAGGTTTCTCTCTATTTAATTTCAATTTAACACAGTCTCTTTCTATGGTTGAATTCAGGTGCCGTAGCATTGACCTGGAATTTCTCAATCAAAACAGAATGCCAAGAATTCTTGTTGCCACTCAGCTGATGTCGCATAAGCCCATTCAGGACCCGAGTACCTGCTGTTTGCAACTCTCTTTCTTTTCAGTTTGCGATCACCCTGCAACTCTCCTTCACTGAGATCTTCTTTCCTTGTTGTGTCAATTTCTTCTTCTACTGTTTCATTAAGGACCACTTTCTCCTTTGCAGCTTGTGGTTCCGGCCAATTATCTCCTTTAAGTGGTTTCTTACCACTTGACCTTTCAGGATGTTGAACAGTACCCTCCTCTTGTGCTATTGTGTTTTCTCTTGATGGATCTGCAAGCGGCTCAGGAGGAGTCGGAACACTTTGATCTCCTTCTTCCTCACCTCCTTCGCCTTCAGGGTCTGTCAAGGGCTCAACTTCGAACCCGTATCCGTCTGCTTCTCGGAGAACCTCTCTTTGGGTCCGTCCTCCTGGCGTCTCAGTTGAGATAGGCTCACCGTCACCCCTCTGGATTTCGTTTGCTGTTTGAGTGACCAAGCCGTCCTCAACGGGCTCTCCTTCAGTCTCAGTTCCCCTTTGATTACTCTCCGGCCCTTAGACTTACTTCTCTGCAGCTGTTGTTTTTGACAATTAGAGTTCCTCATCCGTTGGACACATCACCTTCTTTGTGTGACTGGCATGGATCAAATTTGGAAGTCCTGCACATCTCACAGCAGTAGTAGTTGTCAGTATTACTTGATACAGCCCCTTCCAACGTGGCTCCAAACACGACTTCCTCACGTGTTTCTTGACAAAAACCCAGTCACCGGCTTTCAGGGTGTGACCTGGATCAGTTATCGGAGGCAATGTAGTAGCTTCCACCTGGTGAGAGAAAGAGCAGACCACGTCAGCCAGACCCTTGCAGAAGTCCAACACCATATCATCTGTGATATTCACAAGAGCATTTGCAGGCACTGCGGGCAATCTCATAGCTAGGCCCATAAAAATTTCATGAGGAGACAATCCTGTTTTCTTGTCGAGTGTGTTTCTCATTGACATCAGCACTAAGGGCAATGCATCTGGCCATTTCAAATTTGTGGCTGCACATATCTTTGCCATTCTCGACTTCAAGGTACCATTCATCTGCTCCACTAGTCCTGATGCCTCAGGCTGTAGCTACAGTGTAATTTTTGTTCAATGTTCAGAGCAGCACACAAGAGCTTAATCACCTCATTGTTGAAGTGACTTCCCCAATCTGATTCTAAAGAGATCGGAAACCCGAAACGTGGTATCAACTCCCTAAGCAGCAGCTTCGCTACTGTGAGACTGTCATTTCTACGTGTAGGGTAAGCTTCAATACAGTGACTGAAAATGCACACAATCACCAACACGTACCTCAGACCTCCACATACAGGCATCTCAATAAAATCCATCTGCATTCTGCTAAATGGACCTCCTGCTCTCCCAATGTGGCTCAAATTCACCACGGCCCCTTTCCCTGCATTCATCTGCTGACAGATAATGCACCTGTGACAGATAACCTCCGCAGATTGTCTGAATTTTGGATTGAACCAATCGACTTTGAACAACCTGATCATTGCGTCTCTCCCAACATGTGCTTGACCATGGTAAAACCTCACAAACTGTGACAAAAGGCTGTTTGACAAAACCATTTTCCCCTCCTCTGAAACCCATAAATCATCAGATCTCTGTACGCATTGCATTTTGAGCCAAGAGCGTTTCTCCTCTTTGCTGGCACGTCCCTGTAACAATCTCAACTCATCCAGTGTGTCAACCACCCTTAATGCATACCCTGAGCATGTTTCATTTTCAGTTTCAGGTAACAATTCCCATTGGTCTTGGAACAATATACACTTCAATGCACAAAACCTTGATCTGCATATCCATTTCCCATTGACAAAAAGTCTTGTGATTTAACATGAGCACTGCATTTCACCACGGCAATTTCAAGAGGTAACTGAATCACTTGCAACACTTCCTTAATTCTTTCACAATTTTTCACTGGGGAACCAGAAGAGGTCAGGAAACCCCTCTGTGTTCACAACTGGCCAAAGTTATGGACAATTCCAGATCCGTATCTGCTATCAGTATAAATAGTGACTTTCAGGTTCTCAGCAGCGTGGCATGCCCTAGTAAGAGCAATTAATTCAGCCACTTGAGCAGAGTATACTCTTTTGAGCCAGGATGCTTCTAGGACACCAGAGATTGTACACACGGCATATCCAGCTCTCAGTACTCCTAATGAATCTCTCAGGCATGAACCATCAACAAAGATAATGTAATCATTTTCTTCCAATTGGGTATTTTTAATGTCGGGTCTCGGTTTGGTGCACAGATCCGTTACCTCAAGACAATCATGTTCTACCTCCTCAACATCATGAATGTCTGCATTTTCATTAGGAAGCAAAGTTGCCGGGTTCAATACAGTACATCTCTTTAAAGATACATTAGGTGACCCCAGTATCATTGTTTCATGCTTAGGCAGGAGAGCATTAGTCAAATGTTGAGTCTTTGTTCGGATCAACAGAATTTCAACTGAATGTGGGACCATTACTGTTAAGGGATGTCCCATCACTATACCTTCACACTGAGCGAGGCTTTGACCAACTGCTGCAACTGCACGCAAACCACCCGGTAAGGCTGCTGCAACTGGGTCCAAAGTAGCTGAAAAATATGCTACTGGGTGGTTTGCACCTCCATGGACCTGTGTCAGGACAGACAAAGAACAAGCATCACGTTCATGACAAAACAATACAAAAGGCTTTGTATAATCAGGCATACTTGAAGCTGGTGCCCTGCACATGCTTTCCTTCATTTCAATGAATGCCCTCATCTCTTTCTCGGACATGTTTATGGCACCCGGGACGTCTTGAAATTCTTTGACAGTCAACCTCACCAAAGGTTTAGAAATAATCGAGAAGTTGGGAATCCACTGACGACAGTAGCCCACCATTCCCAAAAACATCCTAACGTCCCTCTTGGTTGTCGGGGGATTCTTCTGCAGTATGACTGTCACCCTTTCTTTGGATACCATCCTCGACCCTTTTTCAATCAGGTGACCTAAGTACTTCACCTCTTTCTGACAGTACTGTAGCTTCTTTGGGGACACTTTATGTCCGTTCTTTACCAAATGATTCAGTAAGGCAATAGTAGCGTACCTGCAGTCATCTCTAGTTTTGGACGCAATTAACAAATCATTAATGTACTGTACTAGAGTCGAACTAAAAGGCAATTCTAATGATTCCAAGTCCTTCTTCAATATCTGATTGAAGATGGAAGGTGATTCAGAAAACCCTTGAGGAATTCGACACCAACTGTAAACCTTGTCCAGGAATTTGAAACTGAAGAGAAATTGGCTGTCCTCATGAAGAGGCACCGAAAAGAATGCTTGAGACAGGTCCACAACTGTGAACCATTCTGCATCACATGGAACCTGAAACATAATCACGGCTGGATTTGGCACTATGGGGCAACATTTTACCACAATCTCATACATTTTTCTCAGGTCTTGAACAATTCGAACTTTCCCACAAGGCTTTTTTAGACCCATTATTGGTGAATTACACGGGCTGCTCATCACTTCTTTTAGAACCCCTTGCTTTACAAAGTCAACAATTATCTGCATCACCTGTATAAGAACATCTTGTGCCATGTGGTACTGCGGTACCTGGGGAAACACTGCATTTGGCTTCACTTCTACCTTGACTGGCTCTACTCCTCTTATTAATCCCACTTCCTTTCCTGTCAAGTCCCACACTTTCTCTGTCACTGTTCCCTGTAATTCGGCTGGCAAATCAGTCACTGTGAACATTGGGAAGAAGGTTATCAAAGGGTACTCCTCATTTGCGGTCTCTGTCTCCGACTTTAAGATCTGACCATCGTCCCCCTTCATCATCACCGTTTGTCTGCACCTCAATCCCTTCATTTGAACAGGTAATTGAACACCTCGTTTTACACAGTAAGTCTCTTCCCAGTAGGGACTTGAATCACAGACTACAAACCTATGCAATCCCTAGAAGGTACCAATCTCAACTTGGACCAGATCTGTAATCGGATTTGTCAGGAGCTGATTTGCTACTCCTACCACCCTTATGGTACGCCCCGAAAGTGGCAATTTCGGAACCTCCGCACTTCTGACTGGAGAGCGTGTAGCTTCTGTATCAAGTAGGAATGAAACCTTATGCCCCATCACCTTTCCCCTCTGATCTACTTCTAGGGACACTGCAAGCCTGCACTCCTCACTATCTGAACAATCATCCGACCATTCGTCGTTTATTCCATCCTCACTACGCAATGGGAACTGTTGTACTGTATCATTTTGACTCATTGTTTGACCTGTGACCTGTTGAGGAAGCATCACCTGTTGCTGTCCCATTGGAGCTAATGGTAACTGCATGTGCTGTCTAGGTACAGTGGGAATCTGCTGTTGTACCTGCTGCATCTGTGCTGGTTGAACACTTGGCATTTGCATTTGTTGCATAGGCTGGAGGCCCTGCATTTGCACCATGTTATTCTGGAAGTTCGGATTTTGACCCCTCATTCTTGGACCCCTCACATTTTGAAATGTACCGACATCATTGCTTTGTTGAACAACACCATCCTGCACCATCATTGGGCACTCCTGCTTCCAGTGTCCCACGCTCCTGCACGAGTGACATGGTAACACCTTTTTCATCCCTTGCACATCATTTTGAACCACAACAGTATTCAAGTATGGACCACGGTTCACAAAACCTCCCCGACCTCTGCCTCTTGTTTGCGGTTGGAACATCTCGTTCCCTTGAGGCTGCTGCTGTACCATCTGCTGTACTCCATCTCCTTGCATCCCTGCCTGAGCTGCCTTAATTTGCATCACCATGACCTTTTCTTTCAGCTTTCTCTGTTTCAATTCAATCTCATCGCTACAGTATTTCGCATACTGCAACACTTCATCAATCAGCTTTGCTTGCCAACAGATCAAATGATTCTTAATCATCTGGCTAATCTCTGGTCTCAACCCTTCAACAAACCAGAACACAAGGTGATTCATGTCTTTCGGTTCTATGACCTCAGTGCCACCATAGTGTGTAAATGCCTTCAACAACCTGTCATAGTAAGCATGTATCGACCCTTCCTGTGACGTTCGATCTATCTTCTGCCAATCAGTCACATTCGGCAACACCTTCTGTTTAAAAAACTCAATCACCTTATGGTAATACCTCATCATTTCAGAAGACGCTGCTCCAGTAATCTTGTCCCTTAGCGGTTCCTCTGTTGGCCAATCCACACCCCTTTTGCACTCAAGCCATAAATCAGCTGGGACTATGATCTCAAACCATGTACCCAAGTCTTCCCAAAGAAATTTCGCAAGCTTCACAAACCTGACCGTCTGCTGATACCACTCTATTGTCTTTTCCCTCAACCTGGGCTAGTCATTTGTGAATGACAGGATGTCACCCCTAGACCATGGTACATGGACTAGAACCTCTCCAGCTGTTTCTCTCATTGGTAACATTTTTATTGTCCCCGTGTCTGGTGCAGCTTTCACCTGCTTTGGTTCCGGGCAGTCACCTTTCTCTTTATCTCTCTTCTTTGCCCATCTGCCTTCCCACTTCTCTAATGCTCCCCAAATTTGAGCACTCTGCAATATCTCTTTAAGATGTGCCTTCATTCCGGTGGATCTCATGTGATCGAAATCTTTAGGTTCAAAGTCTAACCAATAACTCCTCTTCAAATGCTTAGTATTGTCTAAGTCTATACCGTATTTGTCCGCTAGGTTTGCCAACCTTTGATGCACCCTGCTCACTTCTTTGGTTAATTTGGGGCACAGAAACCTCAATTCTGCTTTCGTGTATGACTCCAGTCTGTTCACCCCCATTGTTCCTTCTACTAATTCTGTGGCTTCCACACCCAACATCACAAAATTCAGGTACTCTTCTCTTTCTGATCTCTCTTCGGTCACTGAAGTAGTCTGCGGAGTGTTGAGTTTATCTAACCACTCGTTCAACTGTTGCGCTGTTAAGCCTTGCAACAAAACATTTCCAGACTGCATCATTGGTGTCTGTGACGTATTTGCACTCAAACTGGAAAATTAGCACACTTTTACAATAAGCCCAGACAGTTCTTATATTTAGAGTCAACGTTTATCCTTTTATGTTGTAATTCTAGGGCCTAAACAATATGCCTAAAAATATTCAAAATCAACAATGAGCTTTACACGTCCGATACGTCATTGCAGGAGGAATGAAGCAAAACGCGGAAATAATTTACTTACATGTAGAACCAATGCTGCCAAGTACCAAGCTTAAGGGGTTAGAGAGACACATTTTAGTACTGATGTCCACCTAACCACACTAAAATGCATTTGTCATACATCTAAAATGACCTGGGACCGTTCCCCGCGACAAAGGCATTTCCCATAATGGGCGAACCATCAAATCATCAATTGCTGCTTGTAAGTACTGCTGTGATGGGGCATTTATATTTATTTGTAAGTCTTATCAAAGAGCTTGACATAGTTGATTTGATTCATATGGTTTTATTATTTTCCAAATTTTAACATATGCGCCTTTCTTTGCAATAGTTTGATTTAATAGGCCAAACCCCAGCCTTATCTGAGCCGGCGAGCTGCTGAGACATTGTGGGGAAGGCGAAAAAGCGACCTATGTTTTGGAAAGAATTATAGTCAAGCTTAAAGCATCCCTGCTCAGCAGTGACTTGTTTCCATAGGTGATACTTGGCAATAATTTTGCAGATATCACTTTTGGTAGTGGTGTATAGCTTGGACCACCTACTGATCTCTGTTTGTCTGTATGAAATGCGAGGAGTAATGTATTTCCCTTCCTCCCCATGTCATCCTTATGTTGTTGGAAGGAGTCTCATTCATCAAATAGTACTTCCAGGTATCTGTATGTTATAACTTATGCCAATTATTGGCCTTATAGTTACCATGTATGCTTTTTCTGAAATCAGTTTCTCACTACCATGATCTTAGTTTTCTTCTTGTTAATCGTCAAACCATTGACTATCGAACACCGAGATACTTTGTCAAGTCAAGTCAAGTCAATGAAGTCTTTATTCGATATTTCATCATAAAAGACATGCTACACGTCATAATACTTATAAAATTATCAGTGCTAACGATTAAAACAATAAATACAATATTTCATAAAAGCTACTAAGAACGTAATAAATCTATCTAATGCTTCATTTGTTAAATATTTTAACATATTAAAAAAAGAAGTACATTACTTTAAAAACTCAGTTCTAAAGTTCAAGATAATTTACTTATCTAAAACATGTAGCTGTTTTAGTAGTTCAGAACGAATTATCCATGCCCACCCCAGGAATTTGGCCATCCCTATTGCTATAGTAGGTGAAAGATCAGTTTTAAGGATCCTACACGCAGTCTCGGCCGATTGTGTGCCCAGACTTTTGCATAGGGGTACCAACCACTTCTTCCTTGGGGCAGCATATAATGGACAGACAAAAAACAAATGGCTCACATTTTCCCGCATTTCAGTACACAATGGGCAATTATCTGGGCCTCCAGTGCCCCAGGTTGAGGTTAAACACCTTAATGGTATTGAGCCCACTCTAACTTGGTGATATAATTTGTGGTCCATAGGTTTTGTAATAACATCCCAGTACTTTTCAATTGCAGAGACATCTTTCACGTGTACAAATGTTGTTGTAAGGGAACTACCTATAAGGGATGAGTGTCTTATGCCTACCACCCATTCCCAATATAGTTGTTTCAGCTCTTTTTTTGAAGGAAAAGTAGCTGAGTCTGGGTTGTGCCAAAGGGCACCTAAACCCATGGCACAAAGGGTGGTTCTAACACCCTTAAACCAACCAATCTTATCGGATCCTAGGGTTTCCCTTACCTCGAGGCATGCTTTCGCATATAATAACAGCTCTGGGGTAGACCACAACCTCCGCCAGAAGGCCAAGGGCCGAAATCTGGCTTGATCTTCCACCGGTTGGAGCCCAAGATCATAAAGGAGCGGGATGCGTGGGGATGACCTCGGAAGACCAACCGCCCCTCTTGTAAATCTATTTTGGGCCAGCATCAGTCGGTCCAGATTGCTATAACCCCAAAGCTCTGCCCCATACAAGACTGAGGGAAGAATTTTTGACCCATAGATTTCCATAAGTGGGGACATTGGGCGGGTAAATGATCTTTTATATTCCTTAAGAAGGGCACCGCCTAATTGAACATGTTTAAGTGCTTGGATATCAATCTGGGGTTTCCAACTAAAATTATCACTAAAATGCACACCCAGGTATGTAAATTCATTAGTTTGCTCAAGAATAGCACCACCCATTTTAACCCTTGCCACAGTTTGTGTTTGACCTCTTAGTACCATGAATTTTGTTTTAGAAACATTTACTTCTAGCTCATGCTCGTCACAAAATAACTCAAATCTGAGTAGGGCCTGCTGGAGCCCTTGCCTTGTCTTTGATAATAACAAGGTATCATCCGCGAACATGAGCAATGGTACTTTCATTCCCGCTGTCTGGGGAGCATCCGTGGGATGTGTTGCAAAATATTTGGTAACCCCGTTAATAAACAGGAAAAACAAAGTGGGAGCCAGGACACATCCTTGTCTAACACCTTTCAAAACATGAAACCTGTCCGTAACCTCGCCAGGCTTACCCCAGCGGACTTGGGCATAAGTGTATGCATGAAGATTCATTAAGAGTCGCACTAGAGCCCTGGGCATTCCCTGTTCCAGTATGCAATCCCATAATTTAGTCCTAGGGACCAAGTCGAATGCAGATCTTAAATCCACAAAAGCTGCATACAACTTGCCCTTACCCAAAAAAACTGTTTTCCAATATAAAAAGGCAAAACGAAAGGCTTGATCAAGGGTGCTTACATGAGGTCTAAAACCCGCCTGCAACGGAGTCAAAATATCTGAGTCTGTTATCCATTCCTGTATCCTCCCTAAAATGAGGCGCGCTATGATTTTTTGGATCGCATCAATAAGGCTGATAGGCCGGTAAATTGAGGGTACTGAGCGATCGCCTTTCTTGTATATAGGAAGGATTTCTGCCCCATACCATGAGTCAGGAATTTTAGCGCCTGCTGCAACTGCATTCACCAGGTGGAGTATATAAGGTACCCACAGGACCTGGTCTTCCAAAAAAATGTCAGCTGGAATACCATCTGGGCCAGGGGCCCTCCCTTTGGGGATGTTTTGCAGGCAATTGATAACTTCAGTAACTGAGAATATTAACGGCTCGACGGGCTCAAGACAGTAGGGTATAGTCACTTCTACTGTATGACACTTAAACTGATCCTCAAATTTTTTTACCCACTGATGATTAGAGACAGATGCTGGGCTATAGTGCGCGTCCTGCGAGATAACCCATTTTATGAGGTACCAAAACTGTTGCATATTGCGTTTACCACAGGCTTCTGACAGCATAAGCCAGCGTTCCTCATCCCACTTTTGTTTTGCTTTGCGTTTTGCCTCATTGTAGAGTTTTCTACAAGATCTAATCTGGCTATGATTTTTGTTTTTAATAGCCTCAAAGAGAACTCTTTTTATCTTGCTACACTCTTTATCAAACCAGGTAGTGGATGAGTATTTCTTGGTCCTAGGTTGTTTAGGGCTAAATTTGATGAACAACTTTTTAAGTTCCTGAAACAAGTCAGAATGGGTACGTATAAGTTTGCTGTTAATCTCGTCCTGTGAGCCACAATTGTTTAAAAGCTCCACAGAACTAGACACTAAGGTTCTTATCGCCCTGCGGGCCCCAGCGTCCATAGCTATTTTAGGCCAGCGTACCCTGCGCGTATCATTGCTCACAATGACCTCTTTTTCTGTTATATTAGGACCACTGCCCTCAGACCTCTGAAAGCTGGAATCCCTTAAGGTCAAAACCAGCGGGTCATGATCGCTCTCTGGGCGTTCCGTAACTAGCATATCAACAACTGCAAACCACTGCCTCACATCGACCAAAATATAGTTGATACGACTACTGTGTCTGCCGTTGTTGAACGTATGCCTGCCCTTCCTATCTGACTTGACCCTTCCATTAACAGCTCTTAGACCCATATCCAGGCATAGCCCCTTGATATAGGTGGCTGAGCTCGACCACTTAGCAATCGGAGGTATCTCGAGTTGGGGAATACCCCAGGATAGATCCTCATCCTCGGTGAGCGGGCCATCCTCAATACCCAAAGGCTCAAAACAAGTATTAAAATCCCCCATCACAATCTTGTGGCCATCGGTCGTTGTTCCTGATAAAATGTCATCCAACAGGAGGAGGGTCGGAGAAACCCTTCCTCCCTGGAGGCCCCTGACATAAATATTAACCAACAGGATGTTTGTACCTTGGTTGGACTTTATCTTTAAGGCAATTATGTCTGGACTATCAATTGTCACTTCTTCAACTCTTACACCCGCACTTTGGCGGACCCAAATTGTAAGACCTCCAACAGGACGCCCTTTCTGGCCTCTAATTGCTGGCTTGCTAAAATTCAGATACCCCACCCGAAATATCGGTGTGATAGCCCATGTTTCCTGGAATGCAATTATATCGCCCTGATCTATGAAGTCCCTCCAATCAGGAATACACTGGCTGGACTCCAGACCGGCTATATTCCAGGATATATACCTTGATAACATATCAACAGGCTCAGCTAAAGCAGAGGGTGAGTCCGTACTAAAATTGGGTAATGCAGACAATGTACCAACAGGGGTAGTGTCAGGATTATTACTTTGATCTGTGGCAATAGCCTTCCAACTTATATCTTCTATGTGGGGGGATTTCAATAAAGTTAAATTAACTATTTCTTCTCTCCCGATGAGTCAATCATTCTCATCTAGGCAGGATAACGGCCCATATCTCCCGACAGTAATCAAGGGTTCAATGCTTTCTGGTGCGAACCATCCACTGGGAGGGTTAATGACATTTTTGTTAATCTGGGAAAGCACCTTCACCTCGGGATACACCGTAGGATAAAAGTCTGGTAGTTCCCACGTGACTATTGGTCCATCTGCAAGTTGCGGACACCAGCCTCTCAAAAATGGGACCACATTAGTACTCCTGAAATTAACTATTACCAGATCACCTGGGATATCTTTAATCATGTGGCCAAGCCAACCCACCCTTCTCACATTTAAGATTTTACCATCAATGGTAGGGGGGAGGGGTCTATTCTTAGTAAGCCAGAAGGCTACTTTGTTTTTTAAGTCATTGTAACCTTCTTTTTTACCTGGACTAAGTTCTGGGACTCCTGACAATATACATACAAATGGAGCGGCCTCCGGTGGGAGATCAATCCTAACATTATAATTATTGTTGTGCTCTCTTGCTTCCTTATGGACTCGAGTTGGTTGAGGCCTACCCTCTAGGGACCCTCGAATCACTTCGGGTTCCCTAAGTATAGTGGGCTCCGCCTCCAAACTTGTTTCGTTACATGGGGCTTTGTGTCTTAAACTGCTGCCCGCGAGTATTGCCTGCTCAACACAATTTCCAGATGGTAAATCTAGAGGTACCGTTAGTACATCTGCTGGTGTCGATGTTGCTTGTACCCTCAGACTATGAACCTCTTGGGTAAGTACTTCAATTTTCAGCAATAATGTGCTAAAAATGTCAGCCATTTTTGTCGCTAACTTATCCTCTACTGTTGCCAGTATATTTTCTATATACTGCCTGTTATGACAGCAACCCACTGGCTTATCAGATCCCCCGTCTAATCCTTTTGTTTTAATAGTATGGGATTTTGCTTCGAGGGGCTTTCGAGAATTGCTGACCTTCCCCACTCCTCTTTTGCCCAACGACTTTCTACAAGCCCTAACTGCTCTTGCTGGTTGGGGGGGGAGTCTCTGCCATAACCACGGGGCTAGATGGGCTCTCGCCAATTATACCCGTTGAGTCTAAGGGATTAGAATGTATCTGTGCCTCAGTTAGTATCATATCCTTATCAGTGTTGGCGCCCAGATCCTCAAAAGTAGACACTATATGTGGGGAGGAACTAGGGTGTGTCTGAACGGGGGAACCTCCTTTCCCTAGGGAGACTCTGCGATCGCTATTAAACTTTTTAACCACCTTAACCAGGTAGTTATCAAGCATAGTAGCCCCTAGATTTTTGGCAGAGTTATTACAGTTAGCCTTCATAGGTTGGTTGCAGTAAATACCACCAGCTATAATTCAGCAATACAAAACACAAAATCGCGTAATCAAGATGTAATACAGCTAATTTACAGTTTAGGCAGAGTCCCGTGCCCAGTCCAGACTCTTCAGGCCTCTGAGGGCCACAGAGGGCCCGCCGTTTGCCCGGGCTTAGCCCGGCGCCGCCCGCGCGCGTCCTGCGGTGCGGTGTACCTTGTTGCAATTTAAGGGCCCGGGGGGCGTAACAGCACTTTCGCGCCACTTGGCGCACAGGGAACCCAGAGGATTCTGGGTATTGTAGTCCTCCCAGCGTGTTTTAGCAGGCAGCCTACAACGGCAGCGGCCGCGAAGCGGGTGCCGCTAGTTGCGGTGGTCCGAGCCGACAGCCCTGTGTCCTGTAGCAAGGTAAGCAAAAAAAAATGACCAGAGTTGCGCGTCCCGCGGTGCGGTGTACCTTGTTGCAATTTAAGGGCCCGGGGGGCGTAACAGCACTTTTGCGCCACTTGGCGCACAGGAAACCCAGAGGATTCTGGGTATTGTAGTCCTCCCAGCGTGTTTTAGCAGGCAGCCTACAACGGCGGTGGCCGCGAAGCAGGTGCCGCTAGTTGCGGTGGTCCGAGCCGACAGCCCTGTGTCCTGTAGCAGGGTAAGCAAAAAAAAATGACCAGAGTTGCGCGTCCCGCGGTGCGGTGTACCTTGTTGCAATTTAAGGGCCCGGGGGGCGTAACAGCACTTTCGCGCCACTTGGCGCACAGGAAACCTAGAGGATTCTGGGTATTGTAGTCCTCCCAGCGTGTTTTAGCAGGCAGCCTACAACGGCGGCGGCCGCGAAGCGGGTGCCGCTAGTTGCGGTGGTCCGAGCCGACAGCCCTGTGTCCTGTAGCAAGGTAAGCAAAAAAAAATGACCAGAGTTGCGCGTCCCGCGGTGCGGTGTACCTTGTTGCAATTTAAGGGCCCGGGGGGCGTAACAGCACTTTCGGGCCACTTGGCGCACAGGAAACCCAGAGGATTCTGGGTATTGTAGTCCTCCCAGCGTGTTTTAGCAGGCAGCCTACAACGGCGGCGGCCGCGAAGCGGGTGCCGCTAGTTGCGGTGGTCCGAGCCGACAGCCCTGTGTCCTGTAGCAAGGTAAGCAAAAAAAAATGACCAGAGTTGCGCGTCCCCTTTGTCAATAAGGCGGTTAACTAACTTTAGTTGCGGGGCATGGCCAGGGGCCAAAGATGGCAGACGCCTAACTATGCGGCTCCGGACCCCTAATTTATTATTACTATTAGCTGCAATCGGCACAATACACGGCCCCAGGGAAGCCCACGCTGGGCGGAGAGCAGATTGCACCAGAGACAGGGAAGTCGATGCGTGGGGGCCCCTCGGTGACTGTGGCAGGGCTGGGACAGGGATGGGCAATGCCACACCAGGTGAAGGCCTGGTGCTGGACCCCTGGGGCTGCTCCCGCCGGTGGGCTGTCTTGGCTGCCCCAATAGACTGGTTCAGTCCCCGGCAAAGGACTGGGTGAGTGGCTCGACTGAGTGAGGAGAGGGCCGGGATCCGGAGGTGCGGACAAGGCGGAAGCCTAGCTGCGGCAGTGCTGAGCTGGGACGTGCTTTTTTTGTCACTGGTCTGGGAGGTGGTAATGTGCCCAGCCCCTGAGAGGCCTGTTAATCCGCAGTCGGCCCGAAGGAGAGGTGAGGCCTCGATTGCTCTCCTACCTTATCTGGACCCCCAGTGGTGTGGTGAAGGCCTCTGGGGTGGCCCGCCTGATTGGAGGAATACAAAGTGGGCCTGGGTGGGATCTGAAGATGCGGATGTGAGCGGCAGCCTAGCTGTGGGGGACCCGTGTGGGGTCATACTCATCAGCGGCTGGAGTCTGTTCATACACCTTAACCCTGTGCGGCCCACTGATATACGGACGTACCTGGGGGGCACCATAGGTGCTAGGCTGCCGGCGTCAGCCTGGGAAGGGGGCACTGACCTGTTCCAGTGAGGAGTGGCAGCCCAGTGTGGTGGGAGGGGCTCATGGCGCCGCTGGGCTGTCCATGTGAGCCTTTTAAATGTCACAACTGGACACCTGTGAGGGCTGACTGGGGACAGGCGGGGGGCCCGCACAGAGTTGTGTATGGCCTCTGTGAACAGGGCTGGAGCAGATCAGAGCCACCCGCCTTTAACTAGTTCTCTGCTGAACGACCCTTGTCTGCAACAAGTGCTGGCAACTGGTTCACCCGTGACACTGTAATTGGGATCTATGGAAGGCGGATCGCTACAGGGGGGTGACCCTTCTGTGTTGGCTTGATTTCTTGTGACGGCGCTGCCCAGGATCCAGTGATCGGGCACAATTTAAAGATACCCGATGGCCAACATTAAGACACCGCTGAAAGGGTGGCTGAGGTGGGAGACCCTCCTCGTAGCCAACACTTGCTGTATGTTGATTGCTGCTTAAGATCATTGCCTTAGCTTTCATTATGGAGCGCACCAAGCCCAAGCCCTCAAGACTGCCTGATATTCCCAGCCAAACTAAAAATCATACATGAGTGGCAATCTCTTTTTCTTGACACACCAGTGGTGGCCAGAGAATGGCTAGACCAGAAATTCCAGGTATCGCAGGTTGGACAACTGACTGGGTCTCCGCCTTGGACGACTCACCGACCGGCACGGCATAAACGTCATAGGGCTGGTACTAGGGCAGACACAATAGAGGTGCCATCCCTGCAGCAATATCTCTTTTATGGAACAATAATTCCACAAGGCTGGAAAACTACAGTGAACAGTCACTGAAGAGAATTTGCTGATGTGGAGAAGAACATAGTAGGATCCACTGCAAAATCAGGTCAACCAGCAATATCCCTCAGGTGGATCAGCAAGCAGGTAGGCCGTCAGAGCACTTTTTGGTTGAAAATGTTCGAAGTTTTGGATTTGGGCTATCTAGGCACTGTTAACACCACTTTCAAGGCACCACTTGGAGGGTCAGGAATCACTCAGGCTGGATCCGGGTGAGCGTTCAAGATATTTCTAATATTTCCTGTCTCTGTGGCTCTCACGAGGAGACCAGCCAACCAGCCAACTAGCCATTGCAGTCACTCTGGAAGTCCCCAATTCAAGCACAAAAGCAGGGGTCAAGCAGCAGGAAAGTCTTCCGAGGGCACAAGGAAGGCTTCTGGCAGCAGGACAGTCATCTTGGTGCAGCAGGGAGGTCCTAGAACACAGCAGGCAATAGGGCAGTTCTCTGAGAGTCCTTCCATGGGTACAGAAGTAAACTAAAGGGTGGGTCTGAGGATCCCATTTTTAGTCCTCGTGCCAGCATTGAATTGTAAGACGCTACTAGAGGTAACCCAAATGTACGCAGCCCAATCCTCTCCCAGACTTCTCCCACATGTAAAACATGTGAAACATAAAAGTGCATGGGCCACTTTTTAGAACAATGCACTCTTTCTATGGGCTAGTTAGGGAGTTTTAGGCCTGGCAAGGAATTTGTTTTAGTTTAAGGTGCTAATGAAGTGAGCTGCACAATATCTGCTGCAGGCCCACTAGTAGCACGGGCCCTCAGTAAATTAGGTAAATTAAATATGCCAATCATGAGTAAGCCAGTTTTAGCATGGTTTAGGGAATGAGCACAAGCACTTTAGCACAGGTTGGCAGTCATACAGCTAAAAAAAAACAAATTCTGCAAAACAGTATGGGCGAAGGTAAAACATTTGACGGAAGACCGCTCTAAGGCTGACAGGTCTAATATGTGTCACTCCCATCTGAAAGTGGGGAGAACGACCCAACCTACTGGGTGTTTTCATTACTACAACAGAATAATTCAGACAGATCATTAGCATTGAAGTGTTCTGAACCAGGGTTGTGTTCCATTATAAATCCATTCCCTGCAGGGGGAATGACCACCTCAACAGATAGGGATTCTCACCCCTCATTAGCATGAGCCGTCTGAGGGGTCTGTGATCTGTCTGAACTCAGAAATGAGTCCCCAAACAGGTCTGCTCTTAGCTTCTTGAGTGCCCACACTAAAACAAAAGATACTCTCTAGACCACTCCACCTCTGTTCCCTGGGAAACAACCTTCTACTGTTGAAGGCTATAGGTTGTTCAAGGCCCTCCTCACTTAACTGTGACAGTGCAGTCCCTTTGCTGTGCTGTGAAACATCTGTCTGCACTATAAATTCCTAGGAGATATCAGGGAAGTTGAGAATAGGTGCTGTGTATATGGCCGCTTTGAGGGTGTTAATGGCTTTTTATCAGGCTCCGTCCAGATCACCTTCTTGGGCTGCTTCTTGTAAATCAGCTCAGTCAATGGTGCCATACCCCTTGACAAACTTCTATATTATCCAGTGAGGCCCAGGAAGGTCCTAATTTCTGTTTGGATTTTAGTAGGTTCCCAGACAAAATAGTCTCAATTTTGACCTGGAGGAGATGCATCTTGCCCCCGCCTACAAGGTGTCCCAAGTACACCATAGAGCTCTGACCTATCTGGCACTTGCAGGACTTGATAATCAGGCCTGCCTGTTGCAGAGCCTGATGTACCTCCCTGAAGTGGAAGAGGATGTCCTCCCAGCTGCTCGTTTTGACAGCTATGTCATTGAAGTAAGCAGCACTAAAGGCCTCCATTCCGGCCAGCACCTTGTTCTCCAGATTCTGGAAGCTGGCAGGTGCATTCTTTAAACAGAGGGGCATCACCTAAAAGCGTAAGTGGTGCTCTGAGGTCTAGAATGCTGGCCTCAGTTTGCCCCCCTTAGTCAGAGCAGTTTGCAGATACCTTGATATAAGATCAAGGGGACTGAGGAACTTAGCAGTGCCTAGTCCATTGATGAGGTCATCAGCTCGGGTGAAGGGGTGAGTCTCAGTCTTAGTGATGGAACTGTGTCCTTGGTAGTCCACACAGAACCTAAGCCCACTAAACAGGGAAGATCTAAGTCTTCAGTGTTTTTTAAAATAATGTCAGGTTCTGACATCCTCTTAATGAGGGTGGTAAGCTGTTCTACAGTTGTGCAGATGGCACAGTAGTGCTGGATTCCATAGATGACATTTACCATTCCATGCTATGGGTGTATCTTTGGCACCATATACAATACTATCATACAGTAGAAAGTTAAATATGACATTTAGGACCCAATTTCAATATGTTTTAAGCATAAGAACACCTGATCTGGGGCCTGATTAGCATTGCCCAAGTTTATATAGTCAAAACCACACCAGCATCAGCCAGCAGAAAATGGCAATGACCATAAAAAATAGTCACTAAAGCAGATAGCATAGTAGTGAGCTTAGGTTTAAAAAAATAAAGCAATGTCTTCAGCATTATGTTTGAGCTTTATAGCTTTAGGAATGGGTGTGGAAATTGAATGGGGTATTTTTTATGGTCGGGCACACCTGATACAAAGTGGAATGTTTTGCACATAACTGTAGTTTCACTAACCTGTTTACTGTGAATTTTAGTAAAAAGTAGAGACAGTTGCAATTTACAGTGTTGAGTAATGTTCTAAAATGGCACATGTGGTTATAGCATTATCTAGAAGCCCTCATTCCTGGTATCTTGCGTTTTAGATATGGGTAGAAAGTGGAGTGTCTGCCTAATATAGTATTGCTAACACTGTGGCAATAGTAGAAGTGTTTTTACAAGAAAGCTTTTTGGGAAGTAAATCCTGGCAGAATTTATTTCAGAAAAATGGACCAGAATTAGAGAATTTCCCAAGTAAATTGATGACAAAACATTGCTGTAATATCCCATTTCATAGGGGCTTTCTTACAGTGCCCTGGATATTTTGTGCCCAGGATCACATATTATTGTTACTTCTGAAGGTGAAATTGCTACACCAGGGGCCAGATGTAGGAAACTGTTTGCGAGTCGCAAACGGCAAAATTTGCCGTTTGCGAGTCGCAAAACGCAGTTTCCTATGCAGAAATGCATTTTGCGAGTCGGAACCGACTCGCAAAATGCATTTCCGACTCGCAAATAGGAAGGGGTGTTCCCTTCCTATTTGCGACTCGCAGTGGGATGCAATACCATTTGCGAACGCGTACGCGGTCGAAAAATGGCATCGCAGTTACCATCCACTTCAAGTGGATGGTAACCCACTCGCAAATTGGAAGGGGTCCCCATGGGACCCCTTCCAGTTTGTGACTGGACCCA
This sequence comes from Pleurodeles waltl, assembly GCF_031143425.1. Lineage (NCBI taxonomy): Eukaryota > Metazoa > Chordata > Amphibia > Caudata > Salamandridae > Pleurodeles > Pleurodeles waltl. The sequence continues at coordinate 1,424,077,969 of NC_090446.1, forward strand.
AAAATATTTTTTCAGGGCAGGGAGTGGTCCAAGGGACCACTCCCTGCCCTGAAAAAATACCGAAACTAAAGGTTTTGTTTTTTCTTAAGTGCAGCTCGTTTTCCTGCAAGGAAAACGGGCTACACTTAAAAAAAAAAAAAACTGCTTTATTTCAAAGCAGTCACGAACATGGAGGTCTGCTGACGACAGCAGGCCTCCATGTTTGCGAGTGCCTATACTCGCTATGGGGCCGCAATTTGCGACCCACCTCATGAATATTCATGAGGTGGGTCATTGCGACCCCATAGCGAGTCGCAGTCGGTGTCTGAGACACCGTACTGCATACCAAATTGCGAGTTGCAATTTGCGAGTCGGATGGACTCGCAAATTGCAACTCGCAATTTGGTTTGTTGCTACATCTGGCCCCAGGTGTTTTATCTGACTCACAGTCATGGGCATTGTAGTCTTGGAATTTGACGTTGACTGGTAAAATACATATTGTGTAGAAGGCTTCACTTTCCAGCTGGGTCCTTCATCCTCCTGCAGGCTTTTTAATGAAAAAGCAAATTCAGGGCTGTTCCTCCCGCAGGGCATTAGATGTTTGAAAGAAAAATGTATTTCTGCCTCAAAGATTCCTTGCACATCATCCAGACATGGATGCCTAGCGCCTACCTGAAGCTCTACCCAATCAAGACAGAATATCTATTATTTATTCAGAACAACAAACAAGATACAGAACCAACCTGGCTCAATGACATAAACCCTGCCAGTTTTGAACTACGACTCTCACCAAATGCAAAATCACTTGGATTCACCCGGGATACCAACATCTCCCTCAAGGAAAACCTTGCCTAAAAGTCAAAGCCAGCCTGTTACCAGCTCTCTCCTCTAAAGAAAATCAAAAAATTCTTCCAGAAAGTGACTTCCGAACTTCTGTTTATGCCCTTATACTCTTGCATCTGAATGTTGATAATGCCCTACTCCTCGGCTTCCCAGACTCCACACAGGCACCCGTTAAGGGCATTATACATATCACAGCCCATCTCATCAACAATTATCACATCACCACAAGCCTGATGGATACTCCATTGGCCAGCATGCAACATCATCCAAACTACCTGCTTCATTTGCAAAGTCTACGCAAGCATCCACGCTTAGATTGCAGACAAGCTGACCAGACTCTGGTTGTTCTCTCCACAGTCTCAGTCATGATATCTTCATACTGCAGACTAATAAGTGCAAGAAGTAAAAACTAAACAACAGGCTTTTTCTTTATATGCACAAATCATCTGGAACAACATCCCCTTATTCATCAGGACTGCCACACCATGGTCCAATTTAGAAAAGACTCACCTCTAACGAATATAACATCAAAATGCATTAATCAATTACAACTCAGCTTCCTCTCCTATTACTCTCCAACTTTAAGCATCACTTTGACCATATTAAGTGTTTAGCTGCCTCATAGCTAGGCTGGTGCTGTAGAAATGCCGCTTACATACTGGCACACGTATATTCTGTGCATTTTCCACTGTACTTTCTAGTTCCACTGCGGGTTTAAGTGGAGAGGATATGAAGTTTCGAAATTGACCCACTACTATTTGTAGGCCAGAGGTGAGCCATGGGAATACTATGTTAAAAATGACACTACTATGTCTAAGTATTGAAAAATGCACTGACATCAGATTATCAGCAGTACTCTGAAAATGTGTCCTTCTGGTAACTTGCAGTATTTCTGATGCCTAGGACTGTGTGCCATGTTTAGCTTTTCCTCAGTCACAGTTTTCTTGTGGAAGCATGTTCGGGTATTTCTTGCGGTGAACATCGTTTTTACAATATTTACAGGTGCTTACAAACAGGGCTGGTCTGCCTTTTATTCCACTGGGCATGCCGCTGCATGGCTGGAACCATTTGCTGCCAGTTTAAAAGCCTGGGCCGCCCCTGGTGCCTCTTCCACTTTTCACAGCTGCTTGATATTAATTGCAGCAGGCACAGCAGGCATCAAGAGAAAGAGGGGCAGAGCTCGCAGATATGGAGAAGAGAGTGAAGGAGAGAGGATGGATGGAAAGAGAGAGGGTGAGGAGAAGAAGAGAGCGCACCTGGTTGGAGCTTTTGTGCCAGGGCTGCTTTTGATTCTCCAGTCTCACCCTGGTTGCAATTATGGGACTTCACAGACCCCTTGCAGGAGCACTAGTCCCCAATATTTCACAGTGTAACATATTGAGTGACTCTGTGATCCCCATTATCTGTGCCTTTTAATTGTCATTACCGAGGACCCTGGTAAATTCTGGGCAAGGAAACAGAGGAATTATACTTTTTTTTTGTAATAAAATGTGTGAATAGGTCTTTCTGCGTCCTTATCCAGGTTCTCCCCAGAGCTTTACCACAGGATTTTAGTTGCCGTTCTCACCAGTTTGCCTGGGTGAAACGCACACGTTTTAATTCAGTGGGACCAGTAACTCCTGTGAGCCCCAGCTCATCAAAGTTAATGGACCACCCATAATCGGGCATGAGTTGTGGTGGGGTTCAGAGCACGCAGCGCAAGGGATACTTGAGATGATAAAATTCTGCCAGGGCCCAATACTAGAGTCAAAAACGTCACACTGCAAGGAATGTCAATGTTTATAAGAATTTATTTTCATTTATTGAGCAGCATCTGGATGAAAAAAACCACCAAATATTGGTCTGACGGAAAAGTGTTGTTAATGGAGGAATATACAATAAAATGGGCATCTAAGCAACCTATGTATCTGGATAACAAGTGTTAATGGAGCCTGGGATTAATACAGCTGGGAATGAATACAGCTGGGCATGTCATGCCATGTAGAGGTGTAGCTGAAGTAGTTAGAAGAATAAAATGTACATATATGACGAAATTAGACCAGCACAATTATTTATTTCTGTGTAGGACATACCTTCAGGATATGTGAATGCAAGCAGTGATAAATAGTGCATTAGTTCAGCAAACTAGGCCAAAGCAAGATGTTTTAGGAGACATTTGAACATAGAGTGAGAACCACACCAAGTACATTCTGCCAGCACCATAAATGGTACATTTGAAGATCTCTTTAAGTGGTGTTTCCTCCATAAGCAATGTATTATGGCAGAGTGGATTTGAAAACTCATTAGACTGGATGGGGGAAAGACCAATTTTTCAAGAGTCTTGGAAAAGATTTTAATGGGACTTTACATGCAGATTACATTTACAAACGGCCTGTGCCGCCAGTGCACAGACGGGACAGCCTGCAAGGCCATATCTACAAGGCCGCTCAAAGCCACTTTGTGTGGCTTTACATGTCCTTGTTGATATGGCCCCCCCTTTCATGCATGCTTGAAGGGCCATTCCATGGGTGTTGTTGTGGGTGGCCCCAGGCAACACCCATGGAATCTGACGCATTTCCAGATTTACACGTTTTTGTAAACCTGGGAATGCGTCAGTTTCCTACGCCTCCCTCAGGGTGGCGTAAGAGTGGCATAATGGGGAGAAATAACCTTATATTTCCCTGTTTTTTCCTCTTTACATGTGTGCTGCCCAGCACACATAGAAGGAGGAAAATTCTTCTTGTGATTGTTTTTGTGGAGGAAGGTGTCGTGCAGGAACTTGTGCCTTCCTGCATAAAAAAAAATCAGCCCTGCAACGAAGGCATCCTTGCAGCATGGTCCAAGGGTGCTTGCATTGGCGCATTGCAGCAACTTGTGAGGCAGTGCAGGGTACAAGTACAGGAATGCACGGTATCTTGCAGATATGGCGCATTCCTACCATTTTGACGCAGGGCAGAGAAGCAAAAAGGCTTGCAACACTGCCCTGCGCCAAAACTTTGTAAATGAGGACTACATTTTGTTGAATGCTGTTTCCTTTTTTCGTTTTGCATTTGGTGCTCTCCTACAGGCACATACATAACTCACTGAGCCTTTCATGAGGGGGAAAACCTGTATGTGCTTGCAAAACTAGCGCCTTACCTACTGAGCTACCTTAATGAGATTGTAACTTTTGGCATAGACACTACAAATACATCTCTACAGCAGAGATCTAAATATTTCATTCATTCCACTTCGAAAGAATGTTCAAGTTAGATGAACATATTAATGTCGGATGAATCAGACCGAAGTCAGCCAGCTCAAGCTTTTAACCGCCATTATAATGCTTATTAGAAACTATAGTTTATCTTTTACTCTTAATGGCTCCCAACTCCCAACACACAGAGCGTTGCAATCACACAATATGGAGTATTTACACTGGTATGTGCATTGTGAATGATAGACCACGAAAGTGTGACTTTTAGTAGCTTTGTATTGTTTGTTTACTAGTTAATGCTCCTCCAGAGAATAACTGGTATCAGAGCACGACAGTGTTTACAAATCCCAGACACCGCAGACCTAAGGCTTGGACATTATCATTGCAGGGTTGGGGATATGGGTCCAGATGTAGGAAAGCATTTGCGAGTCGCAAATGGCAAAAATTGCCGTTTGCGACTCGCAAATCGCATTTTCCTATTCAGAAATGCATATTGCGAGTCAGGACCGAATCGCAATATGCATTTCAGAATCGCAAATAGGAAGGGTTTTCCCTTCCTATTTGCAATTCGGAGTGGTATGCAATACCATTTGCGACCGCATATGCGGTTGCAAATGGTGTCGCAGTTACCATCCACTTCAAGTGGATGGTAACCCACTCGCAACTTCCACTTTGTGAATGGACCCACAAATATTTTTTCAGGGAAGGTAGTGGTCTAAGGGACCACTACCTGCCCTGAAAAAAAAACGAAACTAAAGGTTACGGATTTTTTTTTAAGTGCAGCTCGTTTTCCTTTAAGGAAAAAGGGCTACACTTAAAAAAAAAAAAAACTGCTTTATTTAAAAGCAGTCACGAACATGGAGGTCTGCTGACTACAGCAGGCCTCCATGTTTGCGAGTGCCTAGACTCGCTATGGGGCCGCAATTTGCGACCCACCTCATGAATATTAATGAGGTGGGTCATTGCGACCCCATAGCGAGTCGCAGACGGTGTCTGAGACACCGTTCTGCATTGGAAATTGCGACTTGCAATTTGCGAGTCGCTCCGACTCGCAAATTGCAAGTCACAATTTCCAAATTTGCTACATCTGGCCCATGGTGTTTTGTTTTGCCAATGAAATATTTACAGGCGAAGTGGAGATTTGTGTGTAGGGGAGAGGGCACGAATAAGAAAGGAATTCAACATGAGTTTATTCGCAAAAAACGTACACCAGCATGCCTTGAATGTGTAGTTTTTGTCAAAACCTTAACTCTGCTACCGTTCTCTATGATATTCTTAATCACACTTCTATTTTTTTAACTCGGAAGTCCCTGATGTACAAGGTTATTTCACTGGAGTACATTTATTTTATCTGTTTTGCCTTGCAGAAAAATCCTCTTGATTGTACATTTATAAGTTTACTATTGTGAATCAGGTATGTTTACATCCTAGATAGAGTTCAGAGAGCCATGAAGACCCACCGCTTTATGAGGTGATTGTTCTGGGGCACTGCTCTGGACGTACACACGTGTTACCAGACTTCACATAGCCCTTGTCACAGAAGCACCCTAACACACATGGCTCTATGCAAGATTTTGGTGGATTGAGGTGATTATCACATGTGATTGGGCATGCAGTGCCACAGGTCTCATAGTGTGCATGTTTATTGCAGGGACATTGCTTCTCAAGGACACATTCAGTGGAGTTTAAGACATATCCCTTATTACAGAAGCATCCGTGCTTGCACTCTTTTGTGCAAGGTTTTGCAGTGACGTTATTGGCCACATCCTTGCAGGTTCTCCGACAAGTGCCACAGTCATTGTATTTCGCATTTTCCTTGCAGGGACACTCTTTCTGTGGGACGCATTTACCAGATTTGAAAGCATATCTATCCTTACAGGCACATCCTCCAGTGCAGATCCTTGGGCAAATCTTCAGAGCCCCCATGTTTGCCACATCTTCACAAGTAAATCGGCAGACCCCACCACACTTGTTATATTCTGCGTTTTCCGGACAGGGACAGTTCTTTTCAGGTATGCATTTCCCATTCTGTAGGACATACCCAAACACACATGAGCATCCTGGCTTGCATTCCTCTTTGCAGCTCTTAGTTGGCCCCATATTGGAAATATTCTGACAGGTTCTTTGACAGGATCTACCACAGGGTGAGAATTCCATGTTTTCATCACACTTTTCTGCAAGGGAAATGATAGTATTAATATAAATAATTTATCAAATGTCCTAGTGCACTGGAGTTTATAATCATATGTCAATGCATTTTTAAAAACAGCTTCTGGTACTAATATGTATTAGATTTAGTACAATATGGCAGCATACAACCATAGCATGTTTTCGACTCACAGATATCTCAAGGCTCTGACCTGAGCCTCGTGCTGTATGAGAAGCAAGGATGGGGCAGAAGGTAGGGGCTCTGCAACAATAGGCATTGAATCACCACCTGTTTTTCTAGCAGAAAGTAATATAACCAATTGTAAACGTCAATGAATAGACAAATGTTTTTTGTAGATTTGCTGAATTTGTGTTCCCAAGAAGGTTGTACCATATATGTATTAGAGTGTCATTGATGAGAGGGAGCCTTTGACTTTAGACTGAACCTGAATTACTTTGCATTGGGTAGACATTACATGGGTGTGCCAGTACAGCCAAGCATGGATTTTGACATGCACCCAGATTTACAAACAAAAATGGTGCACCTACCCGACAGAGGCATAACACAGAGAGTAATATCTTCTTTTCTCCTTCTGACTTCCTCTTTCCATGTGTGCTGTTTTATACAGCACACATAGAAAGAGAAATATGCCATTAGAGATTGTCTTTGTGTAGGAAGGTATCTTGAACCATGCACAAAGTACCTGCATTACCACTAGACAGCCACCCATGTGTCATTGCATAGAAGGCGCTGAATAGTGCTATATCTTTATAAATATGGAACTGTTCATCTTTTTCATGACCACACAATGCTACGCCTCTTTGCAGGAATCCTTAGTAAATATACGAAGGGGTGTACTAAAATGCCATATGAAAAACATTAGTAACTGAATACCAGGACGTGGTCCTTCCGAGAGTGCTACAAAAGTCTCTCTCTCTCATGGAAATCCATGGTGTTTCACCTCAAGAAGAGTGTGAAGAGTTCCTGGAGGCTTGGGACCCTTGAAGCACAGACTGCTCACCACAAGTTCTGAAGATTGTGACATGAACTTACAATCACTTCCTGCAAGTGACTAAGGCTGTGTTTTTGGAAGACATTATTTCTTCAAAAACTGAACTGCTCAAAAATACATTCTCTGGAGGCTTTGTATTGTTTCAGAGCACAGCTGTTCCCCAGTGTCCAAGTTGTTTGAAAACAAATAACATTGATTTTTTTAAAATGTTGCCTGATTGCTACATCAGATCTGCATCATTTTGTGGAACTGAAATCAATAAAATAGATTATTTAGTGGAAATTGTATTTCTTTTTATCTATAGACTGCGGTGGTGCTTTGGTGCTGCAAAAGACTATAGCCCAGATTTGAGATGGCCTAGCGCCTCCTTGCACCACATTAGCATCATTTATTTTACGGTAATGTGGCCATACGATTCCAAAATCACTGACCCATATTTACAAAGTGGCGCAATGCATGCATTGCACCACTTTATAACCCCTTGCGCCACATTATGCGTGCACTTGGCATAATGCATGCAAGGGGGGCATTCCTCCTTTAGGGGTGCTGAAACAATGGTGCAAAGAAATCTAAAAGATTTTAATGCTTGGGCCTCAATGTGCTTTGTAGGATTAGAGTCCACATTTTTTACGTTAATCCTCCAAAGCGCCAAACTAGCAACAAAGATTTTGACACTAGTTCCGTGACTACTGCCATGGTGCACTGTATCTTGAAAATGACGCCCACATCTTGGCTTTGGGGGGGCACTATGGGGCATAAGAAAGGTGGTGCTGCAATGCATGCAGCATCACTTTCCCTAAATCAGACCCCATATATGGACTTTTCCAGTTCCTTTTACTAACAAAGCACAATAATGTTTAACATTTTGGGGAAAAAGTCAACTTATTTCAAGACTAAGGTTTGTCTTTCCACTGGTTATCAGTCCAGTTAGCTGCATGTGTGTTTTGTTGCTTCTAAAGGTTAAACCTACCCAGAGACAAAGTATTGGTTACAAAAGAAAAAAATGACACAACAATTAGTAGAGGAGGGGACAAGTTGACATTATGTACATTGTAACTGGGAGCAATAAGGAAATATCCGTGAAGTCAGTGCTGAGACCAGAGCCTTGTTGGTGAGATGTACTTAAGAACCACCTACTTGTAAGATGGTTCCCTAACGATAGACAAGAGGATGCTAGATTGCCAACAAAAATCACCAAAAATAAGTTGGTAAGCAAGGATGTAGATGCTAGTAACGTCAAAGAGCTGCAGACAAATGCATATAGCAATATACAGTAGATACTTAAAGTTATTTGTATCATATTTGACATAAATAGATTGCAAATAACATGACTGGAATATACCATTTATACATGTAAAAGGTGTTACAAATACTGGTAGAACACATCAATTTCCGAGTTGTAGCCTGTTAGAAATGGGGTCTTTGGTTGGCTGTCAGGTTTATGTACCAACACACACAGTAACTTAATGAAAACACTACAAAATGACACAACCCAGGTTTAGAATAATAGGGAATATGTATCTAAACAAAACAAGACCAAAACAACAAAAATCCACAATACATAAGTCAAGTTATCACTGAAAATGTAAAAAGAAACTTCATGTAATTTTAAACACACGCTAACACTGTTAGCGTGAAAATGTACCTTGGGCGCGTCAAATATAAACCCTCTCGGGCAAGTGTGCGTCAAAAAGGGCTTGCAATGTGTTGATTTCGCTCACGAGCGAGACCTTGAGTCATTTCTCCTTTCGTTGGCTCAGGGGGGGGGGGTTGTTTCTTCTCTCCGCAGGAGAGCGATGCGTCAGCACTCTCAGGTCTGGGCAGGCTGTGCGTTGTTTTTACACGCCCAGCGGTGTTTGCATCAGAAATCCAGCCGCATGATGACCCAAAAACCACGCAACGCAGGTTGCAATCTCACCAGCCTCTGTCAGCTATGCTGCGCGTCATTTCTCCAGCCGCGGGCATCGATCTTCCAGATCTTTTGCCCGCATGGCGGTCTTTGCGTGGATCTTTCACTCTTGGGCTGCCAGCTTCTCTTCTCAGGGTCCGAGGAACTGGATAGGCACCACTTGGCAGAGTAGAAGTCTCTCCTGTGGCTCCAGGCGCTGGCAGAGAGAAGTCTTTGCTGTCCCTGAGCCTTCAAACAACAGGAGGCAAGCTGTAAATCAAGCCCTTGGAGATCTTCATAAGAAGGAAGGCAACTCAAAGTCCAGTCTTTGTCCTCTAGCACAGGCAGAAGCAGCAACTGTAGGATAGCTCCACAAAGCACAGTCACAGGCAGCGCAGTCTTCTTCCTCCGCTCTTCAGCTCTTCTCCAGGTAGAGGTTCCTCTTGGTTTCCTGAAGTGTTCTAAAGTCTGTGGTTTTGGGTGCCCTTCTTATACCCAATTTCTCCTTTGAAGCAGGCCTACTTCATAGCAAAGTCTATTTTGTTTGTGAAATCATGCCTTGCCCAGGCCAGGCCCCAGACACTCACCATGGGGTTGGAGACTGCATTGTGTGAGGGCAGGTACAGCCCTTTCAAGTGTGAGGGACCACTCCTCCCCTCCCTCCTACCACAGATGGCTCATCAGGAAATGCAGACTACACCCCAGCTCTGTTTGTGTCACTGTCTAGTGTGAGGTGCAACCAGCCCAACTGTCAAACTGACCCACACAGGGAATCCACAAACAGGCAGAGTCACAGAAATGGTATAAGCAAGAAAATGCTCACTTTCTAAAAGTGGCCTTTTCAAACACACAATCTTAAAATCAACTTTAGTAGAAGATGTATTTTCCAATTGTGAGCTCAGAGACCCCAAACTCCACATGTCCATCTGTTCCCAAAGGGAATCTACACTTTAATAATATTTAAAGGTAGCCCCCATGTTAACCTGTGACAGGGACAGGCCTTGCAACAGTGAAAAACAAATTTAGCAGTATTTCACTGTTAGGACATATAAAACATGTTACTATATGCCCTACCATAACCATACACTGCACCCTTCCCTTTGGGCTACCAAGGGCCTACCTTAGGGGTGTCTTACTTGTAAGAAAAGGGAAGGTTTAGGACTGGTAAGTGGGTACACTTGCCAAGTTGAATTTACAGTTAAAACTGCACACACAGACACTGCAGTGGCAGGCCTGAGAAATGATTACAGAGCTACTTATGTGGGTTGCACAACCAGTGCTGCAGGCCCACTAGTAGCATTTGGTTTACAGGCCCTGGGCACCTCTAGTGCACCTTACTAGGGACTTACTAGTAAATCAAATATTTCACTCATGGGGACCCAAAGGAGCACTTGTACTTTAGCACTGGTTAGCAGTGGTAAAGTGCCCAGAGTAACAAAAACAGCAAAAACAGAGTCCAGCGCACATCAACAACTTGGGAAACAGAGGCAAAAAGTTATGGGAGACCACGTCAAGGATGGAAATCTAACATAACCATTTTTTTGTGAAGGTGTGAATGATGCACAATGAAAGTAGCCCCTATTGTTAGCGCTTGAAGGCGTCCACCCTTCTTGCAAGGGGAAGCATTGATGTTTTGTGATTAATATCTCTGCTGACTTCTTCTTAGGGAGTGTGATTGCCACATCACATTGCAATAGTTGTTACTGGACTGTGGCCAAACCATATGCCATGACCCAGGCATCTCACCTCCTCCTGTCATCATCTCCTGCATGAGACTCACTCAAAGTGAGATTTCCAAAGTTTTAAGGAAAAGCAGCTCAGAGGTGAGTTTTGGGGAAATACAGTCGCTGAGCTGCATAGGATCTGATTCTGCCCAGACAGACAGCTCTGCTCTAAGAGAGAGAGGGAGAAAGTGAGCACACCAGAAAAGAAAGACAAAAGGGAGAGTATGGAATGAGATGAAGAGTGACAAGAAATAGAATAATAACAAAAGCATCAGGAAGAAACCTCACTGTTGATTTGGAAAATATAATTAGACTGAACGCAAGGATCAACCTCTGACAATTACTATGTTGGCATTTTCTTCAAACCTACGGCTACCACTACTCGTATCCCTTACCCTCTTCTTTGTGTTAGGCCTGGCATTGCCTTCAGGTAAACAAAACTTTTATAGTGACATCGCAAAGCAGATTCATTCAACCAATTTAATTGTGAAAATATAATATACTATGATACAAAATGAGGCATGAAGAGTAATGGATCCCTGTGCCCAGAATGATACATGTGTGATGTTTACTTACTATCGTCATCATCGCCATCATCATCATCATCACATTTTATAGTTCCAAGCATCGCAATCAGCACTGGAATATAAACAAAAATGGAAGCACCATATTGTAACTTATCTTTTTGCAAATTTCGTTATCGATAAACATACAAATTAGGATCACCATGCTAGAATTATGCTGAAGATCAATATGCCATTTAGTTTGCGGCAGCAGAAAGTAAATAAAATGTGAAAAAAAAGTAAAATGGAAAGCAATTGACTTCTCATTGGACACCATACAAAGTACTGCTCAAAAAGACTCTCCACCAAATATTTACTAAGAAAAATGTCATATTAAACCATGTAGGTTTCATCCAATTATATAGGGGGTCAAATTAGATTTTGGATCAAATCTATCAGGTCATAGGTCAAGTGATAAAAAACAGACATTATTTACTTCAACCAATTGTTTAGTCACAAGCACACATAGGAAAGACAGAAATTGCCCCTGCGGTGCAACGACGTGTATGCCCACTTTTTGCATCCCCCAGAGCAATTCAGTATTATGAAGTAGCCCTTCTGTAATATGTATTTTGCTGGAATATAGGGGAATGTTGACAAGAAAGTGGTGCACCAGTCTTAATGGGCAACTTTTCTTGTGTTTCCTCTGCCTACATATCTACCCAACGACACCATGGTTGTGCCATATTTACAATACGCCACATCATGGCAGTCGTTAGGAAAATAGCATCAACATTATTGATGCTATTGTGGTGCTTTGCTACACTAGCGTCAAAGATTTTAAGGACAGGGTGGGGTAGGTATTAGGGTTCAGGGTGGAGGCGGTGAGGTTGGAGGTGGGGAAGGTTTTATGGTACAGGGCAGGGGAAGGGGGTCTGTAGATTTTAGGACAGGGCAGGATAGATTTTAGGGTTCACAGCAGGGGTGGGCTATTAGGGGCAGTTCTTAGGACAGGACAGGGTTACTTTTAAGGGTCAGGGTGGGGCTGAGGGGTCACGGCAGGTGGTGGAAGGGGCAGTTGTTAGGGCTTAGGCACTGTGGAGTATGGTATCAGATGTTAGGGGACAGAGCAGGAGAGAATTTATCACACGTGTTCCTTTACCAAACATGCTTTTACAATGAAATTCATTGTAAAGGTATGCGTGGTAAAGGCATGCGTTGTAAAGATGTGGTCGTTTTTGAGACCTCATTGTTGAGGCAATCGTAATATACGCATGCATTGTTCCATCATACTTTCCATAAACACACACTCTCACACTGTCTCTGCCTCTGTTTTGAAGGCATTAAAATGTTGATTTGACTAAAACATGTTGTGTTTTAAGTGCGCCTAGCAATCCGAGCTCCTCTCTCTTTCCACTGCCCCTTTACACCCCCATCGTGTTGTGCTTATCATATAATGTTTGTTAACATGAAATCCCAGCATGATATTTGGGAAACTTGAAGCTCATTCCGCACAATCCTCCCACTCCCACATTCTTCAGTCTTAGTGAGCAAACTACGCTCCTGGTCTCGGAATCAGCCAATGGCGCTTTGGAGATGTTTTAATGTAATTCTTGCTGTTTTTTCTGCATGAAAGTGTATAGGATGTGCCTCAGATGTTTGGGTCGATTTCACCGTTACCTATAGTTTTGCAAGCAAGTACTGAAAGGGCCATAAAGAGAATCCTAGTAAGTAAAGAGATGATGGCGGTGCTGTTCCAGAGGTCAAGGACTAACTGTTATACAAACGATCAGTCAATATCTGGAAGTTATTGCGCCAACCCAATAGAATATGAAGTGATGACACAATACACAATTTGGGCTTGTTCTATGACTTGTTAAAAAATGGAGAACAAAATTGAAGTCCCTCCCAGTAATAGGGCTATTAACCTCACAACCCCTGGCCTTTGAAGGGGCTGAGAACAAGAGGGCGTGTGGTCTTAAATTATAATCTACTCTTCTATTTGATCGTCCAGGCTCTCTCCCTTAAGCTTGGTTTCCACTCACCTGCTGCCAGTCCAAGAAGATAATAAGTTGGCTTCACCATTCTGAGGGTCAAGCTGTCCTGCAAAGAAAAGAAGTAACCATGAGAAGGCGATGTGGATTTGTTTTTAGAAGGCAGGGGTTCGTTAATGACTGAGGGGGAAGGTGCGATATGTAATGGTGCTTGCAAAGCACCTTCACGGTCTAATTATCTTTCTTTTCTGCTGCTTGCAAACATGTTATCTAATTGTCTTTTGTAGGTGTTGATGCATATTTCTCTTCCCTATATACCTAGCTGTAAGGGTGAAACGTGTGATGGGCACTTGCTGCACTGCCCTGTGCTATGGGCCTCGTAAACGAGGACCTAAGGCCCAGATTTATACTTTTTTAGCACCACATTTGCTCCATTTCTTGACGCAAAAGCAGCGCAAACTTACTAAATGTAATTGAATTTTGTATGTTTGCGCTGTTTTTGCGTAAAAAAAATTAAGCAAATGTGGCACAAAAAAAGTATAAATCTAGGCCAAAGTGTTTTTTAGTCCCTAATTCTCGCTCTGACTTTTGCATATGTCTTCTTTTTCTCTGTCACTTGTCAGCATTAGTCAGTGACTTTCTCTGTTCTTGCAGTCCAGAGTTCGGATTGTGGTGGTCAATTATTTCCTCTCACCCTGATTTTATCACTCTATTTCGCGCTTTCGTGTACTCTTTCTCTAAAAAGGTTCTTAGTTTGTATTCTTTGCCTGCTTTGCAATTAGGCAGTAGTCGAAAAATGTAAACATACTAAAAGAATTTAATTAAACGGAGGACAATTAAATATCATTATTGGAATGCTGTTTAAGAAGGAAAAGAGAAATGGCAAATAACCACCAATTTTAACGGGGAATTCTCACTCGTTGAATATATTGCCATAGTTGAATCACATACTGAAATTAAACATTTTGGTCACAAACATTGCTGAAAACAGCGAATATGAAAACATGTTAATGAAACCCAACTCATGGACATTAATTTAAGAGCTCGAAAGCAGTGCAAATTGAAACATACCTGTTGTCGACCTTAGCACTTCCGAAGTTCTTCCACCACAGGTCGGCTGGGAATGAGCAGATTATCTCAGCGTGAGCGTTCACATAGTCGAAAATATTGCCTGGGGCACCAAATGCTGTTTTTTAGTCATTTCTGATGATTGCATTATTTGTGCCAACGCCTGCTTCCAGTACCTGATTTGAGACTCTTCGTCACTAAGTTACACAACTTGCATCTCAGCTTTCAATGTTTTAGGTGTGGTTTGACAGTACATATGTGTGCAAGATGTATTCTTAGCACATCTTTCACATATATTGTAAGAAACTGAGTTTCTGGTTGGCAGAGGTATGCACCCTTTCCAAGCAGGAACCACAATCCTAGTTGGGGTAAATCACAAACACACCCTAGGTTAGCCTGTGCTCATCCTCTGATAGCTTGGCAAAGAGCAGTCAGGCTTAAGAGGTAATGTATAAAGTATTTGTGCAACACTTCAAACAGTAAAACTGTGAAAACACCACACAAAAACGTCACCACACCTGGTTCGAAAAATAGAGCTTTATTTAATGAACAAAACAAGACCAAAACAACAAAAGTGTAGTCAGTAGAAGTAGATATATGAATTTTTAAAAAATAAACTGAAATGTAGCACGTAAAACCATAAAGTGTCAAACGGAGCTATCTTGTTGCGCTAGACTAGGTTAAATCCAAAAGTTCAGTCTGACAGCGATAAAGCATGGGTTTGACAAAGTCCTAGACAAGTCATGCTTAGATTTTAACTTCTCAAGAATTGGTCTAACAGTCTGTTTGTGGGGAAGAAGTTCGCTGGGAGCAAGGAGAGCGTCGCTGGTGGTGGTCTGTGGGCACGATGTGTCAGCTAGGTGTTGCAGATGGGGGGACTGGAGCCTCACATTGATGACTGTCAATGCTTGCTGTGCGAAGAGACAAATTTGCTGTGCCCACGCTGATTTTTCTGGTGAGCGGTGTGGTACCAGTGCGAGTGTGTCTTGATTTCAGGAGCCAAAAACCACTTCCAAGGGCCTAGGTCACAAATGGTGCCTCTTGGGGGTCAGGAGCTGGTTGAAGACAGGCCTAGGAGCTGTAGCAGGTGAATTGGAAGTCTTTTTCATTCCTGAGACTTCACAAAACAGGAGGCAAGCCAGCAAACCCTTGGAGTCACTTTAGTTCTGAGTTAGAGAGATTCAGATCCAGTCCTTTTCACTACCAAGCAAGAATGGCAGCAGGCAGCAGGTCAGCACAGCAGAGCGGGAGTCCAGCAGAGTGACAGTCCTTTCAGCAGCACAGCAGTCCTTCTTACTGGCAGAGTATCCAAAGACTAGATGAATACTGAGTTGATTTTGTCTGGGGTCTAGAACATATACCCAGTTGTGTCTTTGAAGTGGGGAAGACTTCCAAGAGAGGCCTTTTAAGTACACAGAGACCCTGTCTGTCATGCCCTGGCTCCATACTCACTACAGTGGGTTATGTAGCCCTTTGCGTGGGATCAGGACACAGCCCATTCAGGTGTATCCTCCCTTCATCCTGTCCAAGATTTCCAATAAGGCTGAGGATGACCCTTCAGTCACATCTAAGTTCCCTTTGTGTGTGGCTGTCTGGAGGGAATGCCCAAGAACCCACCAGATGGTTAAAGAAAATGGCAACTTTCTAAAAGTGACATTTTCAGAATTACAACTCGAAATCTGACTTCACCATAAATTTTGATTTTAAACTGTGATTCCAGAACCACGAAACTTGGGCGTCCCATCGTCTCCTAATAAGAAATTGCATTTGTGAAATGTAGTAAGGCATTCTCAATGTTATCCTATGTGAGAGATAGGCCCTGCGGTAGTGAAAATGAATTGAAAAGAGTTTTTCACTATTCGCACATGTAAAACTTAAAAGTACTTGTCCTGTTTGTTTTACATACACTGCACCCTGTATAGGGCTTATCTTAGCGGTGAATTCTATGTATTAAAAAGGAAGGTGTGAGGCTGGCAAGAGGCCAGGTCAACATTGCAGTTGAAAATTGCACACAAATGCTCTGCGATGGCAGGCCTGAGACATGTTGAAGTGCTAATTAACTGGGTGGCACTATTAGCTCTGGAGACCCACTAGTAGTATCTAATTTAAGGGCCTTGGGCACACATGGTGAACTAGAGATTTAAAAGTAAATTACATATGCCAATTGTGGATAAGCCAATGTTAGCATGGTTTAAGCAGAGAACACTTGCACATTAGCACTGGTCAGCAATGGTAAAGTGCCTAGAGTCCTAAAGCCAACAAAAAGGAGGTAAAAAAAAGAGGGGGACAAAACGTTTGGGGATGACCTTGAAGAAAGGATCAGGTCAAACATATACAACATATACATAGAGTGAGCTTTGACCCCACCCAAAGTAGCATTACTCTCCACCTCACACTTTAAATTATTTGTTCTATAATTCCGACTCCTACAAAGTGCTTCCTTTAGAATGCACAGAACTATTTTATATTTCAGAACTACATTCAACACTCAATCATCAAACTGTGAAGTTCTTTCCTGCCTTTATGCATTCTATACAGAAACAACTCTTTTTTCATACTTTTACCCTGCTTTTACAAAACTATCACAGCAGGCTTTAATGTGATAAGACGCATTTGTGCATGATGGAACATGTTAAATTGGTTGAGAATTACTCTCTTAGCACAGGCGTAGTGCCTTTGAAAATGTGTTCTTTTTGTATTGCAGTATAATTTTGAGTTTTGCAACTTTTCTTTTTTGTTGTTGCAAGAAAAGGTGTCACAACTTGTTCCCAAGTAGCACTTTGGTTAATTTAATTTTGGCACAAGTTGATTATTTCTTGGAACACTCACTAAAATGGACAAAGGGAGGAAGGAAAAACATATTTAAACCGGCAACGATTAGAATGAAGCAATCGTTGTCACTGAAAGAGAATGTGTGTTTAGCTCTTTGTGAAATCAGGTAAAGGTTTTTCTCTTTTGTAAAGGGGAAGTTGATTTCACATGGAAATGTCTCATCTGTTTTGCACAGCCCAAATGAAGGAACAATTAGGATTGCAAACAGTGGCAGGGGCGTAACAAATGCCCCCGCAGCCCTCACGTAGGGGGAGGGGGCGACTTCTAGGGGCCCCTCCTCACTACAGTACAATGTGCACAGGTCGAAGGCCCTTGACTGGTTCCAGGAGGAAGGTGGTCCCCCACAGGTACTTTGCTAGTGGGGGTGGCACTTCAAGTTTAGTTATGTCAATGAACAGTAGATAACTTAATTGATCCAACGGTGGCTTCTTTCTTGCAAAACCGCTTAAACTTTCTTCGGGGTAAATCATGGCAGCTCTTGCCCTGAAAGTATTTTAGAGGTGAGGCAAGCAAAGGTGAAATGGTTTTCTAAGACTCTGGTGGCACATGAAAGGCTTGGTGGCTAGAGGGACAAAAGGGCACATTTACAAGACCTTAGTAAATCTGGTCCTAAGTTTCCATACCAGCCACTAATCGCAATGAAAACATTTCGAGCTACTTGCAGCCAATCGTACAATAAAGGAATGATGGCTAGAAGCCCTTAAACCAATCTGAACATTTCCAAAATAATGATTCCTTTCCACATCCTTTCGATGGACTGTGCCACTGAAGACAGGGCGATCAATGTGCAAAATCGTTTTGACACTGTCCTAAAGTGGACAGTCAAGAAGAAGGAACTGTTGACAATCTAGGGGCAGAAGCGGAACTTTTACTGGTTGATGAGAATTATTATAAAAGGCTTGCACACAGGGAGTGGACAATAATCATAATTTATATTTGATTCTAAAATTGAGGAGAATCCGTATCAATATCAAAGGTGCAATTCTTTGATTCATCACACATTGGGAGCTTGATTGGAAAAGTGGACGTCCAAAACCTCGACGACTCTCCAGGGTAGCTAAGACTTGATATAATATTACAAATTTGTCAAAATCACAATAGAGATCAAATAGCCATCCCCGAATATTGCTCTGTAAAAACAATAGCACTAATGAGACATTGCAGTTACATTTATAGTGAAAACAAGCCAATAAACTAGAAGTCCCTACATTTGAACCCAGGATTAGAAACATTCTGTATGTATATTTTACCCACAATGTTCTTTTCACAATCAGCATGCTGATCATTACCAATGAGATGTTCAGTCCGCCACTTCATCGACCCTCTCATTCTTCACTGGTCTGACCCTCTCAAGATGAAGCAAATTCCCTTACCTCTAAAGAAAGTTAAGATACAACTAGACAGCATGAATTAATATTATAATACCATCCATGTCCCCGTCCTGAAAAAGTGTATAAAAAAAAAAGTCAAAGGTCATATGTATGAATACTCCAGTGCATCACCTCATCAGTAACATTATACAACCCCTTGACAGCACTGACACACATTTGGAGAAGTGGACCATTTGATTCGCAGTGCTGTCTCTTCTCAAGTGTGCTTTGATGGTACATTTTAGAAAGGCTTGCCTCAATCTTTTTTTTTCATAAACTTCCATATATTTACCATACCTAACTATAATGTCACTTCGAACCAGTGAATTGCTAAGGTTTTTAATGTATAGTTAGGTCCTTTTACCATATCTACTTGTTGCAACCTTTTTTTTTTCGTGAATTAAGTGGGGATTTGTGATCATATCCACCCAAATGCACAACATTTGTGCAAAGTAGAGAGTACAAGGCAGTGTGCCCAACTCCAAAAAGCAGCGAATGACCCATTGCTGTACGTCCCCCCCATCCACCATCATGCCATCCCGCACGGACATCTTCACCTCATTTCTTTCACAGCTCTCCCTTGTGGACTCACAGGAGAGTCACACTGGTTCCTGTAAGAGTCCCTCTGGGGGCTTGTGATCCCACAGGAATATTGCATGAAAACCATTTGTTTACAATTTGGACCATTGGGACCCTGCCCACCGCTCCCAACAAGGATCAGTCTATGTGCCCCCATCCATCCCTGTCATGGCTTTTTTATAAACTTTAGGACATGAGGACCGAGTCTCCGTGCCCTGTGTAGGAGGATGCAACATTTCTGTCGATGTTGCAGCCACCCAACAACATTCCTCAGTCCTGTGGGAACAACCAAGCTGCCACCAAGAAATAATTTCTTTATTTATTTTATTTGCTTTACTACAGGAGTATTGTGGTATTCCTGCTGGAACAACCATTGAGATATCACTAATAATTGCATCTTAATTTCTCAAAAGTGGCTGAACAGATTTATAATAAAAAACCCACTTCCTGAGTTGAAGTAGCTTTTTGCTAAATTTAGTGTAATTCTGTTCTCTCGTTTTTCTAAAATCCTTCATAAAAGTCCGGTGGGAATTTACATGGGGAAAATGTATTTTTGGAAACCCCTCCCTTTTTTCCTTGTGACTGCTTAGTGGTGACCCTGAAAAGTATGTTAGAAAAAACCTTGGAAATTCAGTTAAAAAAATTAAAGTTAAACTTAAATATGGTAATAATATCTACCTTTCAGTTAAAATAATCAAGACATTTAGTGACAAAAGAGTGACGGTACAGTTAGGTTCTCAAAAGTAAAGTCTGATGTTTAGCCAACAACCAAAAAACAATAAAACTCACCAGCTATAATAGACTAGGCTAACTATAACTTATGGCCATGCCATGATGTAATTGAAGATCTTAATACCATTCCTAACTTTACTTTTCTGAGTTTTTCTCATTATATTCAGCTAACACCCATCTGTGCACAGCCTTCGGCCTTTTGACATGCTCAGTAGAGTTTTGATTGAAGGACTGAGCTATAGCCAGGCCCTTCACCTAATCTCTTGCAGATGGCCAACCCCTGTGGTACACAGCCTTTGCTAACGCGTCCCTATCTAGTTAATTTATTCACTCTGGGACTCATTGTAGGCCGTTGAATCTTTTGACCCTGATTGAAGACACCTTAAGACAAGAAAACTAATCTACATGTCAACCAATAAGTCAATAACGTCATCAATAGTAACCATAACAAATCATTTAGATTAATCAATAAAAATTAATTGGACTCGGAAACCACCATGAAATTTCAGTCATGAATAACCACACCAGTTTAGTACAATTTTATGATATTTATTCCCTATTGATTACAATTCTACTAGTAAGTTTATTAGTCTCAAAACCATGAAACACAACAGCATTGTCATAATATGGCAACTAGAATAAGATTTCTACAAAGCAAATATCACGAACATTAGAACATAACAAAACGTCAACATAGGTTAACCTTAGCAGATTATCATTAGAGCATTATTCAACAAAGCATTGATTCAGTCATTTGTCTATTTGCGTCCATTTAGTGAACTCCTTACCTACCCTCTAATTAGCATTGGCATGTTGGGCTTCATGCAAAACAATTTAGCAACACAAATTTAGAAAACATCTAACCATGGTCTCTGTCAAAAGAAGCAGTTGGTACCTACAAAGGAAAGGCAAACAGACAATTACAGTTTCATCATCATATAGTTACCCTCTGTAATGGGTCAGCATACAGAGTCAGTCTTCGTCCTCAGGGCATCAGTTGATTCGCCATCAGCCAGAAAACACAGCAAAGATCAGCAAGTCGGGGTAAGTAGGGAAACTTCCCTAATAAGGAGGAGAAGTATAGAACGGGCAAGGTAAGGGTGAGGATGGTTTGAAGAGTCAAACAGCAAAGTTTTAGGCAGAGTGAAAAAGTGTCTGGGTAATAGCCAGAATAGTTCGCAATGGCATCTCCTAGTGGCTCCCCGTGTCAAAGGTTTTTATCCCTTTTCTGTTGTTCAGCCCCCTAATTTTTAATTGGGCAGGTTTAGCACCCCACTATCTCCATCCAATGGGTTTCCAGTCGTACCATCACAATTGTTACCTCATAACAGTTCTCACGTAGTTTATTGGTTCTTGTGATTGACGTCTCCAACGGGTAGAATGTCCGGTATAATTTCAAACTCTCGTGTACATGGGCGCCCACTCCCCGTGGGCACATTTCGGACTCACGTTTAGTAAAACACATTAATAGTGACTTGCGCGATGAGTCTGGCCAGGGGTGCCCCCGTCTCCGCCAGACTTTACATGGTGGAGAAACTGCCAGGTAAACACTAATCCCCAGGGCAGCGCAACCCTGGCAGATTGGGACCACCAGGCCGTCAGGTGACCGAAAGTGGCGGTGCTGGCGGTCCGACCGTGACCAAACCGCCACGGTCAAAATGTGGCAGTCCGACCGCCGCTGTGGCGGTGGTCAGACCTCTACCACACGTTTTGCAGGCCCAGGTCCACCAGACTCGTAATTAGTGTCTATGTGTCTGTAGCCAATGTTTCATCATATAACCTTGAAAGGCCTGCAATTCACAAAATCCTTTGCTTTGCAACCACAAATTCACTAGTTGCAATGCAGATAAAACATTTTATGATTCATAAGAGTATAAAGAACTCACAGAGCAGTGTTTGTGACCCATTTTGGTTTGTAAATTGGAGGACTATTTAAAGGTGCACACACACCTGCATTTGTGAGTCAATATGAAATGTATCAAAGGTTTGAGTTTGCAATTGTTATTGCAAACTGTTGATTAGTTACTGGTACCTCATGTGGAATTGCTACTGATTTGGAAAGGGAAAATTGCATCATAGGGCAGCTTCCCCTTCTTTCCTTCTCGAAGGGAGAAATGAGAGGTCAAGAAAACCACTCTATGCACACCACATTGACTTTCCTTCAATGTACACATTTTTAAGCATGCACCTTTCAGGAAAATGGGAAGCCAAAAAATAACACATTTGAGCAATGAGATCACATGGATGGAGTTTGACTGGAATTCTACTGTCCCTAGCAGGCCTTTCTCTTTGTATTTACACACACACTTACCCCAGTCTATAAAATGTCCCCGACTCATAATATGAGCGGGACAGGAGATTTTGTGACCTACGGTGAATGTCGATTTTGTGAGAAAACTGATTAATACATCTGTTGTACTGCAAAATGCTTGCCATTTTGCCTGTTGGTGTGCAGTTTGAAAAATTACCTTTCTACATTTGACAAAAGTTAGAAACTGCTTTTTTTTTTAAATCACAACTCGAACTCTGTAGCCTGACATATCCTGGCGTTAACCTTTACCGATATAGTTATGGATGGTTTTTTGCTGATTGAGCCCTGGAGGTTGTCATTGGTGCCCTGATAGCTTTGCAGAGACTTAATAGTATTAGAGCCTTAAAAGGTAGCAAGTAGCAGTCAGTGGTTGCAGAAGAGCATATCACAGCAGTATGACATCTGTGGTTGTGTGACCAGAAGCAAACACAATGAGAAGACTGGTACCTAAGAAATGGAAAAGGAAAGTTTAGCTATTTTTTGAAATGCAGACCCCTGCAAAAATGTCAATAGGAGCCTCTAAGAACTGGCTGCCATTTCTACTCTCACCATCCTGAGTCCTTTCTTGTTGAGCGCCACACGAAATGTAGGCCCTTCCCAGTTTAGAGACCCCTGCCATTCTCAATTTATCCTAGTGAAATAGGTGATTAATTTCATCTGGTCTAGTGGCAGCCTGAGAAGTACTGTTTCACTCCTGGTGAGAGTAACTATCCAGGGTAATCATCTGCCACAGGTCCTGCTGGGTTGCCTAATGACATGGGACAGCTTCATGACAAATTCTGGGTTCGCATAATCATGGTGGAAACCTTGCCTGCTCTGAGAAACTGCAGAAAGATGAAGTAGCGAAATTGTTCACCTCAGAAGTTAAGCTCACCTGAATCCCTGTGGATTAGTCATAGCTTACAACCCTTGACATCCTACATCTGAATGGAAAATTAGCACACTTTTAAAATACGCCCAGACAGTACTAACATTTAGAGTCAACGTTTATCCTTTTATGTTGTAATTTTAGGGCCTAAACAATATGCCTACAAATATTCAAAATCAACAATGAGCTTTACACGTCCGATATGTCATTGCAGGAGGAATAAAGCAAAACGCGGAAATAATTTACTTACATGTAGAACCAACGCTGCCAAGTACCAAGCTTAAGGGGTTAGAGAGACACATTTTAGTACTGATGTCCACCTAACCACACCAAAATGCATTTGTCACACATCTAAAATGCCCTGGGATCGATACCCGCGACAAACGCATTTCCCATAATGGGCGAACCATCAAATCATCAATCGCTGCTTGTAAGTACTGCCGTGATGGGGCATTTATATTTATTTGCAAGTCTTATCAAAGAGCTTGACATAGTTGATTTGATTCATATGGCTTTATTCTTTTCCAAATTTTAACATATGCGCCTTTCTTTGCAATAGTTTGATTTAATAGGCCAAACTCCAGCCTTATCTGAGCCGGCGAGCTGCTGAGACATTGTGGGGAAGGCGAAAAAGCGACCTATGTTTTGGAAAGAATTATAGTCAAGCTTAAAGCATCCCTGCTCAGCAGTGACTTGTTTCCATAGGTGATACTTGGTAATAATTTAGCAGATATCACTTTTGGTAGTGGTGTATAGCCTGGACCACCTACTGATCTCTGTTTGTCTGTATGAAATGCGAGGAGTAACGTATTTCCCTTCCTTCCCATGTCATCCTTATGTTGTTGGAAGGAGTCTCATTCATCAAATAGTACTCCCAGGTATCTGTATGTTATAACTTCTGCCAATTGTTGGCCTTATAGTTACCATGTATGCTTTTCCTGAAATCAGTTTCTCACTACCATGATCTTAGTTTTCTTCTTGTTAATCGTCAAACCATTGACTATCGAAATCCGAGATATTTTGTCAATAAGGCGCTGTTAACTAACTTTAGTTGCGGGCATGGCCAGGGGCCAACGGTGGCAGACGCCTAACTATGCGGCTCCGAACCCATAATTTATTATTACTATTAGCTGCAATCGGCACAATACACTGCCCCAGGGAAGCCCACGCTGCGCGGAGAGTAGATTGCACCAGAGACAGGGAAGTCAATGAGTGGGGGCTCCTCGGTGACTGTGGCAGGGCTGGGACCGGGCTTGGCAATGCCACACCAGGTGAAGGCCTGGTGCTCGGCCCCCGGTGATGCTCCCGCCGGTGGGCTGTCTAGGCTGCCCCAATAGACTGGTTCAGTCCCCGGCGAAGGACTTGGTTCACTTTGAGTGGGTCGGCTGAGGTGAGGAGAGGGCCGGGATCCGGAGGTGCGGACAAGGCGGCAGCCTAGCTGCGGCAGTGCTGAGCTGGGACGTGCTTTTTTTGACACTGGTGTCGGAGGTGGTAATGTGCCCAGCCCCTGAGAGTCCTGTTAATCCGCAGTCGGCCCGAAGGAGAGGTGAGGCCTTGATTGCTCTCCTACCTTATCTGGCCCCCCAGTGGTGTGGTGAAGGTCTCTGGGGTGGCACGCCTGATTGGAGGAATACAAAGTGGGCCTGGGTGGGATCCGAAGATGCGGATGGGAGCAGCAGCCTAGCTGCGGGGGACCCGTGTGGGGTCATACTCATCAGCGGCTGGAGTCTGTTCATACACCTTAACCCTGTGCGGCCCACTGATATACGGAGGTACCTGGGGGGCACCAGAGGTGCTAGGCTGCCGGCGTCAGCCCGGGAAGGGGGCACTGACCTGTTCCAGTGAGGAGTGGCAGCCCGGTGTGGTGGGAGGGGCTCATGGCGCCGCACGGCTGTCCAGGTGAGCCTTTTAAATGTCACAACTGGACACCTGTGAGGGCTGGCTGGGGACAGGCGGGGGACCCGCACAGAGGTGTGTACGGCCTCTGTGAACAGGGCTGGAGCAGATCAGAGCCACCCACCTTTAACTAGTTCTCTGCTGAACAACCCTTGTCTGCAACAAGTGCTGGCAACTGGTTCACCCGTGACACTGTAATTGGGATCTATGGAAGGCGGATCGCTACAGGGGGATGACCCTTCTGTATTGGCTTGATTTCTTGTGACGGCGCTGCCCGGGATCCAGTGATCGGGCACTATGTAAAGATACCCGATGGCCAACATTGAGACCCCGCTGAAAGGGTGGCTGAGGCGGGAAACCCTCCTCGTAGACAACACTTGCTGTATGTTGATTGCTGCTTAAGATCATTGCATTAGCTTTCATTATGGAGCGCACCAAGCCCTCAAGACTGCCTGTGGGTGCGTTCCCCGCCCTCGATGGAACTCTAAAGGACCACGTGACCTTGACTCCTGCAGACTGCATTCCCCCCACAATGGTGACACCTCCAACCTCCAGTAGATAAACTGGACATTAAATTGCAGGAAATACGTTATTACAGGGTGGCAATTGAACAGCAACTTAAGGATGATCACCATAAACTTGCAGACAGGGTCAAATCGACAGAACAGACATTAGCCACTTTAACTCCAGAGAATGCGGAACATGGATCAATGGTGGTACAGTTACGTAAACAAGTGGAACAACTTCAAGAGCGTTCTGAAGATGAGGAGGGCAGGGTGTGCAGGAATAATATCTGCATAGTGGGCATGCCAGAGGGAGCTGAAGCACCCACCAAACTCAGTTTATCAAGACAGGTGGTTCCAAAGAGGCTGCCTGCCATTTTCACACTGGAGCAGGCACACTGAGTACCTACCGGGAAAACAGTTCCAGGTGCCCCCCGAGATCGATAGTAGCAAAAATTTTGAACTTTAGAGACAGAGACATGCCACTCCGTGCAGCCTGAGAACATGCGCAGCTCACCATTGAGGGAACAAAAGTGTGTATATATAAGGATTACATAGTTGCGGTGAAACGACAGAGGGCCTCCTTTCAGGAAGTGAAACGTCATCCGAGAACCCTTGGGCTTCTTTATGCACTGATATTCCCAGCCAAACTAAAAATCATACATGAGTGGCAATCTCTTTTTCTTGACACACCAGCGGTGGCCAGAGAATGGCTAGACCAGAAATTCCAGGGATCGCAGGTTGGACAACTGACTGGGTCTCCGCCTTGGATGACTCACTGACAGGCACAGCATAAACGTCATAGGGCTGGTACTAGGGCAGACACAATAGAGGTGCCATCCCTGCAGCAAATATAAATATGTCTCAATGTCTCTTTTATGGAACTATAATTCCACAAGGCTGGAAAACTACAGTGAGCAGTCGCTGAAGAAAATTTGCTGATGTGGAGAAGAACATAGTAGGATCCACTGCAACCAGCAATACCCCTCAGGTGGATCAGCAAGCAGGTAGGCCCTCAGAGCACTTTTTGGTTGAAAATGTTCGAAGTTTTGGATTTGGGCTATCTAGGCACTGTTAACACCACTTTCAAGGCACCACTTGGAGGGTCAGGAATCACTCAGGCTGGATCCGGGTGGGCGTTCAAGATATTTGGAATCTTTCCTGTCTCTGTGGCTCTGACTAGGAGACCAGCCAACTAGCCATTGCAGTCACTCTGGAAGTCCCCAATTCAAGCACAAAAGCAGGGGTCAAGCAGCAGGAAAGTCTTCAGAGGGCACAAGGAAGGCTTCTGGCAGCAGGACAGTCATCTTGGTGCAGCAGGGCAGTCCTAGAACACAGCAGGCAATAGGGCAGTTCTCTGAGAGTCCTTCCATGGGTACAGAAGTAAACTAAAGGGTGGGTCTGAGGATCCCATTTTTAGTCCTCGTGCCAGCATTGAAGTTGAAGACGCTACTAGTGGTAACCCAAATGTACGCAGCCCAATCCTCTCCCAAACTTCTTCCACATGTAAAACATGTGAAACATAAAAATGCATGTGCCACTTTTTAGAACAATGCACCCTTTCTATGGGCTAGTTAGGGAGTTTTAGGCCTGGCAAGGAATTTGTTTTAGTTTAAGGTGCTAATGAAGTGGGCTGCACAATATCTGCTGCAGGCCCACTAGTAGCACGGGCCCTCAGTATATGTTATACCACTTTACTATGGACTTATTAAGTAAATTAAATATGCCAATCAGGAGTAAGCCAGTTTTAGCATGGTTTAGGGAATGAGCACAAGCACTTTAGCACAGGTTGGCAGTCCTACAGCTAAAAAAACAAACAAATTCTTCAAAACAGGAGGGGCGAAGGCAAAACATTTGAGGGAAGACCGCTCTAAGGCTGACAGGTCTAATATGTGTCACTCCCATCTGAAAGTGGGGAGAACGACCCAACCTACTGGGTGTTTTCATTACTACAACAGAATAATTCAGACAGATCATTAGCATTGAAGTGGTCTGAACCAGGGTTGTGTTCCATCATAAATCCATTCCCTGCAGGGGGAATGACCACCTCAACAGGTAGGGATTCTCACCCCTCATTACCATGAGCTGTCTGAGGGTTCTGTGATCTGTCTGAACTCAGAAATAAGTCCACAAACAGGTCTGCTCTTAGCTTCTTGAGTACCCACACTAAAACAAAAGACTCTCTCTAGACCTCTCCACCTCTGTTCCCTGGGAAACAACATTCTACTGTTGAAGGCTATAGGTTGGTCAAGGCCCTCCTCACTTAACTGTGACAGTGCAGTCCCTTTGCCGTGCTGTGAAACATCTGTCTGCACTATAAATTCCTAGGAGATATCAGGGGAGTTGAGAATAGGTGCTGTATATATGGCCGCTTTGAGGGTGTCAAAGGCTTTTTATCAGGCTCCGTCCAGATCACCTTCTTGGGCAGCTTCTTGTAAATCAGCTCAGTCAATGGTGCCATACCCCTTGACAAACTTCTATATTATCCAGTGAGGCTCAGGAAGGTCCTCATTTCTGTTTGGATTTTAGTAGGTTCCCAGACAAGATAGTCTCTATTTTGACCTGGAGGAGATGCATCTTGCCCCCGCCTACAAGGTGTCCCAAGTACACCATAGAGCTCTGACCTATCTGGCACTTGCAGGACTTGATAATCAGGCCTGCCTGTTGCAGAGCCTGATGTACCTCCTCGAGGTGGAAGAGGATGTCCTCCCAGCTGCTCGTTTTGACAGCTATGTCATCGAAGTAAGCAGCACTAAAGGCCTCCATTCCGGCCAGCACCTTGTTCTCCAGATTCTGGAAGCTGGCAGGTGCATTCTTTAAACAAAGGGGCATCACCTAAAAGCGTAAGTGGTGCTCTGGGGTCTAGAATGCTGGCCTCAGTTTGCCCCCCTTAGTCAGAGCAGTTTGCAGATACCCTGATATAAGATCATGGGGGCTGAGGAACTTAGCAGTGCCTAGTCCGTTGATGAGGTCATCAGCTCGGGTGAAGGTGTGAGTCTCAGTCTTAGTGATGGAACTGTGTCCTTGGCATTCCACACAGAACCTAAGACCACTAAACAGGGAAGATCTAAGTCTTCAGTGTTTTTTTAAATAATGTCAGGTTCTGACATCCTCTTAATGAGGATGGTAAGCTGTTCTACAGTTGTGCAGATGGCACAGTAGTGCTGGATTCCATAGATTACATTTACCATTCCATGCTATGGGTGTATCTTTGGCACTATATACAATAGTATCATAGAAAGTTAAATATGACATTTAGGACTCGATTTCAATATGTTTTAAGTGTAAGAACACATGCACTGGGGCCTGATTAGCAGTGTCCAAGTTTATATAGTCAAAACCACACCAGTATCAGCCAACAGAAAATCGCAATGACCATAAAAAAGAGTCACTTTCTCACATCCGAGCAGATAGCATAGTAGTGAGCTTAGGTTTAAAAAAATAAAGCAATGTCTTCAGCATAATGTTTGAGCATTACAGCTTCAGGAATGGGTGTGGAAATTGAATGATGTATTTTTAATGGTCGGGCACACCTGATACAAAGTGGAATGTTTTGCACATAACTGTAGTTTCACTAACCTGTTTACTGTGAACTTTAGTAAAAAGTACAGACAGTTGCAATTTACAGTGTTGAGTAATGTTCTAAAATGGCACATGTGGTTATAGCATTATCTAGAAGCCCTCATTCCAGGTATCTTGCGTTTTAGATATGGGAAGAAAGTGGAGTGTCTGCCTAATATAGTATTGCTAACACTGTGGCAATAGTAGAAGTGTTTTTACAAGAAAGCATTTTTGGGAAGTAAATCCTGGCAGAATTTATTCCAGAAAAATGGACCAGAATTAGAGAATTTCCCAAGGAAAATAATGACAAAACATTGCTGTAATATCCCATTTCATAGGGGCTTTCTTACAGTGCCCTGGATATTTTGCACCCAGGATCACAGATTATTGTTACTTCTGAAGGTGAAATTGCTACACCAGGTGTTTTATCTGACTCACAGTAATGGGCATTGTAGTATTGGAATTTGACGTTGACTGGCAAAATACATATTTCGTAGAAGGCTTCACTTTCCAGCTGGGTCCTTCCTCCTCCTGCAGGCTTTTTAATGAAAAAGCAAATTCAGGGCTGTTCCTCCTGCAGAGCATTAGATGTTTGAAAGAAAAATGTATTTCTGCCTCAAAGATTCCTTGCACATCATCCAGACATGGATGCCTAGCGCCTACCTGAAGCTCTACCCAATCAAGACAGAATATCTATTCAGAACAACAAACAAGATACAGAACCTTCTTGGCTCAATGACAAAAACCCTGGCAGTTTTGAACTACAACTCTTACCAAATGCAAAATCACTTGGAAATCACCCGGGACACCAACATCTCCCTAAAGGAAAACCTTGCCTAAAGTCAAAGGCAGCCTGTTACCAGCTCTCTCCTCTAAGGATAATCAAAAAATTATTCCAGCAAGTGACTTCTGAACTTCTGTTTATGCCCTTATACTCTTGCATCTGAATGCTGATAATGCCCTACTCCTCAGCTTCCCAGACCCCACACAGGCACCCATTAAGGGCATTATACATATCACAGCCCATCTCATCAACAATTATCACATCACCACAAGCCTGATGGATACTCCATTGGCCAGCATGCAACGTCATCCAAACTACCTGCTTCATTTGCAAAGTCTGTGCATGCATCCACGCTTAGATTGCAGACAAGCTGACCAGACTCTGATTGTTCTCTCCACAGTCTCAGTCAGGATATCTTCACACTGCAGACTAATAAGTGCAAGAAGTAAAAACTAAACAATAGGCTTTTTCTCTCTATGTGCAAATCATCTGGAACAACATCCCCTTATTCATCAGGACTGCCACACCATCCTCCAATTTAGAAAAGATTTAAAGACTCCCCTCTAACAAATATAACATCAAAATGCATTAATCAATTACAACTCAGCTTCCTCTCCTATTATTCGCCAACTTTAAGCATCACTTTGACCATATTAAGTGTTTAGCTGCCTCATGGTTAGGCTGGTGCTGTAGAAATACCGCTTACATACTGTCCAGCACACATAGAAGGAGGAAAATTCCTCTTGTGATTGTTTTTGTGGAGGAAGGTGTCGTGCAGGAAGTTGTGCCTTCCTGCATAAAAAAAAATCATCCCTGCAACGGAGGCATCCTTGCAGCATGGTGCAAGGGTGCTTGCATTGGCGCATTGCAGCAACTTGTGAGGCAGTGCAGGGTACAAGTACAGGAATGCACAGTATCTTGCAGATATGGTGCATTCCTACCGTTTTGTTTTGACGCAGGGCAGAGAAGCAAAAAGGCTTGCGACACTTCCCTGCGCCAAAACTTTGTAAATGAGGCCCACATTTTGTTGAATGCTGTTTCCTTTTTTCGTGTTGCATTTGGTGCTCTCCTACAGGCACATACATAACTCACTGAGCCTTTCATGAGGGGGAAAACCTGTATGTGCTCGCAAACCTAGCACCTTATCTACTGAGCTACCTTAATGAGATTGTAACTTTTGGCATAGACACTACAAATACATCTCTACAGCAGAGATCTAAATATTTCATTCATTCCACTTCGAAAGAATGTTCAAGTTAGATGAACATATTAATGTCGAATGAATCAGACCGAAGTCAGCCAGCTCAAGCTTTTAACTGCCATTACAATGCTTATTAGAAACCATAGTTTATCTTTTACTCTTAATGGCTCCCAACACACAGAGCATTGCAATCACACGATATGGAGTATTTTCGCTGGTATGTGCATTGTGAATGATAGACCACGAAAGT
This sequence comes from Pleurodeles waltl, assembly GCF_031143425.1. Taxonomy (NCBI): domain Eukaryota; kingdom Metazoa; phylum Chordata; class Amphibia; order Caudata; family Salamandridae; genus Pleurodeles; species Pleurodeles waltl. The sequence continues at coordinate 1,424,109,188 of NC_090446.1, forward strand.
GTGACTTTTAGTAGCTTTGTATTGTTTGTTTACTAGTTAATGCTCCCCAGAGAATAACTGGTATCATAGCACGACAGTGTTTACAAATCCCAGACACTGCAGACCTAAGGCTTGGACATTATCATTGCAGGGTTGGGAATATGGTGTTTTGTTTTGCCTGTGCCACTTGTGCAATTACATATTTACAGGCGAAGTGGAGATATGTGTGTAGGGGAGAGGGCACGAGTAAGAAACAAATTCACCATGAATTTATTCGCAAAAAACGTAAACTAGCATGCCTTGAATGTGTAGTTTTTGTCGAAACCTTAACTCTGCTACCGTTCTCTATGATATTCTTAATCGCACTTCTATTTTTTTAAATTGGAAGTCCCTGATGTACAACATTATTTCAGTGGAGTACATTTATTTTATCTGTTTTGCCTTGCAGAAAAATCCCCTTGATTGTACATTTATAAGTTTACCATTGTGAATTAGGTATGTTTACTTCCTACATAGAGTTCAGAGAGCCATGAAGACATTGCCCCACCGCTTTATGAGGTGATTGTTCTGGGGCACTGCTCTGGACGTACACACGTGTTACCAGACTTCACATATCCCTTGTCACAGAAGCACCCTAGCACACATGGCTCTATGCAAGATTTTGATGGATTGAGGTGATTATCACATGTGATTGGGCATGCAGTGCCACAGGTCTCATAGTGTGCATGTTTATTGCAGCGACATTGCTTCTCAAGGACACATTCAGTCGAGTTTAAGACATATCCCTTATTATAGAAGCATCCGTCCTGGCAGTCCTTTGTGCAAGGTTTTGCAGTGACGTTATTGGCCACATCCTCGCAGGTTCTCCGACAAGTACCACAGTCATTGTATTGCGCATTTTCCTTGCAGGGACACACTTTCTGTGGGACGCATTTACCAGATTTGAAAGCATATCCATCCTTGCAGGCACATCCTCCAGTGCAGATCATTGGGCAAATCTTCCGAGCCCCCAAGTTGGCCACATCTTCACAAGTAAATCGGCAGACCCCACCACACTTCTTATATTCTGCGTTTTCGGGACAGGGACAGTTCTTTTCAGGTATGCATTTCCCATTCTGTAGGACATACCCAAACACACATGAGCATCCTGGCTTGCATTCCTCTGTGCAGCTCTTAGTTGGCCCCATATTGGAAATATTCTGACAGGTTCTTTGACAGGATCTACCACAGGGTGAGAATTCCATGTTTTCATCACACTTTTCTACAAGGGAAATGATAGTATTAATATAAATCATTTATCAAATGTCCTAGTGCACTGGAGTTTATAATCATATATCAATGCATTTTTAAAAACAGCTTCTGGTATTAATATTTATTAGATTTAGTACAATATGGCAGCATACAACCATAGCATGTTTTCGACTCACAGATATCTCAAGGCTCTGACCTGAGCCTCGTGCTGTATGAGAAGCAAGGATGGGGCAGAAGGTAGGGGCTCTGCAACAATAGGCACTGAATCACCACCTGTTTTTCTAGCAGAAAGTAATATAACCAATTGTAAACGTCAATGAATAGACAAATGTTTTTTGTAGATTTGCTGAATTTGGGTTCCCAAGAAGGTTGTACCATATATGTATAAGAGTGTCATTGACGAGAAGGAGCCTTTGACCTTAGACTGATCCTGAGTCACTTTGAATTGGGTAGACATTATATGGGTGTGCCAGTGCAGCCAAGCATGGATTTTGACACGCACCCAGATTTACAAACAAAAATGGTGCACCTACCTGACAGAGGCGTAACAAGGAGAGTAATATCTTCTTTTCTCCTTCTGACTTCCTCTTTCCATGTGTGCTGTTTTATACAGCACACATAGAAAGAGAAATATGCCACTAGAGATTGTCTTTGTGTAGGAAGGTATCTTGAACCATGCACAAAGTACCTGCATTACCACTAGAAAGCCACCCATGTGTCAGTGCATAGAAGGCGCTGAATAGTGCTATATCTTTATAAATATGGAGCTGTTCATCTTTTTCCTGACCACACAATGCTAGGCCTCATTGCAGGAATCCTTAGTAAATATACCAAGGGGTGTACTAAAATGCCATATGAAAAACATTAGTAACTGAATACCAGGTAGTGGTCCTTCTGAGAGTGCTAAAAAAGTCTGTCTCTCATGGAAATCCACGGTGTTTCACCTCAAGAAGAGTGTGAAGAGTTCCTGGAGGCTTGGGACCCTTGAAGCACAGACTGCTCACCACAAGTTCTGAAGATTGTGACATGAATTTCCAATCACTTCCTGCAAGTGACTACGGCTGTGTTTTTGGAAGACATTATTTCTTCAAACTGAACTGCTCAAAAATACACTCTGGAGGCTTTGTATTGTTTCAGTGCACAGCTGTTCCCCAGTGTCCAAGTTGTTTGAAAACAAATAACATTGATTTTTTTTAAAATGTTGCCTCATTCCTACATCGGAGCTGCATCATTTTGTGCAACTGAAATCAATAAAATAGATTCTTTAGTGGAAATTGTATTTCTTTTTATCTATAGACCTTGGTGGTGCTTTGGTGCTGCAAAAGACTATAGCCCAGATTTGAGATGGCCTAGCGCCTCCTTGCACCACATTAGTGTCATTTATTTTACGGTAATGTGGCCATACGAGTCCAAAATCACTGAACCATATTTACAAAGTGGCGCAATGCATGCAATGCACCACTTTATAAACCCTTGCTCCACATTATGCGTGCACTTGGCATAATGCATGCAAGGGGGGCATTCCTCCTTTAGGGGTGCTGAAAAAAATGGTGCAAAGAAATCTAAAAGATTTTAATGCTTGGGCCTCAATGTGCTTTGTAGGATTAGAGTCCACATTTTTTACGTTAATACTCCAAAGCGCCAAACTAGCAACAAAGATTTTGACACTAGTTCCGTGACTACTGCCATGGTGCACTGTATCTTGAATATGACGCCCACATCTTGGCTTTGGGGGGGCACTATGGGGCATAAGAAAGGTGGTGCTGCAATGCATTCAGCACCTCTTTCCTTAAATAGGACCCCATATATGCACTTTTCCAGTTCCTTTTACTACCTAAGCACAATAATGTTTAACATTTTGGGGAAAAAGTCAACTTATTTCAAGACTAAGGTTTGTCTTTCCACTGGTTATCAGTCCAGTTAGCTGCATGTGTGTTTTGTTGCTTCTAAAGGTTAAACCTACCCAGAGACAAAGTATTGGTTACAAAAGAAAAAAATGACACAACAATTAGTAGAGAAGGGAACAATTCGACATTATGTACATTGTAACTTGGAGCAAAAAGGAAATATCCATGAAGTCAGTGCTGAGACCAGAGCCTTGTTGATGAGATGTACATAAGTACTACCTACTTGTAAGATGGTTCCACAACTATCCACAAGAGGATGTTAGATTGCCAACAAAAATCACCAAATATAAGCTGGAAAGCAAGGATGGAGATGCTAGTAACGTCAAAGAGCTGCAGAAAAATGCATATAGCAATATACAGTAGATACTTAAAGTTATTTGTATCATATTTGACATAAATAGATTGCAAATAACATGACTTGAATATACCATTTATACATGTAAAAGGTGTTACAAATACTGGTAGAACACATCAATTTCCGAGTTGTAGCCTGTTAGAAATGGGGTCTTTGGTTGGCTGTCAGGTTACCTCCTGTCTACGAAAAGTACCCTCACACACTCAACTCAGAGTAAAAGAGAATTACTCTCAGCTAACCCCTGCTTACCCCCTTGGTGGCTTGGCATGAGCAGTAGGCTTAACTTCAGGGTGCTAGGTTTAAAGTTTATGTACCAACACACACAGTAACTTAATGAAAACACTACAAAATGACACAACACAGATTTAGAAAAATAGGAAGTATTTATCTAAACAAAACAAGACCAAAACGACAAAAATCCACAATACACAAGTCAAGTTATCACTGAAAATGCAAAAAGAGACTTCATGTAATTTTAAACTCACACTAACACTGTTAGCGTGAAAATGTACCTTGGGCGCGTCAAAAATGAACCCGCTCGGGCAAGTGTGCATCAAAAAGGGCTTGCAATGTTTCGATTTCGCTCACGAGGGAGACCTTGAGTCATTTCTCCTTTCGTCGGGTCGGAGGGGGTGTTGCTTCTTCTCTCCGCAGAAGAGCGATGCATCAGCACTCTCAGGTCCGGGCAGGCCGTGCATTGTTTTTACACGCCCAGCAGTGTTTGCACAGAAATCCAGCTGCACGATGATCCAAAAACCACGCAACGCGGGTTGCAATCTCACCAGCCTCTGTCAGCGATGCTGCGCGTCATTTCTCCAGCCGCGGGCATCGATCTTCCAGATCTTTTGCCCGCATGGCGGTCTTTGCGTGGATCTCTCACTCTTGGGCTGCCAGCTTCTCTTCTCAGGGTCCCAGGAACTGGATAGTCACCACTTGGCAGAGTAGAAGTCTCTCCAGTGGCTCCAGGCGCTGGCAGAGAGAATTCTTTGCTGTCCCTGAGACTTCAAACAACAGGAGGCAAGCTCTAAATCAAGCCCTTGGAGATCTTCACAAGAAGGAAGGCAACGCAAAGTCCAGTCTTTGTCCTCTAGCACAGGCAGAAGCAGCAACTGCAGGATAGCTCCACAAAGCACAGTCACAGGCAGGTCAGCTCTTCTTCCTCAGCTCTTCAGCTCTTCTCCAGGCAGAGGTTCCTCTTGGTTTCCTGAAGTGTTCTAAAGTCTGTGGTTTTGGGTGCCCTTCTTATACCCAATTTCTCCTTTGAAGTAGGCCTACTTCAAAGCAAAGTCTTTCTTGTTTGTGAAATCCTGCCTTGCCCAGGCCAGGCCCCAGACACTCACCATGGGGTTGGATACTGCATTGTGTGAGGGCAGGCACAGCCCTTTCAAGTGTGAGGGACCACTCCTCCCCTCCCTCCTACCACAGATGGCTCATGAGGAAATGCAGACTACACCCCAGCTCCGTTTGTGTCACTGTCTAGTGTGAGGTGCAACCAGCCCAACTGTCAAACTGACCCAGACAGGGAATCCACAAACAGGCAGAGTCACAGAAATGGTATAAGCAAGAAAATGCTCACTTTCTAAAAGTGACATTTTCAAAAACACAATCTTAAAATCAACTTTAGTAGAAGATGTATTTTCCAATTGTGAGCTCAGAGACCCAAAACTCCACATGTCCATCTGTTCCCAAAGGGAATCTACACTTTAATAATATTTAAAGGTAGCCCCCATGTTAACCTATGACAGGGACAGGCCTTGCAACAGTGAAAAACACATTTAGCAGTATTTCACTATTAGGACATATAAAACACGTTACTATATGCCCTACCATAACCATACACTGCACCCTGCCCTGTGGGCTACCAAGGGCCTACCTTAGAGGTGCCTTACTTGTAAGAAAAGGGAAGGTTTAGGCCTGGTAAGTGGGTACACTTGCCAAGTCGAATTTACAGTTAAAACTGCACACACAGACACTGCAGTGGCAGGTCTGAGACATGATTACAGAGCTACTTATGTGGGTGGCACAACCAGTGCTGCAGGCCCACTAGTAGCATTTGGTTTACAGGCCCTTGGCACCTCTAGTGCACTATACTAGGGACTTAATAGTAAATCAAATATTTCACTCATGGGTAACCAATTACATACATATTTTGGAAAGGAGCACTTGCACTTTAGCACTGGTTAGCAGTGGTAAAGTGCCCAGAGTAACAAAAAAAGCAAAAACAGAGTCCAGCGCACATCAACAACTTGGGAAACGGAGGCAAAAAGTTAAGGGAGACCACGTCAAGGATGAAAAGTCTAACATAACCATTTTTTTGTGAAGGTGTGAATGATGCACAATGAAAGTAGCTCCTAATGTTAGCGCTTGAAGGCATCCACCCCTCTTGCAAGGGGAAGCATTGATGTTTTGTGATTAATATCTCTGCTGACCTCTTCTTAGGGAGTGTGATTGCCACATCACATTGCAATAGTTGTTACTGGAGTGTGGCCAAACCATATGCCATGACCCAGGCATCTCACCTCCTCCTGTCACAATCTCCTGCATGAGACTCACTCAAAGTGAGATTTCCAAAGTATTAAGGAAAAGCAGCTCAGAGGTGAGTTTTTGAGAGATACAGTCGCTGAGGTGCATAGGATCAGATTCTGCCCAGACAGACAGCTCTGCTCTAAGAGAGAGAGGGAGAAAGTGATCACAGCAGAAAAGAAAGACAAAAGGGAGAGTATGGAATGAGATGAAGAGTGACAAGAAAAAGAATAGTAACAAAAGCAACAGGAAGAAACCTCACTGTTGATTTGGAAAATATAATTAGACTTAACGCAAGGATCAACCTCTGACAATTACTATGTTGGCATTTTCTTCAAACCTACAGCTACCATTTCTCGTATCCCTTACCCTCTTCTTTGTGTTAGCCCTGGCATTGCCTTCAGGTAAACAAAACTTTTATAGTGACATCGCAAAGCAGATTAATTCAATCAATTTAATTGTGAAAAGATAATATACTATGATACAAAATGAGGCATGAAGAGTAATGGATCCCTGCGCCCAGAATGATACATGTGTGATGTTTACTTACTATCGTCATCATCGCCATCATCATCATCATCACATTTTATAGTTCCAAGCATTGCAGTCAGCACTGGAATATAAACAAAAATGGAAGCACCATATTGTAACTTATCTTTTTGCAAATTTCTTTATCGATAAACATAGAAATTAGGATCACCATGCTAGAATTATTCTGAAGATCAATATGCCATTTAGTTTGCAGCAGCAGAAAGTAAATAAAATGTGAAAAAAAAGTCAAATGGAAAGCAATTGCCTTCTCATTGGACACCATAGAAAGTACTGCTCAAAAAGACTCTCCACCAAATATTTACTATGAAAAATGTCATACTAAACCATGTAGGTTTCATCCAATTATATAGGGGGTCAAATTAGATTTTGGATCAAATCTATCAGGTCCTAGGTCAAGTGATAAAAAACAGACATTATTTACTTCAACCAATTGTTTAGTCACGAGCACACATAGGAAAGACAGAAATTGCCCCTGTGGTGCAACGACGTGTATGCCCACTTTTTGCATCCCCCAGAGCAATTCAGTATTATGAAGTGGCCCTTCTGTAACATGTATTTTGCTGGAATATAGGGGAATGTTGACTAGAACGTGGTGCACCAGTCTAATGGGCAACTTTTCTTGTGTTTCCTCTGCCTACATATCTACCCAACGACACTATGGTTGTGCCATATTTACAATACGGCACATCATGGCAGTCTTTAGGACAATAGCATCAACATTTTTGATGCTATTGTGGTGCTTTGCTACACTAGCGTCAACGATTTTAATGACAGGGCGGGGTAGGTATTAGGGTTCAGGGTGGAGGTGGTGAGGTTGGGGGTGGGGAAGGTTATTTAGGGCAGTTCTTAGGACAGGGCAGGGTTACTTTTAAGGGTCAGGGTGGGGTTGAGGGGTCAGGGCAGGTGGTGGAAGGGGCAGCTGTAAGGGCTTAGGCACTGTGGAGTATGGTATCAGATGTTAGGGGACAGATAAGGAGAGAATTTATCACACGTGTTCCTTTACCAAACATGCTTTTACAATGAAATTCATTGTAAAGGTATGCGTGGTAAAGGCATGCGTTGTAAAGATGTGGTCGTTTTTGAGACCTCATTGTTGAGGCAATCGTAATATACGCATGCATTGTTCCATCATACTTTCCATAAACACACACTCTCACACTGTCTCTGCCTCTGTTTTGAAGGCATTAAAATGTTGATTTGTTTAAAACATGTTGTGTTTTCAGTGCGCCTAGCAATCCAAGCTCCTCTCTCTTTCCACTGCCCCTTTAGACCCCCATCTTGTTGTGCTTCTCATATAATGTTTGTTAACATGAAATCCCAGCATGATATTTTGGAAACTTGAAGCTCATTCCGCACAATCCTCCCACTCCCACATTCCTCAGTCTTAGTGAGCAAGCTACGCTCCTGGTCTTGGAATCAGCCAATGGCGCTTTGGAGATGTTTTAATGTAATTCTTGCTGTTTTTTTCTGCATGAAAGTGTATAGGATGTGCTTTAGATGTGTGGGTCGATTTCACCGTTCCCTATAGTTTTGCAAGCAAGTACTGAAAGGGCCATAAAGAGAATCCTAGTAAGTAAAGAGATGATGGCGGTGCTGTTCCAGAGGTCAAGGACTAACTGTTGGACAAATGTTCAGTCAATATCTAGAAGTTATTGTGCCAACTCAATAGAATATGAAGTGATGACACAATACACAATTTGGGCTAGTTCTATGACTTGTTAAAAATGGAGAACAAAATTCAAGTCCCTCCCAGTAATAGGGCTATTAACCTCACAACCCCTGGCCTTTGAAGGGGCTGAGAACAAGAGGGCGTGTGGTCTTAAATTATAATCTACTCTTCTATTAGATCTTCCAGGCTCTCTCCCTTAAGCTTGGGTTCCACTCACCTGCTGCCAGCCCAAGAAGATTATAAGTTGTCTTCACCATTCTGAGGGTCAAGCTGTCCTGCAAAGAAAAGAAGTTAAGTAACCATGAGAAGGCGATGTGGATTTGGTTTTAGAAGGCAGGGGTTCATGAATGACTGAGGGGGAAGGTGCGATATGTAATGGTGCTTGCAAAGCACCTTCACGGTCTAGTTATCTTTCTTTCCTACTGTTTGCAAAAATTTTATCTAATTTTCTTTTGTCGGTGTTGATGCATATTTCTCTTCCCTATATACATCGCTGTAAGGGTGAAATGTGTGATGGGCACTTGCTGCACCGCCCTGCGCCATGGGCCTCGTAAATGAGGCCCAAAGGCCCAGATTTATACTTTTTTTAGCACCACATTTGCTCCATTTCTTGAAGCAAAAGCAGCGCAAACTTACTAAATGTAATTGAATTTTGTATGTTTGCGCTGTTGTTGCATAAAAAAAAATGAAGAAAATGTGGCACAAAAAAAGTGTAAATCTAGGCCAAAGTGTTTTTTAGTCCCTAATTCTCGCTCTGACTTTTGCATATGTCTTCTTTTTCTCTGTCACTTGTCAGCATTAGTCTGTGACTTTCTCTGTTCTTGCAGTCCAGAGTTCGGATTTTGGCGGTCAATTATTTCCTCTCACCCTGATTTTATCACTCTATTTTGCGCTTTCATGTACTCTTTCTCTAAAAAGGTTCTTAGTTTGTATTCTTTGCCTGCTTTGCTATTAGGCAGTAGTCGAAAAATGTAAACATACTAAAACAATTTAATTAAACGGAGGACAATTAAATATCAGTATTGGAATGGTATTTAAGAAGGAAAAGAGAAATGGCAAATAACCACCAATTTTCACTGGGAATTCTCACTCGTGTAATATATTGACATAGTTTAATCACGTACTGAAATTAAACATTTTGGTCCCAAACATTGCTGAAAACAGCGAATATGAAAACATGTTAATGAAACCCAACTCATGGACATTAATTTAAGAGCTCGAAAGCAGTGCGAACTGAAACATGCCTGTTGTCAACCTTAGCACTTCCGAAGTTCTTCCAACACAGGTCGGCTGGGAATGAGCAGATTATCTCAGCGCGAGCGTTCACATAGTCCAAATTACTCCCTGGGGCACCAAATGCTGTTTTTTAGTCATTTCTGATGATTGCATTATTTGAGCCAACGCCCGCTTCCAGTACCTGATTTGAGACTCTTTGTCACTAAGTTACACAACTTGCATCTCAGCTTTCAATGTTTTAGGTTTGGTTTGACAGTACATATGTGTGCAAGATGTATTCTTAGCACATTTTCACATATATTGTAAGAAACTGAGTTTCTGGTTGGCAGAGGTATGCACCCTTTCCAAGCAGGAACCACAATCCCAGTTGGGGTAAATCACAAACACACCCTAGGTTAGCCTGTGCTCATCCTCTGATAGCTTGGCACAGAGCAGTCAGGCTTAAGAGGTAATGTATAAAGTATTTGTGCAACACTTCAAACAGTAAAACTGTGAAAACACCACACAAAAATATCACCACACCTGGTTAGAAAAATAGAGCTTTATTTAATGAACAAAACAAGACCAAAACAACAAAAGTGTAGTCAGTAGAAGTAGATATATGAATTTTTTTTAAATAAACTGAAATGTAGCACGTAAAACCATAAAGTGTCAAACTGAGCTATCTTGTTGCGCTAGACCAGGTTAAATCCAAAAGATCAGGCTGACAGCGATAAAGCATGGGTTTGACAAAGTCCTAGACAAGTCATGCTTAGATTTTACCTTCTCAAGAATTAGTCTAACAGTCTGTTTGTGGGGCAGAAGTTTGCTGGGAGCAAGGAGAGCGTCGCTGGTGGTGGTCTGTGGGCACGATGTGTCAGCTAGGTGTTGCAGATGGGGGGACTGGAGCCTCACATTGATGACTGTCAATGCTTGCTGTGCGAAGTGACAAATTTGCTGTGCCCACGCTGATTCTTCTCAAGAGCGGTGTGGTACCAGTGCGAATGTGCTTTGATTTCAGGAGCCAAAAAACACTTCCAAGGGCCTAGGTCACGAAAGGTGCCTCTTGGGGGTCAGAAGCTGGTTGAAGACAGGCCTAGGAGCTGTAGCAGGTGAGTTGGAAGTCTTTTTCATTCCTGAGACTTCACAAAACAGGAGGCAAGCCAGCAAACCCTTGGATTCACTTTAGTTCTGGGTTAGAGAGATTCAGATCCAGTCCTTTTCACTACCAAGCAAGAATGGCAGCAGGCAGCAGGTCAGCAGAGCGGGAGTCCAGCAGAGGGACAGTCCTTTCAGCAGCACAGCAGTCCTTCTTACTTGCAGAGTATCCAAAGCCCAGATGAATACTGAGTTGATGGTGTCTGGGGTCTAGTACATATACCCAGTTGTGTCTTTCAAGTGGGGAAGACTTTCAAGAGAGGCCTTTTAAGTACAAAGAGACACTGTCTGTCCTGCCATGGCTCCATACTCACTACAGTGGGTTATGTGGACCTTTGCGTGGGATCAGAACACAGCCAATTCAGGTGTATCCTCCATTCATCCTGCCCAAGATTTCCAATAAGGCTCAGGATGACCCTTCAGTGACACCTAAGTTGCCTTTGTGTGTGGCTGTCTGGAGGGAATGCCCAAGAACACACCAGATGGTTAAAGAAAATGCCAACTTTCTAAAAGTGACATTTTCAGAATTACAACTTAAAATCTGACTTCTCCATAAATTTTGATTTTAAACTGTGATTCCAGAACCACGAAACTTGGGCATCCCATCGTCTCCTAATTAGAAACTGCATTTGTGAAATGTAGTAAGGCATTCTCAATGTTATCCCAAGGGAGAGATAGGTCCTGCAGTAGTGAAAATGAATTGAAAAGAGTTTTTCACTATTAGCACATGTAAAACTTAAAAGTACTTGTCCTGTTTGTTTTACATACACTGCACCCTGTATAGGGCTTATCTTGGCGGTGAATTCTATGTATTAAAAAGGAAGGTGTGGGCCTGGCAAGAGGCCAGGTCAACATTGCAGTTGAAAATTGCACACAAATGCTCTGCAAATGCTCTGCGATGACAGGCCTGAGACATGTTGAAGTGCTAATTAACTGGGTGGCACAATTAGCGCTGGAGACCCACTAGTAGAATCTAATTTAAGGGCCTTGGGCACACATGGTGAACTAGAGATTTAAAAGTACATTACATATGCCAATTGTGGATAAGCCAATGTTAGCATGTTTTAAGCAGAGAACATTTGCACATTAGCACTGGTCAGCAATGGTAAAGTGCCTAGAGTCCTAAAGCCAACAAAAATGAGGTTAAAAAAAGAGAGGGAGGGGGACAAAATGTTTGGGGATGACCCTGAAGAAAGGGTCAGGTCGAACATATACAACATATACATAGAGTGAGCTTTGAACCCACCCAAAGTAGTATTACTCTCCACCTCACACTTTAAATTATTTGTTCTATAATTCCGACTCCAACAAAGTGCTTCCTCTAGAATGCACAGAACTATTTTATATTTCAGAACTACACTCAACACTCAATCATCAAACGGTGAAGTTATTTCCTGCCTTTATGCATTCTATACAGAAACAACTCTTTTTTCATACTTTTACCCTATCTTTAATAAAGCAATCACAGCAGGCTTTAATGTGATAAAACGCATTTGTGCATGATGGAACATGTTAAATTGGTTGAGAATGACTCTCTTAGCACAGGCGTAGTGCCTTTGCCAATGTGTTCTTCTTGTATTGCAGTATCATTTTGAGTTTTGCAACTTTTCATTTTTGTTGTTGCAAGAAAAGGTGTCACAACATGTTCCAAAGTATCCAATTGGTTAATTTAATTTTGGCACAAGTTGATTACTTCTTGGTACACTGACTAAAGTGGACAAGGGGAAGAACGAAAAACATATTTAAACCGGCAACGATTAGAACGAAGCAATCGTTGTCACTGAAAGAGAATGTGTGTTTAGCTCTTTGTGAAATCAGGTAAAGGTTTTTCTCTTTCGTAAAGAGGAAGTTGATTTCACATGGAAATGTCTCCTCTGTTTTGCACAGCCCAAATGAAGGAACAACTAGGATAGCAAACAGTGGCAGGGGCGTAACAAATGCCCCCGCAGCCCCCACGTAGCGGGAGGGGGCGACTTCTAGGGGCCCCTCCTCACTACAGTACAATGTGCACAGGTCGAAGGCCCTTGACTGGTTCCAGGCGGAAGGGGGTCCCCCACAGGTACTTTGCTAGTGGGAGTGGCACTTCAAGTTTCCTTAAGCCACTGAATACTAGATAACTTAATTGATCTAACGGTGTCTTCTTTCTTGCAAAACCGCATAAACTTTCTTCGGGGTAAATCATTGTAGCTCTTGGCTTGAAAGTACTATAGAGGTGAGGCAAGCAAAGGTGAAATGGTTTTCTAAGACTCTGGTGGCACATGAAAGGCTTGTTGGCTAGAGGGACTAAAGGGCACATTTACAAAAAAAGTCACGCAACACTGCCACAAGCCCTTAGTAAATCTGGTCCTAAATTTCCATACCAGCCACTAATCGCAATGAAAACATTTCGAGCTGCTTGCAGCCAATCGGACAATAAAGGAATGATGTCTAGAAGCACTTAAACCAATCTGAACATTTCCAAAATAATTATTCCTTTCCACATCCTTTCGATGGACTGTGCCACTGAAGACAGGGCGATCAATGTGCAAAATCGTTTTGACACTGTCCTAAAGTGGACAGTCAAGAAGAAGGAACTGTTGACAATCTAGGGGCAGATACATAACTTTTACTGGCTGATGAGAATTATTATAAAAGGCTTGCACACAGGGAGTGGACAATAATCATAATTTATATTTGATTCTAAAATTGAGGAGAATCCATAGCAATATCAAAGGTGCAATTCTTTGATTCATCACACATTGGGAGCTTGATTGGAAAAGTGGACCTCTAAAACCTCGACGACTCTCCAGGGTAGCTGAGACTTGATATATTACAAATTTGTCAAAATCACAATAGAGATCAAATAGCCATCCCCGATTATTGCTCTGTAAAAACAATAGCACTAATGAGACATTGCAGTTACATTTATAGTGAAAATAAGCCAATAAACTAGAAGTCCCTACATTTGAACCCAGGATTAGAAACATTCTGTATGTATATTTTACCCACAATGTTCTTTTCACAATCAGCATGCTGATCATTACCAATGAGATGTTCAGTCCACCACTTCATCGACCCTCTCATTCTTCACTGGTCTGACCCTCTCAAGGTGAAGCAAATTCCCTTACCTCTAAAGAAAGTTAAGATACAACTGGACAGCATGAATTAATATTATAATACCATCCATGTCCCCGTCCTGAACAAGTGTATCCAAAAAAAAGTCAAAATTCATATGTATGAATACACCAGTGCATCACCTCATCAGTAACATTATACAACCCCTTGACAGCACTGACACACATTTAGAGAAGTGGACCATTTGATTCTCAGTGCTGTCTCTTCTCAAGTGTGCTTTGATGGTACATTTTAGAAAGGCTTGCCTCAATCTTTTTTTTCATAAACTTCCATATACTTACCATACCTAACTATAATTTCACTTCGATCCAGTGAATTGCTAAGGTTTTTAATGTATAGTTAGGTCCTTTTACCATATCTACTTGTTGCAATCTTTGTTTTTTTCGTGAATTAAGTGGTGATTTCTGATCATATCCACCCAAATGCACAACATTTGTGCAAAGTAGAGAGTACAAGGCAGTGTGCCCAACTCCCCATGGGTAGCCAACTCCAAAAAGCAGCGAATGACCCATTGCTGTACGTCCCCCCCATCCACCATCATGCCATCCCACACGGACATCTTCACCTCATTTCTTTCACAACTCTCCCATGTGGCCTCACAGGAGAGTCACACTGGTTCCTGTAAGAGTCCCTCTGGGGGCTTGTGATCCCACAGGAATATTGCATGAAAACCATTTGTTTACAATTTGGACCATTGGGACCCTGCCCCCCGCTCCCAACAAGGATCAGTCAATGTACCCCCATCCATCCCTGTTATGGCTTTTTTATAAACTTTCGGACATGAGGACCGAGTCTCCGTGCCCTGTGTAGGAGGATGCCACATTTCTGTTGATGTTGCAGCCACCCAACAACATTCCTCAGTCCTGTGGGACCAACCAAGCTGCCGCCAAGAAAAAAATTATTTATTTACTTTATTTGCTTTACCACAGGAGTATTGTGGTATTCCTGCTGGACCAACCATTGAGATATCACTAATAATTGAATCTTAATTTCTCAAAAGTGGCTGAACAGATTTATAATAAAAAGTCCACTTCCTGAGTAGAAGTAGCTTTTTGCTAAATTTAGTATAATTCTGTTCTCTCATTTTTCTAAAATCCTTCATAAAAGTCCTGTGGGAAATTACATGGGGAAAATGAATTTTTGGAAACCCCTCCCTTTTTTCCTTGTGACTGCTTAGTGGTGCCCCTGAAAAGTATGTTAGAAAAAACCTTGGAAATTCAGTTCAACTTAAATATGGTAATAATAGCTACCTTTCAGTTAAAATAATCAAGACATTCAGTGACAAAAGAGTGACAGTATAGTTAGGTGCTCAAAAGTAAAGTCTGATGTTTAGACAACAACCACAAAACAATAAAACTCACCAGCTATAACATACTAGGCTAACTATAACTTATGCCCATGCCATGATGTAATTGAAGATCTTAATACCATTCCTAACTTTACTTTTCTGAGTTTTTCTCATTATATTCAGCTAACACCCATCTGTGCACAGCCTTCGGCCTTTTGACATGCTCAGTAGAGGTTTTATTGAAGGACTGAGCTATAGCCAGGCCCTTCCCCTAATCTCTTGCAGATGGCCAACCCCTGTGGTACACAGCCTTTGCTAACGCGTCCCTATCTAGTTAATTTATTCACTCTGGGACTCATTGTAGGCCGATTAATCTTTTGACCCTGATTGAAGACACCTTAATACGAGATAACTGAGCAACATGTCAATCAATAAGTCAATAACGTCATCAATAGTCACCGTAACGAATCATTTAGATTAATCAATAAAATTAATCGGACTCGGAAACCACCATGAAATTTCAGTCATGAATAACCACACCAGTTTAGTACGATTTTATGATGTTTATTCCCTATTGATTACTATTCTACTAGCAAGTTTATTAGTCTCAAAACCATGAAACACAACAGCATTGTCATAATATGGCAACTCAAAAAGGATTTCTTCAAAGCAAAGATCACGAAAATTAGAACATGACACAACGTCAACATAGGTTAACCTTAGCAGAGTATCAGTAGCGCATTATTCAACAAAGCATTGATTCAGTCATTTGTCTATTTGCGTCCATTTAGTGAACTCCTTAACTACCCTCTAATTAGCATTGGCATGTTGGGCTTCAAGCAAAACAATTTAGCAACACAAATTTAGAAAACATCTAACCATGGTCTCTGTCAAAAGAAGCAGTTGGTACCTAGAAAGGAAAGGCAAACAGACAATTACAATTTCATCATCATATAGTTACCCTCTGTAATGGGTCAGCATACACAGTAAGTCTTCGTCCTCAGGGCATCAGTTGATTCGCCTTCAGCCAGGAAACACAGCAAAGTTCAGCAAGTCGGGGTAAGTAGGGAAACTTCCCTCCTAAGGAGAAGAAGTATAGAACGGGCAAGGCAAAGGTGAGGATGGTTTGAAGAGTCAAACAGCAAAGTTTTAGGCAGAGTGAAAAAGTGTCTGGGTAATAGCAAGAATAGTTCGCAATGGCATCTCCTAGTGGCTCCCTGTGTCAAAGGTTTTTATCCCTTTTCTGTTGTTCAGCCCCCTAATTTTTAATTGGGCAGGTTTAGCACCCCACTATCTCCATCCAATGAGTTTCCAGTCGTACCATCACAATTGTCACCTCATAACAGTTCTCATGTAGTTTATTGGTTCTTTTGATTGACGTCTCCAATGGGTAGAATGTCCGGTATAATTTCATCCTCTCGTGGTCCTCTCGCATCCCCAGTCAGTGGATCCATTGTCTATACCACTTTAAGCGACCTTGGACCTGTAGCAAGTCTACACTGTTGAATTCAGCAAGAATGTTTCCTTGAGCAAGTTGAGTCTCATGAGAACAGATCTACTACAGTTACACTCATCTTCTAGCTTCTGGAAAAATACGATTACATGTCCTTCAGCAAGTCAGCACACTGCACGTTAGAAAAACACATTTAATATGAAACCGGGCAGCTAGGCCTGACTCATGCTAACTAAGCCCTAGTGAATTAATTAGCAAAACCTTAATGTATAACTCTTATTATTTATACAAAATCATAAATTTTTTGCATCAACAACTCATTATTAGTCAATTTTATTAGTCCTCGTATATATGGGTGGCCACTCCCTGTAGGCACATTTCGGACTCACGTTTAGTAAAACACATTAATACATTTTCTACGCAGCATTATTATGCATTAGTTCGTAAACATTTTCATGTTAATTTTGATTATAAGAGCTATGCTGCAACACCTTCAGCCAGCCCCTGCAACCAACTCCCTTGTGGAAGGCCATTCCCCGCTACGCAAGTCTCTGACAGTGCCTTACTGCATTGTGTGGAAGGTTGATAAATGTGGCCCTTGACTTTGGAGCAGCCTGTATCACTTGTGCGTACATTACAGCTAACCAACTAAAACATGAAACTTGACAAATTAATTGTAAAAATATTGTCAATGTTTAGGGAGGGGCAGAAAGAGTTGGCATGCCGCAATGACACGTAGGTTCACCTAGCAGCTATCTTGGTCAGAAAAGCAAGGTATCCATGAATAAAAATGAATTTCTGACAATCATGGCTGAATGTAATTGCCAATCATTTTAATTGCATTTCAATTTAACTCTACACATATGTCTTTTGATAATATATTTATATCTTTAAGGTACATAAATATGGAGTTAAGAATAGTAAATTGATAATTACCTATATGAACTTACTTCTATGATATTTTGGTCCTCAATATTTTGGGCATGATATTTTGGCAACACAAAGGGCCTCATTAATAGTTTGGTGGGAGAAAAGTCCACCCACCAAACTCCAGTGTTCAGGAAACTGCCAGTGCAGTCACCTTCCCACTAGCCCTTTTATGAGTTGCCCGCTGGGTCAGCGGGAAATGCACAACAACATTGACTCCGGCTCGTAATACTGCCAGTGCAGTCACCTTCCTACTAGCCCTTTTATGAGTTGCCCGCTGGGTCAGTGGGAAATGCACAACAACATTGACTCCGACTCGTAATACTGCCGGCGGCAATGCTGTTGTGCATCGGGTGCACTAGCACTCGTCCTGCTAATCACTGTCTGCAAAGCAAAGCAGATAGTGAATTGCGCGACGAGTCTGGCCAGGGGTGCCCCCGTTTCTGCCAGACTTTACATGGTGGTGAAACTGCCAGGTAAACGCTAATCCCCTGTGCAGCGCAACCCTGGCAGATTGGGACCGCCAGGCCGTCGGGTGACCGAAAGTGGCGGTGCTGGCGGTCCGACCGTGGCCAAACCGCCACGGTCAAAATGTGGCAGTCCGACCGCCGCTGTGGTGGTGGTCAGACCTCTACCACAAGTTTTGCAGGCCCAGGCCCACCAGACTCGTAATTAGTGTCTATGTGTCTGTAGCCAATGTTTCATCATATAACCTTGAAAGGCCTGCAATTCACAAAATCCTTTGCTTTGCAACCACAAATTCGCTGGTTGCAATGCAGATAAAACATTTTATGATTCATAAGAGTATAAAGAACTCACAGAACAGCGTATGCGACCTATTGTGGTTTGTAAATTGGAGGACTATTTAAAGGTGCACACACACCTGCATTTGTGAGTCAATATGAAATGTATCAAAGGTTTGAGATTGCAATTGTTGTTGCAAACTGTTGATTAGTTACTGATACCTCATGTGGAATTGCTACTGATTTGGAAAGGGAAAATTGCATCATAGGGCAGCTTCCACTTCTTTCCTTCTCGAAGGGAGAAAAGAGAGGTCAAGAAAACCACTCTATTCACACCACATTGACTTTCCTTCAATGTACACATTTTTAAGCATGCACCTTTCAGGAAAATGGGAAGCCAAAAAATAACACATTTGAGCAATGAGATCACATGTATGGAGTTTGACTGGAATTCTACTGTCCCTAGCAGGCCTTTCTCTTTGTATTTACACACACACTTACCCCAATCTATAAACTGTCCCCTGCCTCATAATATGAGCGGGACAGGAGGTTTTGTGACCTACGGTGAATGTCGATTTTATGAGCAAATTGATTAATACATCTGTTGTACTGCAAAATGCTGTACTGCAAAATGCTTGCCATTTCGCCTGTTGGTGTGCAGTTTGAGAAATTACCTTTCTACATTTGACAAAAATTAGAAACTGCTTTTCTTTTTAAATCACAACTCGAACTCTGTAGCCTGACATACCCTGGCGTTAACCTTTACCGATATAGTTATGGATGGTTTTCTGCAGATTGCGCCCTGGATGTTGTCATTGGTGCCCTGATAGCTTTGCAGAGACTTAATAGTATTAGAGCCTTAAAAGGTAGCAAGTAGCAGTCAGTGGTTGCAGAAGAGCATATCACAGCAGTATGACATCCATGAAAACCATTTTTTTACAATTTGGACCATTGGGACCCTGCCCCCCTCTCCCAACAAGGATCAGTTAATGTACCCCCATCCATCCCTGTTATGGCTTTTTTAATAAACTTTCAGACATGAGGACCAAGTCTCCGTGCCCTGTGTAGGAGGATGCCACATTTCTGTTGATGTTGCAGCCACCCAACAACATTCCTCAGTCCTGTGGGACCAACCAAGCTGCCGCAAAGAAATAATTTCTTTATTCATCTTATTTGCTTTACCACAGGAGTATTGTGGTATTCCTGCTGGACCAACCATTGAGATATCACTAATAATTGAATCTTAATTTCTCAAAAGTGGCTGAACAGATTTATAATAAAAAAGCCCACTTCCTGAAGTAGCTTTTTGCTAAATTTAGTGTAATTCTGTTCTCTCATTTTTCTAAAATCCTTCATAAAAGTCCTGTGGGAAATTACATGGGGAAAATGTATTTTTGGAAAACCCTCCCTTTTTTCCTTGTGACTGCTTAGTGGTGACCCTGAAAAGTATGTTAGAAAAAACCTTGGAAATTCAGTTAAAAAAATTAAAGTTCAACTTAAATATGGTAATAATATCTACCTTTAAGTTAAAATAATCAAGACATTTAGGGGGTCAATCTGACCTCGGCGGTAAAAGGCGCTTACCGCCGGTCAGAAGACCGCCATAACACCGCCGCGGTAAACCGCCACGGTCATTCTGACCCGCAACTGGCAAACCGCCAAAAACCCGACATCCACAAAAGTCCGCCACACCAAAGGTCAGCGAAAAACTGGCGATGACCAAACCTCCACCGTCACGCCAACAGAAAAACGCCCATGCCATTCCGACCCACGAATCCACGCGGCGGTCTTTCAACCGTGGTATTCCATTGGCGGTGCACACCGCCGCGGTCAAAATACACACACTCTTACAAAACACAACCACATTGGACAATTTGAAACACACACACCTGATACACATACAAACAACACACCCACACACCCAATACAATATAAAACACACACCCACATCACCCACAAACCCCTACGAAAAAAAACCCGACAGAAAGCCAGAGATAGACAGCACTGCTTAGACAATACCATAACACAGAGGCAAACCACACCATCACCCACACAATATCCACGCACAAAACAGCACACATAACCACACTCACCACACGCTACCACACATACACCACCCCACACTTCATCCACATCACCCTATGGCACCCCAAAGACACCCCCGGTTCTCAGATGCCGAACTCCGGGTCATGGTGGAGGAAATAGTTCGGGGAGAGCCCCTGCTCTTCGTGACACAGGTCCAGCACACCAGCATTGCCAGGAAGATGGAGCTATGGCAAAGGATAGTCGACAGGGTCAACGCTGTGGGACAGCATCCATGAAATCGGGATGACATCAGGAAGCGGTGGAACGACCTACGGGGGAAGGTGCGTTCCATGGTATCAAGGCACAACATCGCGGTGCAGACCACAGGCGGCGGACCCCCACCTACTCCCCCAGAATTTACAGCATGGGAGGAGGAAGTCTTGCACATCCTGCATCCTGAGGGCCTCGCAGGAGTATCTGGAGGAATGGACTCTGGTAAGTCAAATCTTAACTACTTCTTCCCACCCCCACCCCACCTGCATCCCAAATCATACCCCCACCCTCACCCCCACCCCCATCACACCTACTCCCTGCAAATGGCTCACCATCACAACCCACCCATTCCAACACCTAGACCTGCATGCGTCCACAAAGCATGGACACCCATCACCAAAGCATGCCCACTGTACATACACATCTCCCCCACAAGCCACTGTCACAACAGCCCCCACACAGGAATGCCAGCCCTGGGGTACACGGGCACCCACCCATTGACCGATATGGCACATACTGAAGCAATAACCATACCTCTATACCCCTGCAGGACCCGAACGCCACCACACAGCCCAGGAGGATCCAGAGATGTCCATCCCTCCCCCAGAAGAGTCCACCAATGATGACAGCAGCTCTGTCTCCCTGCACCCAGATGACCAGCACAGACCATCGGGGACCTCTGGACAGTCGGTTCCCCTCACACAGCCACAGGCCACAGCAGACCCAACCCCCTCTGGGAACACCAGCACAGCTCCCACCCAGCGGGCCCATGCCTCTGTCTCCAGGACACGTCAATCAGCGGTGTGTCCACCACTACAGGGCACCCAGGTTAACCCACCACCCC
The DNA here is from genome assembly GCF_031143425.1 of Pleurodeles waltl. Lineage (NCBI taxonomy): Eukaryota > Metazoa > Chordata > Amphibia > Caudata > Salamandridae > Pleurodeles > Pleurodeles waltl. The sequence goes on from NC_090446.1 coordinate 1,424,130,464, forward strand.
AACAACAACAGGGACCTGGGGGCAGTGGTAGTGGGCACACGGTCCAGGGTACAGAGGCCCAGAGAAACAGGGCAACTGGGAGGGCTGCTGTGCGACAGGGGGGGACAGGCCTAGGGAACCCACTCTCCACGAGGCCCTCTCCTCCATCATGGGAGCATACCACCACTCCCAGTAGACAATGGCGACGGTACTGGCCAGGTTCCAGGAGATCCAGATCATGCAGGAGCAACAGTACATGGGGTTCAGGGAAGAACTTAGAACCATCAGTTCCGCAATGGGCACCATCGTAGGGGCACTCAACCAGATTGTCACCACATTGCGAGACCATGTGGCACCACAAAGGGCCCCTGTCACTAGCATGGACCAAGAACAGCAACCACCTCCGCCGGCGCTAGTGGACAGGAGGCCCCCACACAACAACAGGCCACCAGAACCCCACCTCCTGCAGAAGAAGAACCACCCCGCAAGCGGGCCTGAGATCTCGTAAGAAGACAGAGTAGGATGTCAAGACCCCCGCCAGCAAAGGATACCCCCTGATGTCATCCCAATGTCCCACATTGTCACCCTGTCCAACCTTTAACTGCCCCTGCTCCACCTTCCACAGGCATATGGACAATGCACCTGTGAGACTGAAAAGCTGGACTCTGCCATGGACATTCCTCCACCATCACCCATCACCGATTTCCCACCATGTCCCTAAATATAAATTTTAATAAAAACACGTATTGCACAAAAACAATCTGGAGTCTGCCTGTATTGTGAACAAATGTATTAAACATAATGCTGCCAAAATGTCCAGTTAAACAGTGATGAAAACATACCACTGTCATACAGCTGTAGTCCATGGGGAAACAAAGCAGAGGTTACGCAGTGGGGGCTACATCTCTAAAATTGGAAGAGAAAGTCACAACTCAGTTAACATACACTGGGGGAATAGGACAGACAGTAGAGAGGCAGGAGACTGTAAGTAACTGTAAAATGCCGGTGTTGATTCTAACCAGTGTGTTATTGAAAATACTGTAGTATCACTGTGTCCCTGTTGTCTGTGTCGTCCCCGTCGTCTTCCTCCTCTTCACTCTCCACAGGTTCCACCGCTGCCACAACACCACCATCTGGACCATCCTCCTGCAGGAAAGACACCTGGCGTCGCAAAGCCAGGTTGTGAAGCATACAGCAGGCCACAATGATATGACACACCTTCTTTGGTGAGTACATTAGGGATCCACCTGTCATATGCAGGCACCTAAACCTGGCCTTCAGGAGGCCGAAGGTCCGCTCAATCACCCTCCTAGTACGCCCATGGGCCTCATTGTACCGTTCCTCTGCCCTGGTCCTGGGATTCCTCACTGGGGTCAGTAGCCACGACAGGTTGGGGTAACCAGAGTCACCTATTAGCCACACACGGTGTCTCTGTAGCTGTCCCATCACATAAGGGATGCTGCTATTTCGCATGATGTACGCGTCATGCACTGACCCAGGGAACTTGGCATTTACATGGGAGATGTACTGGTCAGCCAAACAGACCACCTGGACATTCATCGAATGATAACTTTTTCTGTTCCTGTACACCTGTTCACTTCCTCTGGGGGGTACCAAAGCCACATGGGTCCCATCAATGGCACCAATGATGTTGGGAATATGTCCAAGGGTATAGAAATCACCCTTCACTGTAGCCAAATCCTCCTCCTCATGGAAAACAATGTAGCTCCGCATGTATTTCATCAGGGCAGACAACACTCTGGATAAAACCTTAGAAAACATAGGCTGAGACATCCCAGATGAAATGGCCACTGTTGTTTGGAATGATCCACTAGCCAAAAAATGGAGTACTGACAGAACCTGCACTAGAGGGGGAATCCCTGTGGGTTGGCGGATGGGTGACATCAGGTCTGGCTCCAGCTTGGCACACAGTTCCTGAATAGTGGCACGGTCAAGTCTGTAGGTGAGTATGACATGTCGTTCTTCCATTGTCGACAGGTCCACCAGCGGTCTGTACACGGGAACAGCCCTCCATCTCCTCACAAGTCCCTGTGGACGGTGCCTAGGAAGGACAACATGGAGTACAGAGTCAATCAACCCACAGGTACGTTCACACAGCTTGCACTGTACACAATTCTCTATGCATTGAATGGCATGTATGAGTGGCAATGCAAGGCCTAGGCCTGTGTGACGCAGTTGAAATTAAGCCATGTGGGCCTTTGAAATGGCGGCTGCCTGACCAGTGTGACAATGGGATGTGAGCTCATTGCGATGGCGTGGCACACCGTGGCGGTAGGCGGTCGTAGACCGCGGTGCAAAGCCGCATTGGTTAACATTGAACCCTATGGGTTTCAGGAGCCAATGAGGATGTGCGCCGGCGGTCGCGGTACGCACCATCGCGGTACGCACCGCCGCGGCCGTGACCGCCATTTTCTATCTGATTAATCACTCGAGACCTGATCATCCACAGGAGAGGACCTATACTGCAAGTGCTGCTGTGACCTCAGTCTGGAAGTGACAATGGCTGCTGCGACTGGGGAAAGGGCCCCTGCCTTCACTTCAGAAGAGTTGGAGACACTCGTGGATGGGGTCCTCCCCCAGTATGCGCTACTCTACGGTCCTCCAGACCAACAGGTGAGTACACTGGGACCATGCTTAGTGGCCAATGGCTGGGTTGAGTGGGGTGAATGAACGATGGTGGGGAGGGGAGCGAATGAGGAATGCATCGCACGACAGATGAGAGCATGTGCCACATGGCAAGGTTGGGGAGGGGGGGCCACTCACATCGACCATGCAGAAAAGTGATGATGTTTCTTTTCCCACCCTGTACATGTCACATATGTCAGTGCCCATCAGAAGATCGACATTTGGCGTGCCATCGCCAAGGACGTCCGTGCCCTGGGGGTCCACAAGAGACGGGGCACCCACTGCCGCAAGAGGTGGGAGGACATCCGCCGCGGGAGCAGAAAGACCGCCAAGGCTCTGCTGGGGATGGCCTCCCAACCTAGGAGGAGTGCCACACGGCAATTGACCCCCCTGATGTCCTGGATCCTGGCGGTGGCCTACCCCGATTTGGAGGGGCGCGTGAGGACATCACAGCAGACACAAGGGGGTGAGTACACTCTCATTCTGCTATCTTTGTGCGCAGTGGAGGTGCCTGGGTGGGGGAGGAGGGCTGTGGGTATCCCTAGGCCAGGGCGATTTCTGTAGGCTAGGCCCCTCCGTGAGGCATGGCCCTGTGCCCCCGCCCCCCACCTCTGTAGGGTGCCTAGTACAGCTATTCATGGCCCTGTGTCATCTATGTGTGCAGTTGTCGTCCATAGGCTTGTAGGCCATGTCCCACTGATTGAGTAGTGTACCCCAAGTGCGCGGAGTAGTGCAGTGGGCTTCTGTGTCTGTCCTCTCCGCCAACGGTGTCGCCAATGCATGCACTCAACATGTCTTTATTTCTTTCCCCCCACCCTTTTTTTGGTCTTCCTGTTCATGTGTGCATTAGCATCATCAGGCGGAGGAGAAGTGGCATCGGCGCACGGGGGAGCTGCATCTCATATGGCCCCGGAGGGCCATGCAACCGACTCCGAGTTCACCAGTGAGATGGAGGGATCCGTGGAGATGTCAGCGACACCGACACGTCCTCAGAAGGGAGCTCCCTTGTGGTGGCGGCAACATCAGTGCCCACCGCTACAACAGGTACAGCCGCCACCCAGCGCACCAGCTCCGCCCTCCCAGCAGCCCCTCAGCGTTCGCCCCGTGCCCGCTCGGCCAGGAAGCCGGCATCTCCTTCGCCCCAGGCACCTCAGGCCCTGCCCCAGTTACCCCCGCTGCCGTCAGTGCGGAGATCATTGACCTCCTCCAGACGCTCATTGTTGGGCAGTCTACCCTTTTGAATGCCATCCAGGGGGTAAAAAGGGAGGTGCATCGGAGCAATGCATACCTGGAGGGCATTCATTTGGGTCAGGCTGCCCATCAGCGATCGTTCAACGCTCTGGCCTCAGCACTGACGGCAGCCATTGTCCCTGTCTCCACCCTCCCTCCTCCAACTCCCTCCACCCAGTCCCACTCCCCTGTTCCTCTGCCTATCCCATCCACACCTACAGACCAGCCTGCACACACCTCAACACCCAAGGGCAGCTCATCCAGACATAAGCACCACAGATCACACAAGCATTCACCCAAGCAACATCCACATGCAGACATGCCAACAGCCACTGCCTCCTCTGTGTCCCCCTCCTCCTCGTCTCCCTCCTCCTTCCCTGTGATGTCTCCACTCACACCTGCATGCACACCACCATCAGCCAGTACGTCCATCACCAGCACACCCTCCAGAACACTCCGCACACGTGCAGACACCACCCCCACTGCCATTTACACGTCCCCTGTGTCCTCTCCCACTGTGTCTGTCACCCCCTCTTCCAAATCACACAAACGCAGGCAGCCACCCACCCAACAGCCATCCACCTCACGACAGCCTCCGTCAAAAGCACCTGCAACCAAAGACAGCATACTTGACTCTCCAACAACCACATCCTCTTCCTCCACTCCCATACCCACTGCACCTACCCTTCCCATTGCTCCTAAAAAACTTTTCCTCTCCAAAATTAACCTCTTTGCATCACCTTACCCACCCCCTCCATCTCGTAAGAGTCCAAACAGCACCTCAGCCACCACAAGCCCTGCATCTACTAGGACCATAGTTCAGGGCTATTGGAGTCCACCAGCTCCTAGGGCAGGAACATCGGCCAGCAGCAAGGGGACAGCCAGCCCACCCTCTGGGAAGAGAACCAAAAAAGTGAAGGCCCGGCGCGACAGGCCTGAGACGGCTGCCCCCAAGGACACTAGCCTTGCCCCGTCACCTGGCACATCCACAAAGGGAGGCAAGGGCCCCAGAGATTCGGCGAAGGAGGTCAAGGGCAGCAGGGCGGACAAGTCCGGCAGCAGGCGAGCTGCCCAGGAGGGCCCCACCAGCCCCATTTCGGGTGTGACGGAGGACACCCACGGGCCCAGGACTCCAGCACAGGAGGGCCCCGCAAGCGAAAGGTCGGATGGCGACTGAGCGGGAAATATTGGCCAGATCTGGTTCCCTAGGAACACAAGACAAGCACAGCTGAACAGGGCCCGCCGTGACAGGCACCGCTGAACAGGCCCCGCCGTGAGAAGCACCGCTGAACAGGGCCCGCCGTGAGAAGCACCGCTGAACAGGGCCCGCCAAGACAAGCACCGCTGAACAGGGCCCGCCGTGAGAAGCACTGCTGAACAGGGCCCGCCGTGAGAAGCACCGCTGAACAGGGCCCGCCGTGACAGGCACCGCTGAACAGGCCCCGCCATGAGAAGCACCGCTGAACAGGGACCTTCAAGACAAGCACCGCTGAACAGGGCCCGCCAAGATAAGCACCGCTCTGCTGGGCCCTTCATCTCAAGCACCGCTCCGCTGGGCCCTTCATCTCAAGCACCGCTCCGCTGGGCCCTTCCTGTCAAGCACCGCTCCGCTGGGCACCGCCGTCTCTGAACTGCCCCGCTGGGCCCTTCCTGTCAAGCACCACTCCGCTGGGCCCTTCATCTCAAGCACCGCTCCGCTGGGCCCTTCATCTCAAGCACCGCTCCGCTGGGCCCTTCCTGTCAAGCACCGCTCTGCTGGGCCCTTCCTGTCAAGCACTGCTCCGCTGGGCCCTTCATCTCAAGCACCGCTCCGCTGGGCCCTTCATCTCAAGCACCGCTCCGCTGGGCCCTTCCTGTCAAGCACCGCTCCGCTGGACCCTTCCTGTCAAGCACCGCTCCGCTGGGCCCTTCATCTCAAGCACCGCTCCGATGGGCCCTTCATCTCAAGCACCACTCCGCTGGGTCCTTCCTGTCAAGCACCGCTCCGCTGGGCCCTTCCTGTCAAGCACCTCTCCGCTGGGCCCTTCATCTCAAGCACTGCTCCGCTGGGCCCTTCATCTCAAGCACCGCTCTGCTGAGCCCTTCCTGTCAAGCACCGCTCCGCTGGGCACCGCCATCTCTGAACTGCTCCGCTGGGCCCTTCCTGGCAAGCACTGCTCCGCTGGGCCCTTCCTGGCAAGCACTGCTCCGCTGGGCCCTTCATCTCAAGCACCGCTCCGCTGGGCCCTTCCTGTCAAGCACCACTCCGCTGGGCCCTTCCTGTCAAGCACCGCTCCGCTGGGCACCGCTGTCTCTGAACTGCTCCGCTGGGCCCTTCCTGTCAAGCACCGCTCCGCTGGGCACCACCGTCTCTGAACTGCTCCGCTGGGCCCTTCCTGTCAAGCACCGCTCCGCTGGGCCCTTCATCTCAAGCACCGCTCCGCTGGGCCCTTCCTGTCAAGCACCGCTCCGCTGGGCACCGCCGTCTCTGAACTGCTCCACTGGGCCCTTCCGGTCAAGCACCGCTCCGCTGGGCCCTTCCTGTCAAGCTCCGCTGGGCCCTTCATCTCAAGCACCGCTCCGCTGGGCCCTTCCTGTCAAGCACCGCTCCGCTGGGCACTGCCGTCTCTGAACTGCTCCGCTGGGCCCTTCCTGTCAAGCACCGCTGGCCCATTAGCAGGGCCGGATTTGTATCGGGCAGGGCTTCACGAAGCACTCTGGCCAACATGCCTCCTCCATAACCAGTGGAGTCTGTAATCCACCTGATGGACTGTGGCTTTGCACTCCCCAGGATAAAGCAGTGGGCAACCCACCCACTGTAGAGACTTGAGAGACTGTGGCTTTGCACTCCCCAGGATGGCACAGTGGGCAACCCACCCACTGCAGAGACTTGTGAGACTGTGGCTTTGCACTCCCCAGGATGGTACAGTGGGCATGGAGGCCCCTCGTGGATCTGGCGTTGTGGACTCATGTGGCTGAGGTGCCCCCCCTTCCCTTCCCCCTGAGGTGCCTGTAGTTTTATTATCTAATGCCCCAGCAGTGTTCTCTCCAATGGAATCGGGTCTCGTGTGTGGGCTTTGCCCATGTGTTTATGCACATTGGCTCACGAACAATGGAAGGTTGCCAAAATGTGCCGGACTTTTGGCCTATGTATATATTGTTCATGATGTTATTTATTTTATTTATATATTTCATATTTCACATAACTTCAATTGTGCTATAATATACTTCAATTTTAATGATAATTTTATTTTGTCTTTGCATTATTCCGTGGGGTTTGGGGGGTGTCACACTGACTTGTTGCTCTTCATTGGTGTGTAGGGATTTGGGGGGGATTGGGGGGGTGGGTGTGTCGCGTATGTGTGTGCCCGTAACCTTTTCTCCTCCCCCCTCCTCTGTGTCGTAGGTGCAGTACTCCCCGTTGTCGTCTGCGCCGGCGTTCGTGCTCCTGGTAGAGGAGCAGGTAGACAATAGCTGGTAGGATGTTTAATTCGGGTTCCATGCTGTCCAGATTCCTCGTGGAGTGTATAGAGGTGAGCGTTTTCCCGTTCGTAGTCTGTTTCCGCCTTGTTTTTATCGGCGGGGCTCCCGCCCCGGAAAAGGTGGCGGATTGGTGAGTTGTGAAAGGGTGGGCGGTACATTGTCTGCCGCCTGTCTGTTGGCGGTGACCGCAGCGCTGTTTGTTTGTCCCGCCGTGGCGGTCGGAGTGTTAAAGTGGCGGGCTGTGTTGGCGGTTCCCGCCAGGGTCAGAATTCAATTTTTTTTACCGCCTGCCTGTTGGCGGGTTGCCCGCCGCTTTAACACCAACCGCCAGGGTTGGAATGACCACCTTAGTGACAAAAGAGTGACTGTACAGTTAGGTGCTCAAAAGTAAAGTCTGATGTTTAGCCAACAACCAAAAAACAATAAAATTCACCAGCTATAACATACTAGGCTAACTATAACTTATGCCCATGCCATGATGTAATTGAAGATCTTAATACCATTCCTAACTTAACTTTTCTGAGTTTTTCTCATTATATTCAGCTAACACCCATCTGTGCACAGACTTCGGCCTTTTGACATGCTCAGTAAAGGTTTGATTGAAGGACTGAGCTTTAGCCAGGCCCTTCACCTAATCTCTTGCAGATGGCCAACCCCTGTGGTACACAGCCTTTGCTAACGCGTCCCTATCTAGTTAATTTATTCACTCTGGGACTCATTGTAGGCCGATGAATCTTTTGACCCTGATTGAAGACACCTTAAGACGAGATAACTAAGCAACATTTCAATCAATAAGTCAATAACGTCATCAATAGTCACCGTAACGAATCATTTAGATTAAGCAATAAAATTAATCGGACTCGGAAACCACCATGAAATTTCAGTAATGAATAACCACACCAGTTTAGTACGATTTTATGATGTTTATACCCTATTGATTACAATTCTACTAGTAACTTTATTAGTCTCAAAACCATGAAACACAACAGTATTGTCATAATATGGCAACTCAAATAAGATTTCTTCAAAGCAAAGATCACGAAAATTAGAACATAACACAACGTCAACATAGGTTAACCTTAGCAGAGTATCATTAGCGCATTATTCAACAAAGCATTGATTCAGTCATTTGTCTATTTGTGTCCATTTAGTGAACTCCTTAACTACCCTCGAATTAGCATTGGCATGTTGGGCTTCATGCAAAACAATTTAGCAACACAAATTTAGAAAACATCTAACTATGGTCTCTGTCAAAAGAAGCAGTTGGTACCTAGAAAGAAAAGACAAACAGACAATTACAATTTCATCATCATATAGTTACCCTCTGTAATGGGTCAGCATACACAGTAAGTCTTCGTCCTCAGGGCATCAGTTGATTCGCCTTCAGCCAGGAAACAAAGCAAAGTTCAGCAAGTCGGGGTAAGCAGGGAAACTTCCCTCATAAGGAGAAGAAGTATAGAACGGGCAAGGGAAGGGTGAGGATGGTTTGAAGAGTCAAACAGCAAAGTTTTAGGCAGAGTGAAAAAGTGTCTGGGTAATAGCAAGAATAGTTCGCAATGGCATCTCCTAGTGGCTCCCCGTGTCAAAGGTTTTTATCCCTTTTCTGTTGTTCAGTCCCCTAATTTGTAATTGGGCAGGTTTAGCACCCCACTATCTCCATCCAATGGGTTTCCAGTCGTACCATCACAATTGTCACCTCATAACAGTTCTCATGTAGTTTATTGGCTCTTGTGATTGACGTCTCCAACGGGTAGAATGTCCGGTATAATTTCATACTCTTGTGGTCCTCTCGCATCCCCAGTCAGTGGTTCCATTGTCTATACCAGTTTAAGCGACCTTGGACCTGTAGCGAGTCTACACTGTTGCATTCAGCAAGAATGTTTCCTTGAGCAAGTTGAGTTTCATGAGAACGGATTTACTACAGTTACACTCATCTTCTAGCTTCTGGAAAAATATGATTACATGTCCTTCAGCAAGTCAGCACACTGCTCTTTAGAAAAACAAATTTAATATGAAATCGGGCAGCTAGGCCCCGACTCATGCTAATTAAGCCCTAGTGAATTAATTAGCAAAACCTTAATGTATAGCTCTTAATACTTATCCAAAATCATACATTATTGCATCAACAACTCATTATTAGTCAATTTAATTAGTCCTCGTATATATGGGCGGCCACTCCCTGTGGGCACATTTCGGACTCACGTTTAGTAAAACACATTAATACATTTTCTAAGCGGCATTATTATGCATTAGTTCATAAACATTTTCATGTTAATTTTGGTTATAAGAGCTATGCTGCAACACCTTCAGCCAGGCCCTGCAAACAACTCCCTTGTGGAAGGCCATTCCCCGCTACGCAAGCCTCTGACAGTGCCTTACTGCATTGTGTGGAAGGTTGATAAATGTGGCCCTTGACTTTGGAGCAGCCTGTATCACGTGTGCGTACATTACAGCTAACCAACTAAAACATGAAACTTGACAAATTAATTGTAAAAATATTGTCAATGTTTAGGGAGGGGCAGAAAGAGTTGGCATGCCGCAATGACAAGTAGGTTCACCTAGCAGCTATCTTGGTCAGAAAAGCAAGGTATCCATGAATAAAAATGAATTTCTAACAATCATGGCTGAGTGTAATTATAAATCATTTTAATTGCTTTTGAATTTAACTCTACACATATGTCTTTTGATAATATATTTATATCTTTAAGGTACATAAATATGGAGTTAAGAATAGAAATTGATAATTACCTATATGAACTTACTTCTATGATATTTTGGTCCTCAATATTTTGGGCATGATATTTTGGCAACACAAAGGGCCTCATTAGGAGTTTGGTGGGAGAAAAGTCCACCCACCAAACTCCAGTGTTCAGGAAACTGCCAGTGCAGTCACCTTCCCACTAGCCATTTTATGAGTTGCCCGCTGGGTCAGCGGGAAATGCACAACAACATTGACTCCAGCTCGTAATACTGCCGGCGGCAATGCTGTTGTGCATCGGGTGCACTAGCACTCGTCCCGCAAATCACTGTCTGCAAAGCAAAGCAGATAGTGAATTGCGCGGCGAGTCTGGCCAGGGGTGCCCCCGTTTCTGCCAGACTTTACATGGTGGCGAAACTGCCAGGTAAACGCTAATCCCCAGGGCAGTGCAACCCTGGCAGATTGGGACTACCAGGCCGTCGGGTGACCGAAAGTGGTGGTTCTGGCGGTCCAACTGTGGCCAAACCGCCACGGTCAAAATGTGGCAGTCCGACCGACGCTGCAATTAGTGTCTATGTGTCTGTAGCAAATGTTTCATCATATAACCTTGAAAAGCCTGCAATTCACAAAATCCTTTGCTTTGCAACCACAAATTGGTTGCAATACAGATAAAACATTTTATGATTCATAAGAGTATAAAGAACTCACAGAACAGCGTTTTGTGACCCATTGTGGTTTGTAAATTGGAGGACTATTTAAAGGTGCATACACACCTACATTTGTGAGTGAATATGAAATGTATCAAAGGTTTGAGATTGCAATTGTTGTTGCAAACTGTTGATTAGTTACTGATACCTCATGTGGAATTGCTATTGATTTGGAAAGGGAAAATTGCATCACAGGGCACCTTCCCCTTCTTTCCTTCTCGAAGGGAGAAAAGAGAGGTCAAGAAAACCACTCTATGCACACCACGTTGACTTTCCTTCAATGTACACATTTTTAAGCATGCACCTTTCAGGAAAATGGGAAGCCAAAAAATAACACATTTGAGCAATGAGATCACATGGATGGAGTTTGACTGGAATTCTACTGTCCCTACCAGGCTTTTCTCTTTGCATTTACACACACACTTACCCCAGTCTATAAAATGTCCCCTGCCTCATAATATGAGCGGGACAGGAGGTTTTGTGACCTACGGTGAATGTCGATTTTATGAGCAAATTGATTAATACATCTGTTGTACTGCAAAATGCTGTACTGCAAAATGCTTGCCATTTCGCCTGTTGGTGTGCAGTTTGGAAAAATTACCTTTCTACATTTGACAAAAGTTAGAAACTGCTTTTCTTTTTAAATCACAACTCGAACTCTGTAGCCTGACATACCCTGGTGTTAACCTTTACTGATATAGTTATGGATGGTTTTCTGCAGATTGAGCCCTGGATGTTGTCATTGGTGCCCTGATAGCTTTGCAGAGACTTAATAGTATTAGAGCCTTAAAAGGTAGCAAGTAGCAGTCAATGGTTGCAGAAGAGCCTATCACATCAGTATGACAACTGTGGTTGTGTGACCAGAAGCAAACACAATGAGAAGACTTGTACCTAAGAACTGGAAAAGGAAAGTTTAGCTTTTTTTGAACTGCAGACCCCTGCAAAAATGCCAATAGGAGCCTCTAAGAACTGGCTGCCATTTCTACTCTCACCATCCATAGTCCTTTCTTGTTGAGCGCCACACGAAATGTGGGCCCTTCCCAGTTTAGAGACCCCTGCCATTCTCAATTTATCCTAGTTAAATAGGTGATTGATTTCATCTGGTCTAGTGGCAGCCTGAGAAGTACTGTTTCACTCCTGGTGAGAGTAACTATCTAGGGTAATCATCTGCCACTGGTCCTGCTGGCTTGCCTAATGACATGGGACAGCTTCATGACAAATTCTGGGTTCGCATAATCATGGTGGAAACCTTGCCTGCTCTGAGAAACTGCAGAAAGATGAAGTAGCGAAATTGTTCACCTCAGAAGTTAAGCTCACCTGAATCCCTGTGGATTAGTCATAGCTTACTACCCTTGACATCCTACATCTGAATGGAAAATTAGCACACTTTTACAATAAGCCCAGACAGTTCTAACATTTAGAGTCAACATTTATCCTTTTATGTTGTAATTCTAGGGCGTAAACAATATGCCTAAAAATATTCAAAATCAACAATGAGCTTTACACGTCCAATATGTCATTGCAGGAGGAATGAAGCAAAACACAGAAATAATTTACTTACATGTAGAACCAACGCTGCCAAGTACCAAGCTTAAGGGGTTAGAGAGACACATTTTAGTGCTGATGTCCACCTAACCACACTAAAATGCATTTGTCACACATCTAAAATGCCCTGAGACCGTTACCCGCGACAAAGGAATTTCCCATAATGGGCGAACCATCAAATCATCAATCGCTGCTTGTAAGTACTGCCGTGATGGGGCATTTATATTTATTTGTAAGTCTTATCAAAGAGCTTGACATAGTTGATTTGATTCATATGGCTTTATTCTTTTCCAAATTTTAACATATGCGCCTTTCTTTGCAATAGTTTGATTTAATAGGCCAAACTCCAGCCTTATCTGAGCCGGCGAGCTGCTGAGACATTGTGGGAAGGCGAAAAAGCGACCTATGTTTTGGAAAGAATTATAGTCAAGCTTAAAGCATCCCTGCTCAGCAGTGACTTGTTTCCATAGGTGATCCTTGGTAATAATTTTGCAGATATCACTTTTGGTAGTGGTGTATAGCTTGGACCACTTACTGATCTCTGTTTGTGTGTATGAAATGCGAGGAGTAATGTATTTCCCTTCCTCCCATGTCATCCTTATGTAGTTGGAAGGAGTCTCATTCATCAAATAGTACTCCCAGGTATCTGTATGTTATAACTTATGCCAATTGTTGGCCTTATAGTTACCATGTATGCTTTTTCTGAAATCAGTTTCTCACAACCATGATCTTAGTTTTCTTCTTGTTAATCGTCAAACCATTGACTATCGAACACCAAGATATTTTGTCAATAAGGCGCTGGTAACTAACTTTAGTTGTGGGGCATGGCCAGGGGCCAAAGATGGCAGACGCCTAACTATGCGGCTGCGGACCCATAATTTATTATTACTATTAGCTTCAATCGGCACAATACACTGCCCCAGGGAAGCCCACACTGCGCGGAGTGCAGATTACACCAGAGGCAGGGAAGTCGATGCGTGGGGGCCCCTCAGTGACTGTGGCAGGGCTGGGACTGGGCTGGGCAATGCCACACCAGATCAAGGCCTGGTGCTGGGCCCCCGGGGCTGCTGCCGCTGGTGGGCTGTCTTGGCTGCCCCAATAGACTGGTTCAGTCCCCGGCGAAGGACTGGGTGCCCCTTGAGTGGCTCGGCTGAGGTGATGAGAGGGCCGGGATCTGGAGGTGCAGACAAGGTGGCAGCCTAGCTGCAGCAGTGCTGAGCTGGGACGTGCTTTTTTTGACACTGGTGTGGGAGGTGGTAATGTGCCCAGCCCCTGAGAGGCCTGTTAATCCGCAGTCGGCCCGAAGGAGAGGTGAGGCCTCGATTGCTCTCCTACCTTATCTAGCCCCACAGTGGTGTGGTGAAGGCCTCTGGGGCAGCCCGCCTGATTGGAGGAATACAAAGTGGGCCTGGGTGGGATCCGAAGATGCGGATGTGAGCGGCAGCCTAGCTGCGGGGGACCCGTGTGGGGTCATATTCATCAGCGGCTGGAGTCTGTTCATACACCTTAACCCTGTGCGGCCCACTGATATACGGAGGTACCTGGGGGGCACCAGAGGTGCTAGGCTGCCGGCGTCAGCCAGGGAAGGGGGCACTGACCTGTTCTAATGAGGAGTGGCAGCCCGGTGTGGTGGGAGGGGCTCATGGTGCCGCGGGGCTGTCCATGTGAGCCTTTTAAATGTCACAACTGGACACCTGTGAGGGCTGGCTGGGGACAGGCGGGGGGGCCGCACAGAGGTGTGTATGGCCTCTGTGAACAGGGCTGGAGCAGATCAGAGCCACCCACCTTTAACTAGTTCTCTGCTGAACGACCCTTGTCTGCAACAAGTGTTGGCAACTGGTTCACCCGTGACACTGTAATTGGGATCTATGGAAGGCGGATCGCTACAGGGGTATGACCCTTCTGTATTGGCTTGATTTCTTGTGACGGCGCTGCCCGGGATCCAGTGATCTGGCACAATGTAAAGTTACCCGATGGCCAACATTGAGACACCGCTGAAAGGGTGGCTGAGGTGGGAGACCCTCCTCGTAGCCAACACTTGCTGTATGTTGATTGCTGCTTAAGATCATTGCCTTAGCTTTCATTATGGAGCGCACCAAGCCCAAGCCCTCAAGACTGCCTGCGGGTGCGTTCCCTGCCCTCGAAGGAACTCCGAAGGACCACGTGACCTCGACTCCTGCAGACTGCATTCCCCCCACAATGGTGACACCTCCAACCTCCAGTAGATAAACTGGACATTATATTGCAGGAAATACGTGATTAAAGGGTGGCAATTGAACAGCAACTTTAGGATGATCACCATAAACTTGCAGACAGGGTCAAATTGACAGAACAGACATTAGCCACTTTAACTCCAGAGAATGTGGAACATGGATCAATGGTGGTCCAGTTACGTAAACAAGTGGAACAACTTCAAGAGCATTCTGAAGATGCGGAGGGCAGGGTGTGCAGGAATAACATCTGCATAGTAGGCATGCCAGAGGGAGCCAAAGCACCCAGCAAACTCAGTTTATCAAGACATGGATGCAATCACATGTGGCCCCAAAGAGGCTGTCTGCCATTTTCACAGTGGAGCAGGAACACTGAGAAACCAGTTCCAGGTGCCCCCCGAGATCGATAGTAGCCAACATTTTGAACTTTAGAGACAGAGACATGCCACTCCGTGCAGCCTCAGAACATGTGCAGCTCACCATTGAGGGAATAAGAGTGTGTATATATAAGGATTACATAGTGGCGGTGAAACAACAGAGGGCCTCCTTTCAGGAAGTGAAACGTCATCCGAGAACCCTTGGGCTTGTGTATGCACTGATATTCCCAGCCAAACTAAAAATCATACATGAGTGGCAATCTCTTTTTCTTGACACACCAGAGAATGGCTAGACCAGAAATTCCAGGGATCACAGGTTGGACAACTGACTGGGTCTCCGCCTTGGACAACTCACCGACCGGCACAGCATAAACTTCATAGGGCTGGCACTAGGGCAGACACAATAGAGGTGCCATCCCTGCAGCAATGTATCTTTTATGGAACTATAATTCCACAAGGCTGGAAAACTACAGTGAGCAGTCGCTGAAGAAAATTTGCTGATGTGGAGAAGAACATAGTAGGATCCACTGCAAAATCAGGTCAACCAGCAATACCCTTCAGGTGGATCAGCAAGCAGGTTGGCTCTCAGAGCCCCTTTTGGTTGAAAATGTTCAAAGTTTTGGATTTGGGCTATCTAGGCACTGTTAACACAACTTTCAAGGCATCACTTGGAGGGTCAGGAATCACTCAGGCTGGATCCGGGTGAGCGTTCAAGATATTTGGAATCTTTCCTGTCTCTGTGGCTTTGACTAGGAGACCAGCCAACTAGCCATTGTAGTCACTCTGGAAGTCCCCAATTCAAGCACAAAAGCAGGGGTCAAGCAGCAGGAAAGTCTTCTGAGGGCACAAGGAAGGCTTCTGGCAGCAGGACAGTCATCTTGGTGCAGCAGGGCAGTCCTAGAACACAGCAGGCAATAGGACAGTTCTCTGAGAGTCCTTCCATGGGTACAGAAGTAAACTAAAGGGTGGGTCTGAGGATCACATTTTTAGTCCTCGTGCCAGCATTGAAGTGGAAGAAGCTACTAGAAGTAACCCAAATGTAAGCAGCACAATCCTCTCCCAAACTTCTCCCACATGTAAAACATGTGAAACATAACAGTGCATGTGCCACTTTTTAAAACAATGCACCCTTTCCATGGGCTAGTTAGGGAGTTTTAGGCCTGGCAAGGAATTTGTTTTAGTTTAAGGTGCTAATGAAATGGGCTGCACAATATCTGCTGCAGGCCCACTAGTAGCACGGGCCCTCAGTATATGTTATACCACTTTACTATGGACTTATTAAGTAAATTAAATATGCCAATCAGGAGTAAGCCAGTTTTAGCATGGTTTAGGGAATGAGCACAAGCACTTTAGCACAGGTTGCCAGTCCTACAGCTAAAAAAACAAACAAATTCTGCAAAACAGGAGGGGCGAAGGTAAAACATTTGAGGGAAGACCGCTCTAAGGCTGACAGGTCTAATATGTGTCACTCCCATCTGAAAGTGGGGAGAACGGCCCAACCTACTGGGTGTTTTCATTAATACAACAGAATAATTCAGACAGATCATTAGCATTGAAGTGGTCTGAACCAGGGTTGTGTTCCATCATAAATCCATTTCCTGCAGGGGGAATGACCACCTCAACAGATAGGGATTCTCACCCCTCATTAGCATGAGCCGTCTGAGGGGTCTGTGATCTGTCTGAACTCAGAAATGAGTCCCCAAACAGGTCTTCTCTTAGCTTCTTGAGTGCCCACACTAAAACAAAAGACTCTCTCTAGACCTCTCCACCTCTGTTCCCTGGAAAACAACCTTCTACTGTTGAAGGCTATAGGTTGGTCAAGGCCCTCCTCACTTAACTGTGACAGTGCAGTCCCTTTGCCGTGCTGTGAAACATCTGCCGGCACTATAAATTCCTAGGAGATATCAGGGGAGTTGAGAATAGGTGCTGTTTATATGGCCGCTTTGAGGTTGTCAAAGGCTTTTTATCAGGCTCCGTCCAGATCACCTTCTTGGGCTGCTTCTTGTAAATCAGCTCTGTCAATGGTGCCATACCCCTTGACAAACTTCTATATTATCCAGTGAGGCCCAGGAAGGTCCTCATTTCTGTTTGGATTTTTAGTAGGTTCCAAGACAAGATAGTCTCTACTTTGACCCGGAGGAGATGCATCTTGCCTCCGCCTACAAGGTGTCCCAAGTACACGATAGAGCTCTGACCTATATGGCACTTGCAGGACTTGATAATCAGGCCTGCCTATTGCATAGCCTGATGTACCTCCCCGAGGTGGAAGAGAATGTCCTCCCAGCTGCTCGTTTTGACAGCTATGTCATCGAAGTAAGCAGCACTAAAGGCCTCCATTCCGGCCAGCACCTTGTTCTCCAGATTCTGGAAGCTGGCAGGTGCATTCTTTAAACAAAGGGGCATCACCTAAAAGCGTAAGTGGTGCTCTGGGGTCTAGAATGCTGGCCTCAGTTTGCCCCCCCCTTAGTCAGAGCAGTTTGCAGATACCCTGATATAAGATCAAGGGGACTGAGGAACCTAGCAGTGCCTAGTCCATTGATGAGGTCATCAGCTCGGGTGAAGGGGTGAGTCTCAGTCTTAGTGATGGAACTGTGTAATTGGCAGTCCACACAGAACCTAAGACCACTAAACAGGGAAGATCTAAGTCTTCAGTGTTTTTTTAAATCATGTCAGGTTCTGACATCCTCTTAATGAGGGTGGTAAGCTGTTCTACAGTTGTGCAGATGGCACAGTAGTGCAGGATTCCATAGATGACATTTACCATTCCATGTTATGGGTGTATCTTTGGCACCATATACAATAGTATCATAGAAAGTTAAATATGACATTTAGGACTCAATTTCAATATGTTTTAAGCGTAAGAACACATGCACTGGGGCCTGATTAGCAGTGTCCATGTTTATATAGTCAAAACCACACCAGCATCAGCCAGCAGAAAATTGCAATGACCATAAAAAATAGTCACTTTCTCACATCCGAGGAGATAGCATAGTAGTTACCTTAGGTTTAAAAAAATAAAGCAATGTCTTCAGCATAATGTTTGAGCTTTCTAACTTTAGGAATGGGTGTGGAAATTGAATGATGTATTTTTTATGGTCGGGCACACCTGATACAAAGTGGAATGTTTTGCAGATAACTGTAGTTTCACTAACCTGTTTACTGTGAATTTTAGTAAAAAGTACAGACAGTTGCAATTTACAGTGTTGAGTAATGTTCTAAAATGACACATGTGGTTATAGCATTATCTAGAAGCCCTCATTCCTGGTATCTTGCGTTTTAGATATGGGAAGAAAGTAGAGTGTCTGCCTAATATAGTATTGCTAACACTGTGGCAATAGTAGAAGTGTTTTTACAAGAAAGCTTTTTGGGAAGTAAATCCTGGCAGAATTTATTCCAGAAAAATGGACCAGAATTAGAGAATTTCCCAAGGAAATTGATGACAAAACATTGGTGTAATATCCCATTTCATAGGGGCTTTCATACAGTGCCCAGGATATTTTGCGTCCAGGATCACAGATTATTGTTACTTCTGAAGGTGAAATTGCTACACCAGGTGTTTTATCTGACTCACAGTCATGGGCATTGTAGTCTTGGAATTTGACGTTGACTGGTAAAATACATATTTTGTAGAAGGCTTCACTTTCCAGCTGGATCCTTCATCCTCCTGCAAGCTTTTTAATGAAAAAGCAAATTCAGGGCTGTTCCTCCTGCAGGGCATTAGATGTTTGAAAGAAAAATGTATTTCTGCCTCAAAGATTCCTTGCACATCATCCAGACATGGATGCCTAGCGCCTACCTGAAGCTCTACCCAATCAAAACAGAATATCTATTATTTATTCAGAACAACAAACAAGATACAGAACCAACTTGGCTCAATGACATAAACCCTGGCAGTTTTGAACTACAACTCTCACCAAATGCAAAATCACTTGGATTCACCTGGGACACCAACATCTCCCTCAAGGAAATTCTTGCCTAAAAGCCAAAGCCAGCCTGTTACCAGCTCCCTCCTCTAAAGAAAATCTAAAAATTCTTCCAGAAAGTGACTTCCGAACTCCTGTTTATGGCCTTATACTCTTGCATCTGAATGCTGATAATGCCCTACTCCTCAGCTTCCCAGACTCCACACAGGCACCCGTTAAGGGCATTATACATATCACAGCCCATCTCATCAACAATTATCACATCACCACAAGCCTGATGGATACTCCACTGGCCCGCATGCAACATCATCCAAACTACCTGCTTAATTTTCAAAGTCGACGCATGCATCTACGCTTAGATTGCAGACAAGTTGACCAGACTCTGGTTGTTGTCTCCACAGTCTCAGTCAGGATATCTTCATACTGCAGACTAATAAGTGCAAGAAGTAAAAACTAAACAACAGGCTTTTTCTTTCTATGCACAAATCATCTGGAACAACATCCCCTTATTCATCAGGACTGCCACACCATGCTCCAATTTAGAAAAGATTTAAAGACTCACCTCAAACGAATATAACATCAAAATGCATTAATCAATTACAACTCAGCTTCCTCTCCTATTACTCGCCAACTTTCTGCGTCCATATCCAGGTTCTCCCCAGAGCTTCACTACAGGATTTTAGTTGCTGCTATCACCTGTTTGCCTGGGTGAAACGCACACGTTTTAATTCAATGGGACCACTAACTCCTGTGAGCCCCGGCTCATCAAAGTTAATGGACCGCCCATAATCGGGCATGAGTTGTGGTGGGGTTCAGAGCACGCAGCGCAAGGGGAACTTGAGTTGATAAAATTCTGCCAACGCCCAATATTAGAGTCAAAAACGTCACACCGCAAGGAATGTCAATGTTTCTAAGAATTTATTTTCATTTATTGAGCAGCATCTGGACGAAAAAAAACACCAAATATTGGTCTGACGGAAAAGTGTTGTTAATGGAGGAATATAAAATAAAATGGGCCTCTAAGCAACCTCTGTATCTGGATAACAAATGGTAATGGCGCCTGGGATTAATACAGCTGGGAATGAATACAGCTGGGCATGTCATGCCATGTAGAGGTGTAGCTGAAGTAGTTAGAGGAATAAAATGTACATATATGACCAAATGAGACCAGCACGATTATTTATTTCTGTGTAGGACATACCTTAAGGATATGTGAATGCAAGCAGTGATAAATAGTGCATTAGTTCAGCAAACTAGGCCAAAGCAAGATGTTTTAGGAGACATTTGAACATAGAGTGAGAAACACACCAAGTACATTCCGCCAGCACCATAAATGGTACATTTTGAAGATCTCTTTAAGTGGTGTTTCCTCCATAAGCAATGTATTATGGCAGAGTGGATTTGAAAACTCATTAGACTGGATGGGGGAAAGACCACTTTTTCAAGAGTCTTGGAAAGGATTTTAATGGGACTTTACATGCAGATTACATTTACAAACGGCCTGTGCCGCCAGTGCACAGGCGGGACAGGCTGCAAGGCCATATCTACAAGGCCGCTCAAAGCCACTTTGTGTGGCTTTACATGTCCTTGTTGATATGCCGCCCCCTTTCATGCATGCTTGAAAGGGCCATTCCATGGGTGTTGTTGTGGGTGGCCCCAGGCAACACCCATGGAATCTGACGCATTTCCAGATTTACAAGTTTTTGTAAACCCGGGAATGCGTCAGTTTCCTACGCCGCCCCCAGGGTGGCGTAAGGGTGGCATAATGGGGAGAAATAACATTATATTTCCCTGTTTTTTCCTCTTTCCATGTGTGCTGCCCAGCGCACATACCAGGAGGAAAATTCCTCTTGTGATTGTTTTTGTGGAGGAAGGTATCCCCTCCTGCACTTTTTGTGCAGGAAGTTGTGCCTTCCTGCATTAAAAAAAATCATCACTGCAACGGAGGCATCCTTGCAGCATGGTGCAAGGGTGCTTGCATTGGCGCAGTGCAGCAACTTGTGAGGCAGTGCAGGGTACAAGTACAGGAATGCACGGTATCTTGCAGATATGGCGCATTCCTACCGTTTTGTTTTCATGCAGGGCAGAGAAGCAAAAAGGCTTGCGACACTGCCCTGCGCCAAAACTTTGTAAATGAGGCCCACATTTTGTTGAATGCTGTTTCCTTTTTTCATGTTGCATTTGGTGCTCTCCTACAGGCACATACATAACTCACTGAGCCTTTCATGAGGGGGAAAACCTGTATGTACTCGCAAACCTAGCACCTTACCTACTGAGCTACCTTAATGAGATTGTAACTTTTGGCATAGACACTACAAATACATCTCTACAGCAGAGATCTAAATATTTAATTCATTCCACTTCGAAAGAATGTTCAAGTTAGATGAACATATTAATGTTGAATGAATCAGAGCGAAGTCAGCCAGCTCAAGCTTTTAACCGCCATTATAATGCTTATTAGAAACTATAGTTTATCTTTTACTCTTAAAGGCTCCCAACTCCCAACACACAGAGCATTGCAATCACACGATATGGAGTATTTTCGCTGGTATGTGCATTGTGAATGATAGACCACGAAAGTGTGACTTTTAGTAACTTTGTATTGTTTGTTTTCTAGTTAATGCTCCCCCAGAGAATAACTGGTATCAGAGCACGACAGTGTTTACAAATCCCAGACACTGCAGACCTAAGGCTTGGACATTATCATTGCAGAGTTGGGGATATGGTGTTTTGTTTTGCCTGTGCCACTTATGCAATGAGATATTTACATGCGAAGTGGAGATTTGTGTGTAGGGGAGAGTGCACAGATAAGAAAGGAATTCACCATGAGTTTATTCGCAAAAAACGTACACTAGCATGCCTTGAATGTGTAGTTTTTGTAGAAACCTTAACTCTGCTACCGTTTTCTATGATATTCTTAATCACACTTCTATTTTTTTAACTTGGAAGTCCCTGATGTACAACGTTATTTCAGTGGAGTACATTTATTTTATCTGTTTTGCTTTGCAGAAAAATCCCCTTGATTCTACATTTATAAGTTTACCATTGTGAATCAGGTATGTTTACATCCTAGATAGAATTCAGAGAGACATGAAGACATTGCCCCACCGCTTTATGAGGTGAATATTCTGGGGCACTGCTCTGGACGTACACACGTGTTACGAGACTTCACATAGCCCTTGTCGCAGAAGCACCCTGGCACACATGGCTCTGTGCAAGATTTTGGTGGATTATCACATGTGATTGGGCATGCAGTGCCACAGGTCTCATAGTGTGCGTGGTTATTGCAGGGACATTCCTTCTCAAGGACACATTCAGTGGAGTTTAAGACATATCCCTTATTACAGAAGCATCTGTTCTTGCATTCCTTAGTGCAAGGTTTTGCAGTGACGTTATTAGCCACATCCTCGCAGGTTCTCCGACAAGTGTCACAGTCATTGTTTTGCCCATTTTCCTTGCAGGGACACTCTTTCTGTGGGACGCATTTACCAGATTGTAAGGCATAACCATCCTTGCAGGCACATCCTCCAGTGCAGATCTTTGGGCAAATCTTCAGAGCCCCCATGTTGGCCACATCTTCACAAGTAAATCGGCAGACCCCGCCACACTCCTTATATTCTGCGTTCTCCGGACAGGGACAGTTCTTTTCAGGTATGCATTTCCCATTCTGTAGGACATAACCAAACACACATGAGCATCCTGGCTGGCATTCCTCTGTGCAGCTCTTAGTTGGCCCCATATTGGAAATATTCTGACAGGTTCTTTGACAGGATCTACCACAGGGTGAGAATTCCATGTTCTCATCACACTTTTCTAAAAGGGAAATGATAGTATTAATATAGATCATTTATCAAAATGTCCTAGTGCACTGTCGTTTATAATCATATATCAATGCATTTTTAAGAACAGCTTCTAGTATTAATATTTATCAGATTTAGTACAATACAGCAGCATCCAAGCATAGCATGTTTTCGACTCACAGAGATCTCAAGGCTCTGACCTGAGCCTCGTGCTGTATGAGAAGCAAGGATGGGGCAGAAGGTAGGGGCTCTGTTTTTCTAGCAGAAAGGAACTTAACCAATTGTAAAGTGATTGAATAGACAAATGTTTTTTGTGGATTGGCTGAATTTGGTTTCTCAAGAAGGTTGTACCATATATGTATTAGAGTTTCATTGACAAGAGGGAGCCTTTGACTTTAGACTGAACCTGAGTTACTTTGCATTGGATAGGTATTACATGGGTGTACCTGCGCAGCCAAGCATGGATTTTGACACACACCCAGATTTGCACACAAAAATGGTGCAGCTACCTGACAGAGGCGTAACAAGGAGAGTAATATCTTCTTTTCTCCTTCTGACTTCCTCTTTCCATGTGTGCTGTTTTATGCAGCACGCAAAGAAAGAGAAATATGCCACTAGAGATTGTCTTTGTGCAGTAAGGCATCACCCCTTGAACCATGCACAAAGTAGCTGCATCACCACTAGGCAGCCACACATGTGTCAGTGCATAGAAGGAGCTGAATAGTGCTATATCTTGATAAATATGGAGCTGTTCATCTTTTTCCTGTCCACACAATGCTACGCCTCATTGCAGGAATTATTAGTAAATATACCCATGGGTGTACTAAGATGCCCTGTGAAAATCATTAGTAACTGAATACCTGGCTGTGAGTGGTAAAAAAGTCTCTCTCTCATGGAAATCCATGGTGTTTCACCTCAAGACGAGTATGATAAGTTCCTGGAAGCTTGCGACCCTTGAAGCACAGACTGTTCACTACAAGTTCCGAAGATTGTGACATGTATTTCCAATCACTTCCTGCAAGTGACTAAGGCTGTGTTTTTGGAAGACAGTATTTATTCAAAAACTGAACTGCTCAAAAACATACTCTGGAGGCTTTGTATTGTTTCACTGCACAGCTGTTCCCCATGTCGACTTCTGTAGCTGAATTGTTACATCAGAAGTTGTTTAAAAACAAATAACATTGATTTTTTTTAAATGTTGCCTGATTCCTACATCAGATCTGCACCATGTTGTGGAATTGAAATCAATAAAATAGAATATTTAGTGGAAATTGTATTTCTTTTTATCTATTGACTTTGGTGGTACTTTGGTGCTGCAAAAGACTATAGTCCAGATTTATGCGGGCCTAGCGCCTCCTTGCACCACATTAACATAATTTATTTTATGGTAATGTGGCCATACGAGGCCAAAATCACTGACCCATATTTAGAAAGTGGCGCAATGCATTCCTTGCACCACTTTATAACTCCTTGCGCCACATTATGCCTGCACCTGGTATAATGCATGCCAGGCGGGCGTTCCTCCTTTAGGGGGGTTTAAAAAATGGTGCAAAGAAATCTAAAAGATTTTAATGCTTGGGCCTCAATGTGTTTTGCAGGGTTAGAGTCCAAATTTTTTACGCTAAGCCTCCAAAGCGCCAAACCAGCATCAAAGATTTTGACGCTAGTTCCATAACTACTGAAATAGTGCAGAGTATCTTGAATATGACGCACACATTGTGGCGTTGGGGGGGGGCGCTATGGGGCTTAAGAAAAGTGGTGTTGCAGTGCATGCAGCACCACTTTTATTAAATCAGACCCCATATATGCACTGTTCCAGTTATCTTTTACTACCTCAGCACAATAATGTTTAACATTTTGGGGAAAAAGTCAACTCATTTCAAGACTAAGGTTTGTCTTTCCACTGGTTATCAGTCCAGTTAACTGCATGCATGTTTTGTTCTTTCTGAATTTAAACCTACCCAGAGACAATGTAGCAGCAACATAAGAAGAAGGTGACAACAATTAGTAGAGGAGGGAACAAGTCAACATTATGAACATTGTAACTTGGAGCAATAAGGAAAGATCCATGAAGTCAGTGCTGAGGCCAGAGGCCTTGTTGGTGAGATGTACATAAGGACTTCCTATTCGTAAGATAGTACCACAACGATTCACAAGAGGATGCAAGATTGCCAACAAAAATCACCAAAAATAAGCTGGTTAGCAAGGAAGGAGATGCTAGAAATGTCACAAGAGCTGCAGACAAATGCATATAGCAATATGTGATAGATACTCAAAGGTATTTGTATCATATTTGACATGAATAGATTGCAAATAACATGACTGGAATATGCAATTTATACATGTAAAAGGTGTTACATATACTGGTAGAACACATCAATTTCAGAGTTGTAGCCACTTTCTTATGAAGGTGTGATTGACGCACAATGGAAATAGCCCCTAATGTTAGTGCTTGAAGGCATCCACCCCTCTAGCAAGGGGACGCATCGATGTTTTGTGATTAATATCTCTGCTGACCACTTCTTAGGGAGTGTGATTGCCACAACACATTGCAGTAGTTGTTACTGGAGTGTGGCCAAACCCTCTGCCATGACCCAGGCATCTCACCATCTCCTGTCACCATCTCCTGCAGGAGACTCACTCGACGTGAGATTGCTAAAGTATTAAGGAAAAGCAGCTCAGAGGTGGGTTTTTGGGAGATGCAGTCGCTGAGCTGCAAATGATCAGATTCAGTCCAGACAGACAGCTATGCCCTAAGAGAGAGAGGGAGAAAGTGAGCACAACAGAAAAGAAAGACCAAAGGGAGAGTATGGAATGAGAGGAAGAGTTACAAGAAAGAAAATAATAACAAAAGCAAAAGGAAGAAACCTCAGTCTTGATTTGGAAAATATAATTAAACTGAATGCAAAGATCAACCTCTGACAATTACTGTTTTGCCATTTTCTTCAACCCTACGACTGCCACTACTCCTATCCCTTACCCTCTTCTTTGCGATAGCCTTGGCATTGCCTCCATGTAAACAAACCTTTCATAGTGACACCACAAAGTAGATTCATTTGATCAATTTAATTGTGAAAAGATAATATACTATGATACAAAATAAGGCATGAACAGTAATGGGTCCCTGCACCCAGAATGATACATGTGTGATGTTTACTTACTATCGTCATCTTCGCCATCATCATCGTCATTACACTTTATAGTTCCAAGCATCGCAATCAGCACTGAAATATAAACAAAAATGGAAGCACCACATTATAACTTATCTTTTTGCAAATTTCTTTATCGATAAACAAACAAATTAGGATCACCATGCTAGAAATACACCAAGGATCAATATGTCGTTTAGTTTGCGGCAACAGAAAGTAAATCAATTGTAAATCAAATAGTAAAATGGAAAGTATTTGACATTTCATTGGACACCATACAAAGTACTACTCACAAAGACCTTTTTCTGATCCCCACCAAAGATATCACTATGAAAACGTAATACTAAACCAAGGGGGATTCATCCAATTATATAAGGGGTGAAATGAGATTTTGGATCAAATCTATTAGGTCTATCAGGTCATAGGTCAGGTTATAAAAAACAGACATTATTTACTTCAACCAATTGTTTAGTCACCGGCACACATAGGAAAGGTTCACAGAAATTGCCCCAGTAGTGCAACGGCATGTATGCCCACTTTTTGCATCCCCCAGAGCAATTTGGTGTTACGAAATGGCCCTTCTGTAATTTGGATTTTGCTGTAATTTAGGAGAATATGGACAAGAAAGTGGTGCATCAGTCCCGATGGGCCACTTTTCTTATGTTGCCCCTGCCTACTAACGACACCATGGTTGTGCCATATTTACAATACAGAGCACCATGGAAGTCGTTAGGACAAAAGCATCAACATTTTTGTAGTGCTTTGCTGTACTAGTGTCAAAAACTTTGAGGACAGGGTGGGGTAAGTGTTGGAAATGTCCTTTCTGCAGGGTCACCCCCAAACTTGTTGCCTTCCTCATTCTCTTTTTCTGACCTAATTTTTGTTGGCTTTAGGACTCTGCACACTTTACCACTGCTAACCAGTGCTAAAGTGCATATGCTCTCTCCTTAAAACATGGTGACATTGGCTCATACCCAATTGATTTATTTAGTTTACTTGTAAGTCCCTAGTCAAGTGCACTACATGTGCCAGGGCCTGTGACTTAAATGCTACTAGTGGGCTGCAGCACCGGTTGAGCCACCCACATAAGTAGCCCTCTAACCATGTCTCAGGCCTGCCATTGCAAGGCCTGTGTGTCGCAGTTTCACTGCCACTTCGACTTGGCATTTAAAAGTACTTGCCAAGCCTTAAAGTCCCCTTTTTCTACATATAAGTCAATCCTAAGGTATGCCCTAGGTAACCCATAGGGCATTGTGCCATGTAGGTAAAATGCAGGACATGTAACTGTGTAGTTTACATGTCCTGGTAGTGTAAAGCTCCGAAATTCGTTTTCCACTACTGTGAAGCCTGCTCCTTTTATAAGCCTACATTAGGGCTACCCTCATATACTGTTTGAGTGGTAGATTCTGATCAGAAAGGGGTAAACAGGTCATATTTAGTTGACCAGTATGGTGATACAAATTCCTGCTTACTGGTAAAGGTGGATTTTATATTTCTATTTTAGAAATGCTACTTTTAGAAAGTGAGCACTTCTCTACACTCAAATCCTTCTGTGCCTTACAATCCACATCTGGCTAGGTTACTTGACAGTTCCCTTGTGCATTTCACTCAGACAACCCCAAAACGCTGATCGACGCAACGCCTTCGGTACAAACAGAACTTCGACGCACGGCCTTGCAAGGACAACGCTGCCCGACTTCCAGAGGAGAAATCGACACGGCGCCTGTCGTAAGATCGAAACTTCGACGCACAGCCTCGCGGAACGACGAGCAGCCGGAAAACAAGCAGGAGAATCCACGCACAGACCCGGGACATCTGGTAATCCCCGCGACCCATAGAAGGAGACGGTCCGCGTGCCAGAAAATGACGCACGTCTTCCTCGAGTAAAAAATAATGACGCAAGTCCGTGTGTGAAGGGGCGCAACCGGCGCACACACCATTTTTCCTCCCGTAGAATGACGCACGTCTCCCGCGTGAAAAATAACGACGCAAGTCCGTGTGTGAAGGGGCGTAACCAACGCACACACCATGTTTCCACGCCTCTCCTCTTCTGCAGCCCTCTGCGGAGATTTTCCACTCCAAACCTTTGTGCTTGAAAGAGACTTTGGGGGTCATTACGACCCTGGTGGCCAGCGGTAAGGTGGCGGTTTCCGCCAGCAATTATGACCGTGGCGCAATAGCCACGGCCATACCGCCAGCCTCTCCAACATACCTCCAGGCTTCCGCCTGGCAGTCATAATCCCCAGGGCAGCGGTGCAAGCACCGCTGCCCTGGGGATTATGAGTCCCCGACCGCCAGCCTGTGGCGGTAAACACCGGCATGGAATGGCTGGCGGTAAGGCGACTTGGGGTGCCCCTGAGGGCCCCTGCACTGCCCATGCACTTGGCATGGGCAGTGCAGGGGCCCCCAGGCATAGTCCCATCACGCATTTCACTGCCCGAATTTCGGGCAGTGAAATGCGCGACGGGTGCTACTGCACCCGCTGCACATCAGCATTGCCGCCGGCTCTATTACGAGCCGGCAGCAATGTTGATGTGACATTTCCGCTGGGCCAGCGGACAGTAACACTGTTACTGTCCGCTGGCCCAGCGGAAATGTCATAATAGGGAGCCAGGAATACCGCCGGCAATGGCGGTATTTTGTCTCCCGCAGCCTCAGCGCTCTTTTTGCAAGACCGCTGAGGTTGTAATGACCCCCATTGTTTACTTTTTAAAGACTTAAGACACCTTATATCACTTTTTAGCGATATCTTTACAAATTCACATTGCAACTTTGATTGTTTTGACCTGCAAATACCCAGATAAATATTATATATTTTTCTAAACACTGTGTGGTGTATTTTTGTGGTGTTATATTATGGTATTGTATGATTTATTGCACAAATGCTTTACACATTGCCTTCTAAGTTAAGCCTGACTGCTCGTGCCAAGCTACCGGAGGGTGGGCACAGGCTGATTTTGGATTGTGTGTGACTTACCCTGACTAGAGTGAGGGTTCTTGGTTGGACAGAGGGCAACCTGACTGCCAACCAAAAACCCCATTTCTAACACCTATAGTTTTGCAAGCAAGTAATGAAAGTGCCATAAAGAGAATCATAGCAGTTATTAGTAAAGGAGATGATGGCAGTGCTGTTCCGGAGGTCAAGGACTAACTGTTAGACAAGCGAGCAATCAATAGCTAGAAGTCATTCGCCAACTCAATAGAATATGAGATTACACAATACACAATTTGGACTTGTTCTATGATTTGTTAAAAAATGGAAAACAAAATTCAAGTCCCTCCCAGTAATAGGGCTATTAGCCTCACAACCCCTACACTCTGAAGGTGCAGGGGTTGAGAACAAGAGGGCGTGTGATCCTAAATTATAATCTACTCTTCTATTTGATCTTCCAGGCTCTCTCCCTTAAGCTTGGTTTCCACTCACCTGCTGCCAGCCCAAGAAGAAAGTAAGTTGTCTTCACCATTCTAAGGGTCAAGCTGTCCTGCAAAAAAAAAGAAGTTGAGTAACCATATGTACGCGATGTGGATTTGTTTTTATAAGGCATGGGTTCATGAGTGACTGAGAGGGAACTTGGGATATCAAATGGCGCTTGTACAGCACCTTTACGGTCTAGTTAACTTTTCTTCCTGCTGCTTGCAAAAATATCATCTAATTGTCTTTTGTAGGTGTTGAGGCATATTTCTCTTCCCCATATACATAGCTGGAAGGGTAAAATGGTTGTTGGGCACTTGCTGCACCGCCCTGCGCCATGGGCCTCTTAAATGAGGCACTAAGGGGGTAATTACGACCCCGGCGGTCGGTGTTATAGTGGCGGTAGTACCACCAACAGGCTGGCGGAACATACCGCCATATTATGACATTGGCGGTTTGGCAAAAGCCGAACCACCAATGTACCACACCGACCACCACGGCAGTAACGACAGCTGGGCTTGGAGACTACAGTCTCCAGCCTGGCGGCCGTCACTAGGCCGCCAGCAGTAATATGACCCCACCCACCGCCATGGTTTCCGTGGCTTTTTTACCATCACGAAAACCATGGCGGTAGGCACTATCAGTGCCAGGGAATGATAGGGGTCTCACCTGCCCCCTTCCCCTCACCAGAGTCCTTCCCCAACCTTCCCCTCCCGCTTACGTCCCCCCAACATACACACACCTACACGAACAGACATGCACACGCAGACACACACACATATGCACATTCACCGACGCATGCATACATCCATGCACTCACACATCCACATACAATGACATACATACAAGCACACACGCATTCACACATCAAAACATACATGCACACTCACATTCATTCATGTGCACACGCATTCCACACACCCCACACCTGCATACACGCACACAGACACTAACACACACACAACATCCCCCCCAATTCCTCGCCTGTCGGAGCACCCAACTTACCTGCTTGCAGGAAGTCCTCCGGCAGGAGACAGGACGGGGCGCTGCTGCCAGCAGCAGCGTCTGCCAGCAGAACACTGCCAGACCGGATCATGGGTCATGATACGGTCTGCGGCGGTCTATTGGCGTGGCGCTCCTGCTGGCAGCCGCACCACCTTACTTCCATTCCCCGCCATGACCATAGCTGGAATTCCTCCAGCCTTCTGGCAGAATTCTGGCTATGGTCATAATATGGGTCGGCTGGTAGCCACAGCGACGGTCTTTTGGCGGCCGTCGCTGTGGCGGTAGGCAGCATTTACCGCCTATGTCATAATGAGGGCCTAAGTGTTTTTTAGTTTCTAATTCTTGCTCTGTCTTTTGTGTATGTCTTCTTTTTCTCTGTCATTTGTCACCAGTAGTCTGTGACTTTTTCTGTTCTTGTAGTCCAGAGTTCGGATTGTGGCAGTCAATTATTTACTCTCACCCTAATTTTAATACTCTGTTTCGCGCCATGGTACACTCATTCTCTAAACAGGTTCTTAGGATGCTTTGGCTGCTTTGCTGTTAGGCAGTTTAGTCGAAAAATGTAAACATACTAAAACAATTTAATTAAATGGAGGACAATTAAATTTAATTATTGGAATGGTGTTTAAGAAATAAAAGAGAAATGGCAGATAACCACCAATTCTCATGAGGAATTCTCACTTGTTGAATATATTGCCACGGTTTCATCACATACTGAAATTAAACATTTTGGTCGCAGACATTGCTGAAAACAGCGAATTTGAAAACATGTTAATGAAACCCAAGTCACGGAATGACATTAATTTAAGAGCTCGAAAGCAGTGCGAACTGAAACTTACCTCTTGTCGACTTTAGCACTGCCAAAGTTCTTCCACCACAGGTCGGCTGGGAATGAGCAGATTATCTCAGCGCTAGTATTTACGTAGTACAATATATACCCTGGGGCACCAAATGCTGTTTTTAGTCATTTCTGATGATTGCATTATTTGAGCCAACGCCCTTTCCAGTACTTGATTTGAGACACTTCATCACTAATTTGCTCAACTTGCATCTCTGTTTTCAATGTTTTAGGTGTGGTATGATAGCGCATATGTCTGCAAGATGTATTCTTAACACATCCTTCAAATATTC
This sequence comes from Pleurodeles waltl, assembly GCF_031143425.1. Classification (NCBI taxonomy): domain Eukaryota; kingdom Metazoa; phylum Chordata; class Amphibia; order Caudata; family Salamandridae; genus Pleurodeles; species Pleurodeles waltl. Next base: position 1,424,161,738 of record NC_090446.1, read on the forward strand.
AGTAATTGAGTTTCAGGTTGGCAGAGGTATTCACCCTTCCCAAGCAGGAACCACAATCCTAGTTGGGATAAGTCACAAACACACCCTAGGTTAGCCTGTGCTCATCCTCTGATAGTTTGCCACAGAGCAGTCAGGCTTAAGAGGCAATGTATAAAGTATTTGTGCTACACTTCAACCAGTAAAACTGTGAAAACACTACACAAAAACATCACCACACCTGGTTAGAACAATAGAGCTTTATTTAATGAACAAAACAAGACCAAAACAACAAAAGTCCAAACAGTAGAAGTAGACATATGAATTTTTAAAGAATAAACTGAAATGTAGCACGTAAAACCATGAAGTCTCAAACTGAGCTATCTGGTTGCGCTAGACTGGGTTAAATCCAAAGGTTCAGGCTGACCGTGATGAAGCATGGGTTTGACAAAGTCCTAGACAAGTCATGCTTGGATTTTACCTTCTCAAGAATTGAGCCATGAGTCTGTTAGTGGGGAAGAAGTTCGCTGGGAAAAAGAAGAGTGTCGCTGGTGGTGATCTGCGGGCACGAAGTGTCAGCTAGGTGTTGCATATGGGAGGACTGGAGCCTTACAGTCATGACTATCAATGCTTGCTGTGCAAAGAGACAAATTTGCTGAGCTTACGCTGATTTTTGGGGCGAGCAGCGTGGTACAGGTGCAAGTGTGCCTTGATTTCAGGAGCCAAAAAACACTTCCAAGGTCCTAGGTCTCAAAAAGTGCCTCTTGGGGGCAGGAGCTGGTTGAAGACAGGTCCAGGCACTGTAGCAGGTGAGTTGAAAGTCTTTTTCGTCCTTGAGACTTTGGAAAACAGGAGGCAAGAACTCACCTGGACTGCTTTGCTGTAAAGGACTGCTGCCTTGCTGTTGCCCTGCTGCCTTGCTGGCCTCTGGCTGCTGAGAAGTGCTCTCCAAGGGCTTGTATAGAGCTTGCCTCCTGTTGCTGAAGTCTCAGGGCCAAAAAGACTTCACTTTCTGCAAAGAAGTCCTTGTGCGCTGAAAATTCGATGCACAGCCTGCTGGAAATGATGCACAGCCTGCACCGGGACGAGAAAATCGCAGCACAGCCGAACCGGAATGACGCAGCCCGACTTCCCGAGTGAAGGTCGACGCAGCGCCTGCCGTGCGACAGAAAATCTGACGCATTGCACTATTGGAATGACGTAAGCCTGTGACTTCATCCCACATGCCCAATATTTCCACACATTGTCCCTGCGTGCAACGAAGATCCCCGCACCGCAGTGAGGAACCCGGATCGCACGTCTAAGAAAAGACACAAGTCCCGTGTTGCGGGAAAGGAAAAGAAACAATGCATCGTCTGTGGGTGCTGGAAAATCCGACTCACACCCTCTCTTTTTCCACGCAACATCCTCCTCTGCGATCTCCGTGCATGTAATTTTTGATGCACACCGGGTACTTTGAAAACCCAAGCATTAACTGTTTGTTACGTACCTAAAGGCTATATTCCAACTCTTGAAATTCATATTTCAACTTGCCCTTTTTGCACCTTTATCGTTTTGACCTTATTTTAATCAGATAAATATTATATATTTTTCTAAACCTGTGTGGTGTATTTTTGTGGTGTTTATACAGTGGTCTCCAGGGTAGCTGAGACTTGATATAATATTACACATTTGTCAAAACCACAATAGAGATCAAATAGCCATCCCTGATTATTGCTCTGTAAAAACAGTAGTGTTAGACTTTTCATCCTTGGCGTGGTCTCCCTTAACTTTTTGCCTCTGTTTCCCAGGTTGCTGATGTGTGCTGGACTCTGATTTTGCTGTTTTTGTTACTCTGAGCACTTTACCACTGCTAACCAGTGCTAAAGTGCAAGTGCTCCTTTACAAAATGTGTATGTAATTGGCTTATCCATGATTGGCACATGTGATTTATTAGTAAGCCCCTAGTACAGCGCACCAGAGGTGCCCAGGACCTGTCAATCAAATGCTACTAGCGGGCCTGCAGCACTGGTTGTGCCATTCACATAAGTAGCTCTGTAATCATCTCAGACCTGCCACTGCAGTGTCTGTGTGTGCAGTTTTAGCTGTAAATTCGACTTGGCAAGTGTACCCACTTGCCAGGCCTAATCCTTCCCTTTTCTTACATGTAAGGCAACCCTAAGGAAGGCCCTAGGTAGCCCCAAGGGCAGGGTGCAATGTATGGTTAAGGTAGGACATATAGGGGGTCATTCTGACCCTGGCGGTAGACAACCGCCAGGGCCAACGACTGCGGGAGCACCGCCAGCAAGCTGGCGGTGCTCCCATGGGCATTCTGACCGCGGCGGTACAGCCGCGGTCAGATATGGGAAACCGGCAGTGTACCGCCGGTTTCCCGCTGCCCTGGGGAATCCTCCACGGCGGCGCAGCTTGCTGCGCCGCCATGGGGATTCCGACCCCCTTACCGGCATCCTGTTCCTGGCGGTTTTGGCCGCCAGGAACAGGATGGCGGTAAGGGGTGTTGTGTGGCCCCTGGGGGCCCCTGCAGTGCCCATGCCAACGGCAGGGGCACTGCAGGGGCCCCCGTAACAGGGCCCCACCAAGATTTTCAGTGTCTGCCATGCAGACACTGAAAATCGCGACGGGTGCAACTGCACCCGTCGCACCCTTTCCACTCCGCCGGCTCCATTCGGAGCCGGCATCCTCGTGGAAGGGGGTTTCCCGCTGGGCGGGCGGGCAGCCTTCTGGCGGTCGCCCGCCCGCCCAGCGGGAAACTCAGAATAACCGCGGCGGTCTTCTGACCGCGCAGCGGTATTCTGGCGGCTCCCGCCGGCCCTGCGGTTACCGCGGCCGGCGGGAGTCAGAATGACCCCCATAGTAATGTGTTTTATATGTCCTGACAGTGAAAAAATGCTAAATTCGTTTTTCACTGTGGCAAGGCCTGTCCCTTTCATAGGTTAACATGGGAGCTACCTTTAAATCTGATTTAAGTGTAGATTCCCTTTGGGAGCGGATAGACATGTGGAGTTTTGGGTCTCAGAGCTCACAATTTAAAAATACATCTTGTAGTAATGTTGATTTTAAGATTGTGTGTTTGAAAAGGCCACTTTTAGAAAGTGGGCATTTTCTTGCTTATACCATTTCTGTGACTCTGCCTGTTTGTGGATTCCCTGTCTGGGTCAGTTTGACAGTTGGGCTGGTTGCACCTCACACTAGACAGTGACACAAAGGGAGCTGGGGTGTAGCCTGCATTTCCTGATGAGCCATCTGTGCTAGGAGGAAGGGGAGGAGTGGTCACTGACACCTGAAAGGGCTGTGCCTGCCCTCACACAATGCAGTCTCCAACCCCCTGGTGAGTGTCTGGGGCCTGGCCTGGGCAAGGCAGGATTTCACATTCAGAAGAGACTTTACTTTGAAGTAGGCCTACTTCAAAGGAGAAAATGGGTAAAGAAGGGCACCCAAAACCACAGACTTTAGAACACTTCTGGGTACCAAGAGGAACCTCTGCCTGGAGAAGAGCCGAAGAGCTGAGGAAGAAGAGCTGTCCTGCATGTGACTGTGCTTTGTGGAGCTATCCTGCAGTTGATGCTTCTGCCAGAGTAAGAGGACAAAGACTGGACTTTGTGTGCATTCCATCTTGTGAAGATCTCAAAGGGCTTGATTTAGAGCTTCCCTCCTGTTGTTTGAAGTCTCAGGGACAGCAAAGACTTCTCTCTGCCAGCACCTGGAGTCTCTGTAGAGACTCCTACTCTGCCCTGTGGTGCCCATCCAGTTCCTGGGACCCTGAAAGGAGAAGCTGGCAGCCTAAAAGGAAGAAATCCACGCACAGATGGCCGTGCGGTGAAAAGATTGTGGCGATTCCGATCTGCGGCTGGAAAATCGACACGCTGCCGGCTTCGCGACCAAAGAATCGACGCACGGAGCTGGAGAAACGACGAGCAGCATAGCTGATGGAGGCTGGTGAGATTGCAACCCGCACTGCATGGGTTTCGGATCATTGTGCGGCTGGATTTCCGATGCAAGCGCCGGTGGGCGTGTAAAAACAACGCAAGGCCTGCCCAGACCCGAGAGTGCTGACCGTATCAACACATCGCTCTCCTGCAGAGAGAAGAAATAACACACCCTGACCCGACGAAAGGAGAAACGATGCAAGGTCTCGCTTGAGAGTGAAATCTAAGCATCGCAAGCCCTTTTTGGCGCACACTCGACCGTGTGGGGTTATTGTTGACACACCCAAGTTACATTATGATGCTAACAGTGTTAGTGTGTGTTTAAAACTACATGAAGACTCTTTTTGCTTTTTAATTGATAACTTGACTTGTGTATTGTGGATTTTTGTCGTTTTGGTCTGGTTTTGTTTAGATAAATATTCTCTATTTTTCTAAACCTGTGTTGTGTCATTTTGTAGTGTTTTCATTAAGTTACTGTGTGTGTTGGTACAAATACCTTACACCTAACACTCTGAAGTTAAGCCTACTGCTCGTGCCAAGCTACCAAGGGGGTAACCAGGGGTTTCTCTGAGGGTGATTCTCTTTTACCCTGACTAGAGTGAGGGCGCTTGCTTGGACAGGGGGTAACCTGACGGCCAACCAAAGACCCCATTTCTAACAAATAATATTAATGAGACTGTCACAGGATGCCCCCCGAACCAGGGAGGGATTTTATCTCCTGTTTGTACAGAAAAAGCGGTACTCTAGAAATATGGGTGTTCAGTATGTTCGTTTATTCAATTTAAGAGTTTTTAGGACTTTGTTTTGCCAGGTCTTAATTGTTCTCTCCACTTGCTGGTCTCTTTTCTGTTCCTATCTTTCCCCAGGTCCACAAGGCTCCGTCGTTGGTTTGTGTCAGGTGGCCATTGAGTGAAGGGGAGGAAACAAAACAAGAAGCTCCTATCAGGTAAGTGTTTCTTTTGCTTTTTTTATTTTTTTTTCTTATTGTTGTGTGCTTTAACTTTGGTGCATGTATGGTTGGGGTTGTGGATAGTAAAGGGAAGAGGAGAAAAGACTTGTGGTAATTAGAACAAACACACCGGAAAGGACTCCGTTGCTGTGCCCAACTCAAGAAACAAGGTGCTGCCCTCAGAGGCCGGTATAATCACATCCTTTAATATAGCGGTTATTCAAATCAAATAACTGTTCTCTTTATTTTCACCCCAGGTGGAAGCACGCAAGACCAACGTCAGTGCTCAAACAAAGTGGAAAGAGAAAAGAAAAGAAATAAATAACTCTATCCTTGTGGTTGTCTTTTACTTATCCCCCTATGTGCTGTGCTCTGTGGTGCCCAGCCCTTCTCCCCGGTACCTCCTGACTTTCCCAATTAAGTTTGTGAATGGACCACATACGCTGTCCTGTACCTGCAGGAGCCACGTCCCTCCGGGGACGTAGCTGGCTTCTCCGCTATCCCTCTCCTCCGCCACTGATTCCGAGTCCTTCAGCTCTCCTCTGTCCACTCCACACGTCGTCTTCGGATCGTCATCAGCAGTCCACTCTCCGGTCTTCTGCGCCCATCTATTCTCGCCCTGGCAGTCCTCCGACTCCTCCTCCAACAACGCCGTGGTCCTCCTTCTTCCAGCTTTTCCCGCAGGACTCCTGATGAACTCAACACATTGAGGTGTGTCCCCCTGGAATAGGCTTTTTGGAGTTCCACTGATGGTCTCCAGGATCGGCCCGACCTGGCACAGAGACATTGCAGTTATATTTATAGTGAAAACAAGCCAATAAACTAGAAGTCCCTACATTTGAGCCCAGGATTAGAAACATGGGGCCTGATTCTAACTTTGGAGGACGGTGTTAAACCGTCCCAAAAGTGGCGGATATACCACCTACCGTATTACGAGTTCCATAGGATATAATGGACTCGTAATACGGTAGGTGGTATATCCGCCACTTTTGGGACGGTTTAACACCGTCCTCCAAAGTTAGAATCAGGCCCATTGTGTATTTATATTTTACCCATTACCACTTCACCGACCCTCTCAGTCTTCACTGTTCTGACCTTCTCAAGATGAGGCAAATTCCCTTACCTCTAAAGAAAGTTAGGATATACCTGGACAGCATGAATTAATAATAGAATACCATCCTTGTCCCCATCCTGAACAAGTGTATCAAAAAAAGTCAAAGATCATATGTATGAATACCCCAGTGCATTACCTCATCAATAACACTATACAACCCCTTGACAGCACTGACCCACACCTCCACATCCTCTTCAATTGGAGCAGTTGACAATTTGATTCTCAGTGCTGTTTCTTCTCAAGTGTGCTTTGATGGTACAGTTTAGAAAGGCATGCCTCCATTTTCTTAAAAATAAACTTCCATATATTTACCATACCTAACTATAACGTCACTTCAGTCCAGTTTATGACTAAGATTTTGAATGTATAGTTAGATCCTTTTACCATATCTACTCATTGCAGTCTTTGTTTTTTTTGTGAATTAAGTAAGGATTTTTGATCATATCCACCCAAATGCATAACATTTGTGCAAAGGAGAGTGTACAAGGCCATGCACCCAACTCCCCATGGGTGGCCAACTCCAACAAGCAGCGAATAACCCATTGCTGTCCGCCCCCCCTCCACCATCATGCCATCCCGCACAGACATCTTTGCCTCATTTCTTGCACAATTCTCCCTTGTGGCCTCACAGGAGTCACACTGGTTCCGGCAGGAGTCCCTCTGGGGGCTTGCAATCCCACAGGAATATCACATAAAAAACAATTGTTTACACTTTGGACCCTTGGGGCCCTGCCCCCACAAGGATCAGAAAGTCAATGTACCCCCATCCATCCTTGTTATGGATTTTTTTTATAAACTTCAGTATATGAGGACCGAGTCTCCGTGTCCTGTAAATGTGGGTGCAACATTTCTGTTGATGTTGCAGCCACCCAACAACATTCCTCAGTCCTGTGGGACCAACGAAGCTGCTGTCAAGAAATTATTGCTGAATTTTTTTGTTATTTGCTTTACCACAGGAGTATTATGGTATTCCTGCTGGACCAACCATTGAGGTATCACTAATAATTGAATCTTAATTTCTCGAAAGTGGCTGAACAGATTTATAATAAAAAGCACACTTCCTGAGTAGATGTAGCTTTTTGCTAAATTAAGTGTTATTCTGTTCTCTCATTTTTTCTATAATGCTTCATAAACGTCTTGTGGGAAATTACATGGGGAAAATGTATTTTTGGAACTCCCTCCCTTTTTCCTTGATGACCGCTTAGTGGTGACTCTGAAATATGTTAGAAAAAACCTTGGAAATTCAGTTAAAAAAACTAAAGTTAAACTTAAATATGGTAATAATATCTACCTTTCAGTTAAAATAATCAAGACATTCAGGCCCGTATTTATACTTTTTTAGCGCTGCATTTGCGCTGATTTTTTACGCAAAAGCGGTGCAAACTTACAAAATGCAATTGTATTTTGTAAGGTTGCGCCACTTTTACGTAAAAAAATGACACAAATGCAGCGCTAAAAAGGTATAAATATGGGCATCAGTGACAAAAGAGTGACGCTATAGTTAGGTGCTCAAAAGTAAAGTCTGATGTTTAGCCAACAACCAAAAAACAATAAAACTCACCAGCTATAGTATACTAGACTAACTGTAACTTATGTCCATGCCACAATGTCATTGAAGATCTTAATACTATTCTTCACTTTACTTTTCTGGGTTTTTCTCATTATATTCAGCTAACACCCATCTGTGCACAGCCTTCGGCCTTTTGACATGCTCAGCAGAGTTTTGGTCGCAGGACTGGGCTATAGCCAGACCATTCACCTAATCTCTTGCAGATGGCCAACCCCTGTGGTACACGGCTTTCAGCCAGGCCCTGCAACCAAGCCCCTTGTGGAAGGCTATCTCCTCCTAAGCAAACCTCTGCATTGCGTGGAAGGTTGATAAATGTGGCCCTTGACTTTTGGGAAGCCTGTATCACTTGTGCGTACGTTACAGCTAACCAACTAAAACATGAAACTTGACAAATTAATTGTTAAAATATTGTCCATGTTTAGGGAAGGGCAGAAAGAGTTGACATGCTGCAATGACACGTAGGTCAACCTAGCAGCCATCTTGGTCAGAAAAGCAAGGTATCCATGAATAAAACTGAATTTCCAACAATCATGGCTGAATGTAATTGGCAATCATTTTAATTGCTCGTGAATTTAACTCTACACATATGTCTTTTGAAAATATAGTTATATCTTTAAGGTACCTAAATATAGAGTTAAGAATAGTAAATTGATACTTACCTATATGAACTTACTTCTATGATATTTTGGTCCTCAATATTTTGGGCTTGCTACATTTTGACAACACAAAGGGACTTATGAGTTTGACAGGGGAAAAGGTCCACTCGCCAGCCAAACTCCCACATTCAGGACACTGCCAGTACAGTCACCTTCCCGCCAGCCCTTGAGTTTCCCGCTGGGTCAGTGGGAAACGCACAACAACATTCACTCAGGCTTGTAATACTGCTGGTGGCAATGCTGTTGCGCATCAGGTGCAAAGCTAAGCAGACAGTGATTTGCGCAGCGGGTTTGGCCAGGGGAGCACCCGTCTCTGCCATGTAAAGGCTGGCAGAGAGAGGGGTTGTAATCCCCAGGGCAGTGCTGCATGCAGGAGGACTATTTAAAGGTGCACACACACCTGCATTTGTGAGTCAATATGAAATTTATCAATGGTTTGAGATTGCAATTGTTTTTGCAAACCGTTGATTATTTACTAATACCTCATGTGGAATTGCTACTGATTTGCAAAGGGAAAATTGCTCCATAGGGCAGCTTCTCCTTCTTTCCTTCTTGACGGGAGAAAAGAGAGGTGAAGAAAACCACTTTGTGCACACCACAATGACTTTCCGTCAATGTGCACATTTTTAAGCATGCACATTTCAGGAAAATGGGAAGTCAAAAAATATCACATTTGAGCAATGAGATTACATGGATGGAGTTCGACTGGAGTTCTACTGTCCCTAGCAGGCCTTTATCTTTGTGTTTACACACATTTTCCCCAGTCTATAAAATGTCCCCTACCTTATAATATAAGTGGGACAGGAGGTTTTGTGACCTACAGTGAATGTCGATTTTGTGAGGAAAACTGATTAATACATCTGTTGTACTGCAAACTGTTGTACTGCAGAATGCATGCCACTTCCCCTGTTGAAAAATGTCCTTTCTACATTTGACAAAAATTAAAAACTGCTTTTTTTGTGTCACAACTCAGACTCTATAGCCTGACCTACGCTGGAGTTAACCTTTACCAATATAGTTGTGGATGGTTGTCTGCTGGTGGAGCCCTGGATGTTGTCATTGGTGCCCTGATAGCTTTGCAGAGACTTGATAGTATTAGAGCCCTAAAAAGGGCATGCATAGCAAGTAGCAGTCAGTGGTTGTCGAAGAGCATATCACAGCAGTATGACATCTGTGATTGTGTGGCCAGAAACAAACAAGATCAGAAGACTGGTACCTAAGAACTGGAAAAGGAGCTGGCTGCCATTTCTACTCTCACCATCCAGAGTCCTTTCTTTGTGAGCGCCACACGAAATATAGGCCCTTCCCAGTTTAGAGACCCCTGACATTCTCCATCTATCCCAGTGAAATACTGTGGCAGGTGAATAATTTCATCTGCTCTAGTGACAGCCTGAGAAGTACTGTAACACTCCTGGTGAGAGCAACTATCGAGGGGAATCATCTGCCCCAAGTCCTGCTGGCTTGTCTAATGACATGGGACAGCTTCATGGCAAATTCTGGGTTCGCATAATCATGGTGGAAACCTTGCCTCCTCTGGGAAAACTGCAGAAAAATGAAGTAGCGAATTGTTGACCTCAGAAGTTAAGCTGAATCCCTGCGGATTAGTCATAGTTTACAACCCTTGACATCCTACGTCTGAATGGAAAATTAGCACACTTTTACAATAAGCCCAGACAGTTCTAACATTTAGAGTCAACGTTTATCCTTTTATGTTGTATTTCTAGGGCCTAAACAAAATGCCTAAAAATATTCAAAATCAACAATGAGCTTTAAACGTCCGATATGTTCTTTCAGGAGGAATGAAGCAATACGCTGAAAAAAATGTACCTACTTGTAGATCCAACGCTGCCAAGTACCAAGCTTAAGGGGTTAGACACATTTAGTACTGGTGTCCACCTAACCACACTAAAATGCATTCGTCCCACATCTAAAATGCCCTGGGACCGTCACCCGCGACCCCCTAGAATGCGCTCCACTGTGGTGCTCTGAGAGTTGTGACTGACTCACTGCACTGTTTTGTGTGCTGTCCAGTGGCGAACACACAGCTGCATGATTGCTGGTATTTTGTGTCTCATTGACAGTGGCGACACGTGCTGGAATCTCCTAATAAAAATATTTCAATCTGTGATGGCGCTGCCGCTGGCTGCCGCTGGCTGCCGCTGCCACAGTGCGAATTGGAAAAGCTGCTTCCTGGTCTCCGCATACAATGTGGTGCTTGTCTCTAAAAAAACAATCATGACCCCTGCAGTGAGTGTTCACATCATGGATATGGGGGAGGCACCTTACCGGTATTGCTAATTTTCGTGCAAGCGCCTGCACCTATTGCCTTTGTTAAGTCCTGACAAGTACAACTGCAAGGGAGGTAGTAGTAGTGAATGATCTTTATTTGCATGATTAATTAAAATCTTAGCAGAACATAGTTAATACTCTAAACATAAACTTAAAAACACCTCTAATACTATACAGGTAAAAAATCACAGATATAGAACACAGTTCACCCTAAAATACTTACTAGAAAATACAGAAAAAAATAAATACCACAAATGTCATCCGTACTTTTCTATAAAATGCATTGTCTGTAATTAAAATGGCACTTTACAAGAAGGCAAACGCAGCAATATATGGTTCTAGCACGTAGAAACCCTTCAAACCATCACAATAATGGAGTCCTTACTATTGGGTAACACCATTTTTAGCTACTGATTTAATTCTTGGTGGCGGATTTAAGTTGAATTTTTGACACCAGTTGTAAGAATTTTGTATAACTGCAGTTCGAGGGGGTATCCAATGACTTAAATCATGCAACTACAGCTTGCCTACACGTTTGCACAACCCCCTGGTTAAGGAAAGGTTTTCCCAGCCTCTTCCTTTCTTTCAATAGTGCTGGGCAAATACAAGTCAGACGATTTATGTTTTCTTCACTGTTGAGCACAATATGCAAAGAGTGCTTTTTATGTTCTGGATCCAAGGCAAAGCATGGGAGAGCCCAGGAAGGATACCAAACCGCAGCCTGATAAAATCATTTTTAGATGCCTGGCCCATCCTGTCTCTAAATAGGGCAGTGGTTTAAGAGTTTTATGTTCATTTAAATCACCCAAGCATGAGATCTACGTGCAAAAATCTCCTTGTCTGTTAGTAATGAGATCTTTTTCACCCAACAGTTCATAGCTTTTTTTAAAAGACTCCAGAGACAAAGCCTTTCCCATAATGGGCAAACCATCAAATCATCAATTGCTGCCTGCAAATACTGTCGTGATGGGGCATTTGTATTTATTTGTAAGTCTTGTCAAAGAGCATGACATAGTTGATTTGATTCACATGACTTTATTCTTCTCCAAATGTTAACATATGCGCCTTTCCTTGCAATCGTTTGATTTAATAGGCCAAACTCCAGCCTTATCTGAGCTGGTGAGCCAGTGTGGGCAAGGAGAAAAAGCGACCTAAATGTTTTGGAAAGTATTATAGTAAAGATTAAAGCATCCCTGACCCACAGTGCCTCATTTCCATAGGTGATACTTGATAATAATTTCATAGATATCATTTATGGTAGTGGTGGATAGCTTGGACCACCTACTGACCTCTGTTTTGTATGAAATGCGAGGAGTAATGTATTTCCCTTCCTTCGCATGTCATCCTAATGTTGTTGGAAGGAGCCCCATTCATCAAATAGCACTCCCACGTATCTGTATTTTGTAAACTATTCAATTTGTTGTCCTTATAGGTACCATTTATGCTTTTTCTGAAATTTGTTTCTCACTACCAAAGTCTCAGTTTTCCTTTCATTAATTGTCAAACCATTGGCTATCGAACACTGAGATATTTTATCAATAAGGTGCTGTTAACCACCTTTAGTTGGGGGGCGTGACCAGGCGCCAAAGATGGCAGACATCTAACTCCATGGCTCCGGACCCAGGCCTATAATTTATTACTACTATTGGCTGCAATCGGCACGATACACTGCCCCAGGGAAGCCCACAATGCACGGAGAGCAGATTGCACCAGAGACAGGGAAGTGGATGTGTGGCGGCCCCTCGGTGACTGTGGCGGGGCTGCAACTGGGCTGGGCCGGTCCACGCTGTTTGAAGGCCTGGTGCTTGGCCCTCTGGGCTGCTCCCGCCGGCAGGCTGTGTTGCCTGCCCCAATAGACTAATGCAGCCCCCAGCAACGGACTGGGTGCTCATGGAGCGGCCCAGCTGAAAGCTGAGGTGAGGAGAGGGCCAGGCCGGGATCCGGAGGTGCAGACAGAGCGGTGGCCTAGCTGCGGTGGTGCTGAGCTGGGCCGCACTTTTTTGGACACCGAAGTGGGAGGTGGTAATGCGCCCGGCCCCTGAGAGGCCTTTAAAAATAAAAAAACGCCTTTAAGCAGTGTAACGCCATTTTCTGGCACACAACCCCCATTGATATGGCTCCTTTCTTAGTAAAGACAGGAGCCATGGCCACCACCCCAATAGCCGTGCCCAGGGGATGAATGTCCCCTGGGCATGGCCATTGGGGCCAGCGCCATGCAGGGGGCCCCAAGTCAGGGCCAGAGGGGAAAAAATAAAATAAATAAATAAAACCTACCGGGACTCACCTAGGATGGGTCCCTCATCCTGTGGTGTCCCTCTGGTGTGGGTGGGGGTGTCCCTTGGGCCAGGGAAGGGCACCTGTAGGCTCTTTCCATGGTCTCTGACCATGGAAATATGCCTACAGGTCCTCTAATGCCTGCCCATATCCAGGTGTTAAATAATGGTGCTATGCAGGCTTAGCGCCATTACTTAAGGCCCCCATCCCCCTTGCATGATTTTAGCACGGGGATAAATATGGCGCTAAGGCCATATCGTCGTTTTCTGGACGGGAACGCCTACCTTACATCTCATTGACTCAAGGCAGGTTTTCACGTCCAGAAAATGATAGTAACTCCATTACCTTGGCGCTAGACATGTCTAGCACCAAAGTATAAATATGGAGTTAGGTTTGTGCTAAATCAGCGTAAAAAAATTACGCTAATTCAGCGCAAACCGAGCATAAATATGGGCCCAAGTGTACTTTTTAGAGGAGGCAACTGACATGCTGATAGTACAGCAAGAAGCAACTGGATTGCAGCCTGGGGCTGAAAGTCTTCCCATTGGAAGTGCTGAACTCTGGGTTCCACCAAACATGGTGCAGCCAGCACTACCTGCCTTTACTAGTGTTGCAGGGTGTAGAGTAAACCCTGACATTTGTTTCCTATAAATTTATTTCAGTTGTTTATGGATGATGTATTTTTGGCTGAGACTGTTGAGTAGAATAATCTGTATTCTGAACAGTATTTGAGGGGCAACAGTGCCCGACTTAAGACCCACTTTAGAGCTACCCAGTAGACTCCCACAAATCTGGAAGAGTTAAAGTTGTTCTTGGTTTTAACTTTTTTGTTTGGCATACACCTGATTAGCATACTTAATTTACAAGTAAGTCCTTTGTAGACTGGAATACTATATACCTCGGGCCTGTATATTAAATTCTATCAGTGGGCCTGCAACACCTATTGTGCTTTCCACTTAAGTAGCACCTTAAAACTTGTCCCAGGTCTGCCATTGCAGCCTGAAGCTAGTGTCCATTGTCTTGTTGACTTAGCATTTAAACCCCTTTTCTAAGGCTTTCATTACATATGAGTCACCCCTATGGTAGGCCCTAAGTAACCCATAGGGCAGGGTGCTGTGTAATTAAAAGCTGGGACATGTACTGTTTAGTTTTACATGTCCTAGTAGTGAACAGTTCCCACATTTGTTTTTTCACTACCATGAGGCCTACCACTCCCAAAGAATAAAATTGAGGATTCTTTATTATATGTAATAAGTTGTAATTTCTAAACCAGCGGCGGTAGATCTGTGAAGTTTGGTACTATGAGCTTTTAATGATAAACTATCTTTAAAGGAAAAGTTGGATTTCTCATTACTAGTTTGAAAATGCCACTTTTAAAAAAAGTTGGCATTTTCTTGCCCTTAGCACTCTGGGCCTGTAACCTGCCTTTGGTCACATGACTGAGTGTAACTGACACTTGAGACGTTGTGAATTCACCCCAAACAGTCACTCAATAGGGGGATTAGTAGAGCCTGATTGGGCAATTAACTAACTTGGTGGGGGGCAGAGCTAAGCACAGCCCCACTTGCAACTGAATAGGCCAGGCTCTGTCGCCACACAATAGGCTTAACAACCCTGTATTGTCAGTGCAGCCAGCTAGGAGCCAGGGCAGGAGAGGCAGGAAATTCCTGGAGCTTCAGAGAACATTTCTGGAACCTTCACCCAACTTTTAGGAGCAGAGAATCAAGGTATAAAAAGAGGGCTCTCAGACCTGCTTCTCAGTTCACTACTGGACCTGTGGAAGGACTGCCAGAGGACTGTCTGCAGTTGTGACCTGCTGTGCACTCTGCCATACTGCAGCTGTGTCTGGATGGACTGCTTTGCTGCCTGGAGCCTGCTTGGGACTTTCAGAGGGCAGCCCTGTTGTAGATCCCTGTATCCCCATCTATACCTAGGACTTCAGAAGTGACTCCAAGGGCTAGTTTAGCTGGTCTCCTTTAATGAGCCATAGGGACAAAACAGGCTCCCACCATCTTAAACTTGCACATGGACCCAGCCTGAGTGAGACTTGAACCCCCATGAGGTCCGCATCCATTCCTGGACCCTTGGTTGTGGTGCTAAAGGTACCCAGATGGCCAATTTCCAAAACCAAGGACTTGCTAATTTGAACCTTAAGCTTTAATAATTCAGAACTCCGGGTTTTACTAATTGGATTTTCATGAATTTGGTGCCAAATAATGTATTAAAACGTTCTCTATTTTTCTAAGTTGGTTTGGAATGTGTATTGTGTTGTGTTTTCATTGTGTTTCATTGTGTTGCTGTTTGTGTACTGAATAAATACTTAACACATTGCCTCTGAGTTAAGCTTGACTGCTTTTTGTGCCAAGCTACTCAGGGTTAAGCACAGGTTAAATTAGATACTTTTTGTGGTTCACCATAGAAGGGATTGCAGCTGTTGCTTGACCAGGGCTCACACTCCAGTCAACCAACAACCCAATTTCTTGCAATGAGTCTTTGGTCCTGTTCAAGGGCCATTTGGTTTTTAGACAGTACAGTCCTAGCAATAGGGCATGTTATGGAAAATAAAGATGTATATGCTGTCTGAGAGTTGTGCAGGATATGTCTACTCTGTGTCAACTCTGGTACTGATTCCACTATTGACCCCCCTGGTTGTCCATCTACCTTAGAAGTTAATAAGAAAATTGTGTGGGAACTTGATAGAGGACTTTTTAACTAAGGTCACCATTTGTACCTAGGTAACTTCTACACTGGTGTGCAGTTTTTCAGGGAATTGTTCAAAGTGGACACTGTTGCTTGTGACACAGTCTGCTCTAACCATAAAGGTTATCCAAAGGAGCCTGTATGTAAAATAAATTTGAGATGGGAGAGTGCAGTGTCTTGTGTAGCGATGAACTGCTAGCTGTGAAATTTCCAGACAGGAGGGATGTTCACATGTTTACCACCATCCATGATTAAAGTACTTCACCTGTGACTCTTTGGAGTCAAGTTGCTGGACTGTGCAACCTGTGTGAATTTTGGACTACAATAAGCAGATGGGTGGTGTAGACCGAGTAGATCAGAGGTTGGAACCTTACACTGCTGTTCACAAAGCTTACATTTGGTATAAGAAGTTGGATATCCATTTCTTCCATTTAGCAACCTTTAATGCTTTTGTTGTATTCAAGGACTGTTCTCCAGAGTCAAAGATGACTTTTATTAAATTTCAGGAGTCTGTGATAGGCAGTCTTGTTGTAGTGAATCAGGCAAGTGTTCATAGATTTGGAGTGGGGAGGGTACGGGTAGTTTGAAGGATCACCACTTTGCTGATCACATTCTTCCCATGCCCAAATAAAACAATCCCCGTAGTAAATGTAGAGTCTGTATGCGAAGAGGCATGCAGAAGGAGAGTCATATCCACTGCCCTGATTGTCCTTCTAACCCTTGACTGTGTGTGGCTGCTTGTTTTAGAATGTACCACACACAAAATAATTTTGGGAGCACCCATGAGCATTGCTTGGTCTGTATCGTTTTATATTTTTTGTTCAGTTTCACTGTTGGCATTAGTGTGATTTATTTAGTTAACACTGTTGTGTTTGTAGCTTTGTATTTACTTACTACTGGTTTATGTGTTCTTTTTTGTTTAAATAATGTGATGGCAGTGTGTGTGGGCTGGGTCTTGGCTGGCAGTGTGCATGGACTGGCACTTGGCTGGCAGTGTGCATGGAGTGGCACGTGGCTGGCAGTGTGCATCGACTGGCACTTGGCTGGCAGTGTGAGTGAGATGGTACTTGACTGGTGGTGTGTGTGACCTGGTGCTTCGCTGGGGGTGTGTGAGTAGTGACTTGCTGCTGGTCACTTCACATGCTGCTAGTCAAACGCCAGTCTATATGCTCTGTCAGCCACTGTGATTGCTGTCTCAGGCATGTGGGTGTATGAAAGTGATGGGCCCCTTGAATGGTGCTGACTGTTAATGTGAGTGATATAATGTGCTGGGCCTGCGGCTGGCGGCATGAATGGTCTTGTGTCTGTCACAAATGAAAGGTATGTGAATGTACTGTAAAGTGATTGGTGCTTTGACACAGCCATACAGCGCATGAGCTGTGAGTCATTGGCTCTGTTTTTGACCTTCCAATTCTCAACAGTCCATTTAATTTTTGTGAAATCTCCTGTAAATATTTTTTTATAGTGAACCATCACTCACCCTTGTGTCAAATCCAACCAGTATGTATGTGTAAAAATAATGGTGGGTAGCCGTAAGACGTATTTATTGCACTTCTCCTCTCAGTTGAAAATTCATTTCACGAAAAAGCCCGCTCCTCCGTAATCAGGCATCACAGAAAACCATTAGGTGTTTCAGGTGGGACCCCAGTGATGAAGCATGCTGCTAACTAGGTTGGTGGGTGAGGGATCTTTTTAACAAAACCTAGCACAGTTTTTTTTCACAACTTGGGTGTTTGGGACATCACAGTAGTAAGAGACTTGGTAGCGTGCTCACTTCTTATCTAGGGAAAATCTACCAACTCTAGATATGTTTGAAAACTAGACACACAGGGGTGTACAGGGTGGTGTGCCTCTCATGGGTCCCAACAAGATTTAGCACCCACAATGCCCAGCAGAAATAAACCACATATTTTCTACCACCCAGTGTACCCCTGGGTCTCCCAATAAAAAATACCTCACTGTTTTTATAAACATTCAATCTCTACATGTTTTTCGCCCTTCCCTGTTGTAAGCATTTGGCCCGCCCACTCAAGTGAGGTAGTATTTTTATTGGGAGACCCGTAGATGTCTAGTTTTCTAAAATGTACTGGTTTGCGGAATTTCCCTAGGTGTCGGCTCAGCTACATGCCAAAATCCACAGCTAGGCCTACTGCAAAAAATGAGTCAGCTTTCAGTGGACAAATGTGATGTATCCACATTGCACTTTGGGGCATTTCCTGTTGCAGGCACTAGGCATACACACACAAGTGAGGTACCATTTGTATGGTGGAAGGAAGAGTGTGGCTCCCCTCAGATTCCAGAACTTTGAACAAAGAAACATGAGGAAAATGTGTTTTTTCTACAAAGATTGAGATTTTCAGGGGATTCTGGGTAGAAAAATGTGGTAAGAACTGTGTCAGTCACCCCATGCTGGATTCCCCTAGGTATCTAGTTTTCAGAAAAGTACAGGTTTTCAAGGTGTCCCTAGATCCTGGCTTTGCTACGGCAAAACAAATCCACAGCTAGGCACATTGCAAAAATGTTCAGTGGTAAAATGTGATGTGTCTACGTTGCTTTCTGGGCCATTTCCTGTTGCGGGCATTAGGTTTAACCACACAAGTGAGGTACCATTTTTATAGGAAGATGTGGGGGAATGTTAGGTAGAAGGAAGTTTGTAGCTCTCCATAGTTTAGTTTTCAGACTTTGCATCACAGAAATTTGAGGAAAATTAGTTTTTCAGACAATTGTTGAGGTTTGCAAGCGATTTTGGGTGGAAAAATGTGATGAGAACCACACAGGTCACCCCATCATGGATTCTCCTAGATGTCTAATATTCAAAAATATACATGTTTAATAGGTTTCCCTAGGTGCCAGCTGAGCTATTACCCAAAATCCACAGGTGGGCACATTGCAAAAAATGAATCAATTTTCAGAGGAAAAAATGTGTTTCTGTCCACATTGTGGTTTAGGATGTTTCCTGTCCCGGGCACTAGGCCTAACCACTCAAGTGAGGTACCATTCTTATCAGAAGATATGGAGAAATGCTGGGTGGAAGGAAGATGTGAGAAAATTTGTTTTTTAGACAAAGTTTGAGGTTTTCAAGGGATTCTAGGTAGAAAAACTGAGTAAGAGCTACAAAAGTCACCCCATCCTGGATTGCCCTGGGTGTCTAGTGTTCAGAAACGTACAGATTTTTAGGATTTCTCTAGGTGCTGGTTGTGCTATGTCCAAAAATGCAGAGTTAGGCACATTGCAAAAAAATGAGTGAGTTTTCAGTGGAAAAATGTGATGTGTCCATGCTGATTTCTGGGCTAATTCCTGTTGCAGGCACTAGGCCTAATGACACAAGTGAGGTACCATTTTTGTAGAAAGACTTGGGGGAATGCTGGGTTGAAGGAAGTTTGTGGCTCCCCTCAGATTCCAGAACTTAGCATCACAGAAATCTGAGGAAAATGTGCTTTTTTAGACAAATTTTGAAGTTTAAAATACATTCTGGGTAGAAAAATGTGGTGAGAGCCACACAAGTCACCCCATCCTGGATTTCCCAAGGTGGCTAGTTACAAGTTTGCTAGGTTTCCCTGAGTGACGGCTCACATAGAGGCAAAAGTTCACAGAAAGGCACATTGCAAAGAAAACATGTCAGTTTTAAGAGGAAAAATATGAGTAGTCCGCATTGTGTTTTGGAGCGTTTCCTGTTGCGGGCATTGGGCCTACCCACAAAAGTGAGGAACCATTCTTATTAGGAGACTTGGGAGAATGGAAGGTGAAAGTTTAGGCAACTTTAGACAACGTTTTTGAGGTTTGCATGGGGTTCTCGGTAGCAAAATGTGGTGAGAGGCACACAAGCCACCCCATTCTGGATTCCTCTATCCATCTAGTTTTAAAAAAATTGACAGGATTCCCTAGACCTCAGCTGAACTAGAGCCCAAATTACACATCTAGGCACATTGCAAAAAACAGGTCAGTTTTTAGTGTAAAAATGGGATGTGTTCACGTTGCTTGTTAGGCAATTTCCTCTTGTGGGAACTAGGCCTACACACACAAGTGAGGTACCATTTTCATCGGGAGACTTCAGGGAATGCTAAGTGAAAAGAAGCTTGTGGGTCCTCTCACTTTCCATCACTTTCCATCACAGAAATATTAGGAAAATATGCTTTTTTGGAAAACTTTGAGGTTTGCAAGGGATTCTGGGTAACAGAACCTGGTGAGAGCAATACAACTCATCCCATCCTGGATTTCCCTAGGTGTCTAGTTTTTAAAAATGTACAGGTTTGCTAGTTTTCCCTAGGTGTTGGCTCAGGTACAGCCGAAACGTCACAGCAAGGCACATTACAAAAAACAAGTCTGTTTCCAGTGGAAAAATTTGATGTGTCGATGTTGAGGTTTGGGGTGTTTCCTGGCTCAGAAACTAGGCCGGCTCTCACCAGTGAGGTAACATTTTTATCAGGAGACTTAGGGGAATACTGGGTAGAAGGATGTTTGTGGCTCTCCTCAGATTTGAAAACTTTGCTTCATAGAAATGTGAGGAAAACATGTTTTTTAAGACAAATGTTGAGGTTTGCAAGGGATTCTGGGTCGCAAAATGTGGTGAGAGCCACAAAGGTCACCCCATCCTGGATTTTCCTAGATGTCTAGTATTCCGAAATGTACAGGTATGCTAGGTCTCCCTAAGTGCCGGCTGAGCTAGAGCCCGAAATCCACAGCTAGGAAGATTGCAAAAAATGAGTCAGTTTTCAGTGGAAAAACGTGATGCGCCCATGTTGCTTTTTGAAGCGTTTCCTTTCACAAGCACTAGGCCTAGTCACAAAAGTGATGTGCCATTTTTGTTGGAGACTTGGCAGATTCCAGAACTTTACATCACAGTAATGTGAGGAAAATGTGCCTTTTTAGACCAATGTTGATGGTTTGCAAGGGATGCTGGGTAACAGAACCTGGTGAGAGCCAAACAAGTCACCCATCCTCAATTCACCTTGGTGCCTCATTTTAAAAAATGTACAGGTGTGCTAGTTTTCTCTGGTGCTGGTTGAATTAGAGCCTAAAATCCACAGCAATGCACATTGCAAAAAACGAGTCAATTTTCAATGGAAAAATGTGATGTGTCCTTGAGGGCATCAGGCCTAACCACAAAAGTGAGGGACTATTTTTATTGAGAGACTTGGGGGGATGCCGGGTGGATGCTACGTTTGTGGCTACCCTCAGGCTCCATACCTTTGCATCACAGAAATATAAGGAAAATGTGTTTTTAGACACATTTTGAAGTTTGCAAGAGATTCTCGGAAACAGAACCTGGTAGCCACAGAAGGCACCCCATCCATCTTGGATTCCCCTAAGTGTTTACTTTAAAAAAATCTACAGGTTTGCTAGGTTTCCCTAGGTGCCGGCTGTGCTAGGCCCCAAAATCCACAGGTAGGCACTTGCAAAAAAAACAACTCAGTTTTCAGTGGAAAAATGTGGTGTGTCCATGCTGTGTTTTGTGCCATTTTCTATCATGGGTACTAGGCCTACCCTGTTAGAAATGGGGTCTTTGATTGACAGTCAGGTTACCACTCTAGTCAGGGTAAAAGAGATTCACCCTCAACTAACCCCTGCTTACCCCCTTGGTAGCTTGGCAGAGCAGTAGGCTTAACTTCAGAGTGCTAGGTGTAAAGTATTTGTACCAACCCACACAGTAACTTAATGAAAACACTACAAAATGACACCACACAGGTTTAAAAAAATAGGAAATATCTATCTAAACAAAACAAGACCAGAACGACAAAAATCCACCATACACAAGTCAAGTTATCAATTAAAAAGCAAAAAGAGTCTTTATGTAGTTTAAAACACACACGAACACTGTTAGCGTGAAAAAGTACCTTGGGTGCATCAAAAATAACCCCGCACGGGCAAGTGTGAGTCAAAAAGGGCTTGCGATGCGTACATTTCACTCATGAGCAAGACCTTGGGTCGTTTCTCCTTTCGCCGGGTTGGGGCGTGTAGTTTCTTCTCTCCACATGAGATTGATTGGTCGATACCGTCAGCACTCTCGGACAGGCCTTGTGTTGTTTTTACACGCCCAGCGGTACTTGCGTTGGAAATCCATCCGCATGATGATTAAAAAACCACGCTGCACGGGTTTCGATCTGCCTCATTTTAAAAAATGTACAGGTGTGCTAGTTTTCTCTGGTGCTGGTTGAATTAGAGCCTAAAATCCACAGCAATGCACATTGCAAAAAACGAGTCAATTTTCAATGGAAAAATGTGATGTGTCCTTGAGGGCATCAGGCCTAACCACAAAAGTGAGGGACTATTTTTATTGAGAGACTTGGGGGGATGCCGGGTGGATGCTACGTTTGTGGCTACCCTCAGGCTCCATACCTTTGCATCACAGAAATATAAGGAAAATGTGTTTTTAGACACATTTTGAAGTTTGCAAGAGATTCTCGGAAACAGAACCTGGTAGCCACAGAAGGCACCCCATCCATCTTGGATTCCCCTAAGTGTTTACTTTAAAAAAATCTACAGGTTTGCTAGGTTTCCCTAGGTGCCGGCTGTGCTAGGCCCCAAAATCCACAGGTAGGCACTTGCAAAAAAAACAACTCAGTTTTCAGTGGAAAAATGTGGTGTGTCCATGCTGTGTTTTGTGCCATTTTCTATCATGGGTACTAGGCCTACCCTGTTAGAAATGGGGTCTTTGATTGACAGTCAGGTTACCACTCTAGTCAGGGTAAAAGAGATTCACCCTCAACTAACCCCTGCTTACCCCCTTGGTAGCTTGGCAGAGCAGTAGGCTTAACTTCAGAGTGCTAGGTGTAAAGTATTTGTACCAACCCACACAGTAACTTAATGAAAACACTACAAAATGACACCACACAGGTTTAAAAAAATAGGAAATATCTATCTAAACAAAACAAGACCAGAACGACAAAAATCCACCATACACAAGTCAAGTTATCAATTAAAAAGCAAAAAGAGTCTTTATGTAGTTTAAAACACACACGAACACTGTTAGCGTGAAAAAGTACCTTGGGTGCATCAAAAATAACCCCGCACGGGCAAGTGTGAGTCAAAAAGGGCTTGCGATGCGTACATTTCACTCATGAGCAAGACCTTGGGTCGTTTCTCCTTTCACCGGGTTGGGGCGTGTAGTTTCTTCTCTCCACATGAGATTGATTGGTCGATACCGTCAGCACTCTCGGACAGGCCTTGTGTTGTTTTTACACGCCCAGCGGTACTTGCGTTGGAAATCCATCCGCATGATGATTAAAAAACCACGCTGCACGGGTTTCGATCTCCGAGTCTCCGTCAGTGATGCTGCACGTCATTTCTCCAGCTCCGTGCATCAATTCTTCAGTCGCGTTTCCGGTGAGCGTCGATTTTCTCACTCTTGGGCTGCCAGCTTCTCCTTTCAGGGTCCCAGGAACTGGATGGGCACCTCAGGGCAGAATAGGAGTCTCTCCAGAGACTCAGGTGCTGGCAGAGAGAAGTATTTGCTGTCCCTGAGACTTCAAACAGCAGGAGGCAAGCTCTAAATCAAGCCCTTGGCGATTTCTTCTCAAGATGGAAGGCACACAAAGTCCAGTCTTTGCCCTCTTACCCTGGCAGAAGCAACAACTGCAGGATAGCTCCACAAAGCACAGTCACAGGCAGGGCAGCTCTTCTTCCTCAGCTCTTCAGCTCTTCTCCAGGCAGAGATTCCTCTTGGTTTCCAGAAGTGTTCTAAAGTCTGTGGTTTTGGGTGCCCTTCTTATACGCAATTTCTCCTTTGAAGTAGGCCTACTTCAAAGTAAAGTCTCTTTTGAATGTGAAATCCTGCCTTGCCCAGGCCAGGCCCCAGACACTCACCAGGGGGTTGGAGACTGCATTGTGTGAGGGCAGGCACAGCCCTTTCAGGTGTGAGTGACCACTCCTCCACACCCTCCTAGCACAGATGGCTCATCAGGATATGCAGGCTACACCCCAGCTCCCTTTGTGTCACTGTCTAGTGTGAGGTGCAACCAGCCCAACTGTCAAACTGACCCAGACAGGGAATCCACAAACAGGCAGAGTCACAGAAATGGTATAAGCAAGAAAATGCTCACTTTCTAAAAGTGGCATTTCCAAACACACAGTCTTATAATCAACTTTACTAAAAGATGTATTTTTAAATTGTGAGCTCAGAGACCCCAAACTACACATGTCCACCCGCTCCCAAAGAGAATCTACACTTTAATCATATTTAAAGATAGCCCCCATGTTAACCTTTGAGAGGGACAGGCCTTGCAACAGTGAAAAACAAATTTAGCAATATTTCACTGTCAGGACATATTTTTTGATTTTTTTCTCATGTTGCTGTCTTGTTGATGGCCTGGAGTTAAAGGTAGGAATAATACAGGCAAGTAACGTAAGAATAATGGGTGATAGATAATTTTGGTTGGTTGAGAACTCGGATTAATAACATTTCCTAATTGTCTTGATATTTTTGTGAAAATATAATTTCATAGGGTGGTGTTTTGTTTTTTTGCAGAATAATTTGCTGTATGCCTAAATGCAATTTAAATGTAGTTTTGAAATTTTCACTGCTTATGTGCTGCATATTTGTTTATTATTTTAGAGGCTTTGTATTGATTCCAAATGTAGGTTATGCTTTGTCTGTCATGTGGCTGGAGTCGGAGTGGCTCCTAGAGCCCCTGGCTATATAGTCAGACATTTTCCTTTTTACTTCTCCACATGCTTACCCACAATTTTGGGTGTGTATTCTTGTGTAAGGTGACTAATTCATATTTTTTCTTCAACTTTTAAAAGTATTTTGAACAGGGTTATTGTTGATTTTTGCTTTTCATGTATGGGGTATTTTAGAGCTTATTTTAATCATTTCTCACTGTTTTCATTTTCTTGTGCTATTATTAATTTTTGTAATCTTCGTTAAATTTTCTTTTACATTATTATTGCTGCTTAACTGGTGGTCTACCAAAGGCCCTCTGATGGGTCCCGTAACAATTCTTTTACTGACAATCCGAAATTTTGTGTTGATGGATGGGAAGGAAGGGGTCCCGGCAGTAGTAGGGTAGCCTTGTTCTGTTTGTTTTCTATGCCTTCTTCTTTGCCGACCACGTGGGAGACTCCAATTTTTAGGAGCCAGAGCTGGGTGTGTGTGTGTGTGTGTGTGTGTGTGTGAGTGTGTGTGTTTGTCTATGTGTCAGTGTGTGTGATGTGTGGTAATTTTCGTTTGATCTACATCCCCCTTTGCTAGGCATGGTCAACCGCCATTTTGTAAAGTGTCACAGGAAGCCATTTCTCTTTGTTCTCCATGCCTCCCTATTTGCAGGCCAGGTGTTGACCATTGTTTTTGGAGTCAGTTTGTTTTAGAGACATCAAATGTGTCTTGTTTCCTTGGATAGTTCTTTTAGGTCTATGTAGTGAGCACCCACCATTTTGGGGAACCCTTTTATTTCACTTTTAGATGCCCATTTATAGGACCATTTATAGATGTCCATGTCATTTTTATTAATTTTATGTAATTTCCAACAAAATGTTTCACAATATATTTACTTGTGTTTGATTGTAGTACTCTGTAATAGTGCAGAGTTGTTGTTTTAAATTCATTTAAATCATTTATTTTGTTTTGCCTACCCATTCACCTCCTATAGGGGTCACATGGTCTCTGAATGGACACCAGGTATGTCTTTAAATTATATTATTCCATTTTTGCCTGCTTTCACTCCACCCATATGGCACCATGAGTCCTGGAATTACATCAGGTATTTTATTTTTGTAATTTATTTGTTTATAATATTGTTATCTTAATGATAACTGTGTGGATTCCACTCACACGCCTTCACCTTTTTTTTTTTAGCCAACAGGTACATGAAAGGATACTAACTAATTGAGAGAAAAATGAATTAGCTGATACCAGAGTCCAGAGAAGTACCTCTGCTATTGTGGCTAACCCACAGTAGAAGTCATAAAGATGATATTCCCAAAGAATCAGGCTCCTGCCAAGAAACCAACCAGTTTGGAGAAAAAGTATCAGACTGGCATCAAGCCCTCATTATTTTTCTGGCAATGCAGCATACTACTGCACCCTCCTCTAGGCAGGAAGATGCTACGATGAGGATTACCCTACCCTTGAATCAACAATGGCAGTATCACCAAAACCATAGCAGATGACTCTATACGCTGCAGTGACTGTAATAATGAAAAATATAATTGTCCAAACAACAGACCAAACATTCTTTACAAAGAATCTCAACAGCAACTAAAGTCCGGAATACTTGATCTTCTGGCAGAAGGAACAGAGCTGGAAATCGAAGTTGGTGCAGATGAGCAGGATGTTGTGATTGTTCATGCAATGGACACATAGGGCCTCATTACGACCCTGGCGGTCAGTGATAAAGTGGCGGTAATACCGCCAACAGGCTTGTGGTAGCAACCGACAAATTATGACCATGGTGGAAAGACAGCCAATGTACCACACCGACCGCCATGGCGAAAACAACAGACACCATGGCAGTAGACGCCCACAGCCAGGCGGAAGTCAAACATCCGCCCACCATATTATGAGAACAGCAATCTGCCACCTTTTCTGGGTCGGTACGAACAATAGCAAAAGCCTGGCGGAAACTGAGCTCAGAAGTGAAAGGACTCACCTTTGGAGACAAAGGGAAGAACCACACCGCCATGAAGCCCGAACTGCACGTGTTCCTGATCATATTCTACGTCCTGCTCCACCGCGAACACCAACGCTGACGAAGACGACAATGGTGAGTACAGCAGCCTAGCACACAATGGAGGGGGGGGGAAGAGAGTGACACACACACACACCACACACACCCCATACACACACACTATACACACAACCAGATGCACGTGACAACAAGTTAACCCCCCAAAATCCGCTGAAAAATGCAAGGACAAAAGATTTTCCAATGAATGTAATAAGAACAACACAGTAGAAATAATAAGTTAGGCAATGTAACAGCTACATACAAATGTAAAGAACAAGGGGCGCAGCCCAGTTCTCAGGAAGCGTGGGTCACATGGCCACAGGCCAAATCCAAGGCCCCACTTGTCACATGCATCCACACAGAGAGAAAAATGCAGGGGCATCAGTTGGTAAATAGGCAGGCACCTCTGGGGGGGAGAAGGGGGAGCCCCTCAGCCGTGAGATGAAGCAAGACCACTGGTTCTGGTGGGGGCAACATGTCCATTGCTTTGTCCTGGGGAGTGATAGGCCATAGTCTCAAAGGTGGGTAACTTGCCCTCTGGTTCTGGAGGGGGCAACATGCCCTGTGCTTGGTCCTGGGGAGTGCAAGGCCACAGTCTCTCAGGTGGGTGAATACCCCACTGGTTCTGGAGGGAGTAACATGCCCTGTGCTTGGTCCTGGGGAGTGCAAGGCCACAGTCTCTCAACTGGGTGAATACCCCACTGGTGCTAGAGTGGACAGGCCTCCCCTGCAACCTCGGATGGCTGCCCAGTGGTGGTGCTGCTGGTGGGGGGAGGCTCCTGCCCATCCCCTGCAACCTCGGACGGGTGCACAACCATGGTTGGTGTTAGGGGCTCCATCACAGTTTCTGGTTCAAGCCCCTTGCTCTTCCTGCCTGCTAGTCCAGGCTCCTTGGCTTTTCAGGTGACAGGTGCAAGATCCTTGCTCTTCCTGCCTGCTGGTGCAGGCTCCTTGGCATTTCGGGTGGCAGGTGCAGGCTTCTTGCTCTTCCTGCCTGCTGGTGCAGGCTCCTTGGCATTTTGGGTGGCAGGTGCAGGCTCCTTTCGCTTCTTGCCTGCTGAGGCAGTCTCCTTCCCACTTAGGCCAGCTGGTGCAGGCTCCTTCCCCTTCAGGACATGTGGCCTGGATCCCTTTCCACCAGGAGTGAGTGCGGTGGGGACTGGTCATGTGGACTGTGTGGCTGAGGTGCTTGGCTGGGTTCTTCCTACCCTGGCCATACGTGCAGGATGGGAGGGGGGTCGGGAAGAGGTCAATGGTGGATAGGAACTATTTCTTAGGGACATTGGGGTGGGAAAAGGGAGAAGGAATAGGAGTGGAGGATGGGGGAGTTGTTGTAGGAGGTGTCTGCTGCTTTTGGGTGCAGGTGCATGGGTTGAATGCTGTTGTGAGGTGGATGGCTGTTGGGTGTCTGAGTGCTTGCGTTTGTGTACTTTAGGGGGTGCACAGTGGGAGAGGACACAGAGGTCGTGTACAAGGCTGTTGCGGAGATGTCTGCCAGTAATGTGCGTGTTCTGCTTGGTTTGGTGATGCTGGTAGTGAATGATGATGTAGTGCATGCCGGTGTGAGTGTGGACATAACTGGGTGGGCGATGGAAAAGGAGGAGGAGGGAGAGACAGTGGAAATAGTGGATGTTGTGTCTGCAACTGGATGGTGTTTGTTTGGGTGCCTGTGGGATGAAGTGTGGTGCTTGTGTTTGCCTGTGACACTCTTGTCTTCTGTGCATGCTTGTCTGTATGTGTGCTTGAGATAGGTTGGGGTTGAGGGGAATGGGACTGGGCAGTGAAAGTTGGAGGGGGGACGGTAGAAACAGGGACAATGGCTGCCATCAGAGAGGAGGCCAAAGCCTGGATCGATCTCTGTTGGGCCACCAATCCAGTGTGAATGCCCTCCAGGAATGCATTAGCTTGTTGCATCTGGGCTGCCAGCCCCTGGATGGCATTCACAATGGTTGACTGACCTACAGAGATGGCTCTCAGTAGGTCAATAGCCTCCTCACTCAGGGCAGGGCCTGAGGTGCCTGGGGCGAAGGAGATGCCCATCCTCCTGGGTGAGCGGGCACGGGAAACCAAAGGGATTGCTGGGAGGACGGTGCTTGTACGGGGGGTGGTGGCTGTACCTGTAGCTGGGGTGGTCACAGAAATGTCCGCCACCACAAGGGAGCTTCCATCAGAGGAGATATCAGAGTCTGTAGTGTTCCCTCCAGTCTCTGCCATGGTGCTCCCCTCTGTCCCACTGGTGCCCTCAGCATCGGGGGACTCTGCCTCCTGGGTCCTGTGGGCTGCATTTCCCTCTGTCGTCGGTGCCTCTGCTCCTCCACCAGATGATGCTAATGCACATAAGGACAGGATGACAAAACAAGAAAGGGGGGGAGAGAGACAAAGGATACACTGGGTTAATAGCTGCACCAACACCACTGTTGACAGACACACCACGCTCACACACAGGGAACAGGCCTACACACTAGGGATTGCACCACCACAGATATTGCTGACTCCCAAAGCATAAGGAATGGCACGCACTGCCAACTGCAGCACACCTGGGACCCATGCAACCCTGGCCAGGAGTGGATGCCTACGAGCTAGGTAGCAGGATTATCCCTTCAGAACCCTCACCACCAAGGGACCTACGCTGCTAGGTCTAGCCTGGCCTAGGGGCACCCACTGACACATCCCCCACTCGGATACCACCCTACCATGCGTAAGTTGTAATGATGGGCACTGTACTCACCCCCCTGTGGCTGCTGTGATGCCCTCAAGCACCCATCCAGCTCCGGATAGGCCATCGCGAGTATGCAGGCCACCAGGGGGGGTCAGGGTTCAATGGGTACCCCTTCCTCGTTGGGAGGCCATTCCGAGCTGGGCCTCCGCCATATTCCGTGCCCAGTGTCTCAGGTCCTACCCACCGTTAGCGACAGTGGGTGCTCTGCTTGCCATAGACCACCAGGCTCCGCACCTCCTTGCCGATGGCACACCATATACCCTTCTAGTGATGGACGCTGACCTGCAGAGGCAAAACACACAGGGAAATACCATTAGACGAGTCCACCCTGTTACACATATGGCCCACTATACCCGTTTCCATCAACATTAGCACACACATAGCCCAGCACACAACCTGTATGCCGCAAGGACATCCACCCACCCCCCTTACATGAGGCCTTCACACAGGCCACTCCATACATTAATGCCACATGCATCGTGCCCACAGTGAACACACCTTTTGGTCTGGAGGCCCATACAGCAGTCCATACTGGGGTAGGACCCCATCCACCAGTCTCTCCAACTCCTCCAAAGTGAAGGCAGGGGCCCTTTCCCCAGTGACATAGGCCATGGTCGGTTCCAGACACAGGTCTCAGCAGCACATGCAGTGTAGGTCCTCTCCTATGGAAGGTCAGGTAGCAAGTGAGGATTCAGATAGAAAATGGGGGTCACGTCTTCGGCGGTGCATACCATCACCACCAGCGTACATTACCATTGGTCACTGTACCACATAGGGCCCAATGTTAACCAATGAGGAGTTGCACAGCGGTTCCATGACATAGAGTAGAGTGGCACAGAGCAGAGTTCTGCACAGTAGAGTGGTGCAGAGTACAGTAGAGTGCTGTGGAGTGATGCAGCGTATATTGCACTGACATAGTGTGAAGTAGACTAGAGGGGTTGTACTGACATAGTGTGGAGTAGTGTAGAGTGGAGTAGTGCAGAGTGGAGTGGCGTAGTGCAGTGGCATAGAATAGGTTGTTTCTGAGTAGCATGAAGGGGTGAGGAATAGGGTAGAGTGGATTGGTGCAAGTTAGAGCAGAGTTCAATGTAGAGTGCAGTGGTGTAGAGTATAGTGGCATAGAGTTGCTTAAAGTGTACTGGCATAGAAAGCAGTGGCATAGAGTGCAGAGTAGATTAGAGTGGTGTGTAGTGGATTGGCGCATATTGCAGTGGTGTACAGTGTAGTTGTGAAGAATGCATTGGCGTTGAGTGCATTAGAGAGGAGTAGAGCAGAGTGATGGTAGAGCAGAGTGGTGTAAAGTAGAGTAGAGTGGTGGAGAATAGAGTGGTGTAAAGTTTTGTGTGTAGAGTAGAGTGGCATACAGAGCAGTGGCATAGAGGGCAGTGGTGTTGTTTAAAGTATTGCCTCATAGACTGCAGTGGTGCTGAATATACTGGCATAGAGTGCAGTGATGTGGAGTGCATTGGTTTCATGTGCATTGATCTTGAGTGCATTTTCATAGAGTGCAGTGACTCAAAGTGTAGTGGAGCAGAGTGCAGTAGTGCAGAGTATATTGTTTCAAAGTAGAGTGAAGTGGTGTATAGTAGAGTGGTGCAGGGTAGAGTGGAGTGGTGCAGGATAGAATGAAGTGGTATATAGTAGAGTGCAGTGGTGTAGAGTAGAGTGGAGTGGTTCAGGGTAGACTGCAGTGACACAGAGTAGAGTGCAGTGGTGTAAAATAGTGCGGTGTAGACGGTGGTGTGAAAGAGTGCAGTGGTGCTTAGTAGATTAGAGTGGCATAGAATGCAGTGGTGTAGAGTGCATAGATTGATGCAGAGTAGAGTGGCATAGAGTGTATTGGCATAGAGTGCACTAGCACAGAGTGCAGTAGCATAGCTTAGAGTTGAGTGGTGCAGAATAAAGTACACTGGCATACAGCATAGTGACAGAGAGTGCAGTGGTGCAGAGTATAGTGTAATAGAATTCAGTAGCTGAGAGTGCAGTGGAGAAGATTAGACTGTTGTTGAGTACAGTAGTCTACAGGAGAGTGGTACAGAGCGTATTAGCATAGAATGTAATGGCGTAGAGTAGAATGGCATAGAGTACAGTGGTGCACAGTAGAATGGAGTGTCATTGAGTGCAGTGACATAGTGTGCAATGAGGCAGAGTGGCATAGAGCTACAGTGGCATAGAGCAGAGTGTTGCAGAGTAGAGTGGTGTAGAATGCAGTGATGCTAAGGAGATTGGTGTTCAATGTAGTGGCATTGAGTGGCATAGAGTGCATTGACATAGAGTACAGTGGCGTAGAGTGCAGTAGTTTAGAGTAGAGTGGCATAGAGTGCAGTGGCATAGAGTAGAGTGGTGCAGAGAAGAGTGGCATAGAGAGGATTGGTGCAGTTAGATTTCAGTGGTGTGGAGTGACAGAGTGAAGTAGGTTGGCATAGAGTGCAGTGTCATTGAGTGCAATTGAGTAGAGTAGATTGTTTCAGAGTAGAGTGAAGTGGTATAGAGTGGTGCAGGGTAGAATGGAGTGGTGCAGTGTGCAGTGGTGTAGAGTAGAATGGCATAGAGGGCAGTGGCATAGACTACAGTGGCGTACAGTAGAGTAGCATAGAGTAGAGTGTCATAGGATGCAATGGTGCAAAGAAGATTGGAATGACGTAGAGTGGATTGGCCCACAGTTCAATGGTGTAGAGCGCAGTGGCGCTCAATGGAGTGATGCGGAGTAGAGTGGCATAAAGTGTAGCGGCATAGAGTACATTGCTGCAAAGAAGAGTTGAGTTGCGTACAGTACAGTGGTGTAGAGTAGAGTGGCAGAGAGTGCAGTGACACAGAGTAGAGTGTTGCAGAGTAGAGTATAGTGACATAGAGTGCAGTGGTGCAGAGAACATTGCCTTAGTATGTAGGGGCATTGCTTTTGAGTAAAGTGGTTTAGAGTGCATTGGCACAGAGTTTAGTGGCATAGAGCTCAGTGGTTAGAATACAGTGATGTAGAGTGTACTGGTGTAGAGTGGTGCAGAGTAGAGTACAGAGGCATAGAGTGGAGTGGTGAAGAGTAGACTAGAGTGGTACAGAGGGGAGTGACGTAAAGTGGAGTATGCAAGGTGTGGTAGCTCACTGCAATTACAGACAACACATTCTTAATTGAAATAACTATTCTATTTGTACAGACATATAGGCCCTCATTATAACATTGGCGGTATTAACCGCCTACCGCTGCAGCGACGGCCACCAAAAGATTGTCGCCGTGGCTACCATCCGTCCGCCGTAATATGACCACAGCCGGATTTCTGCCACAAGAAGGGTGGAAAACCGGCTGTGGCCATGCTGGCGGATGGTAGTATGGTGGCGCTTCTACCACCAGCAGCGCCAGGCCAGTAGACCGCCACTAGCCATATTATGAAAAATAATACGGCCTGGCAGTGTTCTGCTGGCGGGCGCTGCTGGTGGTAGCAGCACCCTGTCCTGTCCCCTGCCGGAGGACCCCCTGGATCCAGGTAAGTCAGGTTCCCGACAGGGGAGTGGGGTGGGGGGTGTTGTGTGTGTGTGCGGGGGTGTTTGAATGTATGTTTGTGCGTGAATGCGGGTGTGTGTTGAGTGCTGAGTGCGTCTGTGCATATACGGACATGTGAGTGCATGTATGTTGTGAAATGTGAATGCGTGTCTGTGTGTACATTTGGAAGTGTGTGCGGATGTGTCTGTGATTGGATGTATGCATGCGTGTATGCATGTGTGAATGAGTGTGTGTATGCGTGTGTGTTTGTGAAGGGGGAGCGTGGATGTAAGGGGGAGGGGGGACATGGAAAGGTAGGGGGGTGAGGTGGTATCTGGAGAGGTAGGGGGAGAGCCCCCTATCAGTGACAGGGAAGGAATTCCCTGTCACTGATAGTGCCTACCGCCATGGTTTAAGTGGCGTCACGAACTCCACGAAAACCATGGCGGCAGGCAGGGTCATAATCCCGCAGGCGGCACAATGGCGGCCGTCGGGATGGATATGCATATCTCCAGCCCAGCGGCTCTTACCGCCGAGGCTGTCGGAGTGGTACATTGGCGGGTTGGCTTCAGCCAACCTGCCAATGTCATAATGTGGCGGTAAGTACAGCCAGCCTGTTGGCAGTACTACCACCACGTTATCGCCGACCGCCGGGGTCGTAATGACCCCCATAGTTTTATTGCTAAAACTACACAGCACACAAACAATAATATGTGGAAATCTCATCACCTAGGGCCATATGTATGAACACATTTTCCCGTTGACACAGAATGGGTAAAACCCTTTGATACATCTGGCCCCTAGTGTATTGATTTATTTTGATCATATTAGAATATTTATTTCCATCACAGTTCAGAATTACAAAAAATATGCTTCATTTGTGCTTTTCTAATTTAGACATATTCTAAAATAACTGCACAGTTCATTTACAGACATTTAAATTTTGTTCTGTGCTAGAAAAAAATCAACATGGTACAGCCTTCCTCTAGCACACCACAGTAGATAGCATGATTGTCACATAAATTCAATCACTTTGAAATCAGAAAAAGAAAAGCAAACACCAAACTTCCTTTGAAGATAGTGCCTGACATATTACCTCTTTCTCTAAACGCATAGCAAATGTGATGAGATTTAAAGGCCTGTTCACAGAAAAGAGCACTGTTGAAAGAACATAAGGGGACCATTGTAAATAGGCTACACTCCACAGAAGGGACAAACTCAAGAGCAACAGCCTAAAACAAATAACACAAGGAAATAGAAATCAAGCAAATGTGGGTTACAAACCACAAAGTCGATTGGTAAGTAATGGGAGGAATGCATATCCCAGGGCAGCTTTCCGAATGTGCCCAAGTTGTCTTTAGCAAACAAAGACAGCTGCTTTGTC
Organism: Pleurodeles waltl; assembly: GCF_031143425.1. NCBI lineage: Eukaryota > Metazoa > Chordata > Amphibia > Caudata > Salamandridae > Pleurodeles > Pleurodeles waltl. The sequence goes on from NC_090446.1 coordinate 1,424,195,434, forward strand.
TGATAGGCTTTGACCTAAGAAGATAGCTGCTTCTGAGAGAGAAGAAGAAGAACAGATAAAAGGAGAAGAAGAAGAAGAAGAAGAAGAAGAAGAAGAAGAAGAAGTTGTTGTCGTCATTCAAAGAAGGTTTGTCACTCTTAGGGCCTCATTATGACTTTTGCGGATGGGAAAGCCCAAACGACAAACTCCTAAGAGGGTGGCTGCTGCCATAGTGGTGACCACCCAGCCAGACCTATTAGGTGTTTCCCTCTAGACTGACTGGCGGAAACCTCAGTTTCCACCCATCAGCCTAAGGGGAAACAGGCAGCAGCATTGTCTTCGGCTCATAATTGAGCCGGAGGTAATGCTGCTACCACGAGTTGCACCAGCACCTCCTCAAAGTTCACTATCTGCACAGCAGAATATAAACATTGGGATGGTGTTGGTGTTGGGCAGGGGGACCTCTGCACTGCCCATGCCCAGTGCATGGGCAGTGCAGGCGCCCCACAGTGGCCCCTTGCACCTGTTCTCCACCAGCCTTTTCATGGCTGTAAAACCGCAATGAAAAGCCTGTCGGAGACCGAGGTCGTAATCAGCAGCTCTGCACTGATTGCGATCTCTGCCCTCGCCAGGCCATCGGTATCATGGATCTCGGCAGTGATGGCAGTACCTTGCCAGTCTGACCGCCAGGGTGTTAATGTGGTGGTCGGACCACCACATAAGAGGCAGTACTGACCGCCACCCCAAAGCTGGCGATTTTAAGACCACCACCCTGGTAATGAGGCCCTTAGTGTGTAGTCATCCACTGCAGCAACCTGGCACAATCAAATGAGAGATATAGAATTCACCCCAAATGCTCCAAGCATCTACCTTCTAGCTATAGGTCACTTGAGGTGGTGGTATCCTCACAAAGAAAACACCTGCCACAACAACTTACTACGACTGTGCCAATATATCCATCAGCTAGTCTATTAATACAATGGGGAATTGGCCAAAATGTTAGCATTTCACTGTCTCCCTTTTCAACGATGGAAGGAGAGGTGTTTCTTGATTTCTGGAGTTTCTCAGTCCACAAAGAAAGTTTACAAGCAGGTTACAAGCTGGACCTATTTTTCAATTCTAGCTGTACCCGTGATGCACCATCAGGTTCTGGAATTGGTTAGCAAAGCAGTAAAGGAAAACATGGTTCCATCCATCCACCTCTTGTGGACCAATTGTCACGAAACAGACTACATGAACATCACTTCACATTGTGTTTCCTTCAAAGGGGTTAAACAAAGGATATTCACTGATCTCACCATTGCTTGCAAAGGTCAAAGTGTTCTCTATGGAAAAATCACATACAGCTGTTAACATCCTGGAACAATTTAACACCAAAGTCTAAATATGGCTTCAACCTAGAGGTGTAAGCATGGGATATGGCTGATTGAAAGATACTTTAGAGTTTGATGTTTAGCTCATTCCATCAACATAATTATGCAGGACATATTTAAACAAGAAGAAATAGTCAACGACATTCTGCCCAACATTGGCAGGACTGCACTCAATTCAATTATTTTTTCAAATGGCGAAAGAAGCTGGGAATCATTCAGAGTGCTAACAGAGTCCCTGTTGCAGCCCTGTTATAGCAAGTCCCTACCGTTTGGAACAATGCATTTTACATGTTGCAACACCTGTTTGAGCAATGCAGATCTATCAAAGATGGGAGTAGATGCAACTGTCAAAGCCATGACAATGGAGGCTGCCAACTAGGGGCTAGTTGAGTGTCTGACCCAAATGCTACTGCCTTATCGGTTTCTACATGACAAGGCAGTGATAAGGATAGTAGAATGGATGAAGCTATTCCATTTCTCCATGCACTGCATTTGCAAAAGTGGAACAGAGATATAAAAATGTCAATGAAGTAGCAGCTAGTGAAGTGAACACAAATCAAATATTTCCAAAATATATTTAGTCCTCTGAAGAGCACATATGTGCCACAATACCTGCTGCACACTACCAAGTTTCATTCAGTTTTCATCAGTGAGTATCTTCACTTACAAGACCTAGATCTTCAGGAAAGTGAATGACCTAGAAGATTAATGATTGGAACTTTGAGGCCATAGCATAGGTGGTGCATTCAACCACTGGCATGCGCTATGGTGTTCCGAGCTCCAATTGTAATTGCTCCAGTTGCAATTGTAGCAGTGATCTGCTATTAAACCAACAGCACCAACTTCATTGTTTTCATTTTCAACATCTGCAATTGTAGGAAAGTAGCCTCTTTCTAGCATGGTTACCCCCACTTGTGGCCTGTTTGTGAGTCTGTCTGTCAGTGTGTTTTTACTGTGTCAATGGGATCCCGCTAGCCAGGACCCCAGGGCTCATAGATAAAAACCTATATGTCAGTGTGTTTTGCCTGTCTCACTGGGATCCTGCTAGACAGGGCCTCAGTGCTCATAGTTTGTGGCCTAATGTGTATGCCTGTGTAGTGCCTAACTGTATCACTGAGGCTCTGCTAACCAGAACCTCAGTGCTTATGGTCTCTCTGCTTTTCAATTTGGCACTGTAGGCCAGTGACTTCATTGAGCAATTTCAATTGGTATACTGGACCCCCCCTTATAAGTCCCTAGTATATGGTGCCTAGGTACCCAGGGCATTGGGGTTCCAGGAGATCCATATGGGCTGCAGCATTTTTTTTTACACCCATAGGGAGCTCAGACAAACCCTTGCACAGGCCTGCCATTACAGCCTGCGTGAAATAACGCACATGTTATTTCACAGCCATTTTCACTGCACTTAAGTAACTTATAAGTCACCTATATGTCTAACCTTCACTTGCTGAAGGTTAGGTGCAAAGTTACTGAGTGTGAGGACACCCTTGCACTAGCAAAGGTGCCTCCACATAGTTCAGGGCCATTTCGCCGGACTTTGTGAGTGCGGGGACGCCATTACACGCATGCACTACATAAAGGTCAATACCTATATGTAGCTTCACAATGGTAACTCCGAATATGGCCATGTAACATGTCTAAGATCATGGAATTGTCCCCTCATTCCAAATATGGTATTGGGGAGCCAATTCCGTGCATTCTGGGGGGATCCACCATGGACCCACAGTACTGCTAAACCAGCTCTCTGAGGATTGCACTGCAGCTACATCTGCTGCCACCTCACAGATAGGGTTCTGCCCTACTGGGGTCTGGGCAGCCCAGTCCCAGGAAGGCAGAACAAAGCATTTCCTCTGGGAGCAGGGTGTTACACCCTCTCCCTTTGGAAATAGGTGTTACAGGCTGGGGAGGGGTAGCCTCCCCCAGCCTCTGGAAATGTTTTGAAGGGCACAGATGGTGCCCTCCTTGCATAAAACAGTCTACACCGGTTCAGGTACCCCTTCTCCCCTGCTCTGGTGGGAAAATGGACAAAGGAAAGGGGAGTGACAACTCCCCTGACCATCACCACCCCAGGGGTGGTGCCCAGAGCTCCTCCAGTGTGTCCCAGACTTCAGCCATCTTGCTTGGCAAGGTGTGGGGGCACTCTGGAGGGCTCTGAGTGGCCAGTGTCAACAGGTGACGTCAGAGACCCCTCCTGATAGGTCCTTACTTGATAAGGTAGCCAATCCCCTTCTCAGGGCTATTTAGGGTCTCTCCTGTGGGTTCTCTTCAGATTCTGCTTGCAAGTTTGCTTTAGGAATCCTCTGCAACAACTTCAGACTCTTCTGACCTCGGATCAACCGCAGCCTGCTCCAAGAAACACTGTAACTGCAACAAAGTGTCTACAAGAGACACTTTTCTTCAGCAACCTCAGTTCCAAGTCAGCACCTGCAACAGTTTCCACAGTGTGCATGCTCTGGGGACTCCCCGTCTTCATCCTGCACCAGACGGACCAAAGAAATCTCCTGTGGAGTGATGGAGTCATTCCCCTGCTCCAAGCAGGCAGCTTCCAAGGTGATTACCGGTACCCTGGGACTCCTCTCATCATGATGAGCATGCTCCTGAGGACACAGAGGGTAGACATCATCGACAAAGACTGTCCTGAGGTCCTGCTGACGCAATCTGGAGGAGGTAAGACCTTGCCTTCCCCAAGAACAGTGTTACCCCTGTGTATTGTGTCTTCTTCACCTGCTGAGGCCTCTGTGCACTCTTTGCAAAATTCCTTTGTGCACAGCCTGGCCCAGGTCCCCAGCACTCCACTCTGTGATGCTCAACTCACTGAGTTGTTCTCCGGCGGCGTGGGATCTTCTTTTGTTGTGCTGCATCAACTGCATTTTGCATATCTTTGAACCCGGATCGTGTGGCTTATGGGGGTGCTGGCTGGCACCCTGAGGGCTCTCTAAAGTGCTGAGAGTCCCCTCTTCCTCCTCACACAGAGTTGAGGCCCTCAGGTTCCTCCTGGGTCCATCCAGCGCCATTTTAATGAAAAAAGCACTTTTGTCGTAGCCAAGGTTTGATGGTGCCTTCCAACACGAAATCTCATCTGCAATGATCTTCACACCGTGGGTCAACTTTTGCATCATGCAGAAACCCGCTGGCATCTTCCAAGGGGGCATTTCTGCAGTCTTCTACTATCCAGGGACTCTTCTTTTGCCCCCTCTTCTGGGTTGGCAGGGGCTCCTGTCCTTCCTGGAACTTCTTTTGACTTCTGGACTTGGACCCCTTTCTTTGCAGGTCTTCAGGTCCAATAATCCAGCAGTTGTTTTTTGCAGACTTGGTTGGCTGCTGCACAATCCCAAAACGAGGTGTAGTGTGTCCTAAGGAAACTTGCAGTACTTTACTCCTGCTTTTCTGGGCTCTGGTAATTTAATTACTTTTACTGTATTCTTACTCTCCCAGCGATTCTGCACACACTACACTTGTCTAGGGCGAAATCATGATTCACATTCCACTTTCTTAGTATATGGTTTATGTTGCTTATTTTCTCACATTGCATTCTATAGGATTTCCTACTGTTTGCATTGTTATATGACTATTTACTTGTCTAATTTTGGTGTCTAGTGTATATATTGTGTATAATACTTACCTCCAGAAGGAGTATTGTCTCTAAGATATTTTTGGTACTGTGTCACCCAAATAAATACCTTTATTTTTGGTAACACTGAGTATTGTCTTTACTTGTGTATACGTACTGTGTAAGTATAAGTGGTATTGCATTAGCTTTGCATGTCTCCTAGTTCAGCCTAAGCTGCTCTGGTATAGCTACCTCTATCAGCCTAAGCTGCTAGAACACTACTACTTCACTAATAAGGGATAACTGGACCTGGTATAAGGTGTAAGTACCCAAGGTACCCGCTACAAAACAGGCCAGCCTCCTACAGCAATGGGTTGGTTTATAAATATTCCAAGACTTAAATCAAGCAAACAGGCAAGTCTGAAACAGGCAATGTTCACAACTATGACGATGAAGAAGATAATATAGGGGCTACATGGATGACCAAACAGAAGTCTACTTGACCTATTGGCACGGGGGAAAACATAACATAACAATTGTGAGAATTCAGTAGGCTGGCAATAAGGTGTTTAGCATATCCTGTGGTCAGTACATTATTGGAGCAGGTGCTTAATGCAACTGGAGCAGTCTCTCTCTCATTTCATGTTTAGCTAATGTAAATAAACCTAAATGGACCAGTGTCCATAGGACAGATAAACAATCAAGGAGGGCATAGTAATTTTGCCGTGTGATTGAGTGATCAGTGACAATTAAAGAAAATGAATTCAATGTTATTCACCACCAGGCTTTGCCATTAGTAATCAATGATGCATTAGCAACATTTCCTGAAAAAATAAGATGCCTGTTTTGCATGCATAACTTTGAATTCCCATGTTCAAGTCTATGTGAAGATGGAAAGGAGTGTTGTATAGGTTATTTAAGTCGGCTCCATAGAAAAAAAATAGATGCATAGGAGTATGGACAATGTATTAGAAACAGGCAACTTACTTTAATAAATACCAAATAATCATTAATGTGACAAATGTGGCAGGTTTAGCCTAGTTAAACTTCATACTTCATGCTTGGGTGATCGTTAGGGGTGTTGATTAGCTGTGGCTTGATTAATTTTTATAAGACATGAAATCTGTAAGTCCGGACAACAACATGCAGAAGAAGGATCAATGCCTTCCTACTTCTATGGTAAACAAGAGAACTCAAAGAGACCTATCCCTATCGACTTAAAATGAAAAAGGGTGAGTTATTTATAATAATGCAGACTCACATGGCAAATCTTATGTCATTGTGGTTGACATGGTGGTGATGGACCCAGCTAAACATTTTATTGCTTTGGTGATTGTTAGGCTTGGCATCCTTGGCGTGGTCTCCCCTAACTTTTTGCCTCTGCTTCCCAGGTTGTTGATGTGTGCTTTACTCTGACTTTGCTGTTTTTGATACTCTGGGCACTTTACCACTGCTAACCAGTGCTAAAGTGCAAGTGCTCCTATGTAAAATGTATGTATAAATTGGCTTAGCCATGATTGGCATATTTGATTTACTAGTAATTCCTTTGTAAAGTGTACTAGAGGTGCACAGGGCCTGTAAACTAAATGCTACTAGTGGGCCTGCAGCACTGGTTGTGCCACCACATAAGTAGCCCTGTAAACCTGGCTCAGACCTGCCACTGCAGTGTCTTAAACTGCCAATTCGACTTGGTAAGTGTACCCCCTTGCCAGTCCTAAACCTTCCTTTTTTATACATGTAAGGTACCCCTTACGTAGGCCCTAGGTAGCCCCATGAGCAGGGTGCAGTGTATGTTAAAAATGGGACATGTACCAATGTGTGTTACATGTCCCAACAGTGAAATACTGCTAAATTCAGCCTTCAATGTTGCAAGGCCTATCTCTCCTATAGGTTAACATGGGGACTTCCTTTAAACAACTTTAAAGTGCAGATTTCCTTTCAGAGCAGATGGGAATATGGAGTTTAGGGTCTCTGAACTCACGATTTAAAAATTCATATTTTAGTGAAGTTGGTTTTTAGATTGTTTGTTTGAAAATGCCACTTTTAGAAAGTAGGCATTTTCTGGCTTAAATCATTCTGTGACTCTGCCTATTTGTGGATTCCCTGTCTCGGTCAGTTTGACAGCTGGGCTGTTTACACCTCTTCTCTAGACAGTGACACAACGGGAGCTGGGGTAGGTATAGCCTACATATCCTGATGAGCCATCTGTGCTAGAGGGGGAGGGAGATTTAGTCACTCACACCTGAAAGGGCTGTGCCTGCCCTCACACAATGTAGTCTCCAACCCCCAGGTGTGTGTCTGGGGCCTGGCCTGGGCAAGGCAGGATCTTGTGAACAACAGAGACTTTCCTTTGAAGTAGGCCTACTTAAAAGGCAGAAAGGGGTATAATTATTGGACCCAAACCCCCGAAAATTAGATCATTTTTGGAACCAAGAGGAACCCCTGCCAAGGATAAGAGCTGAGGAGGAGTACTGCCCCTGCCTGTGACTGTGTTTTGTTGGGCTATCCCGCAGTTGCTGCTTCTGCCTGTGAAAGGGAACAAAGACTGGACTTTGTGGTATATTTCTGCTTGTGAAGAATCTCCAAGGGCTTGGACTGAGCTTGCCTCCTGTTTTGAAGTCTCGGGCCATCTAAGACTTCCTCTGCTAACACATGGACTCTCTGCTGAGACTCCTTCCCTGCCAAGTGGTGTCCTATCTGGTCCCTGGGCACTTGAAAAGTGAAGTTGGCAGACAAGATCTGAAAATCCACGCACAGAACGGCGTGCAGGGAAATTTTCAATGCACCATCTGCAACACGGCTGATAAACGAACTACCGCCGGCCTCGTAGATAAAATCGACTCTCCACTTGCATCGCGGCCGGGAGATTGTCAAATTGCAGCTGGAGAAACGACACGCAACACCCGCTTTCGGATGCTGATAATGCTGCAACCCCCATGCAGCGCAGTCTTCTAACACTGTGCAACAGGATTTTCCATGCATCATCCTGGGTGTCAAAGTCAACCTGACTCTGTGCGGGTCCAAGGTGCCCCGTCTGGAAATCGACACATCGCTCTCTTGTGATGGAGAAGAAACAACGCATCGCCAACCCAACTGGAGAAGAAACAACGCACAGCCTTCCTTACGAGGAAGGAATAGACCCATTGCTGCCTTTTCTGATGCACACTCGATTGTGCAGCTTTATGTTTGAGTCTAACCAGGTTTAATCATAATATGGCGGTATGTACCGCCAGCCTGTTGGCGGTACTACCAACACTTTTGCACCGACCACTGGGGTCGTAATGACCCCTTTATTCTTTTGAAAATTCATATTTTTACTTGTGTATGTTGTATTTTTGTCATTTTGTTCTTGTTTGATTTAGATAAATATTACCTATTTTTGTGAACTGGTGTGGTGTCCATTTTATAGTGTTTTCACTGTATTACTGTGTGTGTTGGTACAAATACTTTCCACATTGCTTCTGAGTTAAGCCTGCCTGCTCATGCCAAGCTACCAAGGGGGTGAGTGGGGGTTAACCAGGTGTGTTTCTCTTTTGCTCTGAGTAGAGTGAGGGTCCTTGCTTGGACAGGGGGTAACCTGACTGCCAACCAAAGACCCCATTTCTAACTTTGGTGACCAGTGGTGAAGATTGGACTTGTATTTATACTTGACATACTGTGATTAAGTGTACACTACTGTTTTCATTGTAGCCTATTACGTAACCACATACTACTTGTTTCTGCTTTTGCTCTTTTTGGACTTCTCATTTGGGAACTCTTCTTCTGTCTTGGAACTTTGCACTTTTGATTTACCATCATGTCCCAAATTGGAGATGAACCAGCTGAAGCTGTTTTTGAGTTAGAGACACTGAAAAGTTACACAGTTGCTCAGTTAAAACAGTTCTGTAAAGATCTTTCCTGTCCCAGTAAGAACTCCACTAGGAAGGAGGAACTGCAAAAGGCACTGCGGGCCTGGGTGACAGCCAATGAGGCTGGGGGGCACACAGAGGAGGAGGAGGAGCTGCAGAGTATATACAATGGAGTAGTGGGTAGACCTGTTATGCCTGTGGGGAGGGTCTCCAGGGCAGGTACCACTGTGTCATCCAAGGCTCTGACTCCTGAAGAGTTACAGGACAGACAGGCAGAGAGGGCTCACCAGTTGGAATGAAAGAACTTTAGGATGCAACGGGAGAGGGAAGAGAGGAGGCTGGCCATTGAAGAGAAAACGTTACTGCTGGCTCATGAGCTCAGCTTGAGGGAGCTGGATCAGAGGAGCTAGTCCAGTAGGGATGGTGGCAGCCTGAGGGAAGGGTACACATTCCAAAGGACTTAATGAAGGTCTATAAAAGGGAGGATGACATATACTTTGTGGTTCAAGGGGTATGAGTCTGCTCTCCATGTGAATCTGGTCCCTGAGGCACATTGGGGGGCGGGACTGTGGAAGCACTTTGAGGTAGAGGGGAGGGACACTCTGACATCCTTAGGGGATCCTCAGGGACTCGCCTGCACCATAATGAAGGATGCCCTACTTACAAGATATGGTCTGACCCATGAGAAGTATAAGGACACGTTTAGGCCCTTCAAAAAGAAAGATTGTATAGATTCATTTTGCAGGTCACTGGATGGTTGGCTGAAGGGCAGTAAGGTAACAACGTATGAAGGGCTTTACAATTTGATTGCTTGGGAGCACTTGTACAGTATTTGTTTTTTAGAGCTGTGCCAGCACCTGATTGACAGCAAGCTGACTGACCCCAGGAAGCTTGTGCAGGAAGCAGACTGTTGGGGGAGCACCAGGGTCCAAAAGAGGTATGGGAGAGACCACGCCAAGGGTGGGCAGGGTCCCTCTCTGAAGAAAAAGTGGGGAAGGGTAAATAGGGGAGTTCTCTAAAGGGCCCCAACCTAATTCCCAGGGTAAGGATTCCCAGCCCCCCAGTGAGAAGAAACCATTATTCTCCAAAGGGAAACCTCCAGCGGGGGGTCCCTGCAAGTGCTTTGCATGTGACCAGGTGGGTCATGTGAGGGGAGACCCCAAATGTCCCAAGGGTACACCGGGACCCACTGGTGCTCAGTCACAGGGTTTGGACAGTGTAGCACTTGGGTATGAGTTGGTTCCAGGTGAGTGGGAGCCAGCTGAGATGACCCTTGTCTCATTAGGGACAGTGAAATGGTCCAGAGAACCCTAGTGCCTGAGAACACTAAGAAGTAGAGGCAGTGGGTGCCCAATAAAGGGAGAGAGGGTGGAGGCTCTGAGAGACACTGGAGCCATTGTGACTACAATGAGGAGTCACCTGGTGTCTGAAGAGCAGATAAATCCCTGGGTACTTCAACAGGTAGTTGCAGTGGACAACTCTGACCACCTGTGCAGAGTGGTGCAGGTTCCCATTGAATGGTGGAGGGGAGGTCTCAGGTTCCTTGAAAGTAGCTGAGTTCAACCATGCGTGTAGATTGTTTGATTGGCAATGACCTGGAAGATTCCCCTTGGAAGGAGGTTGAACACAGGTCACACTTGGAGATTTTGGGTCTGCCTGGTTGGGAATGCATATCTACCCAGTCAATGGCAGCCCACCAGGGTGGTCAGAAGCCCCAGGATCCTGAAACAGTGGCCCAGGGGTCTGCCAAAAGAAGGAAGGGCCAGGTGCGCAGGAAACCGGCACCAGAAGTTTTTATAGTCGGGGAGGAAGCTGAACCTGAGGGTGAGCTGGGGGAGGTCTCTGAGCTGTCACAGTGGCAGCAGGAAGGGGGGCCCACCAGGGAGGCATTCTGTGAGGCACAGAAAGTATGACCTGCTCTGGAGGGTCTGGAGCAGCAGGCTGTAGACTAGGCGGCTGGCAAGGAGGCAGGTTCACATCTGATTTACTGGGAGGACGGCCTCCTATATAGTGAGCCTAAAGTTGCTGAACCTGGGTCAGCCCATGAGCACGTGGTACACCAGAACTTCAGAGCCTTCATACTAGGTCTGGCTCATGATGTGCCTTTAGCTGGACATTTGGGGCAAGACAAGGCCTTTGACAGGTTTGTCACCCACTGGTCCCTAATACTCAGGCACATAGATGCACATTGTAGGTCTTGCCAAACATGTCAGGCAAGTGGCAAGAGTGGGGGGAAGTGCAAGACTCCCCTCCAACCTTTCCCAGTGGTTAGTTACCCCTTTGAAAGGGTTGGTATTGACATTGTGGGGCCTCTGGATCCCAAGACAGCCATGGGCAACAGGTTAATCCTGGTCTGGATGGACCAAGCCACCCGGTACCCAGAAGGTACCCCAAGAAAGTGGTATCTGATAGGAGTACCAACTTCATATCTTCTTACATGAATCCTCTGTGGCTGGAGTGTGGGGTAACGTATACGTTCACCACTCCTTACCACCTCCAAGGCAATGTTCTGGTTGAAAGGTTCAACCGCACCTTAAAAGGCATGATCAAGGGCCTGTCAGAGCCCTTGAGGCATAAGTGGGACGTCCTCTTGCCATGCCTTCGGTTCGCCTACAAGAGGTGCCTCAAAAAGGGCTTGGATTTAGTCATTTTGAGTTACTGTATGGACACCATGTCAGGGGACCTTTGAGTCTGGTGAAGGAGGGCTTATAGAAAGCCCTCAGTAAACCTCCCCAGGATGTATTCAGTTACATGCTGGCTTTTAGAAATCAGACTGCCCACTTTAGAACTCTCTCACAAGAGAATCTAGAAGCAAGCCAGGAAGACTTTAAATGGTGGTATGACCAGAATGCCAATCTGGTTGAGTTTCAACTTGGACAGAAAGTGTGGGTGATGGCACCAGTGGAGGCTAGGGCACTCCAGGCCAAGTGGAATGGGACATTTCAGGTGGTGGAGTGCAAGAGTGAAGTCACCTACCTGGTGGACTTGCGGACTCCCAGGAACCTCTTGAGGGTCCTCAATGTCAACGGCCTCAAGCCACACTTTGAGCGGACTGAATTGGCCATGCTCCTAGCAATAGATGAAAGGGTGAAGGAGGAGAGTGAGCCTCTTCCTGACCTCCTGTCTGGTGGACAGAAGGATGGGTCTGTGAGGGGAGTGAACCTCTCCCTCTCCTTGAACTCAGAACAACAAAGGGACTGTCACCAGGTGTTGGGGCAGTTCGCCTCTCTGTTCTCCTTGATGCCCGGGGTCACACACTTGTGTACATATGATGTAGACACTGTGGGCTGTCCACCTGTTAAATAGAAGGTTTACAGGGTGACTGACAAGGTCAGGGCTAGCATCAAAGATGAAGTATCCAAGATGTTAGCCCTCGGGGTAACTGAGTTTTCTAGTAGTCCTGGTGGTCTTGGTCCCAAAGCTGCTGCACCTGGTGTCACAGCAGTAAACCGGTTCTGTGTGGACTACCGAGGTCTCAATGCGGTCACTAAGACTGACGCGCACCCCATCCCCGAGGTGATGAGGTCATCGATCGGTTGGGAACTGCCAAATACCTGAGCACCTTTGACTTGACATCTGGGTATTAGCAGATTACCTTAACTGAGGAGGCCAAAGATGGGCCAGCATTTTCTACCCCAGATTGGCACTTCCAGTTTACAGTGATGCCATCTGGGATAAAAATTGCCCTTGCCACCTTTCAGAGGTTGGTCAACCGGGTGTTGACTGGGCTGGATGATTTCAGTGCAGCCTACCTGGATGACATTGCAGTCTTCATTTCAACTTGAGAGGAACACTTGTAGCACCTCTGCAGAGTGCTAGAGACCCTACAAAAGGCAGGCCTCACTATTAAGGCCAGTAAGTGGCAGATAGAGCAGGGTTCAGTGGTGTATTTGGGACACCAGGTGGGGAGTTGCCAGGTGGCACCCCTGCAACCAAAAATTTATAGCATTCTGGCTTGGAATCCTCCCAAGACCCGGACTGAGGTGAAGACCTTTTAGGCCTCATTGGCTTTTGATGCCCTGAAGGCTGCCATGTGGACAGCACCTGTGCTGAGGGCACCTGATTTCTCCAAGGATTTTGTTGTGCATACTGACGCTTCAGAGCATGGTATTGGGGCAGTGTTATCACAGCTAAATGAAGATAGTTTAGATCAACCTGTAGCCTTCATTAGCAGGAGGTTACTTCCCCGGGAACGTTGTTGGAGTGCAATTGAGTGTGAAGCTTTTGCTGTGGTCTGGGCACTGAAGAAGCTAAGACCCTACTTGTTTGGGACTCACTTCTGGGTTTAGAGAGACCACAGGTCCCTCAGATGGTTAATGCAGATGAGGGGTGGGACTCCAAAACCATTGAGGTGGTCCATTTCCCTAAAGGGGATGGACTTTACAGTGACATGCCAATCCTGATGGTCTGTCCAGATTCTTCCGCCTTAGTGATGAGAACTCCCATGAGGCTGTGTAGTTGCTCCCCACTTTCAGCTGGGGGGACACGTGTTAGACTTGGCATCCTTGGCGTGGTCTCCCCTAACTTTTTGCCTCTGCTTCCCAGGTTCTTGATGTGTCCTGGACTCTGTTTTTGCTGTTTTTGATACTCTGGGCGCTTTGCCACTGCTAACCAGTGCTAAAGTGCAAGTGCTCCTATGTAAAACGTATGTGTAAATTGGCTTATCCATGATTGGCATATTTGATTTACTAGTAAGTCCCTAGTAAAGTGCACTAAAGGTGCCCAAGGCCTGTAAATCAAATGCTACTAGTAGGCCTGCAGCACTGATTGTGCCGCCTACCTGAGTAGCACTGTAAACATGCCTCAGACCTGTGTACCCAATTGCCAGGCCCAAACCTTCCCTTTTACTACATGTACGTTACCCCTAAGGTAGGCCCTAGTTAGCCTCATGGGCAGGGTGCAGTGTATTTAAAAGATAGGGCATTTACCCATGGGTTTTACATGTCCTGATAGTGAAATATTGCCAAATTTGTTTTTCACTATTGCAAGTCCTATCTCTCCCATAGGTTAACATGGGGATTGGCTTTAAATCTCTTTTAAGTGCAGTTTCCCAGTGGGAACAGATAGAGATGGGAGTTTGTGGTCTCTGAACTCACAATTTAAAAATACATTGTTAGAAATGGGTTTTTTGGTTGGCAGTCAGGTTACCCTCTGTCCAAGCAATAACACTCACTCTAGTCAGGGTAAGTCACACACAATCCAAAATTATCCTGTGCCCACCCTCTGGTAGCTTGGCACGAGCAGTCAGGCTTAACTTAGAAGGCGATGTGTAAAGTATTTGTGCAATAATTCATACAATAACACCATATAGCACCAAAAAAATACACCACACAGTGTTTGGAAAAATATAGAATATTTATCTGGATAATTGTAGGTCAAAAATGAATTAAGATGCAATGTGAGATTGTAGAGATATCACTGAAAAGTGATATTAAGTGTCTTAAGTCTTTAAAAAGAAAACAAAGTCTCTTTCAAGCACAAAGTACCTGGTTTACAGTGGAAAATCTCTGCAAAGGGCCGCAGAAGAAGAGTTATGTGGAAAAATGGTGTGTGCGTCGATTTCTCCCCTGCACACACGGACTTGCGTCGTTATTTTTCATGTGGGGAAGTCGGGCATCGTTTTCCGGCATGTGGACAGTCTCTTTCTGTGGTTGGCTGGATTACCAGATGTCCTGGGGTCTGTGCGTGGATTCTTCAGCTTGATTTCCGGCTGCGCGTCGTTCTGGGAGGCTGTGCGTGGAATTTTTGTTCTCACAGCAGGTGTCGCGTCGATTTCCCCTCTGGAAATCGGGTGGCGTTGTCCTTGCGAGGCTGTGCGTCGAAGTTCCGGTCGCCCCCAAGGCGTCGCGTCGATCAGCGTCGGTGTGCGGCTATTTTCTCGCCGTGGAGCAAGCTTTGCGTCACAATTTTCGGCGCACGAAGAGTCCAAATGAAAAAGAGAAGTCTTTTTGGTCCTGAGACTTCAGGGAACAGGAGGCAAGCTCTATCCAAGCCCTTGGAGAGCACGTTTACAGCCAGACAAGAGTTCAGCAAGGCAGAAGGCCAACAGCAAGGCAGCAGTCCTTTGTAGAAAGCAGACAGGTGAGTCCTTTGAGCAGCCAGGCAGTTCTTCTTGGCAGGATGCAGGTTCTGGTTCAGGTTTCTTCTCCAGCAAGTGTCAGATGAGGTAGGGCAGAGGCCCTGTTTTATACCCAAATGTGCCTTTGAAGTGGGGGAGACTTCAAAGAGTTGATTAGAAGTGCACCAGGTCACCTTTCAGTTCAATCCTGTCTGCCAGGGTCCTAGTAGGGTGTGTGGCAGTCCTTTGGGTGAGAGCAGGCCCGCCACCCTCCCAGCCCAGGAAGACCCATTCAAAATGCAGATGTATGCAAGTGAGGCTGAGTACCCTGTGTTTGTTGTGTGTCTGAGTGAATGCACAAGGAGCTGTTGTCGTAGTTTGGACTCTTGCTCTGAGCAAGACTGCTGGTCTCAGGATGACAGTACTTTCGAATGTAGGTGACTAAGTCTCTTCCTACAACTAGTTGTAACTGTTATCCAAACCTTACCGGCTTACTAGCAGTACCTCACCAGAAACACAATAGTAAAAGGTGATTTGTAGCAGTCGCTTACGAATGGACTCAAAGTAAGATCACTCAGGGTTGTCGTGGTTAAACGGAAATTACCCTTTTCTCACAGATTTATTATGTCTCATACAAACAAAGGCAATAACACAGATGCAGTGAAGTTAAAATAGTTTTTATTCAACATAACTGCAATTTGCGATAAGTTGCATGAACTGCAATGATTAGGATAATGAATATACCAAGCAACAGTATTGTGAAGAGGAGAGTCATTGTTATAAATACCCCCACCATTATGCAATATATGAAAGGAATATATATATATATGTAGAAAATGGAATAAGCCCTAATACCCTGAATAGAGTAAGTCTAACCTCCTACCTAAAAAAGGAGAGCTGGGTTCGTTAAACCTAATCTGCCAAAGCTGTGTCCATGAGAGGAGCCCCCAACCCTCGTTACCTTGGAATGAGGTCTCTATCTCAGACTCCGCAGGGACACGAAGACTGGGTCAGTGTCAAGATGACTGCAGCATCGGTATCAGCGATGGTGGCGATGCCCTCTGGTCGGAATCCCTCTGATTATCTGTCTAAAAGTGTGTTGTATTTATACAGATCTACAAGGTCCCTTGACATAAGTGTTATTCATAACAATGGATAACAGACATGCTTGGGACGGCAATTAATATCAACAATCCCTCGAAAGTATAGAGAGGGAAAATCCCTCAGTGTGAATGCCTACTGTATGTTTGTCTTTCGTGCTTGATCTTGACGCCTTGGCGCAGTGACACTGATAATAGAACCCATAACAAGTGGCCTAACTATAAACAAGGCCGCCATCTTAATGGAAATAAATAAATAAATGGACTAAGACAGAGCAAGCTAAGTAGGTTAAAAGTCACTGGGTGACGGGGGCACGAGTTTACAAGCCTATGGCTAAGCTAACTCCTGTTATCCCGGTAAAACAAGTTAGGATTCACTACACCCTCCCCATTGCCGTAACAGGTATGATGAAGGTAAAGAAACCCAATCGCTAAAAAGCTGCTACTGAACTAAAAAGCCAAAAAACAAAACGAAAATCCAAGCTAAATAAAAAAAAAAAATGTACTTAATAAACGCTGTGTGTTACAATTTGTTTAAAAAACAGTCAGAGATGTTAATATCAATCATGACAAGCATAGCAAACTTTTAGTATAATCGTTTAGTTTCTTAGAACCGGGAACTGGCAATCAAATTCATCAAATTATGTGCTATATGCTGGATCTTGAAGAATGTCATCGAAGTCACCATTCAAGGATCTTAAAAACGAGTCAACATCGTCTGAAGTGAAATCGAGAGCTGGACGGACAAACGGATCCACAGAGCAGAAGTGAGCCACATTCATCGGTGTATCGACACTCGCTGCAGCGTCCTCATCCATGTTAGATCTTATAACAGAAGGCTCATAGGTGGCCTCGCGGAGCAACCTCAGTCTCAAGGGGCATGAAGTGTATGAACCCTCATTGGGGACATCAGCAGTTCGTGGTCCACAGGAGATGTTGGTGCAACAGCAAGACAGACCATAGGCAGATGTTCAAAGAGACACCATATGCAGCGGAACACCGGTTGTACACACCATAGTAGAGGCCGGAATGACAATGACCAGTCAAATTCCAGTTCCACCAGCAAAGGTGTACCGAAGATCCGAACCATGCGTTCACGGCACAGCGGTGTTGACGGGAGTGGCTCCATTGCTGTGTGTCGCTGGAAAAAAACAACCACCGCGAATCAGAAAAAATAGCAGTAGTAGTCCGCCAATTAAAGCCAAAATAATTGGAAAGCCACCAAACACACTGGAAAAGAGAGAATGGATGGCTGATGGGATGACTCCGAAGACAGTCTGGAAGATGGACACAAAACCAGACCCGACAGCCTTAAAGAAATGAACAATCCCAGTAGTGCTCGAAGCATTGAATATTCTGGACACCAACTCTCCAAAGTGTTTGGGGAAATCGGTATTTAAAAGGGATTGTATCTCGGCTGATGATCTCGCAATCTGAAGAGCATACGTCTCTTTTGCGGATGTCAAGGCGACCTGTTTCTGAAACAATAGCTCCTTCAGTCTGCTTAACTTGTTATAGTTCACATTAATAGTATCAATGTGGGACCACATTTCAGATACTTGTATCTCTCGTGTGGGGGGAAACAAAACATGGCCACAACATGTAACGACCTTCGTGACTGAGATCGCGTAGGCAATTCCAGGTAGCAAGCCGCAACAGCTGTCATCGCTCAGTAAAACATAACTTCCATTAGAAAGTACATTAAACACTGAACGAATCAAAGGGACGGGAGTACCCTTCAGAAAACAGGCCAAATTCGCGACCCCCGCATTGCAAAGACCGTGAAGAGACACCTGTTTGCATATCATGGAATGACGAACAGTAGTCTCACATTCACTTCCGCTAAGAAAGACCTCCTGTTCGCCGTTCAGACATCGATACTCAAAGGGCAACTCCCACTCTTCCTTAATAAAGCTATCTCCCAGCCGCTCATATCGGCCCACTGCAAGATGTTTCAGGCAGTTCGAGAAACGAAAGGTCGAAAACGGTAAATTAATTATGCCGTGTAAGAGCCAAATAGTCGAAGGACTTTCTACTACCGTGAAGGGCAACTTATCTAATTTTTCTACTTGAAGCAAGGTGAAACGAGCCTCCCTTTTAGCCATTGTCTCTTGTTCCCTTAAAAAATTAAAAGCAGCTAATAGTTCACTCCCATTAATGTATTTCCATGGAATGTGGCCACTTCTCAGTGTTTGCAATGCCCAACCCAGCTGCATGATGGAACGCAGCTGTGTTTGGCCATGATATAACCGGGACAAATCAGTCTGAGTGATATCAATAGCAGATGACACTATATTCGACAGTGAATAAATCCTGTTGGATAGCGTGTTCATGCCATTGTCGACAACAGCCAGTGTTTTTTCCAAATTCTTCTTATCAAGTTGCCTTAAACGTGCAGCAGCCTCAATTTGAGAAAGCTTCCAAATTTCATTATACATAGCATATAAAAACCGCTTCGAGCGTTGTTTCCTAGGACCCAATAGGAAATCTTGTAAATCTATACTGTCAGAAGGAGTGTTGAGGTGTTGTTTAACCGCTGTTAAAGTGTTTGTCTGCACCCATTGGTGGCACAGCTTACCCACACTGTATGTTGTAATTATACCAGTATGTTGACCCAATAGAAAGCGAGGGTCTGGCCTATTAATTGAAAAAACCCCTGAAGAGTTCAAAAAACGCCTTTGACACTCATCAGTGTCGGTGGGCCATACCAACCATCCCCCGGGACGGTAAAGTGAAGAATTATAAGCACCAGCCTTTAACCATTGCATCTAGCCCGTCCTCTGAAACATTAAGAAAGCGTTGCCAATCTCTAAACTTTGTCGGTGTACGGATATTGGGCGTGTTTTAGATCTTTAATTTTTGCTAACCCCAGACATGATGTCTGCTCAACAGGGTCATTCAAAAAAATCATTTGCACAGGAATCAAGCAAGCTCGAAACAAAGCCTCCCTACCCTGTATTTGCCAATCTTGTGTTCCCCATACACTTTTCAAATCGATAGTGGTCTTCCAATATTCATAACCCTCAATCGATAGTCGGGAAACAAAAGGATCAGAATAAATCAGTTTTTTATCTGTTAGCAAAAGTTTTCCAAATTGTGCTGCAGGTAATTTAAAATAATATGATTCAGCTTTCTTTGTATCATGCCCAGAAAAGTATGTGAATTTGTCACTGTAATATTTTGGACTCCCCACCTGTGGTGTTGAACAGTGTTCCCATTGTGTGTAGTTAAAGAGAGGCCTATATCTAGTTGCACAGTGCAGGTAGTGATGTCCCCAATTGTTGTAGCAGAACATTTCCCCATAATTCATTGTATAATCATATACATCATCACTTCCAAAAGCGGAATAGTCCTTCATTACAGTTAGCATTGAATCAACCGTTTGGACATCCCAATCATCAGAGACAACATTAGGTGTAATAACATCAGACATTGAAATTTTGAACACGTGTGGTATTTGAATTATCTCTGTAGGCCCGTATATATCAAACGGAACTTTGTCCCATACAATCCCATCAGGAATTGGAATAGCTGTAATATTGACAGGGGACAAATCACGTCGGACCTTGTGTGATGAATGATGTGGTGTTAAAATTACATCAACAGGCTCTACAGATGAGCGATCAGCGATATAGTGACCATTAATTAGTAAAAAGAAAACAGTCACAAAACCAATCCATAAAAATAATGCAATAATTGTCAAACAGAACCAGAGATAGTTCCATGGATATATCAAATAGTTCTTCTTAAGCCATCGATAGAATTTGCTACCTCTCGAAAGTTTGTCAGTCTCAGTTGAGGATGAATCTGAAGAAAAATCATCAATGTCTACAAAATAGCCAGAGGAAGTCTCTGCAAACACAGGACACATCGAATTCTCATCCACTGCTTGTGGAGGTCCTTGACAGTCAACGTTATTAGTCGTGGAAGTGTTAATGTAAAATACAGCCAAATCCTGAAGCGGGTGGTTCTCCGAAGTTGTTACTGGAGCCATCAAAAGTTTGTTTTCCGCCCTCCCCATGGTCGAGGAAGTGTCTGGAACAGCAGTCGACATAGTTGCATAGTCAGTAGTAGTGATATTCATCCTACTATTTAGATGGATGTCCTGTTGGGTAGTGAGAGGGGATCGGGAACTACCCAAGGGACCTCCTGGTCTACTGTGAAGAATTGGCCACATGGTGTAATTTGATGTCATCAATTGAGATAAATCTGTTCGATTTTGAACCAGACAACGGTGGAAGGATGACATTCCTGCTGCCTTTTATCCCCAAGACTGGTACAGGTGCTCTGTATGATTGACCAAATTCTTTTTTCACAGCAATCTTCTCACGAACCAGATCCCCAACTTTAGGAATCCAGCCAGTTGAAGTTTTCGCCAAGTCCCTTATTCCCAAGGTGGCAGCACTTGCAGATGATTTATCATCAAGGAATTGTTGAAGCTCCTGTAAATAGCGAGACGTTCTTTTATGTCAAATGGTGTATCTGCTGCCACCATACCAGGGGCATCAAGATCGGGGACATACATACGTGTCCCAAAGAGAACCTCATATGGACACTTACCCCCCAAGGACCATCTTGGCAGATTATACAGTGCTCTCTGGACCCCATATAGGTGATGCAACCAACTGCGGCCTGAACCTAATACTCGAGCTGTTAAGGACTGCTTTAGATCACGATTCCGCCTCTCCACGATTGAATTTCCCTCGGGATGGTATGGTGAGGAGTAATGGAGTTCAACACCCATCGTCCTCATGGTGTCTCTGAATGCCTTAGAGGCAAATGCAGGGCCCTGGTCCGAATGGAATGCTGCAACCGCATATGTACCGATAAAGATCAGAAAATCTTTTATAACAGTCCGGGCGTCAGCCGTCTGCTGTGGCCATACCCACAGGAATCTAGAACAGGAATCTACAGCCACTAAAATGTATTTGTATGCACCATCAGGTTGTAAGGGACCACAATGGTCCAAGTACACACAATGGAGTGGCTTGTCTGACACTAAGAGAGATGTCTGCCGAGGGCGTCTGATATTTGAGCCCTTAATCTGCTGGCATATGTCACAGCAAAGGACATACTGTTTAGTCCGTCTGCATAGACCAGGCCACCAGTATCGTTGTTGTAAAATGGTGATAGTGGCCTGTATGCCAGCATGTGCAGAAGCTACACCCTCATGTGCTGCTGTAATCAGTCCCAATCTTTGGTCTTCATTTGGGATCACTTGATCACCTACCTCAGGAATCGTCGCAAAAGCAACATTCTGTGTACTGATATGATAGGTATAATTCGTAGGGTATCCTTTCGGAAGGGTCGTGCCTGCAGCCGAGGCTTTAACGGCAACCAGAATTTCATTATCCAACCTCATCCGAGAACGAGTCACTGCAGCCACAGAAGCCGTAGCTACTGATGCTTTGGCTGCTTCATCAGCCAATGTATTACCGGCAACATGTATTCCTACACGTTGGTGTCCTAATGTATGAACTACATGGACACATGGCAGCTTATCCTTAAGATCAGCCACCCTTCCCCACAACATTTTGTGTTTAATGGTGTTCCCTTTAGAATCTCTAAACCCGTTCAGTTTCCAATGATTGAGGTATTCATTGTATGACTGGACGCAGTAATATGAATCACAGACGATCAAAGTCTGTGTTCCTGGCTCTGAATGTTCGAGCGCTAGAAGAAGAGCATTAAGATCGGCCAACTGGGCTGTGCAGTCCCCTAAGGTCTTAGTGTAGGTATTATGAGGATGGAAAACTCCGT
This sequence comes from Pleurodeles waltl, assembly GCF_031143425.1. NCBI lineage: Eukaryota > Metazoa > Chordata > Amphibia > Caudata > Salamandridae > Pleurodeles > Pleurodeles waltl. The sequence continues at coordinate 1,424,217,102 of NC_090446.1, forward strand.
CTTCCATTACCCCGCACACGGCTGCGCAAGCTGCCGAGTATTGATGTTTAGTACCCACAGCCGGTTGTGCCAATCCGTCAGTATAAATGATGGTATCATAACTGTCTATTGGCAATATGTGTAAAGGAGCGGGGTACTCCTGTTCATACTGGAGAAATTCTTGCGTCTGAAGTCTTGGGTCAAACACATAATCAACATCAGTGGCGGTCAGAGACGTTGCCCATTGAATCCAGCGTGGATGTAATGCCTTAGCGTTTGGAACGCTCGCTTTAGTGACAGCCTCTAAGGCCGGCACCGGGGAGACAACAATAATGCACTTCCCCTGGGCAAGTGGCCTCTCCTTTATGACGGCCATCTGAACTGCTGTCAGAATTTTTTCAGGAGGAGCAAAACGTTTTTCAGCATTGGAGTACAAATGTGATTTGTATGCTATCGGCACCGTGTCTCCCTCATTAAAGGTGACATAGGTAAATCCAAGGGCACCAGCTATTATTCTGATGACCAAATTTGTTTTATTGTCACGTGTGTATAAATGTTTAGCTTCCAGCATGTCCCGTTGTATGTCCCTAAGGATGTGTGTGTGTTCAATTGTCCATCGCCTGCTAGAAAAATTGGGCTGAATTAAGTCATATAGGCGGTCATTCTGACCCTGGCGGTCAAAGACCGCCAGGGCGGAGGACCGCGGGAGCACCGCCGACAGGCCGGCGGTGCTCCAATGGGGATTCCGACCGCGGCGGTAAAGCCGCGGTCGGACCGGCAACACTGGCGGTCTCCCGCCAGTGTCCCGCCGCCCCATTGAATCCTCCAAGGCGGCGCAGCTTGCTGCGCCGCCGAGGGGATTCCGACCCCCCCTACCGCCATCCAGATCCCGGCGGTCCGACCGCCGGGAACCGGATGGCGGTAGGGGGGGTCGCGGGGCCCCTGGGGGCCCCTGCAGTGCCCATGCCACTGGCATGGGCACTGCAGGGGCCCCCGTAAGAGGGCCCCTACAAGTATTTCACTGTCTGCTGCGCAGACAGTGAAATACGCGACGGGTGCAACTGCACCCGTCGCACAGCTTTCACTCCGCCGGCTCGATTCCGAGCCGGCTTCATCGTGGAAGCCTCTTTCCCGCTGGGCTGGCGGGCGGCCTGAAGGCGGCCGCCCGCCAGCCCAGCGGGAATGTCAGAATTACCGCCGCGGTCTTTCGACCGCGGAACGGTAACCTGACGGCGGGACTTTGGCGGGCGGCCTCCGCCGCCCGCCAAGGTCAGAATGAGGGCCATAGTGGCTTGACGCGTTCAGCATAATCTGGAATGTATGTTCTGCCAAAATTAAAGAAACCCAGTAATGACTGTAATTTCTTCAGCGTGTTCGGAGGCTGTAGCTGAGCACACTTTTCTAGGAAGTGCGGGGCCAGGCTCTTCCCCTCGTTTGATAGTTCATATCCTAGGAACAATACACTAAGAAAGGCTATCTTGCTTTTCTTAAAATTAAATTTTTATCCGACGGCAGCAAATCCCAGAATTATCCGATCGACCCTTGCAAGATGAATGTCAAGGGTGTCATCAGTGAGATAGATATCATCCACATAGGATAATGCCTCAGAATCAAGCTCGTGCAAGATTGATGTTACACGGGCCGAAAACAGTCCTGGGCTGTTTTTATAGCCTTGGGGTAAACGACAAAAGCGTTTCTGAGAGCCAAAAGAAAATGCACTTAGGTCCCTACTTTCATGTGCTAAATTCTGGCAGAAAAACCCATTAGATATATCCAATGTAGTTTTATATTTTTTACGCACTATATTATTGACCAGCGCTGTACTGTGTGAATTTTGTATAGCATATGTGCGTGTATGACTATTCAAGTGTCTATAATCAACCACTATTCTATATGAATGATCAGGTTTCGCAACGGCAAATAGCGGATTATTCATTGCCGATGTACAGGGCTCAATTACTCCCTGGTATTCAAGTTGTGACAGTATCTCCGTCACTGGAGTTTTTGCCTCATGTTTAACAGGGTATTGTGGCTGCGGGTGTGGGGTAGACCGAACGGGAATAACATGACAAGGAGAGTCCTTGTCCCAACCTACATGATTACGGTATAGTGCAGGTGCCTGCGCTAAAGCCCATTCAGCAGCATAGGCTTGTTTGTCTGCCTCTGGAACAAGATTGAAGAAAGAAGGCAAAATGACATCTTCCCCATGCGGGAGCTTGCGGACATGTTCAGGTGGCCAATCTCTCTCGGCCAACAGGATATCACTAGTAAGTTCATCCCAGAATATTACACTAATAACGCGTTCCACGTCTCCCTCTATCTGAATTGTTAAATCATGAACCCGATCGGGTGCGAGAACGCGGCCATCCGCCATTTCAACTGCGATGTAATCGCTAGTTGCTGTCACAACCAGATGATCTTTCAGACTCTGGCGACATATCGTGACCTCTGCCGCGCTGTCCAACAGAGTTACTGCCCATCTCTTGTTCCTCAACAGCGTTCTCAATACTACTGGCATTTTTAATGGTCAGTGCTGCCACTTTCTTCTTTTTAAATTGTGGCTTTTGCTGAGGAGTCTTTTCTTCTTTTTTAATGGTAGACTGCGGCGAGTCTTTCTTTTCTTTCACGTATTCCGGAAGTCGATCTTGACGGCCCCCTCTCTCGCTACGTCTTTCCGGTGGTCCTGAAAGGAACAAGAAGGACGTGAATCAGTATATCTGTCTGGAGTTCTAATGTTATCCCTATTCCTGAGATTATACCTCCTTTCGGAGTACTCCGGGTGTGGAGAATCAGCTCTTTTATTTCTCCTATCTTTGAAATCTTTTTGTTTGTCCCAGCGCTTTTTAGAGCCCTCTTGTGCTTGCTTTGTGCCTTCCTTATGGGTGGTACTTGGTACGTCCAATTTTTTAGGTTTGGCTCCTAGCCCATCCTGTTCTATACTAGTATAGGTATCTGATATGATTTTCGGTAGCTGTCTCTCTCGTTCCATATTTGGAGTTTCCCGGAGACGCTGACGTATTGCCAGTGCCACCGCTTCCCCTTTAATATTACTTAGTATTATCGAGGAGACAGCGTCAAAGTTACGCATCAATTTCATCCCCAGATCTAGGGCCGGTGCAGCCCCATGCTCATTTTGTATTTGTTTTAACACTTCCGGTAAATTGGCAAGTGTAGGGGTACCATGTGTGGTAGTTTATACGGCAGCGAAGACTGTACCCCAAGTGGCACATTCATCCACCGAGGGAACCATCCCGAATGGCAAGCACATAGTGAGCAATCTATGTTTCTCCTCTGGCCCAGTATGGGGGAACACAGCTTCCAGCTGATTTGTTTTCTGAGCAATCCAGAACGGTATTTTTTCTCGTTCCGTGGGCACTCTCCCCATTATAGTATGCACTGTTTGTGGATTAATCCCAGTAGCCAATTGATATCCACCAGCAACTGGTGGCGCTGGACGCGCTGGTGTAGTGTTCAATGTCCGCATTACGAACTGAACCAATCGTCTATATAATGCCACTAATTCATTATATAATATTCTTAAATCCACAAACGGCATAGTCTGTATGCCTGGGTGAGGTGTATATGTGGTAAACCTGGGCCATGTAGGCCCTTCATTACTTAAAGGACCTAGCCTCACCCGTCGTAGTACATGTGGTAGGGCGCCTTCAAACCAGCTCTGATGCTCCTGATATGTGAGCGATATTTCATGATACTGGTATGCTTCGTACCGTACTGGAACGTCCGCAATGTCATAAGTGTGAAATGTGTGCGTCCGTTGGTCAGCCTCAGGAAAGGCAACCCAACAGTAAAATGTTTCTGTTTGGTATGCTTCAGTTGCTTCTATAATCAAAGTAACCTCCCCGCCATCTACCGTAAGGCCATGCGCTAATAAATGTTGTGTAAGTGCATGTCTAGCATTTGCAGGAATGTCTATGGTATTAGACATATTTTGGTCAGAGAAAACGGAACACCAAAGTAGGGGAAGTTTTTCCTTTTGTGAGTTCGAGCTCAAACAACCTACAGCCTAATTAGGGGTCACCTGTTCGGCTGAGGAGGATTCTCCCAAAGACCACGGACGTCTCCGTATAATGGTACTGAGGGTACCTATTGTCTGTGAGACAGTGATAGTCAAGGTATCCGTAAATTAGTGCCTAAACACCATTGTTGGTGGCGCCATGTCGTAGTTTGGACTCTTGCTCTGAGCAAGACTGCTGGTCTCAGGATGACAGTACTTTCGTATGTAGGTGACTAAGGGCCTCATTATGACCCTGGCGGGCGGCGGAGGCCGCCCGCCAGGATCCCGCCCTCCATTATACCGCTCCGCGGTCAGAAGACCGCGGAGGGTATTATGAGTTTTTCCCTGGGCTGGCGGGCGGTCTCCAAAAGACCGCCCGCCAGCCCAGGGAAAAACTCCCTTCCCACGAGGATGCCGGCTCGTAATCGAGCCGGGGGAGTGGGAAGGTGCGACGGGTGCAGTGGCACCCGTCGCGTATTTCAGTGTCTGCAAGGCAGACACTGAAATACTTTGCGGGGCCCTCTTACGGGGGCCCCTGCCGTGCCCATGCCATTGGCATGGGCACGGCAGGGGCCCCCAGGGGCCCCGAGACCCCCCCTACCGCCATCCTGTTCATGGCGGCTTTCCCGCCATGAACAGGATGGCGGTAGGGGGGGGTCAGAATCCCCTCGGCAGCGCAGCGAGCTGCGCCGCCTTGGAGGATTCTAAGGTCAGTGGAAAACCGGCGGGAGACCGCCGGTTTTCCCGTTCTGACTGCGGCCAAAGCGCCGCGGTCAGAATGACCAAGGGAGCACCGCCGGCCTGTCGGCGGTGCTCCCGCCCCCGTTGGCCCTGGCGGTAGAGAACCGCCAGGGTCAGAATGAGGGCCTAAGTCTCTTCCTACAACTAGTTGTAACTGTTGTCCAAACCTTACCGGCTTACTAGCAGTACCTCACCAGAAACATAATAGTAAAAGGTGATTTGTAGCAGTCGCTTACGCATGGACTCAAAGTAAGATCTCTCAGGGTTGTCGTGGTTAAACGGAAATTACCCTTTTCTCACAGATTTATTATGTCTCATACAAACAAAGGCAAAAACACAGATGCAGTGAAGTTAAAATAGTTTTTATTCAACATAACTGCAATTTGCGATAAATTGCATGAACTGCAATGATTACGATAATGAATATACCAAGCAACAGTATTGTGAAGAGGAGAGTCATTGTTATAAAGACCCCCACCATTATGTAATATATGAAAGGAATATATATATATGTAGAAAATGGAATAAGCCCTAATACCCTGAATAGAGTAAGTCTAACCTCCTACCTAAAAAAGGAGAGCTGGGTTCGTTAAACCTAATCTGCCAAAGCTGTTTCCATGAGAGGAGCCCCCAACCCTTGTTACCTTGGAATGAGGTCTCTATCTCAGACTCCGCAGGGACACGAAGACTGGGTCAGCGTCAAGATGACTGCAGCATCGGTATCAGCGATGGTCGGAATCCCTCTGATTATCTGTCTAAAAGTGTGTTGTATTTATACAGATCTACAAGGTCCCTTGACATAAGTGTTATTCATAACAATAGATAACAGACATGCAATTAATATCAACAATCCCTCGAAAGTATAGAGAGGGAAAATCCCTCAGTGTGAATGCCTACTGTATGTTTGTCTTTCGTGCTTGATCTTGACACCTTGGCGCAGTGACACTGATAATAGAACCCATAACAAGTGGCCTAACTATAAACAAGGCCGCCATCTTAATGGAAATAAATAATTAAATGGACTAAGACAGAGCAAGCTAAGTAGGCTAAAAGTCACTGGGTGACGGGGCACGAGTTTACAAGCCTATGGCTAAGCTAACTCCTGTTATCCCGGTAAAACAAATTAGGATTCACTGCACTGTCAACTAAACCTAGCCAGACGTGGATTGTAAGGCACAGAAAGATTTAAGTGCAAAGAAATGCTCACTTTCTAAAAGTGGCATTTCTAGAATAGTAATATTAAATCCGACTTCACCAGTCAGCAGGATTTTGTATTACCATTCTGGCCATACTAAATATGACCTTCCTGCTCCTTTCAGATCAGCAGCTGCCACTTCAACAATGTATGAGGTCAGCCCCAATGTTAGCCTCTGAAGGGAGAAGGCCTCACAGTAGTGTAAAAACGAATTTAGGAGTTTTACACTTCCAGGACATATAAACTATACAGGTACATGTCCTGCCTTTTACCCACACAGCACCCTGCTCTAGGGGTTACCTAGGGCACACATTAGGGGTGACATATGTAGAAAAAGGGGAGTTTTAGGCTTGGCAAGTACTTTTAAATGCCAAGTCGAAGTGGCAGTGAAACTGCACACACAAGTCTTGCAATGGCAGGCCTGAGACAAGGTTAAGGGGCTACTTAAGTGGGTGGCACAACCAGTGCTGCGGGCCCACTAGTAGCATTTAATCTACAGGCCCTAGGCACATACAATGCACATTACTAGGGACTTATAGGTAAATCAAATAGTCCAACTGGGTATGATACAATGTTACCATGTTTAAAGGGAGAGAGCATATGCACTTTAGCACTGGTTAGCAGTGGTAAAGTGCGCAGAGTCTAAAAACCAGCATAAATGAGGTCAGAAAAAGAGAAGGAGGAAGACAAAAAGTCTGGGGATAACCCTGCAGAAGGGCCATTTCCAACATACATCTTTTGTTAAAGTTGTTTTTTAAATTGCCTGTTTTAAAATGCCACTTTTAGAAGTGGGCATTTTCTTGCTGAACTGTTCTTTACTTTTGCCTGGCTACTGAATACACGTCTGGGTCAGACTGACAGTTGGGCTGTTTGTGAATTCCCTCTAGACAGTCACACAAAGGGAGCTGAGGTGTGTCCTGCATTTCCTGATGAGTATTCATGGGCTCGAGTAGGAGGGTGGAGCTGATACCTGCACTTGAAAGGGCTGTTCCTGTCCTCTCACAATATAGGCTCTCATTATGACTTAGGCAGTCTTTTTCCAAGACCACTGAAGCAGCGAGCGCCAGAAGACTGCCAGTGCTGGTGGTCTTTCGCCCACCATATTATGAGTACTGCTGGATTTCTGCCACACTTTTGGCAGATAATCCAGCAGTAGTCGTGCTGAGGGCAGAGGCGCAAGGTCAGTTCCACCACCGGCCCGCCAAAAGGACTCCACCAGTCGTAATATGAGCAATAATAGGTCCTGGCGGTGTCCTGATGGCGGGCGCTGTCAGCAGTGGAAGCACCCCTTCCTGATTCCTGCCGAACGACCTCCAACCCGACCAGGTAAGTTGATCGTCCGACAGGGGATGGGGTGGGAGGGTGGGGGTTGTTGTGTGTGCGTGTGTGAGTGTGTGTTGTCTGCGTGTATGCATGAATGTGTGAATGCGTGGTTGTACGCATGTCTGAATGTGAAAGTGAGTGCGTGTATGCATGTATGTGTGTATGCATGTGTGTATATGAGTATGAGTGTTGTAGTAAATGCGTGTTTGTCTGCGTGTGTATGCGTGTATGAATGGGTGTGAGAATGCATGTATGAATGGGTGTGTGTATGCGTCTATAATGGGTGTGAGTATGTGTGTTTGGATGGGTGTTTGAATGCGTGATTGAATGCATATATGAGTGCTGAGGTGAATGTGAGGATGGATGCATGTGAGTGAATGCATGTATGTAAGTGTAGGTGAATGAGTATATGCATGGTGCGTGTGGGTGTCGGTGTGTGTGTGTGTACGTAAGCAGGGAGGGGGATGCTCTACTTGGGGTGGGGAGAGGGGGTCGCTCTACTTGGGGGGTTGGTGGGAGGGGGTCACTCTACTTGGGGAGGTGGGGGAGATTGTGCTTGCAGAGGGGGTGAGTTTTCTACCGGTGACAGGGAAGAAATTCCCTGTCACCGGTACTATTTCCGTCAGGGTTTTTGTGGCGGTGCTACGACCGCGGAAACCCTGGTGGAATTGCAGCTCGTAATACCACCAGTGGTATTCTGTGGACTGGTGGGTCAGAGATACTCATCTCCAGCCCAGCGGCATCGACTGCCCATGTGGCATGAGTGGAGATGTGGCAGTTTGACAGAGGCAACCTGCCACACGTATAATGTGAGGGTCTTCACCGCCAGCCTGTTGGTGGTGAAACTGCTACATTTACCCTGGCAATCAGAAGACCACCAGGGTCATAATGAGGCCCATAGTCTCCAACCCCCTGGTGTGGGTCTGGGGCTGGGCAAGGAAGAGGCAGGGTCTTGTGCACTAGAAAGACTTTCCTTTGAAGTTTGCCTACTTCAAAGGCAGAAATGAGTAAAAGTATTAGACTGCTGACCCCACAACGTTAGATTACTTCTGGATCAAAGGAACCTCTGTCAAGGAGAAAAGCTTGATGCTTGAGGAGGACCTGCCACTCTGTCTGTTGTTTTCCTGTGCTGGCCTGTTGCTGCTGCTTCTTCTGCCTGAAGAGGGAAAGGACTGGTCTTTGCTTTCTGAAATACTGCTTGTGAAGTTTCTCCAAGGGCTTGGACTGAGCTTGCCCCTGTTCTGAAGTCTCAGGGACATCACAAAGTTCATCTACCAGTGCTTGGGCCCTTCTGCTGAGAATCCTGACTTGCTAAGTGGTGCCAAATCCAGTCGCTGGCCCCTTAGAAGTGGAAGATGGTAACCTGCGAGGGAAAATCCACGCACTGCTGTGTGAGCATCAGAAAAATCAATGCAGCACCTGTCCCTCGGCTGAAATTTGATGCAGCATCTGCCTCACGGCTAGAGAATCGACACAGTGCCTGTTCTCAACGCAGACCCTTCTCACAGTGTGTCAGAATTTTCAACACCACCGCACAGACCAGAGGCTGCTTGTCCGGAAATTGATGCATCCATTCCCTGCATGCAAAATAATTGATGCATCGCTTACCCGAAGGAGAAAGTATCGACGCACGCCCTCACATGCGAGTAAGGAATCAACGTATTGATTTCTTTTCTGATGCACGCTCACCCGTGCAGCTTTATTTTTTATGCATTCCAGGTATTTTGTGCTAAAACAACACATCCATTGACTTCTATGGATTAAGACTATTTTTACTTTAAAAATTAATATCTTTGCTTATTGTTGGAAAATGGGTTATTGGTAAGGGCAGGTAAGTACCTACGCTTAGCAATAGGCCACTAACCTCCACTTAGGTCCAGGTAGGCCTCAGTAAATTAAACCTAGCTCAACCCTTGGTAGCTTGGCAACGAGCGACAACGCTTAACTTAGGAGACAAAGCGTAAAGCATTCAAATATCAGAAAACAGTAATTAAATAAAACACAGGAAACAGTTTAAAAACCCAAAATCAATGTATAAAAATAGGAAATATTTTTAGCTTTAAAATGACACCAAAATGAATACAATAGGATAAGGGAACCTAGAGATATGAATTTTTAAAGAATTAATGCTTTCTAGGGCACAGAAACAAAAAGCACCAATCTGGTCATCTGGTCGGACCTCGACCAGGGCAAAGTCAAAGTTTAAGGCTGACCGCGATGGAGCCTGGCTCGGCTACGGCCCGCGGGAGGCCTCGGTCAAAAGTTTACCCTAGGACTTAATCGTTTTTCTGGAGATTTTCTTCAGTCCAATCCGACCTCCTGGAACTCGTCCTTGGATACGCTTCGCGAGAGCCTTCGATGGAGATTTTTACCTTCGGACGTAGTCATTTTTTCGAGGTGAAAATCCTTTGACCGGGGCAAACCTGAATCTTGATCTGACGTCCTTGGAGCCCTCTTCGGATACGCTGTCTGGGAGGTCCCGGTCAACTTCCTACGTTCGGAGCTAGTCACTTTTTTTGAGATTTTCTTCACCGGGACGAACCTGCAAGTCAGGCCAGGTCGAGGTTGAGGCAAGCCGGCTAGAGTTGCCACGGCGGGTCGATCCCTCTATGGAGCTTTTTTCCAAAAGTTCACCAAAGTTCTCCAAACTTCTGGATCTTCTTCCAGATGTTCTTTTGAGGTTCTTTTGAGGTCCACAGTTCACCCCAAGGTTCCAAAAGCTCTGGGATGCTCCTTGGGGCTGCGGACTACAACTCCCAGAATGCACCTCGTGCAAACTCCTTTTTGGCCACTGGACAGTGGTCAGCTGGTTGGTTTCTTCAGGAGTTGGTGCAGGGGACTCTGGTTAGCAACTTTTTACCTGTAGCAAACAGGGAGTCCCTCCTTGAACCAGTTGAAGCCAGGCAAAGTCCTTCTTGTGGTGAAGCCCAAGTGTGCAGCTGGTGCAGTCCTCAGAGTGCAGTGTCCAGGTGCAGGCCAGTGGTCCAGCAGGACAGTCCTTCTTCTTCTGTAGTTCTTCCTTGTTGGAATCTGATAGGGATCTGATAGGGAACTGAGGTGTGGGTGCAGGTCTGCCAGTTTTATCCTTGCTCCTGGATGAAAAATAAGGGGGTCCTTGTTCTCCAATCAGGGGCAGGGTCCTTCCCCCTGTGATGACCACTTCCTGGGAAGTGTGGCACAAATCAATCCCAGGGAGCAACATTCCTCAAAAATCCATCATGGCTGAATGTGATTTTTGGAGGTTACATCTGGCTGAGCCCACCCACTGTTGTGGCTAAAAATCCTAAACACACCCCTCTCCTAATCTAATCTAATCTAATCAAGGGGGCACCTAATTGTCTGGGATTGCAAGATGTGAGGGTGTTACTGTGTTGCTCCAAATGTCCTTCCCTGCCTTTGAAGACCAGTTTGGCAACCCTCCCCCTTCCTGCTTCCCCATCTGCTGAGCGAAGATCTCCTCCCCCAGGCACACCTCTTTGTGTTGAGCCAGGCCTCTTCACACCACATCAAGGCAGACTGGCCAGGCTGCCAGAGGCTGGCCAATTAGAGCAAAGCAGCAAAAACACTGCAGGGTTGAAGTTGGCAACTTTTCAGGTAAAGTTTAAAACTCCATACCTGAACAAGTTATATTAAATCCCACAACTTGAAGTTGTGGGATTTATTATAACAATTAATTTAATACCAAACTTGTAGTATCTGTTACTTAAGGGGACTTTTAAAATTAAAATAAAGTCTCCGTATACTAGCCTATGGCGGCCACTCACTACAATGAGGGAAAAACAAATGTGGATTTTTTACCTCACCAGGGCTAATAAAACTATATTTATAAGGTCCCTGCTTATAGTTACATGGCACCCAGCCCTAGGGGCACATAGGGCACACCTTAGGGGCGACTTACATGTAAAAATAAGGTAGCCTTTAAAATGACACTGGGCACCTCAGCAGTGCACCTATGGTTGCACTATCTATCCTGGGGTCCCTAAATCTGCATGCCCTACCATATACTAGGGACTTATAGGTAGGTTGACTTAGCCAATTATAATTAGCCTAATTTGCATACTGATTTTACACAGAGCACAGGCCCTGAGACTGGTAAGCAGTACCCAGGGCACCATCAGAGTCAGGAAAACACCGCAAAAGGAGAAAAATAGGGGAAAAAAGTTAGGGGACCTCTGCAATCAGCACTGTTTTCTCACACAAACCCCCCAGCCCACACACCCAGGAGACTCAGCCCAACTCTGGGAGAGTCTTCCTGGCTTGTTAGGCGAGGAAGACAGTGAGGAAAACTGGCTGTCCCTTTGCAGGGCCTATTCTGCCTTACATCTTCCTGTCATGGTCACTCCCTCTGGGTAGTGAACCCATCCCAACAGTGAAAGGACCCATCTTAAACTGAAACTTCCCTCTAGGGGGGTCTTCCTCCTCTCTCTCTCTCTGCCAACTTGGGTAGTGAGGTGCCCACCTCCCCTATTCATAACTTTGCTAGGGCAACACCGAGCTTACCCAAAGAAGTCACACAACACTTGAGCAACCCCACCATGACCAACAGGGTCAGGGGGCCTACTTTGCTTTTGGCATTGGAGTCTGCCTCCCAGGCCAAGTGCAGTGCTGCCAGGAAGGCTAGCATCCACCAGAGGCTACTAACAGCTGTTAGCACCAAGAACCACACCCTAAGCTCTCCACTGACAGGTGGCTGAGCTGCTTTAGGGGCAAGTGGTTGGTCCTGGCACCCCTCTTGCTGTCTAGAGTTGGGGGCTACCACCTCCTGTGGCAGACCTCCCCTTCCACTCTCCCTTCTGTCAGTGCCGGAGCAACACCCTGCATCTGAACAGCTGCCTGACTACTCAGGACTTCCTTGGGGTCAGGTGAGGCCTCACCGGTGCCAACTCCAGGATCTCCCCCTACTGGGGCAGAAGGCCTTTGGCTCCCTGGAGCTCTTTTAAAGAGTGGCCTATCCTTCCTTTTCTTCTTTCCTTTTCTTGGGGACCCCTGTCTCCTAACTGTAGGGACTGACTCCCCAGGACTTTGGGTTGGGGGGTGCCCTGGGCAACTGCCCCATCTGGGACCAGACTCACCTCTGGGAGGTCATTGCCCAGGATACAATCTAGTGGGGGGTCAGCACTGACTATCACCCTAAACCAGTCAAGGATACCCTCCCTCTCTAGGGGCACTATCGCTACAGGTTTGGAGGTGACCTCCCCTGTGGCTATCCTGACTTTCCTGGTCTCTCCTGGGACATACATGCCTGGGGTCACTAACCAGTCACTCACTATATTGTGACCGGCACAGGTGTCTCTCAGGCCAATGGTAGGGATCCCATTCACCTGAATGGGGTAAAAGTGCCTACTCCCACCCTCATGGATCACCAGCTTACCATCTGGTCCTGTCTCCCAGCCCAATGCTAGGAGGACTTCATCATCTGAGCAGTCCTCCTCCATGGCTACACTGGACAGCCCAGTGCTAACCACCTTCTTTGGACAGGCTGCATCTCCGCTGAAGTGACCTGTCTGCTGACAGTCAAAGCAAGCCTTACTGTCCAAGAGTTGTTTTTTTTTAACCCTGGGTCTCCCTGTCTCTGCTTGTCAGAGTGGGAGTGGGATTGACTCCCCTCCTTCTTAGGGTTCTAGGGTACAGAGGGAGTCTCTGTGGTGGGCTTACCACCTCCCTCCTTAGGTTTTTGGGGACCTGACCCCCCTCCCTTCTTGGAGTCTCCCTCCTGGGACTTGACAACCACCCTGGTTCTCAACCACTCATCAGCTGCGTCCCCCAGCTCTCTAGGGTGAGTCAGCTTAGAGTCCACTAGATGCTGGCTTAACCTTTCTTAGATACAGTTGGTCAAGGTGTGCTCTCTCATGATCAGATTGTATAACCCCTCATAAGTATTTACTTTACCATGAATCCAGCCCTCTAGTGCCTTAAGTGAGGTGTCTACAAAGTCAACCCAAGACTGGGTATTGACCTTCTGGGTGTCCCTGAAAGTCATCCTATACTACTCTGGGGTCAGACCAAACTTTTTTGTTAAACATCTCTTCATACTGGGGTATGAATCTGCCACCTCCGCCCTCAAGGTTAGGAGCCTATCCCTTCCAGAGTTGGGGACTAACTCCCAAAGAAGTGAGCCCCAGTACTGAGGCTTAACTCTCCTCATCTGGAGGGCCCTCTCAAAGGCCACCAGCCACTTATCTATGTCACCCCCCTGTACATAGGCAGGAACCACCCCCTTGGGTAATCGGGGGCAAAAACCCCCACCCATAGACACCTCAGCTTCTCTGTTACTGCCACCATCTCTTTTCTCTTCCTTTGTCCACTTTTTCTCTTCTATGGCCAGGTACTGTGCCTCCAAAGCTATAAATGCTAGTTGGGCCTCCAGCTCTCTTTCCCTAAGCGACAGGTTCTCTCCTCCTGAAGGGACCCCCAACTAGCTTTGGGTATGGCCCTGGTGACTGTGTGGAATGAGGACCGATCTTCCTCATCCTCACCCAAGCTCAGATGCCCTCCCTCCCTGAGTGGTTGGAGCTAGCATCCTCCCCTGCTTCTTCCTCCTCCAGAGCTTCCTCTGGGCCTACTTCTTGGGCCTCAGTCCATGCTGTCAGGGATTTAATCAGGACATGCTTCCTGAGGTCAGTGGTTGCAGGCAACCCCTTGCAGTACACAACCCCCTAAGCTGGACTACTGTCAGGGTGGGTAGGCTAGCCAGATCAAGCTCCATGGTTCCCTAGTTTTGAGTCAACAAAAATGTTTGTAAAAATTGGGAACAAGAATTTAGAAAAATCACAAAAATGTAATAATTGAAACTAATCCAAAATAAAAATTAAAAACAATTTTTGCACTAGGACAATTTAAAGGATTTTTAATTTGCTTCAGTTAAAACTGCAACATGATACTGAACACAAGTACAGGATCCCACCACTGCGCACAAAAATGTTGGAAAATGGGTTATTGGTAAGGGCAGGTAAGTACCTACACTTAGCAATAGGCCACTAACCTCCACTTAGGTCCAGTTAGATCTCAGTAAATTAAACCTAGCTCAACCCTTGGTAGCTTGGCAACGAGCGACAAGGCTTACCTTAGGAGACAAAGCGTAAAGCATTAAAATATCACAAAACAGTAATCAAATAAAACAAAGGAAACAGTTTAAAAATCCAAAATCAATTTATAACAATAGGAAATATTTTTAGCTTTAAAATGACACCAAAACGAATAAAGTCGAACAAGGGGAACCAGAGATATGAATTTTTAAAGAATTAATGCTTTCTAGCGCATAGAAACAAAAAGCGCCAATCTGGTCATCTGGTCGCACCTCGACCTGGGCAAAGTCAAAGTTTAAGGCCGACCGCAATGGAGCCTGGCTCTGCTACAGCCCGCGGGAGGCGTCGGTCAAAAGTTTACCTTAGGACTTAGTTGTTTTTCTGGAAAAAAAATTCTGCGGGACGAACCTGCCAGTTCAATCCGACCTCCTGGAACTCTTCCTCGGATATGCGTCACGGTAACCCTCGGTGGTGATTTTTACCTTCGGACTTAGTCGTTTTTTCGAGGTGAAAATCCTGCGACCGGGGCAAACCTGAATCTTGATCCGACGTCCTTGGAGCCCTCTTTGGATACTCTGTCTGGGAGGTCCAGGTCAACTTCCTACTTTCAGACGTAGTCACTTCTCTTTAGATTTTCTTCACCGGGACGAACCTAGAAGACAGACCGGGTCGCGGTTGAGGGAAGCCAGCTAGAGTTGCCGCAGCGGGTCGGTCCCTCTATGGAGCTTTTTCCCAAAAGTTCTCCAAAGTTCTCCAAACTTCTGGATCTTCTTCCAGATGTTCTTTTGAGGTTCTTTTGAGGTCCACAGTTCACCCCAAGGTTCCAGAAGCTCTGAGATGTTCCTTGGGGGTGCGGACTACAACTCCCAGAATGCACCTGGCACAAACTGCTTTTTGGCCACTAGACAGTGGTCAGCTGTTTGGTTTCTTCAGGAGTTGGTACAGGGGACTCTGGTTAGCATGTTTTCACCTGTAGCAAACAGAGAGTCCCTCCTTGAACCAGTTGAAGCCAGGCAAAGTTCTTCTTGTGGTGAAGCCCAAGTGTGCAGCTGGTGCAGTCCTCCAGAGTGCAGTGTCCAGGTGCAGGCCAGGGGTCCAGCAGGGCAGTCCTTCTTCTTCTGTAGTTCTTCCTTGTTGGAATCTGATAGAGATCTGGTAGGGAACTGAGGTGTGGGTGCAGGTCTACCAGTTTTATCCTTGCTCCTGGGAAGTGTGGCAAAAATCAATCCCAGGGAGCAACATTCCTCAAAAATCCATCATGGCTGAACGTGATTTTTGGGGGTTACATCTGGCTGAGCCCACCCACTGGTGTGGCTAAAAATCCTAAACACACCCTCTCCTGTCCTCTCCCAATCTAATCAAGGGGGCACCTAATTGTCTGGGTTTGCAGGATGTGAGGGTGTTACTGGGTTGCTCCAAATGGTCTTCCCTGCCTTTGAAGACCAGTTTGGCAGCCCTCCCCCCTTCCTGCTTCCCCATCTGCTGAGGGAAGATCTTCTGCCCAGGCACATCTCTTTGTGTTGAGCCAGGCCACTTCACACCTCATCAAGGCAGCCTGGCCAGGTTGCCAGAGGCTGGCCAATCAGAGCAAAGCACCAAAAATACTGCAGGGCAGAAGTTGGCAACTTTTCAGGTAAAGTTCAAAACTCCTTACCTGAACAAGTTATATTAAATCCCACAACTGGAAGTTGTGGTATTTATCATAACAATTAATTTGATACCAAACTTGTCATATCTGTTACTTAAGGGGACTTTTGAAATTAAAATAAAGTCTCCCCATCCTAGCCTATGGAGGCCACTCACTGCAATGAGGGAAAAACAAATGTGGCTGTTTTACCTCACCAGGGCTTATAAAACTATTTTATAAGGTCCCTGCTTATAGTTACATGGCACCCAGCCCTAGGGGCACATAGGGCACACCTTAGGGGTGGCTTATTTGTAAAAATAAAGTAGTTTAAGGCTTTGGAACTACTTTTAATTCCAAAGTCGAATTTGCATGTAGCTTTAATTTAAAAGCAGCCAGCAAGGCAGGCCTGCCTTTAAAATGACACTGGACACCTCATCAGTGCACCTATGGGTGCACTATCTATGCTGGGGTCCCTAAACCTACATGCCCTACCATGTACTAGGGACTTATAGGTAGGTTGACTTAGCCAATTATAATTTGCCTAATTTGCATACTGATTTTACACAGAGCACAGGACCTGGAACTGGTTAGCAGTACCCAGGGGATCATCAGAGTCAGGAAAACACCAGCAAAAGGTGAAAAATGGGGGCAAAAAGTTAGGGGGCCTCTGCAATCAGCCCTGTTTTCTAGCACTTACATATTTTGGATTGTTGTCGTTTTGGTCTTGTTTGAGTTAGATAAATATTGGCTATTTTTCTAAACCTGTGTTGAGTCCTTTTGTGCTGTTTTTCACTGTGTCACTGTGTGTGTTTGTACAAATACTTTACACATTGTCTCTCAGACAAGCCTGTCTGCTTGTGCCAACTACCAAAGGGGCAAACAGGGGCTATCTGAGCTGTGTATCTTTAGGAGACTGGCCTGTTTTGTGGTGGGTACCAATGGTACTTGCAGCTTATACCACGTCCAGTTATCCCTTATTAGTAGAGTGTAGAAGTGTTCTAGCAGCTTAGGCTGACAGAGTTAGCTATAGCAGAGCAGCCAAGGCTGAACTAGGAGACATGCAAAGCTCATGCAATACCACTTATAACATATAGGTACCATATCATAAGAAAGACAATACTCAGAGTTACTAAAAATAAAGGTACTTTATTTTAGTGACAATGTGCCAAACATATCTCAGTGGATATACTCCCTTGGGAAGTAAGTAACATGCACAAAATATACACAAATAACCAAACCAGGTAAGTAAAACAGTCAGAAAATAATGCAAACACTGTAGAACACCATAGAATGCAATAGGCCTAGGGGCAACACAAACCATATACTAAGTAAGTGGAATGCGAACCACGAATGCACCCCTAGGCCAGTGTAGTGTGTAGAGGGTCACTGGGAGACCCCACCCTAGGACCCAGGAAAGCAGGAGTAAAATACTACTATTTCCCCCAAAACACACTAAAGTCATGATAAAGGATTATGCAAGGACCACACAAGACTGCAAAGCACTGTAGATGGATTCATGGACCTGAAAACCTGTAAAGAAAGGGGACCACATCCAAGAGTCGCTAAAGTGTCCAGGGGGGGCAGGAGCCCATTAATCCACGGATGAAGGGGAAAATGGCTGCCTCTGGTTGGAAGAAGACGCTGGTTCTTCACCAACGAAGTGAAGCAGGAGGTTCCGCTTTGTGCAGAAGATGTCCCACAAAGTGCTAGCAGATGCAGGGTGGTCTCCTTGGCAAAATACCACAAACAAGCCTTGCTACATTCAAGAGTCATGGTTGAAGAAAACGGGTGCTGCCCGGGCCCAGGATGTGGCCACTCAGGTGGGGAGACAGAGGGCGCCCTCAGCAACGTAGAGAGCCCACTGAAAGGAGGGAAGCACCCACAGGAGTCCTTGAACACAGGTTCAAGAAGACTTAACACAGAGGTTGTCTCAACACTCCACAGAGAGGTCCCACGACGCCGGAGGTCAACTTAGGGAGCTGAGCATCGCAGGACGGAGTGCTGTGGACCTAGGCTCAGCTGTGCATGCAGGATTTCTTGGAAATGTGCACAGAAACCTTTGTAGCTGCAAATCACACAGTGCATGGTGATACTGTCTGGGGAGGGGAGGCAAGGACTTACCTCCTCCAAATTCGGAAAGTTGGACCTCTGGACAGTAGGGGTTACTTGGGTCCACCACCTGTGTTCCAGGGACCACGCTCGTCAGGATGAGAGGGGACCCATAGTGCAAGTGAAGCTGTAGTTTGGCGCCTGCTGGAGTAGGGGGAAGACTCAGTCAACCCACAGGAGATTTCTTTGTAGCTTCCAGTGCAGGCTGAAGGCAGACAGCCCTCAGAGCATACACCACCAGGAAACAGTCGAGAAAGCCAGCAGGATTAGGCGCTACAATGTCACTAGTAGTCTTTGTTGCAGTTTTGCAGGCGTCCTGGAGTAGTCAGCGGTCGATCCTTGGCAGAAGTCGAAGAGAGAAGTGCAGAGGCGCCCTGGTGGATTCTTGCAAGTAGAAACTGAAGAGAAGCCCACATGAGAGACCCTATATAGCCCTGAGAGGAGGATTGGCTACCTACCCAGGTATGCACCTATCAGGAGGGGTCTCTGATGTCACCTGCGGGCACTGGCCACTCAGGGGCCTCCAGAGTGTCCCTACACCTCTGAAAACAAGATGGCAGAGGTCTGAGACACACTTGAGGAGCTCTGGGTACCACCCCTGGGGTGGTGATGGACAAGGGAGTGGTCACTCCCCTTTCCTTTGTCCAGTTGCGCACCAGAGCAGGGACTGGGGTTCCCTAAACCCGTGTAGACTGGCTTATGCAAGGAGGGCACCATCTGTGCCGTTCAAAGCATTTCCAGAGGCTCTGGGAGGCTACCCCTCCCAAGCCTGTAACACCTATTTCCAAAGGGAGAGGGTGTAACACCATCCTCCCAAAGGAAATACATTGTTCTGCCTTCCTGGGACTGAGCTGCTCAGACCCCAGGAGGGCAGAACCCTGTCTGTGGGGTGGAAGAAACTGTAGCTGCAGAGAAAACCCCAGAGAGCTGGTTTGGCAGTACTGGGGGTCCATAGTGGAGCCCCCAGGGTGCATGGGATTGCCCCCCATACCAGATCTGGAGTGTGGGGACATTTCCATGATCTTAGACACCTCACATGGCCATATTCGGAGTTACCATTGTGCAGTTACATATAGGTGGTGACCTATATGCCGTGCACAAGTAAAATGGTGTCCCCGCACTTACAGAGTTCTGGGAAATGGCCCTGAACAATGTGTGGGCACCCCTGCTAGTGCAAGGGTACCCTCACACTTAGTAACTTTGCACCTATCCAGAGTTGGACATATAAGTGACTTATAAGTTACTTAAGTGCAGTGTAAAATGGCTGTAAAATAGTGTGGACACTATTTTACTCAGGCTGCAGTGGCAGTCCTGTGAAGGTTTTGTCTGAGCTCCTTATGGGTGGCAAAAGTAATGCAGCAGCCCATAAGGATCTCTTGGAACCCCAATGCCCTGGGTATGTAGGTGCTATATACTAGGGACTTATAAGGGGGTTTCAATGTGCCTATTAGAATTGGTAATTGTAGTCACCAGCCTATAGTGACAAATTTAAAGGCATAGAGAGCATGAGCGCTGAGGTTCTGATTGGCAGAGCCTCAGTGACACAGTTCGGCACTACACAGGCATACACATTTAGGCTACAATCTGAGCACTGGGGTCCTGGCTAGCAGGATCCCAGTGAAACAGGCAAAAACATACAGAAATACATGTAAAATTGGGGTTAACATGCCAAGAAAGATGGTACTTTACTACAGTATCTCCATTATCCTGACTAGAGTGAGGGTCCCTTCTTGGACAGGCTGGAAACTGACTGCCAACTAGAGACCCCATTTCTAACATAAACATTATGGGAGTGATTAATAAACTGCATTTTGTAGTACATAAAGTTGTATTACAAAGCACTACTCACTTACATCAATATTCAATTCACAATCCACTGGTTGTAATCCATTTATGTTTCCATATAGTAGTATATATAGGAGGTACCAGCGAAGTGACTGGAAAATGGGAAATAAATACTACTAAATGAGAGTTATTTAGGGATGTGTAAGAAGGGGTTTAAGGCAGAGCTTAGAATGGCCTTAGGGAGGGATAGGCACAGACCCACAAAACAGTAAATCCACGCTGATCAGAAACTGCACCTTTAAAGTTATTATAACTAAAAATGACCCTAAACAGTAGGTAATCTACTCCATTTCAGAGCTAGATTAGGTCCAGCACCACACATGGACAGCCAATGGTACTGCAGCAGCTTCCTATAGAAAATAATAGAGGAAGAGACTTAAATAGAAGCTCAGAGGAAATGATGCTAAAATACATTAATTTATTTAGATTTTTGAAAATATATATACATATTATGTAACACTACAAAATAATGTACAAATGAAACATAAACATTATGGACCTGATTAGAAGTTCACAGACGGGATGACCTGTCCGCCAAACGTCCAACTGGGAAGTTGCCGCCATACTGGCTACCTCCCTGCCAGACCCATTATGACTTTCCTGCTGCACTGAGCAAGGTTTCTGCCCATCAGCCCAGCAGGAAATTGGTGGCAGCATTGTCAATGGCTTGTAATCAAGCCGGCGGCAATGCTGCCACCGTGGGTGCACCAGCATCCTCGCAATGTTCACTTTCTGTTATGTAGACAGTGAGCATGGCGAGGGTGCTGGGCAGGGGGACCCCTGTCCTGCCCATGCCAAGTGCCTGAGCAGTGCCTGGCCCCCCATTAGGCCCCATGCACCTGTTCTCCGCCAACCTTTTCATGGCGGTTCCACATCCATGAGAAGACTCGCAGAGAAACAGATAGTAATCATTTTTTCAGCAGGGTCCTGGATGATTACCACAAGGACCACCGTCAGCCTGTCAGGATCACTGATCCTGGCGGAGACGGTGGTCTTTTGGCGGTTTGACCACCAAACACTTAATTTGACGGTCGGACCGCCAAAGCTGCAGCAGTCATTACAACTACCGCCAATCTGGCGGTCTGTTGACCACTACACTCGTAATAAGGCCCATAGTGTTTAATCATAGTCACTCTCAAGTCCCCGTAGGCTTAGTGTGTGATTATATTTATGTTCAAGTCCCTACAGAGATAGTGTATGTTGATACTAATACTCAAGTCCCCATAGAGATAGTGTGTGATGGTAGGTATGTTGAAGTCACATGAGATAGTGTGTCACTAGAGGGATGCCCAGATTGCTGCACAGATAGTGTGTGATTGTAGTTGTGTTCAATTCCTCCAAAAGATAATGTGTTATTTTAGTCATGCCCAGTAACCCGCAGATATAGGCCCTGATTTAAGAAAAGTGGTGCTGTATCCAATGCAGCGCCACTTTTCTTTCACACCCCTACTGCTACCATGTGTCCGCCATATTTAATATACGGTGTACCATAGCACAGGATAGGGGGAATAGTGTAAAACAAATGTGACACTATTGATGTACTGTGTAGGATTAGCGCCAACATTTTGGCCTCAATGACATGTCTCAAGGGCACCTGGCCACACACAAGGCCATTGGAAACACATACCAAGGAAAACAGATTCATTCTCATGCTCAAGTAACTCCCCTCCCACTGTCTAGGCAGCCTGGGCATGGTACACACACACACCAAATATGTGATACACAGTACCTGGATCCATTTCATGGCCCATTCACATGTCAGACTAGCCACTTCCACTTGCCAATGACACAACTCTGAAATGTCCACTTGAGGACGGCATGGGGATGAGACCTGGAAGGAAAAAGTCACATACAAGGAGTTTAGGCAGGCAAAGGCATCCATGAAACACAAAATTCAGTCAAATCCTCATAAGTTTCACTGACAGTGCAATATGACTGCAATAATCAAAGGAGATGCTCAAGAGAAGGACATCTTCATGTCTGACGTAGCCAGCAAACCCTGGCTCCATGATGCATTGCATAAAATGCTCTGTCTCATGGTAAGAGACATACGTGTCACAACACATCATGACCCGTACAGTAACCCATGCAGTCTGAGTAATCTCAGAACATCAGGTACTTAACTCAGGTAAATCTGCCCGCATGTCTCCACCTTCATCCTCATCACTGTCATCCTCACTTGGCATTTCCGGATTCTCACACCATGGGAATGCCAGCCCCTCCTCATCAGTAATGTATGTGATCTTCCTCCTCAGGGCAAGGTTGCGGAGCATGCAGGAGGACACAATGATCTTACAAACGTCTGTGGGTAAGCAGAGGAGGGCTCCAACTGTTTTGTCAATGCTTCAGAATCTCGCCTTGAGGAGCACAAAAGCCCGCTCCACAACAAGGCGTGTTTTCCCATGTGCCTCATTGATGCGGACTTCCCCTGACAGAATTGGGTTTCTCACTGGTGTCAACAACCAGGGACGATTTGGGTACTCAGAATCCCCTGTAAGTCAAGGCAACATGTGTGCAACCATGAGTACACAGCAAAGTGTCAATCCCAGCAGACATGATACAGGTATACACACATGACATGTGTGACTTACCAACCAACCAGGCCCTCTTTGGGTACAGTTGTGTCGACAGCAGTGGAATAGCTCTGTTCTGCATGATTAAGGCATCATGGACTGAACCCAGGTACCAATCAAAGACTTGGGAAATGTAGAGGTCCGCCAAACACACTACTTGGACATGGATAGAATGGAAGCTTTTTCTGTTCTGGTAGCCCTGTTCAGTGCCAATTGGTGGAACCAAGCCTACATGGGCACGATCAATGGCTCCAACAACATGTGCAATGTTTGTGAAACCACATAATTCTGCTTTCACATGCGCAAAATCCTCACGTTGAGGAAAGCAGATGTAGCTGTCCAGGTGTGACAACAGTGCTGAGAGCCATCCTTCAATACCAAACTGAAGATAGGCTGGAACATCCCAACAGATATGGCCACTGTATTTTGGAAGGACCCTGTGGCCAGGAAGTTCAACACTGACATGACTGACAACATAGATCCAAGAGTGTCTCTCTATTCAGGCGGTAGATCTGAAACACTAATCTGTCCTCCTTGGTCTGCAAGTCAGCAAGTGGATGGTACACAGGAGGGTGTCTGATCTGTCTCCTCCCAGGATAACTACATGTATCAAAAAACAATAAGTTAGTCCATCAATGTGTCCCTTACATTTAACATGTAACATATTTTACACATGATATCACATGTTATGTGTGTCACTGTAAACATGATATGCAAACTGTAGGAAAGTAGTCTCTTTCTAGCATGGTTACCCCCACGTTTGGCCTGATTTTTCAGTGTGTTTGGCTGTTTCTACTGGGATCCTGTTAATCAGGACCCCAGTAGTTATGCTCCCTCCCTTAAATTATGGTTGTAGGATCCTGATAATCAAGTATTTCACCCACAATTGGCATACTGGTGCCCCCTTATAAGTCCCTAGTATATGGTACCTTGGTACCCAGTGCATTGGGATTCCAGGGGGTCTGTATAGGCTGCAGCATTTCTTTTTCCACAAATAGGGAGCCCATGCAAAGGCTTCTACAGGACTGCCATTGCAGCCTGTGTGAAAAGGTGCATGCACCCTTTCACTGCCATTTACATTGCACCAGGCCACCTATAAGTCACCCCTATAGGAGGCCCTCCAGCCCTGAGGGCAGGGTGCAGAGTACCTGTATGTGAGGGCACCCCTGCACTAGCAGAGGTGCTCCCATGACCTCCAGGACCTATTTCCCGGACTTCGTGAGTGTGGGGACGCGTGTATCGGACATAGGTCACTACCTATGTCCAACTACCTAATGGTGACTCCAAACATAGGTATGTTTGGTATCAAACATGTTGGAATTATACCCCAATGCTTTTGCAAGCATTGGTTGTATGATTCCATGCACTCTGGGGGTTCCTTAGAGGATCCCCCGTATTGCCATTCCAGCCTTGTGAGGTTTTCCAGGCAGCCCCAGCTGCTGCCACCTCTCAGACAGGTTTCTGCCCTCCTGTTACTTGAGCAGCTCAAGCCCAGGAAGGCAGAAAAAGGGATTTCCTTTGCGAGAGGGGTGTTACACCCTCTCCCTTTGGAAATAAGTGCTAGAGGCTTGGGAGGGGTAGCCTCTCCAAGACACTGGAAATGCTTTTTCTACTGGCTTTGGTTCCCTCCTTGCATAATCCAATCTACACCAGTTCAGGGACCGCCGGTCCCTGCTCTGGCGTGAAACTGGACAAAGGAAAGGGGAATGACCACTCCCCTGTCTATCCCCACCCTAGAGGTGGTGCTCAGAGCTCCTCCAGAGAGTCCCTGGGTTTTGCCATCTTGGATTCCAAGTTGGCAGGGCACTCTGGGAGCATCTGAGTGGCCAGTGCCAGCAGGTGACTTCAGAGCCCTCCACTGATAGGTGCTTACCTGTTTAGCTGACGAATCCCCCTTACAGGGCTATTTAGGTTGTCTCTCTTGGGTGGGTCTTCAGATTTGGATTGTAAGACTCCGGCAGGAATCCTCTGCATCCTTTACTTCACCTTCTTATTGACGAAACTGCATCTGGACCCACCAGGAACTCTACAAACTGCAACAAAAAGCAAAGATGACTTCTGCAATATTGTATCTTCAGTTTCTGCCAGCAACTGCAACTGTTTCCAAGTCATGCATCCTCCGAGGACTGCTTGTCTTCAGCCTGCACCAAAAGAATAAAGGAATCTCCGTTGAAGTGAAGGAGTCAATTCCGTGCCTCAGCACGCACCCCTCTGTAGCAATGACCGCTGGCGTGGGTCCCCTCTCCTGATGAAGTGCGTGGATCCAGCAACACGGGTGGTGGACTGAAGTGGTCCTGGCAGTCCTGACATGCAACTTTACAACTTCGGTGGAGGTAAGAGCTTGCCTCCCCACACTAGACATTACCCCCGGGTACCGCATGTTTTTCAGCTGCCATGGCTTGTTGGCATCCTTTCACGAAGTTCTTCGTGTACCATGCAGCTCCATCCCCCAGCACTCCTTCCTGCAACTCACAGCTTCCTGAGTGGTTCTCAGGCAGCGTGGGATCCCTTTTTGTAGTGCTGTGTGGGCTTCCTTTCACATCTTTTTGTCCCCGTGCTGTGGGACTCCAGTGTGAGCTGCCTGCCATTCTGAGGGCCCTCTGAGTTGCTGAGAGCCCCCTCTGGCTTCCCCTCCTAGGTAGAGTCCACCATCTCCCTCCTGGTCCCGGGCAGTGCCATCTTCCGCTAACCACGAGCTTTGCGAGTGCCAAGGCTTGTTGGTGGAATCCAGCGATGCAAACCAGACTGCATTCATCCATCCGGTGTGGGACATCTTCTGCACCAACCAGGAACCCACATCTGTCTTCTTGGGTGGTATACTGACTGTTGTTCTTCACTGGTGGTTCTTCTTTTGCCCCTTCATCCTGGTTAGCAAGGGCTCCTGTTCTCCCTGGACTCTTCAGTGCTTCTTGGACTTGGTCCCCTTCTTCAACAGGTCTTCAGGTCTAGGAATCTATCATTGGTGTCTTGCATTCTCTTCTGGTTTTTGCATAATCTTCTTTCTCATGTTCTTGCATGTCTTAGGAAAGTTACTGTGATTTACTCCTGCTTTCCTGGACTCCGGGGTGGGTTCTATTACTTAACATTGGTGTTTTCTGATACTCCCAGCGCCCCTCTACACACTACACTTACCTAGGAGGGAAACTGACTTTGCATTCCACTTTCTTAGTAAATGGTTTGTGTTCCCCCAGGCCCATTTCTAACTATTGTGATTTTCACTATTTGCACTGTTTTTTAACTGTTGTTACAGCTATTTCTGCATACTAGTGTATATAATTTGTAGATTATCATTATTGATACATGTGTAGCAATCATCTTTATGGACAGGAAGCTCATGGTCAGATAATTACCTGGAGTGCCTATGATTTAATGCACAACCTCCTAGGTTACAATTATGGGAGTGGGTGGTGGCTGTACCTCCAAGCATGTTGTCACAGCTGCATGACTACATTGGCAAAAGTATTGACTTACATGACCTGACTGGGCCAGTACTCAACATCCCCAAGGACATCATTTATTTGATTAGTGATGCATCAGATTGTTTCAGGTAATTGCTTTACACGGCTCAAAAATGGCGAATGCCTTATCCACTCCACTGGACAATAGGTTCCGCCCCGCCCGTCGGCAGAAGTCATTATAGGATAACATTGCTCCCTGTGGAACTCTTGGGCTAATGGCAGTGACCTCCAGCAGTGACGGTCATCTACGTGATGGCCGTCCCCACCATTGTCTACAAAATCCCTCATTTGACTCCTGGCACTGCTGCCAGAAAGACCTCCATGACCTGAGCTGCTGTGTAACGCCTCTGGGAGCAATCATGCCACATCCAACAGGTGATAGGGCCCCTACTTCCTTTTAAGAAGAGCTGGAGAAGCTGGTGGAGGAGGTCCTACCCCTGTATGGACAGCTCTATGGTGCACCAGAGGAGCAGATAAGTGCAGCATGTGCACACTTTCCATCTACCTCTACCTATCTCAGCTTTTGTTAGCCTGAGTTTAAGCCCAGTTAGTCAGCTGGTTTCTGCAAAGACCTATTTTGTGCTGTAATTGTGTATGGATGGTTAATTGAATGGGCAGGTATGCATGTCAAGTCAAAGGTTTGAAGTTGTGAGAATATGTGGTGAGTGTGAATTGAGTGTTCCCTGACCCAAGTTGCGTTGGGTGCACATGGCTAGATGAGTTGCCATGACAGTCATCCCCACTATAATTATTCCAGTGAAGGTCTTTAAAGTGTAGTCACATGTGGTTGCATGGCAGCAGGGGGATTGATGACATGTCATATGTGTGTGAGTTGACTCCCATTTGTGTTTATACACTGCTTACACATAGGTCTGTGGCCACATGTGGCCTTGTTGGACTGTTGCACTGAAGCAAGGTATTGACTCACTATGCCCCTTCGATCTGGTCATAGGCACACATTGCAAATTGACTATGGACTACATAATTAACTCTGTTGCACGTGATTAGTAGGACATGGTATGATGCTTAGGTCTGTCTGCTCAGTCTGCCGAGAATACGGCCTCTGTACTTTTTTCCACTGTAAAACTTGACATCTGTCCTGGTATCAGTTTGCATTTTGCACTGCAATTGGGACACTGTGCCCACTCCAGGATTTCAAGGACAGCATGTGATAGTGTCATTTCATGCCTCTCTGCCTATCTATATTTTTTTAGGCCAATGTCCACTCATCACCATGGCATTTGCATTGGGTACAGGCTTGTCATATGTGTCTAATTTAATCATTTCATTTTTTACAACATATGTTACATACCCATTACGGCTCCCTTGATCGCTCATCCCTATTGTCTCTACCTTACAGCTCTGATGTGTCCAATGCATGCGCCTTTAATTTCTGACATTGCACATCGGCAAACAATGTGCTCTGGTGGTGGATTCTGTGTGTATGGTTATGAAGTTGGACGTGTACAATGCTGGGCCAGGTAATTACCTACATTGTCACGGTTTGTGTCCACACATGTGTGGATGTAGGTAGCTACTGGCTGATGTGACACTGAAAATTCCCACCCTCTGATGTACCATATGCCTGCGTCTGTCTCAGCACATGTGCACAAATGGACAGGATTGCCTCTATGTATGCTCTTCCTGTCACTGCCTTCAATGTAGTCAATGCACAATGGGTCTGTCAGTAGGCTTGTTGTTACATCTCATGACTTTGAGCAGCATGTGATATTTGGAGGTTGTGTATCTTTTTGTGCATTGTTTGCAGTGAGCTGTAACTAGCACCTACCACTTTGTGAAATGTGCTCCATCTTGCACCTAATCAATACAAGGTGACCATGCCATGAGTCACAAAAGTTACAGTATTGACAACTGGTCAGTGGAGGGCCTGAGTTGTGGGGTGTCTAGTGCACCCAAATGGGGAGTGTTTGCAGTCATGTCCCTGTGTACAATGACTGCTATGTACCACAGGTGGACTGGAAGGTTGCGACAGGATGTTCTAGGCTTGGTACACTGACATGTATGTGACTCTGCCATTTCATGAAATATTTCTATAGCATCTGACTGAGTCTAAGGTACAAAGGTAGAAGATGATTTAAAATTGCTCACTGCTCCTATTTAGTGTGTACCTAGATACTCCTCTGTGGTTCCTCTATCCTCATGTGGGTTTCAAGCCTCCTCTGCCAGGTTTTCCAATATTTTTAGGGTATCTAAATCCCTGTCTGTCAAAATATCCATCCCCAAACCAATCCTTGATGGTTTCTCTGCTATTTTTACTTTATTTTTAAACCATGCATGCAGTTTTAACTTTCTGATAAATTGAAATAAGTCAATCCACATTTGCATAAATTCAAACCTCTTTGTTGGACAAAAGGTGAGTCCCAACTTCAATACTGATTCTTCCACCTTTGTAAGCTTTTTTGTTAATAAAATGTATTATTGTCAATTCCTCATTCCTTATTTCCGCCTGTTGCCCCATCTGTTTCTGGTCCTTCATCTCGAGGTTCCGGCCTCGTTTCCCACCTCTTCCTCTTCTTGCTAATCTATTCTTCTTCCATCCAGGGCTTTGTCCTCCCCTGTTGACTTGTGTTTCTGAATAGGCGGCATTCCTCTTGAAAACGGTTGCCTCTTTCTTTTGGGGCTTCCTCTCTTGATTGTTCAGCATGTGTCCCCACCTCTGATTTCGATGTTATCATTTCTTCTAAAGTTGTTTTTATTCTATTCTTCCTTAATTCCATTTGGGGTGCAACAAATCTCTTTGCAAATGTCAGTACCCTTGCTTAATTCATAATCGCATAAGTCCTTTTTTAATTTACTCTCCTTACATTGTTTAATTTTCTCTTACTAATCAATCTTTTCTTCATTGATTCTCTTACTTTATGTTCGCCTGTGTCTTTACTCTTCGATATCTCTTTCTCCAAAGCTGTAATTTCCTCCAACACTTTCTCTTATCACGCCAGGCGAACTTAATCAGGATTATCAACATGCCTTTTGATGAGTCTGCTATATGTTGTGCCAATTCCTCTAAGAGTTACGGGTCTGGCTCTTCATAGGCCGGTAGTTTATCTAACCGGAGACCTCTAGGGACTTTGTTCACTTCCACATAATTCTGTAATGATGTCCCTTCCCACCATTTCTTTATTTTTCTTTCATATAGTCTTTCCAAACAATGAAATGTACTTTTCAAGTCTCCCTGTTCCGTGGAAGACCCTCTTCACCTTTACTTGCTACACGTGAACTTGCCTTAAAATTGTTTACTGCCGTCTCCCGTCGTGTTGCTTCACTGAACATACTCTATCTCGTATTTCTTGTATCAATTGTCTCTCAATATCCTTTTCCCAAATGCTCATGCTGCTGAATGTGCAGACTTTATTTCACTTAACTCGTGACACGGCTGAAATCCCACGGGTCCTCCGACTCACCCGTCTTCTCTTCTTCAAGGGTCGCCAGCTTTATCCTGCTTTGCGGCAGTGCTGCAGCTCCTGTTAAATGGTTGCTCCTTTTTTTACCTTTGGCTGTAGCACTTGCAGGCAGGTGCCAAACCAGTTGTGGGTGAACCCATCAAATATATGCACTCATCAGACAAAGTGATCGGCAGTCAAAGGGGAGGAATAAGAACCACCGTGCTATTCCTCATTGGCTAAAAAGGGGCTCTATGGAGTACAGTATCCAATGAGGATCACCGGCGGCGTTGATGGTGTACACCACCGTGGACATACCCACCATTTTCTGACTATGACTTCACTTGATTCCTGACTTTTCACAGGACAACACTTCCACTGCGTGTGCTGCTGTGTCTGGAACGTGCTATGGCCCGTGTGAGAGGGAAAAGGGCCCCTGCCTTGACTTCAGAGAAGCTAGACCATCTGGTGGATGGGGTCCTTCCCTGTATCGACAGCTGTATGGGCCTCCAGACCAACAGGTCCACAGTGGGAACATTGCATGTGACAAGGCTGCATGGAGATGTGGGTGTGTGTTGGCAGTGTGTCATTTGGGGGGGGGTATGGCTGGTGGTAGTGTACATGGAGGGCTCCGGGTGATGTGTGTGCCATTTGAGGGGCAAATGATGTCTGAACGCCATATGTGTGACAGGCTGGATATTCGGACTCATGGTGTCCCTCTGTTTGTGTTTTCCCTGCAGGTCAGCGCCCATCAGAAGAAGGGCTTGTGGCGTGCCATCGCCAAGGAGGTGCGGACCCTGGGGGTTTATAGCCGGTGGAGCATCCACTGCAGTAAACGATGGAGGACCTGAGAAGCTGGGCCCAGAAGACGGCGGAGGCCCAGCTGGGGACGGCCTCACAACAAGGCTTTTGGCCCAATCTGTACATTGACGTGTACATTTTAATTTCATAATTCATTATGGTGGCTGTTGGCAGCAAATAACAGTGTTTGTACTTCAGATTTTTGTCCTTGCATTATTTGCTTGTGGGTCCTGTGCCAGGCGATTTACTCTGCAGCTGGTTATGTGTGTGTGGTGTGTGTGTATGGTGTGTGTTGTGTGTGTGTGTGTGTGTCACTCTCTCTTTTCCTCCTTCCCTCCCTTGTGTGCTAGGCGGCTGTACTCACCGTCGGCGTCTTTGTCGGCATTGGTGCTGCAGGACGGCCTTGGCGTGGTAGAGCATCGGGAAGACTTGGAGTTCCGGTTCCATGGCAACCGCGGAGTCCTCTGTGTCCCTAAAGGTGAGTCTTTCGTTTTCTGTGATGTGTTTCTGCCAGGCTTTTGAAGGCATTGCTACCGCCCCAGAAATCCTGACGGTTTGCTATGTCATAGTATGGTGGGCGGTACCTTGACTTCTGCCTGGCTGTAGGTGGCTACCACCGTGGTTGGTGGTGTTAACACCCTGGGGGTTGGTGTGGTACATTGGCTGTCAATGGGAGGCATCACCGCCATGGTCATAATTTGGCGGTAATTGCCACCAGGCTGTTGGCGGTATTACTGCCACTTTAACAGTGGGGGTTAGTACACTGCTAATGTCATAGTGACCACCATAGTTCTTTCACATCTCTAAATCATTATATTCAATTCTTTACATTCACATACATTTTCTCCATTCAACCAATCCCAAAAATCATTTGGTTTCTTTGAATACTTTTGGGAGAGAGTACTTTGCACTGGATCCTGAAGAAGGTGGCCAACAATCACATTAGTAGTTGTTAGAAATGGGGTCTTTGGTTGGCAGTCAGGTTTCCCCCTGTCCAAGCAAGGACCCCAACTCTAATCACGGTAATGGGGAAATACACTTAGATGACCCCTGCTTACCCCCTTGGTTGCTTGGCACAAGCAGCCAGGCTTCTCTCAGAAGCAATGTGTAAAGTATTTGTACCAAACACATAGTAATACAGTGAAAACACTACAAAATGGATACCACACCAGTTTAGAAAAATAGGTAATATTTATCTAAATCAAACAAGACCAAAACAACAGAATCCAAAATACGCAAGTTAAAATTTTAATTTTCAAAAGATTAAGGCCCTCATTATGTGTTATTGTGGCAGTAGTACCACCAACAGGCTGGCGGTACATCCCTCCACATTATGAGATTGTCGGGTTGGCTGCAGCCAACCCGCCAATTTACCATTCATACCTCCATGGTGGTATGAGCTGCTGGGCCGGGGATGTGAATCCCCAGCCCGGAGGTCGACAGAGTGCCCAGGAAGGCAGAACAAAGTGTTACACCCTCTCTCTTTGGAAATAGGTGTTAAGGGAGTGAGAGGAGTAGTCTCTCCTGGCCTCTGCAAATGCTTTGAAGGGAACAGATGGTGCCCTCCTTGCATAAACCAGTCTACACCGGTTCAGGGATCCCCCAGCCCCTGCTCTGGCGTGAAACTGGACAAAGGAAAGGGGAGTGACCACTCCCCTGTCCATCACCACCCCAGGGGTGGTGCCCAGAGCTCCTCCAGTGTGTCCCAGACCTCTGCCATCTTGAATGCAGAGGTGTGAGGGCACAATGGAGGCCTCTGAGTGGCCAGTGCCAGCAGGTGACGTCAGAAACCCCTCCTGATAGGTGCTTACCTGACTAGGTGGCCAATCCTCCTCTGAGGGCTATTTAGGGTCTCTCCTGTGGGTTTCTCTACAAATAACAAATGCAAGAGCTCACCAGAGTTCCTCTGCATCTCCCTCATCAACTTCTGCCAAGGATCAACCGCTGACTGCTCCAGGACGCCTGCAAAATCACAACAAAGTAGCAGGAAGACTACCAGCAACATTGTAGCGCCTAATCCTGCCGGCTTTCTCGACCATTTCCTGGTGGTGCATGCTCTGGGGGCTGTCTGCCTTCATCCTGCACTGGAAACTAAGAAGAAATCTTCTGTGGGTCGACGGAATCTTCCACCTGCTACCGCAGGCACCAAACTTTTGCTTCACAGGTCCTCTGGGTCCCTTCTCATCGTGACAAGCGTGGTCCCTGGAACACAGGAGCTGGATCCAAGTAACCCCGACAGTCCAGTGGTCCATCTGACCAAAGTTGGTGGAGGTAAGTCCTTGCCTCCCCATGCCAGGCAGTAATCCTGTGTACTGCATGAACTGCAGCTACTAGGGCTTCTGTGCACTTTTGCAAGGAATCCTTTGTGCACAGCACAGCCCAGGTCCCCAGCACTCCATCCTGCATTGCTCAACTCGCTGAGTTGACCACCGGCTTCGTGGGACCCTCCTTTGTAGTGTTGAGATGACCGCCGTGCTCAGTTCTCTTGAACCCATGTTTAAGTGCTTCTGCGGGAGCTGCCTGCTTCTGCATGGGCTCTCTGTATTGCTGAGTGCCTCCTCTGTCTCTTTGTCCAAGTGGTGACCTCCTGGTCCTTCCTGGGCCCGAGCAGCACCCTTTTTTCTTCAACTGTGACCTTTGCAGCTAGCAAGGCTTGTTTGTGGTCTTTCTGTGTGGAAATAACTCTGCGTCCTCTAGCACGCCATAGGACATTTTCTGTACAAAGGAGAAGTTCCTGGCACCTTTCGTTGTTGCAGTATCTTCAGCTTCTTCCACCCAGAGGAAGCCATTTTGCACCGTCATCCAGAGCTTAGTGGGCTCCTGTCCCTCCTGGACACTTTTGTGACTCTTGGACTTGGTCCCCTTTCTTTACAGGTCCTCAGGTCCAGGAATCTGTCTTCAGTGCTTTGCAGTCTGTTGTGGTCTTTGCAGAATCTCCTATCACATCTTTACTGTGTTTCTGGGGAAGTAGGGTCAATTTACTCCTACTTTTCAGGGTCTTGGGTGGGGTATCTTGGACACCCTTAGTGTTTCCTTACATTCCCAGTGACCCTCTACACACTACACTAAGCCAGGGTCCCCTAAGTGGTTCGCATTTCACTTTCTTAGTATATGGTTTGTGTTGCCCCTAGGCCTATTACATCCTGTTGTGTTGTACTCTGTTTGCACTACTTTTCTAACTGTTTACTTACCTGATTTTGGTTTGTGTATATATTTTGTGTATTTTACTTACCTCCTAAGGGAGTATATCCTCTGAGATATTTTTTGGCACATTGTCACTACAATAAAGTACCTTTATTTTTAGTAACTCTGAGTATGATATAAGTGGTATAGTAGGAGCTTTGCATGTCTCCTAGTTCAGCCTAAGCTGCTCTGCTATAGCTACCTCTATCTGCCTAAGCTGCTAGAACACTACTAATCTACTAATAAGGGATAACTGGATCTGGCACAAGGTGTAAGTACCATCAGGTACCCACTGTAAGCCAGGCCAGCCGCCTTCACCCCCCCAACCCCACTCCCTTTTCGGATGATCACCTTACCTGACCTTAGGTCGTCCGGCAGGGAACGGGAAAGGGCAGTGGTACCGCCAGAGGTGCCCACCAGCTGAACAACGACAAGTCGTATCACAGGTCATCAGGTCACGGCTGGCAGCGTTCTACTGGTGTGGCGGCGCTGGTGGTAGCAGTGCCAGCTTACCACTGTCAGCCAGTCTGATCACTGCCAGATTTCTGCCCTTATTGTGGCGGACGTCCGGCAGTGTTCATCACCTGGCGGACGGATGGTAACCGCGGTGGCGGTATTTTGTCGTCTGTGACCACAGTGGTAGGCAGCATTTACTGCCAATGTTTAAATGACCACCTCAGAGTCTTACTCCATAGAATACAATGCAAACAATGATTTTGCTCAAAGTAGCTGATTAGAGTAAAAAATAAAGCTGCATGGTCGAGTGTGCATCGGATAAGGCAGCGATGTGTCAATTCCTTCCTCGCAAGGAAGGCTGTGCGTTGTTTCTTCTCCGGTCGCGTCGGCAATGTGTCATTTTTCTCCCTTGCGAGCGAGCAATGTGCTGATTTCCGGATGGGGCATCTCGGATCCACGCAGAGTCAGGTTGACTTTGATGCCCAGGGACAATGCGAGGAAAATCCTGTCCCACGTTGTTAGAAAACCACACTGCGTGGGGTTTACGTTGTTATCAGCAGCCACAAGCTTGTTTTGTGTGTCGTTTCTCCAGGTGGATGCAGGTGGAGCGTTGATTTTAGCTGCGAAGACGGCGGCGTATAGTTTATCAGCCTCCTTGCAGATGGTGCGTCAAAAATTTCCCCACACGACGTTCTGTGCATGGATTTTCAGCTCTTGTCTGCCAACTTCACCTTTCAAGTGACCAGGGACTGGATAGGATACCACTTGGCAGGGCAGGAGTCTCAGCAGAGAGTCCAGATGTTAGCAGAGGAAGTCTTTGGTGGTTCAAAAAAGGGAACAAACTCAGTTCAAGCCCTTGGAGATTCTTCACAAGCTGAAAAATACCACAAAGACCAGTCTTTGTCCCCTTTCACAGGTAGAAGCAGCAACTGCAAGATAGTCCAACAAATCACAGAGACAGGCTGAGGCAGCACTCCTCCTTAGCTCTTCAGCTCTCCTCCTTGGCACAGGTTCCTCTTGGTTCCAGAAGTGATCTGATTTTCAGG
Source organism: Pleurodeles waltl (assembly GCF_031143425.1). NCBI lineage: Eukaryota > Metazoa > Chordata > Amphibia > Caudata > Salamandridae > Pleurodeles > Pleurodeles waltl. The sequence goes on from NC_090446.1 coordinate 1,424,251,879, forward strand.
GGTTTTGGGTCCAATACTTCTATCCCTTTCTGCCTTTTAAGTTTGCAAAGGAAAGTCTCTATTGTTCACAAGATCCTGCCCTGCCTAGGCCAGGCCCCAGACACACACCAGGGGGTTGGGGACTGCATTGTGAGAGGGTAGGCACAGCCCATTCAGATGTAAGTGACCACTCATCCCTCCACTCTACCACAGATGGCTCATCGGGATATGCAGGCTAAACCCCAGCTCCCTTTGTCTCACTGTCTAGAGGGGAACCTCAAACATCCCAACTGTCAAAATGACTCAGACAGGTAATCCAGAAACAGGCAGAGTCACAGAATGGCTTAAGCAAGAAAATGCCTACTTTCTAAAAGTGGCATTTTCAAACTAACAATTTCTATCTACTCTCAAAGGGAATCTGCACTTTAAAGTGATTTAAAGGCAGCCTCCATGTTAACCTATGAGAGGTATAGACCTTGCAACAGTGAAGACGGAATTTAGCAGTATTTCACTGTTAGGATATGCAACACACATCAGAACATGTCCCATCTTTAACATACACTGTCCCCTGCCCCTGGGGCTACCTAGGGCCTACTTTAGAGGTGCCTTACATGTATGAAAAGGGAAGGTTTAGGCTTGGCAAGTGGGTACACTTGCCAAGTCGAATTGGCAGTTTAAACCTGCACACATGGATACTGCAGTGGCAGGTCTGAAGCATGTTTGCAGGGCTATTAATATGGGTGGCACAATCAGTGCTGCAGGCACACTGGTAGCATTTGATTTACATGCCCTGGGCACCTCTAGTGCACTTTACTAGGGACTTACTAGTAAATCAAATATGCCAATCATGGATAAGCCAATTTACACATACATTTTACATAGGAACACTTGCACTTTAGCACTGGTTAGCAGTGGCAAAGCACCCAGAGTATCAAAAACAGCAAAAACAGAGTCCATCACACATTAACATCCTGGGAAGCAGAGGCAAAAAGTTAGGGGAGACCACGCCAAGGATGCCAAATCTAACACATGTACTCCCCAGCTAAAAGTGGGGAGAAACTACCCAACCTCATGGGAGTTCTCATCAGTAAGGCGGAAGAATCTGGAGAGACCATCAGCATTGACGTGTTCTGTGCCAGGCCGGTTTTCCACGTAAAGTTCAACCCCTGTAGGGAAATAGACCACCTCAACAGTTTTGGATTCTCACCCCTCATCTGCATTAACCACCTGAGGGGCCTGGGTTTGATCCCGGAAATGACTCCCAAACATGTAGGGTGTTAGCGTCTTCAGCGCCCAGACCACAGCAAAAGCTTCACGCTCAGTTGCACTCCACCTATGTTCCCTGGGGAGTAACCGCCTGCTAATGAAGGCCAAAGGTAGATCTAGGCCCTCTTCATTTAGTTGTGAGAACAATGCTCCTATACCATGCTCTGAAGCATCTGTTTGCACAACAAACTCCTTGGAGAAATCAGGTGCCTCAGCACAGGCACTGTGCACATGGCAGCCTTTAGGACATCAAAAGCTGTCTGGCAAGTCTCAGTCCAGATCACCTTCTTTGGTTGCTTCTTGGAAGTAAACCCATTCAAGGGAGCAACAATGGTGCCATACCCCTTGACAAACCTCCTATAATAGCCAGTGAGGCCTAAAAAGGCCCTCACTTCTGCCTGGGTCTTGGGAGGATCCCAAGCCAAAATAGTGTCAATTTTTGGCTGTATGGGTGCCACCTGGCCACTCCCCACCTGGTGCCCCAATTACACCACAGAACCCTGCCCTATGTGGCACTTACTAGCCTTAATAGTGAGGCCTGCCTTTTGCAGAGCCTCCAACAATTTGCAGAGGTGCTGCAAGTGTTCCTCCCAAGTAGAACTGAACACAGCAATGTCGTCCAGGTAGGTTGCACTGAAATCATCCAGTCCAGCCAACACCTGGTTGACCAACCTCTACAAGGTGTCAGGGGAATTTTTCATTCCAAAGGGCATTACGTTAGACTGGTAATTCCCATCTGGGGTAGAAAATGCTGACCTCTCCTTTGCCCCCTCAGTTAAGGTAATCTGCCTATACCCAGACGTCAAATCAAAGGTGCTCAAGCATTTGGCAGCTCCCAAGCGATCGAGGAGCTCATCAGCTTGGGGGATTGGGTGCATGTCAGTCTTAGTGACAGCATTGAGACCCCGGTAATCCACACAGAAGCGGAGTTCTGCTGTGTCACCAGGACCAGCAGCCTTTGGGACCAATACCACTGGGCTGGCCCAAGGACTACTGGAAAACTCAATCACTCCTAGGGATATCATCTTTGATAATAGTCCTGACCTTAACAGTCACTCTGTAAACCTTCTGTTTAACAGGTGGACTGTCCCCAGTGTCCACATCATGTGTACACAAGTGTGTGACCCCTGGGATCAAGGAGAACAGGAAGGCGAACTGTCCCAACACCTGGCGACAGTCTCTCTGTTGTTCTGAGGTCAGGGAGGGGAAGAGGTTCACTCCCTCCACAGACCCATCTTTTTCTCCAGCAGACAAGAGGTCAGGAAGAGGCTGATCCTCTTCTTCCACCCCATTTTGTTACTAGGAGCATGGACAATTCAGTCTGCGCAAAGTGTGGCATGAGGCGGTTCACATGCAGGACCCTTTAAGGGGTTCCTCGTAGTCCGCAGGTCCACCAGGTAGGTGACTTTGTTCTTGCGCTCTACCACCTCAAATGGCCCATTCCACTTGTCCTGCAGTGCCCTAGGCTCCACTGGTGCCATCACCCACACTTTCTGTCCAGTTTGAAACTCGACCAGAGTAGCATTCTGGTCATACCACAGTTTCGTGTCTTTCTGGCTTGCTTCTAGGTTCTCTTGTGCGAGAGCTCTGAAGCGGGCAGTCTGGTTTATAAAAGCCAGCATGTAACTGAACACATCCTGGGGAGGTTTACTAGGGGCTTTCTCTAAGCCCTCCTTCACCAGACTCAAAGGTTCCCTCACAGGGTGGCCATACAGTAACTCAAAAGGACTAAATCCAAGCCATTTGTGAGGAACCTCCCTGTAGGCGAACAGAAGGCATGGCAAGAGGACACCCCATTTACACCTCAAGGGCTCTGAATGGCCCATAATAATGCCTTTCAAGGTGCAGCTGAACCTTTAAACCAGACCATTTCTTTGAGGGTGTTAAGGAGTGATGAACTTATACGTTACCCTACACTCCTGCCACAGAGACTTAATATAAGTTGAAATTAAATTGGTTCCTGTTAGACCTGGCAGCCTTAGAGTGGCCACCCCTAACTTTTTGCCTGCCTCCCTCCACTTTTTTGACACAGTTTTTGCTGGTTTTAAGACTCTGTGCACTTTACCGCTGCTAACCAGTGCTAAAGTACATATGCTCTCTTTCTTTAAACATGGTAACATTGGATCATACCCAATTGGACTATTATAAGTCCCTAGTTGAGTACACTATATGTGCCCAGGGCCTGTAGATTAAATGCTACTAGTGGGCCTGCAGCATTGATTGTGCCACCCACTTAAGTAGCCCCTTAACCTTGTCTCAGGCCTGCCATTGCAACGCCTGTGTGTGCAGTTTCACTGCCAATTCGACTTGGCATTTAAAAGTACTTGCCAAGCCTAAAACTCCCCTTTTTCCACATATAAGACATCCCTAAGGTATGCCCTAAGTAACCCATAGGGCAGGGTGCTGTTTAGGCAAAAGGCAGGACATGTACCTATGTAGTTCATATGTCCTGGTAGTGTAAAACACCTAAATTCATTTTTACACTGCTGTGAGGCCTGCTCCCTTCATAGGCTAACATTGGGGCTGCCCTCATACAGTGTTTGAGTGGTAGCTGCTGATCTGAAAGGAGTAGGAAGGTCATATTTAGTATGGCCAGAATGGGCATATAAAATCCTGCTGACTGGTAAAGTTGGATTTATTATTACTATTTTAGAAATGCCACTTTTAGAAAGTGGGCAGTTCTCTGCACTTAAATCTTTCTCTGCCTTACAATCCACGTCTGGCTGGGTTTAGTTGACAGCTCCCTTCTGCATTCACTCAGACCCACCCCAAACACAGGATACTCAGCCTCACTTGCATACATCTGCATTTTGAATGGGTCTTCCTGGGCTGGGAGGGTCGAGGGCCTGACACTTGCATGTCAAAGGACAGTAGCCTGCTCTCACACAAAGGACTGCCACTCCTCCTACTGGGACCCTGGCAGACAGGATTGAACTGAAAGGGGACCTTGTGCACTTCTAAACCACTCTTTGAAGTCTCCCCAATTTCAATGGCACATTTGGGTATGTAAACAGGGCCTCTTCCCCTACCAACACAGACACTTCCTGGAGAAGAAACCTGAACCAGAACCTGTATCCTGCCAAGAATAACTGCCTGGCTGCCCAAAGGACTCACCTGTCTGCTTTCTGTGAAGGATTGCTGCCTTGCTGTTGCCCTGCTGCCTTGCTGCTCTCTGGCTGTGGTGAAGGAGTGCTCTCCAAGGGCTTGGATAGAGCTTGCTTCCTGTTCCCTGAAGTCTCAGGACCAACATTTGACGCACAGCCTGCCACAAATGACGCACAGCCTGCACCGCAGTGAAAATTTCACTGCACGCCGAACTGGAACGAAGCAGCCCGACTTAACAACGAGAAGATCGACGCAGTGCCAGCGTAGTGACTGGAAATTCAACGCACAGCCCACCGTATCGACTCCCAGTTGAGCCAAAACGATGCAGCCTGACTTCCAGAGAGGAATCGACGCAGCGCCTGCCGTGCAGTAGAAAATTCAACACAATGCCCACCGAATCGACGCAGCTCCTGTGACTTCATCCTGCCGGTGCAGGAAATCCACGCATTGTCCCCGGAGCATCCGAAAACCCCGTTACCAGAAGAGGATCCACGACCGAGTGTTGGAAATTGACGCACAGCCGCCCCTGCTTGAAAACTAAACGACGCATCGCTGTGAGTGGCCTGAGATATCGACGCACACCCCTTTGTCTCCACGCATCTCCTTCTCTGCCCTTCTTTGCGGAGATTTTTGCACGCAAACCAGGTACTTTGTGCTTGAAAGAGACTTTGTTTGCTTTTAAAAGACTTAAGACACTTTATATCACTTTACAGTGATAACTGAACATATACTTATTGCATTTTAATCGTTTTGATCTGCATCTTATCAGATAAATATTATATATTTTTCTAAACACTGTGTGGTGTATTTTGGTGGTGCTACATGGTGTTATTGTATGATTTATTGCACAAATAGTTTACACATTGCCTTCTAAGTTAAGCCTGACTGCTCAGTGCCAAGCTACCAGAGGGTGGGTACAGGATAGTTTGGATTGTGTGTGACTTACCCTGACTAGAGTGAGGGTCCTTGCTTGGACAGGGGGTAACCTGACTGCCAGCCAAAGACCCCATTTCTAACAGTTCCCCTATCAGATACGACTTCCTTGGGAAATCCCATGCGGGTAAAACCTCTTGTCAATGCACATCCCACCACAGGGGAGGTGATTGACCTCTGCAGAATGGCTTCTGCATACCGGGTGGCATGGTCCACCAAGACAAGGATAAACCTGTTGCCCATGGGTTTCTTGTGATCGAGAGGGCCCACAATGTCAATACCAACCCTTTGTAAAGTGGGTACTAACTACAGTTAAAGGTTGAAGGGGAGCCTTGCATTTCCCCTCACTCTTGCCACTTTCCTGGCAAGTCTGGCAAGACCTACAATGTGCATCTGAGTGCCTGCATATCTGGAGCCAATGGAAGTGGGTGACAAGCCTGTCAAAGGTCTTGCCTCACCCCAGATGTCCAGCTAAAGGCACATCATAAGACAGACCCTGTAGGAAAGCTCTGAAGCACTGGGGTACCACCAGCACATGGGCTGACCCAGGCTCAGCAACTTTAGGCTCCCTATACAGGAGAATATCCTCCCAATAGATCAGGTGAGATCCTGGGGGCTCCTTGCCAACCGCCTGGTCTGCAGGCTGCTGCCGCAAACCCTCTAGAGTAGGGCATATTCTCTATGCCTCAAAGAATGCCTCCCTGGTGGGCCCCCATTCCTTCTGCCACTGCGACAGCTCTGGGACCTCCCCCACATCAGCCACCTGTTCCACTGTAGGCTCTGTGGTGTCACCCTCATGTTCAGCCTCCTCCTGGCCTGTTGGAACTTCTGGGGCCAGTTTTCCATGCCCCTTATTCTTCCTCCTACTGGTGGACCCCTGGGCCACTGTTGTAGGCTCCAGGGGTTTCTGACAACCCTGATGGGCTGCCATTGACCGGGTAGACACACACACACCCAGGCAGACCCAACATCTCCAATTGTGACCTGTGTTCAACCTCCTTCCAAGGGGAATCCAGGTCATTGCCAGGCAAACAATTCACAGGCATAGTTGGACACACAGCTACTTTCAAGGAACCTGAAACCCCCCCCCCCCCAATTCAAAGGGAACCTTCCACCCTCTGTCCATTAATGGTCACCCACTGCCTTTACTTCTTAGTGTTTCCAGGAACTAGGATTCTCTGGACCATCTCACTGTTCCCTAAGGAGACAAGGGTCATCTCAGCTGGCTCCCACCCACCTGGAACCAGCTCCTTCCCAAATGCTACACTGGCCAAACCCTGTGACTGAGCATCAGTGGATGCCGGTGTACCCTTGGGATATTTAGGATCCCCTCTCACATGACCCAACTGGTCACATGCATAACACTTGCGGGGACCCCCCTCCGCAGGTTTCCCTTTGAAGAACCATGGCTTATTCTCACTGTGGGGGGGGGCTGGGTCTCCTTACCATGGGAATAAGGTTGGGGCCCTTTAGAGAACTCCCCCTGTTTACCCCTAACCCCCCTTTCTGATGCGAGGGACCCAGCCTACCCTTGGCGTGGTCTCCCCAATACCTCTTCTGGACCCTAGTGTTCTCCCAATGCTCCACTTCATGCGCAAGCTTTCTGAGGTCAGTCAGCTTGCTGTCAATCAGGTGCTGGGGCAGCTCTGGAAAACAAAGACTGTACATGTGCTCCCATGCAATTAAGATGTAAAGCCCCTCATAAGTTGCCCCCTTACTGCCCTTCACTCAACCATCCAGTGACCTGCAAAAGGAATCTACCCACTCAAACCAAGTTTGGGACTCTCTCATTTTGTAGGACCTTAGCTTGTCCTTATACTGCACAGGGTTCAAGACCATATCTTGTAAGTAGCGTGTCCTTCATTATGGTGAGTCCCTGAGGATCCCCTAAGGATGTCATAGCGTCCCTCCACTCTACCTCAAAGTGCTTCCACAGACCCGCCGCCCCAATGTGCATCAGGGACCAGGTTCATATGGAGAGCAAACTCCTATCTCTTGAACCACAAGTATATGTCATCCTCCCTCTTATAGTCCTTCACTAAGGCCCTCATTATGAACACAGCGGTAAACACCGCTCTGGTGGCGGTAACAACCACCAACAGTTGGGCAGTCTGGACCGCCAAATTATGAACCACCTTAAAAACAGGCAGCCTGAAAATCACTCACCACCAGCAGAGGAGTGCCGACAACGACGGCAGAGCCCGCCCACAGGCTGACGGAAAGGCCCTACCCACCCACCAAATAACGAAGCACTAGACCACCGTCAGTTCTGGGGCGGGAACCACCGCCACGCAAAGCCAGGAGGAAATGAACCAAATAAAAGGAAACACTCACCGGAGGCACACACAACACGCCAAAGCAGAAATGGATAGAGAGTTGTAGATCATGCCAGCCCTGCTTCTTGCCATATACCTCCACGACGAGACCGCCGACGAAGACGACGACGGTAAGTACTGCAACCTACTAAACAAGGGAGGAAAGGGCACAGTTACATACCCACCCACTACACCCACCCCGCAACGCACCCACAACCCTTCACAACAGCCCAAGCCATACACCCCACAGCAAGAGGTACTCACCCGACACAAGGCAAATCCAACCTGCCCAAAGTACACACCTATGCCAAACACCCCCGACCAAAGAAACGATGAACCACGGATCCCGAGTGTGCCAAAAACAACCCTGGCCTCACAATTTTTAATGCAGCTCAATGAGCAACATAAGTGCAACATAGGGCCAATGGCCAGTCCACAGTTCGTAGTCCGATGGGCCAAATTGGCCCCAACTTGACTCCCACAAGTGCAAAGGTACTCCACTTCATAGGGGCAACAATGGGGCATCCAGGCACCTCATGGAACAGGGGCAAGGGGTGCTGTGGGTGGGGACTTACGACTGGGAGGGGTGGGCTTGTCCTTACGTTTCAGAGATGGAGGGGGCTTGGATCTGGACCTTGAAGCAGGTGGAGTGGACTTGGCCTGGTGTGCGGCAGATGTTCCAGGGCCAGCACGGGGTTTCTTGCTCACAGGGGAGGTAGCATGTGAATGGAAAGGGAGGATGGGGGTGCTGTGACGTGAGGGGAGTGGACAGGGCAAGGAGGTGGGCACGTTTAAGGACAAGAGAGGGTGGGCAAGTGGGTTCGAATAGGTCAACACAGGATAGGAACAGTTTTTTAGGGGCAATTGGGTTGGACCTGGAGGAAGGCGTGGGAGTGGAGGTAGAGGGAGTAGTCGTGACAGGTGTAGGTGTGCGTGATGTGGCTGCAGGTGACTGGACAGTATGCTGAGGTGTGGTGAATGTGTGTTGGGTGGGTGTTTTGGTGCGTTTGAGTGTCTGGGGAGGAGGGGGTGTGGACGCAGTGGGACAAGACAGGCTGCCAGTGTAAATGTATGTTGTCTGTGTGTCTGCAAGTTTGGTGAGTGTGCTGCACGTGTCAACTAAAGTTGTTGTGGTGAGTGCAGGTGTGGTGTCTGGGGTGCATGAATGGATGTCTGATTTTGTGGTGACTGCAAGAATAGGGCCAGCAACATTGAATGAGGGTGCAGTGCCTGTGGGTGTGCATGTAGAGGGGACAGACAGGGAGGCGGAAGATGTAGACACACTGGGGGAAGTGGATGTTGGTGTATGTGCCTGTGTATGTTGGCTGTGTGTATGCCTGTGGTGGGAAGTGTGGTGCTTGTATTTTGAGTGTGCTTCTTGTGTTTTGAGGTGTGTGCCTGTGTGTCAGAATGTGTGCTTTGGATGGGTGAAGGGAGTGGGGTGCTGGAAGGGGTAGAGGTGGTTGGAGAGGGGACGGAATGACCAGGGACACTGGCTGCTGTCAAAGAGGAGGCCAGAGCCTGAAAAGATCTCTGTAGGCCAGACACAGCACCTTGAATGCCATACCAGGTAGGCATTGTTCTGCTGCACCTCTGATGCTAGCCCCTGGATGGCATTGATGATGGTTGTCTGCCCTACAGAGAGGGCTCTCAGGAAGTCAATAGCCTCCTCCGTGAGGGCAGAAGGGCTGATTGGGGCAGGGGAGATGGTGCCTGGGGCGAAGGAGACGCCCATCCTTCTGGGTGAGCGGGTACGGGCAACTTGATGGGGAGCAAATGGGAGGGCGGTGATGGTATGGGGGTGGCGGAAGATGACACAGACTGGGTGGGCCCACTAGGGTCCGCCACCGCCAGGGAGCTCCCATCAGAGGAGGTATCAGAGGCACTACCTCCAGTGGTAGTTGCCTCCCCCGTGGTACTCCCCTCACCCTCCAACTCACTGGTCCCCTTGGCATCGGACGACTCTGCCTCCGTGGAACTGTGGGCCGCTGCATCCCTACTCGCCTGTGCCTCAGCTCCCTTGCCAGATGATGCTGATGTAAACAGACAACACAAGAGAACAGGGATAGGGAGACAAAACAGGAGAGACAATTGTAAATAGCTGAATGGAGGTACATAAGTGGTTCACACATACACCCGCCCTGCAAATATTACACCAGGCAGCACCTACCGCTATGCACATGGCTATGCCCCTGACTAGTGGCCACAACCCTGCTCCACAGCCATTCCCCACAGCACTGAAGGACCTGAAGTACTGCAGACCTGACCCTTACAACTCTACTCCCCACTGGGGCCATTATGTAGAAGGACATCAGCCAGAGTCCCTGCCACTAGACAGCATAAATACCACAGCACACTCACACATCCATCAAGGAGCCATGCTATGGTTTCTGTACTCACCCCCTTGTGACTGCTGTGCAGCCTTCAAGCGCCCATCCAGGTCCGGATACGCCACCGCCAGAATGCGTCACATAAGGGGGGGTCAGTGCCCGACGGGCACCCCTTCATCATTGGGAGGACTTCCCCAGTTGGGACTCACAGATCTTCCTCGCCCAGCGCCGCAGGTCCTCCCAACGCTTCCTTCAATGGGTGCTCTGCCAGTTGTAGACCCCCAGGGTCCGCACCTCCCTGGCAATGGCCTGCTATAGTCCCCTCTTCTGATGGGCGCTGACCTATATGGGACACACAGAAAAAAGAACACAGAGGTCAGACAATGGCCATTACATACAGCTGGCTATACTTCCATTATGGGATGGACATTTACAACAGCATAACAGCACACACACACGCAGCATGTCAGGAACCCAGGACTGTACAGTGTACAGTGATCCATGCCCCCAATCCTCCTACTCACCTGTACCTCTGGTCGACCGTAGAGCTTGGCGTTCAGGGGCAGGAGCCCGTCCACGAGCTTCTCCAATTCCTCGCTGGTGAAGGCCGGGGCCCTTTCCCCTCCCACACGTGCCATTTCCATGACCAGAGGCAGGACACAGCAGCACACTCAGTGGAGTACCTGCATGCATGAGATCCAGGAGTCAAGTGAAGTTGGGGTGATGAGTTAGCGTACGCACCGTGGAGGTGTGCACCGTCACCGACGGCGGCGATTATGATACGCTAAGAATCCCCTTTGACAACCATGTTAACCAATGAATGGTCGCACGGCAGTGAACACCGCCTTACGCTATTACGTCAACCGCTAGCGGTATGAGGTCACTTCCACTACAACATTTCTGGATTACAGGGGGCAGACATTTTGGCCTTCACTACGCAGTTGTTAAATCCTCATCTGCCCCATGCAGGCCCTATTGTCCCCAAACCCCCGTAGGCAGGAACAAATATACACGATTTCTAACAGTAATCGTGTATCAGCAGGGCCCTGGATGATTACTACCAGGACCACCGTCAGCCCGTCAGGTTCACTGATCCTGGCGGAGACGGTGGTCTTTTGGCGGTCTGACCACTAAACTCTTAGGGGCATATTTATACTCCGTTTGCGCCGAAATTGCGTCGTTTTTTTTGACGCAATTTCGACGCAAAACTAACGCCAACTAACGCCATATTTATACTATGGCGTTAGAGGCGAATAGCGCCAAAGTTCCCGGAATGTGCGTCATTTTTTAGCGTGAACCCCTTCCTTGCGTTAATGATATGCAAGGGAGGCGTTCCCGTCTAAAAAATGACTCCCAGGCCTTTACGTGGTATTTATACTCCCGGGCAAAAGTGACGCCCGGGAGTGGGCGTGGCTAAAAACGGCGCATTTGCGCCGCTTTTTAACGCCTGGGTCAGGCATGGCGTTAAGGGACAAGTGGGCTCAAAATGAGCCCAGAGTGCCCTCCCCTGCCCCCAGGGACCCCCCCTGCCACCCTTGCCCACCCCAGGAGGACACCCAAGGCTGGAGGGACCCACCCCAGGGACATTCAGGTAAGTTCAGGTAAGTTTTTTTTTTTTTTTTTTTAATAATATTTTGTGGCATAGGGGGGCCTGATTTGTGCCCCCCTACATGCCACTATGCCCAATGACCATGCCCAGGGGACAGAAGTCCCCTGGGCATGGCCATTGGGCAAGGGGGCATGACTCCTATCTTTACAATGATAGGAGTCATGTTGATGGGGGATGGGCGTCGTTAAAAAATGGCGCAAGTCGGGTTAAGACGATTTTTTCGACGTAACCTGACTTGCCCCATTTTAAGACGCCCATGCGCCATTTTCCCCCTACGCCGGCGCTGTCTGGTCTACGTGGTTTTTTCCCACGCAAACCAGGCAGCGCCGGTCTGATTGCGCCGTCTAACGCCATTCCATAAATACGGCGCCCGCATGGCGCTTCAGAATGGCGTTAGACGGCGCAAAACTTTTTGACGCTAAACTGCGTTAGCGCAGTTTAGCGTCAAAAAGTATAAATATGGGCCTTAATTTGACAGGTGGACCGTCAAAGCTGAGGCGGTCATTCCAACTACAGCGAGTCCGGCAGTCTGTTGACCACCAGACTCGTAATAAGGTCCATAGTGTTTAATCATAGTCACTCTCAAGTCCCCACAGGCTTAGTGTGTGATTATATTTATGTTCAAGTCCCTACAGAGTTAGTGTGTGATGATACTAATACTCAAGTCCCTATAGAGATAGTGTGTGATGGTAGGTATGTTAAGGTCACATGAGATAGTGTGTCACTAGAGGGATGCCCAGGTTGCTGCACAGATAGTGTGTGATTGTAGTTGTGTTCAATTCCTCCAAAAGATAATGGGGGTCATTCTGAGTTTGGCGGGCGGCGGTTGCCGCCCGCCAAACTACCCCCGTCGAAAGACCGCTCCGTGGTCAAAAGACCGTGGGGGCCATTTCGACTTTCCCGCTGGGCCGGCGGGCGACCGCCAAAAGAGCGCCCGCCGGCCCAGCGGGAAAGGCCCTGCAACAATGAAGCCGGCTCCGAATGGAGCCGGCGGAGTTGCAGGGGTGCGACGGGTGCAGTTGCACCCGTCCCGATTTTCACTGTCTGCAATGCAGACAGTGAAAATCTTTCTGGGGCCCTGTTAGGGGAGCCCTGCACTGCCCATGCCAGAGGCATGGGCAGTGCAGGGACCCCCAGGGGCCCCACAACACCCCTTCCCACCATCCTGTTCCTAGCGGTAAAAAACACCAGAAACAGGATGGCGGGAAGGGGGTCGGAATCTCCATGGAGATTCAGCCCAGCCAGGGGTATTCCGGCGGGAAATCGCCGGATCCCCTTTTCTGACCGCGGCGGAAAAATGGGCACTGAAGCACCGCCAGCCTGTTGGCGGTGCTTCCGTGGTCGTCGACCCTGGCGGTCGATGACCGCCAGGGTCAGAATGACCCCCTATGTGTTATTTTAGTCATGCTCAATAACTCACAAATAAAGGCCCTGATTTAAGAAAAGTGGTGCTGCGTCCAATGCAGCGCTACTTTTCTTGCACCCCCCTACCGACACCATGTGTCGGCCGTATTTAATATACGGAGTACCATGGCGAAGGGTAGGGGCAATAGAGTAAAAAAAAAAGTGACGCTATTGATGTACTGTGTAGGATTACAGCCAACATTTTGGCCACAATGACATATCTCAAGGACACCTGGCCACACACGAGACCATTGGATGAACTTAACAAGGAAAACAGATTCATTCTCATGCTCTAGTAACTCCCTTCCCACTGTCTAGGCAGCCTGGGCATGGTACACACACACACCAAATAAGTGATACACAGTACCTGGATCCATTTCATGGCCCATTCACATGTCGGACTAGCCACTTCCACTTGCCAATGACACAACTCTGAAATGTCCACTGGAGGACGGCATGGGGATGAGACCTGGAATGAAAAAGTCACATACAAGGAGTTTAGGCAGGCAAAGGCATTCATGAAACACAAAAGTCAGTCAAATCCTCATAAGTATCACTGACAGTGCACTGTGACTGCAAAAATCAAAGGAGATGCTCAAGAGAAGGACATCATCAAGTCTGACGTAGCCAGCAAACCTTAGCTCCATGATGCATTGCATAAAATGTTCTGTCTCATGGTAAGAGACATACCTGTCACAACATATCATGACCCGTACAGTACCCCATGCAGTCTGAGTAATCACAGAACATCAGGTACTTACACTCAGGTGAAGTACTGATTGATGAGATCTGCCCGCGTGTCTCCACCTTCATCCTCATCACTGTCATCCTCACTTGGCATTTCCGGATTCTCACACCATGGGAATGCCAGCCCCTCCTTATCAGGAATGTATGGGATGTTCCTCCTCAGAGCAAGGTTGTGGAGCATGCAGCAGGACACAATGATCTTACAAACGTTTGTGGGTAAGCAGAGGAGGGCTCCAACTGTTTTGTCAATGCTTCAGAATCTCTCCTTGAGGAGCACAAAAGCCCGCTCCACAACAAGGCGTGTTCTCCCATGTGGCTCATTGATGCGGACTTCCCCTGACATATTTGGGTTTCTCACTGGTGTCAACAACCAGGGACGATTTGGGTACTCAGAACCCCCTGTAAGTCAAGGCAACATGTGTGCAACCATGAGTACACAGCAAAGTGTCAATAACAGCAGACATGATACAGATATACACACTTGACATATGTGACTTACCAACCAACCAGGCCCTCTTTGGGTACAGTTGTGTCGACAGCAGTGGAATAGCTCTGTTCTGCATGATTAAGGCATCATGGACTGAACCCAGGTACCGAGCAAAGACTTGGGAAATGTAGAGGTCCGCCAAACACTCTACTTGGACATGGATAGAATGGAAGCTTTTTCTGTTCTGGTAGCCCTGTTCAGTGTCAATTGGTGGAACCAAGCCTACATGGGCACGATCAATGGCTCCAACAACATGTGCAATGTTTGTGAAACCACATAATTCTGCTTTCACATGCGCAGAATCCTCACGTTGAGGAAATCAGATGTATGTAGCTGTCCAGGTGTGTCAACAGTTCTGAGAGGACATCCTTCAATACCAAACTGAACATAGGCTGGGACATCCCAGCAGATAGGGCCACTGTATTTTGGAAGGACCCTGTGGCCAGGAAGTTCAACCCTGACATGACTGACAACATAGATCCAAGAGTGTCTGTCTATTCAGGCGGTAGATCTGAAACACTAATCTGTCCTCCATGGTCTGCAAGTCAGCAAGTGGACGGTACACAGGAGGGTGCCTGATCTGTCTCCTCCCAGGGTAACTACATCTATCAAAAAACAAACAAGGCAGTCAATCAATGTGTTCCTTACATTTAACATGTAACATATTTGATGCGTGATATCACATGTTATGTGTTTCACTGTAAACATGATGTGCAAACTGTAGGAAAGTAGTCTCTTTCTAGCATGGTTACCCCAACATTTGGCCTGTTTTTCAGTGTATTTGACTGTGTCTTCTTGGATCCTGTTAATCAAGTAGTCATGCGCTCTCCGTTAAATTATGGTTGTGGGATCCTGAAAATCGAGTATTTCACCCACAATTGGCATACTGGTGCCCCCTTATAAGTCCCTAGTATATGCCTTGGTACCCAGTGCATTGGGGTTCCAGGGGATCCCTATGAGCTGCAGCATTCCTTTTCCAAATACAGGGAGCCCATGCAAAGGCTTCTACAGGACTGCCATTGCAGCCTGTGTGAAAAGGTGCATGCACCCTTTCACTGCCATTTACACTGCACCAGGTCACTTATAAGTCACCCCTAAAGCAGGCCCTCCAGCCCTGAGGCAGGGTGCAGAGTACCTGTGTGCATTAGCAGAGGTGCCCCATGACCTCCAGGACCATTTTCCTGGACTTCGTGAGTGTGGGGACGCGTGTACTGGACATAGTCACTACCTATGTCCAACTACATAATGGTAACTACGAACAAAGGCATGTTTGGTATCAAACATGTTGGAATCATACCCCAGTGCTTTTGCAAGCATTGGTTGTATGATTCCATGCACTCTGGGGGTTCCTTAGAGGATCCCCCGTATTGCCATTCCATCCTTGTGAGGTCATCCAGGCAGCGCCAGCTGCTGCCACCTCTCAAACAGGTTTCTGCCCTCCTGTTATTTGAGCAGCTCAAGCCCAGGAAGGCAGAACAAAGGATTTCCTTTGGGAGCGGGGTGTTACACCCTCTCCCTTTGAAAATAGGTGTTAGAGGCTAGGGAGAGGTAGCCTCCCCAAGCCACTGGAAATGCTTTGAAGAGCACATTTGGTGCCATCCCTGAATAATGCAGTCTACACTGGTTCAGGGACCGCCAGTCCCTGCTCTGGCGTGAAACTGGACAAAGGAAAGTGGAGTGACCACTCCACTGTCCATCATCACTTTAGGGGTGGTGCTCAGAGCTCCTCCAGAGGGTCCTTGGGTTTTGCCATCTTGGATTCCAAGTTGGCAGGGCACTCTGGGAGCATCTGAGTTGCCAGTGCCAGCAGGTGATGTCAGAGCCCTCCTCTGATAGGTGCTTACCAGATTAGCTGACCAATCCCCCTTTCACGGCTATTTAGGGTCTCTCTCTTGGGTGGTTCTTCGGATCCGGATTGCAAGACTCAAGCAGGAATCCTCTGCATTCTTTACTTCACCTTTTTATTGACGAAACTGCATCTGGACCCTCCAGGAACTCTACAACTGCAACAAAGAAGCAAAGATGACTTCTGCAACATTGTATCTTCAGCTCCTGCCAGCAACTGCAACTGTTTCCCCGTCATGCATCCTCCGAGGACTGCCTGTCTTCAGCCTGCACCAAAAGAATTAAGCAATCTCTGTTGATGTGAAGGAGTCACTTCCCTGCATCAGCAGGCACTCCTCTGTAGCAATGACCGGTGGCGTGGGTCCCCCTCTCCTGATGAAGTGCGTGGATCCAGCAACACAGGTGGTGGACTGAAGTGGTCCTGACATGGAACTTTCCAACTTCGGTGAAGGTAAGAGCTTGCCTCCCCACACTAGACATTACCCCCGTGCAACACATGTTTTTCAGCTGCCATAGCTTGTTGGCTTCCTTCCACGGAGTTCTTTGTGTACCGTGCAGCTCCGGCTGCCAGCACTCCTTCCTGCGACTCACAGCTCCCTGAGTGGTTCTCCGGCGGCGTGGGATCCCTTTGTGTAATGCTGTGTGGGCCTCCTTTTGCACCTTTTTTGTCCCCATGCTGTGGGACTCCAGTGTGCACTGCCTGGCCTTCGGAGGGCTTTCTGAGTTGCTGAGAGCCCCCTCTGGCTTCCCCTCCTGGGTAGAGTCCACCAGGTTCCTCATGGTCCCGGGCAGCACCATTTTCCGCTAACCGTGAGCTTTGCGAATGCCAAGGCTTGTTGGTGGAATCCAGCGATACAACCCATACTGTATTCATCCATCCGGCGTGGGACATCTTCTGCACCAACCAGGAACCCGCATCTGTCTTCTTGAGTCTAATACTGACTATTGTTTTTCATTGGTGATTCTTCTTTTGCACCTTCATCCGGGTTAGCAGGAGCTCCTGTTCTCCCTGGACTCTTCAGTGCTTCTTGGACTTGGTCCCCTTTATCCACAGGTCTTCAGGTCCAGGAATCCATCACTGGTGTCTTGCAGTCTCTTCTGGATCGTGCATAATCTTTCTCATGTCCTTGTGTGTTTTAGGAAAGTTACTGTGATTTACTCCTGCTTTCCTTTGCACTGGGGTGGGTTCTATTACTTACCTTTGGTGTTTTCTAATACACCCAGAGCCCCTCTACACACTGCACTTGCCTAGGTGGGGAACTGACTTTTGCATTCCACTTTCTTAGTAAATGGTTTTTGTTCCCCCAGGCCCATTTCTAACTATTGTGATTTTAACTATTTGCACTGTTTTTAAAGCTATTTCTGCATACTAGTGTACATAATTTGTAGATTATTATTATTGATGCATGTGTAGCAATCATCTTTATGGACGGGAAGCTCATGGTCAGATATTTACCTGAACTGCCGGTGATTTAATGCACAACCTCCTAGGTTACACTTGTGGGAGTGGGTGGTGGCTGTACCTCCAAGCATGTTGTCACAGCTGCATGTCTACATATCAATATGATGGACAAAAGGATTGACTTGTATGACCTGACTAGGCCAGTACTCAATATCCCCCAGGACATCATTTATTTGATTAGTGATGCATCAAATTGTTTCATGTAATTGCTTTATATGGCTCAAAAATGGCAAATGCCTTACCTACTCCACTGGACAATAGGTACCGCCGCGGCCATCAGCTGAAGTCGTCATAGGATAACATTGCTGCCTGTGGCACTCTTGGACCAATGGCAGTGACCGCCGGCAGTGACGATCATCTAAGTGATGGACGTCCCCACCATTTTCTGCAGAATCCCTCACTTGACTCCTGACACTGCTGCAAGAAAGATCTGCATGACCTGAGCGGCTGTGTAACGCCTCTGGGAGCAATCATGCTACATACAACAGGTGATAGGGCCCCTGCTTTCTCTTCAGAAGAGGTGGAGAAGCTGGTGGAGGATGTCCTACCCCTGTATGAACATCTCTATGGTGCACCAGAAGAGCAGGTAAGTGCAGCATGTGCACACTTTCCATCTACCTCTACCTATCTCAACTTTTGTTAGCCTGTGTTTAAGCCTGGTTAGTCAGTTGGTGTCTGCAAAGACCTATTTTGTGCTGTAAATGTGTATGGATGGTTAATTGAATGGGAAGGTATGCATGTCAAGTGAAAGGTTTGAAGTTGTGAGAATATGTGGTGAGTGTGAATTGAGTGTTCCCTGACCCAGGTTGCGCTGGGTGCACATGGCTAGATGAGTTGCCATGACAGTCATCCCAATTGAAATTATTCCAGAGAAGGTTTGTAAAGTGTAGTCGCATGTGGTTGCACGGCAGCAGGGGGATTGATGACATGTCATGTGTGTGAGTTGAGTCCCATTTGTGTTTATACACTGCTTACCAATAGGTCTGTGGTCACATGTGGCCTTGTTGGACTGTTGCACTGAAGCAAGGTATTGACTCACTATGCCCAATGGGCACACATTGACTATGGACTACATAATTAACTCTGTTGCACATGATTAGTAGCACATGGCATGATGTTTAGGTCTGTCTGCTCAGCCTGCCGTGGAATACTGCCTGTATATGTTTTTCCACTCGAAAACTTGCAATCTGTCCTGGTATCAGTTTGCCTTTTGCACTGCAATTGTGACAATGTGCCCACTCCAGGTAGTCCTGGACAGCATGTGATGGTGTAATTTCATGCCTCTCTGCCTATCTACAGCTTTTTAGGCCAATTTCCACTCATCACCATCGGATTTGCATTGGGGACAGGCTTGTCATATGTGTCTAATCTAATCATTTCATTTTTACAACCTGTGTTACATAGCCATTACGGCTCCCTTGATCGCTTGGCCTTATTGTCTCTACCTTACAGCTCTGATGTGTCCAGTGCATGCACCTTTAATTTCTGACATTGCACATCTGCAAACATTGTGCCCTGGTGGTGGACTCTATGTATATGGTTATGAAACTGGACGTGTACAATGCTGGGCCAGGTTACTGCCTTCAATGTGGTCAATGCACAATGGGTCTGTCAGTAGGTTTGTTGTTACATCTCATGACTTTGAGTAGCATGTGATCTTTGTAGGTTATGTATCTTTTTGTGCATTGTTTGCAGTGAACTATAACTAACACTTACCACTTTGTGATATGTGCTCCATCTTGCACCTAATCAATACCAGGTGATCATACCATGAATCACAAAAGTTACAGTATTGACAACTGGTCAGTGGCGGGCCTGAGTTGTGGGGTGTCTAGTGCATCCAAATGGGGAGTGTTTGCAGTCATGTCCCTGTATACAATGACAGCTATGTACCACAGGTGGACTGGAAGGGTAAGACAGGATGTTCTAGGCTTGGTACACTGACATGGATGTGTCTCTGCCATTTTATGAAATATGTCTATAGCATCTGTCTGAGTCTAAGGTACAAAGGTAGAAGTAGGTTTAAAATTGCTCACGGCTCCTATTTAGTGCATACCTAGTTACTCCTCTGTGCTTCCTCAATCCTCATGTGGATTTGAAGCCTCCTCTGCCAGGTTTTCTAATATTTTCAGGGTGTCTAAATCCCTGCCTGTCAAAATATCCATCTCTGAACCAATCCTTGATGCTTCTCTGCTATTTTTACTTTAGTTTTAAAACATTTATGCAGTTTCAACTTTCTGATGAATTGAAATAAGTCAATTTGCATTTGTATTTATTCAAACCTCTCTGTTGGACAAAAGGTGAGTCCCAACTTCAATACTGATTCTTCCACCTTTGTAAGCTTTTTTGTTGTTAAAATGTATTATTGTCAATTTCTCGTTCCTTATTTCCACCTGTTGCCCCATCTGTTTCTGGTCTCCCATCGCGAGGTTCCTGCCTCGTTTCCCACCTCTTCCTCTTCTTGCTGATCTCTTCTTCTTCCAACCATGGTTTTGTCCTCCCCCCATTGCCGTGTGTCTCTGAGTAGGCGGTAGTCCTCTTGAGAAGGGTTGACTGTCTCCTTTGGGGCTTCCTCTCTTGATTGTTCAGCACCTGTCCCCCCCTCTGATTCCGATGTTACTCTTTCTTCTAAAGTTGTTTATATTCTATTCTTCTTTAATTCCATTTGGGGTGCAAACATCTCTTTGCAAATGTCAGTACCCTACCTAATTCCTAATCGTATAAGTCCCAATTAAATTTATTCTCCTTTCATTGTTTAATTTTCTCCTCATAAGCAATCAATCTTTTCTTCATTGATTCTCTTACTTCATGTTCACCTCTGTCTTTGCTCTTCGATATTTCTTTCTCCAAAGCTGTAATTTCCTCCAACACTTTCTCTCTATCACTCCAGACAAACTTAATCAGGATTATTAACATGCCTATTGATGATTCTGCTATATGTTGTGCCCATTACTCTAAGAGTTGCGGGTCTAGGTTTTCATAGGCCGCTTCTGTATCTAACCGGAGACATCCAGGGACTCTGTTCACTTTCACATAATTCTGTAATGATGTCCCTTCCCACCATTTCTTTATTTCTCTTTCATAAAGTCTTTTCAAACATTGAAATTTACTTTTCAAGTCTCCCTGTTCGGTGGAAGACCCTCTTCACCTTTACTTGCTACACATGAACCTGCCTTGAAAATGTTTACTGCTGCCTCCCATCGTGTTGCTTCACTAAACATACTCTATCTCGTATTTCTCATATCAATTGTCTCTCAATATCCTATTCCTCAATGCTCCTGCTGCTGAATGTGCAGACTTGAATATATTTCACTTAACTCGTGAGACAGTTGAAATCCCATGGTTCATCCGACTCACAGGTCTTTTCCTCCTCAAGGGTCGCCAGCTTTATCTTGGTCTGCGGCAGTGCTGCAGCTCCTGTTAAATGTTCGCTCCTTTTTTTACCTTTGGCTGGAGCACTCTCAGGCAGGTGCAAACCAGATGTGGGTGAGCCCATCAAATATACATGCTCATCAGAGAAAGTGGTCGGCAGTCAAAGGGGAGGAATTAGAACCGCCATACTATTCCTCCTTGGCTAAAATGGGGCTCTATGGAGTACAGTATCCAATGAGGATCACCGGCGGCGGTGATGGTGTACACCGCCTCAGACATGACCACCATTTTCTGTCTATAACATCACTTGATTCCTGACTTTCCACAGGGCAACACCTCCACTGCGTGTGCTGGTGTGTCTGGAACCTGCCATGACCCGTGTGACAGGGGAAAGGGCTCCTGCCTTCACTTCAGAGGAGTTGGAGCGCCTGTGGATGGGGTCCTACGCCTGTATGAACAGCTATATGGGCCTCCAGACCAACAGGTGAGTTCACCATGGGAACATTGCATGTGACAAGGCTGCATGGAGATGTGTGTGTGTGCTGGCAGTGTTTCATCTGGGTGGGGGTATGGCTGGTGGTAGTGTACATACAGGGCTCCGGGTGATCTGTGTGCCATTTGAGGGGCAAATGATGTTTGAATGCCATATGTGTGACAGGCTGGATATTCAGATTCATGGTGCCCTATGTCTGTGTTTTCCCTGCAGGTAAGCGCCCATCAGAAAAAGGGCTTGTGGCGTGCCATCGCCAAGGAGGTGCAGACCCTGGGGGTTTATATCCGGCGGAGCATCCACTGCAGGAAACAATGGGAGGACCTGAGATGCTGAGCCCAGAAGACAGCAGAGGCCCAACTGGGGATGGCCTCCCAATGAGGAAGGGGTGCCTGTCGGAACTTAACCCCCCCGAGGGCCCACATACTGGCGGTGGCCTATCCAGAGCTGGATGGGCGCTTGACAGCATCACAGCAGCCACAAGGGGGTAAGTCTAGTGTGTGTGACAACCATCTTTGTTGCCTGGCATGGGAATCTGGTGGGGGGTTTTAGTCAGTGAATGCCCTTTATGCCTGCTCATGCATTGCTGCGTGGTCCAGCTCAGGGTAAATGGGTGAAGAGCAAAATCTGGATAGCTAGCTAGGTGGCATTCCATGTCAGACAGGGCTTGGTAGGTCCCAGGAAGGGTGCAGATGGCAGTGTTTGGCTCTCATCCTGCTGTGCTACCTAGCCAATGGAATGTCAGAGTGGTGCATACTGCTCAATCTTGGTCCCTGTGTGTGATGGTGATGTGTATGCCATCTGTGGTGTTGGTTCTGTAATTGACCCAGTGCTCCCTTTATTTCCCCCCCCTCCTATTTTCTTCTGTCACCCTCTCCATGTGTGCATTAGCATCATCTGGCAAAGGAGCAGGGGAACCGGCGAGTGAGGGAGCTGCAGCCCACGGGACCCAGGAGGCAGAGTGTACTGATGCCGAGGGGACCAGTGGGATGGAGGGCGACGGAGCACTATGACAGGGACAGTAGGTGACAACACTGACTCTGAAACCTCCTCCGGTGGGAGCTCCCTGGTGGTGGTGGTGGTGGACACCTCTGGAACCACCCCAGCTACAGGTATAGTTGCCATCCCTGTACCAGAATCGCCCTCCCAGTAGCCCCCCACCGCGTTGCCTGTGCCTGCTCACCGAGGAGGGTGGGCATCCCCGTCATCCCAGGCACCTCAGCCCCTGCCCCAGTCAGCCCTGCTGCCCTCAGTGAGGAGGCTATTGACCTCTGAGATCCATCTCTGTAGGGCAGTCAACCATAGTGAATGCCATCCAGGGGCTGGCATTCCAGATGCAGTAATGCAATGCTATCCTGGAGGGCATTCATGGTGGCTTGGAGGCCCTACAGAGATCGTTTCAGGCTCTGGCCTCGTCTCTGATTGCAGCCAGTGTCCCTGGTCCTACCGTCCCCCCTCCAACTACCAATTCCCAGTCCCAGTCTCCTCAACCCCAACCCCTCCCATCCACACATACAGACAAGCATGCACACAAAACATCACACAAGAGTGGCACAGACAAACACAGGCACCAAACTTCAAGCCACAAGCACTCACTCAAACAACACAGTTGCACACACAATAACATCCACTGCCTCCACTGTCTCCCCCTCCTCCTCCTCCCTCAGTCACATCCGCACTCACACCTGCATGCACTGCATCAACAGTCCCAGACCCTGCCACATGTACACCCTTGCCCACAGACACCACAAGAGCAGACTGTCCGACATGCACCCCACTCACCACAAGCACAGTCATTTCCACTACCACCATCACGACCTCATGCAGCACTCCCACCTCACTTGCAGACACCACCCCAACATCCATCCACACATCCTTTTTGTCCTCTCCCACCCTGTCTGCCTCCCCTAAGAAACACAAACGCTTGACTCAGACCCCCAACAGCCATCCACCTCACACACACACACCGTCCCTGCACAAGCACCTAAGTCCAACTCCTACAACCACTCCCTCTACCTCCACTCCCATCTCTCCTCCCACATCCCACCCCAAAGTCCCTAAGAAGCTTTTCCTTGCCCATCTTGACCTCTTCCCTCCCCCTCTCCCCCATCCCCCATCCTGCCTGTAAGTGCAGGGTCCCAACCACCCAGCCCAGCACCTCAGCCAACCAGTCTGTCACTGCTCCCACCAAGAAATCTGCTGCTGGCACTAAGGGGCCCCTGAGTGGAATGGCAGCCACTCCCAGTAAGACCACACCTCTGCCTCAAAAACGGAGGTCTAGGGTAGTGAAACCTAAGGAACAGAGGACCGGCTCAGTGGAGGCACCTGCTAGACCTGGAGGCAAGGATACAAGTCCCATGACAAAGGACAAGGGGGCCCATCACAGAAAAGAGGCCAAGAATCCCCATCCACCACCTGAGGGCAAGGATCCCCATCCAACACCAGAGGGAAAGGATCCCCATCCACCACCTGAGGGCAATGATCCCCCTCCACCACCAGATGGCAAGGATCCCCATCAACCACCTGAGGGCAAGGATCCACATCCACTACCTGAGGCCATGTGGCCCACCCTCCAGAGACTGTGGCCTAAGCCTCCCCTCCAGAGACTATTGGGCAAGGATCCCCCTCCAGAACCAGTGGGCATGATACCCACTCAAGAGACTGTGGCCTAAGGCTCCCGTGTAGAGACTATTGGGCAAGGAGCCCCCTCCAGAACCAGTGGGCATGATTCCCAGTCCAGAGACTGTGGCCTAAGACTCCCCTCCAGAGACTATTGGGCAAGGAGCCCCCTCCACAACCATTGGGCATCATACACACTCCAGCTGAGGTGCCCCCCCTTCCCCTTGATGTGCCTGACCATTTCCAACATGATGCCCCTGAACAGTGGAGTCCGGATGATGTCAGGAGTCAAGTTGAGGCTTGGACGATGCCCTGTGGCCATTTGACCCTTTGGTACTTTGGACTGGCCATTGGCCCAATCTGTACATTGACGTGTACATTTCAATTATTCATTATGGTGGCTTTTGGCAGCAAATTACAGTGTTTGTACTTCAGATCTTTGCCCTTGCATTATTTGCTCATGGGTCCTGTAACAGGCGATTTACTCTGCATCTGGTTATGTGTGTGTGGTGTGTGTATGGTGTGTGTTTTGCGTGTGTATGTGTCACTCTCCTTTTCCTCCATCCCTCCCTTGTGAGCTAGGCAGCTGTACTCACCATTGTCGTATTTGTTGGCGTTGGTGCTGCAGGATGGCCATGGTGTGGTAGAGCATCGGGAAGACTTGGAGTTCCGGTTCCATGGCAACCGCAGAGTCCTCTGTGTCCCAGAAGGTGAGTCTTTTGTTTTCTGTGATGTGTTTCTGCCAGGCTTTTGATGGCGTTGCTACCGCTCCAGAAATCCTGGCGGTTTGCTGTGTCATAATGTGGTGGGTGGTACCTTGACCTCCGCCTGGCTGTAGGTGGATACCTCTGGGGTTGGTGGTGTTAACGCCCTGGAGGTTGGTGTGGTACATTGGCTGTCTATGGGAGGTATCACCGCCATAGTCATATTTTGGCAGTAATTGCCGCCAGGCTGTTGGCAGTATTACTGCCACTTTAACAGTGGTGGTCAGTATGCCGCCAATGTCATAATGACCACCATAGTTCTTTCACTTCTCTAAATCATTATATTCAATTCTTTATATTTACATACATTTTCTCCATTCAACCAATCCCAAAAAACATTTGGTTTCTTTGAATACTTGCGGGAGAGAGTACTTTGCACTGGATCCTGAAGAAGGTGGCCAACATCCACACCCCACAGAACTGTGTCAATGTACTTTGCATACTAAATCTGAGGAACATTGGGATACAATAGATGACTATCATTTGGGGACATCATGTATCGTAGAAACAATGATTATGGCGGATTAGTAGTTGTTAGAAATGGGGTCTTTGGTTGGCAGTCAGGTTTCCCTCTGTCCAAGCAAGGACCCTTACTCTAATCAGGGTAATGGGGAAGTACACTTAGATAATCCCTGCTTACCCCCTTGGTTGCTTGGCACAAGAAGTCAGGCTTATCTCAGAAGCAATGTGTAAAGTATTTGTACCAACACACACAGTAATACAGTGAAAATACTACAAAATGGATACCACACCAGTTTAGAAAAATAGGCAATATTTATCTAAATCAAACAAGACCAAAACAACAAAAATCCAAAATACACAAGTTAAAATATGAATTAGTCAAAAGACTAAGGCCCTCATTATGACATTGGCGGTAAATCCCACTTACCGCCATGCTGACTGCCGCCAACATACTGCTGCGGCAGATTACCGCTACCCATATTATGACACACACATAGCAATCCATCACCATACAGACACACACATAAATCCGCCAGCCCAAAGGTGAGTGATAAAATGGTGGTAGTAAAACCCACACTGTTACGCCAACAGAACTACGCCCACAGCATTATGACCCACGAATCACCGCAGTGGACACTCAACCGCTGTAAACCATTGGCGGTACATACCACCACACTCAAAATACACACACTCAAACAAAACAACACCACATTGGACAATTCAAATTACACACACCTGACACACATACACACACCACACCCACACCAATATAAAACACACACACACAATACCCACACCCTTTACGACTCACAAAATTTGCCATTAGAGAGAGATACAGCAAGAGCACCCACACAACCAGAGCAAAAGAA
This sequence comes from Pleurodeles waltl, assembly GCF_031143425.1. NCBI lineage: Eukaryota > Metazoa > Chordata > Amphibia > Caudata > Salamandridae > Pleurodeles > Pleurodeles waltl. The sequence continues at coordinate 1,424,277,937 of NC_090446.1, forward strand.
CACCATCACTCATACACCATCCACGCACCTCACAGCACACACCCCAAAACATCACCCCACACACCCTCACACACACCACTCACACTACACCCATGGCACCACAAAGACACCCCAGGTTCTCTGAGGAGGAGCTAAGGGTCATGGTAGAGGAAATCATCAGGGTAGAGCCGCAGCTATTCGGATCACCGGGGCAGCAGACATCTATTGCTAGGAAGATGGAGCTATGGCAGAGAATCGTGTACAGGGTCAACGCCGTGGTACAGCACCCCAGAACAAGAGATGACATCAGGAAGAGGTGGAACGACCTTCGGGGGAAGGTGGGTTCTGTGGTAGAAAGACACCAGATAGCTGTACAGAGGACTAGTGGTAGACCCCCACCTCCTCCCCCACAACTAACAACATAGGAGGAGCAAGTCTTGGCAATACTGCATCCTGAGGACTTGGCAGGAGTAGCAGGAGGACTGGACTCTGGTAAGTCAAATCTTTACTACTATCACCCCTCTACCTGCATGCCATCACATACCTCCACCCTCAGTCCCATCATTCTACCACCTCACACACACCCCACCATCACAACCCACCCATCCCAATACCAAGCCCTGCATGCAACACCAATGCATGGACAGCCATCACCAAAGCATGCACACTAGAGAGAATCACCTAGCCCACCAAAAAACAACTCACACAAGGCTAAAGCTGCCAGGGCAAACACAATCTAACAGCCATGTACAGTATGTCACACGCAGAAACTATAACACTGCATTTACATCCCCATAGGTCCCCCACACAATGTCACCGGATAGGACATGCCACCAACTTTCAGTCCCCCCACAGAAGAGGCCCACAGTGATGACAGCAGCTCTGCACGGCTGGATCAGGATGACTAACCTGGCCCATCAGGGACCTACGGACAGTCGGTCACCCAGCCACAGTCCCATACCACTATAGAGCCTCCCCCCTCAGGAAACACCACCACAGTACCCACCCAGCAGGCCCATATCTCTGTCCCCAGGACACCACTACAGGGACCCCAGGACATCCCACAAACACAGGACGATCAGGGACCTGGGGTCAGTGGCAGTGGGCACACGGTTCAGGGGACAGAGGCACAGGACAACAGGGAAGCTGGGAGGTCTGCTGTGCGACCGGGAGAGGACAGGCCCAGGGAACCGACTCTCCACGAGGCACTCACCAACATCCTGGGAGCATACTAATATTCCCAGGAGACGATGGGCCAGATACTGCCCAAGTTGCAGGAGACCCAGTGGCTGCAGGAGGGACAGAACCTAGGGATCAGGGAGGACTTGAAGTCCATTAACACCACCCTGGTCACCATTGCACTGGTGCTGGCAGACATGGCCAACACCATGAGGGAGGCAGTGGTACACCAACGGGCCCCTGACACTAGCCACACCGATGAACAGCCCTCCACCTCTGCCGATGCTAGTGGACAGGAGGCCCCTCACAGGAACAATAGGCCACCAGCACCCTACCCCCTGCAGAAGGAGAACCACCCCGCAAACGGTCCCTGCGATCCAGGCAGAAGCCAGAGGACATTGCTAAGACCCCTGCCAGGAAATAGGACTCTCCTGATTGTCACCCTTGTGTCCCTCTCTGTCAACTTGTCCACCTTGAACTGCCATTGCTCCCCTTCCTATGCCCCCTTGGACAATGCACCTGTGATACAAATAGACTGGACTCTATCCTGGACTCTCCTCCACCATCACCCCAGCCCATTGGCCATCCCTCTCTACTTATTAGCACTTAAATAACCACCCTTTGAAAAAATACAAGTATGGAGAATGTCAAATCATTTAACTATGTATTCGTTTAACAAGGTTTAAACATTGCAATTCAACTGTACAGTAATGTGTACATAGGTATGACCTGTAGTTTGCTGCAGTCAATACACCAGGAGCCAGAGTAGGGCACAGATATCTGTAAGTAAACATGTCAAAGGGTACAGTAAGTGGCCATAGTAGTGGGAAAATCAGCCTGCCAGTGAAAAATTACAATTCAAAACAGTGTCCTACCTGTGTGTCACTGGAAGTACTGTTGAATGATTGATGTTCTATTGTCCACATCCTCATCCTCTGCCTCCTCTTCTTCACTGTCCACAGGCTCCACCGCTGCCACACGGCCATCTCCAGCCTCATCCTCCTGCAAAAAAGGCACCTGGTGACATAAGGCAAGGTTGTGCAACATCCAACATGCCACGATGAACTGGCACACCTTCTTGGGTGAGTAGCACAGGGAACCACCTGTTAGATGGAGGCACCGAAACCTGGCCTTCAGGAGGCCAAAGGTGTGCTCAATAATTCTCCATGTGCCTCATTGTAATGTTCCTCTGCCCTTCTCCTGGCATTCCTCACTGGGGTTAGTAGCCATGAGAGGTTGGGGTAACTAGAGTCAACTGGAAATATCGAGGGATACCAGTTAGTCAGACACTAACCCTCAGGGACAACCCCATACCCATATACCAACATATACTGGGTGGGGACCATGGGCTCACCTATTAGCCACACCCTGTGCCTCTGGAGTTGAGACATCACATATGGGATGCTGCTATTCCTCGGGATAAAGGCATCATGTACAGACCCAGGATACTTTGCATTGACATGGGAAATGTACTGGTCCGCCAGGCACACTATCTGCACATTCATAGAGTGAAAGCTCTTATGATTTCTGAACACCTGTTCATTTCTCCGGGGGGGGGGGGGCAAAGGCAATATGTATTCCATCTATAGCCCCAATGATGTTGGGGATATGTCCCATTGCATAGAAGTCAGCCTTCACTGTGGCCAAATCCTCCACTTGGGGGAAAACAACGTAGCTGCACATGTGTTTCACCAGAGCAGACAACACTCTGGTCAGCACTATTGAGAACATTGTCTGAGACATTCCTGCTGCCATGCCCACTGTCACTTGGAAGGAGCCACTTGCCAGAAAATGGAGCACAGATAGGACTTGCACAAGAGGGGGGATCACAGTGGGGTGATGGATAGCAGAAATCAGGTCTAGCTCCAATTGGACATACAGCTCTTGGATTGTGGCCCTGTCAAGTCTGTAGGTGAGGATAAAGTGTCTGTCCTCCATTGTTGCCAAGTCCACCAGGGGTCTGTACACGGGGGCATGTCTCCATCTCCTATTCATCCGCAGTGGTTGTAATCTAGGGGGCAAAACAATGAGCATTTGGTGAGTAGTCAACATTTCCAAAATGTACAGTGCATTGAAAGTTGTGACAGAAACAGTATGTTGTTGTATAGGGCAAAATGGTGTCTATGTGTGCTGTGACGCAGTTAGGTGCCATGGCCTGCCCCCCACTTAAATGGTCCCCACCTGTCCTGTTAGGAGGGACATGTGGTAATGATGTAATGCCGCTGACGTTGTGTGCCGTTGTAGGAGGCGGGCGTGTACCGCCGTGAAACTCCTCATTGGTTGTCATTGGGCCGTATGGGTTACAGTAGCCAATGGTGATGTACGCCGGCTGTGACGGTACGCACCGCCGCGGATGTGACCTCCATTTCCTAACTGTTCTCTCACTTGCTACCTGACCTTCAACAGGAGAGGACCTACACTGCAAGTGCTCCTGTGACCTGTGTCTGGAAGCGACCATGGCTCGAGTCACTGGGGAAAGGGCCCCTGCCTTCACCACTGCGGAGTTGGAGAGACTGGTGGATGGGGTCCTACCCCAGTACCGAATGCTGTATGGGCCTCCAGACCCACAGGTGAGTACACTGTGAGCATGATGCATGGGGCATGAATGCATGGAGTGGTGTGTCTGAGGGCCTCGTGTAAGGGGGGGGTGGTTGAGGGGTCCTGGGCAGTGTGCTGCATGTATGGTGGCCAATGTATGTGCGTAAGGGGATGGGGGGGATATGATGGGCCATGAGTGGAACAGGCCGGACAGTATGAGTGATACCCTTTTTCTATGTGTATTTCCTCTGCAGGTCAGCGCCCATCAGAAAAAGGGTATATGGAGCGCCATCGACAAGGATGTGCAGACCCTGGGGGTCTACGGCAGGTGGAGCACCCACTGTCGGAAACAGTGAGAGGACCTAAGATGCTGGGCAAGTAAGATGGCGGAGGCCCAGCTGGGGATATCCTCCCAACAAGGAAGGGGTGCCCGTCAAACCCTGAACACCCTGATGTTCCACACACTGGCAGTGTCATATCCGGAGCTGGATGGGTGCGTGAGGGCATCACAGCAGCCACAAGGGGGTGAGTACAGTTTCCCAATATACTACTTGCGCGTGGTGAGGTGGTATGCAGGTGGGGGATGTGCCCCTGTTGGTGCCCCTAGGCCAGGCTGGACATTGCAGGGTAGGTTCCATATGGGGCAGTGGCTGATGAAATCCAACTCCAACAAAGCTAGTGGGCATCCACTACTGGGCATGGCTCTGTGGGTCTCAGGTATGATGCAATTGGGGTTAGGTATTCCTGTCCATGGGCTGGTGACTAGCATTGTGACTGGTAGTGCTTTGCCTAGTGCGTAGGGCTGATCCCTGTGTGTGAGTGTGTTGTGTACGCCAAAGGTGGTGTTGGTGCCGCCATTGACCAAGTGGTTCCTTTGTCTCTACCCCCCCCTTTTTGTTGGGTCACCCTGTCCTTCTGTTCATTAGAATCATCTGGCGGAGGAGCATAGTCACCGGCGAAGGAGGGAGCTGCATCGCACAGGGCCCAGGAGGCCGAATCCACTGACGGTGAGGGCACCAGTGGGACGGAGGGCGAGGGGAGCACCACGGCATAGACAGGAGAGGACAGTACTGAAAGTGATACCTCCTCTGATGGAAGCTCCCTAGTGGTGGCGGACAGCTCTGTGGCCACGCCACCTCCAGGTACAGCCGCCACCCTGTATCAGCACCGCCCTCCCAGCAGCCCCTCAGTGTGTTTTCCGTGCCCGCTCACCCAGGAGGGTGGGCATCTCCTTCGCCCCAGGCACCTCGGGCCCTGCCCAGTTAGCCCTGCTGCCCTGAGTGAGGAGGCTATTGACCTCCTGCGATCCATCTCTGTTGGGCAGTCTACCATTGTGAATGCCATCCAGGGCCTGGCAGGGCATTTGCAACAAACAAATGCATTCCTGGAGGGCATTCACTCTGGCATGGTGGCCCAACAGAGATCAATCCAGGCTCTGGCCTCCTCCCTGATGGCAGCCAATGTCCCTGTTTCCACCCTCCCCCCTCCAACTTCCTCTGCCCAGTCCCATTCCCCTGAACCCCAACCTATTCCAAGCACACATTCAGACCAGCATGCACCCAAGACAACACACAGGAGGGGCTCAGGTAAACACAAGCACCACACATCATCCCACAGGCACTCACACAAACACCATCCAGATGCAGACACACCAACTTCCACTGCCTTCACTGTGGTCCCCTCCTACTCGTCCTCCACCTCCATCCCAGTTTCGTCTACACTCACACCTGCATGCACTACATCCTCATCCACTACCACCATCACGCCTATCACTACCCGCCCCTCACTGGCAGTCACCACCCCCACATCCATGCACAGGTCCCCTGTGTCCTCTCCCACTGTGTCTGTGCCCCCTCCTCCCAAAAGTACACAAACGCAAGCACTCAGACACCCAACAGCCATCCACCTCACAACAGCATCCAGCCCATGCACCTGCACCCAAACACAGCAGACAGACACCCCCAATCACCACTCCCTCTTCCTCCACTCCCAAACCTTCACCCTCTTCCCACCCCAGTGTCGCTAAGAAGCTTTTCCTCTCCACCATTGACCTCTTCCCTACACCTCCTCCCCCCTCCTTCACGTTGGGCCAGGGTGGGCAGAGCCCAGGCTAGCACCTCAGCAATGCAGTCCATGGCTACAGTTGTTTCGGCAGATACTGCAGGGGTGAGCGGCTCCAAGGACACACCCATCAGCACTGCCAGTGTGCCTGCACTAGCTGCAAAGGGGAAGGGCAAGGATTTACCACCAGCTGCAAAGGGGAAGGGCAAGGATGTACCACCAGCTGACAGGAGGAAGGAGGCACCAACACATGGCAAGGGCAAGGAGGCACCAACACGTGGCAAGGGCAAGGAGGCACCAACACATGGCAAGAGCAAAGGGCCTGCCACTGCAGGCAGGAAGAATAGGAGGCCTGGTGCTGGCACTGAATCTGAGCCCACAAAACCATCCATGGCGCTTCAGCCATCTGAGGCTGCAGGGGAAGTGCTGGAGCCTCCCCTCACCACTGGCACTACTACCACCAGCACCGCCACCAGCACCACTACCAGCAGCAGCAGCCCCGGTGGGCAGCCATCCGAGGCTGCAGGGGATGGGCTGGAGCCTCCCCCCACCACTGGCAGCACCGCTGTAGGAAAGTACCATTTTGCCTGGCATGTTACTCCCATTTTTACATGTATGTCAGTTAGTTTTTGCCTGTCTTACTGGGATCCTGCTTGCCAGGACCCCAATGCTCATAGTTTGTGGCCTGAATGTGTGTAACTGTGTAGTGACTAACTGTGTCACTGAGGCTCTGCTAATCAGAACCTCAGTGCGTATGCTCTCTCTGCCTTTAAAATTGTCACTATAAGCTAGTGACCATGTTCACCAATTCTAATTGGCACACTGGAACACCCTTATAATTCCCTAGTATATGGTACCTAGGTACCCAGGATATTAGGGTTCCAGGAGATCCCTATGGGCTGCAGCATTTCTTTTGCCACCCATAGGGAGCTCAGACAAATCTTACACAGGACTGCCACTGCAGCCTGAGTGAAATAACGCACATGTTACTTCACAGCCATTTTACACTGCACTTAAGTAACTTATAAGTCACCTATATGTCTAACCTTCACTTAGTGAAGGTTAGGTGCAAAGTTACTAAGTGTGAGGGCACCCTTGCACTCACAAATTTCCTTTGTGAGTGCGGGGACACCATTACAAGCGTGCACTACATATAGGTCAATACCTATGTAGCTTCACAATGGTAACTCCTAATATGGCCATGTAACATGTCTAAGATCATTGAATTGTTCCCCCCTGCCAAAACAGGTATTGGGGTGCCAATCTCATGCATCCCCGGGTCTCCACTATGGATCCCGGGAACCGTCAAACCAGCTCTCTGGGGTTTTCTCTGCAGCTACCGCTGCTGCCACCCAACAGACAGGGTTCTTCCCTCCTGGTGTCTGGGCAGCCCAGTCCCAGGAAGGCAGAACAAAGGATTTCCTCTGAGAGAGGGTGTTACACCCTCTCCCTTTGAACATAGGTGTTAAAGGCTGGTGAGGGGTAGCATCTCCCAACCTCTGGAAAAGTTTTGAAGGGCACAGATGGTGCCCTCCTTGCATAAGCCAGTCTACACCGGTTTAGGGAACCCCCAGTCCCTGCTCTGGCGTGAAACTGGACAAAGGAAAGGGGAGTGACCACTCCCCTGTCCATCACCACCCCAGGGGTTGTGCCCAGAGCTCCTGCAGTGTGTCTCAGACCTCTGCCATCTTGTTTTCAGAGGTGTGAGGGCACTCTGAAGGCCTCTGAGTGGCCAGTGCCAGCAGGTGACGTCAGAGACCCCTCCAGATAGGTGCTTACCTCACTATGTGGCCAATCCTTCTCTGAGGGCTATTTAGGGTCTCTCCAGTGGGCTTTTCCTCAGATAACGACTTGCAAGAATTCACCAGAGTTCTTCTGCACCTCTCTCTTCGACTTCTGCCAAGGATCGACCGCTGACTGCTCCAGGACGCATGCAAAACTGCAACAAAGTAGCAACAAGACTACCAGCGACATTGTAGCGCCTAATCCTGCCGGCTTTCTGGACTGTTTCCTGGTGGTGCATGCTTTGGGGGCTGTCTGCCTTCATCCTGCACTGGAAGCCACGAAGAAATCTCCCGTGGGTTGACGGAATCTTCCCCCTGCTCCAGCAGGCACCAAACTTCAGCGTCACCGGAGCCCTGGGACCCCTCCCATCCTGACGAGCGTGGCCCCTGGAACACAGGTGGTGGACCCAAGTGACCCAGACTGTCCAGAGGTCCAACTGTCCAAATTAGGAGGAGGTAAGTCCTTGCCTCCCCTCTCCAGACAGTAATCCTGTGCACCATGTGAACTGCAGCTGCTAGGGCTTCTGTGCACAGCCAAGCCCAGGTCCCCAGCACTCCGTTCTGCATTGCTCAACTCGCTGAGTTGATCTTCGGCTTCATGGGACTCTCTTTTGTAGTGTTGAGACGACCGCCATGCTCACTCTTCTTGAACTCATGTTCAAGGGTCTCTGCAGGTGCTGCCTTCTTGTGCATGGACTCTCTACGTTGCTGAGGGCCCCCTCAGTCTCCTCTCCCAAGTGGCGACATCCTGGTCCTTCCTAAGCCAAGGCAGCACCCTTTTTCTTCAACCGCGACCTTTGCAGCTAGCAAGGTTTGTTTGCGGTCTTTCTCCAACAAAACAACTCTGCATCTTCCAGCACTCCGTGGGACATCTTCTGCATGAAGGAGAAGTTCCTAGCACCTTCCGTTGTTGCAGAATCTTCAGCTTCTTCTACCCAGAGGCAGCCATTTTGCCCCTTCATCCGGGGTTTAGTGGGATCCTGCCCCCCTGGACACTTTTGTGACTCTTGGACCAGGTCCTCATGTCCAGGAATCCGTCTTCAGAGCTTTGCAGTCTGTTGTGGTCTTTGCAGAATCCTGTATCACGAGTATAGTGTGTTTCTGGGGAAATAGTAGTACTTTACTCCTACTTTCCAGGGTCTTGGGGTGGGGTATCTTGGACATCCTTAGTGTTTTCTTACACTCCCAGCGACCCTCTACACACTACACTAGCCTAGGGGTCCATTTGTGGTTTGCATTCCACTTTCTTAGTATATGGTTTGTGTTGCCCGAGGCTCATTGCATCCTATTGTGTTCTACAGTGTTTGCACTTCTTTCTGACTGTTTTACTTACCTGATTATGGTTTGTGTGTATATTTTGTGTATTTTACTTACCTCCTAAGAGAGTACATCATCTGAGATATTTTTGGCACATTGTCACTAAAATAAAGTAGCTTTATTTTTAGTAACTCTGAGTGTTGTGTTTCTTGTGATATAGTACCTATATGATATAAGTGGTATAGTAGGAGCTTTGCATGTCTCCTAGTTCAGCCTAAGCTGCTCTGCTATAGCTACCTCTATCAGCCTAAGCTGCTAGAACATTACTAATCTACTAATAAGGGATAACAGGACATGGCACAAGGTGTAAGAATCATCAGGTATCCACTATAAGCCAGGCCAGCCTCCTAACAACCGCCACCAGCACAGCCACCAGCACCACTGCCAGCAGCAGCAGCCCCAGTGGGCAGCTGTCCGAGGCTGCAGGGGATGGGCTGGAGCTTTCTCCACCAGTGGCAGCCCAGACACCAGCACCGGCACTGCCACCACGTGCAGCCATCGCCGCCGGCAGGCAGTGTGTAGTCCTGCCTCCATGGACTATAATGCATCCTGACCACTGCAAATCGTGCGGGTGTAACACCCAGGTGAGTGACTGTGACCTTGCACTCCCCAAGAACTGCATCACATGGCACAAGACCCCCTCCAGAACCAGTGGAAGAAGGCATCCACTCACTCCTTCCTTGCCAGGATGAAGCACACTGGGCACAAGACCCCCTCCAGAACCAGTGGAAGAAGCCATCCACTCACCCCCTATTTGCCAGGATGAAGCACACTGGGCACAAGGCCCCCTCCAGAACCAGTGGAAGAAGGCATCCACTCACTCCTTCCTTGCCAGGATGAAGCACACTGGGCACAAGACCCCCTCCAGAACCAGTGGAAGAAGCCATCCACTCACCCCCTATTTGCCAGGATGAAGCACACTGGGCACAAGACCCCCTCCAGAACCAGTGGAAGAAGCCATCCACTCACCCCCTATTTGCCAGGATGAAGCACACTGGACACAAGTCCCCCTCCAGAACCATTGGAAGAAGCCATCCACTCACCCCCTCCTTGCCAGGATGAAGCACACTGGGCACAAGGCCCTCTCCAGAACCATTGGAAGAAGGCATCCACTCACCCCCTCCTTGCCAGGATGAAGCACACTGGGCACAAGGCCAGGCATAATTGTATATATGTAAAGGCTGTTTTGATTTCTGAGGAAGTATTTCTAGTTGTTTATCTTATTACAATCACTTTAATCACTTCATTTTGTCCTTGCATTATTCTTGAGGGGTACAGGGTGGCTGTGTAATGTTACTTCATCTGTTTGAGTGTATGGTGGTAGGGGTGGGTGAGGGTGGGGGTGTGTGTTGTGTGTGTGTTGTGCGTGTGTGTGTCACTCTCTTTTTCCTCCCCCCTCCCCTGTGTGCTAGGCTGCAGTACTCACTGTGGTCGTCTTCGCTGGCGTTGGTATTCCTGGTGTAGGAGGAGGTAGACCAACATGGGGAACACCTGCAGTTGGGGCTCCATGGTGTTCCCTGAGTGTCCAGAGGTGAGTCCTTTGCATTTGGTGTACTGTTTCTGCCGTGCTTTTTATGTTGTTTGTACCGCCCCGGAAAAGGTGGTTGATAGGCCAGTTGTAATAGTGTGGGCGGTTCATTGTCTTCCGCCTGGCTGTTGGCGGTTACCGCCGCTGTGATTGTTGCTACCGCCGTGGTGGTCGATGTGTTAAAGTGGCTGTGTGTGTGGGCAGTTTCTGCCGTGGTCAAAATTCCATTTTTGTTACTGCCGGCCTGTTGGCGGTATTACCGCTGCTTTATCACTGACCGGCAGGGTTGTAATGAAGGCCTAAGAGTCTTACTCCATAGAAAACAATGCAAACAATGATTTTGCATAAAGTAGCTGATTAGAGTAAAAAATAAAGATGCATGGGTGAGCGTGCATCGGAAAAGACAGAAATGTGTTGATTCCTTCCCCGCGAGGGAGGCCGTGCTCGTTTCTTCTCCGAACGGGTCGGCAATGCATCATTCTTCTCCCTCGCAAGCGAGCGATGTGTCGATTTCCAGATGGGGCACCTCAGATTCACACAGAGTCCGGTTGACTTTGATGCCCACGACAATGCGTGGAAAATCCTGTCCCATGTTGTTAGAAAACCATACTGCGTGGGGTTTGCGTTATCAGCAGCCGCAAGCCTGTGTTTTACATGTCGATTTATCCAGCCATGATGCGTTGATCTCCCAGCCGTGATGCAGGTGGAGCGTTCATTTTAGCTGCAAAGCCGGGGGCACATATTTTATCAACCTCCTTGCAGATGGTGCGTCAAAAATGTCTCCACATGACATTCTGTACATAGAGTTTCAGTACTTGTCTGCCAACTTCACCTTTCAAGTGCCCAGGGACTGGATAGGATACCACTTGGTAGGGCAGGAGTCTCTGCAGAGAGTCCAGATGTTAGCAGAGGAAGTCTTTGATGGCCCTGAAACTTCAAAACAGGAGGAAAGCTCAGTTCAAGCCCTTGGAGATTCTTCACAAGCAGGAATATACCACAAAGTCCTGTCTTTGTCCCCTTTCACAGCAGAAGCAGCAACTGCTGGATAGTCAAACAAAGCACAGACACAGGCAGGGGCAGCACTCCTCCTCAGCTCTTCAGCTCTCCTCCTTGGCAGAGGTTTTTCTTGGTTCCAGAAGTGGTCTAATTTTCTGAGGTTTTTGGTCCAATACTTATACCACTGTCTGCCTTTGAAGTTGGCAAACTTCAAAGAAAAGTCTCTGTTGTTCACAAGATCCTGCCTTGCCCAGGTTAGGCACCAGACACACACCAGGGGGTTGGAGCCTGCATTGTGAGAGGGCAGGCACAGGCCATTCAGGTGTAAATGACCACTCCGCCCTCCACTCTAGCACAGATGTCTCATCAGGATATGCAAGCTACACCCCAGCTCCCTTTGTCTCACTGTCTAGAGGGGATTCACAAACAGACCAACTGTCAAACTGACCCAGACAGGTAATCCACAAACAGGCAGAGTCACAGAATGGCTTAAGCAAGAAAACGCCTACTTTCTAAAAGTGGCATTTTCAAACTAACAATCTAAAAACCAACCTCACTAAAAATATGTATTTTTAAATTGTGAGTTCAGAGACCCCAAACCATTTCTATCTGCTCTCAAAGGGAATCTGCACTTAAATTGATTTAAAGGCAGCCCCCATGTTAACCTATGAGAGAGATAGGCCTTGCAACAGTAAAGACTGAATTTAGCAGCATTTCACTGTTAGGACATGTAACACACATCAGTACATGTCCCACCTTTAACATACACTGTACACTGCCCATGGGGCTACCAAGGGCCTACCTTAAGGGTGCCTTACATGTATGAAAAGGGAAGCTTTAGGCTTGGCAAGTGGGCATACTTGCCAAGACGAACTGGCAGTTTAAAACTGCACACAGAGACACTGCAGTGGCAGGTTTTTAGCCATGTTTACAGGGCTACTAATGTGAGTAGCACAACCAGTGCTGCAGGCCCACTAATAGCATTTGATTTACAGGCCCTTTGCACCTCTAGTGCACTTTACTAGGGACTTACTAGTAAATCAAATATTCCAAACGTGGATAAGCCAATTTACACATAAGTTTTACATAGGAGCACTTGCACTTTAGCACTGGTTAGCAGTGATAAAGCGCCCAGAGTATCAAAAACAGCAAAAACAGAGTCCTGCACACATCAACAACCTGGGAAGCAGAGGCAGTAATTTAGGGGAGACCACGCAAAGGATGCCAAGTCTAACAGTAGTCTAAAAAGAAATATGTGTGTTGTCTTATGTGTTTCTTCCTATTTCTATTTTTCTATTTATTCCTCATCATACTGTGTTTTGCGCCATATTTGTTTTCTCCATATCATGTATCTGTGCCAAACTGGATGGCTATGGCATATATGTTATTAAAGCTCTACACAGTCCTCACGTACGTGGTACTAATCTTACTTGCATTTTGTTTAAAGAGGATTGTGTGCCTGAGGTGTGTTTGAGTGAGTGGTTTTACATGTATACAAGTGTGAAAGACTGATTTCTCAAGTAGGAATTTTGACTTAAAAGTCTAAAAAGGTGCTCTGTCCCCTTGGGCGTAGTGCCCCACTATTTTGGTTTCAGAATATACATAAGCCTTTAACCAGGGACGCTGTATAAACGAGTAACATTTGCGTTGTCAAAAACGTAATTTTGTGATTTTCTAATGCTCCTTCATGACAGTTTATCTGTCATGAAAGGGCACTCATTTACCCTGTGTCCGAGCAGCAAGCATTTTTGTAACAATATAAATGATATCAATATTAATTACTTATGGTAATGCATAAGACAAATCAATCAATTCAAGTAAAAGATTATACCACTGCTCAACCACTCCCTTCTTCGTTCACACCAGGCCTTAGACCTGCAGTGTGGTACTGAAAATTCTGGACCCGTGTTATAAACATGTCTTATCACAACGATTTTGGTATCAGCAGACCGAGAATGATTAGAATAGTATGCACAAGCATTGTGTTCATATTCGGGTGACGAAATCACCCGAATATCAGAGTTTCCGTCCTGAACCCTCGGGTTCCATTTAAACAACAGCCATTTTGTGATTGCCCTCACATAGGCCAATGACTAATGCCGAAAACGAGTCTGAAGGACACGTACATCTTTGCTGACTCCTCTGTGACCTGAGCAAGCTGACTCCACTGCCTGAAGCCAAACCTGTTCGGCCAGTTTCTTTCCCAGTGGCCGAATGAGATTAGTATCAAGGCACAACACATCATAAAACCTTTCATCACACACAAACCATGCCTAATCTTACACGCACCTTTCCCTGTTTCTTTCTTTATGACTTGCTTTACAAGGAGGACGTGCCTGTTTATATTGGGGGTCCGTCGATATCTGATGAAAGAACTGAGCCTTGCCGGGTAATTGATTGAGGGCTGGACAAACTGAAATATGGGCTTGTCATCATAACCCTGCTATTTCTTTGTAGTGAAAATATGTGAATGGTCAACTGTAAAATAAGGAATGTTTGCCTAAAGCATAATATTTTGTATAAAAGAGAAGGTTAGCTTTGCAAGGGGAGCAGTCTCCTGATAATATACACCGTGTTGTACTTCTAGGATACCTGTTACTGGCTGCAGCCAATAAACAAGATCTTTGACTTCACCAAGAAGACTCTGTGTTTCTGTAGTCTGAAACAGGAAGGACTCGAAGTCTTAGGGTGTGTTCCCTGGCACCACTGGGTTCTGAAAAACCCAGTACTTCAGTTGGCGCCCAACGTAGGGCGATTTCAGCGGTACCAGTCCAAGCCAGAGGTTCGTGAGGAGCTTCGTGTGAAAATTCTGGAGGGAGGCCGCCCCTTCATCGACCCCTGTATGTCGACGTGGTCCGAAAGTCTTTGCTGCGAGGTTCCCCGCTTCCCGACGGCTACGAAGGACTGCTGCCCTGACTATCGCCCTGTTTTGGACCCTTGATGATTTGGTAGACCGAAACAATAAACGAGTCTTCTGGTGACGTCATCGATACCTCAGTTAAGTATAAGTGGAGCGTTTCCCAGTCCTTAGTTTGGTTCTTAGTTTGGTATCCCCTTGGGATCTTTGATTTGGAACTTGCAAGTACCAAAGCCGAGGGATTTGTGTATTCACGAGACTATCGTATTCGATAATCCTTTGAAGTTTGAAGCTAGACTGGAGAGCGAAGATGTCTGGTCTTTGCAGACATGGAAATTTGTTTTGTCTTGGTTATAATAGGGATTCCCGATTGGAGGACTCGTGTCCGGTTCCTCCGATTGGAACTCCAACCTATGAAGTATATGTGAAACATGGCATAGGCCCCCTCACATATAATGAAGTATGGATCCGATACACCAGGAAAGATGGTGTTTTAAAATGGCCCCAATATGGTAGTTTTGACACAGAGATTCTGGATAATCTGGAGGTTAAACTTTTTAAGAAGAAAGCCCGGCCGGCGATGTTTGACTCTTTCCGCCTATGGCGTAAGGAAGCCAAACAGAAGGAAATTAAATTAGCAAAGAGAAATAAGAGGGAAGAGGGTATTTCGATAATGCAAGCTGCCATGCAGTTTAAAGATGGTGAAGAAGAACAGATGAATGAGCAGTTGCACAGGCAACGTAAAATGGTGACCCATAAATGTTATCCATTTTTTCCGCTTCTTCAGCAAGATGCAGCAAAAGAATCTGAGAAAGATCCTTTAATGTCACACTTGTTGAGTTCGCCACCCCCTTATGCGCAGAATGCTACAGCACCTCCGCAACCTTTAGCTGTGCAACCTCTGGTTATTGTGCCTCAGGTTCTTCCACAGCCGCCAGCTCCTCTTCAGTTGGCTCCTACTACTATGGCGCAGCCCCTTCAAGGTCTGCCGACTTCGCTACCTGCTCCATCTGTACCTCCTACGACTTTATGTACTACATCGACTGCCTCTTCTGGTGTTCTTCCTGATACTGCCTCTGCGTCTGCTTTGCCTCCCTCTGTTTTTCCTCCTGTTCTTTCATCAACTTCTCCTTCTGTCCGACAGAGAATGACAGATACTGTTGCCAGCCTTATATTTCCTCTCTTTGGGTCGTCTGGTGTGACCCCAGATTCGGAGCGTAAGCAGTTGCGTAGTCAACTGCCTAATTCTCGAGAGAGAGAAATGTTTGACCGTATGGCGCGTAAATGGGTTGTTTATCCTTTAAGATACGATGTAGAGTCTGTTATGGATGTCTTCCGTCAATGGGAAGCACCAAAACAAAGATACGTTTTTGAGAAAATGTATGCTTTCCTTTGTGAGGAAATGGAGGATAATGATTTGGAAACAAATCCGCCTGATTTGTGCCGTGTACGGTTTGAGTTTGAAAAGGGCACGATTGTGGGTCCCGATGTTGAGAAAGCAGTTGCAACGTTGTTGTCCTTTAGGAATAAGGATCCTTCTCAGTCATTGTTCGAACATGACTCCTCTGTTAAAAAAAGGTGCGACAGTACCCAATGAGAGAAGTCCCTCTGGTATGGAAGGACGCCGTTGCGGCTGATGTTGCTAATCAAATTGATGCTGTCCCAGCTCATTTTCAGCGTGTTTGGGTACATGTTCCATGGAAGCGAGCTGAAGTTTTAGCCCTTAAGCAGACTTTGCCTGATCCCCGTAAAAACCCTGCAGGGTATTATAAGGAATTATCACAGACTGCAGACTCATGCATTATGAATTTAGCCGACATAGACATGTTATTTGGGAATGTTGTTCCACAGCCTTTGTGGGGATTGATTCGCCATACAGATCATGCACAAGAGTTAGGTGACTCATGGGCTAATATTAGTGCTGCAAATGATAGACAAGTTGATGGTGCCAAGCCTGAGCCTTTGGTAGCAGAACTGCCTGCTAGGATCATTACTTACATGAAGACTTTAATGCCTGCGATGCGTGTGAATTGGGATAAATTGTCTGCGTGTAAGCAGAAGAAAGATGAAACAGTGTCTGATTTCTTCACCAGGTTTGAGGAAACGTTTATCGACCACAGTGGTCAAGATATGAGTACAGAAGGTGGTCAACGGTTGTTCGTCGACAAGTTTGTGCACAATTTGCTTGCCGAGCTGTGTAAGAAATTGAAGGATTCAGAGAGTTCTTGGGCCGTTTCCTCTTCAGCACAAATATTGGCTACTGCACAGTACTACGAAAATAGGGATAAAGATGAGAAGGATAGAGCAGACAAGAAAACGAAAGAATTAAAGACAAAGGTTCTTTTACAACAGGCGTATCCGCCACGTGGTGGTCAGAGTAACTATCAGCAACCTCAACAGTTCCAGAGAAACTCGCAAAGGTTCGAGTTTTCTCAACCACGTGTTCCTGTAGGTCCCAATCAGTGTTCATATTGTAAAGAAGAGGGTCATTTCAAGTATAGTTGTCCTATTTTCTTACAGCGTACGAATGGTGCTTCTGGCACAAGAGGTCGAGGTATTCAACAAGCTCCTAGAGGTAGAGGACGTGGAAGTTTCCCCCAGAACACGCGTTCCTTTCCGTCTCAAAACTCAATGAATAGTTTTGACCAGCAACATAACGCGTCTGGTAGGACAGCTCAGTACTATGCTGACGACTACTATGCAGAAGATGAGAATCTGGAAGGTAATAATTGCTAGGACAGCCATAGACGAAGAGAGGGAGTTTTTTTAGTTCCAGTAGATCAGAATGGACCTTATGTTAAGGTGATTACATCCGGTGTGTCAGAGCCTTTTCTGTTGGATACTGGTGCTACAAAGAGTTCTATTATGCACTCAAAACTCCCTGGCGCACCTTTGTCTGGCGAGATGAATGTTTCAGTAGGTTTTTCTGGCGCCCGGTTAGGAACCCGATTTCTAGTCCTATGTCCCTTTCTGTTGGACCTTGTGAATTGGAAGCACCCCTTATTCTGACGACAGGTTGTGGTGAAAACTTGTTAGGATTGGATTTGTTGAAAAGATTGTATGCAACATTACATTGTTCTCCTTCGGGAGTACAACTTACACTGGGTAGGAAAATGGTCTCTCCAATGTATTTGTCGAAGGATAAACTTCCAACCGAATTGTCGTTTCTTCCTGATACCGTTTGGGCTACTGGTCCTAATGATCTGGGTCTGTTGGAAATACCGCCTTATGTTGTGACATTGAAAGCCAATGTTAAATTACCACTTATTCAACAATACAAAATCTCTAGTGAAGGTGAAAAGGCGTTGCTAGCGATCATTTATGATTTAATTGAAAAAGATGTAATTGAAGAGACAAGAGGCAACGTTTGTAATAGTCCTGTTCTGCCTGTTTTGAAACATACTGACCCCTCTAAGCCACCTGTTTACAGGCTCGTGATTGATCTTAGAGAGGTAAATAAAATAGTTGTGCCACAGTTTCCAGTTGTTCCTAATATCACTGCCCTATTGACTATGATTCCAGCTTCCGCCACCTGGTTCTCGGTGATTGACTTAAAGAATGCTTTCTTCAGCATCCCGATTGCAGAGGAGAGCAGGGATATTTTTGGCTTCAGTTTAGGAGGCCGAAGTTTCCGCTTCAAACGCGCTCCACAAGGCCACTGTGAAAGTCCATCAATATATAGTCAGGCTTTAAAAACACAGCTTGATGCAATTGTTTTACCTGACGGCACTACCCTTATTCAGTACGTCGATGATTTGCTAGTCGCTACAAATACTGAAGAGATTTGTAAAGAAGCCACCTTGTCGTTGTTGCGTCATTTATCTGATTTAAATCACAAAGTGTCCCTTTCAAAACTGTAATATTGTCGACAAGAAGTGACCTACT
The DNA here is from genome assembly GCF_031143425.1 of Pleurodeles waltl. Lineage (NCBI taxonomy): Eukaryota > Metazoa > Chordata > Amphibia > Caudata > Salamandridae > Pleurodeles > Pleurodeles waltl. The sequence continues at coordinate 1,424,296,061 of NC_090446.1, forward strand.
TAGGTCATCTCTTATCGAAGGAGGGAAGGAAACTGACCTCAGAAAGAATTCAGGCAATTGTAAAATTGAGTGTGCCAAGGACACAGAGAGAAGTACGTGCTTTCTTGGGCATTACATCATACTGCAGTCAATGGATACCGAATTTTTCTTTGCTGGCCAAACCTTTGGTAGCATTGACCTATAAAGATACACCGATCCCCGTTCTGTGGTCTGAAGATTGTCAGAAACGTTTTTCCGAATTGCGTAATGCATTGTGTTCGGCTCCTGTGTTGGGTACCCCCAACTACAGTAAGCCCTTTACACTGTATGTCCATGAGAATGAGGGTTGTGCATTGTCAGTGCTGACACAGTCTTTTGGAGACAAGCAGCGCCCATGCACATATTTTTCGTCAACTTTGGATCCGGTAGCTAAAGCATTGCCGAGTTGCTTGAAAGCCACAGCGTCAGCAGCTGTTTCTATTCGACAGTCTGCTGGGTTAGTGATGAATAATATGTTGTTTGTGATGGTTCCACATGCAGTGGACACGTTGTTAAACAGGACCAAGACACAGCATTTAACTAGTGCTCGATTGTCAGGTTACGAGTTGACACTGTTAGCGAGTCATGTGCACATAAAGAGGTGCAATACGTTGAATCCAGCCACGTTATTGCTGATTTCAGTAGAGACAGATGATGTTGAACAACATGATTGTTTTCTTAGGACAGAAGAAGAAACGAAAGGGATAGTAGATCTTAAAGATACTCCTCTTGTAAAGTGTGATGGTACCTTATGGGTGGATGGTTCATGCTTCAAGCTTCCGAATGGTGATACGACTGCAGCATATGCTGTCACAACTTTGCATACGATTGTTGAAGCTGCACGTATACCACATAATTCAGCTCAAGCAGCAGAGCTGATTGCACTTACGAGAGCGTGTGTGTTATCGAAAGGAATGAAAGTGACCATATATACCGACAGCCAGTATGCGTTTGGTGTGGCCCATAGTTTTGGACGATTGTGGAAAGAACGTGGGTTCCTGACTTCGCATGGAGCTAAAATTCAGCATGGTCAGTTGGTGAATGAGCTTCTTGAGTCACTGACCTTGCCATTACAAGTTGCAATTGTGAAATGCAGTGCACACAAGAAGGCTACTGATGATGTCGGTCGTGGCAATGCATTTGCTGACGAAATCGCAAAAGAAACAGCAAAAGATGTGATGAATCGAATGTATGTTGCAGGCCCCGCAAGATGGGTTGGTGACGTTGGAATGTGTGAAGATACGATAGAGGGTGTGAAGTCTCTTCAAGCTGAAGCTTCAGAGAAAGAGTTGAAGGTGTGGAAAGAAAGTACGGGTAAATTGGATGAAAATGGTTGTTGGGTTGACTTGTCAGAACATCAGCGATGGTTGTTACCCGACGCGTATGTGCTTGCAGTGGTGACAATGGCTCATGGAATGGCCCATATCAGTGTGAAAGGGATTTGTAAGTTGTTGGCTCCAGTATAGCAAAATGCTGGAATTCCTAAATGTGCAGAGAATGTGGTCAAGAATTGCATGGTGTGTCTGAAATACAATCCTGGTAGGGGAACCCCAACTCCAGCTGGTCATTGTGTGCCTCCAACGTATCCGTTCGAGGTTTTGCAGCTAGATTTCATCCACATGGAAAGGTGCAACAATCTGAAATACGTACTCGTTGTTGTTTGTGCTTTTTCAAGATGGGTAGAACCATATCCCTTAAAAGACAACACTGCCTTATCCACAGCTAAAGCCCTTGCCAAAGAATTCTTCCCTAGGTTTGGAATGCCGAGAATGGTCTGGAGTGATAATGGCAGTGAATTTGTGGGTCGAGTGATGAAAAAAGTATGTGAGGGGATAGGTATCCAGCAAAAATTCCACGCTGCAAATCACCCCCAATCAGCTGGACTAGTAGAGTACTATAATGGCACGCTAAAACTGAAGTTGGCAAAGATACAAGCGAGCTCTGGTCTTAAATGGCCTGACGCTCTGCCTCTAGCACTCCTATCAACAAGAATGACTGTGCATTCGCGAGTGGGACCTAGTCTCTATGAAATTGTGTTTGGCCGCCCAGCCAACATATGGGGAGTGCCAAGACCAACAAAATTCAGTGAGATCGAACACCCTGTACTGCTTGATTATTTGTATGAATTGACGGCTAAATTGCGTGTTCTACACCAACAGGTTCACAATACTCTGCCTCAGGTCTCTGAAGCTCCAGGACATCTTATCGATCCTGGATCATGGGTGCTGGTCAAGAACTTCCAGCGGACAAAGAATGACCAGCCCAGTTGGACCGGCCCCCACCTCGTCCTTCTCTCAACAAGATCAGCTGTTCGAGTGGAAGGGAAAAATAACTGGATCCACGGCGTACACTGCAAGAGGGTCCCTTTTCCTCTACCGTACGACCGGTGGGTCCAGGAGGGGATCGTTGACTCTGAGCCTGGGACTGTGCCTCGTTTTTTGCCATTTAGCGATGCACGTGTAAAAGGAACAATTTCTGAACGAGAAAGTGACAATAATTTGCAAGAAGCTGTGCCACCGTCAATTCGATTGAACACTACAGAGCCTGAACTCTTGTTCCAGAACCAGACAGTACCTGGAAAAAGCCGTTATAATTTGAGACCAAGAACTAAGGACAAATCATTTTTTTCCTGTTCCTTTGCTATTTTTTTTTAAAGTGCGGCTCTCTCATCTGAGAAACTTTCTTATTTTTTGTTTTTTTCTTTTCGAACCGCCATCCGGGTTCAGCTGTAGGGTCGAGGTTGCCCAAGTCTTTGGAGTGCAGCTGAAGACGTTAGGTCTACAGTTCTGGTCAGTCTAAGGGAGTTGCCCTGGACTGACAGAAGCATTCCCTAGCATAGAACACCCTACCACCGCGAACAGCAATTAGAGAGGATGGAGTTTTTCAAGAATGAGAGACCTGCCAGACAGATGGACTTTAAAGCCAGAATGTGTATAATAATGACAAAGAAACGATTTTTTATATTATGTATTTTCATGTTGCTTAGTGTAATGACGTTTTTAATAGGATATGTTTTATTCTCTTTTCAAGTGACATTTGCACCCTTTACACAGCCCATACCTCCTTCTACTGTTTCCTCGCATTCTTTTCACCCCCTGCCTGAACACGAGTCTGCCCGAAGATTAGAATTTGTCAACAATTCATTCATTCAGCTTCTACACCAACACCAATTAGTAGTGAACACAACTAACTGTTGGGTGTGTGGTCTTATGCCTCATACTACTGATAAAGGTATCCCTTATCTGGTCCTGCCTTTCAGCCATAATGGTTCTGTGTGGGCATATAGAACGGTGTTCATATACGTGTATGAAGCCAACCCCCTACGTTCTGTGAAAGATAATCCTAAGAATAGTGCTCTAGCTAAGGGTATAGTAGATATGATTAGGGAAGATATTTCCTATGAGACTATCCCGAGAGATGAGACACTAGCATATATTGGATGGAACATAACAGGATATGGAGTTACTCTGAGTGGGAACCAGCGAGCAAAGAGATCCTCCCCGATTTGGATTGTACCCCATCAGGGTCACCTATGTCTGCAAGGTAATGGCAAGAATCCCAGAGCTCAGTTAGGGAAAAGTATCTGCACTGAAACATATGTTTTTGCGTCTCAGACTTCTCCTTCGTTCTTAGCAGCTAAGGGTACCCATTTCATCTGCCATAATAGAGCCTATACATGGTTGCCCCCTGACTTCTCAGGGACATGTTTTGTTTCGTTCCTGTTACCTCCCACCTACACGGCCGCAGCAGATTACCATAAGACAAGGATAGTTAGAGGTGTCATAAGTAAAGAAGACACTACAGGACAAGAATTTGGAGATTTCGTAAAGAGTATTCTGCCGTTTTGGGGTCCTATGGTTAACAGCAGGAACATAAGGCAATTGACAAAGGTGGTTGAATCCACAGTAGTTGAAACCGCCGGTGCCCTTGGTAATTTGACTGCTGAGGTCCAGTCGGATCGCCTTATGACTCTTCAGAACAGGGTCGCATTAGACGTCATACTTGCAGACCGTGGTGGGGTATGTAAAGTGATCCAATCAAGTTGCTGTGTTTTCATCCCAGATAACACTCTGACAGTCTACCAGGCCATTTCCAAACTGCATAAGATCTCCGAATCTATTCATGTGGATAAAGGAGATTGGTCATTGATGGGGTGGTTCTGGGAGCTGATATCCACCTGGGGATGGAAGACTCTGGTAGTCATTGGGATGATCTTAGCCATTCTTTTCCTGTCCTGACTGTGTGTACAGTGTGCTCCTGCAATATGTGGCCTCTGTGCTACATCGTGTGTAAGGAAACCTGTATCAAGGGACGAGCTAGGTAATAGGATGATGCTACAGCAACATCTCAACGACTTTATGAATATAGACCTGGACTCAGATTAACGTGAGTATAGGTTATTGCCTATGTAAGGGCAAAAGGAGGGTCTGTGGTACTGAAAATTCTGGACCCGTGTTATAAACATGTCTTATCACAACGATTTTGGTATCAGCAGACCGAGAATGATTAGAATAGTATGCACAAGCATTGTGTTCATATTCGGGTGACGAAATCACCCGAATATCAGAGTTTCCGTCCTGAACCCTCGGGTTCCATTTAAACGACAGCCATTTTGTGATTGCCCTCACATAGGCCAATGACTAATGCCGAAAACGAGTCTGAAGGACAAGTACATCTTTGCTGACTCCTCTGTGACCTGAGCAAGCTGACTCCACTGCCTGAAGCCAAACCTGTCCGGCCAGTTTCTTTCCCAGTGGCCGAATGAGATTAGTATCAAGGCACAACACATCATAAAACCTTTCATCACACACAAACCATGCCTAATCTTACACGCACCTGTCCCTGTTTCTTTCTTTATGACTTGCTTTACAAGGAGGAGGTGCCTGTTTATATTGGGGGTCCGTCGATATCTGATGAAAGTACTGAGCCTTGCCGGGTAATTGATTGAGGGCTGGACAAACTGAAATATGGGCTTGTCATCATAACCCTGCTATTTCTTTGTAGTGAAAATATGTGAATGGTCAACTGTAAAATAAGGAATGTTTGCTTAAAGCATAATATTTTGTATAAAAGAGAAGGTTAGCTTTGCAAGGGGAGCAGTCTCCTGAGAATATACACCGTGTTGTACTTCTAGGATACCTGTTACTGGCTGCAGCCAATAAACAAGATCTTTGACATCACCAAGAAGACTCTGTGTTTCTGTAGTCTGAAACAGGAAGGACTCGAAGTCTTAGGGTGTGTTCCCTGGCACCACTGGGTTCTGAAAAACCCAGTACTTCAGCAGTGGCTCACAGGTTTCTGGGCAGGCATTCAGCCTTCTAAGACCTACCTTCAGAAAAGACCATTATTTGTAAGACAACAGTGCTTTCTATTCAACAACCCATTATTTTCAACATTCTAAGGCCCATGTACTTTTGAGCTAACATTTCTCTTTTTGTCTCTTTTACAGAGTTGTAAAATTCACTGGCTATTACATCAAAAAGTAATTCAAAAGAAGATGGTGTATCCTGATCTGCAGCAACCAAGTAAAGGGGTAGCTGCAGCAAACCAGTGCAAAGTGTTGCTTTGATGTTTATTTTCCAAAGCAAATCCTGATTTGTATTGGAAAGTAGACCTAAACAAAAAGAAGCATTTTTGTACTACTTTGCATCAAGAAGGTTTTATACAAGAGGTTCATTGGCATTCCCAAAAACCCACCCATAGGTTTTGACTCAAAGCCCTCTTTACTAGGGAGGTAGCCAGCACTTTGTTAAAAAAATTCACATCTCCTTGAGGCCAGCGTGAAGCATGAGAAATAATTACTTCTCTGAAAACATTTTCAACTTTGCATGTGTGCTAAAATGACAGCACACAACCAAACTTGTTAAAAGTGTAAAACTATGTCTAAGCATAGATGTTATATTGTAAGCTTACCCTTCTAGTACAAAACATGACCTCACACATACTACCTTGCAATATGTGCGAGGTTATATTTGTGCTGGTGAAATGTACACTAAATGGCACCAGGGAAAGAAACAGCATCACATGATAGCAGTGCCGGCTTTAGGACTGGTGGCGCCCTGTGCGACAGTTTATTTTTGTGCCCCCCACCCTGTTACCTCCTCCTTGGTTTCACTCACTACCACCCGGCAAATGTGCCCCTCATCCCTGCATCCCTCCCCTTTCACACACATTCATGAGTTTTAAAGCACTTGTAAAGGCTGGCTTTATTAATCCACTCAGCTATCCACATAAAATATAGGGGCATATTTAAAAGCCCTTAGCGCCATTCTAACACCACATTAACATAATTTTTTTTATGCTAATGTGGCGTTAGAATGCATTGCGCCAATTTGTAACCCTTTTCGCTACATTATGCCTGCTCCAGGCATAATGTATGCAAAGAGGGCATCCCCCAGTCGGGGGGGGCAAACAAATAACGCAAATAAATCTTTTGCGTCATTTTTTTCCAGCACTTTTAACTCCTGCTTAGAGCAGGCATTAAAAGGAGGCTTCCATTGGTTACAATGGGCCTCTGGGCGGACTAGTATAAAAAATCCTGACGCTAGTCCCCTAACTACCACTGCGCCGTAATTTAAATATGGCGCAGACATGGTGGCGTTAGGGGGGCGAAAGAAAAGTGGTACTGCACTGGGTGCAGCACTAACTTTCTGATGCCCCATAGTTCTGTATTTTGCAGCAGGCATATTAACCCTCTATGCTACTTTATGGTGAGTCAAAACTGCCACTAGTCAAAACTCCCATCTCTCTCCCTAGCAGGAACATTAATCACAAGAGGTATCTTGACATTTTAATTGTTTCCTGAAGGCGGGGCGCACAAGGAACTTTCAGCAGGTGCTTTTAAATCAAAAGTTTCTGAAGTTATTTCTAAACACAGCGACCCCCTGAGGTCAGCGCCCAGTGCGGCCGCACCGCCTAAAAGATGGCCATGCATGATAGTAGAGAAAGTGCTGTTCTGCCGTCTCCCTTTCTCTAATCTCAGTGAAATAATTTCTGATGGCTGGCGAGAAAACTTTGCACACTCCCCCTTTTGGCATTTGCAATGCACTTCTCAAGACCAGAAATGTGAAACAAATTCCTTGTGCTGAGATATCTTCAGAATCGAGCCTTGCATGTTTTCTGTACTTGGTCGATGCGCTCGAGGAGGGCTATCCACCAGAAAAGGCATGACGTATGCATGCCTTCCACTAATGAAATCAAGCAGATTCTAACAGCCAAGCCCTAAAGCCAATGACAAACACTGATGTGACGTGGTCGGGGCTCTGAGCCCTTTTTAATTACAAAAGCGTCTCACTTAGAGAAACGCATGCGCAAGCGCATGTGACGCAGGCTCGACCCTAAAAAACTGCACAAATGTTGCTTGAAGCACCCTACTAAATATTATTACAGCATGCTGAAAAAACAGGCACTGCAATGCAGGTGTTTACAATATAAAGAAATGAAACCCCCCACCCTTCTAAGGCAAGAGGGATTCCTGTATTTACAATGCAAAGCTTTCCAGGCCATGGACTTGAAGGTTTTAATGTATGCAGATTGTGTTCTTTGTGTTCTAATTCCCCAGCTTGGGGACAGAAGTTAAAGTCAAGTAAAAGTAACTAGGTCTCAAAATCGAAAAGAACATCTCCCCTCGCCCTGCTGTCCCAAAAACATTTTGATTGCAACTAGAAATCAGGAAGGAGCACTGGGCGAGTCTGTGATAAATGTTTGAATGAAACGTATGTACTAAAGCTCCAGACAGTTTTTTTAAGCAAATGTTCTAACTTGACAAAGTACAATCAATGATCATCTAATGAATGGTAAAATGTATGATTTTAAACGAAGTGGTAATGTAATTCCAATCTTTAAATAAACACATACACAGGCTCTAGAAATTCACGTTGGCATTAAATACCGATCAATATTTTAGTTATAATGAAAGTTACATTTGTTGTAATTACAGTGAAACAAACCAAACAGACCTGATTAGTCAAATAATTATTTTACACTTTGGGCCAAAAGATAGACTACATAGCGCTGAGTAAAAATCTGTCATAGTGCATTGTGCAAACATTAAAAATTGCAACTCCATGCTAATAAAAAACGTTTGTACTGATTGTATAATCGGCTGTGCTCGTCAACAAAAATGCCAATTTAGCATAATGTTCAGCATTGCCAGGCACAAGAATGAGTCAGTGATGTCTTGCAGGAAACGTGTACTTGTCAGCCGTCACAAGCGCAAAATACACCTTATGTGTAGGGAATATCTTTCTGCTTGCCCATTGTTTTCATTGGGTTCATTTGCAGATAGGATTTCACGCACAACCTGGCCATGCTTGCTTGTTGGGTCTGTCTTTGCGCAGAATCCTAGGAGTGAGATTTTAGAGTTTAGCTCATGTAGAATTTACCACAAAGATGAGCTTTTGCGCACAAAAGTTGATCGTCGCTGTTGCTTGCACCTGCTTCACTGCTTTGGATGTTCTGCAATCAGGGCCACTGGAATTATATTACAGGAGAGGTTGACTAAATTAAACAGCAAGAAAGGACAAATTAAATGACAAAAAGTTGCATATTTTGTGGCTTTATTAAGTTACTATTTTTTTCAATTTTACACATAACACTGTACAGGCAAAAGTGTCAGTTTAATACCTAAATACAACAGTCATCAGCCAAAGCTAACTTATCACAGAGCAGCAAATGCCCTGCAACCGTGCAGCAAAAGATGTAGACCTGCTTTTCTTATATTTTAATCCAGTAATTCCAGAAATGTTTTTTTTTTTTTTTTTGTGAAAATCTGCAAATTGTGTTAAAGATAATGGATTAGGCGGCAAGTGCATCATCTATAATTATGCAGAAAAGGCTATAGCTGCAAAATTCCTGTGACCCTTCCTATGATCCCCAGAGGTTAAGAGGAAAGAGGGCAGCACTTTAGAGGTTGAGAAATAATTCAACACCTTTGCAAATGTTCGCTTAATTTGAACGTTTCTAACTTCAGAGGCTCACAATAATCATTTAAACATACATGGAAACGGCCAACAGGCCTAGCTTTGAAAGTGCCCTTACCTTTCAGTGCCTTGTCATCAATATCAGGAAAATGGGTTGCAGAATTAAGGTGTTAACAGGATGGCAGAAAAAGAAAGCTGTTTGTCATTCCAATCCACAAGAGAAGAGTGTTAAGTGCATCTGGAACAGCTAGGTTCAAGCAACCTTCTGGGTACACTAAGCTCAGAATGGTCCTTGAGTTTGTGTCGCATGTTCAGGGGCTTGAAGGTTCAACTAAGGTTGGGCACTGACAGACTGGCTTGAGTCATATGTTTGGGAAAAGAGGAGGAGGAGGCAGAAAAGACAGCTTTACCATGTCTGTTTCAAAGGCAAGTAGGGTGTCAGAGAAATATGAAAACAGAAAGCCATGTGCTAATTAACCTGAGTGTTTGATGAAGTGATGAGCTGGTTTCTTATCGTAAAACTATTTTATTGCTACTTCTCTCCCACCTCCTGACAACCATGAGATATTTCCATGCATGACACCCCAAGCTGACTGCTGCTGGTGTCATGCCAGATCCACCTCAAGCTTCTCAGATCACAGCCTAGCCAAGGGGCGTAGCCAAAGTAGGCATCCACTCCTAGTGCTGTATACTTGAGCACTGCACCACTGCTGAGAAGTGGCGGTTACCCTCTATTCTAAATTAAAGATCTGCAAAAGCCCAGGGCCTCCAACCTAAAGCCAGCCATTTGGTATTCGGTAAACACACTCCATCCACAACCAATTTCCACCTTCAATCCTTCAACTGAATTGATGATACATGCATGTTTCCTCCTGACCCTTACATTGCCCCTCACTCATCCTCAATTTCATTATCACTTGGGGCACCTCTGCTGGTGCCTACGGGCACAAACTAGAACTTAATGATAGGCAGCTTCCGTCTTAGAAATGTGTTTCAACCTCTGTTACTCCAGGATAATGAAAGACCCTCGGTTGAAGAATTTACGTGTAAAGTGCAAAGATTACATGCTCAAAGTGCTGAACCAATCAACAAGTTTTTGAAGGAGAAGAAGAATTTCATAAACTCTTCATCAGTATATTTTCAACTGCCACAGAGATTTCTACTGAGCTTCATTGCTGCATGATTTGTTCTGGCACTTCCACACCAGTGGTGACCGAAGGGGTTTTCTCCAAGTTGCATGGAGTGTGAAGGACAGAACAATACTTGAGAATTCAGTGAAGCATGAAGGATGGCAAACGTGAGCTTATTCATTGTGTGAACTAATAACTTGAGCTCATAGAAAGGGGTGGAAATAACCCTTTTGAAGATGGTGGTTTACCCACAGGAGGATGTCAGAGTGTTCCTATTCAAGATGAGGCAGAGTTTTTTCTTGTGGTGCCAGTTTCTATTTGAAACTTATATAAATTAGGTTTTATGAGATTAAGATGCCAAGCAGCACATATTGGGGCAGATGCACAAATCATTTTTGATGCCACAATTGGCAGATTCACAAAATTGGACCATTGCTAACTAGGAATTGCTAATTAAATGTTTTAAGGTTTCTTACAGTAGGAATTGTGATTTCCTAATTGCAATTCAGTAAGAATCACCACTTGGAAATCACAATTCCTTATTTTAGTATATCTGCCCCTTGATTCCCTGATACTCTGTCACAATCTTTGCCACTTGCATTTGTTTTTGTCCATGGATTTACCTCTAACCGACGATTTTCCTTCTGGATTATTCTACTGAATTCTTCTCCTGGCATAGCACTTTTCCCCTTCCTACTGGCAGGAGTAGTTTGGTGCGCAGTGATTGCCCCGGTGCTCTCCACATCTGCAATCAAGATTTAGGAATTGCTAAAGGGTGACTTTCTTCCCTTTGTTGGCATTTTGTGCACAGTGGCACCGTTGCTGCTGGAAAAAGTCCTTCCACTCATCTATCCCCATCAAAGGCAGTATCACAACCTAACCTTTCTCACCACAACTGTATTGCAGAGCACAGTTGTGGTAGTGATCTTTATCTGCTCTCCCAGGCTATGCTCTGCAGAGACACTGATCGTTCGCTGCCACACTCAGATGGTAACTGAAAGATGTAAAAAAATCATACATAGCTCCATTGGTGCATCTACTTTACTGGCACCTCTCCATATTTAAACTTTGTGGCCATGTTAGGGGAAGGAAAAACTCTGAAACATATTAGGTGCGGGGGACATCCCCAAATCAATAATAGTAAAATAAAAGCAATATTTGAGGAGAAGCAAACAAGTTCCCACCCAAGTGATGTTCTCAAGGGAATCAACCTGCGCCAGACCCAAAACCCTCTCCTAGTAGTTCTTCTTAAATATCTTTTTTAGTTGATTACTTAAGATGTGGTGATGTGGTGACAGCTACCTGAAACCATAGCTAAACATCCTTTACCATTTATATTATAATGTTAAAGAAAGATGCATCAGGGGGCATGTTTTGAGAACTATAAAGGAAAGGTAATAAATTCTACATAATTAGAATTAGCCTGAGTTTGCTTTTAGTATGAGTATCTGTAGGAGAGTGCCTTTTTTGACATGGGCAACCCCACTTTTTGCCACTGTAACTGAGCTTTTTAGACTGAGGTGCACTGGGTTCCTGTTAAACAGGTCTGGTAGAGGAGAGGATCCCTAAAGCTGCACCTTTTGTGAGCCATGCCCCCATCACTGCAGCTAACTACATGTAAGTCACCCCTAAAGCAGGTCTAAGAGTCCTAAGACTGGGTGCAATACACTTACTGCATAGCCATATCTGCACGAGTAGATATAGCCCTGTGATGTTTAGCCCCATTGCTGATTATTGCAAGTGAACCAGGAAGCCATTTTTAAGGTGTGTGCTGAACACACATCCACACATGTGACCCAATCACATAATGGCTTCACTTAACCCTATGGTGTTTGGTATCCAACACCTTAGCTTGATAAATCTGGGGTGATACTAGCCTTAGATTTATTTGGGAATGCACCCAGTGTGCACCTTTGTGGTGCCCCCTGAGCCTCACTATTCTCTTGGTGTGCTGACAGACTAGTTTAGTACAGTCTGACACCACCAGACACATTTCTGACCCTTGGAGGTGAGAGCCCCCACTCTCAGAAGTCAGGAACAATATGTTCTCTGGAGAGGGCTGTTACCACCCATTCCAGTAGGATGACTAGCAGATCTGCATACCAAGGCCGGGGTCCTCAAAGACACTGTCACCTTTGGTATGCACATTCCTTGCCCTGAGGTTCATTTGGCACCAGGACAAGTGGGAAAATTAGATATTCAGTAGGCCTGCACTACTTCTGGGCTAACTGCACCCCTAAGGTGGGCTACCCGAGGTGGACTCTTGAAGAAGGTTTCCAACATCTTGGTTTTGGTTGGAACTAGGCCTTCTGGGATATACCAGCTCCCCATTGCCACTACCCTATACTTCCCTATAACACCCCTAGAATCAGAATTTAGGCAGTTCCCTGATATCAGAAGCCAGGTTTGCCTCACAACAAGAAGAAGATGACATGGAAGAGCTGGAAGATCAAGAACAGCTGGCACCTGAAAAACCTTTGGAGCAAAACCCTGCCTTCATACTTGCTGCCTCCCGGCAATCATGACATCATGACTCCTCCAAAAGCTTTGGAGGTTCTTCAGCACTTTGCTAGCCCATCAGCCTCTCCCTTGGAGTGGAGGAGCTACTTCCCTTCATTTTTGCAGGCACCAACTGCAACATCCAGTTCACCAGCCTGCTGACCCCTAGGTCCACTGTCACAGCATTCATTCAGGAGGAGGTCCCTGTGTTCCAAGGACTCAGTCCTGTTTCACCACCAAGAAGAACCAAGAACACACCAGAGCAGAGCTGCACCAACACCGTGGGTATTGGACCTCTTGCACCAACCAAGGCTTGTTGAAGCCCACCCCAGACTCCAACAGCCGAACCAAAGACCTGCTAGCAAGGGACATCAGCATCACAGAGGGCAGCCTTCTCAATTGTCAAGTTGCCTTATTCTGTCTCTCTTTCTGCAGGTCACCCAAAGGACCGTGTGCACCTTGACGCAGGAGCACCACTGCCCCGATCACCCCGTCTTTGTCAATGTCTTTCAACGGTGTCCCCCTGCTCTATGAACACCCACCGACCTGGCCCCTCTGTTGGAAGCCCCCAGACTTGTCCCCAAGTCCCCCTTGCATTCTCTTTCCACATGCCCCTCATCTCCAAGTGTTCAGTGCACAGAAACCCAACACTACCAACACCACTGCACCCTGATGCTCCTGGGTAAGTAAATCTGAACTGATGGTCTTGATCATTACTTTGCACCCCTGGCACCCTCCTACCTACAGGGAACCCCAAAACATGAGTGTAATAACTCCTATGCAGACATAGGGGGTGATTCTAATTCTGGCGGGCGGCGGAGGCCGCCCGCCAGAATTCCGCCCCCATAATACCGCTCCGCGGTCAGAAGACAGCGGAGGGTATTATGAGTTTTTCCCTGGGCTGGCGGGCGGTCTCCAAAAGACCGCCCGCCAGCCCAGGGAAAAACTCCCTTCCCACGAGGATGCCGGCTCGTAATCGAGCCGGCGGAGTGGGAAGGTGCGACGGGTGCAGTAGCACCCGTCGCGTATTTCAGTGTCTGCAAGGCAGACACTGAAATACCTTGCGGGGCCCTCTTACGGGGGCCCCTGCCGTGCCCATGCCATTGGCATGAGCACGGCAGGGGCCCCCAGGGGCCCCGCGACCCCCCCTACCGCCATCCTGTTCATGGCGGCTTTCCCGCCATGAACAGGATGGCGGTAGGGGGGGTCAGAATCCTCATGGCTGCGGAGCGTGCTCCGCAGCCATGGAGGATTCAAACGAGCAGCGGAAAGTCGGCGGGAGACCGCTGACTTTCCGCTTCTGACCGCGGCTGAACCGCCGCGGTCAGAATGCTCGTTGGAGCACCGCCAGCCTGTTGGCGGTGCTCCCGTGGTCGGTGGCCCTGGCGGCCACCGGCCGCCAGGGTCAGAATGACCCCCATAGTCTCTGGAACCCATGCTGCATAAAAACACATTCATCTGCAAAAGTGTTACTTACTTGCACATCATCCTAAGAATTGCAACTGTATTTATTTGTCTTCAAATGTTCTGGTGTTTACATATAATACAAACAAAGTAGCTACTTTTCTGATCAATTGATCTTGATTTGCTTCTTGAGTGTGTGTCTCGTGTATTCACTCTGCACCTTCAACAAATGCTTAGCACTACCCTCTGAGAAGCCTAACTGCTCGCACTCACTACCAAAAAAGCAAGCTTTTGGGATTGTGAGTTTTACTACTGTAAACCAAAAAGGGTTTTCCAGGACTATCTGCATAGTACTTCTCTATATTGGGTTAGTTACTGCATAGATAGCCATCTTTCTGCAACATGCAACTCTACAACACAATGGACAGATTCATAAATCATTCTGTGTACTCTCTATAAAATAACTACTTTGTGCATATGAATTCCCAAATCTGATTCACAAAATCTGGGTTGGCTTTGTTACATATATAACATTTACGAATATGGTAACTCTGTCAGTAAGTCAGAACCACTAGATTCACAATTATATAGCAAGGGACAGGTGTCTGGGTGTTCCTGGACTCAGCTATTTGAAAACGTAGATGAACACTGTCACATTTGTATGCTGGTGGGTATTTATGTATCTCTTGCAGGCAACTTTCAACCCTAGAAATACATGCTAATTTCCTCCTAAAAAGAACAGGAGTATGGGGTATTTACAGTCTGATAATGGGAACAATGAAAATATAAAGGTGATATATACATTTGATGTATTTACATTTTACACATTAGGGTAATCTGAAAGAAATATGTAACTGTGCATATTTCTTCAAATGATATACAGCATACTGTTCATCACACAGAAGGAAGATATTTCATCTTCTAGTGTTTAGGTGGGAATTTATTTTTTAATGTACAATAACCTTAATTTAATGTATTATGTTTACCTTATTTAAAAATGTAATTCAATATTAAGTCATTATTCTGTAACCTTTTTTATTTTGTCCTGTGTTTATAATAAATATATATCAAATACATTAGATTAATATTTATCATATAATATTTGTAATCATTTTTTTCTAGTTTAATAAACTTGTTTATTTTTCAGTATGCTTTACCATAGGGAAACTCTGCAGTCAGGGTGGTGATCTCCACATGGTAATGTATAGGGAACCTTTAAGTTCCTAACTTCACTAATTTAAGTGTGAGGGTGTTGCACTACCACTGGCTGGCAATTTCTTGTTTGGCTAAATACTGTTGTTTTCTTGCTTTTAACTAGTAACTTACACTCATAAATTTGGTTCCACACCATTTTTCAGGAGGTGGAGTGTTGTAAGTCTACACCTTTCAGTAACATTAAACTTGATTTTTGTGAATAGTCAAATGAGGTAATGTTACTCAAAAGTGTAAGAGTAAAATAACACATGAAGATGTATTCACAAGTCTAATTTACCTTAGGTATCAGGCTTGCTAGGATCGAATTCTTAGTGCCCAATATCCCCTGAGTTGGCTGTTATCTGCACACTGTTTGCAACTGAACCCAGATTGTGAGTTTTAAAAGCAATGACATACCTATGGACCCCCCCCCCCAGCACAATTTTCAGGTACGACCTGGCAGGAGTAAAACACAATTATGCCTTTGCTCAACTTGGAACAGCAGATAAACAGTGGTATTACCATTTTATACCCATTCCAGGGTGCAAAACTCAAAGAGGTATAGTAGTACCACACTTGGAAAATAGCACACCTGCGGCATGAAATTATTTTACCTGGTGCGTTATGACCACCTACCTCTCCACAGATATCTTTATTAAGTTGTTAGTATATCCACATAGGCATCTAAAAAAATGGCTGTGGCATCTTACTTCCATGAGAACCGTTCAACGAAGGAGCCATGAAAAAACAGATGTGCAGAATCTTATTTGTTTCCTGCAAGGTTTTTAGAACCTGAAAGTATAGTTTACCCGGGACCAAACGGACTACAAAAGTATTTATTGCCAACACGGACAAGATGGTTTGCCAGTAGCAAAATGAAAATTTCTAAAACCATCTTAGGAGACCGAGACCTTGATGTACTATCCGATTTCAGAAACCAGGGATGTGCGGATTGAACATTGACTGGTCTGTGAACAAGGGAGTAATCTGTGATTTGTCCTATGTACTAAGAAGTTGCATCACAAATCTCCCATTCACAGGGGGCCGACAAATGACATGGCTAGTGAGTATTAGGCAGGTCCCTATTAGTGGTCCACTGGGATTGGCTGCAAATGGAGGGTGGTGGCCTGCGAGGAATAGCAGACAATTATCCCTGCCTTTACATTCCCAAGGTGGAAACATTTTTAACAGCTTACGTCCCTTAAAGAAATAGGTGTGGCTTCAAAAATAATGTTTCTCACTTTCGGAAGACACTGGGATTGTGTGGGGATAGTAGACAGAAGTCTGCCCTATACATTATTTTCCCAGAGTAAGCCCCACAAGATTCCCAAAGGCAAACGTATCCCCTGAAGTCAGCTTCTCCCTAAGAAATCAGTTGGTATCTCCTTTGAAGTATTGGTAACTTTTATTGGTTTTCAAATGCAGCTCACTGATACATACCATAGTGAATCACAACTAAAAGGGAGTGCTCCTTTCACTCCCCTTCCTAATTATTATCTGGAATTGGTCACACAATTCAGTAGTACATATAAAGGATTTAGGGCCAGATGTAGATAGATATGATTTTGTGACTTGCAAATTGTGAGTCGCAAAATCATATGCAGAATGGTGTCCATGACACCATCTGCGAATCGCAAAGAGGTCGCAAAGACCCACCTCATTAATATTAATGAGGTGGATCGCAATTTGTTACCCCCTTGCGATTCTATGCACCCACAGGGATGGTGGCCTGCTGGAGACACCAGACCTCCATATCTGTGACTGCTTTTTTAATAAAGCAGTTTTTTTTTTGTATTACAGCCCGTTTTCCTTAAAGGAAAACAAGTTGCAATACAAAAGAAAAAATGAAACCATTTGGTTTCATTTTTTCAGAGTAGGCAGTGGTCCATTGGACCACTGCCTGCTCTAAAAAAATATTTTTGCCGACATTCACAAAGGGGAAGGGGTCCCCTTCCCTTTTGCGAATGAGTTAGCACCCACTTCACATGGGTGCTAACTGCGAATTGCTTTGCGACCGCGTTCGTGGTCACAAAGCAATTCTGCATCGTGGTGAGAATCGCAAATAGGAAGGGAACAACCCTTCTGTTTGCGAGTCGCATTGCCATTTTGCGAGTTGGTACCGACTTGCAAAATGGGAATGTCCATAGCGATGCCCGTTTTGCACGGTGCAAACTGCGAATTTCGCAGTTTACGCCATGAAAAACGGTTGCTACATCTGGCCCTTAGTGCAATGCACATTGCACGTCCTGCTCATCGCACTGTATGTGAACACAAAAGTGTTTAGTACTTCAGACCCAGAATGAGATGCCGTTTTTGAATATTCTGTTTGCTCTTAACTATAGAGTGATTTTATCAGTTACTGCACGTTAATGTCAAGAATTGTAACATCAAGAGGGGAAAAAAGTACAAACCTTTCACCCCTGTTGTCAGGGATATATAAACGGCAGCAAACGAGGGAACAGAGGCACATTTTCCATGCATATATAAGTCGAATGGAGACCCTGCTGTGACACAGGAAAACATCAGCACATTTGGTAAATATGTATTTGGATGTGCTTTTAGATTTATGTGCTAAAGGTTTTAAATGCTTTTACTCTATATTTGGGTTCGTTTTAAGCTACACATCTCTGTTTCCGTAAAGTGTATTTTATTGCAGTGCTAGGAGTTAAAACATGCAAAACACAAAAACAGTTGTAGAACGCTCCGGACAAACAAGACGTGTTTCATTACACATACTTACCTAGATTGGGCTGTTTGCCCTCAAGTACTAGCACTTTCAATATTAGGTTCAAGTTATCTACAAACAAAAAAGGAAAGTTATCTACATTAAATAGGAACATATGTTTAGAAACGATATTTAGGAACCAATATGTATGTAAAATATTACTGTACATCGTATTTTGAGAAAGCAGTGAAGCCAATCTCAGAAATGGATGCGCAGCAAATTGACATGTTAAACCACGTGTTTCCTAATTTTGTAATCATTATTTCATCCCAGAATACTCAGTGCAAATGGCAGGTGCAAAATTCTACATTATTAAGGAGAACACAATCCCATACTTTTCTTTATGCAGTTCGACCACTTAGAGAGTGAATCCCTTTGGCGTTTGAAATAGGCTGACCGTGGACAACAGCTGATAGTTTAACATTCAATAGTTCATGTTTGATACTCTTTGGAATTTCACTATGTCACTAAAGGGGGTTAACATTCCCTGCAACTGCATCTCAAACTGCTGTCAGACTTGATTTGATTAGTTTATTGGATGTATTTTTATTTGACTAATTAAAGGTAAGATATGTAACCCCTTCATCATATAAAAGATTTGCCTCTCATTTTCACTCGTACTGTCTATCCGCAAGTATCTCACACTTCATCTGCCGATGCAGCATTTATGTTTGTGCTTGAGCAGATAGGGCCAGGGCCACCGACCACGGGAGCACCGCCAACAGGCTGGCGGTGCTCCAATGAGCATTCTGACCGCGGCGGTTCAGCCGCGGTCAGAAGCGGAAAGTCAGCGGTCTCCCGCTGACTTTCCGCTGCTCTTTGGAATCCTCCATGGCTGCGGAGCGCGCTCCGCAGCCATGAGGATTCTGACCCCCCCTACCGCCATCGAGTTCATGGCGGGAAAGCCGCCATGAACAGGATGGCGGTAGGGGGGGTCGCGGGGCCCCTGGGGGCCCCTGCCGTGCCCATGCCAATGGCATGGGCACGGCAGGGGCCCCCGTAAGAGGGCCCCGAAAAGTATTTCAGTGTCTGTCTTGCAGACACTGAAATACGCGACGGGTGCCACTGCACCCGTCGCACCTTCCCACTCCGCCGGCTCGATTACGAGCCGGCATCCTCGTGGGAAGGTCGTTTTCCCCTGGGCTGGCGGGCGGTTTTACTGGAACCGCCCGCCAGCCCAGGGGAAAACTCGTAATACCCGCCGCGGTCTTTTGACCGCGGCGCGGTAATTTGGAGGGCGGGATCCTGGCGGGAGGCCTCCGCCGCCCGCCAGGGTCATAATGAGGCCCAATGTGTGTGCACCGTATTCACAGGACTTCATATTCTCCACAAGATGCTTTTTTTAGGCAGTTCAAATGACGCACAGGAAAGCACTTACTCAGCAGGTCAAGGAGAGTAGTTATAAGAGAAGAAGCAGCTACTTGAACGCCACCCGTATCTTGCCCCCAGGAGGAAACGGAGACCCCCCTTGGGCTGAACTGGGAAAGGAGTGACATTGGCCATGGCCAGCTCGTGGGAGGAAATAAAGGATGAACTGGAAACGTGGGATAAAGGTTGCCCAGTGCTGACCAGTGCGACTGGGGTCTGCAGGTCAGGTGTTCGTTTATTAAAACTCACCATGGTATCCAACATGTTAACCTTTCCATTCAAACGCTTCCCAAGACACTGAGGCTGCCCCTAAAACTGCTTCAAACAAAACTGTGTATTTGAACATTTGCGAAGCGCAGGTCCAGCCTGACTGGGCCCTTTTTCAATTCTATGTCAGGACCGGAGGCTCCGATTATGCTATCTCTCTCTTTACTGACCCAAACAGCAGCCAATCAAATTACAGTAATAGAAAAAACTACACATCCCAGGATGCTTATCACACGTTCACATGGTCCAATCTTCAACAGCGACCTTTGTCCAAAAATATCTTGAACCACAATGTCACTTCCTCTTTCTCTGCTGTTCCGCAGCAGATAAGTACCCATTTTCTTACTATGTATGACAATACTATGTTCATTTTTATGGTCTTGTATTTATATTAGTTTTAATCGCGACATAATTTCGATCGCTTATTGTAATTTTCCAAAGCGCTCCTCGAGCTGTGATTTTTGGCTTTTTGCCGATTTATTTGCCCTTGTTTTTTCGTGGAGCGGGAGCTGACTACGTGATGTGCACGTAGTCCTTCTTCTATTTTTACACATCATGCCCTCGCGCGTCGGAAACATGCTGATTTTCCTTTTTCTGAGAGATCGGCCGATATTCTTGATGTGCGCTGGCATGGAGACCTGCTTTCTCGCTCCCTGACGCCCAGTTATAACAAAATAACGTGGGCTGTAAAATAAAAGAGGCTCTTGCCTAGAGTGCTTCACAGGCAGCTCCCTCCGCACTCTATTGGGCTCTGTTGTTTCCTGTGAGGGTTTTTTGCACTCCCCCTACTGTTTTAGACAGTTCAATTCAGTATATACTACTTTATATCTTTATCATGGCTCAGTGGAGTGACCAAGAGACAGAATATTACCCTCATGAGATAGGTAACCAACTGGAGGTTAACCTGGTGGAACCGCTTGATACTAGGGTTCAGCAATCTGTGAATGATGCACTAGTGAGAACCTTAGGACCTTTTTCAGGTCAACTTTTTGATTACGCACGTTCCCAGGGTTGGATTCAAGGGCAACACTCGCAACCCGAAGGGACAAAAGTAAAATCTAAAGCAAACAATTTATCGCAGGTACTAGTGAGGTACACACTGACGCTTTTGATAAACTGCGCAAGAAACGTGAGGGGAACACAACTATAGTTCTAAAAAGGATTCTTCTTTTTCCCCGCCCTCATCAGATAAAGATTCTTTATCCAATGACTAAGATGATTCAGATGCTCCGGGTCCCAGCAAAAAAGCTAAGAGGGTGGTCCCACCATTTCAAGTTTTGGATTTTGACCCTACAGAGATTGTGCACCCCAGAGCTGCCAATTGGATACCTTCTCCTGAGGTGGCTCAATATGTCCAGTCAAATATTAGAAAAAGCTTTGACAAAGAGGTAAGGTCTTGTCTTCGGGCAGAATGCCCCAGACCTGATCTAGAGGGTAAGGTCTCTGATACCCCTGAGATTGATCCCACTATGGTCACGTTCATTAGAAAGTTTGCAAAAGATCCTAAAAAGGGTTTGGATAGGTCATGGCGTAATTGCCAAGACAAGCTTTTGGACTTGACTGTTCCTTTGACAAAAATTCTTGGTGGCCTTTATTGCTAAAGATTCAGAAACCCCTTTGGACACAGATGTACTGATTGGCTGGGCCCAGAGAGCCATTTGCCAACTTGGCAACACTAACTGTGCTATATCATCAAAACGCAGGAAGTCCATTTTGATGCACATTGAACCTAAACTGCCTGATTTGGCTTCTTCTGAAGCAGGCCCTTCTGCCAATGGTCTTCTTTTTGGCTCTGCTTTTATTAAAGAGTTGTCCAAGTTTTGCTTCACTTTTTCTTCCTTCGACAAGGCTCAAATGTCACTTAAGAAGGTGTTTAGACGGGGCCTTTTTGTCAGGGCCGGTCATTATGGAGGACACATGAACGGCCGAGGAACGTTCAATGGTCCTCAGAACTACTACCCCAGAGGAAGAGGAGGTTGGTATGGAGAGCAAGATTCCACCTTCCACCCTACGTGCTCCAGAGGAGGCCGTCCTTGCTTCCGCAGAGGTCCCAGCAGGGGGACAGCAAGGAGCAATACAAGACACAAGTTACTCAGGTGAGCATTATTCATTTCTCTCAGGTGATTCTTGGGGTCAGAGTGGGATTGTTCTTAGAAAATTTGAAAAAGATTTCTGGAGATCCTTGGATTTTTTAGACTGTTTTGGGCTTTCGCCTAGAGCTTATCGGTACGCCCAAACAACTAAACCCTCCTCTCCAGATGTGTTTTTCCCTTGCAAATCAAGATTTTATAGACAAAGGAGTTCAGGCATTACTGGACAACACAGTTTTCCTCCCCTCATCCTTCCGGTTTCCTCAGCCCCATATTTGTAGTAGACAAAAAAGGGGGGGTCATCGTCTAGTCTTGAATCTAAAGGATTTCAACTATTGGATACTGTACAGACACTTCAAGATGGAGGGAGTTCACATGTTAAGAGATATTCTATTAGTCCGCCTGGACCTGAAAGATGCATTTCTGTCGATTCTAATTTTCCCTCCTCACAGGAGATTTCTTCAATTCCTGGGGAAAGGTCATTGCCAAGAGTTTCTTGCTTTTCCTTTTGGCCTCTCATCAGCCCCTTGGTGCTTCATGAAGCTATTGAGACCTGTGATGGAATGGCTAAGATCCGAGGGAGTCTGTCTGATCATATACCTGGACGATATTTTACTGATGGCTCAGACTCCCCAATCCCTTCTAATTCATTTGAACAGTGTCAACACCAGAGCAGTACACGCTCTATTGGCGACAAAAATGCAAAAACCAAGCACTCTCAAAACAACGTAATTCATGCATTGTGCTGATATGTTGTGGTTTAACCTTTTGCATTGCAGAGTTCAATCCTGAAAACTTATTTTTAATATGTTTAAAAATACTGTTCCTTTGCAATGTATTGCTGCAGGTTTTCAGAGTGTGTTAGGGTTTGGCCCCTTTCCAGGACTTCCAGAGTCTTTCCCTGCAACATGCCTGGGCGTGGTTCTGGGCTGGGCCAAGACTCTATAAAAGAGAGTCAGCCCAACTCCCAGTGCTCACTATTCAGAGGTCCCGGTTCAGAGCAGCAGCTTCTTCCTGAGCTCCTGTCCCGGCGGCCTATTTGGATCTTCCAGTCTTCTGCCCTCATCCTTCATTGGTGATCATTGTTCCAGGCGGTAAGACGGTGGGTGGACATTTCCCAACACCGTTATTGAGAATTTTCATATTCTTGGTTTTAATTCTTAAATGAATAACAGATTACTTGCGTGCTGCCATTTTTTACATTTATATGGTGGTTTGCAAATAGGCAGGATGCGCAATTCGTTTTATGGTGTTTGGACATTGTTGTCCATTGCGCGCTGATATTTCTTGACATTTACATGATGTTTTATGAGTTGGCAAGACGCGCAACTCGTTTCATGAGCATTTAACTTTGTTGTCCATTGCGCGCTACCATTTCTTGACATTTACATGGTGGCTTAAGAATCGGCAAAAGAAGCGCAAATTTGTTTCATTGTACTTTGATCTTGTTATTTATTGAGACCTGTTAATCCTTGACATTTATATTGTGTTTTACAAATCGGCAAGATGCGCGATTCGATTAATGAGGATTTGACTTTGATATTCATTGCATGTTACCATTTCTTGGTATTTTACATGGTAACACTCGAATTGGCAAGACGCACGATTCTCTCCTCAAGTTTAATTCATGTTGTTTATTGCATGACACTATTCTAAGATATTTATTATGTAATATTTGAGTTCACAAGTTATGTGATTTGTTTCCTGAATCCATATTGTGTTATTCATGGTGTGCACAATCCTTTTACGGTGTTTACTATATATATATATATATATATATATATATATATATATATATATGCAATATTCGCAATTTGTGTTGAAACATTTTAAGAGTACATAGAAGGCCATAGTTTCTAGATGCAATATTGTATGGTCCTAGTATACATTCTCAAAACAGGGTTTATATGACTGGTTTAAAATTTAGTCAGAATGTTTTTTCTGATTCTCATGTAAAGGAAAGTACTTGAATAAGAAAGTTTTCATTTAATTCATCTTGATTCTCCTACAGGTATCCGGCCATCTTGAAACTTAGTCATTTTAAACTTAACTCTTAAATTGTTTTCATGTTTTCAGAGTGACTAGGCTTAGAATCATAGTTTAGTATTGGTTTCAGGAGATATAATTTTCATATTGTGTGTTCTAACCTTTTTCTTACTACAGGTCTCCTTCCCAGCCGTTCCCTTCCTAATCCCCTCTTCCCCTCTTGAACTCTCTCAGTCTCTGTGATTTATCTATCAGAGTCTGCTGTTCAGTGGTGGATGTGTTGGGAACATGCACAGACCCCGAGGATCTGGTGACTCTGACAGAATACTGAGCCCACAAATTATTATCCTCCTGGCTTGTGTATGTTCTCAGCATGGCCACGCTAGACGAGTTAGTCAAGGCTGTCACCCAGCTCCAAGCAAATGTGGTATGATCCAAAGAATTGACAACTAACTTAGCAGAGAGAGTGAGTCAGTTGCAAGATAAGGTAGAGAAGAAGGAACAAAGTCCCACAGGTGTGTCTTGGCCAGGTACTTCTTCTCAGGCTTCTGGAAGTAATCCGATTTCCCTAAATGTTCCTTCTGCAATTCCTTTAGCTCCCCCAGAACGTTTCTCAGGTGACCCTTTGAAAGCGCAATCTTTCCTGGTTCAAGTGGAACTACACTTCACCTGCAGACCAAATACTTTTCCCGATGCCCAGTCCAAAGTAGCTTTCTTGTTATCATATCTGACTGGGGATGCAGCTACTTGGGCAATTCCTCTGGTGGGTAAAAATAGTCCCTTGTTGTATAACTGGAGAAATTTTGTTCGTGAATTTGAGAGAGTTTTTGATCGTAGAACTGTAACACAGTCAGCAGATCGTGAATTATTAGATTTACGCCAAGGAAATCAAGACCTAGTGTCGTATTTAGCCAACTTTAACCGGCTGGTTGCCGAGACATCCTGGCCTGAAGAAAAACAAGTGGTCTTATTTTACAAGTGACTCAAAGGGGAATTAAAAGATATCTTAACGCAAATCGATCCACAACCTACAGACTGTCAAGAATGAATAAATCTTGTCTTGAGACTTGATCATCGTTGAGCAGAACATAAAGGAACGCGCAAAAAGATTGAAAAATATTCATGGTGCGTTCATGATAACAGAGACTCAAGAACTCCGAAAGAAAGAACGCCGGAACCAATTAAATTTGGAACCATCAGAAGACCTTTGACCAAAGATAAAAAGGACCTACGCAGAAAAAATTGACAATGTCTTTATTGTGGGCAAAAAGGTAATTTTGCCAAAGATTGTCCAATCAAACCAAAGAACAAGCAAGGGCCAGTTCAGAAGGTCGCAGCCAATGCACCAGTCGAGTTGGAAAACTAAAACACCCGAGATGCAGAGAAGGGTTGCTCTTGGGTGTCACTGTGGACCCTTCACAATATAGACATCTTAAACTGGAAATAAGGGTTCAGGTCAAGAAAAATATATATTTCCAAAAAGCTCTAGTCGATTCTGGGGCTACTGGGAATGTTGTTGATGTCCAATTGGTTCATGCATGGGGGATCCCATGTATTGAAAAGAAGAACCCATGAAATCATCCAGGCAGTCGATGGAAAACTCTTGACTGGAGGTCCGGTAACTCTTCAGACTATCCGATTGTCGATGATTTGTGAAGATAAGATTCAAAGAAAGAAACATGAAGAGAAAATCATCTTAGACGTGATCCATGCTCCCCAATATGGGATTATCCTCGGCTTGCCATGGTTAACTCATCACAATTCGGTGATCAATTGGGCAGAATGAAAAATCGTGTTCTCATCTGCGCTATGTAACGAACAATGTCTCCAAAAGATTCAAGTACCAAAAATTTGCAACTCTTACATAGCTACTGCCGCGGAGAAAGAAATTCAGCTGCCCAAACAGTATTCATCTTACAAAGATGTATTTGATAAGAAAGGAGCAGAGACTACACCTCCTCATAGATCTTATGATTGTCAAATTGATCTAGCCCCAGGTGCGATACCTCCCAACTGTTGTGTATATGCCCTGTCAGAACATGAAAATCAACATTTACGAAAATACCTAGATACATTTTTGGAGAATGGCTTCATTCGCCCCTCTAAGTCTCCTGCAGCTTCGCCTTTGTGTTTTGTTTCAAAAGCTAATGGAGAACTTCGAACTTGCATTGACTATAGGGGTTTAAACAAAGTCACCATCAAGAATAAAAATCCTTTACCCCTAATTCCGGTCTTTTTGGAACAAGTAAAGAGAGCAAAAATCTACACAAAGCTTGACCTTCGAGGTGCTTATCATTTGGTCAGAATGAGAGAGGGTGACGAATTGAAAACAGCGTTCAAGACAAGAAATGGCCTTTTTGAATACACCGTCATGCCTTTTGGTCTGTGTAATGCTCCAGCAGCATTTCAATTTTTCTTGAATGACGTTCTAAGAGAGTACCTCAACATATTTGCCATAGTCTACATCGATGACATTTTGATCTACTCAGGCAATGAAAACAAACATGTCCAGCATGTCAAGAAAATTCTTGCAGCCCTTTGAAAACACCATTTATATTGGAAACTAACCAAGTGTGAGTTTCATGTTACCACAGTTGAGTTTTTAGGGGTTCTTCTTACCCCTCAAGGTATGGTGATGGCAGAAAAGAACGTAAAAGCCGTATCTGATTGGCCCACCCCAAAGACTGTTCGTGATGTACAATGTTTAGTGGGGTTTGCACATTTTTACCGGAGGTTCATAAATCATTTCTCCCAGACAGTTGCTCCAATCACTAAGCTACTAAGAAAGAAAGAAAAGTTTGTATGGTCCCCAGAAGCTGATCAAGCCTTCTCGACTTTGAAGAAAGCTTTCTCCACTGCCCGAGTCTTAACTCATCCTGATGCAAATCAACCTTTTATAGTGGAAGCTGATGCTTCAGATGTAGCAATAGGAGCCGTCTTATCCCAACGAAATAAAGACACTGGTCAACTTCATCCTGTAGCTTATATGTCTCGGAAGTTGAACGAAGCCGAACAGAGCTATGTCATTGCTGAAAAAGAGCTTCTGGCGATTCGTGAGGCCTTTAAAGAATGGAGACATCATTTGTTGGGTGCCAAATACACTGTTACAGTATATACTGATCATCACAATCTTCAATTCATGAGTTCCGCCAGACTTTTGACCCCTCAGCAATTTTGCTGGATGCTTTTTTTTTGCAGAATTAGATTTTGTAGTAACCTTCCGGCCTGGTAAAGATAATCGCAAGGCTGACGCCTTGTCCCGTCAAGAGTCTACCACGTTGCCTGCATTTCGAGCCTCCAGAGCTATCATTGCTCCTGACAAGGTTCTATGTATCATAAAAACTGAAGATTTCTTTGAAGAAATTTGCAATTCTTTCACTGTTGAAAAATGGCAAACAAGGGCCCAAGGAGATCCCAAAAGGTCAATCAAGCAAGGTTTACCGTTTCATGACGCTCGTTTGTTCGTACCCACTACCAAACTTCGCAAAATAGTGTTTCATTGGTTGCATGTTATACCTACGGCAGGTGACCCAGGTACTCCTAAAACTCTTGAACTGATCCAACGCTATTTTTGGTGGCCTACCCTAACAAAAGATGTAAAAACAATGGTAAACAACTGTGAAGTTTGTGCTCCCATTAAAACAAGTCATTCAAAACCAAAAGGGTTGTTACATCCACTTTCAACTCCAAGTAGTCCATGGGAGCACATTTCTTTAAACTTTATTACCGGGCTGCCAGTGGTTCAACAGCATTCAGTAATTCGGGTGGTAGTAGATAGACTCACAAAATATGGACATTTCATTGCCTGTAAAAAATTGCCCACTTCTAGTGAATTGGTAACTATTTTACTGAACAGAGTGGTTCGTTATCATGGACTGCCAAAGGTTATCCTCTCAGATCGGGGGTCACGATTTTCCTCCAATTTCTGGAAGACATGGTGTAAAACACTCCAAGTGACATCTACGCTATCTACTAGTCACCATCCTCAAACAGATGGTCAAACGGAGAGACTAAATCAGACTTTAAAACAATACCTACGTGCCTACGCTGAAAAGGCACTTCATTCTTGGATATCTATGCTCTGGTTAGCTGAGTTAGCTTACAATAACTCATTCCACACTTCTATTGGCGTTACACCTTTTTTTGGTTTGTTTGGCTATCATCCTTACACCTTGCCCATCACAATTCCTCAAGAAAGTTCTCTTACTCCAGCTGTGTCAGAAACCATTCAGCATTTACATCAAACACAGAAACTGATTCAACAGCATTTAGAAAAAGCCAAACAAAAATATAAAAGGCATTATGACAAGAAACATTGTGAGGGACCGCAATATCAACCAGGTGACAAAGTGTGGCTTTCCACAAAACATATAGACTTCAAGAAGAAGCACATGTTTAACCCCAAATACATAGGTCCTTATACTGTCCTTCAGCAAATCAATCCGGTGACCTATAAACTACAATTGTCCGGATCCTTACGGATTCATCCAGTGTTCCACACTTCCCTCTTGAAAAAGGCAGTCTAAAAGGTCCACCCTCATCCAGCTCCTGTTCTAGTACAAGGGGAAGAAGAATACGAAGTCAAGAAAGTGTTGGATTCTAAACTGAGAGGGCGTAATCTATGGTACTTAATCTCATGGAAAGGTTATGGTCCTGAAAGTAACTCTTGGGTTTCCGCATCTGATGTTCATGCTCCAGTACTTGTGAGACGCTTTCATCATCTTAATCCAAGCAAACCAGGCCCTAGAGCGCGTCTGGGAGAGGGGAGTACTGTCAACACCAGAGCACTATGCGCTCTATTGGCGACAAAAATGCAAAAACCAAGCACTCTCAAAACAACGTAATTTATGCATTGTGCTGATATGTTGTGGTTTAACCTTTTGCATTGCAGAGTTCAATCCTGAAAACGTATTTTTAATATGTTTACAAATACTGTTCCTTTGCCATGTATTGCTGCAGGTTTTCAGAGTGTGTTAGGGTGTGGCCCCTTTCCAGGGCCTTCCAGAGTCTTTCCCTGCAGCATGCCTGGGCGTGGTTCTGGGCTGGGCCAAGACTCTATAAAAGAGAGTCAGCCCAGCTCCCAGTGCTCACTATTCAGAGGTCCCGATGCAGAGCAGCAGCTTCTTCCTGAGCTCCTGTCCCAGCGGCCTATTTGGATCTTCCTGTCTTCTGCCCTCATCCTTCATTGGTGATCATTGTTACAGGCGGTAAGACGGTGGGTGGACATTTCCCAACACCGTTATTGAGAATTTTCATATTCTTGGTTTTAATTCTTAAATGAATAACAGATTCCGTGCGCGCTGCCATTTTTTTGACATTTATATGGTGGTTTGCAAATCGGCAGGACGCGCAATTAGTTTTATGGTGTTTGGACATTGTTGTCCATTGTGCGCTGATATTTCTTGACATTTACATGATGTTTTATGAGTTGGCAAGACGCGCAACTCATTTAATGAGCATTTAACTTTGTTGTTCATTGCACGCTACCATTCCTTGACATTTACATGGTGGCTTAAGAATCGGCAAAAGAAGCGCGATTTGTTTCATTGTACTTTGATCTTGTTATTTATTGTGAGCTGTTAATCCTTGACATTTATATTGTGTTTTACAAATCGGCAAGATGCGTGATTCGATTAATGAGGATTTGACTTATATATTGATTGCATGTTACCATTTCTTGGTATTTTACATGGTAACACTCGAATTGGCAAGACGCACGATTCTCTCCTCGAGTTTAATTCATGTTGTTTATTGCATGCCACTATTCTAAGATATTTATTATATAATATTTGAGTTGACAAGTTATGTGATTTGTTTCCTGAATCCATATTGTGTTATTCATGGTGTGCACAATCCTTTTATGGTGTTTACTATATATATATATATATATATACATCTGCAATATTCACAAGTTGTGTTGAAACATTTTAAGAGTTCATAGAAGGCCATAGTTTCTAGATGCAATATTGTATGGTCCTAGTATACATTCTCAAAACAGGGTTTATATGACTGGTTTGAAATTTAGTCAGAATGTTTTTTCTGATTCTCATGTAAAGGAAAGTACTTAAATAAGAAAGTTTTCATTTAATTCATCTTGATTCCCCTACAGGAATCCGGCCATCTTGAAACTTGGGGCCAGATGTAGGAAAATTGCAAATTGCGACTTGCAATTTGCGAGTCCTTCCGACTCGCAAATTGCAAGTCGCAATTTGCAATGCAGAACGGTGTCTCAGACACCGTCTGCGAGTCGGTCTGGGGTCGCAGAGACCCACCTCATTAATATTAATGAGGTGGGTCGCAAATTGCGGCCCCATACCGACTATAGGCACTCGCAAACATGGAGGCCTGCTGTAGTCAGCAGACCTCCATGTTCGTGACTGCTTTTAAATAAAGCAGTTTTTTTTTTTAAGTGTAGCCCATTTTCCTTAAAGGAAAACGAGCTGCACTTAAAAAAAAAAACGAAACCTTTAGTTTCGGTATTTTGTCAGGGCAGGTAGTGGTCCCTTGGACCACTACCTGCCCTGAAAAAATAGTTTTGGGTCCATTCACAAAGGGGAAGGGGTCCCATGGGGACCCCTTCCAATTTGCGAGTGGGTTACCATTCACTTCAAGTGGATGGTAACTGCGACACCATTTGCGACCGCATATGCGGTCGCAAATGGTATTGCATACCACTATGAATCGCAAATAGGAAGGGAACACCCCTTCCTATTTGCGATTCTGAAATGCATTTTGCGAGTCGGTCCCGACTAGCAAAATGCATTTCTGCATTGGGATACGCGTTTTGCGACTCGCAAACGGCAGATTTTGCCGTTTGCGAGTCGCAAAACGTTTGGTACATCTAGCCCTTGGTCATTTTAAACTTAACTCTTAGATTTTTCATGTTTTCAGAGTGACTAGGCTTAGAATCATAGTTTAGTATTGGTTTCAGGAGATATAATTTTCATATTGTGTGTTCTAACCTTTTTCTTACTACAGGTCTCCTTCCCAGCCGTTCCCTTCCTAATCCCCTGTTCCCC
The DNA here is from genome assembly GCF_031143425.1 of Pleurodeles waltl. NCBI lineage: Eukaryota > Metazoa > Chordata > Amphibia > Caudata > Salamandridae > Pleurodeles > Pleurodeles waltl. The sequence goes on from NC_090446.1 coordinate 1,424,326,682, forward strand.
TCTTGAACTCTCTCAGTCTCTGTGATTTATCTATCAGAGTCTTGGGGCTCTTCAGTGGTGGAGGTGTTGGGAACGTGCACAGACCCCGAGGATCTGGTGACTCTGACAAACAGGACCATCAATTTTCTGCAGGATTTAGGTTTCCTTATCAATGTGCAGAAGTCATTATTGAAACCGACTCAGGTGATAGAATTCCTGGGATTCCAGATAGACTCAGTCCTATGTCAACTAACTCCCTCTCAAACAATTTGCAACATCAAGAGGGAATTGAGATCTGTCCCGGCCAGCCCGACTGTATCTTTGAGGAACATTGCCAGAGAAGTGGGACTACTAGCCTCGGCTATTCAGGCAATCTTCCCAGCCCCTTTAGATTACCATGCTCTGCAGAAACTCAAAATCATCTTCAACAGGGTCTGTGTTACTCGGAGCAGATTCCATTAACTGTCAAAGTGAATTCGGAGATTCAATGGTGGCTCCATCACATGGAAGCCTGGAATGGCAGAGCTATTTTCGGTTCTCACCCAGAGGTGGTGATCGAGTCCGATACCAGTCGTTGGAGGTGGGGAGCCCGTTGCAACTCTCTAGTGACAGGGGGTCAATGGTCAGAATAGGAGCAAACCCTGCACATCAATTGTCTGGAACTTCTAGCGGGCTCTTTTGCCATAAAGAGTCTTTGCCCGCAGAAGACAGATTGCTGCATTTTATTACGAATGGGCAATATCTCAGCAGTGAGATATGTCAACAAGCTGGGGGGACAAAATCCAGAATTTTGGCAGTAGTTGCCAAGGATTTTTGGCATTGTTGTCTGACTCAACGTGTGATTGTCCTAGCGGAATATCTCCCGGGAGACCAGAACACAATAGCAGATTGGAATTCCACGGAGCGAGGATTATCCCGCCCATGGGAAGGTTTTGTTTGATTGGCTCAAAAGTATCTGCTAAATTGATTGTATTTTGTTAATATTTGTTACCCATCCATTTTGATTATACTAAATTATTATCAGTTGTTTCTGTAATTTGTTCACTCTTTACGGTATTATCTACCTTTTTATGTTATTTTCATAGGGTCTGATCACAAGACTTCCTGAATTTCTTCTCTTCTTCATGATGAGGAATCCTTTACACAATTTCTTCCTTGGAGTTTTCCTACAAGTTTGGGCTCCCGTTGAGCTCTTGTGACTTTCTGTTGGGGTTGTTTTCCTGGCTCCTGATCTCAAGACTATGTGAGAAGTTTAATTTTCATATATTGAACATTACCTGACTTTATCAAAGAAAGAGGAAGTGACATTGTGGTTGAAGATATTTGTGGAAAAAGGTCGCTGTTGAAGATTGGACCATGTGACCGCGTGATAAGCATCCTGGGATGTGTAGTTTTTTCATTTACTGTAATTTGATTGGCTGCTGTTTGGGTCAGTGAAGAGAGAGATAGCATAATCCTCGCCTCCGTGTCCTTAATAGAATTGAAAATTCTTGACGCGTAAGCTAGAACATTTTTTAGTTTCACTTCCCAATATCTCCAGGAGCTCTATTCTGCAGATCCCCACCCAGATTGTCAGCAACACATTTTCCTCATAACTTCTATTTCAACTCTTCACTTTTTCTCAGACTATAGGTTCTGTGCATACTACTCTTCTTGACATCTACCCATCTCCTTCTCTGCTACTTTCCGAAGGAATTATTAATTAGATCGAGAGGACTGCATTCATAGAGCGTGCAACATATGTTCCATAAATACAGCAAACAGTAAAAGCCACCTTGTGGTGTTTTGCTTGCAAGAATGATCAGGGTTGGAGAAGGCACGCAAGCACTTCTGGGAAGTACTTGGATGCCAGAGTGTGCAAACGTGCCTTCATCTGAGGCACACTTCAAGGGCAGTAGAGAAAGGCAGCGGTTAACGCGTATGCACCTCTGCTCCACCTCTGTGAGCCTTACGCCACAAGCACTATATGCCCTGCTAAAGCCAAGCGGGTGGGTTCAGAAAAGACAAGCAAGTTCTGCATGTCACTCGCTGGATGCTCAGCTGACCCCACCTGTAAGAGAGATGGAGCTTCTTGGAGCAGGAAACCATCTACCCAGGCTTGCACCAGAGCTCGGCCTGAAACCCATGTTAGCTTTTGCTGCTGCAGCGATGGGTGGGTGGGGCCTGCACACGGCTGGGAAGCTGCAGTGCTCAACAGCAACGGGAAAGAGGGCTTTAATGAGGCTTGTGGGAGATGAGGTATTCACAAGTCAGGAATGGTCCGGGTGACTCTCAGCAGCCTGTGATATCACAATATTCCATGCTTAGCTGTAGCTGCGCTTCGCTCTGACAGAAATGCATTAGGAAAATCTACTCACCGGCACCAATCCTATCCACGTGGATTGCCAGTGCATTTGATCCGGCGCTGGCAGGGCATCCTTTCCCTGAGAACTGCAACCTAGTCTGCTGATGGCTGCACTACCGTGCAGCAGCCCAATACAGTGCCAGCTGCTCATGCAGCCTCCCACAGCCAACTCACAGAAGTTTGCATAGCCAATTGGAAACCACCGAGCAAATTACAAAGACGCACAGCAAAGGAACTACTCCCAAGAATTCCTGTAACCAATCCCATGACAAAGATTCTCATCACAGCTCGCAGCAGTTACATAGCTATCCAAACAATGGCAAAGGAAAACAGACGGCCATGTTGTGACCTTAATGAGGTCATACCGCATGACGTGCGGCCGCCATCTTAAATTGGGGCAATATACTTTAAATATTGTTACACTAGCGATCTTCTCTACGCATCGGCAGCGTGTAAGGAAATCAATGTATACATAGTTCTAGTCACCATTCTCTTTGTGCCTGGCACAAAGAGGTGCCAATTGAAACAAACTCTAACATTTGACCTTGGTCTTTGAATGCACAGTACATGTAAGAAGAAAAGAACATGACTTACATCCCTGTTTGCAGAAACGCATGGACTCGCTGAAAACATCTAGCTCTCTGGTCAAATGCTCTTAGCCTAAGAAAAATGTAGTCCCTAGGCACATGCTACACTGGTACAAGTGGAAGGGTACATGTACTGCGGCCGTGCTCCAGGGGCGTGTACAACTGAGGAAAAGGTGGTACAAAGAGGAAGGATTGACCACTAGCAAGTAGGGATTTTTTAAGGATGCTGAAACAAACCAATGAAAAGGCAGAGAGCACACAAATAAGTATATAAGTATGTACTAAAGTAAATACAAGAGGTCTTGAATGCTCGACCTAAAAAGGCAGCTTCAGTCACTCGTTACTGCAGACAATACTGTTTCCACTGCAGCAAAGGTCTCCCAATGGTATCAGGTGTCCTGCTACAGCTTGGCGCTTGTCCACTGTAACAGGTTTCCATATCAGTGTTTGATTGATCCCATCCCCAGATTTACTACCAGACGGTTGAATCTTTCTGATCATTTTGGGCAATGAGGTGGATTCCTTAGAGGACAGTCCCTCATTTTATTTAGTCTCCGTTTTCTGAGTCAAATAGGTCCTGTGAAGCAGAATTTTGAAAAACCTCAAGCATATGTGCCTATCTGCATCCATAAAAGCTCGCCAAAACCTCTGCTGTAAAACTGTTATCACCTGGTGGTTGTCACCATAGCCCCTGTCCTCTGAGCAACTGTCCAGACGTAAGTCTCAAATAGGAAGCAGTACTCTCCCCCGATGTTGAACTCTTACTAGAACTATATTGTGTTCCTTGATGTATGAGACTCAGATACATTTCTGTTGACTTATTTTGCCAATAATTCTCTGAAAAATGTTGTCTGCCTTTTGGGGTCAACACGAGCAAGAGATCAAGAACAGGTCAGTGATTGGTCATATCACCACAAATTGAGCTGATATCCTCAGAGTAGAGGTATGTGATGAAACGTGGTATTCCTAAGGGAGATGAATCAATGCAAACTTCAACCTGAAGGTCGTTGACTACACTAATTACTTTTATAAATGTGAACATGAACCTTTTTACTGCTATGGCCACTTGCAGACAGCACAGTTTGATTAACTGGAAATTGGTCCCCATTGACACAAGAGATTGTTAAATGTGTACCCCCTAAAATCAGGAACAATTGCCTGCCTTGATTTCTTGAAAGAAATCCTGATTGGCCAGTACAATCTTTTAAAGTAAAAGCAGCGGTTATCATTGCTACCTCTAGGCATCTATCTTGAACTTTGCGAAGCCCAGACTTAGCTTCTTCCAGGTGCTTGGCTACACTCTTCTGATGTGACAGGATAGGCCTGTTGGGTTGGCTGGGTGATTGACACATGCTGCATCAGGGTATTTGTAATTCATCAACTTTGTTGATTTTCGATAAACACAGTCACCTCAAGACTCAGAACTTTGTTTTTAATTCTGCATGGCACAAATATCTGGGACATGACTATGGCCATTCAAACCTTTGTTGAGATGTAGAAACAGATGATTATACATTCACAAAAAGTATCCCATACCTAACCTATTTGTTCTGAAGTAAAGACAACTTCTAATTTAGATCCCTGCTGGGACAAGCAAAAAAGGAAAATATGTTTTCTTTTTGTTAGACCCTCACTCACTCTAGTAGTGGCATGCTTCAACATGCTTGTTTAAATTGTTGTGTAGCCATTTTAGTTATAGCTTCAAACATGTTATTTTAGCAAACTAGGACTGCCGCTGTGCACTTTAACCTAGACATATTTTATTCAGCCTTGTTTTTATTATTTTAAAAATAGCTACATTTGCGGTCTTGTTTTATTTTCTATATATATTGCTGTTCTTTGCTTAGGCCATCACTATATTCTTAAACAAGACATTTCTTTCACTCTGTGCTTTTCTCAAAGCTGCAGTAAGATAGTTTGCCGGCAAACATAGTACACTTTGGTGGTCATTCTGACCCTGGCGGTCAAAGACCGCCAGGGCGGAGGACCGCGGGAGCACCGCCGACAGGCCGGCGGTGCTCCAATGGGGATTCCGACCGTGGCGGTAAAGCCGCGGTCGGACCGGCACCACTGGCGGGCTCCCGCCAGTGTACCGCCGCCCCATTGAATCCTCCACGGCGGCGCAGCTTGCTGCACCGCCGCGGGGATTCTGACCCCCCCTACCGCCATCCAGATCCCGGCGGTCCGACCGCCGGGATCCGGATGGCGGTAGGGGGGGTCGCGGGGCCCCTGGGGGCCCCTGCAGTGCCCATGCCACTGGCATGGGCATTGCAGGGGCCCCCGTAAGAGGGCCCCTACATGTATTTCACTGTCTGCTGCGCAGACAGTGAAATACGCGACGGGTGCAACTGCACCCGTCGCACAGCTTCCACTCCGCCGGCTCGATTCCGAGCCGGCTTCATCGTGGAAGCCTCTTTCCCGCTGGGCTGGCGGGCGGTCTGAAGGCGACCGCCCGCCAGCCCAGCGGGAAAGTCAGAATTACCGCCGCGGTCTTTCGACCGCGGAACGGTAACCTGACGGCGGGACTTTGGCGGGCGGCCTCCGCCGCCCGCCAAGGTCAGAATGAGGGCCTTTGTCTCTAATGTTCACAGAAACATAAACACTCCTACGTGGGGATCCTTTCTTGGAACATATGGTGTTTTATTATAAAAACACTACTTTCACCCATGTACGTTAGAGGGAGATTCCATCCAGATGACTACGACTGTATGCTGATTGCTGAGTGCTCCACTGTAACTGCTTATGATGTCTCCCCAAGGGAACCTGAAGGGCAGAATTAGAGATTAACACGCTGTGCTCTAACATAGTTAGGTTGGAACTATCCTTAAAAAACATAGTGACAACTGGGTAGCGTTATTTGTGTGTTTCACTCTTCTGGTCACACTTTTTATCCTGTCATGCTTCATCGTCCTAGTTATTGCAGTAAATGCTTTATTATTAAAGATGCAGTTGCTTCAATAAAACCTTATTGAACTATACTCTGCCTCTGATTACGTGAGGCTAAGGTAACTGAGAGAAATGGATGAGAACTGAGTGACCACGATTTCCCTGAGGAGTCAGTTGTGTCATGCTCTCAGCTGCCCAATCATCCCTGCTCTTGGGTAGAGATGAGACACTGCTAGCTAGCTGGAAAAGAACCCAGATTAGGCTGACAGGTGTTGCACTGGTGTGGGTTCAGACTCAGTCTCCCATTGTACAAGTGATTCTCCCACCCAAATCCAGTAGTCTCATTAGGATAGTGAGAGTCTATGTGACAAAATAGCCATGGACATGTAGTGTAGACTGCCCCATTACAAGTGATGGTTTTATGGGGAAAAGCTTTCAGTAGAGCCCTAATCTGTTCTTCAATTTTACTTGGCCTGATGCACTACACAACACAGTCTTTTTAGGTTTGAAGAATCAATTTTTAATGTGTAGATGTGGGTGCATTGCTGCACGTTGGAACAGTGGCACCAGAGGTATGTGGTGAGTGGCTATCAGTGTCCATTCAAATAAATATGGAAGTGACGAAAACCCAATAAGCTGGCAATTGCTGCCTGTTCAGTGTTATGTGTGGGGTGCCAATGACTGGGTGGTTTATCTTCCAGGCTCCAAGATGATTCTTGACTCCAGCTGTAATAGCACATCAATCACGCTTACAAGCACTCATCCAGTGAGAATTCTTTTTCTTGGGGCCAAATGATACCATGGTTAATTTTGCCATTAACATGTCCATAGTGTCCTGAAATCAATATTCTTGGTTTTCACAGTCACATTTATTACTATGCCTCAGCAGCGCTTGCAGAAGCCCTATGTTTTGCAATGTTTGGGTTGAGCTTGTGACAGTATATCCCTATCTGCTTATAGCCTTTGAGTTCTAGCTCACTTAGAATGGCAACATCACACATCTTGAACTGTATTAATGCTAGCCACCAAGGAGCAATAGCAAAATAAATGTAGGCTAGAACTTAGTACACCCCATTTTTCTTCGAAAAAAGTTTTGCCATTTTCCTGTCATAAATAAAGTAAGGCATGGAGCCGCTCATCATATCCCCTTTCATTTTTTGCATAGCTTAGGATACCATTACTGAAATTTAGGACTAAGTATGGGGAAATTAACATAATTTGATTCATGGAGATGACTTAAAATGCCCAAAACATTATGTCAAATTATATGAAATGATGATCGCCATTTACACTATTTTTAATGTGAATTGAGACCTTGTATCCATTTTTAATGCAATGATGCCGTTAGAGCTAAAAAAAAAGCATAAAATCACACAGGATGTGAAAAACAGTCTCTCTCATATGATTTGTTTGTATTGTTCCTTTGCTACTATGATAAGATTTTTGCCTGAATTAAATCTCAATTATGTGATGTGGCATGATGCTGTAATATCAGGCAGAGTGTATTACAGTTGTGTTGTGAAATGTTGAAAATTGGGCTAGATTATACCACCAGAAAGTTTTTTCTCTAAATGAATGGAATCCTTCTTTATCCTGTGATAAAGTGATGTAGATTAAGAGGCTCTAGGTTGGTCATGAGGAATTACTTATTGCACTTTTTGTAAGGTCGGGTGGTCAAGCCCCACATACAGGTCTGCCAGAAAGCAGACATTCATTTGGTTTGCTTTGATATCTAAGATGGCATTTCACAAGGATCAAAACATCTGCGGTTCTTTGCAAGTTTGCATAGAAACATGAATTAGTAGAAAAAGGCAGGTATGGGGCCAGTTGATTAGCAGTGGTTTGCTTTCCGTTGTTATGTAAGCTTGGAAGCTTGAGGTCTGTAACTAAGCCTCCTCCTGTTGCCTTGGGAAGATTTAGGTCATAGTCACATGTCAATCGGTATACTTCATAAGGGTGTATCATCACTTAGCCAGGTTTTGGTGATGAAGAGAAAGTCTGGCTTTGAAGCTGAGATCAAGGTATATTTATATATATATATATATATATATATATATATATATATATATATATATATATATATTTATGCACTTCTTGTTCGTTACTCTACCTTAATGAGTTAATTGAGTTTAAGAAAAGTACAGTTCTCAGAAACGCTCTGTGGATAGATTTCCAGGTCTCATTTGCAGTGGTTTGCCCTACTAAACATCACCAGCCACAGGATTGTGACGAATGGGACTGTAGCTCATGGCCACGCTGCCAAGGTCTATGAGCGGTCAGTGTACACTGGACCTCACCTTTCAGGTAGTCCCCCCACCTCCAAATATGATGAGACCATAATATAGTTAGAAGTTTGCTTTTAGAAATTGGAATTGTTAGTCAATGAATGGAAATAATTTATTCAAAAAGAGTGATGCCATAGGTTGATTCATATCAGTCCACTAAGGCTGACACCCTAACAACGAGCCTTTGTTGTGTGGTCTGGGGCTATATCAAGCCTCTTGAGGTAGTGCTCAACTGTGAATTCCTAGAAAGATGCATCTTCATCAATTCCCAAGTTCTGCACCAACAAACTAAAAAGTAACCCACCTCTAATTTTCAGTACAGAAAACACACTAGAAGCCTGATCAGTATAGGGAAAGGTGTGGAAGACATTGTGACGAGAAGGGTTAATTAGCTTGAACAATGTAGATGAGCATGACGCCTGCCGAAGCCAGAGCAACGTGGAAGAAATTCACGATGTTCGATTTCAAGCTTGTTTTCTTTTGAAGTTCCGTAGATAAACTTATTCGCAGCTGCATGTGTGAGAAACAGGCTGTGAAGGAGATTCAGTCTCAACCTTGAGAACGAGACCACAGTAAAAGATGGAATGAAAACAATGGCCAGGGAATGGCAAGTCAGCCAAGAGACATGTACTGATAACATAGCTAGAAAATACTGGAAGGGGATAGACTCCAAGCTTCAGGTTACTTAAACACTGAAAGGTGGGTGAGGGAATTGAAGCTCGCAGATGGAGTTGTGAGACTGTCATCTTCAGACCCAGAGCTGCCTCCCTGTTGTGCTGTTCCAAGACCATGACGCTCGAGGGAGAGAGAGGTCCAAGCGGGCGGTAGAGGGCTTCCCAGCATTTTGTTGACTAAGTTAAGTTCCACCCAGGGATGAAAGGCTTTTGTTTCTCTACTCTATTATTATGATTGATTATTATGCTTGCACTGTGTTTATAATCTGAAGAATTCAGCTCGTTTATAGTTTTTTCTTACTGAACATCTTAGTGCGAGCCTGCTGCAGTAATTGAAATATGCATTTTAGTGTGCAGTAAATCAAAGCTTATCCGAAGTATTCAACTTGTTTATATTCTGCTTCCTGAACATCGTAGTGTATCACATTTTGGTATACAGTTATTCCAAGTTTATATCTGTCAATGAACTCTTTGCTCAGATGTATACATAGATGCTCTTTGTAGTGTACTTATATATAAATAGATGCTTTTTCATTGCTATTCTTATTCTGTCAATGAACGCTTTGCTTATATGTATACATAGATGCTCTTTGTAGTGTACTTATATATGAATAGATGCTTTTCATTGCTATTCTTATTCCACTATTGTTGATGTGCTAAATGCCTGCATTTACCTGAAATTCTAGCAAAGCTAAATTGTATTCATAATTGGCGTATGGTCCTTCATTGAGCGTCCTTATCGACTTATACCGAACAGGTGTCAATCAGTCACCTGGACAAGACAAAGCACATTTATTATACTAAGGTATTGCCTTGCCCAGGTTGCTTTCTTCAGCATGAAGCTCTGCACATACACAGCATCAAGCTTAGTGTAGAATGCCCACCCTCTTCTTGACATATTCCTCATTTGCATGGGTCCAAGGCCTCTCTGCCTGGTCTTCTCTCAATGGATGCGGGCCCTATTTTTACAGAATTTTGAAATGTTCTTAGTCTGTCTCCTTGCAAGTGGCAAAGGGTCTTCCTAGGGCACACTGCAGCTGCTCAGTATTGATTATTTGAAAAGGTATTAGGGTTTTTTGTAATTTCAGACATATTTCTCCCCATGTATCCATGTATGGACATTGTGTCATTTTGTAGTGGTTCACTGTATTACTGTGTGTGTTGGTACAAATACTTTACACCTTGACTCTGAAGTTAAGCCTACCTGCTTGTGCCAAGCTACCAAGGGTGTGAGTGGGGGTTAACTGAGTTTGATTCTCCTTTACCTTGACTAGAGTGAGGGTCCTTGCTTGGACAGGGGGTATCCTGACTGCTAACCAAAGACCCAATTTCTAACATTGGTGAATAGCAGTTTCAATATTTCATTAATATGTACTCTGTGTTAGAAAACATTGTATTTGGCTTACCATTGGGATTCCTTTTCTAGCAATCTGTATTAATATGACCAGGTAATAGTGATACATACTATGCTGTATAATGTGCCCTAACTTACATTTTCTTGCCACATAATTTAGTCAAGACTACCAGCATACTTCGAGCGTCCACAGATTCAGGTACTACCATGAAGAGACAGGTCTCTCTGTAGTCTGGGATACGAATTGCGCTTTAACGTATGCAATGAAACAATGAGGCTGCTTACATGCTAATCATCCCAGTATTTCAGGTCAGGGTTTATTCCAGCATTTTCTGTGCTATATATATCCATGATTTTAGATTATGCACAGGAGTAGTCCACATTTCTTTAGACATAAGTTTGAACTTGTAATGTGTCTGTCCATCCTTTACATCATGAAATAATGGAAGTCTTTAATAGGTGAATGAGGAGCAGGTACACACTGAATTCACTACTAAGGGTTGCCATTGTCTATTCATATCCTGCCATGCCTCATCATGTCCTGTTCTTTCTATGTATCTTCAACTAGTAATCGACCTTCTATATTTGCTGGCCAATAAAGTACTCAAGTGCAAGGAAATAAAGAGGAGTGAGGTGCTCCAGTAGCATAGAATAGGACTGCTGGTGACCCCCTACACATACTGCCAAACTAAAAATAATTCTAAGTACTCTTCTTACCCCTGCATATGAAATGTGGATATTTACACTAAACAAGTAGCATTATCGCCTTTTTAAATGGTTAAATACAGCAATAACAAATGGAGGTGGTCAGTTTGTAAAGTGTCTGTCGAATCACTGCAGCCCCACAGGCGCTACTCAATATAAATAACATTTGATTGATTAATTTGTGTTAAAATCTCAAAATTGTGCAGCAAATTATGGGCTAAGTAGCAACAGAAGCAGATTCATTTTTTACTCAAATTGCCCTGGCTGCCCAGTCACGTTTTACTAATGGCTCTGCCCATAATAGTGACTAGGCATCGATCCATCTACAATATCAGTGAGAGTCTTCAGGCCCAGGCATGTGATTCAAAATGTAGCACATCAGGGTACTTGGTTTGAGGTACCCACAGTGCAATCAAGTCCCCACAGTGTGAGTATGTTATCACGCCCAAGTACCTACAAGGATAGTACCACAATCCCACATATATCTTTTACCTGCATTTCAACATATCACACACACACACACACACACAAACACACACACATATAAAATCACTTGAACTCATCTGTGATGTAAATAATGCCTTCATTAATAAACATAAGTTGAAAACTTTTTAAACATCACCCACCTGGCTTTAATACCTCAACGCAAGCAAGTCAAACAGGTCTTGCTCTCACGCGAGGATATTAGCCCAGCAGTGCCTAACCTGCTCTTGAGTGCTGCTGTCCTAATGTTTCGGCGCATGGTGTGTTGCACTCTGCCTCGGTGCATGATCCACTGTGCTAGACTGTAAACTTAGCCCACAATGGGATTGTGGTACTGTGTGAAAAACACCTTTGGATGTTATCTTCCTATGATAAATTAGTTGAGGGGGGTATGTACCTACCTCAAGTAATGATCAGAGTCCTTTTAGGGTGAATTACAAAAGTCACTATATTACCCTGAGTGCAACTCCCAGTAGCTATGGTACCAAGCAGACAGGCTTAACTTAGAGACTAAGGCCCTCGTTACAACCCTGGCGGTAAAGTTTGCTGACCGCCGTGCTGACGGCCGCCAACATACAGTGTCCGCAGCGGAAATCTGCTACGGGTATTATGACCTACACTTACAAATCCTTCACAATACAGACACCCACACAAGTCTGCCACACCAAAGGTTTGGGGGTACCAAAACCCACACCGTTACGCCAACAGGAATACGGCCACACTATCATGACCCACAAATCAACGCGGCGGTCATTCAACCGCAGTAATCCATTGGCGGTACACACCGCTGTGCACAAAATAAACACACATTTACAAAACACAACCACATTGGACAATTCAAAATACACACACCTGATACACATACACACACCACACATCACATCAACCATCACCTCACACATCACCCACACCACATCATGGCACCTCAAAGACACCCCAGGTTTTCTGAGGAGGAGCTCAGGGTCATGGTGGAGGAAATCATCCGGGTAGAGCCACAGCTATTCGGATCACAGGTGCAGCAGGCATCCATTGCAAGGAAGATGGAGCTATGGAGGAGAATCGCTGAAAGAGTCAACACAGTGGGACAGCATCCATGAACACGGGAAGACATCAGGAAGAGGTGGAATGACCTACAGGGGAAGGTACGTTCCGTGGTATCCAGACACCCTTAGCCATACAGAGGACTGGCAGTGGAACCCCACCTCCTCCCCCACAACTAACAACGTAGGAGGAGCAAGTCTTGGCGATCATGCATCCTGAGGACCTCGCAGGAGTAGCAGGAGGACTGGACTCTGGTAAGTCATACCTTTACTACTATATCCCCCACCCTACCTGCATGCCATCACAAACTTCTACCCCTACCCTCACACCCATCACCCCAACACCTCACAGATACCCCACTATCACAACTCACACATCCCAATACCAAGCCCTGCATGTGACAACAATACATGGACACCCATCACAGACCTGCATGGACACCCATCACCACAGCATGCTCCTCATAGAGATTCACCCAGGGCACACAATCACCACTCACACAAAGGCCAAGGAGATAATGCAAGCACATGAGTAGAGGGAAACACACCCATTGCAAAAGATGGCACATACAGATACAATAACAATCCATTTACACCCCAACAGGACTCATACACAACGTCACCGGACAGGATGTGCCAGCCATATCCAGTCCCCCCCACAGAAGAGGCCCACAGTGACGACAGCAGCTCTGCACGCCTGGATCAAGATCACCAGCCCGGCCCATCAGGGGCCTCTGGACAGTCGGTTCCCCTGCCACAGTCCCAAACCACCACTGAACCTCCCTCCTCAAGAAACACCACCACAGCACCCACCCAGCGGGCCCATGCCACTGTTCCCAGGACACACCAATCAGCAGTGTGCCAACCACTACAAGGACCCCAGGCAAACCCACTAACACAGGATGATCAGGGACCTGGGGTCAGTGACAGTGGGCACACAGTTCAGGGGACAGAAGCACAGGACAACAGGGAAACTGGGAGGACTGCTGTGCGACAGGGGGAGGACAGGCCCAGGGAACCCACTCTCCAAGAGCCACACTCTCAAACATCATGGGAGCATACCCAGGAGACCATGGGTACGTACCGGCCAAGTTTCAGGAGACCCAGGGGCTGCAGGAGGAACAGTACTTGAGGATCAGGGAGGACTTGAAGTCCATTAACACCACCCTGGTCACCATTGCAGGGGTGCTGGCTGACATGGCCAACACTCTGAGGGAGATAGTGGCATACCACCGGGCCCCTGACACCAGCCCGAACGATGAACAGCCTTCCACGTCCGCCGGCCTGTAAAAATAGAGCCAGAAAGCTTTAAGCACCAAACACAGTCTGATGGGTGCACTTGACTGTACCTAGGCGTGAATTAAGGTCAACAACACAGGAGCATGGGTTTGATACAGTAACCAGAATTAACTGTTGTAAATTTTAGACAATGACTTTAGGTGAGAAAGCTCGGAGTGGCTTAGTACTTTTGCCACCCTGACCCATTGAAGATTTATTTTGTTAGGACTTAATTACTTTTTTGAAGCTTGTTTTTTTCCAGTGCCACAATGCTGCATTATTTAGTAAACAGAGCTTCACAGGGCTGGAAATCCTTTCCGTGAGGTTTTGCTAAGTCGGATTGGCTGTTGTGGAAAAGCAGGAGGCCTGAATATTTAGCCCAGCTTCAATGCACCCTCTTCAGATCAATCTGGCAGGTTCATCCTAGTCCTCTGGCGGTCTCTGGAGTCAAAAAGGTTTCAGAAGATATTGGAAGGAGTACATTTTGATACATCCCAGGGTTCCAGTAACTTTGGGACAGCACTTTGTGGTCAAGACTCACTCCAGCAGACGCAAGCGCAGGGACCAGTGCTGATCCAGTCACAACTGGTCATTTGAGCAGTTGCAAGAAAAGCATCTGTAGCTTGTTGTATACCTGTAGGTTGAACAGGTGCTGAGCCTTATGACCTTTTTGAGCCTGCTTCTTTTCCTTGACTACAAGACGGAGAGCATGTCCAGTCTTTTATACACTTCTCTAGTCCAACATAGCAGTTTTGCCCTCTTCTGATCTTCCACAGGTCCAGTTGTGTTCTGAGTTAAGTAGTGGGGATGCCACCTTTCTATCTGGCACCAGCCTTTGCGTAGATAAACTACTGCCCACTCCCTACCCAATATGGTACATGATCCCTGGGGTAACCCAACCCAGAACATTTTCTATGTGCCTTTCTACAAAACATCCCACAGTGCCCTCTCTACTAAAACCAAGATGGCAGAACATTTCTTATGGGTGCTATTGTCTTCTCCTTAAGGGTCCTATGCAAAGCTTGTGTGCCCACCCAGTGTGCTGCCATGTAACTCAGCAGACTGTCTGTGTGGTAAGTCTAAACCATTTCTGAGGGCAGCTCCTCTCTCAATGGGATTCATGCCTGCCTGACTGGGGAGGTGGTGTCTAGCTAGGGCCTGCCCAGGTGTCAGTTAGCATTTGCCTGTTGCAGAGTAGCCCTTTTTTAGGTCAATCAGTTTTCGGGGAACATCTGTTTTCAGAACTCATCAATGGGGCTTTATTGCTATCAGATGACAGTTGGGGCTCAGGCAAAAAAAGCCTGAAGAGGCTTTAGACCAGAAATAGGTACCTCTCTAAAAATGCCTTATTATTTTATTTTATTGTTAAATTGGATGGTGAGTAACTATTAAAAAGGTTTCTCAATTCTAGCTGTTTTCAAACCAAACTTAATATTATTATGTGTAATGATGTAACTCATTGTTTTCCTATGGATCAGCCAGCCTTGCTACATTGACAGTAACTTTTGTGCTTTTTCTTTCACTGTACAGATGTTTAACATTGAACGTTTACATGCCCTATTATTAGATACTCTATGCCCTGGTTTATGGGCAATAAGACCTACTTAGTTGTGACTTTTAAAAATTTTAAAATACTTTTTTTGACCTGTCTAAAGGGTTATTTTGACAGAATGAATTTTCAGTTTTAAACTGCAACACCCAAGCTACAAATGTTAGGCCTGAAGTCATGTCTGCACTGGCATTCTAGTGGGTGTCACAATGGGAGCTGCAGCTCACCAGTGACTTTGAACAATATACTCTGGATAGACTATATAACATATACTAGGGAGTTATAGGTAAGTTAAATGTGCAGAATAGGAGTAAGGCAATTTCATCACATTGACACAGGGAGCACAGATGTTTTACCGTTGGTAGCAGGTGAAAAGTGCATAGAGTTCTATAGCACATCAAAAATCTGGGGGTACACTATGGAAAATATTATAATTTCCTACAAAACATTTACACTACCAATCCATAGGATGAAGATTTAGAGGTGATTGAACTATGCCTGGACAAGACCCAGCCTGATGGAATTTATTCTTACTCAGTTCCATATTGTTCTGACTCTGAATGCTTTTTTATCCAATGGTGAATACTACCTACAAACCTAAAAAACTGCAATGGGCTGAATGTTTGCTCCAGAAACTCCAGTCTACTGTGTGGTAGAATTTGTGGAGAAAAGTCTCTAGTCTAATAATTCTTAGATGGAAAGGAAATCTTTTTGATATCACTGTATTGATGATGTAGGACCAGGAGAGACGTATTACTGCACTCCTCGAAAGATTTTAAGATGTTTGGAAGAAGAAGACAGACCTTGTTCTGATATAGCAGGGGAGCATTTAGGCTGCACTGTTTATCAGTATTGTGACTCACTTTCCCATCCTTTTTAAGCTATTTCAGAGGCCTTTACAATAGTTTAAAATCTCCAGTAACAAACCACAATGCTCATCTTCCAGTCTTCCTGCCCCAACTAAAATTTCAGCGTTAAATAATACCTCATCCAAAACCTTTCTTAGAGGGATCTCAAAAACTTTTAATAGCTAAATGCATTCTAGAATTCTTTCTTAGTCTCAAAATCCTATACTCATTAAGGGCCAGCCCACTGCATATGGCAGACACTCCTCAAGTATTAATAGATGGGAATCCTTTTGACAAAATACTATCCCTGTCCCTGTCCCACCTAGCTCTGCTCACTCTTCTTTAATACAAATATCTCTCCTCCCCAGAGAGTGTCTACACCAGCCTATGTCCTGAGGAGACCTTGAAAACACATGAGGTTGAAACGTGTTAGCAAAAGTAGCACAAGGGAAATTGGACCAATGTGATAAATTGGGCTGTTGGTTGAATGGGGTGTGAAGCCTGGTCAAGCAACAACCACAGTCCTTGACAGGGTGAGTCAGTCCTTGACAGGGTGAGACACAAGCCAACCCTAAATTAACCTATGCTCAACCTTCTGGCAGCTTGATATAGAGAAGTCTGGCTGAACTTAAACACAATGATTAAACTATTTATATAACAATCCAAATAGAACTAAAGTGAAACCACTAAACAGAGGGGATCCCACACCAAGTTACAAACATAGAATCAGTTTAAAAAATATAGAACATGACTAAAATTACAAAAATCCAATCAGTAGATCCAGATATATGCAATTGTATAGATTTCATTGAATATGGCACTGAAAAACACAAAGCTCCAACTGTGGGTATCTGATTGTGTTGTGGGTTCTTCATAGTGCCTGGGTTGGATAATCTTATTTTAGCATTATCCCTGTAGCCTGTGACTTTTACACATTTGTATTCAGCTGATATGTTAAGGTATTACTAGCTTTCAGTTTTTTTTTTTTTTTAAATATTTTAATCAGTTGCTTCATTCTAAGAAGACATAGGCCCTCATTACAAACTCTGAAACTTTTGAAAAGACCGCTGAGGCTGCAGGAGGCAGAATTCCACCAGTGCTGGCGGTATTTCTGGCTCCCTATTACAACTTTTCCGATGGGCCAGCGGAAGGTAACAGTGTTACCGTCCACTGGCCCAGCCGAAATGTCACATCAACATTGCTGCAGGCTCGTAATAGAGCCAGCGGAAATGCTGATGTGCAGCGGGTGCAGAAGCACCCGTTGCACATTTCATTACCTGAAATTCGAGCAGTGAAATGCACGACGGGGCTATGCCTGGGAGCCCCTGGCCCCAGTGGCTCCCTAAGTCCCCCTTACCACCAGCCTTTACATGGCAGTGTTTACCACTGAGGCCAGGCTGGCGGTATAGTGGAGGGGTCGGTGGTAAGGCTGTAGCTATTGCGTCACGGTCATAATAGCTGGCGGAACACCGCCGGCCACCAGGGTCATAATGAGGCCCTTAGTTGTTTGTGCTGCACATTTTATCAGCCACTTGTAAACACTATGGCCCTCATTACAACCCTGGCGGTCGGTATTAAAGTGGCGGTAATACAACCAACAGGCCGGCGGTAACAAAAATGGGATCACAACCATGGTGCCCGAATTGCAGACCCTACCCATGCTGCTGTATCTATTAATGCACCACGAAGTGGAAAGAAGGTGGCCACGGCGACGACGATTGTGAGTACTGCACCTAGCACACAGGGAGGGGAGGAGGGAAAAGAGAGTGGCACACACACGCGACACGCAACACCCCCACACCCCACCCACAACAACTTTCCCACACACCTATTGAATAACATCACAGATACACCCCTGTCACCCGCTGTAGGAACGCAAGGACAAAAGGAAATGAGTTTAACTAGTGTTACATTGGAACAATCAGATAGATAAAAGAACAGCAAATAACCAGTATACACAAATATTTACATCAAGTACACAAATCCGTACAGTGTCCCATGAAATGTCTGTGGACCAATGGTCTCAAAAAGCATGGTCGAAGCCCACACATGACACCTGCCTCAGAACGGAGAGAACACTGCAACAGCATCAGATCGAAAAAAAAAACAGTCACCTCAGGGGGAGGGGAGGCACCTCAGCCGGATGATGGTACAACGCCACTGCTCCTCGAGGGGGCTCCATGCCCACTGCTTGGTCCTGGGGAGTGCAAAGCCACAGTCTCTCAAGTCTCTCAAGTGGGTGCACTGCCCACCGCTTGGTCCTGGAGAGTGCAAAGACACGGTCTCTCAAGTGGGTGAACTGCCCACTGCTTGGTCCTGGGGAGTGCAAAGCCACAGTCTCTCAACTCTCACAAGTGGGTTCACTGCCCACCGCTTGGTCCTGGGGACTGCAAAGCCACAGTCTCTCAAGATTCTCAAGTGGGTTTGCTGCCCACTGCTTGGTCCTGGGGAGTGCAAAGCCACAGTCTCTCAAGTGGGTGGTTTGCCCACATGTTCTGGAGGGGGCTTTGTGCCCAGTGTGCTTTATCTTGTCAAGGATAGGGTGAGTGGATGCATTTCTCCACTGGTTCTGGAGGGGGCTTTGTGCCCAGTGAGGCTGCACCGGGGTGTGGCAGTTGACATACTCTCACCTGGGTGTCTTAGTCACGCGATGTACCTGGAACAGGTAGCATGATACTCCATGGAGGTAGAGCCACACTCCATCCTGCGGTGACTTAGGCTGCCAATTTTTGGTTTGTGTCAGTGCTGGAGGTGGTGTCGCAAGTGGCGTGTCCAGGGTCCAGGATGTCACCTGCAGACTCTGACCGCTGCCCACTGAGGATGGGGCTGACGTCCCACAGAGTGGCATCAGCTCTGCAGGTGGCAGTGCTGATGGTGGTACAGATGGCAGTGGCAGTGGCTGCGGTGGAGATGCTGCCAGTGCTGGCCGTGGTGCAAGTGACTGTTGTGGTGGATGGAGACACCATACCGTCTCTGGCAGCCTCAGTTGGCTGATCCTTGGGGAGGATGCTGCAGCCTGACATTGTGGCGGTGCAGGTGGCCGTGCAGGTGGCGGTCGGAGTGGCGGTGATGACTGTGGTGCATGTTGCTGGCATCCCTGATGATATGGTGGTCACCAGCCCCTCACCAGGAGACATCGTGTCCTGAGGTGATGTGCCCTTTGGCTTGTGGCCCTTCCCCATCTTGACAGTCACTGCAGGGACCTTGGCACTGCCCACTCGGTGTTTGGGCGAGGCCTTGCTGGATGGATGGTGTGACTGTCCCCTGCTGGAAGCCGGACCCTTTTTGACCTTTGCAGGTGGTGGAATAGGGCGGTCCTTCTTTTCTGTTGTTGGCACACTGCAGCTCTGACGGGTGCCCCCTTAGATCATACTGGACTAGCAGGTACCACAGCAGATGCAGATTTGGTGGCTGAGGTGCGGGGCTGGCATCTAGACATCCTGGCCCTAGGGGAAGGACGGGGGGAGGTGTAGGGAAGAGGTTAATGTTAGCTGGAATTTTTTTTTTTGATACACTGGGATGGGAAGATAAGATGGAGGGAGTGTGGGGGTGGCAAAAGAGGTAGTGGTTGTAGGAGGAGTACGTCTGCTGAGTTTGGGTGAAGGTGCATGGGCTGTTGGCTGTTGTGAGGTGCATGGCTGTTGAGTGGGTGTGTGCCTGCATTTGTGTACTTTGGGAGGAGGGCTCACAGACACACTGGGAGAGGACACAGAGGGCGTGTGAATGGTAGTGGGGGTGGTGATTGCACGTGAGCGGTGTGTAGTGATGGGCGTGCTGGTGATGGAGGCAGTGGCTGGAGACAAGACAGGGAGGGAGGTCGAGGTCGAGGAGGAGGGGGACACAGTGGAGGCAGTGGACTTTGGTATGTGTGCATGGGTATGATGCTTGTGTGAGTGCCTGTGAGATGTGTGGTGCTTATGTTTTCCTGAGCCACTTTTTTGTGTTGATGTGTGTGCATGCTGGTCTGATGGTGTGCCTGGGATAGGCTGAGGGGATTGGGTCTGGGTAGTGGAAGTTGGAGGGGGGAGGTTGGACACAGGGACAATGACTGCCATCAGTGCTGAGGCCAGAGCCTGAAATGTGTTCTGTTGGGTCACCACGCCAGAATGAATGCCCTCCAGGTATACATTTGTTTGCTGCAAATGCCTCTCGACACCCTGGATGGCATTCAGATTGGTTGACTGCCCAACAGTGAGGGATCTCAGGAGGTCAATAGCCTCCTCACTGAGGGCAGCAAGGCTGACTGGGGCAGAGCCTGAGGTGCCTGGGGTGAAAGAAATGCCCACCATCCTGGGTAAGCGGGCACGGGAAACACGCTGAGGGGCTGTTGGGAGGGTGGTGCTGGAAGGTGGGTGGCGGCAGTACCTGTTGTTGGGTTGGACACAGAGGTGTCTGCCACCACAAGGGAGCTTCCATCAGAGGAGGAGTCGCTGTTGCTGGTATCCCCTCCTGTCCCCGTCGTGGAGCTGCCCTCGCCCTCCGTGGATTCACCCTCCTGGGCCATGTGGGATGCAACTCCCTCCGTCGCCGATGCCGCTGCTCCTCCGTCAGATGATGCTAATGCACACAAGGACAGGGTGACAAAACAAGAAGGGGGAAAGACAAAGAACACACATGGTCAATGCCAGCAACACCACTACCGTTGGCGGACACAACACACAAGGAGCAGCCCTATGCACTACCAATTAGTAGGAAAGTCACCAGGCCATGGGGTAAAAGGCCTAACGCCATTTGCTGCACACCTGGAACCCACAGAAGCCTGCCCAGTAATAGATGCCCCTGAAAAATATTGGGGATGGAGTGCCTCAGAGCCCGTCCAACAAGGGACCTACCCTGCCATGTTCGCCCTGGCCTAGGGGAACCCACAGCCCACATCCCCCACCCAGACACTTCGTGAAGTGTGCAGAGTCAGCTTTGTGACACTGTACTCACCCCCTTGTGGCTGCTAAGAAGGCCTCAAGCCCCCATCCAACTCAGGATAGGCCACCGCCAGGATCCGGAACATCAGGGGGGTCATGGTGCGATGGGCACCCTATTCCACATTGGGAGCTCAGCCCCAGCTGAGCCTCCGCCATATTCTTGCTCCAGCGGTGCAGGTCCTCCCATCTCTTGCAGCAGTGGGTGCTCCGTCTGTGATAGACCCCCAGGGTCTGCACTTCCATGGTGATGGCACACCAAATCCCCTTCTTCTGGTGGGCGCTGACCTGAAGGAAAGGTACAGGAGGAAAGGACATTACTTACTCATCCGGACCGTCAGACTAATTGCCCACCAGTTCCCACCCATGCCCTGATGCACAAACACTGACCATCCACACATGCAGCCCTCAGCCCACCCCATATATCTTCCATCCACACCACTCCAAACAGGCATTGCCCACGCATCATACTCACAGTGTACTCACCTGTTTGTCTGGAGGACCGTAGAGTAAGGTGTACTGGGGGAGGACCCCATCCCCCAGTTTGTCCAACTCCTCCGCGGTGAAGGCAGGGCCCCTTTCCCTAGACACTCGAGCCATTGTCGCTTCCAGACTGTGGTCACAGCAGTACTTGCAGTGGAGGTCTTCTCCTGATGAAGGTCAGGTATCACGTGAGTGAAGAGATAGAAAATGGCGGTCACACCCGCGGCGGTGCGTACCGCTACCACTGGCGTACACCGCCATTGGCTCCTGGAACCCGTAGGGCCCAATGATAACCAATGCTGAATTACGTGACGGTCTTCAACTGCCTACCGTGACGCAGCACAGCGCCAGAGCAGTTACCTCATTTCCCCTTACCCCTCCTCACAAGTCAGGCAGCCGCCATTTCAGGGGGCGACATGGCATGGCACCTAACTGCGTCACAGTACATTATGGCACATATACGGACTAACTATGCCACACATGGATTTACTCACATTACTGCAGACACACTTGTGCAACCTATGTGGTACATGAACCTCTGCTCACCGTTCTCCTCCATAGGCCACAACCGCAGGGGCAGATGATGAGATTGCAGCATCATCTGGTGTACAGACCCCTGGTGGACCTGTCGACAATGGAAGACAGACACATCATAATCATCTACAGACTTGATCGTGCCACAATCCAAGACCTGTGTGCCCAATTGGAGCCAGACCTGATGCCATCTATCCGCCATCCCACAGGAATCCCCCCACTAGTTCACGTCCTGTCAGTGCTCCATTTCCTGGCAAGTGGCTCCTTTCAAACAACAGTGGCCATGGCATCAGGGATGTCTCAACCAATGTTTTCTAACGTGTTGACCAGAGTGTTGTCTGCCCTGCTGAAACACATATGCAGCTACATCGTGTTCCCCCAGGTGGAGGATTTGCCCACAGTGAAGGCTGACCTTTATGCCTTTGGACATATTCCCAACATCATTGGTGCCATTGATGGTACACATGTGGCACTTGTCCCCCCCGCAGAAATGAACAAGTGTACAGTAATAGAAAAAGCTACCATTCAATGAATGTGCAGATGGTGTGTTTGGCGGAGCAGTACATCTCCCATGTGAATGCCAAGTATCCTGGCTCCGTGCATGACGCCTACATTTTGAGGAATAGCAGTATCCCTTATGTGATGGGCCAACTCCAGAGGCACCGGGTGTGGCTAATAGGTGAGCCCAAGGTCCCCACACAGTGTGAGTAGGTGTCTGGGTATGGGGTAGTCCCTAAGGGTTAGTGTGTGTCTAACAGTTATCCCTCGACATTTGCAGGTGACTCTGGTTACCCCAACCTCTCATGGCTACTGACCCCAGTGAGGAATGCCAGGACAAGGACAGTGGACCGCTACAATGAGGCACATGGGTGAACTAGGCGCATTACTGAGAGTACATTTGGCCTACTGAAGGCCAGATTCCGGTGCCTCCATCTAACAGGTGGCTCCCAATACCACTCACCGAAGAAGGTGTGCCAGATAATCGTGGCATGCTGCATGTTGCACAACCTGGTATTGCAACGCCAGGTGCCTTTTCTGCAGGAGGATGAGCATGGTGATGGTCTTGTGGCAATGGTGGAGCCTGTGAACAGTGAGGAATAGAAGGCAGAGGAAGAAGATATCGACAACCGAATGAACATCATCATGCAGTACTTCCAGTGACACACAGTTAAGAATTCGTAACTCCTCGTCACATTTCTGAATACTGTAGGACATTGTATAAGCCAGCCTCTTAACCTCTGTCTATGGACACTGACAGTTCACTTTGGATTTAAAATTTTCAGATCTGGGTAGCACATTCTGCCTTCGGCTATATGTACTGATGCCTAACAACTGTCATACATTGGTATGAGCGAATACACATTAACATTGCTAGTTGTTGCTGATGTTTTAATAATACATTTGTGAAAGATCAGACTGACTCCAGATTGGTTTGTGATTAAAGGATGTTTATTTAGGGGCTAATGAGTATAGGGGTATATGCAAGGGGCTGGGGTAGTGGTGGAGGAAGGTCCATAGTAGAGTCCAGTATCTTGGTATCACAGGTGCATTGTCCAATGGGGCTAGGAAGGGAAGTAATGGCAGTTCAAGGTGGACAGGGTAACTGAGTGGGACAGAAGGGTGACAATCAGGAGAGTCTTATTTTCTGGCGGGGGTCTTGGCAATGTTCTCTGTATTCTGCCTGGATTGCAGGGACCGTTTGCGGAGTGGTTCTCCTTCTGCAGGGGGTGGGGTGCTGGTGGCCTGTTGGTTCTGCAGCAGGGCCTCCTGTCCACTAGCGCCGGCGGATGTGGAGGGCTGGTCCTCAATTTGGCTAGTGTCAGGGGCCCTTTGTTGTGCCACTGCCTCCCTCATGGTCTTGCCTATGTCAGCCAGCGCCCCTGCTATGGTGACCAGGATGGTGTACATGTTGGTGAGGTCCTCCCTGATCCCCATGTATTGTCCTTCCTGCCGCCACTGGGTTTCGAAACTTGGCCAGTACCGTGCCCATGGTCTCTTGGAAATGGTGGTATGCTCCCAAGATGTTTGATAGTGCCCCCTGGAGGGTCGGTTCCCTGGACCTGTCCTCCCCCTGTCACACAGCAGTCCTCCAAGCTTTCCTGTTATCCTGTGCCTCTGTCCCCTGAACCGTGTGCCCACTGTCCCTGATCATCCTGGGTTTGTGGGGTTGCCTGGGGTCCCTGCAGTAGTGGACATACTGCTGATTGACGTGTCCTGGGGAAGTGGCATGGGCCCGCTGGGTTGGTGCTGTGGTGGTGTTTCTTGAGGGGGGAGGTTCTGTGGTGGCTTGGGACTGTGGCAGGGGAACCGACTGTCCAGTGGTCCCTGATGGGCCAGGCTGGTCATCTTGATCCAGGTGTGCTGAGATGCTGCCATCACTGTGGGCCTCTTCTGTACGGGGACTGGATATGACTTTGGGTAGGGGTCCTGTTGGGGTGTAAATGCATTGTTATTTTATCTGTGTGTGCCATCTTGTGCAATGGGTGTGTTTCCCTCCATTACTGTGCTTGCACTATCGCCTTGGCCCTTGTGTGAGTGGTGATTGTGTGCCATTGGTGAGTCTCTCTACTGGACATGCTTTGGTGATGGGTGTCTATGCAGGTCTGTGATGGGTGTCCATGCATTGGTGTTACATGCAAGGCTTGGTATTGCGGTGGGTGGGTTGTGATAGTGGGGAATATGTGAGGTGGTGCGGTGATGGGAGTGAAGGTAGGGGTAGGAGTTTGTGATGGCATGCAGATAGGGTGGGGGTTATAGTATTAAAGATTTGCATTACCAGAGTCCAGTCCTCCTGCTACTCCTGCGAGGCCCTCAGGATGCATGATCACCAAGACTTGCTCCTCCCATATTGTTAGTTGTGGGGAAGGAGGTGGAGGTCCACTGCCAGTCCTCTGTACTGCTACCTGGTGTCTTGATACCACGGAATGTACCTTCCCCCGTAGGTCGTTCCACCTCTTCTTGATGTCATCCCTTGTTCTTGGATGCTGTCTCACTGCGTTGACCCTGTCCACAATTCTCCGCCATAGCTCCATCTTCCTTGCAATTCAGGTCTGCTGCACCTGTGATCCGAATAGCTGTGGCTCTACCCGCATCAGTTCTTCCACCATGACCCTGAGCTCCTCCTCAGAAAACCTGGGGTGTCTTTGAGGTGCCATGATGTGGTGTGAGTGATGTGTTGGGGTGTGTGGTGTGATGTGTGTGGAAGGTGTATGAGTGATGGTGTTGTGTGCCTCTGGATGCTGGTGTGGTCTTTGCTTTTCTCTCTCTCTGCTTCTTCAAACTTTTTCGGTGTAAGGGGTTGTGGGTAATGTGTGTGTGTGTTTTATAGTAATGTAAGTGTGTGGTATGTGTATGTGTGTCAGGTGTGTGTATTTTGAATTCTCCAATGTGGTGTGGTTTTGTAAATGTGTGTGTATTTTGAGCGCGGCGGTGTGTACCGCCAATGGTTCACAGCGGTTGAAAGTGACACTGTGATACTGTGGGTGTATTCCTGTTGCCGTAATGATATGGGTTTTGCTATCGCCAGTTAATCAGTGACCTTTGGTGTGGGGGACTTGTGTAGGTGTCCGTATAGTGGTGGAATTCTCAGTGTGGTTCATAAAACCCGTAGCGGATTTCCGCCGCAGACATGGTATGTTGACGGACGTCGGCACGGTGGTAAGCAGGGTTTACCACCACGTTGTAATTAGGGCCTATACGTTGTATCCTGTTCAAGGCTGTCATGGTCGGTATATGATTTTCTAACTTGTATTGCCCTCCAGGAGCTCAGGAGTCAGTACCAAATTCTTAGACACATTAATACACCAGACCTGTGCTTAGAACACTGTAAGATTCATTATATAAACATCACGTAGGCCTAAAGGGGGACAGAAAGCATTCAAGTCATGGACTGTGCGGAACACCTTTCCATTGACAGCTTCACTAATCCTGGTGCTGACTCTTCAACTACCCGCAGTGACTGCCATCGAGACAACAAGCACACCCTTGCTGCTGTTTCCCTTAGATCAGGAAAGGCAGAAAGGTTACCAATGCTATCTTCTAAGGTTTTGAGACAAAGGGCATTGGTATGAATCTCTAGGCTTTTAGGATCACATAAAATGGTAGAGTTGTTTAATCTCTTCACACTGATTATAACAATGATCGTGGTATTATGTTCCATCTGCCTAATTATTGCAGCTCATGCTCATGCAGTTGCTTAGAAAAATGCATTGAAATCCATTTTGCATCTCTTATTCTGCCTTGGCATGTGTGAGTCTTTGAGTAGCTAAGCGAAAATGATCTGCTCACCACGACTTCCCTGAGAAGTCAGAGTATCAGGGTTTAGGTTGTCACAAATCCCTTTTCCTTCCTAGGGTGACAGCTTCCAGAAGTGTGGGCCAGCTCAGTCACCCACACTCTATGGTGGTGCCATCCTAAACATGCAGTCTTATTACCAAATAGGAACTGCACAACGATTGCACCAGCCTGGGACAAGATCTCAATTTCAGGCCATCTCCAATGGGCATGGGCCTGCTACAGGGACCCACGTAGGCCGGCTAAACAGAGTAGCTTAAATTCAGGCACACGGTCTGCACAGCATTACTTTGAAAGAAGTTGCATCATCCAGTATTGTTTCCTATGATTCTGCGCAACAAGGCTTTGCAGGCTTTGTGTCACTTTGTGTCAGCTCTGGGGAGCTGTCCTTCATATGTTGACAGGGCCTTGCATTACTTTGTGTCAGTTCTGATGAGCTGGCAGCTGTGCCCTGAGGCATTGGGGGCATTATGTCACTCAGTGTCAATTGCAATGAGACTGGAAGTTGTGAGACGAGGCATTGCAGGGAAATCATGTTGCTTTGCATCTCTTCATGATGGTTAGGATGAGGACCACAGCTGGGCTGGCATAAGCACCTTCAGGCACAATTTCAAGGGCTCAGGACTGGGGTGGCACCACTTGAAAGACCAGGACTCACAGATAGCAGAGTCCAGGTGTTGGGGTCAAGGTTGTTGGAGGCCTATTGTGTGCCCTGAAGCTTCTGATCAGAAGACCACCCTACTAGACCTGGGAATCACTCTGGGGTCCTGCGGTTTGAGTTACTGGTCCAGTCCTTTTCACCCAGGTGAGAGGGCAGCAGGCAGACAGCAGGTCAGCACAGCAGGGCAGCAGTCCTTGAAAGCACCAGATCTTCAGTGCAGCAGTCCAGGAGAGTGGCAGTCCTTTCAGCAGCACAGCAGTCCATCTTCCTGGTAGAGTATCCACATGTCCAGAAGTGTACTGAAGAATTGGTGTCTGAGGTCCAATATTTCTACCTATTGCCCTACCTCTGTAAAAGAAAGAGGGATAAGTTTCTAGAATTCTCTTTGAAGTCCCCAGACACCCTGCCTTCCCCTCCCTGTCCTCACTGCAGACTAATTACAGGTGGTATGCAGCTCTTTGCGTGGAGGCAGGAAAAGACTTATTTAAGTGTAAGTGGGGCTGTGCCCAGCTCCTCCTTGCCTTCCTGACAGTGATGCTACAACCAGGCACACCTATTTTGTGTGGCTGTCTGGGGGAATGCACACAGCCGGACTGCCAACTACACCTAGTCATATGGCACAGGCTGCAGGCACTAAGTAGCTACGCAGGAAAATGCCAACACTCTAAAAGTGGCATTTTCAAAATCGTAATTTTAAATCTGACTTCTCAATGTGTTAGGATTTTTCATTAACATTCCCAAAACACCAAACCTTACCTGATTATTTGATTTTATTTGAAAATGACTGCTTATCAAATGTAATAAGGTAACCCAAATGATAGCCTATGAGAGAGATAGGCTCTAGGTAGTTAGACATTAGAAGTTTTTCACTACTAGGTCATGTAAAATTAAAAGTACATGTCTACATTTTAAATATATTGAACCCTTCACTCTGGTCTGTCCTGCGCCTACCCCAGGGGTGACATATGTATTAAAAAGGAAGGTTGAGGTCTGGCAACGGGTTTATTTTGCCACATCGAACTGGTAGTTTGAAAGCTGCATACATAGGCTTCAAAGACAGACCTGAGACATGTTTAAAGTGCAGGAGGCCCTCCAGTAGCAAGGAATTTACAGTTCCTGAGCACAAGTATTGCCACTTTACTAGGGACTTACACATAAATTAAATATGCCAATTGGGTATAAGCCAATTCTACCCTGTTTTTTCAGGAGCGAGCACTTTAGCACTGGTTAACAGGGTTAAGGGTGCAGATTCCTAAAGCCAGCAAAAACAGAGTTCGCGAAACAGGAGAGCTCAAGGTAAAATTTAAACGTTAGGGAGAGAGCCATACCAAGGATTGCCAGTTCTAACAAACAAAAAGGTCAAGAAAGAAGCATAACTCTATGGCCATCTTTATAAGCTATGGTGCCCTAGGCTGGACCTGATCCACAAACTTCGACATAGGACATTAGAAGTGAAAAACACTATTTTTCAGGAACAACTCTCGTTTCTTTTACACTTTGGAATGTAAAATTGGCTTGTTAAAAAATAATTACCTGCTTACCTACCCATTTGTAAATATTGTAATATAGTTTATGATATATATAGACCTTTTTCTACACTGGAACTATTTTACCTCTACTCTCACTTTTCACATTGCTGAATGTTTTCACTGGTGAAGTTTTTCACAGCACTCAGTGGGACCACTTAAAAGTGACGTTTTCAATGAGGATAATGTACAGCATGAAACATTTAAAGATTCATGTAACATATACTTTTGTCTGTGCAAATTAAATTGACAAGTAAATAGTACAGAAAAATGTTAGACTATATTTGGAGGTTTATTACTTGAAGTGTATTGTACAATTAAAATTCCAGAAACTTAGTGGGAAAGGAATTATTTTCCTTGTACATTGTCCACGTGGTCCAGCACCTCATTACCTTTACACGGGCACACCTTTATTGCCTACCGGAGTGAAAAAACACGAGAATGGCCATCGCCTCCACTGAAAAAATAAGTGCTTTTGCTGTGTCGTCAGGATATCTGCTTAGCTTCCTGTAGTCTATTGACTACCTTTACCGCGACTGGGGTGGACCTGCGGGTAGCAAAAACGCAAAGCAGACGTACTGGAGAAAAATAAAAAAGAGCACAGTGGCAGGGAATAGTAGACAAAAAATTAAAGTATGAAAAATGAGAGAAGTGAACAGCAAATAATTTGAATTAGTGGGATGGAATGGGGAACATGGGGGTACACAGTTAGGCAGGAGCTGGCTGAAGTCAGAGTGTTGTTTCAAAAAGTCTTAATACATTTGTCGCATGTTATGGTGCTTCACGCAATTTTTAATGTGAAATATATCTTTGCGTAATTTTCATGCTCTCAATGTAGGCAGCCACCTTTTTTGTAATTATTCATACCTTTGCATACTTTTTGCATACCACCAATCACAACCTTTAAAAAATTGTAGGCGTTATCATTATAAAATTGTTTTCAAAACATAAATACTTATTTAATTGACGTAAAATACCAATTAGCTTCCTATACTTTTAGTATTCCATTATTTTATGTAAATTACTGCCTTTCCAAATAATACTTGTCAAAACACCGATTTTGCAGCACCTCTTCTACCTTACAGTTATCTTACCTGTGTAATGGAGCCAGCACAATCCGCAGCACACTTTTTTAAAGATATGTTTTTGAGCATGTAGTGTAATTCATTAGAACATATTGCAGTACAAATGTGTGAATCCTGAATGCAGAAGCCACACCTCCAAAACGCCACCTGGCCCCCGCTGCAGTGGTACCGACGCGGCCAGCGGGGAGCACCACCAGCCGGATTAGAAGGCTGCAGACCGGCAGGCTTTCCATGGTGGTCAACCCACCATTAAAACCCTGGCAGTAAAGCACCTGGTAACAGGAATCCCCATTCCTTTCGCAGGCACACACGTCCCCACACCTCCATGCACCCCACCTCCCATCCACACACTTCCAAACCCCCCACCCCTCCACACACTTCCAAACAACCCCCAACCGTACACATCCATCGGAACATCCATACTCACCCTGACATACACACACCCCTCACACATACGCAACCCACTGCAAACATTCACCCCTCCTCCTGCACCGCGTACATAGACTCACCCGCTTTCCCTGTTCACTCACACAAACACATACACGCATGCACCCACAAACACCCCCCACCTCCCCATCCACAATTATTCACACCCCGCCCCTCCACACATGCATACATTCACACACTCCCCACGCAGCATACGTACACGGGCACTTGCACCCCTACTCATGCACCAACATCCACACACATACAGGCACACACATGCACCAACACTCCCCCCACCCCTTTCTGATGATCACTTACCTTCTCCGTCAAGGCGGTCGCCTGGGAGTGGATGGGTCTACGCCAGCAAGACTCCGCCAAGCCATATTACAGCTCATAATAAGGTGGGTGGAGTCTTGCTGCTGTTTCAGTGCTGGCAATGCAGCCTCTTCAGAGTCGGAATACCACAATAAATGGGCGGAAGTCCTCCAACGGCTCTAAATATGGTGGTAGGATGGCTGCAGCGGCTTCGGCGGTCTTTGCAAAAGACCACCAAAGTCATAATGAGGGCCTGAATTTCACATACATAAAAGAGTGATATTATCTGTAGATTTACAATTGGAGTTAATAACAGAAATAGATATAGAAAGCAGGAGATCCACCAGTTTCCCAAGCACTCTGTGTTTACTCCAGATTTCATGTAAAACGTCCCAAGAAAAGTAAATCATATGAGAAAAATATGTAAAACTGAGTGATGGCTTCAATGCGATTCCATATCGAAGCCCAGAGGGTGGACAGAACTAGACAGGAAAAAGCATGTGAAAATCCATGCCTGGTTGAGTGTTGCAGCGCAAGTAAGTATCCTGATGTGTACATTTGAGTTTAAAAAGAAAGGCAGTGTATAAAAGTCTATTATAAAGGAAAATAATGTTAGAGTGTATTTTGCACCAAAGTTCATCCCACACAAGGGTTGGCCAGACAACTCCAAGATCTGATTCCTACAATGTTTAGGTAAGCATTATGACCCTAATTGGACCAGGCATTCTTAAAAGTTTGTATATGCAGGTCGCTTTAGCGTGAGTGAATACTGAAATAGGGTGAAGAGAGGAGCTTCGATGTGAAGTATCAGGAGAGAAATTTTGGTTAATAGTATTTTGAATTGGGGTATAGATTTCATGATACTGGAGGCTCAAAAGCGATGGGGGGTTGTATGTGGATGATAGTTCAGAAAGTGGAATAAGGGAATCTGAATTATATAGCTGTGAGATAAGAAGGATACCTTTGTTCATCTATGCCTTCCAACATAAAGGGCCTTATTATGACCAAGGGCCACGGTGAAGGTTGGACCACTGCCAAAGCAGTGGTCCGGCCTCCACGTTACAACCCTGGCAGAGCCGCCACGGTTGGACCACCGACACTGCCAGTTTGCCACCAGCTGACAGCCCGGCGGTCTTGGCGGTTTGAAATCTGCCATGGTGGCTGGAGCTGCATGCAGCACCGCCCTGGGAATTACGACTCCCCAATCCGCCAGCCTTTTGATATCGGTTGGACTGCCATGGAAAGGCTGGTGGAATGGGGGTGTCTGGGGCCCCCTGCACTGCCCATACACTTGGCTTGGGCAGTGCAGGGGCCCCCATGGACAGCCCCATTGTGATTTCCACTGCCTGAATTACGGGCAGTGTAAAGCGCGACTTGTGCTGCTCCACCCACCGCACTGCCACATTGCCACTAGCCCAGCGGAAAACTTGTATTAGGGCGGGCAGTGTTCTGGCCCCACAGACGGTCAGATGGCAGGACGACTTTGGCGGGCTGATGAGGGCTAAAGTCCTTTCTTGTTTCTTAAGCAGATTATTATGTCAAATAGGGCTGTTAAACAATTGATTAATGGAGCGAGGTTAGTTAGTTAGAATTTACTGCACTGTTATTTAAAACAATTACGAAAGTATTCAAAATGTACAAAAACATGCAATAAATACATTTTCGATTTTTCCTATTAGTCTAGGTTGTAAGTAAGCATAAAAAAGCCATAGACCATCTCAAATGCATCTCTCCAAAATACTCACATGACAATTGCTCAGCGAGGAAAAGAAGACATACTACACAGACACTCCCTCAATTTTCCAACCGTCAGCTTCAATCTCCAAAACAAAAGCTGCCATAGGCAGTATAACGCAGATTGGTTGCATCGTGATAGTTCAAGTGAGCAATGATATAATGCCTTCACAACTCTACAATTAATTTCAGGCAGGGTTATAGAGAGACTATTCTCTGCAGTTTTTAAACTAACATGTTAGTTTGAGCACCCCACTATTTATCCATCACAGCAGCACCAGCCGAAGGATGAATATTGCTTGTGACCAACAGTCCGCATAGTTCTGCAGAGATGATCTTGTAGTTACAGTCACTTACTGTGCTCTATGATAATCCGAAGGAACCTTCTGCAGCTTTATTGCATACTGCATAAATTTCATAAATCTTGCTGCAAGCTGATGACAAGACCGGAGGCTCCTATTATGCATTTCTTTTCTTGCTTTAATTAAACAGCAGCAAGTGAAGAAAACTACAAATCCCAGAAGCGAAGAGAAACGAGCCAATGGGAAACAAGTTGTAGTTCATTTACAACAACCAATCAACACCAATGTATGCTATTATGACGTAACTTGACTGCGAACAGCTCTCTTTTCTTGCTGCTCGCAGCCAAGTTAAGTACTTTCATTTCATTCTACCGTTATTATTATGTTTTTCTAATGTATAATGTGTTTTTCTTCATGAAATATTTTGCGCTTACACGCGCTGCTTATTTGCATGTATTGTACCGTCTTTGTATGCTAGACGGAAAGTTGCGGCATATGTATTTCCCCACTTTATTTTTCTCCCCGCGCGCTTTCCCTCGTGCGCGCTCGATCTTTGAAATGGTTTTAACCGTTCCTCGGGCTTCGGGCCATCATTTTGGGCCTGCGCTTCAGGAACGAAGGATTTTCCAACTGCCACACTTACCGGAGATGCTTCGGAGCCTCAACAAAGCATTTTCTTCATTACGCCTGGCAGTAGGATGTTTTGTACACGCCCAGGGGCGGGATTCTCTGTTTCCCCTTGAAAAATGAACCCTGTAACTCCTAATTTTTTCTGGTACTTGTTGTTGCTCCTGATTATTTCAGTCAGTATGGAGTCTAGCAGTTCTACTTCGCTTCAGGTTGACCCTGAGGAAGGTTCTGCTATAAAACAGGACATTAATGTGTTCATTCAAAACTCTGTCCAACAGGCAGTGAACAGCTCCATAAATAAACTGTCAAAAAATCTGGAATCTTCAGTTTTAAAAATGCTTAATAAGACCATATCAGCCCAGTCTGCAGGGGAATGCAGACAGCGCCTTTCACCCATTTCCCAGTCAAAGAATACTCAAAAGTTGGCGCTAAAGATTTGTGAGGTTCCCTCATCCATGGCAGAGGACACGGTTCCTCAAAAGGCTCCAACTAAGGAGAATAAAAATCCAGATAATTCAAATCCTTCACAAAAACGTAAATCCAAAACCAAACATATTATGTCTCCTTTGAAAATTTCGTCCATACCAGACACTGACGATGATATGCCTGACGCAGATTCAGATGCTGACCCTTCTGACCATGATGATTTTTGTTCTTCTCCTATTTCAAAGAAACCTAAGTTTTCCTCCTCTGAGTCTTCCACCCCCAAACTGCTTCTAGATTGCAAGGGGTTACCGATGTTTGATCCCTCCTTCATTTTACATCCCAATTCAACTGAATGGTTTCCAGCTGCTCACGTGGGTGATTATGTGTCCGCCAATCTATTCTGTCCGTTGGATAAACAAACACGAGCCAAGCTCAGATCGGAGTGTCCACACCCTTCTCCTGCACACAAGTCTTCCATTAGTCCTTCCATCGACCAACCCATTTTCACATTCTTCACGAAATTCGGCAAAGATCCTCGGAAAGGAATTGATAAAGCCTGGTCCTCCTGCCAGGATAAATTGTTAGATGTCATTGGCCCTCTCACCCGTATTTTTGATATTGCTCAGTTCTCCAGAATCTATGGCTCTTTTTTGATCCTGAAGAACTTTCCTTATGGGTCCAGAGGTCTGTCTGCCTTCTCGGGAAGGCTAATGCTGCTCTTTCACAAGAAAGGCGCAAAGGTCTCTTGCTCAAATTAGACCCAAAACTTGTCAACCTCAAGTTAAAACAGAGGGTTTACTCTTTGGCGACACCTTTATCAAAGAGCTGGGCAAATATGTAGCCACTTTTACTTTTCTGGACAAGGCTCAACAGTCTTTAAAGAAAATGTTCAACCAGCGGGTTTTTGCCAGGGCCGGCAGAGGCAGGAGCTGCTTTGCCGGCCGCTCTTACTACAATCAAGGCTCCCATGGTGCCTACAACACAGCTTACCAGGAATTCAGGCAGCAGTTTTATCCACAGAGGGCCAGAGGATTTCGCTCCAGAGGTTTCAGGAATTCCAGGAATACCAATCAATCAGGTAAATCCATCTTTTTGTCATGTCCCTGTGGGCGGGCGTCTTTGTTATTTTTTCCCCGAATTGGTTATCAATCTCCTCAGAACCTTGGGATCTAAACACAGTTCAATGTTATATGATAGAATTCTACTCAACCCCAGTTCAAGTTCTTATTCCCCCTCCTCCACGTTTCTCTACAGATATGTCCGCTCTTATTTCTTCGGAAGTCCAGTCTCTTCTGCAAAAACAAGCCATAGCAGTTACTCATCTAGATACTTCCGGTTTCACCCGTTCCATTTTCTTGATCCAAAAGAAGAACAAAAAAATGCGACCAGTGATCAACCTCAAGTTCTTCAACCAGTTTGTCGTCTACCGCCACTTCAAAATGGAAACTATCCTCCATCTCAGGGACTCTCTTCTTCAGAATGACCGGATGGTTCAGATGGATTTACAGGACGCTTATCTGGTCATCCCAATCCACCCAGAACACAGGAAGTTCCTCCAATTCCAGTGGCTCAACCAATTCTTTCACTTTACATCTCTACCTTTCGGTCTCTCATCAGCTCCATGGTGTTTCAC
The DNA here is from genome assembly GCF_031143425.1 of Pleurodeles waltl. Classification (NCBI taxonomy): domain Eukaryota; kingdom Metazoa; phylum Chordata; class Amphibia; order Caudata; family Salamandridae; genus Pleurodeles; species Pleurodeles waltl. The sequence continues at coordinate 1,424,361,658 of NC_090446.1, forward strand.
CAAGCTCATGAAGCCAGTGGTAGCGTGCCTCAGGGCTCAGGATGTAAGACTTCTCATGTATCTAGACGATATTCTCCTGATGAGCCAAACGCCAAAATCACTTATAACTCACCTCAATTTAACCCGTTCTCTTCTATCAGGCTTGGGTTTCATCATCAACAAAGAAAAATCTCTTCTTCTCCCTACCCAAATTATAGAATTCTTAGGTTTCCAAATCAATTCACTTTCGGCCACTCTGCTGCTTCCTTCTGCAAAAATAAAATCTATAAAGTCGGAGATTCTTCAAGTATTACGTCACTCCTCCATTTCCCTAACAACTCTCGTCCGCGTCAACGGTCTTCTTTCCTCTTCCATACAGGCCATATTTCCAGGTCCCTTACATTACCGGGCCCTCCAGCGTTTAAAGATTCTACATTTACGCAAAGGGCTTGCATACGCAGACACTATTCCTCTACATCACGATTCTTGTATAGAACTGCAATGGTGGATTGACCATTTAGATGCCTGGATCGGAAGAACTATGTTTCCATCAGCCCCAGATCTTGTATTAGAGTCAGATGCAAGCCTAACAGGCTGGGGGGCCCGTTGTGGTCCAATCTCGACTGGAGGTAGATGGTCGTTAGAGGAGTCCAGATTGCATATCAATTGTTTAGAGATGCTTGCAGGCTCCTTTGCAATCAGAAGCCTCGCAAAGAACAAAGGGCTAGATGTAGCAAAAAATTGCGAGTCGCAAATGGGCCGATTCGCTATTTGCGACAATGCAAAATCGGAAATGGGATTCAAAAACCCCATTTCTGACTTGCAAAAAGCGATGTGAGCCGTTTGCGAGTCGCAACAGTTGCGACCCCATTTTGCGACGTGCTAATAGCAAGTCGCAATTTGCGAGTCGCAAAGCTTACGCAATTGCAACTCGCAAATTGCGACTAGTCGCAAAAAGCCCAGTTTGCATGTCTCATTTACCACTAACTCAGAGCAGGTGGTAACCATAACCAAAGCATAAAAGGAGACCCAGAAAGCACCTGGGTTACTCAAGATGGCAGAGATATACCTGATAGCAGTGAGGAGGAGAGTCCAAGCCGCACAGCAGAGGAGGAGGAGGGACCACAGACTGGAGAAGATATATAGAACAAGGCAGACTCTTTTCCAGCAAACTGAGGATGAGATATATGATGAATACCGCCTTAGCAGCGCAGCCATACTAGAATTAATTGAGTTACTGAAACCACAGCTAGAACACCAGACTCTGCGTGGATGTGCCATCCCTACGCATGTGCAAGTGCTATGCTCACTGCACCTCTTGGCCTCAGGGAGCTATCAGGGGGTCATTGCTGTGGCAGGTGGGGTATCCCAAAGTGCAGTGTCAAGGTTTCTCAGGGCCTTTCTAGATGCCTTAGTCACACACATGTCTCACTTCAGATACCTACCAAGGAATGAGGCAGAAATTAACAGCACCAAGCTGGACGTTTACCGCATTGCCAACTTTCCCCATGTCATAGGATGTGTAGATGGGACACACATTCAAATATGCCCCCCTGCAAACCTGGAACATATTTTCCGCAACAGAAAGTGTACCCACTCACTGAATATTCAGGTTGTTTGTGACGCCCATTATGTCATCACTGACATTGTAGCTAAGTTTCCAGGCAGTACCCATGACTCATACATTTTTAGGCATAGTGGGATACATCAACGCCTGGAACATGGGGAATTTGGAGACGGATACCTTCTAGGTAGAGCTACATACACCTTGCAGACATACACACAGGTCACTGTGCACAACAATCAGGACTTCCTAACAGTGTACTTTTTGTGCCCAACAGGTGACAGTGCATATGCTCTAAGGCCATGGATTCTGACTCCGTTTTTAACACCCAGCAATGAATGTGAGAGGCGATACAACAATGCACATAAGAGGACTAGGAACATGATAGAGCGCACCTTCGGACTCCTGAAAGCAAGATTCAGATGCCTCCACCGTATTGGAGGTGCCCTCCAGTATACCCCCATTACAGCATTCAAAATTGTGGTCGCATGCGCCATCCTCCACAACATAGCCACCCGACGTGGGCTACCTCTCACCCCTGCAGACCCAGATCCTGATGATGAAGAGCAAGAACAACCACATCGCCATCATGGGGATCGGAGTATAGCTAATCAAGGCAGACTGAGACGGGAACACATCGCAAACCAATACTTTGGAAGGTACGTGTCAACTCCAACCATACTCACCTATTGACCAAAAACACAATTTGTTAAGTGGAACAAAAATAACTATTTTATTAGTGCAGAAATTGAACTATATACAAGTAATGAATGTCCATGGGCATGAAAATGCAAACCAGGCATGTGGCACATTGACGTCATGTGCCACTTCTACAGGACCAGGGTAATCTCTATGACCTTCTGCCCCTCCTGCCAGCCTGGCTGGTCCCTGGTGCTTCCGCTGTGCTCTGCCTGGTACTCCTGAGCACCCTGCTGTCAGTGGCAGAGACACTGCTCACTGTCGAGCCCTCCTCACTGTCCTGGGGTGTTTCCCCTGTGCCCCTAGACAGATGCCGTGCCTCCATCAAGTCAATGATGTGGGTGAGACGTCCCAGGCCCCTAGCCATATCCCCAGCGAAATGGCCCATTTCCACCTGAAGCCCAACTGTCCTCCTCGACAGGCCTGTGGTGTTTATGGCGAGCCTGCCGATGGATGTGGCCATCCTGTCTAGTCTGTGCAGGAGCTGACGGTCCCTGCGCCGCCCACCCTCGGCCTGGGCCAGTAGTCCTCCCGCCAGTTCCCTCATGGCTAGGGCAAGGTCCCCAGTGTTCGTGCATATCATGTCCATCCTGGAGTTCAGTTGCTGCATGCTGGCCTGGTTATTGCGCACGAAGCGGTGCAGCACACCATTAATCCTCCCTAAAATTCTATTTTGTAGGCACTGACCATGCAGCTGCTGTGCCTCACTGGTGCTGGGAGGTAGTTGGCCGGATGTAGACTGCAGCCCTGATGTCCTGGACCTGCTTCGCCTGCGTAGCGGTGGCTGCCCTGTGATTTCCACTGTCTCATCCCTGCCTGTTGCTGGCGCAGCCTCTTGGGATACAGTTGCAGCAAGTGTGGATACTGCAGGGATGCTGTTGGCCGTGCTGGTGGGAGTGCTGGCGGGTCCTGAGGTGTCCTCATGGGGCTGGCTGATTGGAGTAGTGGTGGTGTCTTGTTGGAGACCTGTGGGACATGGGGAACAGACTGTCAATGTCTACTATCTGTTGCACACTTCCTAATAAACATTTGCCTATGAACTGCCTACTTGACTACATTTCCCATAATGCATCATTCTGGCGTTTGCTACCCTGAAATGGAGCTATCTTGGTTGAGCATGCCCCTGTGTACATGGTGGGTGGGGGTATGGCATTGATAGGGGTACAGGCATGTCACATGGTACTCACCGGTTGATGTGCTGGGCTATGAGGTGTCCAGGTCCCCAAATCCGGAGACTGCCTCCTGCTCCAGGGTTTCCTCCACCCTTTCTTCCAGGGGTGTGGGTGGTGGCACAGACGATGGTCCCCCTCCTGTGCCTCTCATCTCCCGGAGCCTTTCAGCCACCCTCTCCTTGGTCCGGGAGCGGAGGTCATACCACCTTTTTTTGATGTCATCAATGCTCCTGTGGCTCACCCCCAGGGAATTTATTTTGTCCTGGATGTCCTGCCACAGCTGTTTCTTGGTGGCTTCAGGCACATTTGGGGCTGATTTTCCAAACAATTCGTCATAGTGCTGACAGCATTCGTCTGTCAGCACCTCCAGCTCCCTCTCAGAGAACTTCAGCTTTCTCTTCCTTGGAGTTCCTTCCATGGCAGCTGCTGTTTCTCCTGTGTGCAGTTCAGCAGTTATAAAAGGGTGAGGTCCTCCCTCCTCCCAGGTGTATTAGTAAACTTCCTGGCTGTGATGTCATCATCATGTGCCAGGAAGTGTTTCCAGAGTGTTCTGGAGTGGTTTCTGGAGTGTTCTGTAGCACCTGTAATCAATTAACAAGCTATTCGCAATTTGCGACACCCACTCGCTAATTGCAAGTTCGTTTTTTGCACAGTCGCAAAAAGCGACCTCGCAATCGGCGGACTCGCACACTGCGTTGCCAGTCCGGGTGCGAGTCACAATTTCGGCACTGTTGTTTTGCCTGCATTTCGATTTGCGACTCGCATTTTGCAACTCGCACAAACTCGCAAATTGCGAGTTGCAAATTTTTTGTTTGCTACATCTGGCCCAAAGTCCGTTGTGCTGTCTTACTCAGGATGGACAATATTTCGGCAGTTCGGCACATAAATTATCTCGGAGGCACAAGATCCAAACCTATAGCAGAATTAGCAAAGGACTTTTGGGAATTCTGCCTTGCAAACCAAATTTCGGTTCATGCAGAGTATCTTCCAGGAACCCTCAATTCCATCACCGACTGGCACTCTCGTCATCTCCGCGACTCAAGCGACTGGAAACTCCATCCCGTGATCTTTCAATTACTACAGAACAAATGGGGCCCCTTGATGATCGATTTGTTCGCGTCCCGCCTCAATTCGTAACTTCTTCAATTTTACAGTTGGCGTCCGGATCCTTTGGCATTGGAATCTGATGCATTTATTCAAGATTGGTCCAAGTCCCTCTCTTATGCTTTTCCCCCCTTCGTTATGATCAGCAGGGTGCTATTACAGGTTCGACGTCAACAAGCCACTTTAATTCTTATTGCTCCATTCTGGCAATCCCAGATTTGGTTTCCGATGCTTCTGGAAATTGCCATAGATTTTCCTTTCCTCATTCCTCCTTTCCCAGATCTCCTCTTGGACCCTCCACAACGTCCTCACAACCTTGTTTTGGACAACCTTCTTTCTCTTTCAGCATGGAAAATGTTTGGAATTCCCAATTTTTCCCTCTCATTTTGTCACAAGCTTCGAAATATATCAGACAGTCCTGGGCTCCTGGGACAAGAAAGGCCTACAAGTCAGCCTGGGCTTTATGGCATAGCTGTTGTCTGAGAAAACACAATGATTCCCTTTCAGCAGATGTCACCTTTATCGTGAATTTTCTTGCCATAGAGGCTAGCAAGGGCAAAGCCTTTCGTACTATTAATTTGTACAGATCATCCATCTTTTCTAATCACCAGTTCGTCAACGGAAAACTGGTGGGTGAACACCCGCTTATTTGCTGACTTTAAAAGGGAGTAACATTTTCTAATCCACCATTACCTAAATATAGATTTTTGTGGGATGTTAATGTAGTTTTACATTTCTTTTTCTCATGGCCCAACAATTCTTCCCTTACTCTGAAGATGTTATCAGCCAAACTCACTATGTTGTTGTGTCTTATTTCTATTAAACATCTTTCCGATGTCAAAGGCTTAGATATTTCCTCTAGACAGTTTACTCCTTCTGGTGTGTTATTTACAGTGTCTCGAAGAACAAAAAGAAATTTACAATCTGTTTTTTACCCATATTTTCAGGATCACCCCAAATTATGTGTAGCACAATATTTGAAAGTTTATGAGCAGATGACAGCTCATCCAACTCCTTATCTCCTTCAGGAAGCCTTATAAGCCTGTGTCCTCGGCTACTTTCACCCACTAAGTTAGATTTGGAGCACACTCTTCCAGAGGTGCTATGGCATCTAAAGCCTTTTGGACGGGTTCCCGCATTGAGGACATTCTTAGATCAGCAGATTGGTCTAACGATAATGTGTTTAGAATTTTTTATTGTAAACCTGTTGATAATGTTGCTATGAATGTCATTAATTTTCTTTGAACAAGCATAATAGGAGCCTCCGGTCTTGTCATAAAATGTAGATTTTCCTAGTTTTAATGACGGAAAGTCTTAATTTTATCAAAGACATGGAGGCGAGTATTATACCACCTCTTATATTGGTAACTATTGTCTGTTTTATTTTTTCCCATCCCTTCAATGTGTCAACATTGTCTGTTCAACCTCCTACCTAAAACATCGCCTCATGGTTTGGATGCTCCACCAACATCTAGTCTTTCTCCTTCGCCACTCCTTGGTTTGGAGGACCACCAGTGTGCTTCTCTTCATCTACAGTTTCCTGGACTTATGAACTTTTGTTCCGACTTGTTATCCTTTATTATGGCAGTTCTTATTTTGGCTTCTATTTTTCCTTTATTTCGTACTAGCTGATTCTTAAGCGCAAGAAAAGAGGGCTGTTCGCAGTCAAGTTACGTCATCATAGCATACATTGATGTTGATTGGTTGTTGTTAATGAACTATAACTTGTTTCCCATTGGCTAGTTTCTCTTCGCTTCTGGGATTTGTAGTTTTCTTCACTTGCTGCTGTTTAATTCAAGCAAGAAAAGAAACGCATAATACTCGCTTCCATGTATTTAATAAAAGGAAGACTTTCCGTCATTAAAACTAGGAAAATCTACATTATCGAGGCAATATACGGGCCATAATTGCTTCCCGGCATCATTTTATCTGCAACTGTAGGAAACTCAGGTGCAATCGGTAACGTCTTTGGGCTAACAATGGCTCACAAATGCAGATAATGTGCATTAAGCACTGCGATACTGCCCCACAGTCAGTCATGCCAGTTATACAACCATAATGATACTCTTTAGGAGGAATTATGCCACTCATCAGTTGCAATAACTGTTTTTACATTTAGAGTTTCATTGGATAATCCCAAAAACATGTTATGCTGCCAACATTATATCGCAGCAGAACAGGGTTTAAGGAGGCAAGTTTCTTAACAGTGTTCTGCGCTTTCAATCCATATGCCAAAAAGCGCGCTTTTATCATCAGAGTGTATCCTAGTGAATACAATTCTAATTACAAACAAGATGCTGGTGATGAGTTCAGCAGGGTGAATACTGAACAGTAACATTTATTATGTGCCTGGCTCAGCCTCGGCTCAAGGCAGTCTCTAAACGTAAATGCTTCATACATCAAATATGACATAAGCTTATTCTTAATGACCTTGCAAATCACCAACAAGTTGGTGGCATTCATTTTTTGCAGCAGTCTGCAAAGTGTCATGTCAATGCTGAGCAGGCACATTTCTGTGATGTTAGGTGATCAGAACAGCTAGCCCGTTCCTTGAAACACAAGCCCAGACACTTGATTGATCTTACTCTCTTCAGTTTCTTTATGAACAATGGGGGTGAGGTGTAAAATAAAGTGAGGTTTCAGTATAGTACAAGCATAAGAGACAGGGCTAGGTAGCAAAACTGTGTTTGTGAAAGGAGGGTGAAAGCAAAGCTTATTCCAAAGAGAATCACAGTTTCTGTGGAGCATCATTTGAAGTAGACAAGTAGAGATGTAGTTGCTTGATGTGAAAAGCCCTATGGTAGTTAAGAAAGTCTGGAAAGTTAACTTCACCCTGGGATTTTTTTAATTTCGAGAGAAAGATTTGAGAGGGTTTACCTTGCCATTGAAATTTGGGCAGTATCTTATCCAAAAATTAACTTTTTGCAGGAAGCATCATGAGAAAGAAGTTGATAATCGGAAGGCGCATCATTTTTATAGTGTCTAGGTGACCCCACTGGTGAGATGCAACAGCCACCATTTCTGATAAAAAGTTAGGAGTTCGTCCAACAAGACATCTGAATTAATCTTGAGTATGTCCTTAAAGGTGTTGCTGTACAATATACACAAGCATTTTATTTGGAAGTATTCCAGGAGAGGCATGCTTCGACAAAGATAGTTTTAGAACAGTATTTATTAAGTGACAGTACTTCTGTAGAGTAGAGAATGAGTTCATGAAAAAATGCAGGAAGCGAATGATATAGATGTGACATAAATAAAAGAATATCATCTGCATATGCTGTAAATTTAATGTGAGTATTTTTAATTTTGGATCCTGTAAATTCATCTGAAGTCCTCAGTTGGTGAACAAAAGGTTCTTGACCTAAAACGAATATTAAGAGTGATGAAGGGCATCACTGATGAGTTCCTCTGACTGTGGTGAGGAGTATAACAATGATATAAGGCATTGAAAATTAGGACCAGGACCGTGCCATCCCAAGCTCTCCAATAAGTAACACCAAGTAGCCCTATCAAAGGCATTTTATGCATCTAAAGATAATATTACTAGGGGGATCTATGGTTTTATATGCTTTATTAATGATGTTTTAAAAGGTGATAGAATTATATGCAGCATTCCTATTGGAAATGAAGCCAGATTGGTGTATATCTATGAGATCAGGCATGCAAGGAAGTAAGCGGAGAGCTAAGACTTTGGCAAATATTTGCAATCTGTATTTATTAAGGGAATTGATCTGTAGTTTTTTCATTGGGTCAGATCACAATCCTTTTTGGCAATTAAACATATCATAGCTTTTGTAGAGACACCAGAAGCAGAATTAAAAGTTGTGAAGTAATTAAGTAAATTGAAGAGTTTGGGGAAGAGGAGTTTAGGAAAGTGGAGATGAAATTCCACAGTTAAGCCATCTGGGTTTTACGCTTTGCCTTTAGGAAGCGACTGTAAGGCCATGTAGAGTTCTACAATTTGAAGAAAGATCAATAAGCAGCAAAGCTCTAGTTTTATTTTGATAAACAAATTTTTTAATGTTTTATAAAGCATAGAAAATAACTTTAGGTAAAGCAGGTAGACACAGCAGTGGACAATTACAGGGTAATATATTTTAGTGACAGACCACCACGATAGACAGTTTGAACTTAAGTGCGGATCAAGCATAGCATTCAGTATAAATTTCATTACCACTTTCATGTTTGTATCTTTTCCCAGTTTCATGATCATACGACCATCCATCCCCCTCAAATTTTCTCAAATTTCTGGGGGCAGCCTCTAGATTCCTACACCACTTTCTCTTGATTGGCGCACCAGTCTACGCCCCTTCGCCACTTTTGGACTGATGGGCCCTCGGGAGGGATCCAGGTGGCTGCAATATCTCTTTTGGCTACCAACATGGCCGTGGCAGCCATGGCTTGCTTCACCCGTGGACCTCCCATCTCCTCCATTACCCCCAGTAGGGCCAATTTAGCAGATCTCTGAATCTCCCGCCCCAGGGCGGCCTCGATATCCCAGAATACCCGGCCCCAATATATCTCTATCACGTTACAGGACCATACCATGTGAAAGAAGTCGGCAGGGCCTCCCCCACACCATGGACATTGGGCGGAGGGGTGTAAGCCTGCCCGGTACAGTCTAGATGGTGATAACTAGGCTCTGTGTAAGTAGTAGAATTGGATGGTGTGGAGTCCGGCTGACACTGCCAGTTCCCTGGACGCCATCAATCAATCAATCAATCAATCAGTCGCATTTATAAAGCGCGCTACTCACCCGTAAGGGTCTCAAGGCGCTGTGGGGGGGGGGGGTTCAATGCTCGAAGAGCCAGGTCTTGAGCTGCCGTCTGAAGTGAAGGTGGTCTTGTATGGCGCGAAGGTGGCTGGGAAGGGAGTTCCAGGTCTTCGCTGCTAGGTAAGAGAAGGACCTGCCTCCGGCAGTGGCTTTGCGAATGCGTGGTACGGCTGCCAGGGCTTGTCCGGTCGAGCGTAGGGTGCGAGGAGGAGTGTAGAAGGAGATGCGGTGGTTGATGAGTTCTGGTCCGCGGTTGTGCAGGACTTTGTGTGCGTGGGTGAGGAGTCTGAAGGTTATCCTCTTGTTGACTGGGAGCCAGTGGAGTTTCCTCAGGTGTCCGGAGATGTGGTTGTGGCGGGGTATGTTCAGGATAAGTCGTGCAGCAGCGTTCTGGATTCGTTGTAGTTTCCTCTGTAGCTTGATGGTGATGCCGGCGTACAGAGCGTTCCCATCAGGGCCTCCCTCCACTCCAATCCCTCTAGGGCACCCACCCATGACTCCCATTTTATTCTGGTGGAGTTCAGGCTCCCGGGGGAGTTATTGATTAACATTTTGTATATTTGGGAGACACCTTTCCCCATCAGGTTGCCCATGAGTAGTTTTGCCTCAAGGGGGCTAAATTCCAGTAAGGGGCTGGTGGATGGTAGGTGAACCCTCAGGGCGTGTTTGAGCTGGAGGTATTTGAAGAACTGTGTCTGGGTTAATTGAAAATCTATTTGCATGTCGTGGAAGGATTTCATAGTCTTCCCTTTCCACACATTGCCCACCAAGGAGATGCCCAACAGATCTCAATCTGCGAATCACTCAAGTGATGCTGTTGCACTTAGCCATCTTCCTGCCCATAATGGGGTCTGGTGTGTAATAGTGGTGTTCCAATGAGTGTATCTCAAGGCTGCAAGCCATGTCAGAAAGACTGCTCTGGTCACCTCCCCCATGCCTTGTGGGAGGGGCTCCCCATATAGTATTCCCAAGATACGTGGGAATCCCATGTTTTCAAGTTCCACTCGATACGCCGGGTCTCCCCATCCCCTGTTAAACCAGTCGTGGATCACTATCAGTTGGGTGGCTAAATAGTACAGGTAGGGATCTGAGGCCCCCAGGCCTCCGTCGTATGTACCTCTCTTACAGTGATGGGTCGCTACTCGTGCCTTTCCACAGAAATTGGCCCATAGCGTTTTCGAGAGCTTTAAACCAGGAGCGGAGGATCGGCAGGTGGAAGTTCTGAAATATATGTAGGAGCTGTGGCAGGACCATCATTTTGAAAAGGGCTACCCGGCCCATCACATTTAGTGGTAGGGTTTGCCATCTCTGCAGATCAGACCTGGTGCTGTTTAATAGTGGTGTCAGATTTTTGGCCTAAGCCAGTTCGGGTAGGGTGGATACCCAAACGCCCAGATATTTGAAGCTGAGCCGGCGTAGCGGTGTTGAGTCCTGCCAGTCAAAGCAATCATGTGAAACTGCCAGTGGGACCAGTATTGACTTAGTGGGGTTCACCCTCAGTCCTGATGCCCGTTCATAGCGTCATAGAAGACAGAGGCTGCGTGGGCCTGTTGTGTTAGGGTCCTCCATGTACAGCAGAATGTCATCGGCGTATAGTGCTATCCTGTCCTCCTGGGAGTGGCCCCATTTCCACCCACAATACACGGGTCCGTTCTGATCATCTGGGCCAGGGGCTCAATGGCCAAGACAAAAAAGGAGGGGAGACAAGGGACATCCTTGTTGTGTGCCCTGTCGAACCTCGAATGCTGAGGATAGAGTTCCATTTACCTGTACTCGTGCTGTGGGGTTGGCATATAGGGGGTCATTCCGACCCCGGCGGGCGGCGGGCGCTGCCCGCCGGGCGGAAACCTCCAAAAAACCGCACCGCGGTCAAATGACCGCGGGGGTCATAACAATTTTTCCGCTGGGCCGGCGGGAAAGCCCCTGCAAAGAGGAAGCCGGCTCCAAATGGAGCCGGCGGATTTGCAGGGGTGCGACGGGTGCAGTGGCACCCGTTGCGATTTTCAGTGTCTGCAAAGCAGACACTGGAAATCTTTGTGGGGCCCTGTTAGGGAGCCCCTGCACTGCCCATGCCAGTGGCATGGGCAGTGCAGGGGCCCCCAGGGGCCCCACGACACCCGTTCCCGCAAGCCTGGTTCTGGCGGTGAAAACCACCAGAAACAGGCTGGCGGGAAGGGGGTCGGAATCCCATGGAGGATTCCCTGGGCCAGGGGTAAACCGGCAGGAAACCGCCGGTTGCCCTTTTCTGACCGCGGCTTTACCGCTGCGGTCAGAATTGCCCATGAAGCACCGCCAGCCTGTTGGCGGTGCTTCCGCGCCCCTCTGCCCTGGCGGTTTCAAACCGCCAGGGTCAGAATGAGGGCCATAGTGTCTGAACTAGACGGCAGAATTTTGGACTCAACCCCGTCTGCTGTAGCACCAGGGAGAGAAAGCCCCAATCCACTGAGTCAAAGGCCTTCTCAAAATCTATGAGTAGGAGGGCAAGGTCTTTGTGTAGTCGGTGGCGTTCGGCCAGGGCCACATGTAGGTGACTGATACAGTGTTGAGTACTGCGATTGGCCATGAATCCACATTGGTCTGGGTGGATCAGTTGTGGCAGGATCCTCTTTAGACGGTTAGTGAGGATGGAGACAAAAATGTTAACTTCAGTGTTGATCAGTGATATCTTTCTATAGTCAGCACAGTTTAGTGAGGGAGGTTGGGACTTGTGGAGTACCACGATGGTGGCGGCATCTAGTTCTTGGGGGAAGGATCCATATTTTCCAACCTCTGCATAAAGTCTTAGCAGATACGGTGTTACTTCCTCTTTGAGGGCTTTATAGTATTCAGAGGGGAACCCATTGGGTCCTGGTGTTTTCCTGGTGCTTAGAGTCAATATGGCGGTTCGTATCTCTACCTCATTGATAGTTTTGTCTAGGATTTGCATTTCCGCTATGGGTAGTCGTGGGAGGGGAACCTCGTCAAGCATACATTGAGCCTGTTTCAGGTCGACTAGGACAGACTTTTGATAGAGTGTTTGGTTAATACGTAGTGAAGGCGTTCACTATTTCTGGGTGCTTTACCACAGGATTCCCTTCCCCATCATAGATTTCGCGGACTATCCTGGAAGTGTGGTGGCGTGACACCACCAGTATAGCATCTTTCTGGATTTGTTCCCCCCCCATACACCCTCGCTGTGGTGGTTCTCCAAAAGTGTTTCGCCACCTCTAGGGACTGGTCCCGGATTTCTTCCTGGATTAGGATTAGCTGCCGTTTCGTTCTGTCATTTGGGTCTGTTATGTTTTGGTTCTCAAGCTTCATTGCTCTGAGTTCTGACTATTCAATATGATGGGTTCTGGCGCGTTCCTGTCTCCGTACCAAGTCCCTGGCTGTACCCCTTAATACCGCCTTACCCGCCACCCACAAAGTGTGTGCTGAGGCCACTGATCCATCGTTTAACGCAAAGTGGTCCTACAATGCCTGCCGCAGTTGTTCAGTGTAAGACCTGTCTTGGAGATACCATGCATTCATGCGCCACATGGGACGGGACTGGGGTCGGGCGGGACCCACGATAAACCGAAGTGGGGCGTGATCAGAGACTCCCCTAGCCAATATCTCTATACAAGAGAGAGCTGTGCAGTCTATGCTGGGGAGCAACACCAGGTCGATTCTAGAGTGTGATCCGTGGGCTGCCGACATGTGGGTAAATTGTCACCGTCTTGGGTGCCACGTCTGCCAGGCATCACAGAGCCACGTTGCGGAGAGCCAGCCCGTGATTCCCATTGCTGCTGTTTGTCTATGTATAGAGATCGGGCCGGCAATGTCTAGAGTCAGGTTTGGGGTTACATTAAAGTCTCCCCCTATCATCGTACGCCCGGGTGGAAGGTCAGCGAGTAGTTTAGTGAGATCATCAAGTGTTTTCCGAACCAGTAAAGGGGGAACATAAGCACTGATTATGTTAGTCGTAATTCCTTCGATCTTGCCAGTGATGGCTACGTATCGTCCCTGTCGGTCCCTCTGGACTTGAATATCTGGCAGGGGGAAACTGCGGTGGAGTAGTATGGCCACCCCCCGGGATCCGCGTGTGAATCCGGCGTGGTATACCCTGTCAAAGCCCCTGCGAGTCAAGAATGGGCAGTGGTCTCCCAGGAGTTGCGTCTCCTGTAGCAGGAGTATTTCGGGCTTATGTCGGTGTATGAAGGGGAAAACTGAGGTACGTTTAATTTTATCTAGAAGGCCGTTAACGTTCCATGAGATTACTTGTGTTTGAGTCATGGTGGGTGAATATTTGGCAGTGTCTTGTGGTTTCTGTCAGTGTTGCCCGTCTCTGGGCCTTGGGATAGGGGAGGGTACCCATTTGGCCCGTGTCCTCGCCAGTGTGGGTCGTTGTCAAAACGGTGTAGTTTCTATTGTTCCTGCTCTGTGCCTTGCCTGGAATGCTTTTATATGTATATGTTTGTAACTTAGAAACCATAACTTTTGCCTCTGAAACTAGGCTAAGACTCCCATGCCCCCAACTCCCACCCCACCCCATACTTCCCCCCAGAAGCATCTGTCGCCCAGGTGTTGCGCCTCCCTTTTGGAACTGGTGAGGCAGAACATCAACAAATAGGGTAGCAGTGGTAGTGGACCCCTCCTTAAAGTCGGATCAAGTTCAAGAACACAGTAGACACTGTTGGTATAGTCTTTGATATAGTTGTTATATCATGGCAGATTGGTATGTCTGTCTGGGGATCTCTTCTTGAGATCATAATACTGGGTTGCGAGATAGGTCTGCATCTTCTAGATTTGCAGTGGTTTATGTCCAGGTTGTTTTGGTCCCAGGGGGTGCCCTCCAGGTCCGGGGACGGCTGAGGGTCTCGCGACCTAGCCCGGTGGATCTCCGGGGGGAGAGTCCCAGTGGGATCTGTGATATGTCCTGTGCCTCCTAGAACAGGTAGAACAGCGTCGGTCGGACTGCCGCCCCTTCTGACTGTTCAGCGTTGTCTCATGTTGGAGTTGAGGTCTGTCTCTGTATGAACGTAACGGGATCTCCTCCGTCAACCAGGTCCACACCGTGGCTGGCCGATCAAAAAAATTAGTCTTCTTGTTGTGGACCACCCGGAGCCTCGCCGGAAAAAGGAGACGATATTGAATGTTCATTGATCTCATTTTCTGCTTCACCTCTGTGAATGAGCGGTGTTGTTGCTGTACCTCCTTTGTGTAGGGAATAGGAGAACTCATGCCCCGTCACAGACAAGGTCCCTTTTCTGTATGCCTCCTGTAGCACTGCGTCCCTATCTTTGAAGTTGAAGAGACGAAGTATCACTGATCTGGGTGGGGAACCCGGTGGGGGCCTAGACTGAAGGGCTCTGTGGGCTCATTCAATTGCGAACCATGGCGTGAGACAATCTGTTGGCATCCAGGAGCGGAACCAATCCTCCAGGTATTTGGCCAGGGATGACTCTGCTGTGTTTTCAGGTAGGCCCACCACACAGAGATTATTGCACCCCAATCTTTTTCGGCATCTTCCGCTATTCGGTGAAGTTCTGAGGTGCTGGTGGTCAGTGCGGAGACTTGGGCCTTTAGAGCGGTCACGTCATCTTCCATTGTGGAAAGTCTGGATTCAGTTTCGGTAATTCGGGCTGTGGCATTGCGGAGGTCTTGCCGAATCAAAGCTACGTCCACTCTCACTTCAACAATTTTCGTCTCAACTGCCACTAGGGTCGCCTGGATCGCCTGAAGGATCGTCGTCAGGTCACTGGTAGCTGTCTGTGGATCGCCATTTCCGCTTGGGGCACGGTCTTCCGTCCGGGAGCCAGCTGCACCTGTAGTAAACTGGTCCATGCGTGTTTGTGCCGCTGTCTGTCGTGTTGCTTTGTCTTTGTCCATCTTGGTACAGTCCCTTTCTCTATTTTGCTTAAACTTAGGTTTAGGTGGATTGGCCTGTCTACCCGCCTGTTAAGATCTCTGCGGTGCAAGGTCGGACGGACGCCGTCAAAGGTTCAAATCGAGGAGCTCTTCTGCCTCCTGGAGATGGCCACGTGTCACCGAAGGGTCGTGGGACACAGGCCACTACTTCCAATTTGATCCTGCCCAGTAGGGGTGCCTTCTCCAGTAGGGCACAGCTGATGGAGACGAAACGCCGGTCCCCTCTCCCGACCCAGGCCCATCAGTGCGGTTCAAGCATATTGCGGAGACGGGATGAGGAAAGGGGGCATATCGAAGAGCCCTTCGCCTCAATGGCGTTGGGTCTAATTCCCCCTTTGTAGGCAGTTGTTCCGTGCCCCACTTTTCAGGGCATGACCCACCATTTCTATGTTTTGGTGGGAGAGTCTTCAGTCATGCATGGGGGCCACCCCAGGTACTGCTATATGCCTCTGCAACCTTTTCCGTCAAGGCGGGGATCTCGAGTGGGTGTGCGCATCAGCATCCCTTTCGGTCTGACCCTATTACCCCAGTAGGGGTCCGGGGGTGTCTCTCAGGAGACCCCCGACGGGGTGGAAAGAAACAGTGAGAGGGTGCGCAGGAGGAGGCCCAAACCCGGCCCCCCGCGTCCGCTCCCCACTTGGGCAGCCTCTCCTCGGCACAGCTCTCTCCCCGGCAGGCCCCGGGGTCATCAGGCTCCGACAGGCACACCCCAGATCCAGCGGGGAAGGCCCCTGGTCAACATCCGCCGGTCCCGGGCCCTCCAGGCGTCCCGGCACCCCTGCGGTCCTCCGTGACCCGGATCGCCGGGTCAGGATCGTCGCGGTCGGCCTGCTTCTTGGCCAGTGCATCTATTTGTTTTAGGCCTTGGGCTTCGCGGAGAGCGCAGCAGTGCAGCAATCCCTCCTCCGGCTGGGTCCCGCCGGGCCTGCCCCGGCCCCTCACCGATGGTGCCACAGTCCTTTCCTCCCGGTTTCACGGGGTAGGCACATCACTCGGGAGTGCGCCGATGCACCGCCGCAACGCCCCGACCTCCAGAGGCCTCCCCCGATGCCTCTCTCGCCGTCTTCCCCTTTGGCTGCCGCCGCCTCCTGTCGTTCGCTGACACGCCAGCGCTATGTCCCTCACCTCTGGCCTTCACAACATCGAGGGGGGTTGCAGCAGGGCAGTCCCGGTCCACTGGTGCCACGGATCCTAAGTAGTCTGTGTTTCTCCCGTTACTGCAGTCCCCATCTGCCATCTTGGCTTGCAGCGTTTATATGCGGCTTGACCGCTTGCAGATTAGTGGGATGGCCCGCAAGGGTATCCATGTCTTCAGCACTTCAACAAGATCTCGGGGGGCCTTTTAGTGGTGTAGATGACACGGGATTGTGTGTTCTGTTGAAGGCGGATGACAGAGGGGTCCGGAGCACATCTTGACACCTTGGCCACGCCCCCGAAAAAGCTCTAGGTTTAAGGTTAGAAAAATAATTACTGAGGGAATCTTCTGATGGTATGCGTTATAGAGTACATAAATACTTTTAGTAAGAAGCAAAAAGTGTTGCAAAATCTATATCCCTAAACAGCTAAGAGAGAATCAGCTCTGTTATTGACACCATAATATTTGTGGTTAACTTAAAAAGTGTACCACAGGCATGCTTGATTGTATACTTGTTGAATTGTAACTTAGCTTTAATCAGGGTGTCAAGATCTATTTTGCTGTTTTTATGAGTATAATATTATGTTTGAGGAACTTTATATGTGCGAGAATAGAAGTGGATTTTTGTTATATAGACTGCTTCTTGGAATGAAAATAACCTATGATAAATCCCCTTGAGGCTGCCTAAAGGTGTCCCAATCAAAGTGAAATGATGATCGATCTATGTAATTAAATTGTAAATATTCCACTATTAAAGCAGCATAGGAAACAAGGAAAGGGCCTTCTGAAGTAATGAATGATTGAATATCCAAGATGACATGCTAGGTCCACTAACTAGGATGTCTAAGTCAGTTACCACTGGGGCACAGTCCAAAATTACGATAGAACCAATATCGGAATAAACCATGTTTTACAATAAATCTTTACTTAGGAAAATATAATCAAATCTAGATTGAAAGTGATGAGTGGGGAGAAAAATGAATGTTACAGCAGGTCAGGGTTGTATAGTCTCCAGGAATCTGAGAGAGGTTGTTGAGAAATTAGGTTTTTGAAGGCCTTGTGGGAGGCATGGGAAACAAAATGTGAAGTGGAATCTGTGTCCAAAAAATGATCAAGGACTTGATTACAGTCACCTTTGAGTATTAAATTATCTGAGACATATTCAGATATAGTGTGTGAAAGTTTCTGCCAAAAATGTGGATCTGGATGGATTGGACCTTAGAGATTTAGGATAGTAAGCAGAGTGCTATCAATCGTAAGTGTGACTAGTATCCAACAATTCTCTGTATCTTGATGTTGTGAGTGGTGATTTTGATAGACTTATGACAAAGGACAATGACCCCATTTTTGTTTGTAGTAGAGGGAGAGAAAAAGATTTCACCAACCCAATGTATTTTAAGTGTAGCATCCTCCAGTTTGTTCAGATGCGTCCCTTGTTATATGACATTTCAATTGAGCTAAATGAGATAAAACACACTGACATTTAATGTTTTTTTTGAGCCTCTTGACATTCCAAGCAACTGTTCTAAGGTGCATTACAATGAGAATTATTATTCAACTGCTGATTCATATCATGGATTTCAGTTGAGGGTATAGATTAAGGAATTAATCTATTAATAGATTAAGGAATTGTTCCTGACAAGCTGCTGTGGTTGAGAGAAATGTCTTGTATAAAAACAGCTTATGACATGACCATTGAAAAGAACAGGCATTTTTTGGCCTCAGATCAGTGAATTGAGGAAAAAGGACGTTGATTCCTCATGTCCGAGAGTTAGGGCCTTGTGTAGTCCGTGGACCAAGACGGTATATTGGTTGAATAGATAGATGAGAAGCAGAGAGCATACATAGAATTGAAGTTATCACTGTTTGCAGAAAGGCAATCATGGTATAGCCCTCTGAACCTTCTGGAATACCACAAAGATGAAGATTATTCTTCCTGTTTCTGTTTTCTAAATTTTTGGTAACTCTTTTAGGGTGAGCGATGTCTTTAGTCATTTGAGAGCTATCAGGAGTGAAATCTTTGAGATTGCTAACTCTTTGTTCCAAAGTTAAGATCCGTTGGTCATGCGAGGACCATTTCCTTTCAATCCATTGTAGTGAGGCATTGGAATTGACCATAAAATGTTTTAAGGCTCCTAATTCCTCCACAATGTCTTCTAGGGTCAGATGAGTGGGTGATTTGGTGGGGGAGTCAAGGTCTTTTTTTGCAGTTTGACTGAAGTTGTGTTTGAAGATTTTTTCACGATAGTACCAGAAGCATGGGAGGGGTAGGAACTGTCTCTTATAAATTCCAAAGCATTTTTCATAGTAACAGTAAATGCCATAAAAGGGTTAGTTGGATGAGTGCACAATGCACAAAATGAAGTTGCAGACTTGAAACAAAAGGATGCCTTGCTGCTACTTGTGTTTTGTGAGTTCTCCCCATATAAGGCCAAAGGGTCAAGATAATGAGAAAGAGAAAACACGCTGGCAAGTCAATTATTTGTAAAACGAAATAGAGAGGCAATAATTATTGCCAATGAAATTTGATACAAAAACAGTTACTGCCTCATTCCAAGAAGTACATAACAAGGATCAAGCCTCAGGTCAAGAATGCCACAGAGGATAAAACTTGAAGGAAACTCATGAAGCAGTGCTTTTGCTGTAAATATTGCCCTTCAAAGTCTAAAGAAATCATGTGTCCTCTTAAACTGACATCAACAAGTCTGAGGTATGAGCATGTGGGAGTCGCCGAGTCCAGTAAAAGCACAGGTGCATTGCTCGGCACAGGTGCATTGCTTGGCAGTAAGACAGTGGCCTACTCAATGCGTGTAATGTTTTTGTATTGAAGCAGAGTCACAACTCTATCAAAATAAGAAATACGGGCATATTACTGGGGTGGCTGCCTTTCAAAGTTAAACTCTGCTGGTGAAAGCAAAGAAAGCAGGCCCAGATCTTGCTTCTCGTGAGCTGAATGCCAAAGCCTCATGGAGCTCTAAAGAGCAGAGGCCATCTTGTGAGACGTCCAGCCATATCCCTACTCTGCAGCACTTTTGTAGCCTAGGAGAGGCTGCCTGAGACTTTCTTAATCAGCCCTTCCAGTAAGTACCACCAAAAGAGGGCAAATTATCAGTAAAAAGTCCCTTTAATATCACTAAATGACAAACATATAAATATACTTCTTTATGCTGGAAGCCCAGGTGTAGTAAGCACTATCTCCTCTGATGTCTGTTTTTTCCAAGCAGGGTGCTTCTGAAATCACTGAGAAAATGTATGTTTGCAGAAATGTCACACAGATGAAAAAGGCAGAGAGTGCACCAAGGAACAGAAAAGAGGAAGCAACAATACAAGGGAGGGAAAGCAGTACGATGAAGGAAACAGAAGACAGATCACTTAGGTCAGGAGTAGGAAAATACCATCTTTCTTGGCATGTTAACCCTAATTTTACATGTATGTCAGTATGTTTTTGCCTCTCTCACTGGGATCCTGCTAACCAGGACCCCAGTGCTCAGAGTTTGTGGCCTGAATATGTATGCCTGTGTAGTGCCTAACTGTGTCACTGAGGCTCAGCTAATCAGGACCTCAGTGCTCATGCTCTGTCTGCCTTTAAATTTGTCACTATAGGCTAGTGACTACATTTACCAATTCTAATTGGCATACTGGACCCCCCTTATAAGTCCCTAGTATACGGTACCTAGGTACCCAGGGCATTGGGGTTCCAGGAGATCCATATGGGCTGCAGCATTTCTTTTGCCACCCATAGGGAGCTCAGACAAACCCTTACACAGAACTGCCATTGCAGTCTGAGTGAAATAATGCACACGTTATTTCACAGCCATTTTCACTGCACTTAAGTAACTTATAAGTCACCTCTATGTCTAACCTTCACTTGCTGAAGGTCAGGTGCAAAGTTACTAAGTGTGAGGGCACCCTTGCACTAGCAAAGGTGCCCCCACAGGGCCATTCTCCCGGACTTTGTGAGTGCGGGGACACCATTACACATGTGCACTACATATATGTCAATACCTACATGTAGCTTCACAATGGTAACCCCGAATATGGCCATGTAACATGTTTAAGCTCATGGAAGTGTCCCCCCATTCCAAATCTGGTATTGGGGAGCCAATTCCATGCATCCTGGGGGCTCCAGCATGGACCCCATTACTGCCAAACCAGCTCTCTGAGGCTTGCACTGCATATAAAGCTGCTGCCACCTCACAGACAGGGTTCTTTCCCCCCTGGGGTCTGGGCAGCCCAGCCCCAGGAAGGCAGAACAAAGCATTTCGTCTGAGAGCAGGGTGTTACACCCTCTCCCTTTGGAAATAGGTATTACAGTCTGGGGAGGGGTAGCCTCCCCCAGCCTCTGGAAATGCTTTGAAGGGCACACATGGTGCCCTCCTTGCATAAGTCAGTCTACACTGGTTTAGGGAACCCCAGTCCTTGCTCTGGTGCAAAACTGGACAAAGGTAAGGGGAGGTACCATTCCCCTGTCCATCACCACTCCAGGGGTGGTGCCCAGGGCTCCTCCAGTGTGTCTCAGACCGCTGCCATCTTGTTTTCCGAGGTGTGGGGACACTCTGGAGGCCTCTGAGCGGCCAGTGCCAACAGATGACGTCAGAGAAACCTCCTGCTAGATGCATACCTGGGTAGGTAGCCAATACTCCTCTCAGGGATATTTAGTGTCTCTCCTGTGGGTTTCTCTTCAGATTATGACTTGCAAGAATCCACCAGGACTCCTCTGCACTTCTCTCTTTGACTTCTGCCAAGGATTGACGGCTGACTGCTCCAGGACACCTGCAAAACTGCAACAAAGTAGCCAGAAGACTACCAGCGACAATGTAGTGCCTAATCCTGAAGGCCTTCTTGAGTGTTTCCTGGTGGTGCATGCTCTGGGGGCTGCCTGCCTTCACCCTGAACTGGAAGCCACAAAGAAATCTCCTGTGGGTTGACAGAATCTTCCCCCTGCTCCAGCAGGCACCAACTACAGCCTCAGCGGTACTCTGGGTCCCCTCTTATCCTGAAGAGCATGGCCCCTGGAACCCAGGTGGTGGACCCAAGTGACCCCGCCTATCCAGTTGTCCAACTGTCCGAATTTGGAGGAGGTAAGCCCTTCCCTCCCCTCCCCAGACAGTAATCCTGTGCACCATGTGATCCGCAGCTACAAGGTGCTTCAGTGCACATTTCCAAGAAATCCTGCATGCACAGATGAGCCTAGGTCCCCAGCACTCTGTCCTGCGATGCTCAGCTCCCTGAGTTGACCTCCGGTTTCGTGGGACCTCTCTTTGCAGTGTTGAGATGACCGCCGTGTTCAGTCTTCTTGAACCTGTGTTCAAGGACTCCTGTGGGTGCTTCCCTCCTTTCAGTGGGCTCTCTACGTTGCTGAGGGCCCCCTCTGTCTCCTCTCCTTAGTGGTAACATCCTGGTCCTTCCTGGGCCCGGGCAGCACCCTTTTTCTTCAACCATGACTCTTGCAGGTAGCAAGGCCTGTTTGCAGTATGTTGCTGAGGAAACCACTCTGCATCCACCAGCCCACTGTGGGACATCTTCTGCACAAAGCAGAACCCCGACCACCTTTTGTGGGTGCAAAACCAGCATCTTCTTCCAACCAGAGGCAGTCATTTTGCACCTTCATCCGGGGTTTAGTGGGCTCCTGGCCCACCAAGACACTTTAGCGACTCTTGGACTTGGTCCCCTTCCTTGCAGGTCTTCAGGTTCAGGAATCCATCTTCAATGCTTTGCAGTCTGGTGGGGTCCTTGCAAAATCCTTTATCATGACGATAGTGTGTTTTGGGGGAAACAGTAGTACTTTGCTCCTGCTTTCCTGGGTCCAGGGCTGGGGCCTCCTTTACACTCTTGGTGTTTTCTTACACTCCCAGTGACCCTCCACACACTACACTTGCCTAGGGGTGCATTTGTGGTTCATATTCCACTTACTTAGTATGTGGTTTGTGTTGCCCCTAGGGCTATTGCATTATATCGTGTTTTACAGTGATTGCACTACTTTCTGACTGTTTTACTTACCTGATTTGGTTATTTGTGTATATTTTGTGTATGTTCCTTACCTCTTAAGGGAGTATATCCTCTGAGATATTTTTGGCACATTGTCACTAAAATAAAGTACCTTTATTTTTAGTAACCAAGAGGCTTGCCTTTCTTATGACCTATATGATATAAATGGTATTGCATGAGCTTTGTATGTCTCCTAGTTCAGCCTTGGCTGCTCTGCTATAGCTACCTCTATCAGCCTAAGCTGCTAGAGCACTATGACACTCTACTAATAAGGGATAACTGGACCAGGTATAAGGTGTAAGTACCATTGGTACCCACTACAAACCAGGCCAACCTCCTACATCAGGTCTTTGTGTGTGATCTCTTCAGAGTTAGTAGTCACATAATAATGTCCACTGATATGGGACATGTGGTATGTGATCAGTTCAGTCATTAGGAATTTTAAATTCTAGCCTTCCTTATTTCTTTTTTACCCCACCAAAATGTTGAGTATACACATTGGAAAGCAGAATTATTTGCTCACAGTTTGAAATTTCATCTATGAAATTTGACAGGTACAAAGAAATTGTGCAATGGCTGGGAATCTGAGAACCCTGCTCCACTGCAGAAGGAAGCCATTCAACTTCAAGTTTAATGAGTTTTCACAATTATTGTTCATCACACAATGGGTTTAAGCACTCTCTGATCCTTTATTCCCCATCCATTTGTTCAAAGTAACAACCCTAAAATGGGCCAAATAGTCAAAGTTTTTGGCTGCTTCTGTAAAAAGGAGACCCAACAAAAATGCTCAGATCCGGAACCAATTACTCAGCCACCTGGTGGATTCCATGAAAAAAGTGAGCTGAAAATAAAATAGTTTTGGGACTGTCACTAGGATTTAAATTTCCTTCACAATTTCTCACTTGTAAAGCAGGTAGGTCCCCTGTAATTATGGACCCCACTGATTGTGCCCCTCCCCTCAATTACATATCAACATAAGGCACATACTGCTATTTTGAAACCTTTCACTCAGGAGGATAAATGTGAGACAAGAGCAATTCCTTTGGCCCTTTGGATTTCACCAAGCTTAAGACATCTTCTTTTCTATAAATGTTTTTAGACTTAAAATGATTGAAATAGTGTTGAGGTCTCTAAAAGGAAACATGGAGGACTAGTATTTTTCTGTGTCAGATGCGGAACATGGGTCAAACCCTTATCATCTGGAAGAACATGGATGACCAAGGCCATCCATGTTCAGATGTTTAGGGAATTGGGATCCCACATAGAAGACAAAATAGTAATGGATGTAGAGAATGATGGTGAGTCATCATTTTTTGTTTTTGTCCATGTGTGCCATATTATTACCAAAATATTTCCACAATAATCAGCTGGATAAGGAAGTGATGCAAGGTAGGAATGGCTTGTTAGCTATGGTCATTGAAGCCAGTATATCGGAGAGCAATGCAAAAGGGGAAATGTTATTTATTTCACGTGGAATGGTCTGATCATTCTTAGAGGAACTGGATGAATGTGAAGTGTGGGGAATGCAGTCTCTAAAATGTATTTTATGATAGTGTGTTATCTTCTTGTACGATGTTGAGTTGTGTAAGAGGCGAAGATGGAAGTGTAGGGCCTGATATAAGGTTGAACAGTTACAGATGTTACATATAATTAGAAATACATTGTGATAGTTCTCTCTGAATGGAAGTTACTGCTATTGAAGGTGTATGTTTTCTGAATGTTGACCAGTAAAGTTATGTGCTTATAATATGAAAGACTGAAACGGGCCTATATTTAGTTTAGGATGTTGATATAGAATGGCTGTTATCTGTGCTGGCTGTTAGTAATAACCCATTTAAGATAAGCATGGGTGAAGTGTAAAACCATGATGTAGATCAAACAATCACAGTGCATTCAACAGTACTAAAACATGGTCTGAGGTAAGAAAAAAGAAGAGAAACTTATACAAATGTACAAATGTATTTCAGAGATTATAACATTATCACAAGTATCTTATCAAGCCACTTACAAGTGAGAAAGTGGAAGGAGGGCTGGTGTTAAAGATTAAAGTTTTATATTTTAATTGAATTGGTGGAGGTGATTTTGTTGCCTTGTTTGAGCGATATACATTCAACAATGAAGTAGCTGCTCTGCTGAAGGATGTTGAGGCAGCAGTGTGGGAGTTGACATTTTATTTGATTCCTAATGAGTGCTATTTCACACCTGAGAACCTTCATTCTGCTAGACAGTTTTATGGAAACTTGAGTGTACTTTAAAAATTAGTCTACCCAGTTTGAACTTGATTCTGGCCTTTTGACGTAAGTGGAAGAGGTATTTGATCACAAGGGAGATGTGGTCAAATGTTCCGCCTAAACCGGCATGCTCTAGTCCACTCTTCAGTAAAATCATATGTGCTTCTAGCCCACATGCTTAGTGTTTCTTTTCCTGTCACTGCTAGAGGACACCATATATCCCCTCAACCCCTTTCATCCTACACACTCGCTGGATTTCCAGGCCACATAAGGCTTCTGAAGCTGGTATCCCAGGGCTATTCTTATCTTATTAGCATAGCTGCAGAAGGTCAGGACCCAATGAGGCAACTTTGTAGATGTGTGAATCTGCCATAACCTATGTATTTGTCCTGTACATTTCACCCCAAAACCAAAAAATGTCTGCAACATGTATATTACATACCGTTTTAACCACACCAAAGATAGAGTTGTGTGAAATACGCAGATTTGCTTACAACGCAACCAGGTCACAGTTAATGGAAATGTATGTATCACCAAGTCCTTGTTTTTTAAAGTTTAGTACAGACATTCAGATGTTTTATTTTACATTTGTCACAATGTGCAAAAGTGTTAATTTATTTTCAATAGTGACTATGTGCATTTCATTTCAGGGATATATCTAATTAAAGGACTACGCTGAGTATCTCCTCTTGTATTTACTCCCTACCTTCAGGGTAAGATCAGTGTTGAAGCATGCAACCAGGAAGTTGGCTGCAGTTACTGGACTGACTTGTTGGGTACTGCATGTGCTGGACTTTTTCTACATTGAACCGTTGCCTTCTTTTCTGACTCATTATAACATTTTCCTTAAATAGGGATCAAATGGGTGTGTTTGGAAGTGATTTATGACATATGTTTTGTAAATTAGGAAAACACCCAGTAAGAACACAATAGAATTGCTGGTGTGTGTGAATGTTTCTTTTGTTAGGAAATCGTCTGAAAAGTCAAGACTAGTCTATTTGCAAGTCCCAGCCTATTAAATCTTCTGCGTGCTGTAGTTGAGCAGTGTCAACGATGGGTTCAGGGCACCCCATCTCATGATTCCATATATACAAACAATCATTACGTGTGATCACAGAGCAATCTCTGAATTAAGTGATGTGGGAAGTTGTAATGTTTTTTGTCTTGTGACTTTCTCATACTTCACATGAATTCTGAGATTAATAAAAAAAAAATCTGTATTTTTTACAGTGCTTTCTGGATTTTGCATCGCTCTTCTGTTTTGAAAAACAAACACTGCCAACATCCATATAGTTGTAAAGCCTGCAGTCATCTTGCAAGAAAATGATGCATGGCCACACACTGGCATTTATGAGGAAATGTGCCACTTTTCAAGGAAGAAAGGTAGCAATAATTTAGCAATTCATGGCGATCTACACAACAGGTCTACCAAGATATAACAACTTCACACGCCTCTCCTCAGATCAGGACTGTTTATTATGGATTATAATTTTGAACAAAACTCAATTGATATCAACATGGATTTCAACAAGGAAGGGAAGGTAAGCCTCGTCCTTGTATATTTTTTTATCTACGATTATCAAACCAGAGCTGTGTAATTTTAGTTTTCTGGTACCGTAGCTCTAGCCTAGAACGAACTCCAGAAATGAAAATCCCAGCAGCCTCTCTGTTCTTCATGGCCGGTTGTTGAATTGGTTGATCACCAATCTGTGTGTCTTGGTAACGAGAAAGGCGGCCTGTTCCTCCAGACTGATGGTCAAGTGGATCAATAGCCCCTGTGCGTGAAACTCCCAATAAAGCAGAGCTAAGTAGATTTATCACTATAAAAATTAAAAAATATTCAACGTGTATAATGCCCAGCAATAAAGGGCTTTACTTTTAATACATTTATTTTTTGTTTTTCAATTCTTTTTTATTTAAAAAAAATGCAGCAATATGCAATTACATTGAACATTATTCCTACATTCAGCATACAGACGACAGTTGAAGTGTACCTGCTGAGTCTTGGGGGGGTAGAGAGGAAGGGGAGAGGGGTAGAGAATGAAGTAAGAGGAGCAGAAAACAGAGAGGGCGGGGGTGGAGGAGCCTATATACTCAAGTAAAACAGGATGGCATATGATGGATAAAGCCTATATACCACAGCTAAATGATATTGATTATTGGATTGCAAATGACGTCATTTTCTACAATGTTCCAGTCGTTCAGAAAGCTCCACTATTGGCAATCGAGAGGCATGTTCGAGATCCGGAGACGCTGGGGCAGTCTGAGCGGGTCATTTGGCTTAGGATGGACAGTGACAGAAAATCGCGCTTATCAGCAGTGGGTGGAGTGTTTGGGTGCAGTACATATTAGGTCCGAGGAATGCCGAGTAGGGATTGATATAAGGGAGTGTGACTTTAGGTGGTAGAAAGGAGAGAGGCATAGCAGGTTGTCATAGAAGTGGTAAAAATAGGTTGCAGTGACGGGGGGAACGGTGGAAAGTCATAGATATGATGTTGTTTAGGACAGGGATGGGAGGTCAGGAGGTAGAAAAAGGGGAAAAAGAGTGAGGAACGAAAAGTAGTGGGCGAGATGTCATGAGAAAGGGCTAAGGGGGAGAGGGGGAGCTGAAGAAGCCATGAGGAACTAAACCAAACTAAGCTGGTCTGGGGTAAGGTGGGGGAGAGGGGGAGAAGGTGAGAAAGTGAGAAGGGCACGCAGCGCCCTACTTGGAGCACAGCTTATGGAAACAGGGGGGGAGGGAGATTAAGAGGGGCGTGAGGGGGTCCTTGTGTTAGTGACAGTGAGGGGCATATAAGCAAACTGGTGAGCATGTAGTGAACTCTCTAAGAGGCATTGTTGAGAAAGGGTGCCCATGTTTGTTGAAACAGGGCGGCTTGATTTTGCACGTTATATATGGGACATTTAAAGGCTGCTATCCCAAACATTGCCACCATCAGTTCTTCCGGTGTGGAGAAGGTAGGGTATCTCCAGTGACGGAGCACACATATCTTGGCTGTCACTAGGGCTGTGTACAGTAGTCGGCGTTGCGGACAGGATAGGCCACGGAGATTCTACATGTCATGAATACGAATAAGGGAAGGGGACAGCGGGTCTGCAATGGCATTGAGCCTGCAAGAGTAGCACCCACTGCATCCCAAAGGGGTCAGATCGATGGACAGTCGCAGAGGATATGCTGCAGATCGCACTGAGTCTCCGGACATCGCCAGCACTCTGCATGCCGTAGTAGGCCTACTCTTTGTCGTTTCGTAGGGGTCCAATACCAGTCATGAATTATTTTAAAAAGGCAGAATTTCAGTCGGGCTTTCCGGGTGCCTCTATCTAGGACCATCAGTGTTTATGACCAACTCTCAACTTCGAATTCTGTTTGGAGGCGTACTTGCCATTTTAGGTGTAATGCTTCAAGTAGGGGTTGTGAATAAAGATGTTGTGTGATAACATCATATAGGTCCTCCATCACTCCTTTGAGGTAGCCCCAAGATTTGAGATAGGAGACGATAGGAGAGATCTCGCGGGCCTATGAAGTGGCTCCCATACTACTGTGCAGGCAATGTTTGAGTTGTAGATACTGGCATGCTTGTTTGGGATGGAGGCCATACTCCTCCTGCAGACGCTCAAACGATTTTAGCACACCATTCTCGCTGATGTGGTCCAGTGTTTCAATGCCAGCTGTACTCCAGTGCATCCAATATAGGGTACGTCCTCCAGCCCATATGCCTTCATTTCCCCAAAGGGGAGCTCGAGAGTGGAAAAACGGGTTGATGCCTAAGAGCCCATGTGCTCTACACCAGGCTGTATGCATTGTTTTCAACATCGGATTGATAGGATGTGAATGGGAGTGGGAGTGCAAAGTACAGGTATTATCTAGGCCACTGAGCCCACCCCGGTGAGAGAGCAGTTGGCGTTCAGTTATGACCCATTGCGTGGATCAGGCGTTCTAGGTAGCATATGCGCTAGCTGGGTGAGGTGAAGAGCGAGGGCATAGTGTTCTATTGATGGTAGCCCCAGTCTGCCGCAGGAGCAGCGTGCCATGAGTTTCGCTGAGGATAGACGGGGCGAGAGGCACCCCATACAAAAGCTCTGATCGTGGCAACTATTGGTCACAAAGTCGAGAGTGGTACTTGGATGGAAAGCATGCCTAACACATAGGTGAAGCGCGGTAGGGTAACCATCTGTACCGCCTGTACCCTGCCCCACATGGAGAGCCCCAGGTTGGACCATTTCTCAAAGTCCAGCTTCACGCGGGCAATGAGTGGGTTAAGTTTATGAGCCACCATTTTCACCAATCCTCAGTTGACAAGGATCCCTAGATATTTAAGGCAGTAACGACGTCCAACTGAATGGGAAGTCATGTATTGCCGCTCTTGTGGTGTGGAGGGAGAGGGGTAGTGCTTCACATTTGTCCCAGTTTACTTGGCAACCGGACATGGCTGCAAAGACTTCAATAATATCCATTAATGCCGGGAGGGACTGATCGAGATCTGTCAGGGTAAGTAGAATGTCATCTGTATAGAGATAAAGTTTGGAGAGTCCCCTTCTCATTGGTGTGCCAGTGAGTAGTGGAGAATGATGTATAACGTCCGCTAGCAGTTCCATGGCTAATAGGAATAGTAATGGTGAGAGAGGGCATCCCTGACTCGTTCCTCCGCATATGGGGAAAAGATCTGAGAGAAAGCCTCCACAGTTGACCGATGCTGAGGGGCAGTCATACAGTAGGCGTACTTTTGCAATAAATTGGTCGCCCAGTCCAAATTTTCACAAGGTTGTTAATAGGTATCCCCATTCAACGCAGTCAAACGCTTTTTCAGCATCTAAAGATAAAGCTATGGCTTCTTCTGGCATAGTCCTCGCTTCCCACAGGGCATGGGAGAGAGTGCATAGGTGACTTATAGAGGTGCGTCCTGGGACAAATCCTACCGGTGTTTGGTGTATTAAGGACTGGAGGACTTTGTGCAGCCAGGCCGCTAAGACACTGGCTAGTATTTTGATATCCTTGTTTAAGAGAGAGATAGGTTGATAATTTCCGCAGTGGAGGGCGTCTGGTCCAGGCTTAGGTAGTACCGCAATCGTTGCCTGGTACGAGATTGTGCCCAATGATCCTTCCCGATCTGCCTCCCGGAAGGCTTCGTAAAGAGAGTCAACTGGTTCCTCACCTGCCCATTTATAAAATTCCACGGGGAACCCGTCTTCACCCGTGATTTATGATAAGGTAGGTTACAGATGGCTTGTGCTATTTCGACCTTACTGATCTCCCCACTTAGCAGGGCTTGGCCCTCGGCTGAAAGGCGTGACAGATGTGCTTTTTCCAATATGGTTTCTACCCTTGTAGAGCTGGCTACCTCCTCTGGGGTATATAGACATTTGTAAAAGTCTGAAAACTCATTTACAATGCCCTGCAGTCGGGTGAGGATATCCCTGGTGGCAGAAGTAATAGCGGGAATGGCCTGAGCCACCTCTCTCTGTTTAAGCTGATTCGCTAAGAGCCGACCTGCCTTTTCCCCCTGTTCACAATGCCTTCCTTGAAGACGTTGCAGGGCATATTTGGCCTGGGAAGTGTAGAGCTCATTGAGGGCCATACAAGCCTGTTCTAAGTGCTGATGGGCTGGCACAGAGGGCTGTGCCATGTACAGTTGGGTGAGGTGTGTGATACTGTGCTCTAGTTCTGCGTGGCGCGCTAAGCGTTGTTTGTTGGCATCTCTCATCATTTGTCCACATAGGGTCACCTTTGCCGCTGCCCAAAGAACCCTCTGAGAGGAGACTGTGTCTTTCTTTTCCTGCATATAGTTGGAAATGTGCTTTCAATTGTGTTTTGCCCTGGGGAGTGCGGTATTGATGCACAACAAAACACCAGTGTTTGAGGCCCGGAGAGGTAGGTACTGCATTGACTATCAACAATATCGGACAGTGATCCAATAAACCACCCTCTAGTATACGAGAGTCCTGTATCTGGGCCACTGTGCTATGTGTCACAAGGAAGTAGTCCAATCGGAACTGAGTCCCATGTACTGGTGACAAGAATGTGCACTCCTAATTGGCTGGGTGCAATAGCCTCCAGTGATCCACTAGCCCATGATCTGAGGTCTGGTCCATGAGAATGGCTCTGTCCCAGTTGTTACACATGTCTATGGGCCCAGGTCTGTCTAGCACTGCATTCCTGGCCATGTTCCAGTCACCTCCCATGACACAGCGTGTAGCTTCTATCTCTGTTAGGAGACGACTGATATGAAGAAAGAACAATCTCTTAGGGCCTGTGGGTGCATATATGGAGCCAACGCATATCGAGGAGTCCCCTATTTTCTGTTTTGCAAAGACATATCTCACCTCCGGGTCTGACCATGTTTTAATCAATGTAACAGGAAGTGTCTTATGAATTAGATTCACCGCTCCACATTTCCTTAGTGTCCCGCTGCCTTGTGGCCTTAGTGTTGCACAGCAACTAAATATTGCCTTCCCCACCCAGTCACTTACTGGATTCTATCGCATCTAGATGTGTTTCCAGGAGGAGAGCCACATCTGCTTTTTTGGACTGCAGGTATGATATCACATTCTTTATTTTCACATAGTTGGTTAAACCATTAACATTCGAGAATATAATCTGGAGTGGTCGGGTATGGTTTGGGACCCTGCTACTCATAACTGCAACAGATGTGTGTGGCACTCTGGGGTGTAGGGGTAAATGCCGGGGATGGACGGCAATAGCAGGGGTGGAAAGTGTATTGGATGGGGGAGAGGCCACAAATTGGTATGGAGAGACAGTGTCTGGGATGGGTGGGGGAACGAGGTTCTGACTAGCATCTGAGCCTAAAGGGTGGTATCTCACATGGGTCTCAGACAATCGGGAGGGGGCGCCAGGTGCCTACTTGGAGCGTTTATTGAGAGATAGGAGGTAATAGGGTAGAGAAGATGAGAAATAAGAGGAAATAGGAGTATACAGTAGATAAGCAATAGAAAAGGAGAAGAGGCTGGCTAGGGAAGAAAAGAGGAGGGATGGAGGTGCGGGAAATAGGAAAAAGAGGAGGGGGGGAGATGGGCAGGAAACAAAAAGGGTGACTGGGGGGGAGGAAAGTGGGCAGTATAGACACAGGGCAGCCTCCTTTGGACAGGAGCGTAGCCCTGGGAATTCGGGTCTGTGGACTGCGGGTCCGAACCTGTGGAGCCGTGCACTCAAAGGAGCCCTGGGCGGAGGCAGGACATCCACAGTATGCCACCTTTAAACGATAGATGGCGGCAAGCATCAAGCGTCAGTTGGGACCGGTCTGAGGAGGGGGGAAGGAGCGGTATAGAGGGGTGGGGGGATCCCGCAATCACCCCAGAGAAGAAGGAGAGGGAGGTCACAATACTTATTCCTCTTCTACTGACCCTATTGCCCCCCTCCCTCCCGGGTGTGGGGGGCGAAGGGGGCAGGCCCATCCCAAGACATTTTATAGCAACAGTCAAAAACTAGTACATGATGATGAAGAGTGGGGGAAGGAATCTCACGCGTAGCCCCAGTAGGTAATTCTGGTGAGGCTGAGAAATGATAGTAACATTATAACATTAAGAGAGGCCCTCCATTGCTGGTAACCATTACAGCAATACAATAATATTGAATACTAGTCCATCATTTGCTCTCATTGGTGCATCCTGTCAAATAACTGTTAACTGTTAACTATTAGCACTGAGCTACGCGATGCTAATGACAGTCACTTCTTGCTTGTCGCCTTTTACAGTTTACAGATTGCAGTATTCCTTTTTAATTTGAACATAGAGCTGATTTATCAATCAGGCAGCAAGTTAGAGAGAAATAAAGAGATATGGAAAAATGTAGAGAGAAGCAGAACAAAAAGAAGAGAGTAAAAAAAGGGGGGAGTATGGGGGAAGACAAATAGGGCTGCTGCCTTTGCAATTAGAATATACCTGGTGGCTATCTAGGAGATAATTCATTGCCTTCAACACAGTGCTACTCAACACAGTCCATTACCGTGCCATCACAATAATCTGGGTATAGCATTACATTACATTACATTACATTACTCGGCCACATCAGCCAATAGCAGGTTGCAGGGTACTCATCTGTCCGTTGATGCAGGGGTGCAGTCCCCTCCGTTCAGACTCGTCTCGGTGCTCTGTAAATCGCTACTCAGCTACCATGGCCACAGGTGTAGGCTGTAAAGGTGTTCAGGTTTCAAAGGAGAGCGTGACTTGTCTCTTTCCAATGTTTGGTTATAGTGTGCCACTGCCTGATGCGCATGGTCTCTATCACTTTGGACTCTTGCTGGTTTCCCTAAGGCCCTGCCCCTCGGGTGGGCATCAACGTCATTACGCTTTTGCACTTCTGATGCAGCAAATGATGGCAATATGTCCTGCTGGTCAATGGCCTGTTCTGGGTGTAGGGCTAGCGGGGTCGTGTCCATTGTCCGGGTCTAGTGTTTATCCAAGTAATGACGGAGTTTCTTCAGTTCATAGAAATCTCAGGACTTGCCATCTTTGGTGATCCACATCGGTATTGGTCTAAACAAGCCATATTTCACCTCTAACTGGTGAAGTCAGGGTCGGAGGGACAAGAATGACTTGCGGCGGTGATTGGTCTCCTTTGAAAAGTCCACAGTGATTCGGACTTCATAGCCCTCGGCCTTGAAGGGGCCATGGGAGCGAACTTCTAGTAGCTGACACGCCTGTCCATGCCACAGGAGACAGTCGATAATCAGGCTGGGTCAGGTTGCACCATCCAGGTGCTTTGGGCCTAGGCGGTGTGCTCTCTGGAATTCTACCGGTGGGTCAAAGAAGAGACCTGTGATTGTAGGGAGGGTATTTTATAAATATGCTTGAATGTCTGTCCCGTCTGCTTGGTCTTGAATTCCAAAAAATCGGACATTATCCCTACGGCTTCTGTCTTCTAAGTCTATAAGCTTGCTACGTAGGCACAGAATATCCTGATCCTGGTCCAGTGTAGTGTTTAAATGGTCCTCCATAGCTGTGACTCGCTATCCTGGCCCCAGAAATCAGGTTTGAAAACCTGCTATGTCCATTCGTATAGATTTTGTCTCTTCCATTGATGAGGATGTGCTGGAGTCCATCCCTTCCAGTCTGTGACCGACTGCCGATATTTCTTGGAATATGTGCTCCATTGTAGTGTCCTGCTTCGGTCTGTCTGTGGCACTGGGCAGGTCCTCTGGTTGTCTTCTCTTGGCAGTGGCCATTGGAAGCAAGTGTTGTAGGGCTTCAGAGAAAAAGGTTTTCCCACTGTTTAATTGCAGCTTTACCAGCAGAATTACCGTTGGGTATCTCCAGGCTGGATTCCCATCGTAGATGCTGCATGTCTCTGTCCCGGAGGGCAATATTCTTGGGTAAAGTTTGGTTCAGCAGTAGGGGGAAAGGAACTGTCGCAATTGTAGGTTCCTGCCCAGGGTGTACACTGATGGAGTTCACGGTCAAGGCCGGTACTCAGCTCTCTCCCAGCCCTTTAGAAGGTCAAATTCTGCAAGATTGACGGAGGGTTGTGGGGGGAGTGGTGACTTAACAGCTCATAACTCGCCCCAGGCCCCACTGGTCTCCCCTCCTGTGCCGTCAAGTTGTTAAGGTTCCTGGAAGGTGGAGTTGGCTCCTTTAGTCTTGGGGTTCCAGGTCTGGCAGGGGTCTTTCCGATGCATGCTGTCAATTAGGGTGCCATTTCTTTTCCACTGGGGGCGCTCTCTGTCTACGTCTGATGCTGTCTGTGGTAGTAGATGTAGCGGCAAGGGAGGAGGAGGTGTCCATTCCTTTTGGGTACTCTACTTTGCATCCTGTTCTGTGCTGTCCTTTCCGTAATCTGGGTGCATGTGTAATGGTCCAGTATGGCTCTACTTCGGCCCCTTACCCGTGTAAAAGTGACTGACAGTCTCTATCTCCTCCTTGGTGGAGGGACCCTCACTCAGAGTGTGCTTCTGCTCAGTACAGGGGAAGTGGGGAGGCAGCCGAGCAAGGGGGGGTTGAAAGGCCCTACCTTCAGTTGTGGAGCAGTTGGGGAAGGCAAAGGGGGAGTGTCATGTCTGCAGAGTGCCTCAAATTTGCCTCCTGACGATGGTGCTCTCTATTGTGCATCAATGACGGCGTAGTGGCCCCTCCCGACTCCCTGGGCTCTGTATCAGGGACAGGGGGTCTCTCCAGTGAGGTTTGTGGGGGAGACGGACGGTGACTGTAGAAGTGTATTTAGTATGGGGGGGAAGTTCCATAATGTCCTCTTTGGCAGCACTAGTGGAAGGGGGAGGAGACTCCGTTATCAGCACCTCACCCCTCATCCTCCTCACTGCAGGGATGCTGCTGCACTCAGCCTGTTCACCCCTCTCCACTATGGCACAGGCGAGGTATGCTTGGGCCTCCTCATTGGCGCAACTGCAGTTTGAAGCTGCCTTGTGGTGGCTTGTGCAGGGCAGTCGGTGCTTCCACCTTTGGGGGTGGGGCTGCAAGCAGTGCTTAATTGGCCTTACTTGGTTGCCAGGGCAGGGGAGGTGCCGGCACCTCAGCGCACATGCCCCTTCCTTTCAGCTGGCTCTGATCAACACTTTAGGCTGTGTGCGTTTTCTCCGGCTAGGCCTCCGATACATCGGCACACGGCGTGGCAGGATTACAGAACATGGGGGGGGGGTCCATCTCTCAGGCCCCCAGTCGGCCCGCAAAGTTCCGTTCGGGGTCATATGCAGCCCCCCCCATCACCCACGCCTCAGACCAGGGCCCATCCTCATACGGAGCTCCTAAATCAGGCGGCCCCCCTCGATTGTGGCCAGACCACGCCCCCCACTTTTAATACATTTAATCTGCCCAGAACTCTTAAAGATAAGTAGAAATCATACAATAAAAAATAACAAATATGGTAATCCTATTTTTTCCTTAACACCATTCCAGTACCAGCCACTTTGTGATGACCTACATTTCTCCTTTATAAATATTTAGATTGGGGTGTATTCATGAAGTTATCCTCCCTCCAGTTTGTTTCCACCAGCTTATCTATTGATGCAAAGTTTGAATCAATCCCCACCTTGAACCTGCCATCTTTCGATATAATTATACTAGGCGTATATGAACAGACTCTCATGTAGACCAACATTTTTTTTTGGTCACCTACAATTATTTTCTCTGTTCTCTACATTGTCTGTTAGCCCTTGATGCATGACAATGTCTCCTCTGAACTAGCATGAGTAGAAGTAACTCCACTGCAAAATAAAAACCCCTCCATTGTTCCTTTATGGATTGTGGAGTATTGTTTAATATTTGAAGTAATCTCCATGTTTTACAGGCCTTAAACCTGCTCAGAAAGTTTTCCTTGCCTTCAACTCCAGAAATTGTTGAAGTGCATAATGTTCTTGACCAAGTATACAAGATGCAGATAACCCTTATATGTTTGTGTTAATGTCCATTATTTTTTTATCCAAGCTCATTGGTTCACACCCAAGGAGTTCATGAATGGGCTGGAGTTTTTTGGGCAACTGCCTGGCTTCTTCACTGCTTACTCTCTCTCCACTGGGTTAAATTTGAACCTGCTCAGTGCCACATCTGGGTGAAGTAGCTGCAGTTAGGAATGGCCAGTCAGGGGAATGCTAGGTCCCCTCTTAACGGGTCTGTTGGATGCTCAGTACAGCTATGCCTGAGGTGGCTTGGTCTGGAACATTGCAGCCATTCACTTCTAACTTAAGTAGGTGGTGAGGCCTTGCAAAGGCCTTGCTGGTTGGATGGTCAACCAAGGCTTCAGGAATGCCAAGGTCTGAGGTCACACAGCAGCTGTGGGTCCCATTGCAACTGGGTGTAGCAGCTTCAGGCAGCACCTAATCTACACATTTCAGATACAGAGGCTCTGGGCAGCCCACAACTTCAAAAATGGGCACCAAAATTTACGATACACCTCAGCTTCACAGATTGGACACAGTGGCTCAGACAATGCTATACCTTCATGATTCCCACCAGGGCTTGCGGTGAATAGTTTGGGTTTCAGACACACAGATCACTCTCTATAGTCCTCATTTCTACAAATCCACATCACTGGGGTCCTGCTTCTCATTTTGGACAGTTACTTTTCCTGAAGGGTTGGCAGACAGCTTCCCTCTCTCAGCATGCAAGCTGAGTTTTAGTGGTACATCTTTAATACTGGTGACTTCTGGTATGGATAAAAGAAGTGATGGGACACCTACTGAGAATAATGACTCGAAGGGTCACCTAATTGTTGATGCATGGCCATCAGTCACCATGATTAAAGGTGTACCACTACACAGGTGACTGATTAGGTATTTATATATCTTCCCTAGCACAACTGGATCCCTTGTTTATCCAGATAATTCTAATTTCAGCACTCCCCCCTACTTCTTATAACTTGGAGTTCGTCCAGATGGCACTGTCCTACTTGGATGGGGATTGCTGGTTATTTGATGAAGCAAGACACTATAATGTGTGTAAGACCACCTAGTCCGTAAAGGAAACTTTCCTTTCCTCTTCAGAGTTACTCTTGAACCCCCACCAAGTCTCAAAATCTGGGATTCTTGGACTAAGGGCAACTTATTTGCCACTGGTCCCCTCACCAAACCCCATGCTCTTTATATTTATGGTTCTGTAATAAAGGGGAGAGAGTATGACATACTGGCTCTTTCTCTCAGCCAAAATGTCCCCCACTCTCTCGTTTGTGTTATGGTGTCTCTTGAAGACATAGTCATCTGACTACCAAGCCTACACATAAGATAGCAAGAATAAAAACAGCATTTCTAAGTAGTATGCCTTTTTATACTGCAAACGGCCACTAAGCATTCAATGAGTAACTCATCACCTAGTAGTTAGTTCACTTGTGTAATAGGAAGAACTACTAGGTATTTAACCTATGCATAATAAAAGGCAATGAAAGTTATCATCTGAACTCAGTGACCGTATACACATTGGTGGTTTATGAGCACAAGAAAAGACCATGCATCAAAAGTGTCCATAAAACATGACTCTCTCAGAAAAGATAAGACAGAGGAACCTTGAGTTATGAAGGCGTAGTGTGACACAGCAATAACTGTGAAACTTCTCCTTCTATTTGCCAAGTCTGAATACCATTACTCATACTATTGGTGAGAAGTCCAACATAACTCACTATTCGCTTGTATGCTAGTTATACAATATTCACAACAAGCAGTGAAACATCACCTGTGTGTCTAATGAAGGAATCATGCCTAGTATAAGAAACTGTTAGAGTTGATAAGACAGTACAGCATCATTTTCTAATAGAGTGAAATTATCCTCTTTCTGAAACAATTGTCTGGTAGAGAGTGTCATAGCCCACTACCATTTTCTTCGAGCAAAGCCAATCATGCTCAATGTCGAACACAACATGTTCGAAAAGTGCAGGTAAAACATCATACCTATCCCAGTCAAATGTTTCAGTGCCGGGGAATATTTTTTAAGAACTGGTACCAATCCTTTTCGTACGAAATGCAGTGAACTGGTCCCATATAGGTCAAACCAGTACAAATATTCAGGCAAAATTAACCAAACTGTCATTTCAATTTGTTCTAGGATAAATTAGACAGTATTGGACTAGCTCGTACAATTAGGCCTGAGGTAAAAATATCTTATAACCTGCACCCTTACTTTGAACAACAATGCGGTGGAGCTAATCTCACTCTGTTCACCACCACTGAAGTGTGGAGAGTCAGAGGAAAAATGTGGAAAAAGCTGCCAAAGTATGAACTCTGCTGCCTCTACAACACTAGACCACTAAGGATGACCAGCACGCAACTGATAACGACAACCTCCTTGGCTTAAAAATCCAGCTTCTCCCACATAGACCTTTTCCTGCCCTTCTGATGACTCCACTAAGATCTCATTCAGTGGTCCCCTGTTGTTGAATTCAGCCTGATGCCTTGCCCCATTTGCAAACTATTTCTAAAATTCCTTCCAAGTCTGAAGATAATGCAAGACCCGGCCAAATCCACCCTTTCTATATGACCTGCAGTTCATCGTTGTTGGCTTTATCTTTCCACTTTTGACTTGGACTTGCAGGACCAGATACCCACGGTTGGCGTCTTGATCTTTTAGGCACTATTTTTCACCAAAAACTATAGTATTCTTACCTCCTTTTCTACTTTTTTTATTTAATACAAATCAATCTATTTTTACTAAATTGGTTTGGGATTTTTCTTGTGTTGTGTTGTCACTTTAGGACTGTTTGAGTGCCGAAGGCACACTAGTAATAATTGTTGATTCAAACGGTCGAGCCTGTAAAGAGACAAACACAGATCTCACTAGGATTCTTTGATTTGTTTGGTTCCCCTTGTGAAATGTATTTTTGTTTCTCTCAAGCTGTATGTATCATCTGGGTTCCAAGCAATGGTTGTGATAAGATTTTGATTGGTCATAATGAAGTTGACAGACTTGGATGGCCCTTCAATGGATTTATTTTCCTATGAATTGGCCATTTTGGATTTCTCTAAAAAGGCATTTGTTAATCTTCACTCCTCATTCTGTTATTGGGGGCCATTATTGTTTTGACCTTCAAATTATTATCATCCTCCTCTTGACTTTAATAGACTGCACACTATGGGGGTCATTTTGACCTCGGCGGTATTTTTTAAAGACCGCCGAGGGACCGCCGTGCGGAAGACCGCCAGTGGTGGTGGTTTGCCGCTCGGCCTATTATGACCGTTGGCAGCTCTCCGTCCTTTTAAGGATGGAGAGCTGCCAACAGCCATACTGGCGGGAGGCAGGGAAGTGGAGGTTGCTCCACTCCACCACCATGCCAACAGAACACGTCCTGTGATTCGCCGTGGCGGTGTTCTGTTGGCGGTGTGGTGTCGGCGAAGCTGCCCCCATGGCTCCCGTCCCCTCCCGGAGGATCGTCGGACCAGGTAAGTTGATCGTCCGTGGGGGGAGGGGGTGGGTGGGGGTGTTGTGTGGGTGCATGGGGGTGTGCGTGTGTGTATGTAGAGGGGGTGTGTGAGTGTGTGTTTGCCTGCGGGGGTGTTGTGTGTATGGGAATTAGTGCGTGTATGTCTGTGGGTATGTCTGTATGGATGTGTGCATGTATGTTTGAATGTGGGTGTGCGTGTATGACTGTGTGTGTGGATGTAGGCATGTATGTTGGTGTGTGTGCATGTAAGTATGTAGGTGGTGCCTGCGTGCTTGTCGTGTGGGTATGGGTGAAGTGATGTTGGGTGTCGGGGTGGGGAGGGTGCCCTGCCGACTTTGGAGGGGTGGCAGGGGTGGTGGGGGGTGTAGGGGAGGGAATCGGGGTGGGGGTGACCCCTATCAGTGCCAGGAAAGGAATTCCCTGGCACTGATAGTGCTTACCGCCATGGATTTCATGGCGGTTCAAACCGCTGGAAATCCACGGCGGTAAGTCGGGTCCAAATACCGCCCTGGCGAGTAGAACGGAGAACCAGCGGATGACCATGGCGGTAACCGCCATAGTCATAATTCCACAAAGTAAGACCGCCAGCCTGTTGGCGGTCTTACCGCCGGTTCTCCGCCTTCCGCCAGGGTCATAATGACCACCTATGTCTATATGCATCCTTGGTCCTGGTGATGACGATAAATAAACAGGGTTGAAAAGTCGCTGACAATTAAAGCAGCAAATTAAAGCTTTCTGTTCTATATAATAATCCCACTATTATTACAAAATTGTTGACTTTATGTACGTTGAATTTACAAAATTTGCCTATACGAGATGCTTGTTAGTATTCTATGTCATTTTGTGTTTCACATGCGCCATTTTTAAGCACTATTCATGAGCACCATATGTTCATTTTGCCGCAGGGGCACTTAGCGGGATGGATGTATTTGGTGGGATAATGAGGGTCAGCACATCTGTCCAGTTGAACCAATTTCAAATCACCTTTAAGCAAATCAAGAGATATGCCATCTTCTTCAGTTAGTTTTAATAACAGATTCTGACATTGGTTTGAATATTCGTTGGCTGTGCATTGTATTAAATGTCTTTTTAGATACTTTAAATAGCCATTATTGTTTTCTGTGTACCAGAACATATTCTGCAAGTTTTAAGACTTGAACATGCTCTAAAAACTATCAAATGTTTGTTTTTGAGGAGGTAAAATGTTTCCATGTGAGTGAGTAGTGAGTCTTGGTCCTTTGGGAAAGTGGGAAAAAGCTAATAATGTTGAACTTTATTACGGAAACACTGGAAAATATGAGATATAGCTCCTGGTGATATGCCACCAATTCCAGGAGAAAACTATAAGTCATAAGCAGTTTATTTACCTCGAACATTCATTTCTATTTATGGCATTCAATAATGTTAGGCAACAATTAAAGCATTAATTATCCACCGTGACATTCAACAATGACACAATACACTTAACACCACCAATTAATAGTGTGGTAAAACACAATTATATCAAAGATTACTAGTGTGGTATTTCACAATAGCAGAGCAAAGTGATGTTATTAATTACTAGTTGTGACATTTCACATTAGTAGACTACAATGACATCATTAATGACTAGTTGTGGCACGAAATTCTTGGTTCTGTGGTAACTCTTGCTTGATGGCATAACATCTCCTTAATCTGTTCTATCTCTGCCACCCATTGACCTTGTCATAATAACATAATATGACTATGGGCATACCCAGGGCTTAGCCCACAATAATTTTGCTTTTATTTACTCTGCCTTACTACTTTGCTCCGGGGGTAAACCGTGGGAATTATTGAGACAGTACTTGGGTACTGATTTTGCTGCTCCAGGAATCAATAATGTCAGGATGGGTACAAGAGTAAGTGATATCCATGAACCGCAAAGTTGAGCACATACAGTGGGATGCATTGCAATGACATGGATGGAGCTGCTGCAAATCCAAATATGACAAGTATCCTACATGTGGCCGTGACCAGAATGTGATATTCCGTTCCCATTATTGATGTGTGAAAAAATACGTTTGCTCGGTTACAAATTTATTATAAAATATATAAGAATTACATTCATACTTAATGTATTTGTCTTTAAATAGGCCTCTTGATCTGACAGGCATAATGCCAAAAAAGAGGTAGAGAATAGCAGTTCTAATGACTTTTGATTTATGAATATGATATCTACTCAAGGTATGTGGAGCAGCCAAAGAGTTTCAAAT
Organism: Pleurodeles waltl; assembly: GCF_031143425.1. Lineage (NCBI taxonomy): Eukaryota > Metazoa > Chordata > Amphibia > Caudata > Salamandridae > Pleurodeles > Pleurodeles waltl. Next base: position 1,424,403,254 of record NC_090446.1, read on the forward strand.
TTTACTTCAGAGAGTGGAATGCAAGAGTTGCTCTGTTTAAGATCACCATATTTATTCATGTATCTGAAGGAACTTATAGCAACTCACATTCACTCACTCACAGGTTTTCTCTGCAAGAGATTTTGAAAAAGGTAGCTTATGAAAGATGCAGTCACCTGTAACTGAAATTTCCACTTATGCTAGCATCAGCAGTGTCTGTTCCAGGCAAGGATGCCAATGCTATTGCAACCATGTGGGCAGTGTGCAAAAGGGATGAGCCACCAATTTAATGTATTAAGGAGCAGGGAGGTTGAGATTGACGTAACATACACCAAAGTGTATGGGACTTTGAGCATCAGCTGAGATTCTTAATGTGGATGACAATGAACAATGGATAATAAATAATTGTGTTGCATGCATTATGGATTGCAACACGTATAACACCTATGATTCATCAATGTTTTTCTTTTAGTCAGGCTCCTCATTGCTTAACCTCCGAAGGCTTCGATTACAAGGGCGCAAAGTGCACTACCTGATGTTCTGTTTATGTCCCATGAAAATAGTTATTTAACGTAGACTTTGGTAGTAATTTCCACATTTCTCTATATTTGCCAGGCCTTTTGCACTGGAAAGGTTTGTCAGGTTTGACATTTCAAAATGGATCTGTTCAAAATCACAGCGTTGCATTGATTTTTGGACATCCTGTTCCTTTTGGCAAAGAATGGTTGTGTAAGGGATGAGAATATTACAGCCCACTGGTAATCAGCACATTAAGCTACGCTTTACATCGCAAAATGTCAGATGTAATACAATCTAGGCGATGTGTAAAGATCTTTGAGCCCTGGAGGAACAACAGGCCAAAAAATAGCTCAGAGTCATCGGATCTCTAGCAGTTTTAAAGGCCATAATTTTGAAATATTTTAACAAGGAAATTGCTGCTACATTTCACAGCCATGTATCGGATTGTTATGAGTTTGAAGAAAAGACTGGGTACCTGTTGGCTCTACGGATAAGGCAAAAGGAGGTTGAACGAGGGATAGAGGCTATACAGCATGCCCAAGGGTGTAGATTTGATAACCCCACTGATGAGGCTTTAAATGCAATGATCAGGCTCCAGCTTAATTCGGAGGATTGTGCTCTGCTGGAAATGCCAATATATCTTGAGGTAATGGGTGAGGTGATAAAATCACTAGCCATAGGGAAAGCCACTGTGCCAGACTATACAGGCCTTGAGTTATATAGGGTTTTTTATAATGAAATCTTTCAGGATTTATATTCAGTATTTTTCAAGGCCCAAGGTGGGAAAATCCCTTCCTCATTGGAGAAAACTAATATTCTGTTTTTTTGGGAAAAAATGTAATTTCTTTAATAAATTGTGATGCAAAAATGTATGGCTAATCGGTTGAGTAGAGTCATTTGCTCTTAAGTGTCTCTTCTTCAGCATAAATGTATACCAGGCTGAGAAACAGTGGATCACATCAGAAGGGTTATCATTATTTTATATTGCTGAGGTCACTGCAACAGAAATGGGGTTAATAATATGAGATGCAAAGGAGGCATTGATCGGGTTACTTGGAGGAATCTATTGGCAGTATTGGACAGGGGTTTGGCCCAGGGTATATCAATGCTGTGAATGTGCTGTATCAAACTCCTAGTACGAGATTGAAGATTATTACTAGAGGGACATACCAAGGCTATCCATGCTTGCTTTTGCTATTCGCCCTTTATATTGTCTCTTTTATTGCACTTTTAGAGTGGAATTCTTGGATTTGCCCCATTGTGGTGGGTCTAATATAGTACACATTTTTTGCCTACGCAGATGATATTCCGGTGGTCACCTCAGACCCTTCTTTAGCTTTGAACGAGATAGAAAAGGAAGCTAAAATATTTGATGTGCACTCAAGCTATAAACAGAATGTTGCTGAAATACAGGTGGCCTGCACTAAAGGGCTTGGATGTGGAGACCCCCACTGGGTTGAGGAGGCCATTTATTTAGGGCTACAGATGACATCATATTTAGATTCTGGTCGCATTATATATGACCCTGTTGCTGGACACTATGGGGCAGGAATCATTTATTAGGTTTTAATTATACATACTCAAAATGACAATTCTGCTTAAAGTACTTTGGGGGTCATTCTGACCCCGGCGGTCAGAGACCGCCGGGGCCAGGGTCGGCAGGAGCACTCTGAAAGTACTTTGGGGGGCATTCTGACTGCGGCGGTTCGGCCGCGGTCAGACAAGGAAAACCGGCGGTCTCCCGCCGGTTTTCCGCTGCCCATGTGAATCCTCCATGGCGGCGGAGCGCGCTCCGCCGCCATGGGGATTCAGACACCCCATACCGCCATCATGTTCCTGGCGGGTCTCCCGCCAGGAACAGGATGGCGGTATGGGGTGCCACGGGGCCCCTGGGGGCCCCTGCAGTGCCCATTCCAATGGCATGGGCACTGCAGGGGCCCCCGTAAGAGGGCCCCACTTTGTATTTCAGTGTCTGCTCTGCAGACACTGAAATACGCGACGGGTGCCACTGCACCCGTCGCACCTTCCCACTCTGCCGGCTCAATTCTGAGCCGGCGTCCTCGTGGGAAGGATGATTTGCCCTGGGCTGGCGGGCGGCCTTTTGGCGGTCGACCGCCAGCCCAGGGCAAATCCCAAAATACCCTCAGCGGTCTTTCGACCGCGGAGCGGTATTTTGGAGGGGGGAAGTCTGGCGGGCGGCCTCCGCCGCCCGTCAGACTCAGAATGACCCCCTTTGTCTTTTTTGGGCTGTTCCCCTGGAAGTTAGCAAGTTTCGGTTGGGGAAATTTGAACGTTTTTGCTTCAGCTTTTTTGGGGGGTTTATGAAGGCAAGAAGGGCGGCGGAGTATATGATACTCCCCAGGGAGCGAGGGGGCTGGGCAGTCCCCCAGCAGAAGATCGGCACAGCATGGGATTACAGTGCTGAGGATCTGTTTGATGAAGATCATTTGTCCTCTTTCAGCGAGATTCAGGGAAGATATGGACTGACTAGAGTCGATTTTTATAAGTACCTCTAGATCAGGGATTTTATCATTAAGTTATGCAAGAATCAATCTGCGATCGGTCATGTTCCTCTAGTACAGGCTATTGATAAGGGGGCTAGAATTGGGACAATAAATGCCTTTTACTGCAAGAATTGTCTGATGATCAGGATTCCATTAATATAAAGTGGGAAGAAAGATTTGGCATAGGAGGGTTATTAGTACAACAATCCATTGTTATTGGGAGGAAAACTTTTGTTGACGGTGGGATTAGAGAGCCAACATTTTAAAACCATATTTGATCTATATTATACCCCACTTAAGCTTTAAAAAGAGGGCAGGGGCCCTAGAAGCACTTGTCATCTCTGTGGGAATAGTCAGGTGAAAAGGGTGCATATGTTTTTTTTCATGTCCTACTCTGGCTCCATTGTTTTGGGGATATTGCCATGGTTATTAGTTGGATCATAGGAAAACAGGTGCAGATTACACCTGTGATATTATTGCTGGGGGTTGTTGAAGCTGAGTTTGGTTTGTGAAGAAAGAGGCTTGTTTCATAGTTATAGCAACAGCGGTTGCATGAATGTATATAGTTTCTAGTTGTATTTTTATAGAACCCCCAATGTTTGCAGAATGGAGATCTAGACTTTTCTCCATGTATAATCTGGAAATGAGTTTATGTGTATTCTAAGGGTGTGAAAGCATGAACAAGGGGATGGAGGATTTGGCTGTGTATTACCAGCTGGCTGGAAAAAATGGAATAGGGAGGGGCCTTTTCTGGTGCTGTTGAGGTGAAGTGGGGGGTGGACTACTGGTTATCTCTCTGGCTCTAGTCTAAGGATATAGGCATCTGCGGTTACTGTGTTTGTTAATATAGTTAGCCTTAAGACTAGGTCCTGCCAGGGAGTGTTCATGGCTCAATCTGGCTGCTTCTTCTCTGTGTATAGTTACTTTACTCAGCTTAGTTATCTAGACAAGGCTTGGTATATCTTTCTTCGATTTATCACCTAATCTGTGTTTCCATTTGATGGAGGAATTTTGAGGCATGGTGGATAAGCATTTATACTTTGCTTTCAATTTTGAAGGCATTGTGTTAATATGGTTTTGATGCTGCACATGCAAACTTTGATATTATTTTCTAAGTTTTTTATCCACTGGTAATTGTTGATGTGTGTGATGAGCAGCATGCTACCAAGGCTCCAGACTTTGCTCAGATTTGTACAACGCCTGTGCATATGTAACTATTAATTAATATGTTTGTATGCAAATTGACATAGGGCAAACCTGGCTGGATGGCAAGGAAGCACTGTACATCAATTTCAGATTTACATATTCCCTTTTCACAATGCTATTTTTGCAATTGAATATTATGTACTGTTTTAGGTGAAGGAAGAATATGGAGTTATTATCACACAGTTTACAGTCAGGTGCTAAAACTAGAATTTGAAGATAGGGCGAACTGCAAGGAAGCTGGTGGATTTCCACCAGAATGTGATTGTATTTCTTCAGGCCCTTATGCAGATATTTAAGTTGATGCCCGAAGTACCAAGGCCATTTTGTATTCACAAGTCCACATCTACCCCTTCTGGACTTTGAAGCCCTAAAATGCAAGCACCAACATAATGGGTGTGAATTTATTTCAAGAGTGAACCCAAGATTTTTGCTATTGCTTTTACTTTTGGAAGTGTTGCAGAATCTTGGGAAGAACACTGCGCAGTTCATTATTGATGAGAGGCTGGCAAGCATGGCTACGTCACTGGCAACCCTGGGAATACGGTGGCACTCATTGCTGATGGGCGACCCAGGTTCGACTGACATTACTGCAAATTCATATATCAGGTGACAAAGTTTAACAGGGAGAGGATCAAAGACTGCAGTGCAAAGCACACAAGTACTAATAACTGTACAATCAGTATTTATGGAGAAAGCTACAGATACATTACAGAGCAATTTGAGGATTTGGATGCAATACAAGTCTCTTATCCTCTACTCTCACAGGGAATTACCAAGAGTCATAGGAAGGTGATCTCCTGCGGAGGGAATGTACAACTAGTAGTCACTACAGTCACTGTGAATAACAGATATTGTGAGCACAGAATGCCAGCAAGGTCATGCAACATGTTATTGCCTCTCCTTCTATGGTTTCCTCTTCAGTTCAGTATGGATAATCCTTGTGAATCCAATTGTGTTGCAAGATCCTCAGACTACTTAATTTGGAGGGGCCGATGCTATGTGACACTCGGCTACAGACACAATAATAGATGTAGAAAAATACCTCTTTTTTTAATGATAACCCTATTTTTTGAACTGATGCTACTGATTTTGTTTACTGCACTGGGACTCTGCTAACTGGTCCTCACCGTTGGACACCTAAAACATGTTTAAACTAGTTATACTCCAAATTTAATGTGCTGATAAGTTCCTAATGTATGATATAAAGTGCACCTAGGGCCCGGAAGTTGAATGTCACTAGTGAACTGCATCACATATTCTACCACCACTAGAATGACAGTGCAAAACATGACTGTGGGCAGGATGAATGTTATTTCAAATTAGAAGATGTACACTATTAACATTAAACACACCCTTAGAGTGACAAGACCTTAAACGCTATTTTCAATATAGCACGGTTCTGTTCCATGGAAAAGCATTAGGAAACAGTCATAAAGAAAACAAAATGATTTCTGGGCCTAGGAACCAGGCCGAAAGGTCATCGTTATACTTTTTAGAATATTTATTACAAGTCTAAGGCACTCATTACGACCTCAGTGGTCTTCGCCGTGCTGAAGACCGCCAATGCAGGCGGTTTTCCTTGCGGCGTATTATGACTGCTGGCAGCCCTCCATCCTTTTTTGGACGGAGAGCCGCCAGCAGTCATACTGGCGGTCGGCGGGGAAGTGGAGGTTGCTCCACCTCCACTGCCTCATCATCAGAACACCGCCCACCGAATCACGTCCCATGATTCGGTGTGGCGGTGTTCTGGTGACGGGGAGCTGGCGGTGGAACAGCCCCCACGGATCCTGTCCCCTCTCGGAGGATCAACAGACAAGGTAAGTTGATCGTCCGTTAGGGGAGGGGGGTGGGGGGTGTTGTGTGCATGCGTGGGGGTGTGCTTGTGAGTATGTAGAGGGGGTGTACGAGTGCGTGTATGCATGCGGGGTGTTTGAAAATGTGTGCGTGTCTGTATGTCTATGAGTATGTGTGCGTGGATGTCTGTATGTATGTGTGCATGTATGACTGTGTGTGTGTCTGTTGGTATGTTTGTTGGTATGTTTGATGGTATGTGTAATGGTGGTGTCTGTATGTGTGTAGGGTGGGGGTGTGTTTCAATGTTGGGGTAGGGGTGGGGAGGGTGTCCTGCCACCTTTGGGGGCTGCAGGGGGGTGGGGGATGGGGGAGGACTCAGGTGGGGATGGGGAGTGGGGGAGACTCCTATCAGTGCCAGTGAAGGAATTCCCTGGCACTGATAGTGCCTACCGCCATGGATTTCATGGCGGTTCCAAACCACCCGAAATCCATGGCGGTATGCAGGGTCGTGATACCGCTGGCGGTCTGGTGACGGCCACCGGGCTGAAGACCGAAGTCTCCAGCCCAGCGTTCGTCACCGCCCTGGCGGTCGGAGTGGAGAAGGGGCGGATGACCATGGCAGTAACCGCCATGGTCATAATTCCTTTTTTTTTTCCGCCGGCCTGTTGCCGGTATTGCCACCACTTCTCCCCCATTCACCAGGGTCATAATGAGGGCCTAAATCATTGAGAACATCCAGTTTATAGTACCTACTTACCAAAAAGGACATTTTAAAAGCCACCTTTAACCTGAAAAAGCCTCTACAAGTCATATTTCATGACCTTCTAGCTGAATAGCAATTTCATGAGGTGTAAACTTGTACCAAGAGCTGAGACAAAAGCCTTGGGTTTTGGGAGTTGTTTGGTTTACCTGACATTATGAGCATCTGGGCTGTGCTCACCAACTTAATTAGCATCAAAGAGTCATATCTTGTCAAAGGCAGATGCAGCTAACACCTGGGCTTGGTCCCTACCTTTGTCCCCTTAGTCAGTTAGACACCAGGGCCACTAGAAAAGGCGTGGCCCAAGAACCAGTTTTGAGTGACCACAGAGGAGGGGTTGCTCATTTCCCTGGCCCCACTTGTACAGTGCAAACAGGAGCACTGTTCACAGGAAGTAGATTCTCAAATGTTGTATTTGGGGACAGAGTGACTCTGAAAGATTTTGCAGTAGGACACACAGGAAATGGTGCAAAGGTGGGGAGGGCTACTTCTGGGAACCTTTCCCCTACTAGTTAGAGAGAAGTCAGGAGTCTTATCTCCACCACAGGCTAGTGCCTGCCATCAATGTGGCACCCCTGCTCATCTTATTCAGAATAATATTTGACTTGTTGAAGACAGAAGAAGGACTGCACCTTTGTAGAGACCTTGGAGGAGAACCCTAAGAGCTGGACCTGCTTCCACACGTACTATGAACAGCAAACTGTACTTAAAGGGTCAGTTGGCTGATCGCCTGTTAAGCAACAGGGACACAAAATCTTCACTAATCCAGCTGCTGTTGGCTTTTGTTGGAGAAAGCCCTGAATGCCAAATACTGTTCCTGAGGTCCTGGAACATTGGCTGGAATCAAAGTGCACTCCTCCTGCTTGAGGGCTTAGAAACCTTTTTCTAACTTTTTGCCTGTAGTATCAATGTGGGACCAGGACCAACCTGCCTGCTGATCTGTTGAGGGTGCATCAGCAGTGGGTCTGATTTTGCCATAGCTTGTGGGATGTTCTTCTCTCGAAGCTGGATTCCGTGGACACCAAAGTCGACCTCTGTTCCTCTCTGCAGGTTCAATGATCCCGTATGTGGATGGTGACATGATTAACACTGACGAAGGGTATCTGGTTGCACTATGCCAGGTCCAATGGCATAACAAAACTTGCATAGTACATAGAGGGCCCCCGAGCCCCTCTGATCTAGTCAGAAACTGTGCACAGTGCCAGTCAATGCACAGTGCATGACTGTGTGCTGCAGATGGGACACTGTAGGAGCTGCAGGGACCAATGTTATGCTACTGACTGGGTCAAGTCAAAGTTAGGACTGACCTCTATGGAGCAAGGATCGAACACATGGACCAGATTTTTATCTGTGGGAAGTTTATCTTCTGACTTAGGAACATTTATGGAGAAAAAGTGGTTAACAACAGGATGTTGGCGGGGCAATGACAAAGCTGGTTCCAAAGCCAGAATTGATGACCACATATTGGTAAAAATGTGTGGTCCAGGTGAAGTCCTCTATGAAGACAAGAAAGCTCTGAGCAGGTGAAGTCCGAAGTCTGTGCCCTGAAAGACCTTGACGTCAATCCTGTGCTGCTTAGCATTGATCCTGATTAAGCCCTCTATGTTCCTATGTAGAAACGTTTGTAGCAATCAGATCTCCCACAGTGGGGCAAACCCGCAAATTATGGCAGACCGCTGATTCTACAGATGCAGCTTCAATGGTGACAGCGGTGGTGCAGGCAGAACATTGGTAAAACATTTCTAAGTCCTACTTCTTGTAGTTTGGGGACTGGAGCAGTACACTCTAACACCTGCCCCAGGACCTGGGGGGATCTGGGGGACAATTGAGTGATTATGACTCAATCCAGAAAAGGCCAGCAGCAGGATCCAGGGCTGGTCCAGTTGGAACTGGCCAGCTGGGCAGGTGCAGGAAAAGAGACCTCTGCTAGCTTGTTGTGTTACTAAAGATCAAATAGGAGGTCAACCAACTAACCCCTAGTGTCAATTCTGGAGTTCTGGGTTCAAAGCAGGTAGGTCCAGTCTTCCTTCAGGTTCTCAGACAGCAAGGCAGTCCTTCTTCTGATTCTCAGTAAGTTCAGAAATGTGCTGAGGAGTGGTCGTTGGGGTCCACTTTTATGCCCAGAGCCAGCCTGCAGGTGGAGGGCAAAGCTTTGTTCACGCCCTAAAACAGTTCTGGTTAGTTGCTCCCATTCCATTGGGTTTGGAACTAGCATGAATAAATAAACAAAAGGGAAGCAGGCCTAGTTGTGATCTTTATCTGGCAGTGACAAGATAGGCATCCTTTGAAGCTCACCAAGAGGCTACACACAACACCCAGGTCATCCTATCAAGGGAGGAGTCCCACTCCCCTTTGTCCAGTGTCTATGCCAATACACATCTCACTGTCAGGTGACAGCTGGACACTGAAAGGAAATCCTTTTGGTTTTAGGCATGAAAACAACAACTTTCTAAAAGTGCAGTTTCCAGAATAATAATAAAAAATCCAACATCCAGCAAATTGGATTTTGAATCAATATTAAAATGAGTTGTTAAACCGTTTAATCTAGCACCTTTTGAAGTGATTTTCGTACTATTAAATGTAAAACTCTAATCCAGCCTTGCCAAAGTGATAATGACTTTGGGGGATTTTCACTGTCAGGACACATAAAACATAATAAATGCATGTTGTACTTTGCAAATACCATGCACCTTGCCGTATAGGCTTTTAGGGACTACATAAAGGATGGCTTAAAATCATAAAAAGTAAGGTTTAGGTCTGGTAAAAGATTTAGTTTGTCTGGTCAAAAAAGCAGTCTAAAACTGCACACCTAGCCAAAAGTGACACACCTGGAGACACACTTCAGTGTTACTTTAGTGCTACTTTATTGATTGGCATAATGAGTGCTGCCGCCGATTAATAGCATTTGATTTTCTGGCCCGGGGTACAGGTATATAGAAATTTTAACCTGTTAGAGTGGGAGGACCCAAGTATTTTACCACTGGTTATTGGGGGCAGTGGCGTAGCGTGGGAGGTGCAGGGGGGGCCGGCCGCACCAGGCGCAACATCTTGGAAGAGACTCGAGTGCTAAAATCCACGGGTTAGGGGGGCGCAAATTACTTGCCTTGCCCCGGGTGCTGACAACCCACGCTACGCCACTGATTGGGGGTAAAGTGTACATTGTTCTATGGCCAAACAAAATAGGTTCCTCAACAGTGGGTGAATATCTGGGAGAATACTATGCAAAAACATTGTCATTTCCAAAAACTTTTTTTCCTCCCTTGCTCTCTTTTTTTTCTCTCGTTCATGTCCTCTTCCTTCAGTTCCCTTTCTCTATTTCTCCTTTGTTTCTCTATCTATCCCCTATCTGTGCCTCTCTCTAACTCTCCCTTGTTGAACAGTATACTTTTGTACCTACCTCTTTTTCCTGCACATCATTCTATTATTTATTTCTCCCTGAATTGCTCACCCTCTTTTTCTGTTCCTATTTCTCCGTCTACATTACCTCCCTGTAACTTACTCAAACCTGCTGGCCTCTGTATCCCTCACTATCTCTTCCCTCCCTTTCTTCCCCACTTATCTGTCACCACATCTACCTCACCTCTTTAAAAAAAATGAGAGTTAAAGTTAATGTTGTTAGAGATGGGGGTCTCCAAACTACATAATGCGTGGGGACCCAATGGCTCTTAACATTATACCTTTCTGACATTTAATCCCAACAGGGAATGAAGAATAAATTGGACTCCACCATAGAATATGTAACCAAAGTAATCTGCACAACAATTTTAAAGGAAATCTGCAAGGATCTGTGAGTTGACATCTTGAAGCCCAGCACCTACCCTGAATATCTTAATAAAAAAATAGTTAATTTTAGATTCATAAGCCAAGCAACATATAACAATGGAGAAGTTGTTTTATAGTTCAAGATATTTACTAAAACTATACATTCAATACATATTATTTAGCACTCCAGGCTGAGGTTTCTGAAAAACATTAACATGGCAGTTTTAAGGGAAGAATAGGTTAGTCAATTAATCACTTGAAGAAATATTGACTGAAATGGGAACAGTGTTTGGAGGAAGGGTCACCAACGGCTCTCAAGTTCTGATTTCAATGTGCTTTGTTTTTGATTGGGGAATCTATCACTATTTGAGATCTTTGAACTGGTGTAGGGCTGTGACCTTCCAAAGACTCTAGGTATTAACATTCTGCAGGAAATATGGTAATTATGTTTACAGACTTGTACATTTTTTGGGTAAGTTGACGTGAACATTGCTATTAGAATCTCTATGTTGAAATCTAATTTTGTATTTATAGATTATATTATTGCATAATAATTTGGAGCAATGAATCCAGTAATGCAGAGTGTAATTACAGAGCGTTAAGAAGAAGACAGACTATTTCCATGCTTATAACTACTATTTTACATTCCCTTAGGTTTACTATTCATTTTGGCTCTGGGCTTAATTTGGTTTCCCAAGATGGATACTATTATGCAGCTGCGTGATCTTATGTCTAATGGATTCACAGTAATCTACTAAGTTTCAATGAGGGCTGGTGAAGGAATAGGTTGTGACCTTTGCCATACACAAACATTGTATGTTGATGCATACTAGTGGTGTCAAGTCTTAATTTAGCAGGAACTTTAAGCAGTCTTTGGTACTGTTTTCTGCCCTACCCGTTAACAGACTATCACATGTAAACATTGATGGACTGGTGTTCAATTGGACCAGTTTAGGTTTTTCAAAAGCAGTGCAATTGTGCCTTCACATTTAGACATATCTTATGGATCAAGGCTGCATTTGTCTCTTTTGTTCATGCTTGCATAGAGCATAAATGTTGTTAAACATTAGACCCGTCAAGTATGATTCCCTGATTAAAGTGCTTGTTGCTGGAATCCATCAGAAGATAAATTAACACAATCTACTTGGCACGAACACTTTGAGGATGTATTAACTCAATACACTCCTCTTATCCAGTTCAGAAAGTAAGTCAGGGCTGGCAGAGTGCTGAGCTCAAAAGTTACATAGGGGAGAACAGGCTCAAGTGAAGTCACGTAGGAGAGCACAAAAGGGAGCAGGTCAAGAAAAAAGGCATAGGAACTACGGGGATACAGCACTGCAATAAAGGAGGACTTCAGGGACAGCACAGCAGCATGAGATTGCTGTATTTGCCATCATAATGTTTATTGTTACATGGTGATCCATAACCCTTTTGTCACTTCTGCATGTCACCATAGTGTTAAAATTTCCTCATTCAACTTGTTTTAAAGTATTAACGTTGAAAGGATGGAGGGAGTAACTGGTTGAGCTGGTCTTGCTGGGGCATGATTTTGGGAGCTGGTGATCAAAACAGAATGTGGCAAGCGTTTAAATCACAGTGCCAACCTTCAGGCACAGGTTGCAGTTTTGCAAGAATTACTTTGCATCTTTCAATAGATACCACCAGTAAGAGTAGAAGCAGAAAGAAACAGGTTTTTTCTGTATAATGCTAAGATATTGCAATACTAGCTCACTCGTGTTTTTCCGGAGCAGTGCTTTGGTAAAGAGTAGTTTTGGTATTTTCAACACACTACTACACGTTGGATCTACTGCGCGGAATAATTAGCTAACTTAACTGTGATAATATATGTTACAAATAATCCTCATTTTAGTATTGAAGTAATATGTGCTCTGTAGTGTTTTAATATGGTTTGCTTAACTCCACCAAATGGGAAGGTGTTTTATTGATGAGAAAGAACAATTGCCAGTCATTATTCCAAATCTAGGATCATTGCACAGAGCATGTGCTCACAATTGTGAGAGAAATAAGTTATGTTATGTTATATGTTATGCTATTTTATGTTTTCTGAAGAGAAGATGAAATGCAATGGACTTTAAGAGCCTGATTTAGACCTTGGTGGTGTTACTACCAAACCGTCCTAGTGGAAGACCCAAAAAGACAGTCAAGTCAACGATGTCAAGATACCTGTATTATTGGAGTGTGGGAGCTAGCCATCTTTTGACAAATTCATAAAGTGTCAGTACTGTTTGAGGGAAGCAACTTTAAAGCGGAGAGAGCACATTAACAATATTCTATAGGATACATAGCTAACTGTAGTTTAGTATAAGTGTGCTTTCATTTATGACGTCAGCCCATCCATTTTAGAATGTCTCAGATACTTACGGCAGCAATGTCTGAAAAACAAATGTTTCCCAAGACTGTTCTTTGCTATTTCTCCAGTTCACTTTGAGGTTGTGAACTCAGAAAGTGAGTCAAAAAGGAAAACTTGGATCAGGAATTCTATCAAGTAAATATGTGTCACTTACAGGGTCAGGTGGGAGTCAGTGCTGATAACCTCCACAGGGAGCTACTGACAACAAAGCAATGCTAAAGTGCACTAATGAATAATATATTGACCTTCAGATCAAACGAATGATGCATGCTCTTTCTGGTCTACCTCCAAAGAGATTTATCAGGGATTTAAAGAATGAATGCAACACTGTGGAAATAATTTGAGACAGCTGTTTGGAAACTGACTTTTTCTGTTTTACAACTGAAAAGCAAAATGCATTTATGTTTTTGAAGACTGTTACTCCACTGAGTTCAGAATTCAGAAAGTCTGGAGGATTCATTATTGCTAACACTGATTGGCCGCATGAGAAGCCATGGTCAAAGATAGCATCCAAAGAAGTTTGAAAACTCATAAAGTTACTTGATGTGTCTGCATTCAGTCATCACCACTGGTACCTGTGCCTTTCTGGCTGACAAACTCACAAGTCAATTACCTTTAAATCACATGCACGCACACGAAGACACAGCAAACAAATCACATTGGTGACTATGCTTCACATGATTGGGCTAATTAGGTATGGTCAATACTTAGGGCCCGATTCACAACTTAGACCAAAAGTCTAATGGCCAGATTTAAGGAAAGTGGTGCTGCACCAAGTGCAGCGCCACTTTCCTTGCACCCTTTGGTGTCCCCCCACCATCAACATGTGTGCTCTGTATTTAAAATACGACGCACCATAACGCAGATTAGGGGGCGATAGCGTAATTTTATTTTTTACACCATTGATGTACTCTGCAGTAGTGGAGCAAAAATGTAGGTGCTACTCCTGCAGGGTATATAGTTGCCCATTATAAATAATGGTATGGCCCCTTTTAACGCCCCCTCTGAGTAGGTGATAAAGTGCCAAAAAAAAGTCTTTTTTTGGCCCCCCCTAACTGGGGAACACCCTCTTTGTATACATAATGCCTGGAGCAGGCATAATGTAGCGCAAAGGGTTACAAACTGGTGCAATGCATGCACTGCACCACTTTGTAAATATGGTGCAGCATTTTTGGCCTTCCAATGCCACATTAGCTTAAAAAAAAATGATTCTAATGTGGTGTTGGAATGATGCTAGGCCCTCTTAAATCTGGGCCTAGGTTTACCTTTGTGCATTGGGCCCTGAATAGAGACTCAGGCCCTCATTTTGACTTTGGCGGTATTTTTGCCAGACCTCCGAAGCCTAAATCGCCAGCAGAGTGCCAGTGCTGGTGGTCTGCAGACTGCCATATCATGCTTGCTGGCAGACATCCGCCATGTTACTGGTGCAAAGTCGCCAGCATACGTGCTGGCAGTCAGCGGTGCCGAGGCAGGTGTATTGCCAGCACCACCACGCCAGCAGGACCCCATCTGCCATATTACACATAGTAATATGGCTTGGCGAGTCCTGCTGGCATGGTGGTGCTGGCGGTGCAAGAACACCAGGACCTATCCCCTCCCAGACGTTCTCCTTGATGGTGAAGGTAAGTAGGCATCTGAATGGGGGTGAGGAAGCTGCCTGTGTGTGTGGTTGCGTGTGCACAGAGTTGGGAGTATGCACTGCATGCGTCCGTGGAGGAGTAGAGGTGTGAATGATTGCGGATGAGTGGGGTGTTTGTATGTGAATGTGTGGGTGCGAGTATGAGAAGGGGCTACTGTGAGTGCGTGAATGTGGAAGGGGAGAGGGTACTGTGAGTGCATGAATGCAGAGGGGAAGGGGGTGGTGAATGTGTGTGTATGTATTTAAATGTGAACGTTTGTGTGTGCGCCTATGCGCGTGAATGAGGGTAAGTCTGTGAATGAGAGGGGGTGTCTGTGTGGATGAATGTGAGTGAGTGGGGGTGTCTGAATGTATGTATGCATCTGCTGAATAGGTGTGTATGTGAATGCATGCGTGCATGAAGGGGTGTGGGTGTGTGTGTGCACGTTTGTGAGTGTGTGGACAAGTGGAGTGGATGTGTGCATGTGTGGAGACGTGTGTATATGTGTCCTGGCAACAGGAAGGAAGATTCCTGCCACCGGGTGTGTGACTGGGGGGCTGACCACCACGGAAAGCCTGGCGGTTTGCAGCCTTGTATCCGGATGGCAGGCTGAGGCCGGTCGCCGGGTTGGAGGTGCTCACTGCTGGCCATGGTGGTTCGACCACACTGGCAGGCCAGGCTGAGTTGTGGAGGCTTGGCATCTGCCAAGCCTCACAACTCATAATGTGGAGGTCCTTACCACCGGTACGGCCACCACGGCGATGCTGATGATCTTATGACCAAGAGGGTCTCAGGGCCTGATTACGACTTTAGCAGTTGGATCCCTGAACCGCCATGTTGACAGTCCCCAGACCGCTGCATTACGACGCAAGCAGGCAGGACCACCACCCGCCAAGCAAAAACAGCAGACCCCCAGTGGCGCAGCAGCTCATATCTAGAGAGTCTAAACTCCAGTGCCATCAGTTCCACAGCCAACCACAGAGCCTACTACAATCACAGAGTCACTGTGGAGACCGACCTCCTGGTAGCGGTAGGCCAATGGTAGTCAATCATCGACGTCAGCGATCAGCCAAGTAAAAGACAACTGCACATTGGATGAATTCAAAAACAATGCAGCTGACACTCATCACACCTGCAAAGCACACTATAAAACACACCCCTTCACAGACCACAATCCTTTGTATTTCCACTGGAACACAGAGAATTCCGAGCACCTTTTTGTTTATATTCCATAGATTAGGCACCCCTTTTTCAACCATCCCATAGAACACCCTGTCACACTTTTGTCCATTCTCTCCCCATTGCACTTGTCCTGTTGAGTAAGTCCCTGTCTGACATTTTTTGTCCACCATGTCATGTTACAAAAATCCCTGTTTCTCTGAAGATGAGTTGAGAGTCATGGTGGATGAATTCATAAGAGCACAACCACAACAGTTTGGAGACCAAGTACAGCACACTCCTCTCAGTAGTAAAATAGAAATAGGACAGGATAATCAACAAAGTGAATACTGTAGTCACCACCATGCTCACATAGGAGAACATTAGGAAGAGGTGCAACACCCTCAGGGGCAATGTCCATTCCCATGCAGCAGCTGGAGGTCAAGAAGACAGGCGAGGCCTTGCAAGTACCCTGTAAGGACTCTTACTCTGAGAGGGGAAGGTCTTGGCTATCCTGCATCCTGAGGGCTTGACAGGAATACGGGGGATGGAGTCTGGTAAGCTACAACATAAAAATTGTCACATAAAACACAATGTCACACATGCTCACAGCTCAGCTCAGCTTTTGCCACTGTGTTGTTCTTGTACTTCACCAACATTTAGGGCCAGATGTATCAAGCATTTTTGCATTCGCAACGGCGAATGGCCGTTTGTGAATGCAAAAATGCCTTTTCCGATGTATGAAAGGCATTCGCAGTGGGAAAATAAGAAATCGCAAAAATAGCAAATTATTGTGAATGAGACATAAATTAGCGTGTCGCAAACAGCGTATAGCAAATAGCGATATGAATTTCAGCATCGCTATTTGAGAAACGTAAATTGTGACATCGATTAGCGAATCGCAGATAGCGATCCGCTAAATCTTGATGCTATTTGCGATACACAGATTGCGACATGCAAAAACGGATTCACAATGCAATGCATCAAAAAATCGCAATTTGCAATTATTCGCAGAATGGCCATTTGCACATGCAATTTACCACAAACTGAAACCAGGTGGAAACCAGGTGCAACCTATATAAAGACGACCAGAATGCCTCAGCTCCTCTTCCACAATGGCTGCACTGTATGTCATGGTGAGGAGAATGAGGATCTTGGCAGGTTTGAGGAGAGGAAGGAGGAGACAGGAGCGCATTTTCAGAGTGCGCCTTACCCTTTTTGACCAGACTGAGGATGAAAATAATGAGAAATACAGGTTGAGCTCAGCCATGATACTTGACCTGATAGCTGAGCTCCAACCCATGCTGCAGCGCACAACACACAGGACCACTAGCTTACCCACCCATGTGTACCTACTAGCCTCAGGGAGCTATCAAGGGGTCATATCAGCAGCTGGAGGGGTATCACAGAGTGCCCTCTCTAGATTTTTCAACGCATTTCTCAATGCCATGCTGAGCAGAATACAACTGTACATAAGATTCCCCAACACCCCACAGACATTACAACAAACTAAAATTAATTTCTACCAGATAGCACAGTTCCCACATGTCCTAGGTGCCATCGATGGGACACATATAGCAATCTGTCCACCATCGGCCAGCGAGTATGTGTATCGCAACCGTAAAAACAATCATTCTATGAACATATAGGTGATATACAATGCCTCCTACATCATTACCGAGCTCCTGGCCAGATACCCAGGAGCACACATGACTCCTACATCTTTCGCCACAGTGAGATACACACAAGACTCCTACCTGGGAGTTTGGTGATGGATATATACTAGGTAATATGATAGTTTAGAATAATGCATTGAAGTAAGCCTGATGTCACATGTACTCATTTTACGCTCTGTGCATTCAGGAGACAGTGGCTATGCTGTGCGCACCTCTATGCGTATGCCCTACCTGAGCCCTGCAACTCCAGCAGAGAGGAGGTACAATGCTGCACATAGGCCAGCTCGCAATGTGGTGGAGCGCACATTTGGGCTGCTGAAGAGCCACTTCAGATGCATCCATAAGAGTGGAGGTGCACTACAGTACAGCCCAGATACAACATACAAAATTGTGGTCACATGTGCTATCTTGCACAACATAGCAACCACCAGGGTCATACCAGTGGAACTCACAGAGCCGGACTCAAAATCAAGTCGTACCATTGCTTGCGTATCTCCTCCACAGAGCGCTGCGCAACACCCACTGTGCATACTTTTGTCTGGATTTCAGACCAGAGTTTCATCTTCTCGCTCTCAGGTACTTGGAGTGAGTTTTTGCCAAATAGTCTATCATGGTTCCTGACAACCTCCTCAATGAGCACCTCCAATTCTTTATCACTGAATTTGAGCTTCGTCTTCCTGTGTCCCTTCTCCTACCCATTTCCAGCATGGGCCATGTTGCTGTTTGGTCCTGGCTTACTCACAATGCTGACTCCCTGGTGCTGGGCTGTGTCTCTCTCCCTGCTCCTGTGGGTGTGGCTCCTGGCAACAGCCTGTACTGACTCACTTCCTGGTTGTGATGTCATCAGGCTTTTCCGGTTTGCCGTTTTCGCTATTTGCGATTTTCAATTACCGAGTCACAAATGTTTTTGCTATTCGCTATTTGCACCTCGCAAATTGCGTTTGCAAATTTTAGGAAATCGGCATTAGTGATTTTCTATTTTGATACATCGCTTTTTGCATTTCTTAATATTGCGATTTCTTGAAAATTGCAATTTGAGAATCGCTAACTGGAATATTGATACATCTGGCCCTTGATTCCCAAAGTATCTCAGTTTAACCACTGTCATTGGACCCAACGTCACAGCTACTAAGGCCTGACACATACCTTATGTCAAAATGGTGCCTGTAAATCTCACAATACCAAAAACACATTCCAGGATTCATGGTATTTCCCAAAATGTAAATGTATGCTCAAACGTAAATGCAGCATGCATACAGATATATCACACCCAAGATTTGTCAAGTGTTGTCAATTAGAGGGAGTGAACTGACTGCAACTCCCAGGAGGCCATGTTGTGGTAATTCCCAACACCAGTCCAGTGGTCACTTGATCCAATTCACCTGTTTTTAATCTCACTAATGCTCTTCACTCACCCGGGACTATACCATTTGGCAAGTGATTTCAAGTAGAGAAAGCGACCTGACTGCAAATACCAATAGGTTCTGTTGTAACTCCAAACACCAGCCCAATGTACACCTGCCCAATTACCCCTGTGTCTTTACTATCGGTTGAAGTTTCCTCACCTGGGAGGATAGTACCATTTAGCAAGGTGTGTGTAGTAGAGAGAGTGACCTGACTGCAACTCACAGGATGCACTGTTTCTCTAACTCCGACCACCAGCACATTGTGCACTAACCGAAATATACCTGTTTGTGAAAATCTCAAATTAAGTTTATTCACCTGACAGTATATCATTTGTCTAATATGTGAAGTAGAAAGAGATATCTGACTTCATAGTCCAATAGGCTCTGTTGTTGTAACTCCAAACACTGGCCCAGTGCCCACTTGGCCCAATACATCTATTAGTTAACTCCCACATGAGGTGTACTCACCTGGGAGGATACCTTTTGTATAGTGTGTGTAGCAGAGAGAGTGACTTGACTGCAAATTAAAGGAGGCTTTTTTGTTGTAACTCAACGCCAGCCCAGTGATCACTTGTCCAAATACCACTGATACACTGTTGCACAAACTAGGACTGAAATGGCCGCTTTTGCTGCCTATGGCAATGACCTGAACTCAGGCTAGGGCCATAGGCAACGAAAGCTGCTGTTTTAGGCCCCTTGTGCACTGGCCTGTACCGTGTGCACTGCACATGGGGCAGGCCGGTGCACAACAGGGCCATCTGGATGGAAACATTGAGTCTCACTGTGCCCACAATTTCACCTCATGGCCCTGTTGCATCAACATCACAGGAAAACATTTGCCCCCCAACCTGTGTACCTAGCACATGCTGTACCATCTTGCGCCTCCCAGTCCTTGATCCTTAGTTGCAGCGCCACACTTCGGACACTGAAGTTCCAGGGCCACGTTCGAGAGGGCACCCTGTGCCAAGGGCCCAGGCTCATGGGGGTAAGGTACATGGGAGGGATGCTCTGGGCCAGTGGGGTGAGGTAACTGGGGCTGCTGTTGGCCAGGAGACCACCAACCACATCTGGGGGTCTATCAGGATTCCCAAGGCATGGGCCAGGTGTTTTACTGAACTGAAAAATCAAGCATCTACGGAGGAATATCCATAGAGATATGCGGAAGCAGATGGAGGTCCACAATTCTAACATGGCCTTCTTCAAATGGGTGTTGAGGGACATACTCACAACCCTGAGCAGGGCATTACAAAAACAATCTTCCCCTTCCTTTGGCTCAACAACAGCAGGCCCATTGGCACCAGCCACTGAAAGGGAGCCCCTGCCAGAGGAACAACCAGCCACAGATACCCCTTCCTGTATAGTTGCTGATCCCCCCACAGGTGGGATGCCCAGCAAAGCATCCAGGAGGTGCGAATGGCAAGACACTCACCACTATAAGCAGTAACTCTCTTCTGTAACGTCCTCCTTTGTGTATTACACATTCACTCTGTGGACTGATCCTGAACCACCTTCCGTTTCCAATGGGAGGAGTACTCTGGACTTCCAATGGTGTGGCATCTACTCCACTGATTCCATTCACCATGCTGACCCCTTCACATTTCTTTTTTTTCTTTTTTTATTCATGTCACATTTAACTTTTGTGACTCATTGTCTGCTGATATTGATTTCACATTTAGCCATGTAGATATGTCAGACCATTTGAACCATATGATTATGATACAAGGTACTTGTTCGAGATAGAATATGTTGCATGTTGAGCTGAGGATTACAACCATCTTACACAAACACATACATACAAGTGTCTGGTCAAACTAAAAATGTATTACAGTGTTCAGCACATAGACTGTCAATATGTCTGAACCATTGAAAATCATAAATGATAGACTTGTACTGAGTAAATGAACATATTTACATGTACGGACTTCCAGACCATGGAGAGAAGGGATTTGCCAGACATTGTCTTGTAGAACAGACTAACATTAAAGTGGTTGATGCCTTATCACATACCACACCAAAGTAATCCAACTTCACATAATCCAAGATTCAGACAGGGACAGTATAACAGTTTCTGATCACAGGGTCATCCTCATCCAATGCTCATGCATCTGGTAGTATGACACAAACCTATGTCAGTGTTTTGGCACAGATCTAGTGGCCTACAATAATTAACAGCTACTGCCAGGAGATTACCCATTAAATCAAACTTCTACAGGAGCTGATGCCTTTCACCCAACTCCCTCCAAAAGATGTGTGCCCAGATGTTACTGGTTATCTGAACCCTGCATCTGCTAGGGGGAAATGGGAATGGGAATAGAAAAAGAGAGACTGCCTCCGGATCCAGTTCGAGCCTGTGTTTCCCACTTGAAGATAGGATAAACAGTGTGTGCTTCTGTAACCTGCACCTTTCTTCTTATTGGGATTTCTTTAAAGGAAGGACTTGCAGTCAAGTGATAAGAGCATAGATAAGTACATTCCTACTGAGCATTCAACTGTTCAGCCATTCACATTCACCCAATTCTATAGTTCTCCTAACCTGGATCATTTGAGAGACTAGCCTCTCTCAAAGAGAACAATGTTGACTTAATATCTTCTTTTCTCCAGGAGTCAGAGGTATCCAAGGTTCTCTGGAGAACAGTTCAAAGGTTCGCAAATATACAATCTACTAATGTCTTTTACAGGAAATGAAAACTCCTTCTCAAGGTTCAGTTTTCTCAATCACAGTTGTTAGGAATTAGTCTGAGCACTGAAGTTTGACTCTAAAACTGGCAAGTCTGCAATGCAAAGAGTTTATGAATATATATGTACATATATATATTGACAAGTCTGGAAATCATACAAAAAGATTTCTTACTGCAGTTGTTTGAAGTTCTGTTTAGACAAAACAAATTTGCCTCAGAAAGCGGATAGAATAAGGAAGAAATTCAGCTTCTCCAGAAGGGAAAAAGTAGCTGGTGTGCACACCATAACAAGAAAAACAATTAATTACTTAAACTGGAAGATTTCTCTATGAAACGAAGTGCATCAGGAACACTGCTCATTCTCCTCAGGATGACAGTTGAAGTGTACAGCTCCCAGAGAGAAACAACTGGAGGGAAGCTTTAGCACAAGACTAAGGAAGAAACACTAGAGCACTGACCTCACAAAGATTTGCCGCCACCATCTTGAGTGGCAGTTAGACCTGAAAAAGCTAGTTCTAAGAACAGCCTCCGTGAGAGCCACGGGGAGTGAGGACGCCGCTGCAACCAACGTGGGTACTAGGAAAAGGGGAATCGTTTTTGCTGAGGGAAGAACTAAACAACACTGGCAATAGTTTTCCTGACAGCTACATACAGTTCATACAAAAAGAGTGTTTAGCCAATGTGAATGTGAACTGACTTAGACGTGACCTATGACTACATATTTTATGACCACATGATGACACCCATGATGCATCGGGCCCACCACAGGACACAAGACGGGTCCAATGTGCACTCCTGAACTTCCATCTTAACACTGTGGAAGCTGTCTTGGCACAGGTCTAATTCACCCGAATGATGTGACCGACATTACCTAGAACAATCTATGCCCCTCTCATATTTTAGAACAGTATCACATACCTGCCAATTTCACAACTCTGCCTTGCCCAAATGAAGATTTCATGGTGAAAGTACCTGCACAAAGGACAGAACACGGAGTATAGGCTTGAAACCATATATATGACACAACTCACATAGCAATGCTCTGGTAAGCAAAATATATTGCAAAGAATCGGACACAAGCGAAGCAAAATCATCAAGGTGTGATGTGTCAAAAACATCAAAACAGCCTTCGGCTGATTTGAGCAGAGTTTCATTGCGGCTCTCATCAGAGTACATTTTGCTGGATTATGGTCTACCTGATGTCTTTAGGATTGAAGTAGGCCATGAGCAAGGAAGTGGGTTAGTATGCAGATTACTCCAAAAGTATGCAGTCATGTCCCTGCACTTATCAACTTGTGTGATTTACACTTGCAGCGTGCTGGCAACTTGTACTTTTTGTGCTTGATGTTTCTGACATGTGTGTGACACAACCATTTGTGCAAAAGCTTATATTTGTAATCTCTTGAATCCATATAGGTCAATGCTCATCAGAAGAAGGGTATTTAGAGAACCATTGTCCTGAAGTAGCAGACCCTGGAGGTCCATAGCCAGTGAAAAGCCCTCTATTGGAAGAGGTGGGAGGACCTGAAATACTGGACCTGGAAGATCATGGAGGTCCAGCTGGGGCTGTCCTCCTAACAGGCGGGGCACACATTGGAGCATGACCCGCCCTAAAGGCCCACATTCTGGCAATGGCTTACCTGGAGCTTGATTGGCATTTGAGGGGAGCACAGCAGCCACAAGGGGGTGAGTACAGGACATATTTCTGTCTGTCACATTGTCAAGTTGATGTGTTAGGTTCTGACATCTCCCCCTGACAATTGGATATGGGCTGTATATGACACACAAGATGAGTAGCTGTTTGTATATGTATGGAACTTTGTGTATACTGATTTGCCTTGCCTGTTAGCCCAGTGACCTAAGGCACAACCGAGTACACTCCACAAAAAAATGCTCTCCAGGGACAACACATGGCTTTGTACATCGATAAATCAAGTGATGTTTGCTGTTGTTGTGGGTCTAAATTCTATGCAACAGGCCAATACTTTTCAGTGTTAAAGTACAATGAAAAATAAGTGATGTATAACTATCCTCAGACGTGTCTGGTCAAGTGAGTACATTGCCATCTGCCACCCAGAGGCCATTGTCTTCAGTGTGTGACGAGTGCTGATGTCTCAGTACTGTCTGTCATGTGAAAGTGGCTGTTAGAAATGGGGTTTCTACTTGGCAGTCAGTCTGCAACCTGAACCAATAGGGACCCTCACTCCAGTCAAGATAAGGCAGATACCCAGCTCAGATAACCCCTGCTCACCCACTTGGTAGCTTGGCACGAGCAGTCAGGCTTATCTCCGAAGCAATGTGTAAAGCATTTGCACATAACACACAGTGATACAGTGAAAACACTATAAAAGGACACCACACCAGTTTTAGATAAATAGACAATATTTATCTATGTAAAAGAAGACCAAAACAGTAAAAATCCGACATACACAATCAAAGTTATGAATTTTGAGATTAAACACAAAAATAGTGTGTAGAAGCACAAATGCTGCTATTTGCTGTAATCACGGCATTGTGACAGAGTTGTTTCCCACAATACGACGCCACTGGCACTGGTCCCTGAGTCATCCGGATCCCCAGGTACAGTACCTTAGCAAAAGTGTAAAAAAAAAAAGTTGGTGCACATAGTTGGGGAGCGAGGAGTCACTGGATCTGATGCGTTGGTTCCGGTGCTACAGAACTGTTAGGCCATGTAAACACACACCAATACCTGTCCCACCTTTCACATACACTGCACCCTGCCCATTGGGCTACCTAGGGCCTACCTTAGGGTGTCTTACATGATTATAAATGGAAGGTTTAGGCCTGGCAGGTGGGTATACTTGTCAGGTCGAAATGGCAGATTAAAATCTGCACTCACAGACACTGCAGTGGTAGGGCTGAACCACGTTTACAGGGCTACTCATCTGCGTGGCACAATCAATGCTGCAGGCCCACTAGCAGCATTTGATTTACAGGCCCTAGCACCTCTAGTGCACTATACTAGGGATTTACTAGCAAATCAAATATGCAATCATGGAAAAGCCAATCACACATACATTTTACACAGGGAACACTTGCACTTTAGCACTGGTCAGCAGTGGTAAAGTGCCCATAGTAACAACAACAGCAAAAACTGAGTCCAGCACACAGTCATAACATGGGAAGCAGAGGCAAAAATGATTGGGAAGACCTCTCCAAGGATGCCAGGTCTAACAATGGCCATCATGCATGTGACAGAGCATACATTGTTCTCTGGGTGCAGCTACAGATCAATATTTTCCCTTGATAAGTAGGGAAAGTCCATTGACATAATTTGTGTGATATCACTGTTGCCAACATTCCTTGTTCCTACATGTTAGAAATGGGGTCTTTGGTTGGCAGTCAGGTTACCCTCTGTCCAAGCAAGGACCCTTACTCTAGTCAGTATAAATCACACACAATCCAAATTATCCTGTGCTCACCCTCTGGTAGCTTGGCACTGAGCAGTCAGGCTTAACTTAGAAGGCAATGTTTAAAGTATTTTTTAAATAAATCATGCAATAACACATTATAACACAAAAATAGGCCACACATTGTTTAGAAAAATATATATTATTTATCTCGTTAAATGCAGGTCAAAACGATCAAGATTTGATAAGTACATATTAAAATATCACTTTAGAGACTGATAAAAGGAGTCTTTAGTCTTTAAAAAGCAACAAGTCTCTCTTGCAAGCACAAAGTACCTGGTTTGCGTTCAAATTATCCGCAAGGGACTGCAGAGGAGGAGATACATGGAAAAGGGGAGGTGTGCTTTGTTTTTTTCCGGGCGCATACAGACGGTAAGTTTCCACGCAGGGAAGGGTTTGTGTCAATTTCTGGCGTGCTGACTTGGATCCTCTTCAGGTTGCGTGGTTTTCAGACGCCCCAGGGATGTTGCAGACAAATCCTGGGCATGCAGAACGAAGTCACAGTGGCTGCGTCAATCCGGTGGGCGATGCAGGGAAATTTCTGTTGCACGGCAGGCGCTGTGTCGATTCTTCTCATAATGAAGTCAGACTGCATCGTTCTGGCTCGGCTATGCATTGATCCAGTGGGCCCTGCGTTGAAGTTCCAGTCGCAATGCTGGTCCTGCATCGATCTCCTCTCAGGGAGACAAGCTGCATCCTTCCAGTTGGGTGTACGGTGATTATCTTACCGCGATGCAGGCTGTGCGTAGTTTCTGGCAGGCTGTGCATCGAATTTTTGCCGCACAAGGTGTCCTTTGCAGGAGGAAGTCTTTTTCGTGCTGAGACTTCAAGGGACAGGAGGCAAGCTCTATCCAAGCCCTTGAAGAGCACTTCTCAGCAGAGCCAGAGGGCAGCAAGGCAGCAGGGCAACAGCAGGGCAGCAGTCCTTTGCAGAAAAGCAGTCAGGTGAGTGCTTTGGGCAGCCAGGCAGTTCCTCTTGGAAGGTTGCACGTTCTGGTTCAGAGTTTCTTCACCAGTGGTATCTTGTCCACAAGTGTCTGAGTTGGTAGGGTCAGAGGTCCTGTTTGAATACCCAAATGTGCCTTTGAAGTGGGGAGACTTCAAAGAGCGGCTTAGAAGTGCACTAGGTCCCTTTTCAGTTCCATCCTGTCTGCCAGGATCCCAGTAGTGGGTTTGGCAGTCCATTGTGCGAGGGCAGGCCACTGTCCTTTCAAATGTAAGTGTCAGGCCCTCCACCCTCCCAGCCCAGGAAGACCCATTCAGTATGCAGATGTGTGCAGGTGTGACTCAGCATCCTGTGTTTGGGGTTGTCTGAGTGAAATGCACAAGGGAGCTGTCAAGTAACCTAGCCAGACGTGGATTGTAAGGCACAGAAGGATTTAAGTATAGATAAATGCTCACTTTTTAAAAGTGACATTTCTAAAATAGGTATATTAATCAAATTTCACCATTCAGCAGGACTTTGTATTACCATTCTGGCCAAACTAAATATGACCTTGTTACTCCTTTCATATTAGAATCTACCTCTCAAACAGTATATGAGGGTAGCCCTAATGTTAGCCAATGAAAGGAGCAGGTCTCACAGCAGTGCAAAACAAATTTAGGAGTTTTACACTACCAGGACATATAAACTAGACATGTAGATGTCATTCCTTTTACCATCAAGGCACCCTGCCCTATGGGTTACCTAGGGCCTACCTTAGGGGTGACTTATATGTAGAAAAAGGAAAGTTCAAGGTGTGACAAGTACTTTTAAATGCCAAGTAGAAGTGGCAGTGAAACTGCACACACCGGCCTTGCGATGGCCAGCCTGGGGCATGGTAAAGGGGCTACTTATGTGGGTGGCTTAACCAGTGCTGCAGGACCACTAGTGCCGTTTAATCTACAGGCCCTGGGCACATATTGTGCACTTTACTGGGGACGTACAAGTAGATTAAATAAGTCAACTTGGTAGGAACCAATGTCACCATGTTTCAAGGGAGAGAGCAAATGCACTTTAGCACTGGTTAGCAGTGGTAAAATGCGCAGAGTCCAAAAACCAGCAAAAACAGTGTCCAAAAAGTGGAGGGAGGCAGGCAAAACGTTAGGGGTGACCACTCTAAGGCTGTCAGGTCTAACACTACATATTACAATGTGTCACTTTCACTTTTGACAAAATGTGTAAACTGCTGTTTCATTCATGGTCTACCTTTGTTCACTGAATATTTTTTGTATTCTTTCACATATATCTGCATGCCAACCTGTGTTTGGACTTGGACATATGTAATGGGGCTACATTTAATGTGGTGCCATAGGCAGGAGAATGTCACCATTGGGTTTTGGCTCTCACATACCCTCACTCGCCATAGCATGCAGTTTGGAATATGTACAACCGCAGTAGCAAGAGGGACATGACAGGTAGGACTACAGTTTATAGCCACAATGTGCATTCCGATGCCTTTGTTGCAGCATCATGTAACAAACACCTTTGCACATGTGCTATGGGTAAGGTTTGTTCCCTGACTGCTGGCATGCATCTTGGAGTGGCTTGCAGTTTTTTAGAAATCATATGTGGATGGGTACAACCATTCATCCACAGACATCTATTTTGCAAGACCAAAATGGAGACAGTGATGTAGTTTCCCATTTGACAACATGTTGAGGGCCTTCTACATGTACTTCAGAATCGCTGGGCTC
This sequence comes from Pleurodeles waltl, assembly GCF_031143425.1. NCBI lineage: Eukaryota > Metazoa > Chordata > Amphibia > Caudata > Salamandridae > Pleurodeles > Pleurodeles waltl. The sequence goes on from NC_090446.1 coordinate 1,424,430,793, forward strand.
CTCCAACATGCAAAGGACTAATGGCTTCTGCTGATGCAATCAGAGTTTGTGATTGCAAGGGATGCCATACAGTAGAGGTGTTTTCCCCGGGGCTAGCTGGTTCATTCTGTTGTGGATTTTAGAGACATATTGCTAACACAATTTGCACATTTTTTTTTAAAGTGTACATTTGTATGCTAAATATCACAGCAGCATTAGTACGATCTTCATGACTCCAATCACATTAAGACAATTTAAACATGGTGAAGTATGCATTGTTGATATGTTCCCAGTGTGACATGAGTATTTCCCTGTCACATTCTTCAGGCTACTGTCCTACTGTCAATAACGTGGCCAAAATTTGGAGCATCATTTCTCATTGTTGTGGTATTATGTACGTGACAAATAGATGACTGAATGACCTTGTGTGGGATCTGTGAGAATGAACTTAGCATTGGCATACTATTCTATGACAACAGGTAACTGAGGCATGCTACATGAGGCAAAGCAATGAAGGTGATGCGGTCTCTTACTTGTTCAATGGTTACTGTGTTGCACAGTTTCACCCATGCAATTTAGTTGTCTGAGTTCCTGATTTCCCTATGGGAAACTGTTGATAGTTCATATGGCATGCATGCATATGGTATGGTACATATATGGGCCACTTAGGTGGAGATTGTTGCTGGGGTCTACTTGACATCATGGTAATGTTTGCTGTTGGTGTGATCCTGGAAATGTGATGACCTTATTTCTCTTTGTACTTGCAACATGAGCTTAGGGATGTGAAGGAGATAGGGTGAAAGTGAGTGGGGAAGAATCTGGCCATGGGACCTCAGGTCAAGACACCACCACCACAGAGGGACCTAGTGGCCCAGTGGGTGACGGTAGTGCTACGGGGAGACAGGATTTACATCCTCATCATCATTGGATTCTTGCTCCAGTGGCCACTCCCAAGTGGTGGCGGGCCCATAAGGACATACCCCTGTATCATCTTTGTCCTCCAACCCAGTTCTATCACCACCCTCCCTGTTGCTCCCCACCCAGTTGGCCGTGCCCCTCACCCAAGAGAGTGGGTGTCTCCTTTGCTTCAGGCACCTCCGCCCCAGCCCCTGTTACTCCTGCTGCCCTCAGTAAGGAGGCTATTGACCTCCTGAGAAATATCTCTGTGGGTCGGACAGCCATTGTGAATGCCATATAGGGGTGGTCCATCCAACTGCAGCAGACCAATGCATTCCTGGAAGGCATTCATAGTGCAATTTCTGGCCTAGAGATATCTTTAAAGGCTCTGTCCTCCACAGTGCCGGCCGACATTCCCTTAACTATCCAAAGCACACACACTGATCTGCCCGCACACACCTCAACACACAACAGCAGCACACATAAACACAAACATCACAAGGCAACCCGGCACACAAGCACTCAACAGACACCCACACACACAGACACCACTTCCCCAGGAACCCCCACAATGCCCACTGTCTTATACACAACATCAAGCATACCCACAGGCACCACCAGAACAATAACACACCACACACACCATATCCACAGAGACCACCCCAACAGACACACAGACATTCACCACATCTAGCATACCCACAGACACTGCCCCATTAGACATATACACATCCGCCATTCCATCACTCAGAACCTCTATATCCCAGCCCCCAAGACACGCAACTGCCCACACTCACACAAGCGACAGACACAACCCAAACATAAGCATACATCACCCATGCACACACCCAAGACACCCACACCGACACAGCAGACACCCACTCCCTCTACCTCCAAAACCCCACCCCTTCTGCTGAGCGTCCCTATGTTCCTAAGACAGATTTATTGCTTGAGGCACAACCTTTCCCCTGTTCACTCCACCCACTGTCCCAAACCCAAAGGCCCCCACCCACCTCCCAACCGATCCCTTCCACCTCTAAGTCCTCCCCCGTCAGACCTGCCCCCTCTGCAAGCGCCCATACACCATGCCTACAGCTGTGTTTCAGCCTTCTTGCTGATGCGTTTGCTGTTGTTATCAAAATATGACTTGGTGGGCAGTGCTGGTGTCCCGTAGGCCCATGGTAGCTGTTGACTGTATAGATATGTGTTTGTTAATGCAATTGTGTTGTCACAGCAATGTGTTCAGTTTGGTATGGTAAATATTTCATCTGTGCTGTCCAATGTGAGCATGTAGGTGTTAGACTTATCCCCCTGATATAGACTGTACATTTGTCTTATGTGTGGAAGCTAGAGTTTTGTTTGTGCAGACATGAAGTATATTCACTTGTGCTACCTTTGTCTGCATTTGACTATGCATGTGTCCATTTAGCTGTGTGTACCTTGCAACTACTTCATGTAGATGTATGTCCAATACAGTTGGAGTTGTATTTGCTTAGTTGACTTGCACTTTCACATTATGCATATTGGCATGTCACTTGACTCTTGTATTATTTGTCCCAGAGATACCTGAAGGGCCAGTTCATGTGCAAATGTTGTTTAAGAGGAATGTGCAAAGTGATGTGTGTCCCAGTGCAGCCTCTTTACCTGAGTGCTCTTAAGGCCGCTACTCTTATTTTGCAGGTATTGTTTGCATAGTGAGCTTTGTACATGTATCTCTCTGTGTATTGTGCAAACCATCGCCCTTCCATTGTGTTGCAATGTGGGTGATGTGGGTGCCAGATGTATGGCTGTTTAATGGGAGTGGTGTTTGTGTTCCATGCCACATTCATACATATGTGCATTGAATGTGACAGCAGTCCAAGGCATGTGTGCAATGTGAATTGTATTGGTAGATGTGATGCTGCTGTGTTGTTGGTGTTGTGAGATGCAATGTTGTGTACACTTCACTGTCCCTCTGCCTAAAATGCGAAAATTTATGTTTTTGTGTAGTGTTGCGGTGCAGTGTGAGTGACCTGCCCAAAGGGGGCAGTTTGTGACTGTAAATGTGTCCTTCTGTGTGAATTACTCTGACTGTGTACACAATGAAATGTGTACTTGGTGTCTGTAACTTGACCTCCATACATTGTGGCTGATGGCAGGACGATCTGTTGTTGAGCGTAATGACACAGGTAGGTGTATACTCATAATTGGTTGCGTTCATGCCAATGTGAATTATGTGCTCCATCAACGGTCATCAGCAGCAGCAGGACATGTGTGATGGGCTCCATGCAGCACCAGACATGGAAGGCTGCCTGCAGGTAAGTGTCTTCCTTTATACTCCCGTTTCCGCCTGCTGATACCTGGTGTTTGGATTGGCTGTGTGCAACCTCACTAATGTGTCTGGCGGAAACACAGTGTGAGAAAACTGGGCAGACTGCAAAAACTTTTTGCTCCCCTTTTGTACTTTTTTGCTGGTGTTTTCCTGAACCTGATGGTGCACTGAGCACTGCTCAACAGTCCCAGGGCTTGTGTTTTGATTAAAATGATTACGCAAATTAGGCTAATTATAATTGGCTAAGCACCTATAAGTCCCTAGTATATGATAGGGCATGTAGGTTTAGGGACCCCAGCATATGTAATTCACACATAGGTGCACTGTCAAGGTGCCCAGTGTCATTTTAAAGGCAGGCCTGCCTTGCTGGCTGCTTTTAAACTAAAGTCACATGCAAATTCAACTTTGGAATTAAAAGTACTTCCAAAATCTTAAATTACCTTATTTGTGAATATAAGTCACTGTAACTTCAAGAAGGGACCATATAAAATATATTTTATAAGCCCTGGTGAGGAGAAATAGCCAATTTAGTTTTTCCCTCATTGTAGTGAATAGTCTCTATAGGCTTAAATGGGGAGACTTTGTTTTAATTAATAAAGCCCCCAAAGGAACTAGATATGGCAAGTTTGGTCTCAAACTGATTGTCATGAGAAATGCAACCCCTTGACACTGTTGGATTTAATAGAAATAGTTCAGGGAAATAGTTTTAGAACTCTTTCTAAATGTTACTAGTTTCAGTTCTGTATTGCTGTTCTCTGATTGGCCAGCCTCTGGCAGCCTGGCTAGACTGCCTTGATGAGGTGTGAAGTGGCCTGAGCTGAACACAAAGGACGTGCCTGGGGGAGAAACAGGAAGCCAAACTGGTCTTTAAAGGAGGGAAGGGCATTTGGAGCAGCTCAGGACCTCCCCGATGTTCTGTAAAACCAGACAACCAAGTGCCCTGTTGATTAGAATAGGAGAGGGCAGGAGAGGAGTTTGGTGTGGATTTTTAGCCACATCAGTGGTTGGGCTCAGCCAGACATAACCTCCTAAATTCAATTTCTGATATTTTTGATTTTTAAGCAATGTTGCTCCCTGGGATTGTTTTTTTGCCACACTTCCCAGGAAGTGGGCATCTAAGAGGGTAGTGACCTGCCTGTGATTGGTGATTGGACAGTTGCCCCCCCATCTACTTTTCACCCCTGTAGCAAGGATAAATTTGGAAGATCTGCACTCACACCGCAGATCCCTACAAGGAACAATGACCCCCGAACCCCTGACTTGCACCTGAACACTGCACTCTGAAGGACTGCACTAGCTGCACACTTTGGCTTTACCACTGAAAGGACTTTTTCTGTCTTCAACTGGTTCAAGAAGAGACACCCTGCTTGCTACAGATGAGAAACAACCAACCAAAGTCCCCTGCATCCAAATCTGAAGGAACTGACCAGCTGATTAGTGGCTAATGGACATTTTTGGATTTGAACCAGGTGCATTTTGGGAGTTGGAGTCTTAACCCTCAAGGAACAATACAGAGCTTCTGGAACCTTGGGGTGAGCTGTGGCTCCTAAATGACCTTCAAAGACCATCTAGAAGAAGATCCAGAAGATTGGAGAAGTTTGGAGAACTATTGGAAAAAGCTCCATACACGGACGGACTCGCCGTGGTGGGTCAAGCCAGCTTACCTGAACCGCGACCCGGCCTGACTTGCAGGTTCATCCCACTGAAAAGCTCCAGAGCCCCAGACTACCAGGATTTCACTGGGGGCTTCTTGAAAGGTGATCCTACAACTGTGCATAAAAATCGGCTTGCTGTGGAGGGTCGACCTCCATTGGAAGGAAAAAGCTCCAAAAAAGTGACAAAGTCAGAATGTAAAAGGTTGACTGGGACTTCCCCCACAGCAGATCTGAGTAGGGCTCAAGTGACATCGGATCACGATTCAGCTTTGGCCTGGAAAAAGATTTCCATCCTGAAAATTCTTCTAAGTACGAAGGTAGAATTCTTTACCAAGGTCTCCTGCGGCACGTATCCGAAGAGGGCTCCAGGGAGGTTGGATCGGATTGAAGACTTCACCCTGCTGAAGAAAATCTTCAAGAAAAAGTCTAAGGGCCTCATTACGAGTCCGGCAATCACTAGACCGCCAGACTCATGGATGGCGGTTGGACCACCGCCAATGAGGCGGTCCGATACCACATTACAACCCTGGCGGTCGGGGTGCCAGAGAACCGCCACCGCCACCAGGATCAGAGATCCCGGCAGTCTGGAGGTGGCAGCGGTCCTAATCTGCCAGGACAGTGCTGCAAGCAATCAAGCAGCGCTGGGGATTACGCCCCCTTCTCCGTCAGCGGTTTCATGTCAGTACCACTGCCATGAAAATGCTGGCAGAGAAGGGTACAGGGGGCCCCAGGGGCACTTGGCATGGGCAATGCAGGGCCCCGTGGACAGCACCATCACAATGTTCACTGCCTGCTTTGTAGACTGGTGCACCCGGTACTCTTATCACACATTGCCAAGCTACCAAGGGTTGAGCTGGTATTACTTTATTGAGACCTGACTAAACCTAGTGGGGGTTAGTGGCCTATTGCTAAGTGTAGTTACTTACCTGCCCTTACCAATAATCCAATTTCCAACACACTGTCTCCACCAGCCTGTTTGTGATGCCTTGTGATTGCGGTAGTCTGTGCTGCCTGATAGTGCTGGCCGAACCAGGGCGGTTTTTTATCCATAGGCCCACATGACTCATTTTACAGCATTCCAACCACCAAACCGATGGCGGTTGTCCTGCCAACACCGTCATGGCAGTCCAAGCGCTGTCAAACTCGTAATGAGGTCCTTTGGTATTTTTTAAAAAGTATACCTAGGCATTCATTTTCTCTGAAATTTAATAAGTTATAATGGAATATAAATTGTGAATTATTTGGAATAATAAAGTTTAGGGACGGGATGTAAAGGATACAGGTGTATAAGGTGTAGAAGTGTATTAATACTCATGTAATTGTTGAAGTATTTGAGTATTAACATTTTTAAAATAATACCATGGTATTTATTATTTAGAGCCTCATTATGAGGCTGGCAGTCCAAGGACCGCAAGCCTCATGATGACAGTTGGACTGCTGCAACTGTGATGGTACGGCCACCACATTACAATCCTGGTGGTCGGACCAGCCAGGGGACCGTTGTCTCTGTCGGGAAGGTGGTTACTGACTGTCCGACGGTGGTCTGAGTCAGCTAGGGCGGGGCTGAGTTAAATGCCACCTGGCTGATTACAGCATAGCTTTCCGCCAGCCTTCTTATGGCAGGGACACTGCCATGAGAAAACTGGTGGGAAGCCAGTGCTAGGGGCTGCAAGGTGGCCCCTGCACTGACCATGCCATGGGCAGTGCGGGAGTCCCACTGTCCAGCACCTTCAGAATGGGCACTGTCTGCTTTGTAGACAATGTGCATTCTGAGGGTGCTGTATGCTACAGTACTGGCCTCAGCTCCCTTACGCAAGCTGAGACCAATAGTGAAGCACTGTTCCTGCTGGGCAGCCCAGTGAGAACATTGTAACACGCTTGGGGGGGGACACCACCACCATGGTGGTGGTGTTCTCCCTGTGGGTTTGGTAGTCCCGCAGTGGCACAATAAACTCATAATAAGGCCTTAAGTATTCAAAAAAATATTAATTGAAAATGATTTGTGATTTATTTGGAAGATTTACATTTAGGGATAGGATGCAAAGGATGTAGGGGTTAGGGCGGGTAAGTGTAATAATGCTCAGGTACCTATTCTAGTACTTTAGTATTCATATTTTGAAAGTATTTATTTTATTATATGTAGGCAATAATGTTTTCAGTGATTTAATATATATTAATTGTAAACAAATTGTGAGCTATTTTAATAACACAATTTAGGGACGGGGTGCAAAGGGTAAAGAGGTATAGTATGGGGAAGTGTATTAATATTCAGGTACATATTTGAATACTTGAATATTAATATTTGATTAATAATATTTTATTTTATTATAACCTGAAATTAATAATTACAGTAATTTAATACATTTGAATTGAAAATAAATCGTTAATTATTTACAAAAATAAAATTTAGGGACAAGTGTAAATGGTATAGGGATATAGAGTGGAGAAGCATATTAATACTCAGGTAATTATTTTAATATGTTAGTATTTATATATATTTTTAACTTTATGTATAATAATTATATTAAATGAACATTATTATAGCTTGAATGTTCATATAAAATTATAATACAATATTAAAAGTATTTTATAAAACAGAAACACAATAAAATATATTTCAACTTATATTTTATTTGATACAGTAAAAAAGAAATGTGATTTATTTGTTAAATAAACCTTTATTACAATAATTTCGAATAGCTTGTAAACAAAATAATACATTTGTAAAAAATGTAGATATTTATTAAAAAAAAAAAAAAAACAGGTGCATGTATAACTATTGTTTAACAGTTTTCAAAAACATTTTATCATGTTTTTCCAATGATTTCAAAGGGAGAAAGTGTCCCTTTTTAAAACATTTTTTCCATGACCTACGCAGTTCTACGCTTGTTTAAACAGTAGATAGAGCATCGGGCGAAGATTAGAAGCATGGAAGATCTGCAATTAAGTAAGAACAATTTATGTGTATGTATGTGGCTAGGTTTATTGCAAGGATAGAGTCAGGGAGTTTTTTAATAGAAAGTAGGTACGATGTTGTTGTATTTTTATGTTTTAACCACATTTACATTCTCATACAGGTTGCTATAGTATGCCTGCATCGCGATCAGCTAATTTTTTTTTAAAATATGCGTTTAGAAAAGTAATTATATTAGAAGTACTTTTTTAAATGTTTGCGAAAAACAATAACTATGGATTTTTTCTTTTTTTCCCCAATTTTTTTTTAGTTTTGGGTCCAAATACGATGTTGGGTTACAGTTGGTGCAGCATGTGGTCGAACTTCATTAAGGATTTTGTCATATAGTTATATTTTCTTTCTGGAAAATGTTGTGTATATATATATATATATATATATATATTTATATATTTGAAAAAGACTACATTCTGTCAAAGATTTGGGGATTTTGTTTATCATTGTTACAAATATTTAGAGCTTCAGTGCTTCATTTTGTGGACCAACAGCTGGACCACAATGGTGCCGGTCTTTTGAACAGTGCCAGACCAATGGTCTCTGGACCGCCATATTACAAGTTTCCCACATGGCAGGAGCGACTGGCAGGGGGCAGTATAATGAAGCTACTGCCGGCCATGCTTCCCTACCTGTCAGCATGATGCGCAGCCCGTGCCCATTCACCATGCCATGCACAGGACACAGTGTTCTTCTGAACCCCAAAATTCTGGGTGTTCTCATGGAGATGGAGTATATTATGTTTTTGGAATTTTACATTGCTACAGGATGTTAGATGATCCTTTTTTTACACAAAATATTGTATGTAGTCTTTGAAATGGAAGTATTTTTTCAATACATACATTTTTTCGGGTTTTGGACTTAGATTTGTAATATGGACAATGCAATAGATACTTGGAATGTGAAAGGCTCTTGGTGATAGGTGGAATTAAAACTTCACCAAGAGTTGAAAGAAGACATCTGCAGGTAGGAAACCAAGGTTTATATAATGTATTATTAATTTAATTTGCATAATTCCAAGAATTAAAACTTCACCAAGAGTTGAAAGAAGACATCTGCAGGTAGGAAACCAAGGTTTATATAACGTATTATTAATTTAATTTGCATAATTCCAATTTAATTATATATTTGTTAAAACACGCAAGTAATAATGGAGTGTGTTAGAGTATGTTACTAATGTGTGATATAGGCAATGTGTTCCAGATAGTCTAAGGTTTGATCTTAGAGAATACTCTTTCTGACATTTACCTACTCTTATGTGATACTGAAGGGTTCAGACAACCTGTAAAAGATTGTGCAGTTCTCATTTCTTGGAAACGTTGCTCCTTCATCAAAATTTCCAAAAAATTATACAGGTTTGGACAGTGTTTTCCAATAGCCTTAGTGAAGGAGTAATGCCATCCCTCTATGGTGTTGTTAGTCTTTGCACCTCACTCTAAGCAGTTCGAGTAGCAGATCCACCACTCAGTAGGGAACCTTGGCTTCCTCCTGTGACCTGATCTGTTTAGATGGCCAATCCATGAGTCCTGAAAATAATTTAATAAGGGTGCTATTTTTTCTTCACTTTGAGTAAAGTAGTCAGATTCAGTAATTGTTGTGTAGAATTTGTTTACAGTCATGAAGCATAAGGTTGTAAGTTTTCTCAATTAAAATTGCAATTTACTGCTTGGCATGTAGGGCCTAAATAAGAGTTTGGCAGCCTGACGGGGAGACTGCTGCGGTGGCAACCACCAAAAGACCGCCATGTTCGTGGTAACCAGACCGCCATTTTAAGAGTTACACCGAGAAGTTCACCAAAAACAGCCACATTATTGAAACCGCCAGGACACTGAAGGATGGAAATGAGGCAGTCCCACCACCAGCATTGCCAACCCAACATAAGTCCAACCAATAGATTATGATACGGGACGCGCATACAGCTTTGCTGGGACTTGGGACTCCATGTCCCAGAAAGGTGAAGGAGAGAAGGCGGGGGCAGAGCCACCCCCAGTCACTGCTACATAGCACAAGGTGTTTTTCTGCTGCGCGGGACGCACATGCGGCCTTGCTGGGACTTGTGAGTCCGTGTCCAAGAAAGGTAAGGAGAGTAGGCGGTGTCGGAGTCAGCCCCAGTCAGCGCTACATAGCGCAAGGTGATTTTTCTGCCAGGCGGGGCGCGCGCAGGCCGTGCCCAGGCAAAGCCCAGGCCAAGGGCGGGCCCGTCCTTTGCCCGTCATTGACCGACAGAGGCCGGGCTGGGACTCCCCTCTTAATTAGTGCGTCTAAGGGTGAGTGCAAGAACATTTGCATTGGTTTGAGATTGTTTTTTTTTTGTAGTGTTTTTTTGGCTTCTCCCTAAAACTCGAAACCATATTTACCTCCGGATTGCAGCTGACTTGCCCAGTTAAACTGTATTTCTTGTGCTTTGCAAGGATGGGTAGGAAAAAGGGCCAGCAAAGAGGAGCCTTAAGTGGCGGTGAAAGGCAGGGTAGCTCAAACACCACATTGGATTCTTTTCTTGCCAGAGAGGTTGGGGTTGTGACCAAGGAGATTGATCTGGCAGAGAGGAGGCTTTACTTGGAGATGGATAATTGGCACCAAGCCTCTGCTGCAAATGACGCCTCAGGAGTTTTGAAGGATGAAGTGGCTTATTCTGGGAGGGAGCAATGTGTTGTTTCTGAAACTCCCTTACCTGTAGAAAAGGGGCTTGTGGTGTGCCTGGGCCTCTGAGGAAGAGTAAGAGGCTCTTGATGGTCACTCCCCCGGCCTGTCCCTTGGATAGCTGCATCCCCCACAAGAAAGAAAAGGTATTGAAGAAAGCTGGGAACAAAATGAAACCGTCCTTTTTTGAAAGTTCTTTGGGCATGAAAGATGGTATTAATTCCTTTCTGCCCCTGGGATGTGGTGTAAATGAATTACTGACGTAATTCAAGGAAATGATTGAGGTCAGTTTGTCTCCAGTTCTGGCAAAATTGCTGGCCATTGAAAAAGCAGTCACTCGAGTGTGTGAGCTGGAGAGGCTTAGCCGACCCACAGGTGGTCTTTTGGACCCGAGCTGTTTTAATCAATCGAGCAATGGGCTGCTTCTGCATGAGGATGCTCCTAGGGTTCTGGAGAGAGTAATACAGCAACCAGCTAATTATGCAAACCTAGGGGCACAGGGCTTGTGTGTGGAGACTCTGCCGGCCCCACCAATTGTTCTATCATCACATGTGAGGGAGGAATTTAGACATAGTGGTTTGCAGGCAACCTGACAGTGGGCTGTTGTGAATGGGAGCAAACTCAAATATAATGGCAGAAACCAAAATCAGCATTTGTCTAAGAAAAGCTCCCCATTAGTTTGCTTGGAGCTCCCTCCGGCATGTGCCCCCTATGTGTTGTTGCTGACAAATTTCCCTGCTCTTGCTCCAGGCTCCAGTGAATCTATGGACCAACTGAAAAACATGACTGCCACTGGCTGAGGAAAAACTGTAACTTGCCTGTAAAGACTTCAGGGATATTTTGTTTAAGAATTGATTGGGTTGGACCACAAGAAAAAGAGGGATACAGGGAATGCATTATTATAAATTGTAGATATCCCGGCCTGGCCCAATGGCTTCTCTCCACACAAAGTATGGTCTCCCCAAGAGAGGAAAAGATCTGTATGGTCCCCCTGAGTTATTTTCATAATCATATGCCGCGGGGTATTGAGTTTTCATATGGGACTGAATTCCCATCAAGGTCAGAGTGTTCTGCAGCCAATTAGTGGGAGAATTGATATCATTAGAACCCCTGATCTAGAGGGGGTGGATTGACGCTGTGTAACAAGACTGGTAGCACCCATTAATGCTGATCTGTCTAGTGTGGCGCAGGGTGGGAAGACCACATAGTGCTGTTTTATCTCATGGAACATTGCAGGGTATGATATAAAGTTATCTGATCAGGCATGGGCTGGAATTTTGGCTCATTATGATTTTCTTATGCTTCAAGAAACCTGGTCGGATGGGCAGGCAGCCTGGGACGGATATTATAAATTTGCAGTCCCGGCAGTCCGGTCTCACGGAGGCCGCCCTAAAGGTTGTCTGGATACCCTAATCCGATTTTCTAGAATAGTGAGAGCATCCCAAATTAACTGTAACCATCAGGGCATATTGACTGTCTCTGGTAATTTTCCCAAGCAGCTTTAATGTTCTTTTGGTTATTTTTTATAATGCTGACTGGGATATGGGATACCAAATTAGGGCCCTCTTTTCAGTTCTTGAGGTACTGGAGTGTAGAATGGAGGGGTGGGGATAGAGTTCTGTGCTATTGTGTCGGGAGATTTTAATGCTAAGATAGGACGACATAGCACAGTGGTTAACCCCTTTGAGTCTGATTGTGAGAACCGTTCAGCTGAGGGTGCACAGTGTTCTAGGGGCAGGGTTCTGATTAAGGAATTAAGGAATATGGGCCTTCTGAATATTTGTGATACTGAAAGGGTGGACACTTATCAGCTCCCAACCTTTGTTGGTAGAGGGTCTGGTTCAACAATTGATTATATTTTTTTGTCTCCACCATTGAAAGATCTGGTGATAGGAGGAGAATTGCTAGTGAAGTACCTTAGTGATGATAACCCACTCATGACCGCTTTCATTTTCCAGAGGCCTTATGCAAACTTGGGAGGGGAGGGCCTGCGTCAGTGAGGCAAAAAGACCAGGTCAGGAAAACTGCTGGAAACAGGCAAATATCCAGCAAGTAGTAGTACGGGTGGTGGGCGATAATCTAAATTTGATCATGGGTACACTTTTGGTAGAGACCTCTAGTCTGAAGGAAGTAGTAGCCGTGATGCTTAGAGTGAACAAAGCCTTTAAAGACTGTCGGTTTTCAGCCGCTCAGTCCCCCTGCAAGTATGGGGGTGGCTGGTTCAGTAAGGGCTGCTATCATGTGGAGAAAACCTTGAAAAGGGCCCTTAAAGACCACACTAGAGATATGGTTCTTGTTAGAGATGTGAGGGCTAAATACAAAAGTGCTCTTACGGCTAGAAAGTTAAAACTTAAGGAACTAGCCTGGGAGAAATTTTAATGGCCAGTAGAGAACAAGAATCTTGGCCTAGTTCGAAAGGTTGTAAATAGGGGTCTCTTTGAATCTGAAACTTGGGCTGTACCCCTGGGTGAATTATTTTTGCAGAATCTTTCAGGAGAACCCTCTGAGAAATAATTGGGATAGACAGTCTGATAAGCCTCCCACTTTATCTATCAGGTTCACACTCTGTGAGGTCAGGTAGGCGCTCCATGGTAGCGTTAGTAACAAAGCTCCAGGCCCGACTGGATCTTTACAAATCCTGTCCCCAGTTGTGGGCACCAATTCTGTTAAATGTTCTAAATGCAGCAGTGAGTGTGGGAATTCCCGCCACTTGGAGATCGGCCTGTATTGTCCCTGTGCTTAAAAGGGGGGACCGAAACAATCCTAAGTCCTATTGTCCTATCTCCCTCCTTGATTCCTCAGCCAAAATCTTGAGCCGGATTATTCTAAGGCGTATCGAGGCTTGGATGGCTGAAAACAAAATTTTGAGCTGTCTACAGTACGGCTTTAGGGAAGGGCTTGATACCCGGGAACAGTGCCTTAACCTGCTGACGGTGACCAGGAAATATAAACAAGCTAGGAAAGGCACTCTTTACGTTGCCTTTATGGATCTTAGCTGTGCCTTTGTTGAGGTAAATCAGGCAAAGTTGTGGGAGAGGCTAAACCAGCTAGGCATGGACCCTCATATTGTGGGGCTGCTCTGGTATCTGCATTCGGGGACTAATGCTAATGTGAGGGTGAGGACAAATGGGGACTATTCGGATGTTTTTGAGCTAAATAGGGGTGTGCGCATGGGATGTGTTTTGGCTCCTACCCTTTTCCTTTTGTATACTAATGAATCGTGTGATTTTCTAGTAGAACGCTGTCGGGATGCACCTCAAATTAATGGCACCAGTGTTCCCGTATTGATTTATGCGGATGATGCAGTGGTTATGGCCCGCACTATGAATGGTCTCCGAGTAGCAGTGAGAGCCTATGACTCCTTTATGACAGCTCTTGATTTAGAGATTAATTGTAGAAAATCTCATTTCATGGTCCTTGGGAAGCCTCTTAGCAGGGTGGGGGAGCTCAGGATTAAAGAGCAAGTAATTAGTTGTGTTCAGGATTTCCCTTATTTAGGGGTTATCTTTGATGATAAAGGTACCTGGAAACCCTGTATCTCTAGAAGAGGGGTGCTCTTTAACGGTACTATTGGTGCTACATTTGATTTTGCCGCAAGGGTGGGAAATAAACCTATCAAGTTTTTGCTTGAAGTTTATAGGTGTAAATGTCTCCCAGTCTTGCTGTATGGGGGCTTACAGACAACAGGGTCCCGGTAGTAGAGGAAAATCGTTTTTGCAGAAGGCTACTAGGAGTTGGCCAAAACACCTCTGGTTTTTGCCTACATATGGAATTAGGGCTGCCGCCCACCAAGTTGAAACCACACTCCTGTGGGTTCTATTTTGAGATCCCCGCCGGCCCAGCGGGGATCTCTGCTGCAACACAGGAGCCGGCTCCAAATGGAGCCGGCTGTGTTGCGGCTGTGCGACGGGTGCAGTTGCACCCGTCGCGCTTTTCACTGTCTGCTATGCTTTTCATGCAGACAGTGAAAAGCGCTGTGGGGCCGTGGCAGGGGGCCCCGCGACTCCCGTTTCCGCCAGCCTTTTCATGGCTGTTCATACCACCGTGAAAAGGCTGGCGGCAGGGGAATCGTAATCCCCTGGGGGATTACAACCGCCGGGACAAAAGTGGCAAGAAACCGCCGGTCCCGGCAGTGCGACCGCGGCGCTTCCGCCACGGTCAGAATGCCCAAGTTTGTACGGCCAGCCTGTTGGCGGTACAAATTCTTCGACCGCCAGGGTTGTAATGAGGGCCTAGATCTTAAGTTTGTACAAGATACCATCCAGCTTGCTCCCCTCTTGTTTTGGATCTCTCAATAAAGAGATGCTGTGGAATTGCTTAGCCTGTGATCGTGTGAGGGATATTCCCTGGCTGATGTATATAAGAAATGTAGCCTATGAATTGGGGCGGCCCGGATACTTTTGAGGCTCCTGAGGGTTTACCAGTCGTGACAAATATTGGGCCAAGGCAAATTTTCTGAAAATCCGGGGGGCTAAAAGAGAGGAGGAGGAGTTAAGGAAAAAATCTGTAAGTGATTTTATCATCCTAAAGATGGGGGTGGGTCTGGAGCCCTATCTTTTAGAGATAAGTAATGTGTGGGAAAAAACTCTTATTGCGCGATTCCGCCTATGCTTTCCGCTAGGTCAGTTCGATGAAAAATCTATCAGACTTTGACCCTGTGATAGCGTGTCTTTGCCGACTTTGAATCACTTTACTTTGCTCTGTGATTTTTATGCGCCTTTTAGACGCTGTTTCTTGCTTCCCCTGTTGAGGCCTAAGGGTTTTGTGCAATATCGCCCAGCTTTCTGTGGCTGCGAATGGTTTCTGATACATTGGTGTGGCGGGGGCTAGGGTCTTTTCTGAAGGAAGCTATTACTTGGCGCAGTAATCTATAGAATTTTTTTTTTAAAAGGGATTTTTACATTTTTTAACTTGATGGGTGTATTATTTTTTTATGAATTTTGGATTGATATTCTTTTATTTGCTCATAATTTGGTCATGGTAGGAGATGATGGGATTTATATATCGGCCTATTGTAAGTTGTTCTTATGCATTGTATTGCTTATTTATTCTTTTTTATGGTTGATTATCTTCATACCGAATAAAGTGTTTTGATGATACACAAATCATGACAGGGGTTCTTCCATGGCAGAAACTGTTGGTGGTGCAAACTGTGGTGGTCTCAACTCACATCACAATGAACACAGCACAACATTGGATAGTTTGAATATGACACACCTGACACACCTACACACTCCACTATATAACACACCCCCTACACAACCCACAATCCTTTGCAACCTGAACACCACACACAGCCACAGAGAAATCATTCACAGAAATAGAAAAACCAACATTAGGTAGCCACATACATTTTACTACGCACACATCACACACCTGCACAACACCTACACAACATACACAATACACATTTTACTACCAGACACAATCCACAACAACCATCACCCACTCACATCATAGCACCTACACATCATTATTTACCTTTTACTGCAGCCTTTTTTCTTGGAACACAAAAACACCGTCTTCACCAATCCTACCATGTCCCCACAAAAACACCCATGTTTCACAGATGATGAGCTGAGGGTCATGGCGGAAAACAATTGTCAGGGAAGAGCCACACCTGTTTGGAGCACAGGTCCAGCAAACATCAATTGCTAGGAAAATTGAGTTGTGGCAAAGAATAATCAACAAGGTCAATTCTGTAGGCAGCTATCCATGCACAAGGGAGGACATCAGGAAGAAATTGTCAGGGAAGAGCCACATCTGTTTGGAGCACAGGTCCAGCAAACATCAATTGCTAGGAAAATTGATTTGTGGCAAAGAATAATCAACAAGGTCTATTCTGTAGGCAGCTATCCATGCACAAGGGAGGACATCAGGAAGAGGTGGAACAACGTCAGGGGGAAGGTATGTTCCATGGCATCCAGGCACCACGTGGCAGTACTCAAAACTGTTGGTGGGGCCCCACCTCTTCCCCCTACTTTCACATCTTGGGAGGAGAAGGTCTTGGTCATACTGCATCCTGAGGGCCTGACAGGAATACCTGGGGGAGTGTAGTCTGGTAAGTCCCCACAAAATCCATGTCACCCAATTGTAATTTTCTGCATGCCCCTCACCACCTCAACCCGTCCCAGTTCACATACCACACACTATACTACTGTCCAAATGTTCCAATCCCCCCCTCTGGCATGACACATGTCCACTAAACTCACCTGGCTCCACTTCCCTATGAAATGGCACGTGAAATACTGGGAACTCATAGTACTACAATTCCAGACTGCAATATCCAACCATTGTGAAAATAAATCTGAACAATGTACCAAATGTGAGATGCCATGCATCTAAAACTAACTACCAATATAAGCCATTTTTATTGTGCAACTGTGAAACAGTGAATGATAATGACAGCAATGTAATGGCCCACTCCCACTAACATCGCAAAGAAAACACAGCTATAGCTGAGTTCCCAATCACAATGCCCTTAGAATAAAGATTCCTAAGATTGAAATGTACTCACCTGGGTTGGAACTCAATATGCCAAGGTGGATTCACATGCAGCACATACAGTTACAAGTCAATGTCTATTGCTTTCTTCCATACTGTGTCACTACTCTGACGATATTGTGCACTCTATACCTCGTTTTTGTGCCATATACAATGTCAGACACTTCAGTATGCAACAAAGATGAATACCCATGTCAATATTCAGACAACATAAGAAGGTATCAGCAGTCTAATCACTACCAACATAGTTTATCAGCTACAAGCATGGTGTATAGTATTGAAATTCCAGAATCTCATGGTGTACAAAGCAAGATTGTGCAGCAGCTGTCATTTCTGGTGATCATGTTAAGGCGCTGTCTGCTTCTCACACAACATCAATAATTCCCTACATGTAACAGCAACTCTGTGATCCAGTTCTCCCACAGGTAACCTTGCCAATGTCATCATGGTCAGGATACCACAGATTGCCACACCCCCTCTGGAAGAAGGCTCACAGTGAGGACAATACCACTGGATGTGTGGACACTGAAAAGGAAGCTGGCCCATCAGGGGCACCTGGTCAGTCAACAACTGCCAGCCTCATCCTGCCCACACTGACTCCTCCCGACCCCATGGATCTACATCACAGGCAACCATTCACCCCTAAACCTGTATCCCAAGGGCTGTATCATCATTGCATGCCCCACAGTACATGTACCTGAGTCTCCTCTAATCACCCCTGGCGATGATGGTCCTGCCACCAATGGGAGAGGGCACAGGCATGTGGGTGTAGGGTCCGTGGGAGTAATGGTGTGGGTCAGAGGATGGAGCTCAAAGGGACAATACTGACCAGGAAACCATCTTGCAAGTCTTGGGTGCATACCATAATTCCCAAGGCATGATGGGCGAGGTAATCACCATGATGGGGGAAATCCAACAGCTGCAGAAGGACCACCACCAAGAAATCATGCAGCTGTGGCAGGAACAAAATGCTTGCCTGACTTCCATTGCTGGGGCGCTAAGGGACATCAGCACTATCATGAGTAGGACTGCAGCACAATATCAGGCCTCTTCCATTAGTAACAAGTCTTCAATACCTTCAATATCTGCAACTGCCAGTGGGATTGAGGCCCTGCCAGGGGAAACACATACCTCATACCCCCCACCCTCTGTAGCAGAGGAACTCCCGCAAACTAGGACATCCATGCAGACATCCAGGAGGAGCAGATGCCAAGACCAAACCCGTTACCCAGGAAGTGAACCTCTCCTGTGCCACAGATACACCCTGTTCTGAAACCAAACTCGATATTTCTGTGGTACAAGGACATTGGATTTCATCCTAAGGGTGAAGCAGCTACCCTAATGACTCCAGCCACCATGACTGAACCCTTCACTGTTTATATTGTGTTTTTGTTGTTACCAGTCACATATATTGTTTTACTGTTCACAATAAATCACACTTGAACACAGGTGCTGTGTATGCGTTATTTATCAACCATGTTCATCTGTTATGCATGGCAACTCTGCTATCAATATGTCCTTCTGTATTGTACAAACTATAACGATGGCAGAAACTTCTAGACACTAGGGATGTATATATTGTTTTTATTTACTTTATGTTTTTATGTATGGGGAGCGACCCCTTAGGCAGGCCTGGGGGGCAAATTGTATTTAGGTCATTTCTTTCCCCCCTGGGGGGCAGATTGGCCTATTTTTGTTAGGCCAATCTGCCCCCTAGGGGGCAGAAACCACTAGACACCGGGGATTGGTGTGTGTATGTATGTGTGTGTTTTGTTTGGGGGGCAGCCCCTTGGGAAAGGGTCGCTCCCCAAGGGGGTACATTACAGAAAGGCCTATTTTTGGAAGGCCTATCTGCCCTCAAGGTGGGCAGAAAGCGCACCAGAGACCAGGGAAGATGTGTTTTTTAAATAAGAGGGTGGGTGTATGGTCATACCCCCCACCCCAGATAAATGGGGACAAAATTGTTCTGCCCACCACTGGGCACATTGGGCAATTAACCTCGATCCACACCTTAGGGGGCAGAAAGTCTACTAGATGCCAGGGAATTTAAAAAAAAATAGTGGGGTGGTGGCTACCAACCAGTACGGGCCTGGTTATGCCCACACCCCAACTGAAGGGGGCAACATTCTTTCAGCTGTCCCCCCCCGCACACTAAAAGATCTTATCTCATGGCAAGCAAGAGGACATTATTTAGCGTTTTGTTTTTTCATTTGGCCCATGAGAGCTTGGTAACTCTCAAAATTGTCCCACTTGGAATGGTAAGGGCTGCACTTTTTTCACTTTTGGACGTTGCCATGTAGAAAAATCCACAAGACCCACACACATCTTAAAACTAAACATCTGGTTGATTCCAGGGTGGTGTGCTTCACATGCACCCGCACCATTTTCTTACCCACAATGCCCTGCAAACCTCCAATGTTGCTGGAAATCACACATTTTTCCCACATTTGTGTGATGGAAACTTCCGGAATCTGTAGGAATTCACAAAATTCCTACCACCCAACATTGTCTCATCTATACCGATAAAAATTCTGCTGCACTTGTCAGACTAAAAATATATTTTTTTCAAACTGGCTTTTTAGACCTGCTTTCGTTCCCCCTCATTTTCAACATGTGTTTGGCTCTTCCCTGTCACAGGCACTTGGTCCACATACACAGGGGAACTTTGGGTGGTAGGAAATGTGTCCCGGTACAGTGATCCCACACATAAATGTGGGAAAAATTTGAGTTTTTTAGCTAAATTTGAGGTTTGCTGAGGATTCTGGGTAAGAAAACAATGGGGGATCCACACAAGTCACACCTCCCTGGACTCCTCAGGTGTCTAGTTTTTAGAAATGGCTGGGTTTGGTAGGTTTCCCAAATGGCTGCTGAGCCCAGGTCCAAAAAACAGAGGTGCCCCCCTGTAAAAAAAAAGTAGTTTTAGATTTGATAATTTTGAGGTGTCCAGATAGTGTTTTGGGGCATTTGTGGCTCCTCTTAGATTCCAGAACTTTCTGTCACCCAAATGTGAGGAAAAAGTGGGTTTTTTGGCCACATTTTGAGGTTTGCAAAGGATTCTGGGTAACAGAACCTGGTGAGAGCCCCATCTTATATTCCCCTAGGTGTCTAGTTTTCAAAAAAGGGCAGGTTTGCTAGGTTTCCCTAGGTGCCGGCTGAGCTAGAGGCCAAAATCCACAGCTAGGCACTTTGCAAAAAACACGTCAGATTTCAATTAAAAATGTGATGTGTCGATGTTGCGTATCCTGTCACGAGCATTAGGCCTACCCATGCAAGGGAGGTACCATTTGTATCAGGAGACTTGGGGGAATACAGAGTAGCAAAATGAGTGTTATTGCCCCTTGTCTTTCTCTACATTTTTGTCCTTCCAAATGTAAGACAGTGTGTAAAAAGACATCTATTTGAGAAATGCCCTGTAAATCACATGCTAGTATGGGCACACCGGGATTCAGAGATGTGCAAATAACCACTGCTTCTCAAAAACTTATCTTGTGCCCATTTTGGAAATAGTAAGGTTTTCTTGATACCTATTTTTCACTCTTTATATTTCAGCAAATGAATTGCTGTATACCCAGAATGGAAAGAAAACCCATTGCAAGGTGCAGCCCATTTATTGGCTCTGGGTACCTAGGGTTCTTGATGAACCTACAAGCTCTATATATCCCCACAACCAGAAGAGTCCAGCACATGTAACTGTAAACTGCTTTCAAAAATCTGACCTCGCAGAAAAAAGTTAGAGAGTAAAACTTGGAGAAAAATGGCTGTTTTTTTCACCTCAATTTCAATATTTTTTCATTTCAGATGGTATTTTCTGTAGGAAACCCTTGTAGGATCTATACAAATTACCCCTTGCTGAATTCAGGATTTTTTCTACTTTTCAGAAAAGCTTTCCGGGATCCAGCATTGGTTTCACACCCATTTCTGTCACTAACTGGAAGGAGACTGGAAGCACAAACAATAGTAAAAATTGGTTATGTCCAAGTAAAGTGCCAAAATTAAGTTGAAAAATTGGGTTTTCCGATTCAAGTCTGGCTGTTCTTGATAGCTGGGAAGATGGTGATTTTAGCACCACAAACCCTTTGTTGATGCTATTTTCCAGGAAAACACCACAAGCCTTCTTCTGCAGCCCTTTTGTTTAAAAAACAAAACAAACTTTTCACTGTATTTTGGCTAATTTCTTGGTCTCCTTCAGGGGAACTCACAAACTCTGGGTAACCTCTAGAATTCCTAGGATGTTGGAAAAAAAGGACGCAAATTTGGCATGGGTAGCTTATGTGGACAAAAAGCTATGAGGGCCTAAGCACGAACTGCCCCACATAGCCAAAAAAGGCATGGCACCTGAGGGGGAAAAGGCCTGGCAGGGAAGGGGTTAAATCAGGATTCCAATATGGACAGATTTAAAAACTGTTGTATGCTACATCTGCATTTATTGGTAGACATGCGACATGCGAACAGCACATAGAATATAACTGACTGTACCATCAGGATATTTACTAAGATGTCAGACACGGCTAATCCATAGGACAGAGAAGTTAGGGACATGTCGGTCTTCCTACAAGCCATAAGGCATACAGATTAGCCCTTTGTATCAACTGGTAAAGCCTTATCACATAACCAATGTTAGAAATGGGGTTTCTGGTTGGCTAGGGTATGCACCTAAGCCACACAGAGCCCACCCAATCTACTCACTAGTTACACGTCCAAGATAACCCTGGCTCACCCCCTTGGTAGCTTGACCTAACCCAGAGGCGTAAAGCTTGTGCACAATACACACAACACATGTGATGCAATATGTAAACCACAAAGTAAACACAACACTGGGCTATGTAAAAATAAACTGTATTGCACAAAACATAATTAGACCAAACATTACATAACAGTAAAACCCAGCTACATTAGCAGTTGTCAGAATGTTACACAAGTTACTAATACTCTGCAAGAAAAAGCAGTTGTCACATTAGAACACATAAGTACTCAGGAATCTGCAACATAAGTAGTAGTCAGAAATCACAATAAAGAAATATATGTACTTGTCATGAACACATCATAAATATCCATAAAAGGAACCTATGGCAAGTCATAAACACATATATCAGCATGTCATGCCCATAAAAGGAACATCAACACTTATATGTGCCATCATAAAAACAGGTTTGTATACCAGTTCCAGCCAGGCAAATAAGAATCGTGTTATGCTTGTGACAAAGTACCTGTCTTACTGTGAAAACGGCACTTCCTGTGCCAAGAAGATCACTAGGGGGCCCCCGATGCTCCTAGGCATGAAGTGGGAGCCACATGTTGATTCTGGGTGGAGGGGGTGGTATGTATCCCCTCAGGTGATGAGTGCTGGGTCATCTCTTGTGGTCCACGCCGGAATCAGGTGCCGACACATTCGGTGGGTCCCCCACGGGTCACGACTGACCCTTTTGGGGGGGCACCAAACATACAGATGCCCAAAAGTTGCTGGGGCGTTTGCGCCCCTAAGGCAGTGGCCGTGGGCAGGAAAGGAACTCCCTTTCCGCCCCCTTCCCTGCAAGGTAGGAGGCAGCTGCCCTCGTCCTTGGTTCGGCTGCTAGACAAAAGAGGGGAGCAGGGGCCTCCAATGAGGCATCCCTCCTGCTCTGAGGCAGCCGCACCTGACAGTGTGCGCGAGCCGCTCTTCTGCCCTTCCGGGGTCACTACGGTGTGCAGGCACCAAGGAAGGTGCTTGCTTGTGCCTCGGGGGCACGTCTTAGAGCGTGCTTCATCCCGGAGGCTCAGTTGGAGTGTGCTCGCTCCTTTCTTTCCTCTGTTGGTGCCCTGGGTGCACTTGTTGGAGCACGACACGCTCGTAGCCTAGAAACACCTGGGCTGCGGTGGTGATTTCAGCAGCAAGGGAGCGCTTTTGTCAAAGCGCTAGGGCACTTTTATTAGCCCAGGCTGTGGCGGTGAATTTGTCTTCACAGCAATGTGCCCTGGAAGCACCAGGCGCTATAGGGAGGCACAGGCAAGCGCCCTCCAGGAGCTGTATGCAGTGATGAAGCACTCCTTGTGCTGGAAAGTTTACAGGGGTCACAGCACCCTGCTCCTGGAGACAAGAAAGGGGGGGAGCACAGGGCTAGCAGGCCCAATAACAGATCAGCACAGCAGCCAAGGTGGTCCTGGTGAGTCCATTCAGCAGTGTCCTGTGTCCAGTTTCAAGTAAGTCTCTGGAGTCCCAAGAATGTCTAAATTGAGGGGAAAATTCCCCTGTACTTATAGTCAGTTCTGCAATGTGTTTTACAAAGAGGGGGAGAGGAGGTTCCAACCAGTTAAAACTGGTTCTGGGAGTGCCCCCTCTCTCCTGCATCACAGGCTCCAAACATCAGTGGAGGGTAAACAACCCTATTGTGTGAGGCCAGGGCACAGCCTTTACAAATGCAGGTGTGCCCTGCCTCTCCCTTCTCTCAGCCCAGGAAGACATACAATATGTAGATGCACCTCTGCGACACCTCCCCCCTCCCTGTGTACAGGCTGTCTGAAAAGTATGCACAAAGCCCAACTTTCACTCTGCCTAGATGTGGATTGGAGTCAAGCTGCAAAACTACAGAGTCATAAGCACAGAGAAATGCTCACTTTCTAGCAGTGGCATTTCTGTAATAGTAATAAAAAATAGACCTATACCAGTAAGCAGCATTTCTTACTACCGTTACAATCAAACCTAACATGCCTATGCTACCCCTCATAAATTAGACAATACCCCTTACACATAAGGCAGTCAATTTCTAATGCAATCCTATGAGAAGGCAGAACTCATAGCAGTGAGACACCACGTTAGGCTGTTTCTCACTACCAGGACAGGCCACATTACTAGGCACATGTTCTGCCTTCTACTTACATGGCACTCTGCCCATAGGACTAGCTAAGGTACACTTTAGGGGTGACTTACATGTAGTAAAAGGGGAGTTCTGGGCCTGACAAGTAAATTTAGAAGCCAGGTCCCCGTGGCAGAGAACTGCACACACAGGCCCTGCAATAGCAGGCCTGAGATAGGTTTGAAAGGTTACTTCAGTGGGTGGCGCAAGCAGCGCTGCAGGCCCACTATTAGCATTTAATTTATGGGCCCTCGGTATAGGGATACCACTTTACAAGGGACTTATAGGTAAATTAAATATGTCAATTAAGTATAAGTCAATCATACCAAGTTTACAAGGGAGAGCACATGCACTTTGCCACTGATTAGCAGTGAAAAAGTGCTCTGAGTCATAACGTCAGCCAACAAGGGTCAGAAAAATAAGGAGGAAAAAGGCAAACACTCTGGGAAATGACTCTGTAAAAGGGCCAGGTCCAACGACCATAAGTTACCTTATTAATATACATACCCCATGGTACAGACCAATATCAGTACTGATGTCTCCCGTCCAGGGATCTTTCACTTACTTTGATCACATACTTGTATGCTTGCCACTCACCTATGTCAGATCACAGAGACATGCACATTGGTCTGCAAAGTAGGAACACACTGACAGCTAGATTCAAGGTAGGTTTCATACAACAAAAACCATTGTGACTGTGGAGGATATGGTTCTACATTTTCACATGTACCAGACACATATGGACACACAAAGTACTCCATGTGACCAGCTCCAGTACCCTACATGTTATCTTGATGGGTAAACACAATTCCACCCTGGTGTCCTGGCCATGTTACCTACTTTCCACAGACTCATTGAAATCATTATCTGGTTTAGCCATGTCCACTTCTCATGTGTGCCTGCAATTCCCATCTGCTTTTGACACTGTCTGTGACTTGCCAAGGATGAGAAGCCAAACTGGAAATTGGCAAATCTGTGATTGACATAGATAAGAGATAGGACGTAGCAGAAAACATTCCACAATTTAAACAAGTCATGTTCACAAGAGTGACTTTGGATGTGCATTAACAAAACATGACACAGTAGACCACTCTGTTCTGTCCACAATACCAAATTACAGTCTGCATGCACAACTCACTCATAGGCATTGGAGCTACCTAATACATCATAGCTGATGGTAAAAAGGAGGTCACATACTACCCATCAAACCTAGGTTACTAATTTGAATATTTGTATCAAGATTACAACACATATCTTGAATCGTTGAAGTACTGATTGATGAGATCTGTCGTGGAGTCTCCTGCTTCATCCTCTTCTGGCTCATCATGACTTGGCAACTCTGCATTTCCACCCAGAGGTTCTGCTGGCTCCCCCTTATCTGGTAGAGATGGTAACTGATGTCTCAGAACAAGATTGTGGCGCATGCAGCGAGTAACAATTATTTGACATACATTGATAGGTGAGTATCCTTATCTCCCCTGGCAGCAAAATGCTGCCTTCAGTAGCCCAAAAGTCTGCTCCATGACAAGCCTTGTCTTTCCGTGGGCCTCATTGTAGCGGACTTCCCCAGGCGTGGTTGGGTAATTCACTGGGGTAACAACCAAGGACGGTTAGGATAGCCAGGGTTACCTGTGAGGAAATAGGTATAAATACACAAACATATATTGAGGACATGCACAAGTGTGATAGCAGGAAATAAACTTTGCAAACCCATATGTCAAATTTGACTTACCAATCAGCTAGGCCCTCTCTGTGTTGAGTTGTGCCATCAGCAGTGGGATACTGTTATTCTGCATGTTGAAGGAATCACAAACCGATCCTGGAAACTGTGGACTGACTTCTGAAATGTTCTGGTCTGCCAAACACACAACTTGAACATTGTTGGAGTGGTAGTTTTTTCCTGTTCCTATATAAATGTTCATTGCCACTGGGGGGACCAAGGCTACATGGCTGTCATCTATGGCTTCAACCACATGTGGAATGTGTCCCATTGCACAAAACTCTGCCTTCACATAGGCCTATCTTCACATTGGGGAAACCTGATGTAGCATTCCAGGTGTTTTAACAATGCACACAGTACTTCCTTCAAAACCAGACTAAACATAGGCTGAGACATCCTTGCAGTTGGGGCCACTGTATTCTGAAAGGACCGAGTGACCAGGAATTGTATCAATTACATCACTTGAACAATGGGAGATATGCTATAGGGATTGCAAATGGCAGGCATCTGATCAGGCTCCAACTGATCACAAAGATCCATGATTGTATGCCTATTCAGCTGATATGTCTGTATAATATGTCTCTCTTCCATGGTCTGCAGGTCTACTAGTGGGTGGTACACTGGATGTTGCGTTCCTTTCCTCATGCCATTGTAACTATGCGGAAACATATGAAATGTGTATGTAACATGAGCAATGCACACATAATGAACATGTGCATATGTAACTCACACATATCTGCTAGCAAGGTTGGTTACAACATCTGACATCTACAGGATCGCAAATTGAAATGCATCCTATGACACTATCCTTGGTGACTGTCAGTGTTTGCTAGTCCAAGTGACCTTACATGTGAAACACATGGTTAGCACATTATCTACATTACCAAGGCACAGATGATGTTGAGAATAGGTGTACATTTATTTCAGCACTAATCCCCCTGTTATGCTGATTTAACAACTCACATGCACAAATAGACTAATAAACCTGACAGTAGTAGTTACTGATAATTAGCACAATATAGGTATTTGTTAATGGCCAGATTCAAAAACTTTTCCATGTGTGCTAAAAATTATAGCTGCCTGACCTACTGTACAGGACATGTGGAAGTGGCCTAACTCTGCCAGCAGATGTCGTCGTGGCAGTGGGTGGTCACAACCACCATGAAAGTAGCCTTTGCTCCCTTTTGCAGATTTAGACCAATGCCGATGTCCGCCGCCGGTGACAGTCCTCTACGTGGCGAACATGACCGCCATCTTCTGCAGAATTACTCACTTGACTACTGACACTGCTTGCCAGCCCATCCACTGCTGCCAGCAATACCTCCACTACCTGAACAGCTGTGTGCTTCCTCTGGAAGCTATCATGCCATATCCTGCAGGTGATAGGGCCCCAGCCTTTAGCCCAGAAGAGCTGGACAAGCTTGTGGAGGAGGTCCTTCCCTGTATAGACAGCTATATGGTGTGCCAGAGGAGCAGGTGAGTCCAATACTATACCAATGTGTGAAGGTTGGGGTGTATGATGGTTTAAATGAAATGTAAAGGTGTTGATGAACGCAGATGAAAAAGTGTGTATGAGTGTGAACTGAGAGGATGGTAATGTTTGCCTACTTGCTGTCACTGAAGCGCTTTGTCCACTTTGGTTGGTATGGTGCATGTGGACATGACTTTTTGCTTTTGTCTGTGTCATCCATGCAGGTCAATGCCTATCAAAACAAGCATTTACAATGCAACGGGTCTCGTGTTTGCTCATGTTAGAGCTGATCGCGTTGTAAACTCCTAACCAGACTTTTCACCTATCGGGCAAAAGTGCATTTATGTATACAACCTGAAAAAGTGAAATTAACAATGTAAAGCGCTCGACTTCTGCCAAGCGTGATCGCGCTCGTAAATTAGAAAAAAAGAGGTCCACGAGCTCGATGGAAAACAACGAGCCTCGCATGTTTTCTGTACTTGGTCGCTGCGCTCGAGGAGGGCTAGCCACCGGAAAAGGCATGACCTATGCTTGCCTTCGACTAATGAAAGCAAGCAGATTTTATTAGCAAGCCCACAAACCAATAAAAAACACTGATGTGAAGTTGACAGGGCTCCGAGCCCTTTTCTAAATACAAAAGCGTCTCGCTGCAATACGCATGCGCGAGCGCATGCAACGCAGGCCTGACCCTAAAAAGGGAATCTGGTGTGCCATGGCCAAGCAAGATTAAACCCTGGGGGGGCCACAGCTGGCAGAGCACCCACTGAAGGAAGTGGTGGGAGGACCTGAGACGCTGGTCCCGGAAGACCGATGAAGCCCAGCTGGGATGTCCTCCAAACGAGGAAGGGGTGCCTGTCAGACCCAGACCCCCAAAACGCTCAACATTTTGCCTGTGGCCTACCCTGATGTGGATGGGCATTGGAGGGCAGCCGAGAAGCCACAAGGTTGGTAAGTACTGACTTAACATATGTTTATGCCTATGCCAGTTAGATGGATGATGTCTAAGTATCTCAGCTGTGCCAATGTGGTAAGTGATACAGGTAAAGAGTCTCTTAGTGAGACATAGTACTATGGTTGCCAACTTTGATACACAAATGTGGACATTATATTGTGTATTAGGACATTACTCACCAATGTCAACCACAGAATATGACAGCATGGGATGATGCACATGTGACAGTGTCATACGTGTACCTCTACACTGCTTTACATATGTGTAACCTGCAGTGTCATCCTTCCCACCTACTGTTCCACAGTCCATATACCCAACTGGTATGTTGTCAAGCTCTTCGGTCTCTGACCAGACCTATTCCACTGGATCTACCTCTATGTGCAATATAAGGTATGATAGATGAGTAATAGGGCCAAGTAATCCTGTGTCCTGAAATTATTGGGAACTTCATGTGAGGCTGTAATCCCAAACAGGAATGTGACATTGCATACTTACTTCACTCCCTCTAAGGTGTTATGTCTGAAATTTACATTGGCAATTGTGATGTTTGATTAGGGTGGACATCCTACATGGTGAAAAACATAGGGCCTGATTACAACTTTTGAGGAGGTGTTAATCCGTCCCAAAAGTGACAGTAAAGTGACGTATATACCACCAGCCGTATTACGAGTTCCATAGGATATAATGGACTCGTAATACGGCTGGTGGTAAATCCGTCACTTTACCGTCACTTTTGGGACGGATTAACACCTCCTCCAAAGTTGTAATCAGGCCCATAGTGTTAATAATGCATTAACAGTATTAGATATATGATTGACACATGTTTTCAAACATTTTGTACCTTGTGAATGGTGTTGAGAAGGTAAGTGGCTAGGCTGCTGATCCCCTATGCCATGTATTTTGTCCATGCTCCATAGACCTGTACCATACCTGTATGAATGCAACATACACTGTTTTCTACCTACATCATGTGTCACTTGTTACTTCGTGCCTAGTGTTATGCTGAGGCCTCTACTTTGACAGTCTTACCTTTGCTAATTTGAGGCAATAAAGACAGATTTTGTAATAGATCATCTAATTTCTGCTTCATTTAATAATGTAGCTGGGGTCACATTTGACAAACATATGTTGTATGAACTGGGACATGTTGTCAGTCAATTTGCTGGGGTCTAGGTGTATCTGTCAATCATGGTTAATTTATTAGTGGATTATGTCAGTTTACCTTCAGCCCTGAGGTGTTAGGTAACAGATGTCTGGACATTTTTTCGTAATGTAGGTATTTTGATGTATCCATGTTGAAGTTTATCCTCAGCATTGAGTAGTGGAATAGTATGTGGGTTTTATGCACATGATTAGTGTTCATTGTATTGAAGGCGTGGGTGTGCTCCCTGTTCTTATCTGTGAGTGTATCCTGTGTGCTAAGTAGGCCTCCATTGCTGGACATGTATTTTTTGTCTATGTGTCAATGAGTATGAATAGTGTGTTGTAAAATTGTTTCTAACCATTTTTAGGATACTTTTGATAGATGTTTGTAGGACATGCTATGTTATTTTATGAGGCTCACAATTTGGGTATGCCACATGTAGTGGTTTCATCTGAGGTATTTGACATTGTGAATGTTATGGACAGAGCCATATGTGAGGTATGTGATTGCATATGTGCATGTTTTGTTGTATTAGAAGTGAGATGAGTATACTTACGTGTAACATGACTACTGGTGATGGACTGGGCAAGTGTGGATCAGGGTTAGGCATGATATTGTGCTGTCAGTTAACAGCATTTTCTAAGGTTGATATGTTGACACACAGTGATAATCTGATAGAGAGAGACTTGATGTAGCCAATTCATCTTGTGCATAAATAGTTTGTGTTAAAGCTGATTTGATGGGATCGTGATAGAGTGGTCAGATAGTTGTCTTATGTTGTGGTTATACTGTTGTCATATAGGATTGTTGGAAGTATGTAGTTGTGACATGATGTAGGCTCTAAATGGTTCCTGCCTGGGGCTTTATTAGTCTTAGATGTGTTGTTGATTATGCGTATTGTGTAGTGTATATGTATGTTAAGAATGTAATGACTCTATCTCTCTCTCGGTTTCTCTGCATCAGCATCTGCAGACGATGAAGACAGGGCACAGCTAAGTGGAGAAGATGCTGGCTATGGGATCCGGAGCACTGATATCACTGAGGGACCCAGTGGCCCGGAGGGTGAGGGTAGGGCCACGGGTGAGACAGGATCCACGTCTTCATTTTCGGAGTCCTCCTCCAGTGGACACTCCCTGGTGGTGGCGAACCCATCTAAGACCACCCCAGCACAATCCCTGTTGGCCACCCCCTTACTACCACCACCCTCCCTGTAGCTCCCCATCCAGTTGGCCGTGCCCGCTCACCCAAGAGGGCATCTCCTTTGCTGCAGGTACTTTTGCCCCTGCCCCTGTTAGCCCTGCTAAGTGAGGAGGCTATTGATCTCCTGAGCTCGATCTCTGTGCGCCAGTCGACCATCATGAGTGCCATTCAAGGACTGGCAACTCAGATCAAGCAGAGTTGTACGTTCCTAGAGGGCATTTACAGTGCACTGGCTGGCCTACAGAGATCCTTTCAGACTCTGGCCTCCGCACTGATGGCAGCCAGTCACCCTTTGTCTACCGTCCCCCCTCCACCTTCCTCTTACCCCAATCCCAAACCCCTCTTCCCAGACCCAGCCAAAGCACACAGACAGACAAGCATGTATCCACCTCAACATCCAAGGATAGCTCTGACAAACACAAGCACCACAAGACACACCATCAGCATGCGCACAAGCAACATACACCTGCACACAGAGCAACTGTCACAACCTGCCCTGACACCCCCACCACCCTCAGCATCACAGACAGCACATCTGACACAGCTGCAGACACTACACCAGCATTCACAGATCCAGCCACTACACTTATCCTACCCAGAGACAGCACCACAGCAGACCCTCAGATATCCACCCCAGTCACCACACATGCAGACACATCAACCACAGACACACCTACAGGCAACACATCCACCTTACCTGCAGTCACCACCCCCACCAGGCAGTCACCCACCCACCACAGCACCCCACAGCACCTCCACCCCTCCTTCTCCCAAGACACATAAATGCCCTCACTCACCCACCCAACAGATACCCACCACCCACAAGCATCTCACACAAACATGCACCCCAGACATCCACACCAACACCTCTTACAACCACTCCCTCTCCCTCCACACCCAAACCCTTTAGCTATGACTGTCCATGTGTGTCTAAGAAAGCTTTCATTTCAGAGTTTGCCTTTTTCCTTACTCCTCTCCCATCTCGTCATACCCCTGAACATGCTGTGTCCCTCCATAAATCCAGCCCTTCCACCTCCAAGAGCTCCCCTGCCCTCCTTCAGGTCCCCATGCCCCTCGTCCTGCCTATAAGTCTACCCCTCCACCTAAAAGCCAATCCTCCTCTAAGCCTAAATTCAAGCCCAACCCCACCCTGCCAAGCCAGATCCCATAGGACCCCTTCAAAGCCCTAAAACCAAACCATTCCCTCAGCCCCCCACCAGCTGACCCCTGAGGGGCCTGCCTGCCCCATAGATGCCCCTACCTGTGGAGGTTACATGACAGTCAGGAGTCAAGTTCGGGGCACACATCTGTGCACTGTGTGCATTGAGACTTTTTCTATGAGAGACTGGCCTATGGCCTTTGTTTTATGCAATAATGTTGCTATTAATAATAAGTTAAATCAACTTGTAGTTGGTTTCCTGGTCACAACTTTGTCATCCTTTTCTTTCCCTAGTATGGAGTTGTTCCTGGCAGGACATTGGTTGTGTCTGTATGTGTGTGTGTTCTGCTTGGGCTACGTATGTTGTTAAATCAGTATGTGAGGTTGTGCTTTGTAGTGCTTTTTTATTAGAGTGGCATTTTATCTGTTGTGTGATAGATATTTGTGTTTCAGAAGGTGTGGTTGTGTTGGTATTGTGGGTTGTTTGTGTTGGGATGTGTTTGTTGGTATGCTGTGTGGCTTTGTGTGGTTTGACTATGTGCGTGTTATGTGCATGAAAGTTTAGATACAGTGTTCATGGTAAGTCAATCTGTAAGTCGTATGATTGTGTATGTGTATGTTATATTGTTCCTGTTAGTGCTACGTTGTGGTGTGTGTGTGTGAGATGTGTCCCCAAGCAGTGTCCCCTGTGGTTTCCTGCCAAGTGATTGGAGATGATGCTCTTATGTTGTGTTTGTGACTTGCTGTGTTGTGTTGTACTGTGTGAATATGGGCCTGTGCAGTGTTTCTGTGCGTATTTGTGTTTGTGATATGTGTATATGTGTGTGTTTGGTGGCCGTGGAGTGTTTGTTGTGTATGTGCGAGTGTGTGTGTGTGACTGTATGTGGGTGTGCATGTAGGTGTGCAGTTACATGCATGTGTCGCCCTCATACCTCCTTCCTGAATGTCTGTTGTGTGAGTGTAGAAAAATTGCCAATCAACAACAGAACCAAGTAAGAGTGTGTACTTATGGTTTCTGTCATTGTCCCAGATTCTGGAGTCTTTGAGCAAGCAGGAGTAGCAGGAAGACATGTAGTTTAGGTTCCATGGTGGCTTCCTGAAGGTGAGTGTCTCCTTTTATGCTGTTGGTTTCCTCCTGGGTTTCCATGGTGGCGCAACTGCGGTGGAAACCTTGGCGGTGTGCAACCTCGTAATCTGTCCAGGGGAAATATGGTCTTCGCCAGCCTGCAGGTGGTAACTGTCATCCGTGGTGGCCAGACCAGAGTGGCAGGGCTGGCGGTGCTTTGGCTGTATTCTGTTGGCCTTCTCTGCCAGCCTGTTGGCAATACAACCGTCACCGTCAACATGATGGTCCTAAGACTGCCAAATTTGTAATGATGCCCTTAATCCTCAACTAAGGATTTTTTTATTTTTTTTTGTTGCCAATATGCCTTTGAAATGTGAAAAAAATGCTTGAATTTGGGTTCTTGGGTACATTATTACAAATGTGTTAATCATAGATAATTCAAAGTCAATTATTACTTTTCTGGAACTTTTAAAAATGTTTTTGTTTTTATTACTGACATAAATTCAGTATATGTTGCAGATTGTTTATCATACAGTAAGCTGTATATCAAGTGTACAG
The DNA here is from genome assembly GCF_031143425.1 of Pleurodeles waltl. Lineage (NCBI taxonomy): Eukaryota > Metazoa > Chordata > Amphibia > Caudata > Salamandridae > Pleurodeles > Pleurodeles waltl. Next base: position 1,424,463,844 of record NC_090446.1, read on the forward strand.
TTGTGTTATCAACTTTAGCAGGGATTTTGCATATTTGGTTGAATCGATGGGGTGTGGATTTATAAGTGCCATCCTTCATCCAAATATCACTCTTTTAAAGTGTTAGTAGGTTCTGTGATGTTGCAAACATTAATATTCTTTTATGAGGGTTTTCATTGTTATGCAGGAGGAAAGTTTGGTCTGTGAAAGTAAGAGTTAGTTTGGGAGGAAATTAATGTCAGAAAAGTTGTATGTGATTACATGTTAGGGAATTACTTCCCTGTTTTTGTTTTTGGATCGTCCTTCTTAGATTAGGAAATTTGGCCATACTAGTAGCTACATTCATGGGTATGGAGTGTGAAATTTCCCTACAAAACTGTGCCACAGGGTTCATTGGAGGTGGATGCAAGAAATGTGATTTCTTGAACTTTTTCTTTTACTTCTATCCACAATGAGGAGTGGTTATGCTCTGAGGTGCTTTAAACACTATAAATACAAGGTAGGGACTGGGAGATTATTGGTCCAGTGCAGGTATTTATCTCAGGTAAGGTGCTCGACAGTAACAGGGGGGCAAACTTACTCTTCTAACTCTGTTCGGTACTTACCTCAGGGAAGGTCTCAATCACTGACTCAAGCAAAATTACTATTCTAACTCTGCCGGTACTTACCTCAAGGAAGGTGCTGGACAGTGACAAGGGACAAAATTAGTATTCTAACCATGCCGGGTATTTACCTGAGGGAAGGTGGTGGACAGTGATGTGGGAAAAATCACTATTCGAACTCCGCTGGTTATTTACCTCAAGGAAGGTGCTAGACACTGCCTGGGAGACAAACATTACTATATTAACTGCACCTGGTATTCACCTCAGAAAAGGTGCCAGACAGTGACTGGAGAACAAAATTACTATTCCAACCCCCCCAGGAACTTATGTCAGAGAATGTATTGGACAGTTTAAAACTATATTGAGTAAATATTATAAATTATTATAAATTAATAAAAACATTTTCTACATTCTTTGTCTCACACAGCAAAACTGAAAATCTAAACAACTAAAAAAGCATTAAAAAACAAACATTTTCAAAGAAAAATCTTAAAATCAACAAACTGTTTTGTAAGTGCAGGCAAAGAGCAATCAGCAAATATTAAAACACGAAAATAGACATTAACAGATATATTTTTTCTTTTTTTTACAGAATATGAAAAAATGGATGCAACCAGACAAGTAACATATGTCAAGTCTAGAAGGGGAAACCAACATTTAAAATACTGTGGCTGCCTTTATTCCAAAAATAGATTAACTAGACCCAGGAGTCAATGGAGGTGTGTGCATTGCACAGGAAGAGGGGTTACTCTAGGTGACAGTGTTTAAAGCACCTGTAATATCGAAAAAGGGGTGCACTGTTCCACAAGAGAGAGGGAAACAAGAAAACTGATCAAATAAGAAATTGGCGAATCTATACTGAGTATTCTTAGGAGGGCCCTCAAGCACCCACTAGGGTGACAGGTATCATCATCGGGCTCACTCCTCGCCAGACTGGTGCTGCAATGCCTGGCGGGCCTCCCAGCATTCTGGGTGGCACTCAACCTTTGTAAATTCGCTAGCAACGAGGGTCTGGGAACAAAACTGAATAAGGAAAGGAGAGTGTAGAATACGACAGAAAATTCTTAAAATTAGCTCTGAACCTGAGCCATTATTTTAATGTGATAGAAATTGGGTTCAGGCCAAGATTAAAAACAATAAATATAAGAGTGTTACTGGAGATAATGTACCGTCACACTCTATGCTTCAGGGAAGGTAGTTCGCCTAATCCTGCATGGTCAACATGTTTCGCGTCTGTGGTTGGTCACAAAGTGATCCAGTGACGCTTCTTCAGGACCCACACAAAAAAACTATTGATTATTAAACTACTTCTCCTATGTGTCAATAATAAATCAAGTGCACATCAAGTCACTTACAGTGTAGAAGACAGAATATGTCTAAGTCAATTGGTCAGTACAGTTGCCCTGCATATAATCAAAAAGACACGGTACAATTAGTGCCAGTGGTCAAACACAGAAAAAGACACAATTACAAATTATTATAGTGACAACCACCCTAACCCGTGTGTAATAAATATAGATATCAAGGTATAGCAATGCTTACCATCCCATGTTAGAGATTGGGCTCCCTAGGTCTGCGCTAGCATCAACCAAGGAGAACAAACTAAATGGAGATAATAATGGTATGTAAGGATGTGAAACTACATAGTAATACATAGTACCGAACAAGTCTAAGAATACCTGTCTGACTTCTATTGTTAAATTTGGTATGAGACACACTTGTGCATAGAGATGTGTGTCTTCACATTTCTAGTATTTGTTAAAACGACGTTGACATGGAAAGAGAAAGTATTCAAATGTACTTGGTAGCAATGTCTCTAACCTAGAGAATGTAGATGCTATAGACTGAACAGTTATCTTCAAAATAGGTTGCTTTGTCAATATATAAAAGTCATACTGTCATCAAACATATATAGCAGACACACACGTATTATATCTTGGCCCTTAATGACCTATTTACGTGAATGATGTGTGCTAAAATTGTCCCAGGAGGGCCTCATGTATGTTTCACACGTCCATTCTTGCTTCAAAAATGAAAAAACACGGTGTCCAGCAAAGTGTGGCAAGATCTAAATGATTCAAGGTGGTCGCCCGATAGAATTAAAGGCACCATACAAGTGATGAAGCAAACAACGTGAGGGATAAATAATCCCTTATGCTCAACACACCACAACAAATATCGCCGTAGTCCCATGCTTACTTTGTTTTGTCCTCGGTTCATCGGGAAAACCTACCCCCTGCCGCGCGCCTGTAGACGGCGTGTCAATGCGGTAGGGGGTTATTTAAGCTCGCGCTGTATAGCGTGAGCAACCCGGAACAAACCGGCCGGTTGTTCCGGGTACTGGAGATCGAAAAAGGACTCGCATCTCGGCGGCCATCTTGGGGAATCATAGAGATGTCGAGTGATTGTCGCATTCCTGTCCAGACTTCAAAGACAGGTTACTATGGCGGACATGTTTTATTAACAAAAAACGGAATAACAAAAGAATATCCAGCCCATGTAATGGGGCTAGAATGACACAGTAGCCAGAGGCACCCTCTCTTTGTAACAAAAGAAAAACAACAAAAAGTCAAAAATAATTTAGTAATGAAAATATTCATATCGTGATAGATAAAAGAGGAAGGAGGAGAAGTCATCCCTGTTGAAACCAAGATATATATATATATATATCTCACGCCTGATCTGTTAGAATATCTTAACTGGTAGTGCTTATGGTGCTTTACAAGAAAGTATAGACAAACTAGTAACTGTCACTCTGTCTAAGTTAAACGTCATGTACATGGAATATGATTTAGGGTGTTAATAAATTCCAAGGTATATCATCGTTCAATCCTTCTTTATGGGTTTTCAATCGGAACACCCATCTCTGTTCGGTCTTGAATAGATAGTTAGGGTTATTGTTGTCACATCTTGGTACTTGTAGTACTATCCACCACATATCGTCGGGGCCATGTTTCGCCTCCAAAAAAATGTGCACTCAGCTATGTGGTGATGTGGGAGCATCTGATATTGCTCCGGTGTTCATTAATACGTAATTTTACTGGGCGAGTAGTCATTCTGATGTAATTTAAGTTGCAGGGACAGGAAATTAGGTAGATACACTGTCGTGTATTACAATTAGTGTTTTTGTTTAGATGCCAAATCCCGAAATGGTTAAGGTCAATGCTGTTTAAGCGTTTAGTGAGAGGACAGACATTACATGTGCCACATGGGTGATGACCCATCACTGGAGGTAGATTCCATAATGTTGTTTGTTTTTGTGTCTTGTTGGGCATACGAGGGCGAGTATGAACAAGTAGGTCTCGTATGTTTGTTGACCTTTTGAAAGCAAAGAGGGGTTTTGGGATTCCCGTACCACCACTCTGTAGTATGTTCCATCGTTTGTTAATTAATTTTTTGATGGTATTTGACAATGGAGTAAAGGTCGAGACACACGTCAAACGTGTTTCAGGATCTTTAAGTGTTGAAGATAACAGAGCCTCCCTATGGTTGTTGCAGGCTCTTTTATAAGCAGAATTGATAATCTTGTCAGGATAGTGTCGGTCCTGTAATTTATGTTTCAAATCACGTGATTGGATATCAAAGGTTTGAGTAGTGCTGCAATTCCGTCGTAACCTTAAAAATTGCCCAAATGGAAGATTGTCCCTCAATGCTTTTGGGTGATGACTATCGTATACCAGTAAACTGTTACGATCAGTGCTCTTATGAAAGGTAGTGGTGGTAAGTGTGCCATTGTCAATTTTGATCACCAGATCCAAGAATGATACTTGTGTGAGAGATGAGTGGGCAGTAAATCTCAGGAAAGGATCCAGAGAGTTGATCCAAATGGTGAATTTGTCAATTTCATCATAAGGGCCATTCCAGATAATGAGAATATCATCAATGTACCTCTTCCATAAAGAAATCTTGTTATGGAATGGATTGGATGTTTGTAATATAAAGAGTTTTTCAAAATTATACATATACAAACATGCCAGACTAGGGGCAAAAGTACTTCCCATTGAGGTCCCTTGAATTTGATGAAATAAAGAATTTTCGAATTGGAAGAAGTTGTTTTTCTATACCTTGATATCTATATTTATTACACACGGGTTAGGGTGGTTGTCACTATAATAATTTGTAATTGTGTCTTTTTCTGTGTTTGACCACTGGCACTAATTGTACTGTGTCTTTTTGATTATATGCAGGGCGACTGTACTGACCAATTGACTTAGACATATTCTGTCTTCTACACTGTAAGTGACTTGATGTGCACTTGATTTATTATTGACACATAGGAGAAGTAGTTTAATAATCAATAGTTTTTTTGTGTGGGTCCTGAAGAAGCGTCACTGGATCACTTTGTGACCAACCACAGACGCGAAACATGTTGACCATGCAGGATTAGGCGAACTACCTTCCCTGAAGCATAGAGTGTGATGGTTCATTATCTCCAGTAACACTCTTATATTTATTGTTTTTAATCTTGGCCTGAACCCAATTTCTATCACATTAAAATAATGGCTCAGGTTCAGAGCTAATTTTAAGAATTTTCTGTCGTATTCTACACTCTCCTTTCCTTATTCAGTTTTGTTCCCAGACCCTCGTTGCTAGCGAATTTACAAAGGTTGAGTGCCACCCAGAATGCTGGGAGGCCCGCCAGGCATTGCAGCACCAGGCTGGCGAGGAGTGAGCCCGATTATGATACCTGTCACCCTAGTGGGTGCTTGAGGGCCCTCCTAAGAATACTCAGTATAGATTCGCCAATTTCTTATTTGATCAGTTTTCTTGTTTCCCTCTCTCTTGTGGAACAGTGCACCCCTTTTTCGATATTACAGGTTCAATTTGGGAGACCGTGCACTGGACCAATAATCTCCCAGTCCCTACCTTGTATTTATAGAGTTTAGCACAGCAGCTTCGCTGTGGGACTTATATACGGGTCAGAATAAATAGACCCTCTTCTTTCAACTTCTATCTGACCATGGACAATTTCCAAGGTTTGAGTTTCGATGACGAGGCGGTTTCTGCGATCCTACAAGCTCCGTCAATACTTGATAATGATGGAGCCGTCCCTGCTGGTAGTTTAAAAGAAGACTGGGATAAACTCTCCTCTCTCAAACGTGACTTAATAAAAACTGTCATGCACGGCACAATAATGACAGAATATCTGAGAGCAAATATTGCTCCTAACGGTCTCTTGGTTGCTAATATACCCAGGATTTTTCTACACGATCTGGCATTCAGGAAAGACTGGGCACAGATCGCATGGAAATGCACCAGAGACTGGCTAGTACTAATCATTAATGCTTCAAAGCGGCTAGCTGAATCCATTATGATCCAGATCACTTGCATTGAAAGCACTATAAAAACAACTATAACTCTGTCTTCTTTTAAAAGCCGTCTTCTAGAAATCAACACAGAACTTATCGAGACAAGGGAGTTTCTAACTCAGCAAAAAATAACAAAACTACAGAAAGACATTAGAAGATTCGATCATGAGAAAGTCTACCCTTATATTAAGGAGGACTATGACATAGATGCTCAGTCTCGTTCATCTGATGACTCTACAACTTCCAATAGAAGAACCCACAATTACAGCAACAGTTCTTCATCCGATGGATGGAGTACTGATGACGGGATGCAACCACCCAGATTCAACCACCCACCCATGTATAACCAGCCACCATACCCCCCCAATCAACCTCTCATTTGGCAGTCACCATACCCCTTTTTCCAACCCCGCCCTATGCCCCCCTATGTGCCTTTTTTAGGCCGCGGCCAGGGCAGAGGAAGAGGAAGAAGGAGAGGCAGAGGCAGACGGGTTCACTGGAACAGAGAAGAACCTCAAATGGTTACTCGAAGTCAGGGCAAAACCCCTCCTCCACCGAGAGCTTAGTGGTTAATCTTTCTAACAGACATCTCTCTACTGATGAATTCTCAGCCCTGAACAAAGGCTTGGGCTTTGTCCCCACTCCTTCTGAAGATCCTTTTCGCCTTAACTGTGAACTGGCGCAATTTTTCAGGAAAATACGCCTTCACTTTTTCTTCTTAGATAGGCCGGTTCCCCCTGGAAACAATGACACGGGCCTCAAAAAACCATCTACTTTCATTCCCCCTTCACATTCCCTCCCTGTTGAAGTACTGACTTTTGAAAAAGCAGTCATGGCAGATCTAGCCACCATCTGTCCCAGCAGACCGTTCATGAATTTACCTACCAACGAGAAGAAGGCTCTGAAAGATCTAGCCTCTGATCAATCCATCATCATAAAACCAGCTGACAAGGGGGGAGCGATCGTGATTATGAACACCGAAGATTATAGACAGGAGTGTCTACGACTTTTAAGTGATAGAATTCACTATGCCGATTTGACTCATGACCCTACTGCTGATTTACAGAAAACTATTAGAAATATGATAGAAGAGGCTAGGAATAATGCATGGATATCTCCCAAGGAAGCCGAGTTTCTAGACACCATACATCCGAGGACTCCATACTTCTATTGTCTGCCGAAAATACACAAAGGGACTCTCCCACCTCCTGGGCGACCGATTGTATCAGGCATTGGATCTGTTTTAGAGCCCCTCTCAGTATTCTGTGACTTCTTCCTTCAACCACTGGTAAAAGAATCAAGCACATTTTTGAAGGATACGACTCATGTTCTTAACCTGATTGAGAACATTAACTTATCCAAGGAAGCAAAAGCTCTCATTACGCTTGACGTGGAAGCTCTATACACAAACATCCCACAGGATTCGACCTTACAAGTAGTGGAATCCGCCCTACTTGCCAGCACATGGACATCTTCTACCCCTGTCCATTTTATTATGCAGTGTGCCACTCTTGCAATGAAAAACAACTTCTTCCAATTCGAAAATTCTTTATTTCATCAAATTCAAGGGACCTCAATGGGAAGTACTTTTGCCCCTAGTCTGGCATGTTTGTATATGTATAATTTTGAAAAACTCTTTATATTACAAACATCCAATCCATTCCATAACAAGATTTCTTTATGGAAGAGGTACATTGATGATATTCTCATTATCTGGAATGGCCCTTATGATGAAATTGACAAATTCACCATTTGGATCAACTCTCTGGATCCTTTCCTGAGATTTACTGCCCATTCATCTCTCACACAAGTATCATTCTTGGATCTGGTGATCAAAATTGACAATGGCACACTTACCACCACTACCTTTCATAAGAGCACTGATCGTAACAGTTTACTGGTATACGATAGTCATCACCCAAAAGCATTGAGGGACAATCTTCCATTTGGGCAATTTTTGAGGTTACGACGGAATTGCAGCACTACTCAAACCTTTGATATCCAATCACGTGATTTGAAACATAAATTACAGGACCGACACTATCCTGACAAGATTATCAATTCTGCTTATAAAAGAGCCCGCAACAACCATAGGGAGGCTCTGTTATCTTCAACACTTAAAGATCCTGAAACACGTTTGACGTGTGTCTCGACCTTTACTCCATTGTCAAATACCATCAAAAAATTAATTAACAAACGATGGAACATACTACAGAGTGGTGGTACGGGAATCCCAAAACCCCTCTTTGCTTTCAAAAGGTCAACAAACATACGAGACCTACTTGTTCATACTCGCCCTCGTATGCCCAACAAGACACAAAAACAAACGTCATTATGGAATCTACCTCCAGTGATGGGTCAACACCCATGTGGCACATGTAATGTCTGTCCTCTCACTAAACGCTTAAACAGCATTGACCTTAACCATTTCGGGATTTGGCATCTAAACAAACACACTAATTGTAATACACGACAGTGTATCTACCTAATTTCCTGTCCCTGCAACTTAAATTACATCGGAATGACTACTCGCCCAGTAAAATTACGTATTAATGAACACCGGAGCAATATCAGATGCTCCCGCATCACCACAAAGCTGAGTGCACATTTTTTGGAGGCGAAACATGGCCCCGACGATATGTGGTGGATAGTACTACAAGTACCAAGATGTGACAACAATAACCCTAATTATCTATTCAAGACCGAACAGAGATGGGTGTTCCGATTGAAAACCCATAAAGAAGGATTGAACGATGATATACCTTGGAATTTATTAACACCCTAAATCATATTCCATGTACATGACGTTTAACTTAGACAGAGTGACAGTTACTAGTTTGTCTATACTTTCTTGTAAAGCACCATAAGCACTACCAGTTAAGATATTCTAACAGATCAGCTTGGTTTCAACAGGGATGACTTCTCCTCCTTCCTCTTTTATCTATCACGATATGAATATTTTCATTACTAAATTATTTTTGACTTTTTGTTGTTTTTCTTTTGTTACAAAGAGAGGGTGCCTCTGGCTACTGTGTCATTCTAGCCCCATTACATGGGCTGGATTTTCTTTTGTTATTCCGTTTTTTGTTAATAAAATATGTCCGCCATAGTAACCTGTCTTTGAAGTCTGGACAGGAATGCGACAATCACTCGACATCTCTATGATTCCCCAAGATGGCCGCCGAGATGCGAGTCCTTTTTCGATCTCCAGTACCCGGAACAACCGGCCGGTTTGTTCCGGGTTGCTCACGCTATACAGCGCGAGCTTAAATAACCCCCTACCGCATTGACACGCCGTCTACAGGCGCGCGGCAGGGGGTAGGTTTTCCCGATGAACCGAGGACAAAACAAAGTAAGCATGGGACTACGGCGATATTTGTTGTGGTGTGTTGAGCATAAGGGATTATTTATCCCTCACGTTGTTTGCTTCATCACTTGTATGGTGCCTTTAATTCTATCGGGCGACCACCTTGAATCATTTAGATCTTGCCACACTTTGCTGGACACCGTGTTTTTTCATTTTTGAAGCAAGAATGGACGTGTGAAACATACATGAGGCCCTCCTGGGACAATTTTAGCACACATCATTCACGTAAATAGGTCATTAAGGGCCAAGATATAATACGTGTGTGTCTGCTATATATGTTTGATGACAGTATGACTTTTATATATTGACAAAGCAACCTATTTTGAAGATAACTGTTCAGTCTATAGCATCTACATTCTCTAGGTTAGAGACATTGCTACCAAGTACATTTGAATACTTTCTCTTTCCATGTCAACGTCGTTTTAACAAATACTAGAAATGTGAAGACACACATCTCTATGCACAAGTGTGTCTCATACCAAATTTAACAATAGAAGTCAGACAGGTATTCTTAGACTTGTTCGGTACTATGTATTACTATGTTGTTTCACATCATTACATACCATTATTATCTCCATTTAGTTTGTTCTCCTTGGTTGATGCTAGCGCAGACCTAGGGAGCCCAATCTCTTACATGAGATGGTAAGCATTGCAATACCTTGATATCTATATTTATTACACACGGGTTAGGGTGGTTGTCACTATAATAATTTGTAATTGTGTCTTTTTCTGTGTTTGACCACTGGCACTAATTGTACCGTGTCTTTTTGATTATATGCAGGGCGACTGTGCTGACCAATTGACTTAGACATATTCTGTCTTCTACACTGTAAGTGACTTGATGTGCACTTGATTTATTATTGACACATAGGAGAAGTAGTTTAATAATCAATAGTTTTTTTGTGTGGGTCCTGAAGAAGCGTCACTGGATCACTTTGTGACCAACCACAGACGCGAAACATGTTGACCATGCAGGATTAGGCGAACTACCTTCCCTGAAGCATAGAGTGTGACTGTACATTATCTCCAGTAACACTCTTATATTTATTGTTTTTAATCTTGGCCTGAACCCAATTTCTATCACATTAAAATAATGGCTCAGGTTCAGAGCTAATTTTAAGAATTTTCTGTCGTATTCTACACTCTCCTTTCCTTATTCAGTTTTGTTCCCAGACCCTCGTTGCTAGCGAATTTACAAAGGTTGAGTGCCACCCAGAATGCTGGGAGGCCCGCCAGGCATTGCAGCACCAGTCTGGCGAGGAGTGAGCCCGATTATGATACCTGTCACCCTAGTGGGTGCTTGAGGGCCCTCCTAAGAATACTCAGTATAGATTCGCCAATTTCTTATTTGATCAGTTTTCTTGTTTCCCTCTCTCTTGTGGAACAGTGCACCCCTTTTTCGATATTACAGGTGCTTTAAACACTGTCACCTAGAGTAACCCCTCTTCCTGTGCAATGCACACACCTCCATTGACTCCTGGGTCTAGTTAATCTATTTTTGGAATAAAGGCAGCCACAGTATTTTAAATGTTGGTTTCCCCTTCTAGACTTGACATATGTTACTTGTCTGGTTGCATCCATTTTTTCATATTCTGTAAAAAAAAGAAAAAATATATCTGTTAATGTCTATTTTCGTGTTTTAATATTTGCTGATTGCTCTTTGCCTGCACTTACAAAACAGTTTGTTGATTTTAAGATTTTTCTTTGAAAATGTTTGTTTTTTAATGCTTTTTTAGTTGTTTAGATTTTCAGTTTTGCTGTGTGAGACAAAGAATGTAGAAAATGTTTTTATTAATTTATAATAATTTATAATATTTACTCAATATAGTTTTAAACTGTCCAATACATTCTCTGACATAAGTTCCTGGGGGGGTTGGAATAGTAATTTTGTTCTCCAGTCACTGTCTGGCACCTTTTCTGAGGTGAATACCAGGTGCAGTTAATATAGTAATGTTTGTCTCCCAGGCAGTGTCTAGCACCTTCCTTGAGGTAAATAACCAGCGGAGTTCGAATAGTGATTTTTCCCACATCACTGTCCACCACCTTCCCTCAGGTAAATACCCGGCATGGTTAGAATAGTAATTTTGTCCCTTGTCACTGTCCAGCACCTTCCTTGAGGTAAGTACCGGCAGAGTTAGAATAGTAATTTTGCTTGAGTCAGTGATTGAGACCTTCCCTGAGGTAAGTACCGAACAGAGTTAGAAGAGTAAGTTTGCCCCCCTGTTACTGTCGAGCACCTTACCTGAGATAAATACCCGGTGGAGTTAGAATAGTAATTTTGCCCCCTGTTACTGCCCAGCGCCTTCACTGAGGTAAGTAGCCGATAGAGTTAGAATAGTAACTTTCTACCCTTTCACAGTCCAGCACCTTCACTGAGGTAAGTACCTTGTGGAGCTAGGATAGTAATTTTGCTACCCAGTCAACAATCAGCACCTTCCTTGAGGTAAGTACCCAGTGGAGTTAGAATAGTAATTTTGCCGCCCAATAACTGCCCAGCACCTTCCCTCAGGTAAGTGCACTGTAGAGTTAGAGTTACTGTTCAACACATTCACTGAAGTAAATACCCAGGGGAGTTTCAATAGCAATTTCATCCCCCACATATTGTCCATCTGTGTTGCTGAGGTAAATACCTTGTGGAATTAGACTAATATTTTTCTCTCATAGACACTGTGCAATACCTTTCCTGAGGAAAATACTTGGTGGAGTCATAATAGTAATACTCATGTCTAGTCACTGTCCAGAATATTCTCTGAGTACACAACCTGGAGGAATTTGAATACTAGCTAAGTTAAAATGGTAATTCTATCTCCCTTTTTATGTTATGTATCCCCCTCAGGGACTACCCGGCAGAGTGATAAGTTACGGTAAAAAAAAATTAAAATGTAGAAAAAATATTATTTATGTTTGTTATAGATATGGGGAAAATATTTGTGAAAATTACTTACACAACTGATAATGGATATAGTTGAGAGAAATTATTTTTTCAGAATTAAGTATGAAAATCTTTGAAATAAAGGAAAAAGCTATTAGTATTTAATATTTAGATGTGTTTTGTTTAATTGTTGTACTTACTTCCTCTGATAGATGGCAGTATGTTCTTGGTTAACTGTCACTGTTGTCACAAAGAGTCACAGAGATATGTGGTCATGAGCAGGGTCAGTGTACTACATACAATATTTGTAATCGAAAACTGTTTTTCAAAGACAAACGTATTGGAATAGTTCTTTTAATGTGATTTTCATGGTGATAGGATTTTTTTTACTGTTAGAAAATATACATTTCTTTTATTTTGTTACATTCTACGACAGTCATTTTAGTCCTAGTCATGCTGTATTTGTGTTGTGAAAAAAGAGAAAGGACTACTGGTGGAACAGGAACCTTGTGAATGTGTTAGTTAAAGAGATATATGTTTTGTTTTATTTTTGTTTCTATAACTATTGGTATGATTTTTTTCCTGAAATAATGCGTCACTGGAGACTTTTGATAATTTTAAGAACATAAATGAAGATATTTAAAAATATTCTTAATTTTTTTAGAACATATTCCTAAGTGTTGAGATGTAATCTATGTAAATAAATAATTTTGTTGTAATAGTATGCTTGGTAAATATATGAGTGGCAAAAGTATGCATAGCCATGCTAGTCTATCTGTATGCATGGTAATGGTATCCATGGTAAAGACATGCATGGCAAGGCATATTTGGGGTTTAGACTGTGTGGTTTAGGCATGCATGGTAAAGGCATTCGTTGTTCTGTTGTACAACTGAGGTAATGTGTAAAGTATTTCTGCAACACACACATACAGTAACACAATGAAAACTCCACAAAAAGACTCCACATCAGGTTAAAATAATAGACAATATTTTCTATGCTTACAAATATCCAATGAGTAGAAGTCAAGTTCTGAATTTTAGAAGATTTAGGGAAAAAATAGTGCTTAGAAGCAAATAGCGCTTTAGGGGTTTGTTGATGTTGCGCTGATTCAGAGCAAAGTCAACAGTTCAAGCTGACTGAGATGGAGTGCGGTCAGGCTACAGGACCCACACAGGCCCATGAAGCAGAATACCTTGATTCTGGTCACAAACACATGATCCGGGGTCGATGGATCAGTAGATGCTTCTATGTCACTCCCGCAGTCAAGGGATACATTGATTTTTCCAAGGCGTTTATAGTGATGCTTTGGTTTGTTGAAGACTTTGCAAGGTTTCTCCATGCTGTCAAATGGATGCATTGATTGTCCTTTAGAGATTGCAGTGATGATGTGGTTTCAGTACTGCATCAATAATGATGTGCCGGTTAGCAGTCCAGCAAAGTAACAGTCCTTGATGCAGCACAGCAGTCCTTCTGATGTAAAATCCAGTTGTAGGTCAAGAACTTACTGATTTGGTGGGGTCCGAGACACAGTCCTTATACCAAGTTGAGCCTCTGAAGTAGGGGTGACTTCAAAGAAGGGTATTTAAAGTGCACTGAGATCCTTTCTTCCTAGCTCTGGCTCCAGACTATCAATAGGGGGTAATCAGCCCTTTGTGTAGGGAGGTCTCTGTCTATCCAGGTTTTAGGGCCTTATTAAGTGTTTGGCAGGCGGGAAAGCCCGTCTGCCAAACTCCTAACAGGAGCTATTAAGAGTTTCCCCGTTTCCACCTGCCGGCCTAGTGGGAAACAGTCTACAGCATTGTCTCCGGGTCGTAATTGAGCCGGCGGCAATTCTGTAGCCCACAGGGTGCACCAGCACCCTTGTAAGGTTCACTGTCTGTGAAGCATACAGTGAACATTGCAATGGTGCTGGGAATGGCCCTGCACTGCCTATGCCAGGTGCATGGGCAGTGCAGGAGCCCCAGTGGCCCCCTGCACCTGTTCTCCGCCAGCCTTTTCATGGTGGTGTTGCTTCCATGAAAAGGCTGGTGGTGTATAAGGTTGTAATCAGCAGGGCAGTGTTGCATGCAGCGCTCCCCCTCCCCACGACCTCCTCCTCAGATTACCTCACTACCACCCAGCAAAAGTGCTCCTCAGCTTTCGATAGCTCCTCTCTCAAATACATTTAATTTTTCATTTGTTTTAAAGCGCTGGTAATGGCTGGCTTTACTAATCTACTCAGCTATCCACATAAAATATAGTTCTGTTCTTTACAGCAGGCACATTAACCCTCTGCGCTACTTTGTGGCGAGCCAAAACTGCTACTAGACACAAGGTGCTTTTAAATAGCAAGTTTCGTAAGTTATTGTTAAACACAGCGCCGCCCTGAGGTCAGCGACCCACCTACCCAGGTCAGCACCCGGTGTTGCCGCACCGGTCGCACCGCTGTAAAGCCGACCATGTGCGCGTGCATCCGAGTATATTTCTGTGTGTGTGTGTGTATGGTTGTGTGCACATCTCGGGGTGTCTTCGTGGCATGTGTTAAATGTTGTTTTCCTGCACATGTATAGGTAGAGGTGACAGAGGTAAGCAGCGGCCTTCTTATCCCCCTGAAGAGTTTTTGCTCCCTTTGAGTCTTGAATAGCAGCATAGGTGTGCCCCCAATGCAAGATAATTTACTAATTTTAGTATAAGCTCTATTGTGATTATAGAAAAAGAACTCTACGAGTCCGGTGGATTTTTCAAAGGAATACTTTGAAAGCTAAACTGAAGGCAGGAGAGAACTAATAGCACCAGTGAATGAAGCCTAGTGAGGGTGAAGTGTTTGTTGGTGGAGTCCTTATAGGGAAAGTATTAATGTGTCTTTGAGACTCGTTAGTGTTCAGAGAGGCTGAAGCAACTGCCCTAGAGCCCGCCAGTGCACAGGCAGGTGGCTGACATGTTTTAGGGTCATGTTTGCCCGCATTTGCAAGCATGAAATTGCTATGTGTCCTTTGCAGGAAACAGCGACTGAGCTTTAGTACCAGCCCTCCGGAAAGCTGCCCTTTTATTTTTATTAGCGCTAATTTATAAAGTGCAGTTCCGATTCCTCTCTGTTCACACACAACTGTGTTGTGCTTCTAGCAGCACCAAGGCACACAATGTGGTATAGGAAAATGTGTGTTATGCCATGCACTTTCACTTTCACCTTCATGGTAAAACATTTTAAATTAATTTATTATGTGTTCTTGCTTGGGAATAAAGGCTCCAAGTAAGGGCAGTGGAATTATTAGTGTACAGTTGTATCCCATGCACTTTAAATAACACTTAAAGGCCCAGCCTGAAAGTGAAAGCACAACAGGTCTACCATTTTAAAGCCAGCCAGATAACATCAAACACAGCAACAACCTTCTTAGGAAGATAGATCCCGTGCCATTCATTAATATAATATTGTTTAACATTCTGTTTTTCTTATATCTTAAGACTGCTGAAGTACATGAAACTCTATAAAACTCTTACGGTTTGTTGCGCACCATTTGATAAAGAAAACAATAGTATTTTTTAGAGTTTAGAAGGCATTTCTTAGAATTAATGTATCTAAGATGGGTCTGCAAATACTCAAGGATGTTATTGTAGCAAGCAAAGAATGCAACTTTTTTGTGTGGGTTGCCTGAACCTCCCAGGGTCCAGTATTGAGAAAAATGTCTTGGTGGGCATACATGGGAGGCATCCAGCAATCAGCAACCTCAAGGCTGTAGGGGTGTTCCCGGCAGAGAGGTCACAAAGAAAAAGTAAACAATCCTTAGAAAACAGATGGGATACTTGAGGATAGACGGAAGTAGATGTAATTTGGCCATCACTGCTAAAGTCACAACAGTAGAAACCAAGTGCAGCACCGCGGTGGTGGTGATGGAAGAAACCTGAGTGTTTTTACGTTACATCCAGGTATCATGTGTAGCCTGCCCTAGAGTGAGATGTCTTTATCATTTTCTCCCCATACACTCAAAGTGAGAGAGGAAAGAGCTCTCAGTTTGTCAGTGTGTTTTATGCAGTGTAACCTTTCTTGCAAGTTAACATAAATAAGAGAGTAATGACATTTATATTGCTATCTCAACTAAAGGCAGGATTGAAGGCTATCTTGGATGCACTAAAATCCTCTTTGAAAGTAGAAATATATGTTGTTAGGTGTAGGAATACTAAGTAAGGCATGTATTCCTAATATTAAGAGCTATGCCAATGAATGTAAAATCGCATGCAATCGTTCATCAGTACAGATGTTACGAGAACAAGCAAGTTCATTTAATTTGAACCCATGATAGTCATGAAGTGTGTGCAGTCACAACTCTGCCAGAACACATGGTCCGTGAAGCATAACATACATTACTACATACCGGGAAATGCACTGATTTGAATAAGTGAATTGAATACATATTCTATTGCATTAAACTCAATCAATTAGAAAATGTAAGTTAAGATAAAAATCTATTAATTAACATGTGACCTTAAAATATACTTTACGGTGAATAAATCATCTTGAAACCAGCATTCTTGAGTGCATGCATTATACTTGGCATCGATTTAATGGCTCAATACGATTCTCTCAGGATTCACTATCCTTTTGCTGTCAGTCACCAGCACCGGGATACTTTCAGAAGCATTTGTGCACCCTATATACTTCTATTCATTCATTCATTCATTCAACAAGTCGCCGAGCTAAGGTGCTGGAGTTAGTCAAGGAAGCAAGCCTTCAGTAACTTAAGATATTTTACCAGTTTGTGGATAAAACGGGTTTCTTGAAGTGAGAAAAAGCAGCTCGTTGTTTCTTTAAGTGATCGCATTTCGTACTTGGTGAAGGATTAACACAAATATTTTTACATCAAATCCAGTAAGCTTGGACATATATATAGTATGTGTTCCGGAGATTCTGATATTTAGCGCAAAGTTAGCAGCCAGCATGTGCTCCAGGAGGTCTCCAGTTCAGCAATGGCGGATATGTTGGAATCGTAGGTATTTCATTTTTTGAGCTGTGCCCAGGTCTGAGTCAAGGTTAGGCCATTTTTGTGAATGAGGTGTCAAAAACTATATTTGTGTTTAAAAATTATTTTCAGCTCAATGTGAAGAGAATGAAGCTCGTAGTAGGTGTTTATGTGTTCATCTTTGAAGGGTCTATGGGCCTCATTACAACCCTGGCTGCCTGCGGTAAGCTGGCAGTAACACCGCCAACTGGCTGGCGGTGTACCGCCAGTGTATTATGACCATGGCGTATTAGCCACGGCCATATCGGCAGCCCCTCCCACATACCAACAGGCTTCCGCCTGGGAGTCAAAATCCCCAGGGCAGCGGTGCAAGCACTGCTGCCCTGGGGATTACGAGTCCCCAACCGCCAGCCTGTCCATGGTGGTAAACACCACCATGGAAAGGCTGGCAGTAAGGGGGACTCGGGTGCCCCTGGGGGCCCCTGCACTGCCCATGCACCTGGCATGGGCAGTGCAGGGGCCCCCAGGCACAGCCCCATCGTGCATTTCACTGCCCGAATTTCGGGCAGTGAAATGCACGACGGGTGCTACTGCACCCGCTGCACATCAACATTGCCGCAGGCTCTATTATGAGCCGGCTGCAATGTTGATGTGACTTTTCTGCTGGACCAGCGGACGGAAATGCTGTTTCCGTCCACCGGCCCAGCGGAAAAGTCATAATAGGGAGCCACAAATACCGCCAGCACTGCCGGTATAGAGGCGTCCGCGGCTTCGGCCGTCTTTCTAAAAGACCGCCGAAGTCTTAATGAGGGCCTATATGTCAAACAGAGAATGGAAAATTCTGCTCTTCCAAGAGTTTTCCAAAGTAAGGAAGGGTGAAGGTGCCCCAATTTGATCTTTGTTGTTTAACTCTCCACGTTTTCAGCATGTCCTCATGTACTGATCAACAATCACATGCTTAGCTAAGAGACTAGTAAGTCACTAATAATGTGCACTATAGATGCCCTGGATCTGTAAATGAAATGCTACTGGTGAACCTGCAGCACTGATTGTGCCAGCCACTACTGTAGCCTTTTAAACACCTCAGTCCTGCCACTGCAGAGGCTGTCTGTGCAGTTTTAAACTGCCATTTCCACCTGGTAAGTGTACCCACTTTTCAGTCCCAAACCTTCCTTTTTATTACACGTAGGTTACTCATAACTAAGGCCGTAGCTAGCCCCAAGGGCAGGGTGCAGTTTGACATGTGCTTTTAAGTATAATATGTCCTTGTAGAGAAAAACGAATATATATTTATATTTCACTATGGCAAGGCCTACCGCTCTAATAGGTTAACTTTGGGATTATCTTGGAACAACCTTTAAGTGTCATTTCCAATTGGAACAAGAAAGACATTTTGACTTTAGCATCTCTGGACTTACAATTTAAAATCACAATTTATGGTGAAGTTGGATTTTAAACAGTAAGTACCCAGTTACAAATGTGACGGTCCTCTAACGGCCACACTCGTGGTGGCTGCTGGAACACTGCGGTTGTGGTGGTCTGACAGCCCTGCCAGCCTAACATCATCTCGGCCGGGATCAGAGATCCTAATAGGCTGACAGCGGTGCAGGTTGAAATCAGCCAAGGCGGTGCTGAACTCAGCCATGCCCTGCTGATTACAACCTGCTTCTCCGGCAGCCTTTTCATGGTGGTTTTACCGCCACGAAAAGGCTAACGGAGAACTGGTGCAAGGGTCCCATACCCAGCACCCTTGTAATGCACACTATCTGCTACACACAGTGCCCATTAGGAGGGTGCTGCTGCCACTTTCCCACTGGGCTTACCAGTGGAAACCTTGGTTTCTGCTAGTCAACCCAGCGGGAAAGTCTTAAGAGGGCCGGCGGGGAGGTAGCCAAGATAGTGGCAGCAATCCCCGTCGGGAGTTTGGTGAATGGGTGTTCCCATTGGCCAAACTCAGAATCAGGCCCATAGTCTGAAAATGCCACTTTTAGAAAGTTGTAATTATCTCACATTAACCATTCTGTGCCTCTGCCTGTCTGTGAATACTAGTTTGGGGTGGTTGACAGCTGGGCTTTGTGCATTCCCTCTAGAGAGTCAGACAAAAACGGAGCTGGGGTGTGATATTTACATCCTGAAGGCCATCACCAGATTGATGGGCCTGTCTGGGCTTGAAAGGAGGGTGTAGGGAAAGACAATCTTGTCTGGCATGTTACCCCCATTTTTTACTTATATGTATGTTAGTTTTTGCCTGTGTCACTGGGATCCTGCTAGCCAGGACCCCAGTGCTCATACTTTGTGCCCTGTCTGTGTTCCCTGTGTGGTGCGTAACTGTATCACTGAGGCTCTGCTAACCAGAACCTCAGGGGTTATGCCCTCTCTGCTTTTAAAATTGTCACTGGAGGCTAGTGACTAATTTTACCAATTCTGATTGGCACACTGGAACACCCTTATAATTCTGTAGTATGTGGTAACTAGGTACCCAGGGTATTGGGGTTCCAGGAGATCCCTATGGGCTGCAGCATTTCTTTTGCCACCCATAGGGGGAGCTCAGACAATTCTTACAAAGGACTGCCACTGCAGCCTGAGTGAAATAACATACACATTATTTCACAGCCCTTTTACACTGCACTTAAGTACCTTATAAGTCACCTATATGTCTAACCCTCACTTAGTGAAGGTTAGGTGCAAAGTTACTAAGTGTGAGGGCACCCTGGCACTAGCCATGGTGCCCTCACATTGTTCAGGGCAATTTCCCCAGACTTTGTGAGTGTGGGGACACCATTACACACGTGAACTACATACAGGTCAATACCTATGTGTAGCGTCACAATGGTAACTCCGAACATGGTCATGTAACATGTGTAGGATCATGGAATTGTACCCCCAATACCATCCTGGTATTGGGGGGACAATCCCATGCATTCCCGGGGCTTCAGCATGGACCCCAGATACTGCCAAACTAGCTCTCTGGGGTTTTCTCTGCAGCTACCGCTGCTGCCAACCCTCAGACAGGTTTCTGCCCACCTGGGGCCTGGGCAGCCCAGTTCCAGGAAGGCAGAACAAAGGATTTCCTATGAGAGAGGTTGTTACACCCTCTCCCTTTGGAAATAGGTGTTAAGGGCTGGGGAGGAGTAGCCTCCCCAGCCTCTAGAAATGCTTTGAAGGGCACAGCTGATGCCCTCCTTGCATAAGCCAGACTACACCGGTTCAGGGAGCCCCCAGCCCCTGCTCTGGCACGAAACTGGACAAAGGAATGGGGAGTGACCACTCCCCTGTCAATCACCAACCCAGGGGTGGTGCCCAGAGCTCCTCCAGTGTGTCCCAGACCTCTGCCATCTTGAATGCAGAGGTGTGAGGGCACAATGGAGACCTCTGAGTGGCCAGTGCCAGCAGGTGATGTCAGAGACCCCTCCTGATAGGCTCTTACCTGGTTAGGTAGCCAATCCTCCTCTGAGGGCTATTTAGGGTCTCTCCTGTGGGTTTCTCTTCAGATAATGAACGCAAGAGCTCACCAGAGTTCCTCTGCACTTCTCTCTTCCACTTCTGCCAAGGATCGACCGCTGACTCCTCCAGGACGCCTGCAAAACCACAACAAAGTAGCAAGAAGACTACCAGCAACATTGTAGTGCCTCATCCTGCTGGCTTTCTCGACTGTTTGCTGGTGGTGCATGCTCTGAGGGCTGTCTGCCTTCACCCTGCACTGGAAGCCAAGAAGAAATCTTCTGTGGTTCGACGGAATCTTCCCCCTGCCAACGCAGGACCCACATTTCTGCATCACCTGTCCTCTGGGTCCCCTCTCATCTTGACGAGCAAGGTCCCTGGAACACATGAGCTGGATCTAAGTGACCCTGACAGTCTAGTGGTCCTTCTGTCCAAATTTGGTGAAGGTAAGTCCTTGCCTCCCCACGCCAGACAGTAATCCTGTGTACTGCGTGATCTGCAGCTGCTAGGGCTTCTGTGCACTTTTGCAAGACTTCCTTCGTGCACAGCACAGCCCAGGTCCCCAGCACTCCGTCCTGCATTGCCCCACTCACTGAGATGGCCTCTGACTTCGTGGGACCCTCTTTTGTTGTGCTGAGACAACCGCCATGTTCAGATCTTCTGAACGCCTGTTCCGGTACTTCTGCGGGTGCTGCCTGCTTCTGTGTGGGCTCTCTCTGTTGCTGAGTACCCCTCTGTCTCCACCTCCAAGAGGTGACCTTCTGGTCCTTCCCGGGCCCTGGCAGCACACTAAGCCTTCAACCACAACTTTTGCAGCTAGCAAGGCTTGTTTGTGGTCTGTCTGCATGAAAACAACTCTGCATCCTTCAGCACGCCATGGGACATCTTCTGACCAAAGGAGAAGTTCCTGGCAGCTTCCGTTGTTGCAGAATCTTCAGCTTCTTCCACCAGGAGGCAGCCCTTTTGCACCTTCATCTGGGGTTTAGTGGGCTCCTGCCCCCCCGGACACTTGCGTGACTCTTGGTCTTAGTCCCCTTCCTTTGCAGATCCTCAGGTCCAGGAATCCGTCTTCAGTGCTTTGCAGTCAGTTGTTGCCTTTGCAGAATCCCCAAACTCGACTTTACTGTCTTTCTGGGGTAATAGGGTAACTTTAATCCTACTTTTCAGGGTCTTGTGGTGGGGTATGTTGGACACCCTTAGTGTTTGCTTACACTCTCAGAGACCCTCTACACACTACACTAGGCCTGGGTCCATTGTATAAGTGTTTTACTTACCTGATTTTGGTTTGTGTGTATATTTTGTATAAATTACTTACCTCCTAAGGGAGTATATCGTCTGAGATACTTTTGGCATATTGTCACTAAAATACAGTACCTTTATTTTTAGTAACTCTGAGTATTGTGTTTCTTATGATATAGTGCTATATGATATAAGTGGTCTAGTAGGAGCTTTGCATGTCTCCTAGTTCAGCCTAAGCTGCTCTGCTATAGCTACTTCTATCAGTCTAAGCTGCTAGAACACTACTAATCTACTAATAAGGGATAACTGGACCTGGCACAAGGTGTAAGTACCACTTGGTACCCACTATAAGCCAGGCCAGCGTCCTACAGAGGTTGGAGCTGACACTTACAACTGGATAGGGATGTGCTAGTCCCCAAACAAAGAGCTGCATAACCCCCTGTAAAGTGTCTGGAGCCAGGGAAGGAAGGACAGAGACCATTTGCACTTCACAAGCCTCTCTTTGAAGACTCTCCCACTTCAATGGCTCAACTGGGTATAAGTACTGGACCCTAAAACCCACCAAATATTTACACTTTTGGATCTGAGGAGGTCTGACCAAGAGGAAGGACTGCTGTGCTACCAGGAGGGACAGCCATTCTGATGAACTGCTTTGCTGTGTTGGCCCACTGCCTGCTGTCTCTTGACTGGAAGTGAGAAGCACTGGACTTAATTCTCTACATCCTATAGACTCCAAGGGCTTTCTTCCTGTTCTGAAGCTTCAGTGCCAGCAAATACTTTACCAAAGTCTGCTGTAGCTGCTGACCTCTGCCAAATCCTATACTGGGCCTTGAAAGGGGACTCTACGGCATTTCGACTCCAATGCAGAAGGTCCAACACTGCACTTTAAGGGCATGACTTTGGCAACTGCTCAGCTCAACGTCAATCCATCCCCCACACTACATGGATCAGAACCAGTGCATCACCTTCGCATCACCTCCTCGCTATTGGCATAGTACTCCATCCAAGGTACTTTTCAACACGCATTGCGTGGGTTCTGTAGTTGGTCTTCCCTCCATTGCAGTCAGCCTTAACTTTAGATTTACCCCAGACTAGTGCAACTTCAAGTAACCTTTTAGCACTATTGACGCCCAAGCAATGTTTTGCAGTTTAGTCTTTAAACATTCATATCTTGAGTTCTACTAATTTGCTTTGTCATTTTGGTCTTGTTTTATGCAGATAAATTTTCTCTATTTTTCTAAACTGGTGTGGAGTTTTTTTCTTGTGTTTTTCATTACTGTAATTCAAATGTTGGACAAATACTTGACACATTGGTGGTCATTACAACCCTGGCGGACGGTGTTAAACCTGCGGAAATACCACAAACAGGCCGGTGGACAAAAAAAGGGAATTACGACCCTGGCGGAAACCGCCAACAAAGACAGCCACTTTAACACTTCGCCCGCCACGGCGGTACAGACAAGCAGCGCGGCGGTTACCGCCAACAGACAGGCGGGAGACAATGTACCGCCCACACTATTACAACCCACCAATCCGCCACCTTTTCCGGGGCGGATTCACCGTGGATAAAAACATGGCGGAAACAGCTTTTGCTATGGGAAAACGCTCACCTGAACACATCCCACGAGGAAGGAGGCCACCATGGAGCCGGAATTAAAAATACTTCCTGCCCTTGTCTTTCTGCTCCTCTACGACCAACAGCTACGTAGGCGCCGAAGACACCGGTGAGTACTGCACCTACGACACGGGGGAGGGGGGAGGCAAAAGATAGGGGGACACCCACCAAACACCCCCACCCCCACCCTCGCATATTACAACATACACACCAATGCATTCACAAAAAATCACAGTAACAACCCACAATCCCCCCGGAAGAATGCAAAGACAATGCGAAATTCGGTCAAACATTATAATGTGCCAATATACATGTCATACAAAAATATACAGATATATATTTCAAAATCACTCATAATTATATATACAATACGAGAAGTAGTGCAGATATGTACACAACAATGTCCGTGCACCAACAATCCAAAAATGCATGGGCGAGGCCCACAAGCGATACGTGACCACTATCGGAGAGAACACTGCCGGGGCATCAGATCGAAATACTACAGGCACCTCAGGGGGAAGGGAAGGGGGGGGCACCTCAGCCAGATGAATCCGAAGCCAGATCCACGACGGGGCTCTATGCCCATTGATGTATCCTGGGGAGTGCAAAGCCACAGTCTCACAAGTCTCTACAGTGGGTGGCTTGCCCACTGTGCCATCCTGGGGAGTGCAAAGCCACAGTCTCACAAGTCTCTACAGTGGGTGGGTTGCCCACTGTTCCATCCTGGGGAGTGCAAAGCCACAGTCTCACAAGTCTCTACAGTGGGTGGGTTGCCCACTGTGCCATCCTGGGGAGTGCAAAGCCACAGTCTCACAAGTCTCTACAGTGGGTGGGTTGCCCACTGTTTCATCCTGGGGAGTGCAAAGCCACAGTCTCACAAGTCTCTACCGTGGGTGGGTTGCCCACTGTTCCATCCTGGGGAGTGCAAAGCCACAGACTCACAAGTCTCTACAGTGGGTGGGTTGCCCACTGTGCCATCTTGGGGAGTGCTAAGCCACAGTCTCTCAAGTAGATGCAGTTCTCTACTGGTACTGGGTGGGACTGGTGCCCAGACTGGATGAATCTCCCCGTGAAAGTTCATGTCCTGTCACTGTCCCAGCTGCACATGGGATAAGGATGCCTGATGTGGCGGCCTTTTCATTCCTACACAGTGCTTTCCCTGTTCAGCGGTCTTCACCATCGCGGTCCTTGCCCTGTTCAGCGGTCTTCACCATGGCGGTCTTAGCCCTGTTCAGCGGTGCTTTGCCATGGCGGTCTTTGCCCTGTTCAGCGGTCTTTGCCCTGTTCAGCGTTGCTTTGCCATGGCGGTCTTTGCCCTGTTCAGCGGTCTTTGCCCTGTTCAGCTGTGCTTTGCCATGGCGGTCTTTGCCCTGTTTAGCGGTGCTTTGCCATGGCGGTTCTGATACGGACATTGGTGTGTAGCATGACAATCTCTACACTGGGCATTGGTGTGTGGCATGATGTTCTCTGCACTGGGCATTGGTGTGTGGCATGACGTTCTCTACACTGGGCATTGGTGTGTGGCATGACGTTCTATCATTGCCCTGCGGGGCTGTGGCAGCCGGGGCCCTCCTGGGCTGTGACTCTGGCGGTGGTCTCTGGACCAGTGACGATACTTGTGCCCTCCTGGGCTGTGACTCTGGCGGTGGTCTCTGGACCAGTGAAGATACTTGTGCCCTCTTGGGCTGTGACTCCGGCGGTGGTCTCTGGACCAGTGACGATACTTGTGCCCTCCTGGGCTGTGACTCTGGCGGTGGTCTCTGGACCAGTGCCGATACTTGTGCCCTCCTGGGCTGTGACTCCGGCGGTGGTCTCCTGACCAGTGACGATACTTGTGCCCTCCTGGGCTGTGACTACGGCGGTGGTCTCCTGACCAGTGACAATACTTGTGCCCTCCTGGGCTGTGACTCTGGCGGTGGTCTCTGGACCAGTGACGATAATTGTGCCCTCCTGGGCTGTGACTCTGGCGGTGGTCTCTGGACCAGTGACGATACTTGTGCCCTCCTGGGCTGTGACTCCGGCAGTGGTCTCCTGACCAGTGACGATACTTGTGCCCTCCTGGGCTGTGACTCTGGCGGTGGTGTCCTGACCAGTGACGACGGTGCTGGCAGATGTGTCTGGACCGCCGGAAATGATGGCGCACATCTCCACCGTGACACTCACAACAGGCTGGGCAGACTTCCTCTGGACCTTCCCCACCTTTGTTGGAGTCACAGCTGACTCACCAATCCCCTTCGAACCCATGTCAGTTGTTGTCCCACCAGGAGTCTTAAAACGGTCCCGTCGTCCACTCTCCAATTTTAGAGCCTTTACAGGGGGTGAGCTGCCAGTGCCTTGGCTCCGGGTCCTACTGCCTGCCCTAGTGGCCGGTGCACTCCACAAGCCTTGAACAGCCACCACTAGTATTGGAGGCTTTTTGCCTGAGGCGCTACGACGGGACTGATGAATTGGAGGGGGGTGATGGGGGCAAAAAGATCAACTTTACAAAGGGACAGTTTCTGAAGAACACTGGGATGGGTAGCTGGAGGGGGTCTTGGAGTGGAGGAAGAGGAGGTGGTTGTAGGAGGTGTCACTTTAGCTGTTTTTTGTGCAGGTGCAGGAACTGGAGGCTGTCGTGAGGTGGATGGATGTTGGGTGAGTGATTGCCGGCGTTTGTGTACTTTGGGAGGGGGCGTCACAGACACACTGGGAGAGGACACAGGGGACGTGTAAATGGCAGTGGAGGTGGTGAGTGCAGGTGAGCGGCATGGGGTGCTGGGTCTCCTTGTGCGACTCATGGTGCCTGTAGATGTGGTGCATGCAGGTGTGTGTGTAGACGAGACTGAGAGGGAGGAGGGAGAAGAGGAGGAGGGGGACACAGTGGAGACAGTGGATGTTGCTGTGTCTGTATGGGTGTGATGCTTGTGTGAGTGCCTGTGTGATGTGTGGTGCCTATGTTAGCTTGAGCTACTTTTGGGTGTTGACTTGTGTGCATGCTGGTCTGTAGGTGTGCTTGGGATGGGCTGGGGTACAGGGGATTGGGTCTGGGTGGAGGAAGTTGGAGCGGGGAGGCTAGACACAGGGACAATGGCTGCCATCAGTGCTGAGGCCAGAGATTGCAGGGTTCGCTGAAGGACAGCCTGACCAGAATGAATGCCCTCCAGGAATGCATTACCGTGTTGCAGCTCTCGTTCTACACACTGGATGGCATTCACAATGGTAGACTGCCCAACAGTGAGTGACCTGAGGAGGTCAATGGCCACCTCACTGAGGGCAGCAGGGGTGACTGGGGCAGGGCCTGAGGTGCCTGGGGCGAAGGTAATGCCCACCCTCCTGGGTGAGCAGGCACGGGGCGAACGCTGAGGGGCTGCTGGGAGGGCGGTGCTGGTAGGGGAGGTGGCGGCTGTACCTGTTGAAGTGGGGGGCACAGATGGAGCCGCCACCGCAGGGGAGCTCCCATCGGCGGATGAGTCCGTGTCGCTCGTTGGTAATCCGGTGACCGACGTGAAGCTCCCCTCGCCCTCTGTCCCACTGATGCATTCATAGCGCATGGTGTGGCCCTCCATGGCCATGTGGGATACAGCTCCCTTGTGCTCCGGTGCCACTGTACCTCCCCGCCTGTTGATGCTGATGTACAAAAGGACAGGGAGAGCAGGAAAAGAGGGGGGAGACAGAAGAAAGAGAGTTTTAGTGCATGGCATTCTGCTACCGTTGGCGGACAAGACAGACGCAGCAGCCCCCTGCATAACGCCGTGCTCCTGCACTCAGCACATGCAATTTCTGGGTTGTGGCCTACATGGCAATGGTGGACATCTGCGCACATGGATGCCACAGGGGCAACTATACCTCGACTTGGCACTCTGCTGAGGTGGGGTTGAGTGCCACATGGCCTACATTACCGAGGGGCCTTGCCTACCTAACTCTCCCTGGCCTAGGGACACCCATAGCCCACCTCCCCCACCCAGAAACCTCCACTGCACACAAAGTCCGCGGATTTAGAGTGTACTCACCCCCTTGTGTCTGCTGTAATGTCCTCAAGCGCCCATCCAACTCCGGGTAGGCCATCGCCAGGATCCGGAACATCAGGGGGGTCATGGTGCGACGGGCACCCCTCCCACTTTGGGAGGCCATCCCCAGCTGAGCCTCCGCCGTCTTCTTGCTGCAGCGACGAATGTCCTCCCATCTCTTCCGGCAGTGGGTGCCCGGTCTCTGGTGGGCCCCCAGGGTCCGGACCTCCTTGGGATGGCACGCCAAATTACCCTCTTCTGGTGGGCGCTGACCTACATGACATGCACAAGGGAAGAGGAACAGTCATTAACAACTGCACCGTCAATGTGAGTGGCCCCCTCCCTACTCTTGCCATGTGGCCCATTCATTCCCATGCATTAATGTTCTATGAACTCTGCCCCCTTCCCTCTTCCACCCAGCCCTCTCCACCCAGGCCTAGCCAATGCAACGTGCTCCCTGTGTACTAACCTGTTGGTCTGGAGGACCATAGAGTAGCGTGTACTGGGGGAGGACCCCATCCACAAGTTTCTCCAACTCCTGTGCAGTGAAGGCAGGGGCCCTTTCCCCAGACGCAGCAGCCATCGCCGCTTCCAGACCGAGGTCACAGCAGCACTAGCAGTGTAGGTCCTCTCCTGTCGAATGTCAGGTATCTAGTGATTGAACAGATAGAAAATGGCGGTGAGGTCCGCAGCAGGTGACGTCCGCGGCGGTGCGCATCATCACCGCCGGTGCATCTGTTCATTTGCTCCTGGGACCCATAGGGTCCAATGTTAACCAATGCAGCATTGCGCCGCGGTCTACGACCGCCTACCGCGACGGTGAGCAACGCCAGCGCAGTTACCCCACAATCCCATTGTCCCAGTTTAGAGGTCAGGCAGCTGCCATTTCAGGGGCCCACATGGCTTCATTTACTACTGCGTCACACATAGCTAGGCCTACACTCAACACACATACAGGAAGGGTTTTGTGTCTGGTGTAGTCTTGTGTGTAACTGTGGGTACATACCTGGAGGAATAGTGACTGGTTCTTCGCTGTTGTCTTACGTAGGCACCGTCAGCTGGGACATATGAGAAGATGGCAGGATCCTCCTGTGTACCGATCGCTGGTGGACCTGTTGACAATGGAAGAAAGACATGTCATCGTCACCTACAGGTTTGACCGTGCCACTATCCATGAACTATGTACCCAGTTGGAGCCAGAGCTGATGTCACCAATCCGCCATCCGACTGGAATCCCCCCTGACCTGCAGGTGCTGTCAGTGCTCCATTTCCTTGCAAGTGGGTCATTTCAGACTACTGTGGCCATGGCATCAGGGATGTCCCAGCCTATGTTTTCTAATGTGTTGTCCAGAGTGTTGTCTGCCCTGCTGAAACACGTAAGGAGATACATCATTTTCCCTGAGGTGGAGGATTTGTCTACAGTGAAAGGTGACTTTTATGCCCTTGGACATATCCCCAACGTCATAGGTGCCATTAATGGGACCCATGTAGCTCTGGTCTCCCCCCCCACAGGAGTGAACAGGTGTACAGGAACAGAAAGAGTTATCATTCCCTGAATGTCCAGATGGTCTGTTTGGCAGACCAGTACATCTCGCAGGTAAATGCTATGTTCCCTGGCTCTGTGCATGACGCCTACATCCTGCGGAATAGCAGCATCCCTGATATGATGGCTCAACTCCAGAGGCACCGTGTATGGCTATTGGGGGACTCTGGTTACCTCAACCTTTCCTGGCTCTTGACCCCAGTGAGGAATCCCAGGACCAGGGCAGAGGAACGCTACAATGAGGCCCATGGGCGGACTAGGAGGGTGATAGAACGCACCTTCGGCCTCCTGAAGGCCAGGTTCAGGTGCCTCCATATGACAGGTGGATCCCTATTCTACTCACTGAAGAAGGTGTGCGACATCATCATCGCCTGCTCCATGCTCCATAATTTGGCTTTGCGACGCCAGGTGCCTTTTCTGCAGGAGGATGATCCAGATGACGGTGTTGTAGCAGCTGTGAAGCCTGTGGATAGTGATGAGGATGAAGCTGAGGAAGAAGAAAACAACAACAGGGAGTCAGTCATACAGCAATATTTCCAGTGACACACAGGTGAGAACATTTTCTGGTTTAACATTACATTAACTTTCACACGTCTACCTCTATCCTGTTCCTCCATTTCAGTCGCTATTTGTTAACTGAGTTGTACCCTTCCATTACACTTTCACAGGTGTGGTAACCTACGTGTCAACTGTTTGCATCCTTCATGGGCTTGTGATGTGTGACATAGGTATGTTAGCTTCACAATGGTACAGCCATTAGGACACTGTCATTGATAATACAAAGTACCAAATCATAGACAGACTCCAGATTGTTTTGTGTTTCAAGGGTGTTTATTTAAGTGCTCCAAAAATGAAGGGGGGTTGTAAAATGGCGATGGGGGATGGTGGAGGAATGTCCATGGCAGAGTCCAGTCTATTAGTCCCACAGGTGCACTGCCCATCTGGGCATAGGAAGTGGAGCTGGGGCTTTTCGAATATGGACAGGGTAACAAGGTGGGACAGTGGGAGGAGAATCAGGGTGGTCTCATTTCCTGGCGGGGTCTTGCCATCTTGCTCTGTCCTGTTCCTGGATCTCAGGGACCGCTTGCGTGGTGGTTGTTCATCTGCAGGGGATGGGGTGCTGGTGTGGTGGTCCTGTGGCGGGGCGTCCTGTCCACTAGCACCGGAAGAGGTGGTGGGCATTTCAACGTCGTGGATAGTGTCAGGGGCCCCTTGGAGTGCCACGGTATCCCTCAAGGTCTGCTGGATGTCCTTCAGCACCCCTACGATAGTGCCCATGGCGGAGCCGATGGTCATTAGCTCTGCCCTGAACCCCAAATACTGCTCCTCCTTCAGTCACAGGGTCTCCTGCAACTTGCCCAGGACCATCGCCATCGTCTCCTGGGAGTAGTGGTATGCTCCCATGATGGAGGAGAGGGCCTCGTGGAGAGTTGGTTCCTTTGGCCTGTCCTCCCTCTGTCGCACAGCAGCCCTGCCAGTTACCCTATGTTCCTGTGCCTCCGTCCCCTGGACCGTGTGCCCACTAACACTGCCCCCAGGTCCCTGTTGTTGTTGGGGTGGTGGGTAACCCTGGGTGCCCTGTAGTGGTGGACACACCGCTGATTGACCTGTCCTGGGTAGGGAGATTTGGGCCCGCTGGGTGGGTGCTGTGCTGGTGTTACCAGAGGGTGGAAGGTCGGTGTTGGGCTGTGCCTGTGCAAGGGGAACCGACTGTCCTGAGGCCCACGATGGTCCGGGCTGGTCATCAAGATCCAGAAGGGCAGAGCTGCTCTCGTCACTGTGGCCTCTTCTGTGGGTGGAGTGGTGTTGTCTGGACCCTCTGGTGTGGTAACGGTCCTTCGGGTTCCTGCACAGGCATAAGAGCATGATTATTGCATGTCTGTGTGTAATGGTGTGCAATGGGTGGGTGTGCATGAGCCCCAGTGCACGCATTCCTGTGTGGGGGCTTGTGTGATGATGGTAGGCGGGGTGTTCTGGGTATGTGCAGTGAGCATGCTTCAGTGAGGGGTGACCATGCTTAGTTGTGTCATGCAGGGCTTGTTGTTGGGATGGGTGGTTTGTGTTATGGGTACATATGTGAGGAGTTGGAATGATAGGGGAGGGTGTGAGGGTGGGGGTGTGTGAGAGCATGCAGGCAGGGTGGGGGATATGATAGTTAAGATTTGACTTACCAGTGTCCCATCCTCCACCGACTTCTCCGAGGACCTCAGGATGCAAGATGGTCAAGACTTGCTCCTCCCATGTTGTTAGTTGTGGGGCAGGAGGTGGGGGTCCGCCGCCAGTCCGCTGCACCGCGATGTTGTGCCTGAAGACCTTCCCTCGTAGGTCGTTCCACCTCTTCCTGATGTCTTCCCTATTTCTTGGGTGCTGTCCCACAGCGTTGACCCTGTCCACTATTCTGCGCCATAACTCCATCTTCCTGGCTATTGATGTGTGCTGTACCTGTGAGCCAAATAGCTGTGGCTCTACCCGGACGATTTCCTCCACCATGACCCTGAGCTCCTCCTCGGAGAAGAGGGGTGTCTTTGGCGTGCCATGGGGTGGTGTGGGTGAGGTGTGGGGTGGTGTATGTGGTGACACGCAACATCCAAGCACAAAACACCACATACCACTACACTCACCAAACTCATCAACACATACACCACCCCACACATCACACACACCACCCCATGTCACGCCAAAGACACCCCGCTTCTCCGAGGAGGAGCTCAGGGTCATGGTGGAGGAAATCATCCGGGTAGAGCCACAGCTATTTGGCTCACAGGTACAGCACACATCCATAGCCAGGAAGATGGAGCTATGGCAAAGAATAGTGGACAGGGTCAACGCTGTGGGACAGCACCCAAGAAATAGGGAGGACATCAGGAAGAGGTCGAATGACCAACGGGGGAAGGTGCGTTCCACGGTATCCAGGCACCACATCGCGGTACAGCGGACTGGCGGCGAACCCCCACCTCCTCCCCTCAACTAACAACATGGGTGGAGCAAGTCTTGTCCATCTTGCATCCTGAGGGCCTCGGAGGAGTCGTTGGAGGAACGGACACTGGTAAGTCTAATCTTAACCATCATAACCCCCACCCTACCTGCATGATATCACACACCCCCACCATCACACCCTCGCCTATCACCCCAAATCCTCACCTATCTACCCATGACACCAACCACCCATCCCAACCCCAAGACCTGCATGACATAACTAAGCATGGACACCCATCACCAAAGCATGCCCACTGCACAGACCCACAACACCCCCCAAACATCAGCACACAAGCCCCCACACAGGAATGCCTGCACTGGGGTTCACAAACACCCAAACATTGCACACCATGAAACACACACATGCAATTATCATGTAATTATACCCCCGCAGGATTCCGAAGGAGCGTCACCACACCAGAGGGTCCAGACAACACCTCTCCACCCCCGGAAGAGGCCCACAGTGACGACAGCAGCTCTGCCCCACTGGATCTTGATAACCAGCCCGGACCATCGCGGGCCTCAGGACAGTCGGTTCCCCTTGCCCAGCCACAGCCCAACACCGAGCTTACACCCTCTGGTAACACCAGCACAGCACCCACCCAGCGGGCCCAAACCTCCCTATCCAGGACAGGTCAATCAGCGGTGTGTCCACCACTACAGGGCACCCAGGCTAACCCACTACCCCAACAAGAACAGGGACCTGGGGGCAGTGTTAGTGGGCACACGGTCCAGGGGACGGAGGCACAGGAACACAGGGGAACTGGGAGGGCTGCTGTGCGACAGAGGGAGGACAGGCCAAGGGAACCAACTCTCAACTAGGCCCTCTCCTCCATCATGGGAGCATACCACCACTCCCAGGAGACGATGGCCACGGTCCTGGACAAGTTGCAGGAGACCCTGTGTCTGCAGGAGGAACAAAATTTGGGGTTCAGGGAGGAGCTCAGGACCATCGGCTCCACCCTGGGCACCATCGTAGGGGTGCTGACGGACATTCAAAATACCTTGAGGGACACCGTGGCACTCCAAGGGGCCCATGACACTATCCACGACGATGAAATGCCCACCACCTCCGCCGGCGCTAGTGGACAGGACGCTCCGCCACAGGACCACCACACCAGCACCCCATCCCCTGCAGACGGACAACCACCACGCAAGCGGGCCCTAAGATCCAGGAACAGGACAGAGCAAGATGGCAAGACCCCCGCCAGGAAATAAGACCACTCTGTTTGTCCCCCCACTGTCCCACTTTGTTACCCTGCCCAAATCGGAACTGACCTAGCTCCACTTCCAATGCCCAGATGTGCAATGTACCTGTGAGACTAATAGACTGGACTCTGCCATGGCCATTCCTCCACCATCACCCATCACCATTTTACAACCCCCCTTAATTTTTTTCCACTTAAATAAACACCCTTGAAACACCAAAAAGAAATGGAGTCAGTCTAAGATTTGTAAATCAGTATTATCAATTACAGTTTCATAATGGGTTACCCATTGGAAGGCTAACATAACTATGTCACACATCCCAAGCCCTTCAAGGATGCAAACAGTTGATACGTAGGTTACCACATTTGTGAAACTGAAATGGAAGGGGACAACTCAGTTAACAAATAGTGAGTGAAATGTCGGTACATGATAGAGGTAGATGTGTGAAAGTTAATGTAATGGTAAAAATGAAAATGTTCTCACCTGTGTCTCACTGGAAATATTGCTGTATGACTGACTCCCTGTTGTCGTTTTCATCTTCCTCAGCTGCATCCTCATCACTGTCCACAGCTGCCACAACACCGTCATCTGGATCATCCTCCTGCAGAAAAGGCACCTGGCGTCGCAATGCCAAGTTATGTAGCATGCAGCAAGCGATGATGATGTCGCACACCTTCTTCGGTGAGTAGAATAGGGATCCACCTGTCATATGGAGGCACCTGAACCTGGCCTTCAGGAGGCTGAAGGTGCACTCGATAACCCTCCTAGTCCGCCCATGGGCCTCATTGTAGCGTTCCTCTGCCCTGGTCCTGGGATTCCTCACTGGGGTCAATAGCCAGGAAAGGTTGGGGTAACCAGAGTCCCCCAATAGCCATACACGGTGCCTCTGGAGTTCACCCATCATATCAGGGATGCTGCTATTCCGCAGGATGAAGGCGTCATGCACAGAGCCAGGGAACATAGCATTTACCTGCGAGATGTACTGGTCTGCCAAACAGACCATCTGAACATTCATTGAATGACAACTCTTCCTGTTCCTGTACACCTGTTCACTCCTACGGGGGGGACCAGAGCTACATGGGTCCCATCAATGGCACCTATGACGTTGGGGATATGTCCAAGGGCATAGAAGTCACCTTTCACTGTAGGCAAATCCTCCACCTCAGGGAAAATGATGTATCTCCTTACGTGTTTCAGCAAGGCAGACAACACTCTGGACAAGACGTTGGAAAACATAGGCTGGGACATCCCTGATGCCATGGCCACTGTTGTTTGAAAAGACCCACTTGCAAGGAAATGGAGCACTGACAGCACCTGCACGTCAGGGGGATTCCAGTCGGATGGCGGATTGGTGACATCAGCTCTGGCTCCAACTGGGTACATAGTTCCTGGATTGTAGCACGGTCAAACCGGTAGGTCGCGATTAAATGTCTCTCTTCCATTGTCAACAGGTCCACCAGCAGTCGGTACACAGGAGGATTCAGCCATCTTCTCATATGTCCCAGCTGACGGTGCCTGCGAAGGACAACAGCAAAGAAACAATCACTATTCCTCCAGGTATGTACCCACAGTTACACACAAGACTAGACCAGACACAAAACCCTTCCTGTATGTGTGTTGAGTGTAGGCCTCAGTATGTGTGACGCAGTTGAAAATGAATCCATGTGGGCCCCTGAAATGGCGGCTGCCTGACCTCTAAACTGGGACAATGGGATTGTGGGGTAACAGCGCTGGCGTTGCACACCGTCGCGGTAGGCGGTCGTAGAGCGTGGCGCAATGCTGCATTGGTTAACATTGGACCCTATGCGTCCCAGGAGCGAATGAACAGGTGCGCCGGCGGTGATAATGCGCCCCGCCGTGGACGTCACCACCATTTTCTATCTGTTCAATCACTAGATACCTGACCTTCGACAGGAGAAGACCTACACTGCTAGTGCTGCTGTGACCTCGGTCTGGAAGCGACGATGGCTGCTGCGTCTGGGGAAAGGGCCCCTGCCTTCACTGCACAGGAGTTGGAGAAACTTGTGGATGGGGTCCTCCCCCAGTACATGCTACTCTACGGTCCTCCAGACCAACAGGTTAGTACACAGGGAGCACGTTGTAGGGGCTAGGCCTGGGTGGACAGGGCTGGGTGGAAGAGGGAAGGGGACAGAAGTCATACTACTGTAAAGCATGGGAATAAATGGGCCACATGGTCAGAGTATGGAGGGCGCCACACACATTGATGGTGCAATTGGTAATGACTGTTCCTCTTCCCTTGTGCATGTCATGTAGGTCAGTGCCCACCAGAAGAGGGACATTTGGCGTGCCATCGCCAAGGAGGTCCGGACCCTGGGGGCCCACCAGAGACCGGGCACCCACTGCCGGAAGAGATGGGAGGACATTCGCCGCTGCAGCAAGAAGACGGCGGAGGCTCAGCTGGGGATGGCCTCCCAACGTGGGAGGGGTGCCCGTCGTACCATGACCCCCCTGATGTTCCGGATCCTGGCGGTGGCCTACCCGGAGTTGGATGGGCGCTTGAGGGTATCACAGCAGACACAAGGGGGTGAGTACAACATCATTCTGTGGACTTTGCATGCAGTGGAGGTGTCTGGGTGGGGGAGGTGGGCTGTGGGTGTCCCTATGCCAGGGCGAGTTAGGTAGGCAAGGCCCCTCCGTAATGTAGGCCATGTGGCACTCTACCCCACCTCACTAAATTAGCAAGTTGAGGTATAGTTGCCCCTGTGGCATCCATGTGCGCAGATTTCCACCATTGCCATGAAGGCCATATCCCAGAAATTGCATGTGCAGAGGGCAGGAGCGCGGCATTGTGCATGGGGCTGCTGTGTCTGTCTTGTCCGCCAACGGTAGCGGTATGCCATGCACTAAAACTCTCTTTGTTCTGTCCCCCCCCCTTTTCCTGCTCTCCCTCTCCTTTTGTACATCAGCATCAACAGGCGGAGGTAGAGTGGCACCGGAGCACGAGGGAGCTGCATCCCACATGGCCATGAAGGGCCACACCACAGACTCTGAATACACCAGTGGGACGGAGGGTGAGGGGAGATTCACGTCGGCCACCGGATCACCAACCAGCGACACAGACTCGTCCGCCGATGTGAGCTCCCCTGTGGTGGCGGCACCATCTGTGTGCCCCACTTCTACAGGTACAGCCGCCACCTCCCCTACCAGCACCGCCCTCCCAGCAGCACCTCAGCGTTCGCCCCGTGCCTGCTCACCCAGGAGGGTGGGCATTACCTTCGCCCCAGGCACCTCAGGCCCTGCCCCAGTCACCCCTGCTTCCCTCAGTGAGGAGGCCATTGACCTCCTCAGGTCACTCACTGTTGGGCAGTCTACCATTGTGAATGCCATCCAGGTTGTAGAAAAGGCGTTGCAACACAGTAATGCATTCCTGGAGGGCATTCATTCTGGTCAGGCTGTCCTTCAGCGAACCCTGCAATCTCTGGCCTCAGCACTGATGGCGGCAATTGTCCCTGTGTCCAGCCTCCCCCCTCCAACTTCCTCCACACAGACCCAATCCCCTGTACCCCAGCCCATCCCAAGCACACCTACAGACCAGCATGCACACAAGTCAACACACAAAAGTAGCTCAGGCAAACATAGGCACCACACATCCCACAGGCACTCACACAAGCATCACACCCATACACACACAGCAACATCCACTGTCTCCACTGTGTCCCCCTCCTCCTCTTCTCCCTCCTCCCTCCCAGTCACGTCTACACACACACCTGCATGCACCACATCTACAGGCACTAGGACTCGCACCAGGACACCCAGCACCACACGCCGCTCACCAGCACTCACCACCTCCACTGCCATTTACACGTCCCCTGTGTCCTCTCCCAGCGTGTCTGTGATGCCCCCTCCCAAAGTACCCAAACGCCGGCAATCACTCACCCAACATCCATCCACCTCACGACAGCCTCCAGTACCTGCACCTGCACCCAAAACAGCTAAAGTGACACCTCCTACAACCACCTCCTCTTCCTCCACTCCCAGACCCCCTCCAGCTACCCATCCCAGTGTTCGTCAGAAACTGTCCCTCTGTCAAATTGACTTTTTTGCCCCCACCCCCCTTCCAATTCATCAGTCCCATCGTAGCGCCTCAGCCAAAAAGCCTCCAGTACCAGTGGTGCGTGTTCCAGGTTTTTGGAGTGCACCGTCCACCAGGGCAGGCAGTAGGACCCGGAGCCAAGGCACTGGCAGCCCACCCACTGTAAAGGCTCCGAAATTGGAGAGTGGACAACGGGACCGTGTCAAGACTCCTGGTGGGACAACAAGTGAAAGGGGATCGAAGGCGATTGGTGAGTCAGCTGTAACTCCAAAAAAAGTGGGGAAGGTCCAGAGGAAGTCTGCCCAGCCTGTTGTGAGTGTCACGGCGGAGAAGTGCGCCATCGTTTCCGGCGGTCCAGACACAACCGCCTGCACCGTCGTCACTGGTCCAGAGACCACCGCCAGAGTCAGTGCCCAGGAGGGCCCAAGTATCGTAACTGGTCCAGAGACCACCGGCAGAGTCATTTCCCTGGAGGGCCCACGTATCGTCACTGGTCCAGAGACCACCGCCGCAGTCACAGCCCCTGCGGGGCCAGGATGCCACAGCCCCGCTGGGCAATGATGGAACGTCATGCCACACACCAATGTCCAGTATGGAGATCGTCATGCCACACACCAATGTTCAGTGTGGAAATTGTCATGCCACACACCAATGTCCAGTGTGGAAATCGTCATGCCACACACCAATGTCCAGTATGGAGATCGTCATGCCACACACCAATGTCCAGTGTGGAAATCGTCATGCCACACACCAATGTCCAGTGTTGAAATCGTCATGCCACACACCAATGTCCAGTATGGAGATCGTCATGCCACACACCAATGTCCAGGTTGGAAATCGTCATGCCACACAACAATGTCCAGTGTGGAAATCGTCATGCCACACACCAATGTCCGGTGTGGAAATCGTCATGCCACACACCAATGTCCAGTGTGGAAATCGTCATGCCACACACCAAGGTCCGTATCAGAACCACCATGTCAAAGCACCGCTGAACAGGGCAAAGACCGCCAAGGCAAAGCACCACTGAACAGGGCAAAGACCGCCATGGCAAAGCACTGCTGAACAGTCCTGAACCGCCATGGCAAAGCACCGCTGAACAGGGCAAAGACCGCCATGGCAAGCCACCGCTGAACAGTCCTGAACCTCCATGGCAAAGCACCGCTGAACAGTCCTGAACCGCCATGGCAAAGCACCGCTGAACAGGGCAAAGACCGCCATGGCAAAGCACCGCTGAACAGTCCTGAACCGCCATGGCAAAGCACCGCTGGACAGGGCAAAGACCGCCATGACAAATCACCGCTGAACAGTCCTGAACCGCCATGGCAAAACACAGCTAAACAGGGCAAAGACCGCCATGGCAAAGCACCGCTGAACAGGGCAAAGACCGCCATGGCAAAGCACCGCTGAACAGTTCTGAACCACCATGGCAAAGCACCGCTGAACAGGGCAAAGACCGCCATGGCAAAGCACCGCTGAACAGGGCAAAGACCACCATGGGAAATCACCGCTGAACAGTCCTGAACCCCCATGTCAAACCACTGCTGAACAGTCCAGAACTGCCATATCAAAGCACCGCTGAACAGGGCAAAGATTGCCATGGCAAAGCACCGCTGAACAGGGCAAAGGCCGCCATGGCAAAGCGCCGCTGAACAGTCCTGAACCGCCATGGCAAAGCACCGCTGAACAGGGCAAAGACCGCCATGGCAAAGCACCGCTGAACAGTCCTGAACCCCCATGTCAAAGCACTGCTGAACAGTCCAGAACCGCCATATCAAAGCACTGCTGAACAGGGCAAAGACCGCCATGGCAAAGCACCGCTGAACAGGGCAAAGACCGCCATGGCAAAGCACCGCTGAACAGTCCCGAACTGCCATGGCAAAGCACTGCTGAACAGGGCAAAGACCGCCATGGCAAAGCACCGCTGAACAGGGCAAAGACCGCCATGGCAAAGCACTGCTGAACAGTCCTGAACCCCCATGGCAAAGCACTGCTGAACAGGGCAAAGACCGCCATGGCAAAGCACCGCTGAACAGGGCAATGCACCGGGTAGGAATGAATGGCCCACCACATCAGGCATCCTTATCCCATGTGCAGCTGGGACAGTGACAGGACACTACCTTTCATGGGGAGACTCATCCAGTCTGGGCACCAGTCACCCCCCAGTACCAGTATGGACCTGCATCAACTTGTGAGACTGTGGCTTTGCACTCCCCAGGACTGAACAGTGGGCAACCCACCCACTGTAGAGACTTGAGAGACTGTGGCTTTGCACACCCCAGGATTGAACAGTGGGCAACCCACCCACTGTAGAGACTTGAGAGACTATGGCTTTGCACTCCCCAGGATTGAACACTGGGCAACCTACCCACTGTAGAGACTTGAGAGACTGTGGCTTTGCACTCCCCAGGATTGAACAGTGGGCAACCCACCCACTGTAGAGACTTGAGAGACTGTGGCTTTGCACTCCCCAGGATTGAACAGTGGGCAACCCACCCACTGTAGAGACTTGAGAGACTGTGGCTTTGCACTCCCCAGGATGGCACAGTGGGCAACCCACCCAGTGTAGAGACTTGAGAGACTGTGGCTTTGCACTCCCCAGGATACATCAATGGGCAAGGAGCCCAGTCGTGGATCTGGCTTTGCATTCATCTGGCTGAGGTGCCCCCGCTTCCCTTCCCCCT
The DNA here is from genome assembly GCF_031143425.1 of Pleurodeles waltl. Lineage (NCBI taxonomy): Eukaryota > Metazoa > Chordata > Amphibia > Caudata > Salamandridae > Pleurodeles > Pleurodeles waltl. The sequence goes on from NC_090446.1 coordinate 1,424,503,655, forward strand.
GAGGTGCCTGTAGTGTTTCTATATGATACCCCGGCAGTGTTCTCTCCGATTTTGGTCAGGTATCTATTGTGGTCCTCGCCCATGCATTTTTGGACTGTTGGTGCACGGATATTGTTGTGTACATATCTGCAATACTTCTTGGATTGTATATGTAAATATGAGTGATTTTGGAATACATATATTTGTATATTTTTGTATGACATGTATAGTGGCACATTACAAAGTTTGCCCGAATTTCGCATTGTCTTTGCATTCTTCAGGGGGGATTGTGGGTTGTTACTGTTATGTTTGTGACTGTATTGGTGTGTATGTTGTAATATGCGAGGGTGGGGGTGTTTGGTGGGTGTCCCCCTAACTTTTGCCTCCCCGTGTCGTAGGTGCAGTACTCACTGGTATCTTCTGCCCCTACGTCGCTGTTGGTCGTGAAGGAGCAGATAGACAAGGGCAGGTAGTATTTGCAGTTCCGGGTCCATGGAGTCATCGTTCCTTGTGGGATGTGTAGAAGGTTAGCGTTTTCCCATAGCAAAAGCTGTTTCTGCTGTGTTTTTATCCATGGTGAATCCGCCCCGGAAAAGGTGGCGGATTGGCCTTTTGTGATACTGTGGGCGGTACATTGTCTTCCGCCTGTCTGTTGGCGGTGACCGCTGCGCTGCTTGTCTACCGCCGTGGCGGGCGGTGTGTTAAAGTGGCTGTCTTTGTTGGCGGTTTCCGACAGGGTCATAATTGCCTTTTTTTGTCCGTCTGACTGTTTGCGGTATTACTGCATCTTTAACACCGTCCGCCAGGGTTGTAATGACCCCCCAAATCTCAAACAGACTTTGGGGGTTATTACAATTTTGGAGGCGGTGTTAATCCGTCCCAAAAGTGACTGTAAAGTGACGGATATACCACCAGCCGTATTACGAGTTCCATAGGATATAATGGACTCGTAATACGGCTGGTGGTATATCCGTCACTTTACAGTCACTTTTGGGACGGATTAACACCTCCTCCAAAATTGTAATAACCCCCTTTATGTCGAATAGAGACCTAAGGTTTTGCATAGAGATTGTACGAAGGGTATTGATCTGCTTTTCATTGGAAGTGACACTGAGGTGTTGAGAAGCAGCAGAAGGAGTTAGGTATTTGGTCCCCTACAAAGCTAAATGGCACAAGCACTGAGCCTAGAGGGTAGTAACTGGAAGCTTGTTGCTGGTAGTTTCAGACACCTGAATAGAATAGGATGAAGGGGCAGAAATTGTGAAGGAGGGTAAAAACAGAACATGGATGCCAGGAGCACAAGATGCAGCAGCTCCATCCAACCTCTTTAGAGCACCTGGCCGGTTTGCAGTTCCTGGTGCAAAAACTCTGTGTTTCCTTTCTCTTGCAAGCTTTCTTTCAGGTTTGCGGGCCTCTTCAATTGCCCCACTCCCCAAGGGCAGGTCTCCTGATTCTCCTGTTGTCACAAGGCTGCACTGCTCCACAGTGCCACCACTGCACTCAGTGCTCTAGAAGCTACAGTCTCCACTCAGCTTGACATTTGATTCAACATCCTGTGCGCCATCAGTTACTCTCTCTATGACTAATACAGTGCTTTGCACACATTGGACAAATAAAAAGTAATTGATAATGTGATACAATAACTGTTCTTTCAATCACTCTGTTAGTGTTTCTTGAGATTTACTCTGGCTGGGGGACCTTTCAAAATGTGTTTCAACTATGAATTCCATATATTGCTAGGGATATATTGCTTGAGTTGATTATGCATGTGAAATCCAACATGGACTTTCCAGAGGATAAGGTCACAGAAACGTATGCTGGTTCACTCCTTTGTTAGTCCCAGATTGCTGCTCCACTGGATGTTCCTATACAATTATATATTTATGAGGTCCTGAAAAGATAGTGGAAGGGCCCAGACAAGAGCATTCTTCCTAGTTTTACGGCAAAATTACATCCACTGCAGGATCTACCTCATTCAACCACTATTGACTCGTTTGTGGAGAGTTTGGTGACAAGATCGTTTTTGGTGGAGGATGCGGTCATCAAAGATTCTGTGGATGAAAGGATTGATGCTGCCTGCTAAAAAGCCCTTCTGGTGGGATACATGGGACGCATGTGGCGCAGTCTTTGGTCTCAGACATTAAGGGCCTGATTACAACTTTGGCAATCCTAAAAGCGGACTGCCAAAGTAATGGGGAGGACACCACCTCATACCTGTGGCATCCTCCCAAGCGTATTACAATGTTCTCACCAGGCTGACCTTCGGGAACATTGCAATACGCATTCCCGCTGGGCTGACCGGCATGAACTGTGCTACAATATTGCCCTTGGTTCCTTTAAGGGAGCTGAGTTCAATATCATAGCACACAACACCCTCGGAATGTGCACCATCTGCAAAGCAGACAGTACACATTCTGAAGATGCTGGCACGGGTCCCCCAGCACACCCTTACTGCCAACCGAAGGACCGGTGGTAAGGTGAGTTGTAATCAGCCAGGCGGCACTGAGTTCAGTGCTGCCCTGGCTGAGTACAACGCATATGCCCATCACCCTGTCGGGAAGAATGTTCCCTGCAAAATGGCAGTCTCCTGGTGGGTCCGCCCACCAGGGTGTAATGTGGCGGTTGGAATGCCACAGTTGTGGCAGTTTGACTGTCACCACGAGGCTGGCAATCCTTAGACCGCCAGCCTCGTAATGAGGCCCTAAGTCTTTTTTAGGTCTATGAAAGATGCATCTGATTGTTCTGGTTTGTTGGAGCAAATTGAGCAACAGGTGCAATATATATTGGACATCTACGTTGATGTGGGGAGGGCCATGGTGCTGTCTGGTGGAGATTGTGTGGCTGCCCAAGGTAACTTGGTTTTGAAGGACTGGCGAATTGACTCAGGTCAGAATGTGTCTGCTCTCAGGCTTCCTTTTCAGGGTAACCAGTTATTCAAAGTAGAGGTTGAGGAAAGCTCAACAAATTATTTATGGATAAGAAATATTTCCTCCTTCCTTCTTTGGATAAACAGCCTGCAAAGCCTAAATCTCCATTTTATCTGCCCTCCTGGGGAACACAACAGCACTCTCGGGGGAGGATTCAACACCACAAGGAGAGAGACAGAAGACCAAGGGGGTCATTACAACATTGGCGGTAAAAGGCGCTTACCGCCGTGCAGAAGACCGCCAATACACTGCCGCGGAATCCCACCACAGCTATTATGACCCACATCTCGGAATCAGCCGAAATTCAGACACCCACACAAGTCCGCCACACCAAAGGTCAGTGATAAACTGGTGAAACACGCCCATGCTATTTCGACCCACGAATCCACGCGGCGGTCTTTCAACCGCGGTATTCCATTGGAGGTACACACCGCCGCGCTCAAAATACACACACATCTCCAAAACACCACCACATTGGACAATTCAAAATACACACACCTGATACACATACCACTCCCACACACCCAACACAATATAAAACACACACCCAGATCACCCACAAACCCCTGCGACCAAAAACTGAAGACGAAGGCGACAGACAGAGACTACAGCAATAGACAACCCCACCACACAGAGGCACACCACACTATCACCCATACAACATCCACGCTCAAAACACCCCACACCACCACACATCACCACACTCATCAACACATACACCGCCCCACACATCACCTACACCAACCCATGGCATGCCAAAGACACCCCAGGTTTTCCGAGGAGGAGCTCAGGGTCATGGTGGAGGAAATCTTACGGGTAGAGCCACAGCTATTTGGAGCACAGGTGCAGCACACCTCCATAGCCAGGAAGATGGAGCTATGGCGAAGAATCGTTGACAGGGTCAACTCTGTGGGACAGCATCCAAGAAATCGGGAGGACATCAGGAAGAGGTGGAACGACCTATGGGGGAAGGTGCGTTCTGTGGTCTCCAGGCACAACATCGCGGTTCAGCGGACTGGCGGCGGACCCCTACCTCCTCCCCCACAACTAACAGCATGGGAGGAGCAGGTCTTGACCATCATGCATCCAGAGGGCCTCGGAGGAGTCGGTGGAGGAATGGACACTGGTAAGTCAAATCTTAACTATCATATCCCCCACCCTAACTGCATGCTATCACACACCCCCACCCTCACCCCCTCCCCTATCACTCCAACTCCTCACTAATGTACTAATAACACAAACCACACATCCCAAGACCAAGCCCTGCATGTCACAACTAAGCATGGACACCCATCACTAAAGCATGGCCACTGCACATACCCATAACAACCCCCAACCATCATCACACAAGCCCCCACACAGGAATGCTTGCACTGGGGTACACGCACACCCACCCATTGCACACCATGACACACACACATGCAATAATCATGCTCTTATACCCCTGTAGGACCAGTACGTAATGTCACCACACAGGAGGGTCCAGACATCTCCACTCCACCCACAGAAGAGACCCACAGTGACGACAGCAGCTCTGGCCAACTGGATCCAGATGACCAGCCCGGACCATCGTGGGCCTCGGGACAGTCGGTTCCCCTTGCACAGGCACAGCCCAACACTGACCTTCCACCCTCTGGTAACACCAGCACAGCACCCACCCAGCGGGCCCATACCTCCGTACCCAGGACACGTCAATCAGCTGTGTGTCCACCACTACAGGGAACCCAGGATAACCCACCACCCCAACAACAACAGGGACCTGGGGGCAGTAGTAGTGGGCACACGGTCCAGGGGACGGAGCCACAGGAACACAGGGGAACTGGGAGGGCTGCTGTGCGACAGGGGGCGGACATGCCAAGGGTACCCACTCTCCACGAGGCCCTCTCCTCCATCATGGGAGAATACCACCACTCCCAGGAGGACAATGGCTATGGTCCTGGCCAAGTTTCAGGAGACCCAGCGCCTGCAGGACGAACAGTATTTGGGGTTCAGGGAGGAGCTCAGAACCATCAGCTCTGCCCTGGGTACCATCGTAGGGGTGCTGAAGGACATACAAAAGACCATGAGGGACACCGTGGCACTCCAAGGGGCCCCTGACACTAGCCTGGACGATGAACTGCCCACCACCTCCGCCGGCGCTAGTGGACAGGACGCCCCGCCACAGGACCACCACACCGGCACCCCACCCCCCGCAGATGGAGAACCCCACGCAAGCGGTCCCTGAGATCCAGGAACAGGACAGAGCAAGATGGCAAGACCCCCGCCAGGAAATGAGACCACCCTGATTGTCATCCCACTGTCTCACTTTGTTACCCTGTCCAGATTGGAACTGCCCCAGCTCCACTTCCCATGCCCATATGGGCAGTGCACCTGTGAGACTAATAGACTGGACTCTGCCATGGACATTCCTCCTCCATCAACCATCACCATTTTGCCACCCCCTCTAATAATTAGCACTTCAATAAACACCCTTGAATCACAAAACAATCTGGAGTCAGTCTGTGATTTTGAAAATGTGTATTAGCAATGACAGTGACAAAATGCGTTTTCAAATGTAATGCCAACATACCTATGTCACACATCACAAGTCCGTGAAGGATGCAAGCAGATGACACACGTTGGTAACCACACCTGTGAAACCGTAATGGAAATTTACAACTCAGTTACCAAATACTGCTTCTAATTGACAGACAGGATAGAGGTAGAAGTATGAAAGTGAATGTAATAGTAAAAAAATTGTTCTCACCTGTGTGTCATTGGAAATATTGCTGTCTGACTGACTCCCTGTTGTCTATGTATTCTTCCTCAGCTTCCTCCTCATCACTGTCCATAGGCTCCACAACTGCCACAACACCGTCATCTGGACCATCCTCCTGCAGAAAAGGCACCTGGCATCGCAAAGCAAGATTGTGAAGCACCGAGCAGGCGATGATGATCTTCCACACCTTCCTTGGTGAGTAGAATAGTGAACCACCTGTCATATGGAGGCACCGAACCTGGCCTTCAGGAGGTCGAAGGTGCGTTCGATCACCCTCCTAGTCCGCCCATGGGCCTCATTGTAGCGTTCCTCTGCCCTGGTCCTGGGATTCCTCACTGGGGTCAATAGCCATGACAGGTTGGGGTAACCAGAGTCCCCTAATAGCCACACACGGTGCCTCTGGAGTTGACCCATCACATAAGGGATGCTGCTATTCCGCAGGATGTAGGCGTCATGCACAGAGCCAGGGAACATAGCATTTAACTGGGAGATGTACTGGTCTGCCAAACATACCATCTGTACATTCATGGAATGATAACTCTTCCGGTTCCTGTACACCTGGTCACTCCTGCGTGGGGGGACCAGAGCTACATAGGTGCCATCAATAGCACCTATGATGATGGGGATATGTCCCAGGGCATAAAAGTCACCTTTAACTGCAGCCAAATCCTCCACCTGAGGGAAAAAGATGTAGCTCCTCACATGTTTCAGCAGGGCAGACAACACTCTGGACAACACGTTGGAAAACATAGGCTGGGACATCCCTGACGCCATGGCCACTGTTGTTTGAAATGATCCACTTGCAAGGAAATGGAGCACTGATAGCACCTGAACGTCAGGGGGTATTCCTGTGGGATGGCGGATTGGTGAGATCAGGTCTGGCTCCAACTGGGTACACAGTTCCTGGATTGTGGCACGGTCAAACCTGTAGGTGATGATCAAATGTCGCTCCTCCATTGTTAACAGGTCCACCAGCGGTCGGTACACCGGAGGATTCCGCCATCTCCTCAAATGTCCCAGCTGACGGTGCCTAAGAAGGACAACAGCGACCACAGAGTCAACAAATTCTCAGGTATGTACCCACAGCTACACAGAACACGACACCAAATACAAAACTCTTCCTGTATGTGTGTTGAGTGTAGGCCTAGGTATGTGTGACGCAGTAGTAAATGAAGCCTTGTGGGCCCCTGAAATGGCGGCTGCCTGACCTCTAAAGTGGGACAATGGGATGTGAGGTATCTGCGCTGGCGTTGTACACCGTCGCAGTAGGTGGTCGTAGACTGCGGCGCAATGCTGCATTGGTTAACATAGGACCCTATGGGTCCCAGGAGCCAATGATGAAGTGCGCCGGTGGTGATGATACGCACCGCCGCGGACGTCACCGCCACAGATGTGACCGACATTTTCTATCTGTTCAATCACTCGATACCTGATATTCGACAGGAGAGGACCTACACTGCAAGTGCTGCTGTGACCTCGGTCTGGAAGAGACAATGGCTGCTACGTCTGGGGAAAGGGCCCCTGCCTTCACTGCTCAGGAGTTGGAGAAGCTCGTGGATGGGGTCCTCCCCCAGTACACGCTACTCTACGGATCTCCAGACCAACAGGTAAGTACACAGGGAGCACGTTGTATGGGCTATGCTGGGTGGAGGGGGCTGGATGTCAGTAGGAAGGGGGCAGAGTTCTGCGACCATGAAGGACTGTGAATGCATGTGCCACATGGCAAGGGTAGTGATGGGGGCCACTCACTTCGACGGTGCAGTTGGTAATGACTTCTCTTCTTCCCCTGTACATGTCATGTAGGTCAGCGCCCACCAGAAGAAGGACATTTGGCGTGCCATCGCCAAGGACGTACGGACCCTGGGGGTCCACCAGAGACGGGGCACCCACTGCCGTAAGAGATGGGAGGACATTCGCAGCTGGAGCAAGAAGATGGCGGAGGCTCAGCTGGGGATGGCCTCCCAACATGGGAGGGGTGCCCATCGCACCATGACCCCCCTGATGTTCCGGATCCTGGCGGTGGCCTACCCTGAGTTGGATGGGCACTTGAGGGCATCACAGCAGACACAAGGGGGTGAGTACACTCTCATTCTGCGGACTTTGCGTGCAGTGGAGGGGTCTGGGTGGGGGAGGAGGGCTGTGGCTTTCCCTAGGCCAGGGCGAGTTACGCAGGCTAGGCCCCTTCGTAAGGCATGGCCCTGTGGCCCTCCACCCCACCTCTGTGGAGTGCCAAGTACAGGTATACATACCCCTGTGTCATCTATGTGGACAGATGACACTCATAGCCATGTAGGCCATATCCCAGGAATTGCATCTGTAGAGGCCAAGAGCACCGCGTAGTGCAGGGGGCTGCTGTGTCTGTATTGTCCGCTAACGGTACAACCTGTCTTTCTTCTGTCATCCCCCCCCCCTTTTTGTGGTCTCCCTGTTCGTTTGTGCATCAGCATCATCAGGCGGAGGTACAGTGGCACCAGAGCACGAGGGAGCTGCATCCCACATGGCCATGGAGGGCCACACCACAGACTCTGAATACACCAGTGAGATGGAGGGCGAGGGGAGCTTCACGTCGGTCACCGGATCACCAAACAGCGACACAGACTCGTCTGCCGATGGGAGCTCCCTTGTGGTGGCGGCACCATCTGTGCCCCCCACTTCTACAAGTACAGCCGCCATCCCCCCCTACCAGCACCGCACTCCCAGCAGCCCCTCAGCCTTCGCTCCATGCCCGCTCACCAAGGAGGGTGGGCATCACCTTCGCCCCAGGCACCTCAGCCCCTGCCCCTGTCACTTCTGCTGCCCTCAGTGAGGAGGCCATCCAGGGTCTAGAAAGGGAGTTGCAACAAACAAATGCATACCTGGAGGGCATTCATTCTGGCCAGGCAGCCCAACAGAGAGCATTTCAGGCTCTGGTCTCAGCACTGATGGCAGCCATTGTCTTTGTGTCCAGCCTCCCCACTCCAACCTCCTTCACTCAGACCCAATCCCTGGTACCTCAGCCTATCCCAAGCACACCATCAGACCAGCATGCACAAACATCAACACACAAGAGTGGCTCATCCAAACATAAGCACCACACAACCCACAGGCACTCACACAAGCATCATACCCATGCACACATACCAACATCCACTTCCTCCACTGTGTCCCCCTCCTCCACCTCTCCATCCTCCCTCCCAATCTCGTCTCCACTCACATCTGCATGCACTACATCCTCAGCCACTACCTCCATCACCAGCACGCCCATCAACACACACCGCTCACGTGCACTCACCACCCCAGTACCATTCATACATCTCCAGTGTCCTCTCCCAGTGTGTCAATGAGCCCTCCTCCCAAAGTACACAAACGCAGGCACACACCCAACCAACAGCCATCCACCTCACAACAGCCTCCAGCCCATGCACCTTCACCCAAATTCAACAGACGTACACCTCCTACAACCACTATCTCTTCCTCCACTCCCAAACCCCCTCCATCTACCCGTGGTGTGGGGAAGGGCCAAAAACTGAAGGTCAGGTCAGGAGAGGGCATGGTGGCACCGACTGAGGGACCAGTGTCACACCTTCTGTCCACATCCACGCCAACCTGTACGGCGGTAAACACCGCCACCTGCACTGCCACCTGCACCGCCACCTCCACCGCCACCTGCACCACCTCCGGCACGTCTACAGCCGCTTCGACAGTCCCCAGCCTCTTCCCCAGTGGGCAGCCGTCCGAGGCTGCAGGAGACATCCAGCTTTCTCCCTCAGCAGGTGCTGACACATGCCCCACCGCCACACACCCCGCCGCCAGCACCGCCGCCACAGACCCCGAAGCCAGCACCGCCGCAACAGACCCCGCCGCCAGCAGGGCCGCCACGGCCGCGACGGCCGCCACAGACCTTGCAGCCAGCACCACCGCCACAGATCCCACAGTCAGCACCACTGCCACAGACCCCGCCGCCAGCACCGCCGCCACAGACCCCGCAGTCACCACCGCCACGACTGACACCGCTGCATGCACCACCACGACTGACACCGCCGCAAGCACCGCCAGCGGCCCCGCGACATCCTCGGACAGTGGCACCACCGCAGACATGCCTACCATCCCCAGTGGTCAGTCGTCCGAGGCTGGTGGTGAGTTCCAGGACCCTGGGCAGCTTCCATGAAGCATTATTGTCATCACAGTTGTCACCTGCAGGTGGAATGCGAAGCTGCAGCAGTGTGGGGTATGTCGCAGCCTCCATGGCGTATCATGCTATCTGTACCTCGGCAATCTCGTGGCACACACACCCAGTTGAGGGAATTGTACCGGCCACACTGCACGTGGAGCACTTTGGGCACAAAGCCCTTTCCAGAACCAGTGGAGTATCACATGCATTACCTCAGTCCTTGGCAGGATGAAGCACTCTGGGCACCAAGCCCCCTCCAGAACCAGTGGAGAAAGGCATCCACTTGAGAGACTGTGGCTTTGTACTCCCCAGGATAAAGCAGTGGGCAAACCACCCACTGGAGTGACTTGAGAGATTTTGGCTTTGCACTCCCCAGGATAAAGCAGTGGGCAAACCACCCACTTGAGAGACTTGAGAGACTGTGGCTTTGCACTCCCCAGGAAAAGCAGTGGGCAAACCACCCACTTGAGAGACTGTGGATTTGCACTCCCCAGGACATGGAGCCCCCTCGTGCAGCAGTGGCATCGTGCGTTCATCTGGCTGAGGTGCCCGCCCCGAGGTGCCTGTTTCATTTTGATCTGATGCCCCTGAAGTGTTCTCTCCGTTTCCAGTCAGGTGTCATGTGTGGGCTTCGCCCATGCATTTTGGGCCCAGTGGTCCACGGACAATGATTGGTGGACTATCCGGACTTGTGTAGTTGGTGTACAAAATTGCATTTACTGCATTTTGAACTTTGATAATGAGATTTCACATGATTACAATTGTTCAAATCAATTCCTTTTGTCCTTGCGTTCTTCCAGGGGATGGGGGGGTGTATGTGTACTGTTGATGCATGTGTTTGTGTGTGTGGTGTTGTGGGTGGGGGTGGGGGTGTTGCGTGTGTGTGTCACTCTCTTTTTCCTCCTCCCTCCCCCCTCCCCTGTATTGTAGGTGCAGTACTCACCGTGGTCGTCGGAGCCGTCGTTGGTGCTCCTGATAGAAGAGAAGGAAGACCATCATCAGCAGTATCTGCAATTCGGGCTCCATGGCACCCTTGTGGGGTGTGGAGAGGTGAGTGTTTTCCCTTCCGTGTACTGTCTCTGCCGTGCTTTTGTTTGCGTTGGTTCCGCCCCGGAAAAGGTGGCGGATAGGCATCTTGTGATAGGGTGGGCGGTACATTGTCTTCCACCTGTCTGTTGGCGGTGTCCGCCTCGCTGTTTGTACCGCCGTGACGGTCGGAGTGTTAAAGTGGCTGTCTATGTTGGCGGTTTCCGCCATGGTCGTAATCCTATTTTTTTTCCCACCGGCCTGTTTGCGGTATTACCGCTGCTTTAACACCGACCGCCAGGGTTGTAATGAGGGCCTATATCCTATAGGATTTATATTTCTTCAGACAGGATATCTGTTAGCATTGTGACAGAGAACTCATCCACCAAGATCTCAAACAAACCCTTAGTCTTATCCAGATAGGCAATCAGAGGCCTCTTCACATCCAAGAGGCACCACTGGTCCTCTGAGGAAGTACCTGGTTCAGCACCAAGAACCAGAAGAATCTCCTCCTGATTCCTATAAAATTACTAGGCCATCTTAGACACAAAAGGCAAATCCAAACGGAGAGCTAACCCACCATCAGAAAAGGACATAAAAAGTTCCTGAGCGATCACAGTCCCCAACTCCCCAATGTGATAGGCAGTATTTATGGCCATCAGAAAGAGCACTTTGAAGGTCAGACATTTAATAACCACCACCTCCAGATGTTCAAAGTTTTGATGCTAGTGCAGCAAAGCACCACAACGGTGTAAAAAATGTTGACACTCTTGTGCTAAGGACTGCCAAGGTGTACCATAGTGTGAGCCTTATGGCATCGTCAGGTGGTAGTAGGGGCATGCAAGAAAAGTGGCGCATCGGGACCAATGCGCCACTTTCTTCTAAATATTCCCTAAAGTATTCCTACTTGCCTGGGAGAAAATCCTCATCTGTTTCCAACCATGGGTCAGTTGGTTACAGGAAAATGAAACAATTCTCTTCTATGTGGATGTGCATGGTCTAGAAGCAGGGCTCACCACTGAGCAAATTGTAATGCTAATTTTGCCCATTGCAGAGCCAGTCTACCTCAGCTCTTGCACTGCAGATTACTAAGAGGATCATTTAATGTAAGCAGGTTTCCCACCTTATAGCTGGTGCAGCCCACTATATTTTGAGTTTTTCGAGATGCATGGCCTTTTCAAGAGAATTGACTCCCACACTTTGATAGGAGCTACTTCAATAAAACCAATAGGTGGTCATTACAACCCTGGCGGACGGTGTTAAAGCGGCGGTAAGACCGCCAACAGGCCGCCGGACAAAAAAAGAGAATTATTAACCTGGCGGGAGCCACCAACAAAGACAGCCACTTTAACACACCGCCCGCCACGGCGGTACAGACAAGCAGCGCGGTGGTCACCACCAACAGACAGGCGGAGGACAATGTACCACCCATAGTGTCACAACCCGCCAATCCGCCACCTTTTCCGGGGCGGATTCACCGTGGATAAAAACACGGCGGAAACAGCTTTGGCAATGGGAAAACGCTCACCTGAACACATCCCACGAGGAACGAGGACTCCATGGACCCGGAACTCCAAATACTCCCTGCCCTTGTGTTTCTGCTTCTCTACGACCATCATCTACGTAGGCGCCGAAGACAATGGTGAGTACTGCCCCTAAGACATGGGGGAGGGGGGAGGCAAAAGGTAGGAGGACACCCACCAAACAGCCCCACCACCACCCCCAACCTCGCATTATACAACATACACACCAATGCATTCACAAAAATCTCAGTAACAACCTACAATCCCCCCGGAAGAATGAAAAGACAAAGCGAAATTCGGTCAAACATTGTAATGTGGCAATATACATGTCATACAAAAATATACAGATATATATGAAAATCAGTCATATTTACATACAGTACGAGAAGCAGTGCAGATATGTACACAACAATGTCCGTGCACCAACAGTCCAAAAATGCATGGGCGAGGCCCACAAAGGATACCTGACTACAATCGGAGAGAACACTGCTGGGGGCATCAGATAGAAATACTACAGGCACCTCAGGGGGAAGGGAAGGGGGGGCACCTCACCCGGATGACTGCAAAGCCAGATCCACGACGGGGCTCCATGCCCATTGATGTATCCTGGGGAGTGCAAAGCCACAGTCTCTCAAGTCTCTACAGTGGGTGGCTTGCCCACTGTGCCATCCTGGGGAGTGCAAAGCCACAGTCTCACAAGTCTCTACAGTGGGTGGCTTGCCCACTGTGCCATCCTGGGGAGTGCAAAGCCACAGTCTCTCAAGTCTCTACAGTGGGTGGGGTGCCCACTGTGCCATCCTGGGGAGTGCAAAGCCACAGTCTCTCAAGTCTCTACAGTGGGTGGGGTGTCCACTGTGCCATCCTGGGGAGTGCAAAGCCACAGTCTCTCATGTAGATGCAGGTCTCCACTGCTACTGGGGGGGGACTGGTGCCCAGAGTGCTTCATCCTGTGCAGGACAGACAGAGTGGATGCAGGTCTCCACTGGTTCTGGAGGGGGACTGGTGCCCAGACTGGATGAGTCTCCCCGTGAAAGTTCCTGTCTTGTCACTGTCCCAGCTGCACATGGGATAAGGATGCCTGATGTGGCGGTCTATTCATTCCTACCCGGTGCTTGCCCTGTTCAGCGGTGCTTCGACATGGCGGTTCAGGACTGTTCAGCAGTGCTTTGCCATGGCGGTCTTTGCCCTGTTCAGCGGTGCTTTGCCATGGCGGTCTTTGCCCTGTTCAGCGGTGCTTCGACATCGCTGTTCAGGACTGTTCAGCGGTGCTTTGCCATGGCGGTCTTTGCCCTGTTCAGCGGTGCTTTGCCATGGCGGTCTTTGCCCTGTTCAGCGGTGCTTCGACATGGTGGTTCAGGACTGTTCAGCAGTGCTTTGCCATGGCGGTCTTTGCCCTGTTCAGCGGTGTTTTGCCATGGCGGTCTTTGCCCTGTTCAGCATTGCTTCGACATGGCGGTTCAGTACTGTTCAGCGGTGCTTTGCCATGGCGGTTCTGGTACGGACATTGGTGTGTGGCATGACGTTCCCTACACTGGACATTGGTGTGTGGCATAAGGTTCCATCATAGCCCACCTGGGCTGTGGCAGCCGGGGCCCTCCTGGGCTGTGACTCCGGTGGTGGCGGTGGTCTCCTGACCAGTGACGATACTTGTGCCCTCCTGGGCTGTTACTCCGGCGGTGGTCTACTGACCAGTGACGATACTTTTGTCCTCCTGGGCAATGACTCTGGCGGTGGTCTCCTGACCAGTGACGATACTTGGGCCCTCCTGGGCTGTTACTCCGGCGGTGGTCTACTGACCAGTGACGATACTTTTGTCCTCCTGGGCAATGACTCCGGCGGTGGTCTCCTGACCAGTGACGATACTTGGGCCCTCCTGGGCTGTTACTCCGGCGGTGGTCTACTGACCAGTGACGATACTTTTGTCCTCCTGGGCAATGACTCTGGCGGTGGTCTCCTGACCAGTGACGATACTTGTGCCCTCCTGGGCAATGACTCTGGCGGTGGTCTCCTGACCAGTGACGATACTTGTGCCCTCCTACGCTGTGACTCCGGCGGTGGTCTCTGGACCAGTGATGATACTTGTGCCCTCCTTGCCAATGACTCTGGTGGTGGTCTCCTGACCAGTGACGATACTTGGGCCCTCCTGGGCTGTTACTCCAGCGGTGGTCTCCTGACCAGTGACAATACTTGTGCCCTCCTGGGCTGTGACTCCAGCAGTGGTCTCTGGACCAGTGACGATACTTGTGCCCTCCTGGCCAATGACTCTGGCGGTGGTCACCTGACCAAATCAAATCAAATCATTAACATTTATAAAGCGCGCTACTCACCCGTGCGGGTCTCAAGGCGCTAGGGGAAAAAGGGGGGGTTATCGCTGCTCGAACAGCCAGGTCTTTAGGAGTCTCCGGAAAGCGGAGTGGTCCTGGGTGGTCCTGAGGCTGGTGGGGAGGGAGTTCCAGGTCTTGGCCGCCAGGAAGGAGAAAGATCTCCCACCCGCCGTGGAGCGGCGGATGCGAGGGACAGCAGCGAGTGCGAGGCCAGAGGAGCGGAGGAGGCGGGTGGGGACGTAGAATCTGAGGCGTCTGTTGAGGTATTCCGGTCCCTTGTCGTGGAGGGCTTTGTGTGCGTGGGTGAGAAGTCGGAAGGTGATCCTTTTGCTGACTGGGAGCCAATGCAGGTGTCTCAGGTGTGCGGAGATGTGGCTGCTGCGGGGTATGTCGAGGATGAGGCGGGCCGAGGCGTTTTGAATGCGTTGCAGGCGATTTTGGAGTATGGCTGTGATCCCGGCGTAGAGGGTGTTGCCGTAGTCCAGGCGGCTCGTGACGAGGGCGTGGGTCACGGTTTTTCTGGTGTCGGCGGGGATCCAGCGGAAGATCTTGCGGAGCATACGGAGGGTGAGGAAGCAGACGGAGGACACGGCGTTGACTTGCTTGGTCATGGTGAGAAGAGGGTCCAAGATGAAGCCGAGGTTGCAGGCGTGGTCTGTGGGGGTCGGTGCGGTGCCGAGGGCTGTGGGCCACCAGGAGTCGTCCCAGGCGGACGGGGTGTTGCCGAGGACAATACTTGTGACAATACTTGTGCCCTCCTGGGCTGTGACTCCGGCGGTGGTCTCTGGACCAGTGACGATACTTGTGCCCTCCTGGGCTGTGACTCTGGCGGTGGTCTCTGGACCACTGACGATACTTGGGCCCTCCTGGGCTGTGACTCCGGCGGTAGTCTCTGGACCAGTGACGATACTTGTGCCCTCCTTTCCAATGACTCTGGTGGTGGTCTCCTGACCAGTGACGATACTTGGGCCTTCCTGGGCTGTTACTCCGGCGGTGGTCTCCTGACCAGTGACGATACTTGTGCCCTCCTGGGTTGTGACTCCAGCAGTGGTCTCTGGACCAGTGACGATACTTGTGCCCTCCTGGCCAATGACTCTGGCGGTGGTCGCCTGACCAGTGACGATACTTGTGCCCTCCTGGGCTGTGACTCCGGCGGTGGTCTCTGGACCAGTGACGATACTTGTGCCCTCCTGGGCAGTGACTCTGGCGGTGGTCTCTGGACCACTGAGGATACTTGGGCCCTCCTGGGCTGTGACTCCGGCAGTGGTCTCTGGACCAGTGCCGATACTTGTGCCCTCCTGGGCTGTGACTCCGGCAGTGGTCTCTGGACCACTGACGATACTTGGGCCCTCCTGGGCACTGACTCTGCGCGGTGGTCTCTGGACCAGTGACGACGGTGCTGGCGGTTGTGTCTTGACCGCCGGAAATGATGGCGCACTTCTCCGCCGTGACACTCACAACAGGCTGGGCAGACTTCCTCTGGCCCTTCCCCATCTTTGGTGGAGTCACAGCTGACTCTCCAATCCCCTTGGAACCCATGTGAGTTGTTTTCCCACCAGGAGTCTTCACACGGTCCCGTCGTCCACTCTCCAATTTTAGAGTCTTTACAGGGGGTGGGCTGCCAGTGCCTTGGCTTCGGGTCATACTGCCTGCCCTGGTGGCCGGTACACTCCACAAACCTTGAACAGGCACCACTGGTATTGGAGGCTTTTTGGCTGAGGCGCTACAACGGGACTGATGAATTCGAGGGGGGGTGGGGGCAAAAAGGTCAACTTTACAGAGGGACAGTTTCTGACGGACACTGGGATGGGTAGTTGGAGGGGGCCTGGGAGTGAAGGAAGAGGAGGTGGTTGTCGGAGGTGTCACTTTAGGTGTTTTGGGTGCAGGTGCAGGTACTGGAGGCTGTCGTGAGGTGGATGGATGTTGGGTGATTGATTGCCGGCGTTTGTGTACTTTGGGAGGGGGCGTCACAGACACACTGGGAGAGGACACAGGGGACATGTAAATGGGAGTGGAGGTGGTGAGTGCAGGTGAGCAGCTTGTGGTGCTGGGTCTCCTTGTGCGATTCATGGTGCCTGTAGATGTGGTGCATGCAGGTGTGTGTGTAGACGAGACTGGGAGGGAGGAGGGAGAAGAGGAGGAAGGGGACACAGTGGAGGCAGTGGATGTTGCTGTGTCTGTACATGTGTGAGGCTTGCGTGAGTGCCTGTGGGTTGTGTGGTGACTTGTGTGCATGCTGGTCTGTAGTTGTGCTTGGGATGGGCTGGGGTACAGGAGATTGGGTCTGGGTGGAAGAGGTTCGAGGGGGGAGGCTGGACACAGGGACAATGGCTGCCATCAGTGCTGAGGCCAGAGATTGCAGGGTTCGCTGAAGGACAGCCTGACCAGAATGAATGCCCTCCAGGAATGCTTTACCGTGTTGCAACTCTCGTTCTACACCCTGGATGGCATTCACAATGGTAGACTGTCCAACAGTGAGTGACCTAAGTAGGTCAATGGCCTCCTCACTGAGGGCAGCAGGGGTGACTGGGGCAGGTCCTGAGGTGCCTGGGCGAAGGTGATACCCACCCTCCTGGGTGAGCGGGCACGGGGTGAACGCTGAGGGGCTGCTGGAAGGGCGGTGCTGGTAGGGGAGATGGTGGCTGTACCTGTAGAAGTGGGGCGCACAGATGGTGCCACCACCACAAGGGAGCCCCCATCGGCGGACGAGTCTGTGTCGCTGCTTGGTGATCCGGTGGCCGACGTGAAGCTCCCCTCGCCCTCTGTCCCACTGGTGCATTCAGAGTCCGTGATGTGGCCCTCCATGGCCATGTGGGATGCAGCTCCCTCGTGCTCCGGTGCCACTGTACCTCCGCATGATGATGCTGATGTACAAAAGGACAGGGAGAGCAGAAAAAGGGGGGAGACAGAAGAAAGAGAGTTTTAGTGCATGGCATACCGCCACCGTTGGCGGACAAGACAGACACAGCAGCCCCCTGCATTACGCCGTGCTCCTGCCCTCTGCACATGCAATTCCTGGGATATGGCCTACATGGCAATGGTGGACATCTGCGCACATGGATGCCACTGGGGCAACTATACCTCGACTTGGCACTCTGCTGAGGTGGGGTAGAGTGCCACATGGCCTACATTACAGAGGGGCCTTGCCTACCGAACTCGCCCTGGCCTAGGGACACCCACAGCCCACCTCCCCCACCGAGACACCTACACTGTGCGCAAAGTCCGCAGAATGAGGTTGTACTCACCCCCTTGTGTCTGCTGTGATGCCCTCAAGCGCCCATCCAACTCCGGGTAGGCCACCGCCAGGATCTGGAACATCAGGGGGGTCATGGTGCGACGGGCACCCCTCCCACGTTGGGAGGCCATCCCCAGCTGAGCCTCTGCCGTCTTCTTGCTGTAGGGGCGAATGTCCTCCCATCTCTTATGGCAGTGGGTGCCCCGTCTCTGGTGGGCCCCCAGGGTCCGGACCTCCTTGGCGATGGCACGCCAAATGTCCCTCTTCTGGTAGGCGCTGACCTACATGACCTACATGACATGCACAAGCAAAGAGGAACAATCATTAACAACTGCACCGTCGTTGTGAGTGGCCCCCTCCCTACTCTGGCCATGTGGCCCATTCATTCCCATACATTAATGTACTATGAACTCTGCCCCCTTCCCTCTTCCAACCAGCTCTCTCCACCCAGGCCTAGCCCATACCACGTGCTCCCTGTGCACTAACCTGTTGGTCTGGAGGACCGTAGAGTAGCGTGTACTTGGGGAGGACCCCGTCTACCAGTTTCTCCAACTCCTGTGCAGTGAAGGCAGGGGCCCTTTCCCCAGAAGCAGCAGCCATTGTCGCTCCAGACCGAGGTCACAGCAGCACTTGCAGTGTAGGTCCTCTCCTGTCGAAGGTCAGGTATCTAGTGATTGAACAGATAGAAAATGGTGGTGACGTCCGCGGCGGTGACGTCCGCGGCGGTGCGTATCATCACCGCCGGCGCACCTGTTCATTGGCTCCTGGGACCCATAGTTAACCAATGCAGCATTGCGCCACGGTCTACGACCGCTTACCGCGACGGTGTGCAACGCCAGCGCAGTTACCCCACAATCCCATTGTCCCAGTTTAGAGGTCAGGCAGCCGCCATTTCAGGGGCCCACATGGCTTAATTTACCTCTGCGTCACACATAGCTAGGCCTACACTCAACACACATACAGGAAGGGTTCTGTGAGTGGTATAGTCTTGTGTGTAACTGTGGGTACATACCTGGAGGAATAATGACTGATTCTTCGGTGTTGTCCTTCGTAGGCACCGTCAGCTGGGACAGTTGAGAAGATGGCGGAATCCTCCGGTGTACCGACCGCTGGTGGACCTGTTGACAATGGAAGAGCGACATGTCATCGTCACCTACCGGTTTGACCATGCCACAATCCAGGAACTATGTACCCAGTTGGAGCCAGACCTGATGCCACCAATCCGCCATCCGACTGGAATCCCCCCTGACGTGCAGGTGCTGTCAGTGCTCCATTTCCTTGCAAGTGGGTCTTTTCAGACAACAGTGGCCATGGCATCAGGGATGTCCCAGCCTATGCTTTCCAACGTGCTGTCCAGAGTGCTGTCTGCCCTGCTGAAACACGTACGGAGATACATCATTTTCCCTGAGGTGGCAGTGAAAGGTGACTTCTATGCCCTTGGACATATCCCCAACATCATAGGTGCCATTGATGGGACCCATGTAGCTCTGGTCCCCCCCCCCCACAGGAGTGAACAGGTGTATAGGAACAGGAAGAGTTATCATTCAATGAAGGTCCAGATGGTATGTTTGGCAGACCAGTACATCTCGCAAGTAAATGCTATGTTCCCTGGCTCAGTGCATGACGCCTACATCCTGTGAAATAGCAGCATCCCTGATATGATGGGTCAACTCCAGAGGCACCGTGTATGGCTATTGGGGGACTCTGGTTACCCCAACCTTTCCTGGCTATTGACCCCAGTGAGGAATCCCAGGACCAGGGCAGAGGAACGCTACAATGAGGCCCATGGGCGGACTAGGAGGGTGATCGAACGCACCTTCAGCCTCCTGAAGGCCAGGTTCAGGTGCCTCCATATGACAGGTGGATCCCTATTCTACTCACCGAAGAAGGTGTGAGAGATCATCATCGCCTGCTCCATGCTCCATAATTTGGCTTTGCAACGCCAGGTGCCTTTTCTGCAGGAGAATGATCCAGATGACGGTGTTGTTGCAGCTGTGGAGCCTGTGGAGCCTGTGGACAGTGATGAGGAGGAAGCTGAGGAAGAAGATAACGACAACAGGGAGTCAGTCATACAGCAATATTTCCAGTGACACACAGGTGAGAACGTTTTCATGTTTAACATTACATTAACTTTCACACGTCTACCTCTATCCGGTTTGTCGATTTCAAACACTATTTGGTAACTGAGTTGTACCTTTCCATTATGGTTTCACAGGTGTGGTTACCAACGTGTCATCTGCCTGCATCCTTCAAGGAATTGTGATGTGTGACATGGGTATGTTAGCCTTACAATGGGAAACGCA
Organism: Pleurodeles waltl; assembly: GCF_031143425.1. NCBI lineage: Eukaryota > Metazoa > Chordata > Amphibia > Caudata > Salamandridae > Pleurodeles > Pleurodeles waltl. Next base: position 1,424,523,880 of record NC_090446.1, read on the forward strand.
TTATGACACTGTCATTGATAATACATAATTGGTAAATCACAGACTGACTCAAGATTGTTTTGTGTTTCAAGGGTGTTTATTGAAGTGCTCAGAAATGTGAGGGGGTTGTAAAAAGAGGATGGGTGATGGCGGAGGAATGTCCATGGCAGAGTCCAGTCTATTAGTCTCACAGATGCACTGCCCATCTGGGCATAGGAAGTGGAGCTGGGGCAGTTTAAGTATGGACAGGGTAACAAGGTGGCACAGTGGGAGGACAAACAGGGTGGTCTCATTTCCTGGCGGGGGTCTTGCCATCTTGCTCTCTCCTGTTCCTGGATCTCAGGGACCGCTTGCGTGGTGGTTGTCTGTCTGCAGGGGGTGGGGTGCTGGTGTGTTGGTCCGGTGGCGGGGCGTCCTGTCCACTAGCGCCGGCGGAGGTGGTGGGCAGTTCATCGTCCATGCTATTGTCAGGGGCCCCTTGGAGTGCCACGGTGTCCCTCAGGGTCTGCTGTATGTCCTTCAGCACCCCTACGATGGTGCCCAAGGCAGAGCTGATGGTCCTGAGCTCCTCCCTGAACCCCAAATACTGGTCCTCCTGCAGGCGCTGAGTCTCCTGAAACTTGACCAGGACCGTCGCCATCGTCTCCTGGGAGTGGTGGTAGCTCCCATGATGGAGGAGAGGGCCTCGTGGAGAGTGGGTTCCCTTGGCCTGTCAGCCCCCTGTCGCACAGCAGCCCTCCCAGTTCCCCTGTGTTCCTGTGCCTCTGTCCCCTGGACCGTGTGCCCACTACCACTGCCCCCAGGTCCCTGTTGTTGTTGGCGTGGTGGGTTATCCTGGGTTCCCTGTAGTGGTGGACACACCACTGATTGATCTGTCCTGGGTAGGGAGGTTTGGGCCCGCTGGGTGGGTGCTGTGCTGGTGTTACCAGAGGGTGGAAGGTCAGTGTTGGGCTGTGCCTGTGCAAGGCGAACCGACTGTCCCGAGGCCCACAATGGTCCGAGCTGGTCATCAGGATCCAGTAGGGCAGAGCTGCTATCGTCACTGTGGGTCTCTTCTGGGGGTGGAGTGGTGTTGTCTGGACCCTCTGGTGTGGTGACGGTCCTTCGGGTTCCTGCAGGGGCATAAGAGCATGATTATTGCATGTGTGTGTGATGGTGTGCAATGGGTGGGTGTCTGTGTACCCCAGTGCAAGCATTCCTGTGTGGCGGCTTGTGTGATTATGGTTAGGGGGTTGTTCTGGGTATGTGCAGTGAGCATGCTTTAGTGAGGGGTGACCATGCTTAGTTGTGTCATGCAGGGCTTGGTGTTGGGATGTGTGGTTTGTGTTATTAGTACATTAGTGAGGAGTTGGAGTGATAGGGGAGGGGGTGTGTGAGAGCATGCAGGTAGGGTGGGGGATATGATAGTTAAGATTTGACTTACCAGTGTTCCATCCTCCACCGACTCCTCCGAGGCCCTCTGGATGCATGATGGTCAAGACTTGCTCCTCCCATGTTGTTAGTTGTGGGGGAGGAGGTGGGGGTCCACCGCCAGTCCGCTGCACCGCAATGTTGTGCCTGGAGACCGTTGAACGCACCTTCCCCCGTAGGTCGTTCCACCTCTTCCTGATGTCCTCCCTATTTCTTGGGTGCTGTCCCACGGCGTTGACCCTGTCCACTATTCTGCGCCATAGATCCATCTTCCTGGCTATTGATGTGTGCTGTACCTGTGAGCCAAATAGCTTTGGCTCTACCCGGATGATTTCCTCCACCATGACCCTGAGCTCCTCCTCGGAGAAGCGGGGGTGTCTTTGACGTGACATGGGGTGGTGTGTGTGATGTGTGGGGTGGTGTATGTGGTGATGAGTGTGGTGATGTGTAGTGATGTGTGGTGTTTGGTGCATGGATGTTGTGTGGGTGATGGTGTTGTGTGCCTCTGTGTGATGGGGTTGTTTATTCTGTGCTCTCTCTCTGGCCTTCGTTCGTGATTTCTCGGTCGTAGGGGTTTGCGGGTGATGTGGGTGTGTGTTTTCTATAGTATTGGGTGTGTGGGAGTGGTGTGTGTATGTGTATCAGGTGTGTGTATTTTGAATTGTCCAATGTGGCGGTGTTTTGGAGATGTGTGTGTATTTTGAGCGCGGCGGTGTGTACCGCCAATGGAATACCGCGGTTGAAAGTCCGCTGCGTGGATTCATGGGTCGTAATAGCATGGGCGTGTTTCTGTTGGCGTGGAGGTTTTTTTTTGCCAGTTTATCACTGACCTTTGGTGTGGCGGAGTTGTGTGGGTGTCTGAATTTCGGCGGATTCCGAGCTGTGTGTCATAATAGCTGTGGAGGAATTCCACGGCCGCGGCGGTGTATTGGCAGTCTTCTACACGGCGGTAAGAGCCTTTTACTGCCAATGTTGTAATGACCCCCATAATGTTAATTGACCTAAAATGCAATAAAGGTATTACAGGCCGGTTGATACTATCGTAAAGTTTATCTAGAAAAGAAAAAACACAAGTCCCATAGCATACTGTGAGGTTTATCCCAGAACAAGGTAAGTAATATTGCATTTTATTGAGTAGTACTGTCATGGTGTACATGTGTTTCCAAACATGGCAACAAAATACCTGGCTTTTGTAGATTGCACCTCCTTATGCTATGATCTAATTGAGTTTAGGGATCCATGAAATGGGTGGATGTGCAGTCTGCCAATATTTGACAGATGTCCCATAAATGCTGCATCTAAGTAACCACAAAAGAAAAAAAGAGGCATGTGTACTAAGCAGAGATGGTAATATCGGTGCTGCCTCGCTCACTAAGGGCAATAAGAAAGAACAAGGTAAAAAAACAGAAAAAAAACAAAACACATAGGAGAGTTATTTTACGGAAATATCCCCAAAAGAGAGATACACCTTGTTAGAAATTGGGAATCTAGTTGGCAGAGGTATACACACTTGTCCAAATAGGGACCACAACCCTAGTCAGGTTAAGTCACACACAATCTAAATTATCCTGTTCCCACCATCTGGTAGCTTGGCACTGAGCAGTCTGGCTTAACTTAGAAGGCAATTTATAAATTATTTGCGCAATAAATCATACAGCAGCTCAGTGAAAACCCCACAAAAATACACCACACAGGTTTAAAAAAATATAGAATATTTTATCTGATTAAGTTAAGTTCAAAACGATAAAGATTCAATAAGCACAAGTTGAGATATCACGTTTGCAAGATTAAAAAGACTCTTAAATCTTAGAAATCAACAGTTGTCTCTTGTTTACACAAAGTACTTGGTTTGCATCAAAAATAACACACACGGAGACCACAGAGGAGGAGATGCGTGGAAAAATAGGGTGGGCGTTAGATTTTCCATCGCGGCACCGATAATGCGTTGTTTCTTTCCATGCAGCAAGGGGTTTCTGGTGCTTAGTCTTGGTTCTTTACTGCGATGCGTTCATCTTTTTGACACCCAGGGATTATGCGAGGAAATCCTGGGGGTGCAGGAACAAGTTATAGAATTTGCATTGATCCTGTAGGTGATGCGTCCAATTTTCTGTCACATGGCAGGTGCTGCGTAGATTCTTCACTTGGGAAGTCAGGCTGCATCATTCCGGTTTGGCTGTGCTTCCTATTTCCAGCCACAGGGCAGGCACTGTGTCGATTCTTCATTCAGGAAGTTAACTGCATCATTCCGGCTCGGCTGTGCGGTGATTTATTGGTCGCAAAACGGCTGTGCGTCATTTCCTGCAGGCTTGGTGTTGATTTTTGCCGCACAAGAAGTTTTCTAAAGAGATGAAGTCTCTTTGGCCCTGAGACTTCAGAAAACAGGAGGCAAGCTCAATTCAAGCCCTTGGAGAACACTTCTCAGCAGAGTCACAGGGCAGCAAGGCAGTACAGCAACGGCAGGGCAGATTCAGGTCCAGAAGTGTCTGAGTTGGTGGGGTCAGGGACCTAGTTTATATACCCAAAAATGCCTTTGAAGTGGGGAAGACTTCAAAGAGTGGTTTTGAAGTGCACAAGTTCACCTTTCAGTACAGGCCTGTCTGCCAGGGTCCCAGTAGGGGGTTTGGCAGTCCATTGTGTGAGGGCAGTCCACTAGCCTTTGAAATGTAAGTGTCAGCCCCTCCACCTTCCCACCCATTCAGTATGCAGAGGAGTGCAGGTGTAACTGAGTATCTTGTGTTAGTGGTTGTCTGGGTGAAATGCACAAGGAAGCTGTCAACCAGCCCAGCCCAGCCCAGACGTTGATTGGAGACAGGCTGTAAGGCACAGATGGACCGTTAGTGCAGAGAAATGCTTACTTTCTAAAAGTGGCATTTCTAAAATAGTAATATAAAATCCAACCTCACCAATCAGCAGGATTTTCTATTACCATTCTGGCCATACTGAAATATGACCTGGTTACCCTTTTCTGATCAGAATCTACCACTCAAACAGTATACGAGGGTAGCCCTATGCAAACCTATGAAAGGAGCAGGCCTCACAGTAGTGGACAATTAATTTAGGACTTTTCTACTACCAGAACATAAAAAACACACATGTACATGTCCTGCCTTTTACCTACATAGCACCCTGCCCTATGGGTTACCTATGGCCTACCTTAGGGGTGACATATATGTATAAAAGGGGAGTTTAAGGCTTGGAAAGTATTTTTAAATGCCAAGTCAAAGTTGCAGTGAAACTGCACACACAAGCCTTGCAATAGCAGGCCTGAGGCATGGTTAAGGGGCTACTTATGTCGGTGGCACAACCAGGGCTGCAGGCCCACTAGTACCAGGCCCTGGGCACCTGTAGTGCACTTTACGGGGGACCCACAAGTAAATCAAATATGCCAATTGGGGATGAACCAATGTTACCATGTTTAAGGGATAGAGCACATGCACTTTAGCACTGGTTAGCAGTGGTAAAGTGCCCAGAGTTCTAAAACCAGCAAAAACAGTGTCAGAAAAGTAGAGGGAGGGAGGCAGGCAAAAGGTTGGGGGATGACCACCCTAAGGCTGTCAGGTCTTACATGTGTGCCCCCACAACTGAAAGTGGGGAGAGCTATCCAATCCCCTGGGAGTTCTCATCGCTAAGGCGGAAGTATCTGGAGAGACCATCAGCATTGGCGTGGTCAGTCCCCGGGCGATTCTTCACCGTAAAGCCCACTCCCTGTAGGTAAATGGACTACCTCAAGAGTTTGGGATTTTCACCCCTCATCTGCATGAGCCATCGGAGGTGCCTGTGATCGGTCTGAACAAGGAAGTGAGTCCCAAACAGGCAGGGTCTCAGCTTCTTCAGTGCCCAGACCACAGAAAATGCTTCTCTTTCTATGGCACTCCACCTCTGCTCCTGTGGTAATAGCCTTCTGCTAATAAAGGCTGCTGGTTGGTCTAGGCCCTCCTCATTCAGCTGCACTAGAACCACCCCTATACCATGCTCTGAAGCGTCTGTCTGCACGATGAACTCCTTGGAGTAGTCAGGGGCCCTGAGCATGGGTGCCGTGCACATGGCTTCCTTTAGAGAGTCAAAGGCTTTCTGACAAGCCTCTGTCCAATTCACCAACCTAGGTTGCTTTTGGAATTAAGTTCTGTTAAGGGGACTACTATGGTGCCATAACCCTTAACAAACCTACTGTAGTATCCAGTGAGGCCTGAAAAGGCCCTCACTTCTGTTTAGGTTCTAGGTGGTTGCCAGGACATAATTGTCTCTGTCTTGGCCTAGAGGGGCTGCACCTTGCCACCACCTACTTGGGGTCCCACGTGCACCACAGAACCCTGCCCAATCTGGCACTTACTGGCCTTGATTGTCAGGCCTGCCTGTTGCATAGCCTGGAGCACCTCTTGGAGGTGGAGGAGGTGTTCCTCCCAGCTGGAACTGTAGACAGCAATGTTGTCTAGGTAGGCAGCGCAAAACGCATCCTTGCCAGCTAGGACACCATTAACCAACCGCTGGAAGATAGTGAAGGCATTGTTCAGTCCAAAGGGCATCACTCTGAAATGGTATTGTCCTTCAAGGGTCGAAAAAGCAAATCTCTCTTTAGCCCCCTCAGTCAAGGTGATCTGCCAGTACCCTGATGTGAAATCAAAAGTACTTAGGAATTTAGCAGTGCTTAGCCTGGCTATTAACTCATCAGCTCAGGGAATGGGGTGAGCATCTGTCGTTGTGTCAGAATTAAGACCCTGGTAGTCCATGCAGCCCTTACATTCTGGCTTAGCACTGGGTGCAGCAGCCTTGGGAACCAGCACCACAGGGCTGGAACAGGGAGTGCTAGACTTCTCAATCATTCCAAGAGCCAGCATCTTGGCAACTTCGTCCTGGATGCTGGCCTTCACCCTGTCTGACAACTTGTAAATTTTCTTCTTTACAGGGGACTGTCTCCCATGTCAATATCATGGACACACAAGAGTGTGAGTCCAAGTGTAAGGGAAAACAGGGAGGAGTACTGCTCCAGTAACTGGTAGCAATCCCCCCACTGATCCAGAGTCAGGGAGTCACAGAGATTGACACCCTCCACTGACCCATCACCTTCGATGGCAGAGAGGAAGTTGGGGAGAGGTTTACTCTCCTCCTCCACACCCTCATCTGTCACCAGAAGCATGTTGACCTCAGTCCTCTCAAAATGAGGCTTCAGTCGGTTTACATGGAGCAACCGTATGAGGTTCCTAGGGGACTGGAGGTCCACTAAGTAGGTGGCTTCCCCTTTATGCTCCTTGATCTCAAATGGGCCAGTCCAGTGGTCCTGTAAAGCTCTAGGCATTACTGGCTCCATTACCCAAACCTTGCCTCCAGGATGAAACTCCACCTAGGCGGCGTTCTGGTCATACCAGTGTTTTATCACCTCCTGACTGGTCTCGGGATTGTTCTTTGCCTTTTTCCAGAAGTGTTGCATGTAGTTACGGAGGGCCAGCCTGTAGCTGACCACTTTCTGAGGGAGTTCCTTGGAAGCTTTTCCCACCCCTCTTTTACAATGCTTAAAGGTCCCCTGACAGGGTACCTATAGAGAAGCACAAAGGGGCTGAACCCTACCCCCTTCTGAGGTACATCTCTGTAAGCAAAGAGAAGGCATGGCAAGAGGACATCCAACTTATGACTCATGGCCTCGGCAGGCCTGTGATCATGCCTTTCATGGTCTTGATGAATCTCTCCACAAGACCATTGGATTGAGGATGATAGGGTGTGGTGAACTTATAGGTTACCCCACACTCATCCCACATGGACTTTATGTATGCAGACATTAAGTTTCTGCCTCTGTAAGACACAATCTCCTTTGGGAACCCACATGGGTAAATTTCCCCATCAGAGTTCTGGTCACCACAGGTGCAATCACCATCCTCAGAGGGATTGCCTCTGGGTAGCGGGTGGCCTGGTCCACCAAAATCAGGATAAACCTGTTGCCTATGGCAGTTTTGGGGTCCAATGGACCAATTACATGAATGCCCACCCTTTCAAAGGGGGCGTCAACAATAGGAAGTGGGATCAGGGGGGCCTTGAGCCTTTTCCCTGTCTTCCCACTGGCCTGGCAGGTGGGAAAGGTTCTACAGAATGCATCTGAGGCCATCTGAATTCGGGGCCAATAAAAGTGGGTGACAAGCGACCCTGAGTGAGAAGTACTAAAACTCCATCTTGATTCTCGGACCACGAGAGTGCCTCCAAGGGCTAGTTGGCTGGCCTCCTGATCAGAGCCTCAAGGACAACAAAGGCCCCAACCACCTTGAACCCTGCATCTGTACTCTTCTTGCTGTGAGTCTTGCCCCCCATGTGGAGGCATCCCTGTCCTGGACCCTTGATAGTGGACCTGAAGGTGCTCTGCCAGCCCAACTGTGATCTTTCAGGCAGAACCAGTGCAGCACAACACATCTTTTCCCAGTTCCACATCAAAATCACTGTTGTGCAAACCATCCCCATTGCAGCCCCCCACAGCTCTTCGAAACCACCGCTGTGTGACACTTACTTCATGCAGGACTACAAATTGCAACCACACAACTCCTCAGAGCTAACATTGCGTGATGTGTCCTTGGTGCAGGACCTCACATCGCAGCCCCCACAGCTCCCCAGAACTACTGCTGCAAGACGCATTCTCAAAATGGGATCCTGCAAGGCTCTGCAACCAGGATTTCAGATACTTTATAGAGTTGCCCTAAATTAGTCCCTTTTACCCACCCGCTCTCCATCAAGGTATGCCTGAACTTGTGACTTTTTACCACTCCAACAAGAGTAGATAACCACAGTTTGCATTTTGTGCTTCTAAGCACTGTTTTCACTTAAATCTTTCAAATTGAATGTCTTCTGTTTTTCTAATTGGATGTTCGTCATTTTGGTCTCAAATAATTTATTAAACTGCACTTTATTTTTTCTAAATTGGTTTGGAATTTGTCTTGTTTTTTGCTTTTTGAAGTGCTGCATAATTATTTTACACTTTCCTCTAGGATTATCCTGACTGCTTTTGAGCCAAGCTTCCAGAGGATTAAGCACAGATTAATTTGGGGTATGCTTGTGTTTCACCGTGGCAAGAACTGTGGTTGCTGTTTGCGTATGATTTCACCCTCTCAACCAATCCAATTTCCTCCATTAACCTGAAGTTGTTAAAAATGCCTAAATATACTCTAAAAGTCCTCATGACAAGATCCAGAGTCACAATTTAACAAGTGCTTTTAATGGGCATGAATCTACACATGCTTTGTTACCGGAATTCCAAAGACTAGTTTTCTAACCTAATAAAAGAACAGGAAAAATTTAACAGAGATCGCATAAACTAGTACACCATTTTAGGTAAGAGATATGTGAGAGTGTGTATCTTTTGGTGATGACAGATGTGCCTTTTCATAAATTGTTTGCTACTTTACAATTGTACAAATTAATAGGCCATCTTATTGGGGGCATCTTAGAAAAGAAAAGCTTCACGTTTGCAGCAATGCTTCTTCACACCCTCTATATATCTAGGGAGGCAGTACCTGTCAGTGATATTAAAGGATTTCAGCTCTCCACTGATTGTCCTTTTGGATGACAACTCCACTTAAATGCCCCATGCGAAAAGACAGGCTATGGATTAATGGAGAATAGTCATGTCTTAACAAATGGAGCATTCCACTTTCCCTATAAGCATTCTAGGTTCGAGTATGAGAGATTGGAAAGGTGTAAGAACTCATTTCAAGGGGCCATGGGCATGCAAGAGTGCTTGGACCCAACTACAGGGTGAAGCATCAATAAATTATTGTCCAGCCAAAAACGTACTTTTATGAAAAAGAGAAGTATTCCATTTCTATTGCTACTCACATACAGGAAAAACATGACATTCTCAAAGAAATACTCAACCTCCTTGAGCTCAGGGCTGTAGTGTTTCTTTGGCAGCTCCTGTCCCACTTCCTCCTCTCTTTAGTGATAGTGGTTACTTTCCATTCATTAATGGCAGCATCCAGGGTATGCCCCACTACTAGACGGAGTCTCACTATGAATCTTTTCATTAAGTCAACAGTGTTCCAGCACTGCAGTGCTAATTTGCAGCAAGATCTCCCTGGGTTATCTGGCCTTAAAACAGTCTTACCCACACTTTGCAGGAACTGAGCAACAAGAGTTCCGAAGCACACCCCTTTCCACAGGTACTAAAACAGTAGCAGTCGATTCAAGAAGGTTTGCTGCAGTTCATCCCAAGCAGAGTGCACTTAGTGGTCAGAGAGCCTGCACATGCGGTTGTGTCTCTGCAGCAACCAGAGGTTCTTGAAGGCTCCTCTTTACCATGCAAGTCTCTGGTTCCTCCGTTATGAGAGGGGTGGATGACATGTAGCTGCTGGTGTGAATTGCTTCATCTCAGATAAGTGCCCAGGGTCCACAGGAGCCTCACCCCTCTTGGTGATGACTCCAACCATGTCACAGACTTTCTGGTCCAGGTACACCCTCTCGAATGTGGGGGTCCTTGTATTTTCACAGTACATATGCTTCAGCCCAATGTCCTTGGCAGCAGCCCCTCCCGGCATAAGGGAGCATACTGGGTCATGGTCCAGTACTGCACACAGGTTATGCCCTTGCCATGCAGCATCCTTCTCATGGCGGTCACCCTTGACACACTGGGTCATCACTTCACACTAAGCACAGGCACCAAACCAATTGATGCAGCGATGCACACTCCTCATTTCTCTGCTGCCCTCCTCTGACATACAAGGGTCGCCAACCGATTGGTGCAGCAGCTGTCTCCAAACAGCTCGCACAGGGACTTCACTTGACAGGACTCTCATTTAACTTAAGACTTTCTGGTCTTGGTAACCATGCAGGCATCGGTGCTCTAGGCGTTAGGGCAGGTGGTGTTGGATTCCCTGAATGATGTCTCCTCAGCCAGCAGGGAGAAAAGCAGGACCTGCCCCCACCACCCCCCCAAACCCTAGTCAGAGGTAGACGTCTTGCACTGCTTAACCTCCTCACATGGACCATCTGGCTGCTTGGTTGATGAGAATTTTCAGGGTCTCAGACTCCTCTTCATATAGAACATTTCCAAACACCAAATGTTATTTAGAGTCTGAGTACGTTGGGTGTCTGTTTCTTTTGAAGTGCCCACTCCCTTGTCCTCCTCCTCTTCTTCTTGACAGCAGGAGTAGTGACTCCAACGCTGATAGCCCCACAGCATAGTCATGGAAGTGAGTAGCTAGAGTTCACACCTGGATGTCAGCCACAGTGATCTGTCTATTAAAAGGTTAGCCCAGAGTCCCAGGCCTCCATTTTCTGATTTGGCTTATCACTCCCATCTATCTTCCTAAGATGTTTCCAGGCCCCTTCCTTGTGACCTCTCAATGAATCAAAGATCACCCTTTGAACTGTACAGGGGAAGCCTGTCTCTCTCCTCTCTAGTGTGTGTCCAACTCAGCCTACAGGAATGCAGCAATGCAGAAATCAGTCTTGGGACATTTCTCCAAATCTTCTCCATATTTCACTATGCAGTCCTGGGACTCTCAAAATGGAACCAGGGACCTCCATCTATTGTACCCTCAATAGGCACTTCAAGACACCAACTGCATGTGTATAACCTACAAACACTGCACTGTATCCTTTATATACTGTGTCACATATAGACACACACACATATATAGCACATATATTTAACATGCACACACAGACTCATCCTTCATGCATTGTACTACTCATAGGCACACATACACCCAACAGATGCACTAACCATGCATGCACTGCTACGTATTGCATTATTTCTGTATTGTACTCTTAGAAGGAGCACATACACCCAGTGCAGATACACTACTCCTGCGTTGTGGAACACTTCACAAAAAACAATATAGGCCAATGTTGAGTTAGCACATAGCAGTTGAACTTAAGCCTGTAGGCCTCCCTCCAGTAACGTAGGTTAATAAGTGCTTGTTCACTCCTACTGATCAATACATGGTATGCTGCCAACACCGCTCTTGTGCTGCTTAACTTCTGATGAAGGCAGTAGACAACCACCACTATGAGGGTAGTGCTTTGGGCATACCTCCCGGTCCATCAAGATTGTAATCTATGAGGCAGGCTTATGCCATGACACACAAGCATGATCAATGTTTGCCTGTGACAACAAAAATCAGCATTTGGGATCTAGATATCAGTACAGCTGGGCACTCATGTCTGACGTGCATGCCCATTACCCTGCAGAAGACTTTTCTGTCCGAACATAGGAATACAGTTTAGCTGCAGAATGCAAGGGAAAATGCCCCAATTTGTGGGTCAATTCTGTTTTATTAAGAATTTCAATATGAAGTAAAATTAAAGTGAGTGTTTCTGCCTACCACCCTGAAGCCACAGGATATAGAATCTAAACAATTACTTGTCCAGTGCACACACAAAGAAACAAACACGTCATGCTCCTTTATGATAATCCATTCCCATTGGTATCCTAGCCATTCATACCTTTGTGGGCAGTATCTTTAGATAATTGGGGCAGCTTAGTTTTATTAATTCTGTGATCATAAAAGTTATATGGGGGCCACACTTCTTGAAGGGACAAATCTAGCTTCTCCCTAACCAATACTTTCTATACTCGGAACAACCAGTCTTTATATTCTGGAATGTTGTCTTTTCACCAGAGGAAGAGAATTGCTTGTTGTGTTTAATATAGCACAAGGTCTATCTTCCTGTCATTTATTGATGGTGATGGGCATGACTTTTTTATTTAAAATGGCAATCATGGTGAATGTTGAGAAATGCAGGATCTGCAACCAGCACATTGCATAAATATCATCCAGGACAATTTTTTAATACTGAGCTAATTCTGGGTCACTCAAGAAGAGGTGAAGCAAGGTCCAGGTATTGCAATACCAACTTAGAGCATCTCTTTCCCGTTTTAGGATACTAATTGTATATTCTGGCTAAGGTAAGGTACCGATGGGAAACTACCTTTAATAAATGTCTCCATGCCCAAAAGCACCTATCACTGTGCGAAGCATTCTGTGGAATACATCATCCCATTTCTTGTTTGAAAGAATAGTCCCCTCTCTAATGAAGCTCCCCACACTTCCATCTTCTTAGTGAGGAAACATTTAGCACCAATGGAATCCTGATGTGCAGTAAGGTTCATTTGTAGTGTTCCCTGCCATGATTGCTCGAGTTTAGTGGGCTTGCAGCTCCCTGTAGAAGACCCATCTCAGGGGAATTTCGTAGTCTCTTTTTGATTTAGAGCTGCAAGTCCGGTGATGCCTGCCAAGGTCAGGGTAGTAATTCCATGTGTGTGTGGTGGGTTCTGCCTTCAAATTCTACTCCAAGGATTGTAGAGGGAGAGCTTCCTTGTAGGGATTGTATTCCTGCCATGATCCTCAATCAGAGAGGCTCTATTTTCGTTCCAATGCACCCACACCCTTTTGAGAACTTTGCGGTGCTACCTGCTCTGTAAGTGCAGCCCACGGGTAACTCTCCATCAGATCTATAGGAGACATGATATACTAGGAATGTCCTGTTCTATTCATTGACATTACTGGGGTCACGCCTTAACTCTCAAACGAAAGCTGCAATCTTTGGGAAAAAAGGAAAACTGTTATGTGTCTTTCACTCATCCTACTGAAGGTATGCTATTCTGGGTAATGGTGTTAGGAGTCAAATAAACCTATCACAGAATCTGTCATAAGCAGACAATATTGTGGAGCCCATCATGAGCCTCATAACTAGTGCACACAAAATGTTTGATATTTTACAGTAAACTAATACTGTATTTATATGTGCTATACTTCAGCAATAATGTGAGTCTTAATTATTACCAAAACAATTGACGAGTCAACAGAAAATGGGCATAGGGAGAGAACAAACTACACCCCAAACATATTTTATTACGCATCAACTAGTTTAACCCCTACCTGTGTTATGATTACTGGCGTCCAGCTTAAGTGTGTTAGACTGTCTTATGCAGAGTCGTGTAAAGCTAAAGCCTTCCACACACCTTTATAACATTTGTCCTAAAGTCTGCAACCCATCATTCAGCATCCTATAACCATCAGATCATCTGCCTGCCTCATCTCAATTACCAATGCCTTTTATTGTTATACATGTGTTATCGTCTATAGAATATAGAGGGGTTGCTAGTGCTCAGCTCCTGGATTGGCTACTCAAGACAGTAAACAATGCCTGTGTTCAGATTTTCTGAAGCATTTGAAAGCTGCTGTTGTATCTTTCCAGTTCCCCCCATTTGGATCCATGCAAGGTCATTTACATGTGTGTGCGTATACTCTGCATCCATGAAATGCAGACAGCAGTGAATAGTAGAAAATGCATTCACCAACTTCTTGATGTGAGCAAGAGAAATACGTGGCAAGTGAGTGGATACAATTTGTTAGGCTCTATAAAGGTGAAATGCCGATTTAGTAATAAACAGGCCTGCCATCTAGTCTCTAAGCTTGTACCCTGCACCTCAATACATTCAATGCATGGCACAACGAGGAGAAATGCTTTCATTTGTCCTCGTTGTTTGCTCTTTATATGTGTGCTGCATTCTGCTGCACACATAGAAGGAGCAAATCACCATAGAGAACAATCTCCCCCTCAACATAGCCTTCCTTGCACTATGACGCAAGGGTGGCTGGGTTGGCGCTTGGCATCAACTTTAGCGCCGGCACAGAGGGAAACACAGGGGTGCACCGTATTATTGTAAATACAGTGCATCACTGCATTTTAGAAGTGACGCAGCGCGATGCTGCCAATTTTGGCGCAGCAGCTGCACTGCGCCACTTCTCAATCTGGCCCTAAAAGTCTTTATCATGGATGACTCCATAACCACCATGGGGCAGATTTATGAAAAGTCGAGCTATACCTACCAATTTTCTTGCACCCCTTACTGCCCACTGAATGCCATAATGTGAGCGTCGTATTTAAAATACAGCACCATAACAGTCGTTAGGGACCTAGCATCATAATTGTTTATGCTAGTTCGGCAATTTGGAGGACTAGTGTCAAAAATGTTGACGCTAATCCTGAAAAAACCCCAGAGACCCATTGAAACCAATGGGAGCCGCCTTTTAATGCCTGCTCTGAGCAAATCCTGAAAACAAATGAAGCAAAAAACTCTTTTAGATTTCTTTTCACCACTTTTTCGGCCCCCCTAATGGGGGAATGTCCCCCTTGCATACATTATGCGTGGTGCAAGCATAATGTGGCACACGGGGTTAGAAAGTGGCACAATGCATGCATTGCGCTACTTTGTAAATATGGCGTATCATTTTTGGCCTTCCAACTTCTCGTGAGCGTAAAACAAATTATGCTACTGTGGCATTGGAATGGTACTAGGGCCTCTTAAATCTGGGTCCATAAGCCCTTTTCCCCCTATGCAATCCACTAACACTGCCCGATAATCACATATTGTGGGAAAGTAGCCTCTTTCTAGCATAGTTATCCACACTTTTGGCTTGTTTGTGAGTGTGTATCGGTGTGTTTTTACTGTCTCACTGGGACCCTGCTAGCCAGGACCCCCGTGCTCATAGTTTGTGGCCTAATGTGTGTTGTCAGTAGTGCTTAACTGTGTCACTGACGCTCTGCTAACCAGAACCTCAGTGCTTATGCTCTCTCTGCTTTTAAGTTTGTCACTATAAGCTGGTGACTTCATTTACTAATTCCAATTGGCACATTGGACCCTGACTTATAAGTCCCTAGTATATGGTACCTAGGTACCCAGGGCATTGGGGTTCCAGGAGATCCTTATGGGCTGTAGCATTTCTTTTGCCACCCATAAGGAGCTCAGACAAACCCTTTCACAAGACTGCCACTGCAGCCTGTGTGAAATAGTGCACACATTATTTCACGTCCATTATCACTGCACTTAAGTAACTTATAAGTCACCTATATGTCTAACCTTCATTTAATGAAGGCTAGGTGCAAAGTTACTAAGTGTGAGGGCACCCTTGCACTAGTAAAGGTGCCCCCACATAGTTAAGGGCCATTTCCTTTAACTTTGTGAGTGTGGGGACGCCATTACACGTGTGCACTACATATAGGTCAATACCTGTATGTGGCTTCACAATGGTAACCCCAAATATGGCCATGTAAGGTGTCTAAGATCATGGAATTATCCCCCCAATCCAAATCTGGTATTGGGGAGCCAATTCCATGCATCCTGGGGGCTCCACCATGGACCCTCTGTACTGCTGCCACCTCACAGACAGGTTTCTGCCCTCCTGTGGTCTGAGCAGCTCAGTCCCAGGAAAGCAGAACAAAGAAATTCCTTTGGGAGGAGGGTGTTACACCCCCTCTATTTAGAAATAGGTGTAACAGGCTAGGGAGTGCTTTTAGGGGAACAGATGGTGCCCTCCTTGCATAAGCCAGTCTACACTGGTTCAGGGGGCCCCGGTGCCTAATCTGGTGTGAAATTGGAAAAAGGAAACGGGAGAGACCAGTCCCCTGTCCATCACCACCCTAGGGGTGGTGCCCAGAGCTCCTTCAGTGTGTCCCAAACTTCAGCCATCTTGCTTTGCAAGGTGTGGGGACACTCTGGAGGCCTCTGAGTAGCCGGTGCAAGCAGGTGACATTAGAGACCCCTCCTGATGGGTCAATACCTGATAAGGTAGCCAATCCCCCTCTTAGGGCTATTTAGGGTCTCCCCTGTGGGTTCTCTTCATGTTCTACATGCAAGTTTCCAGCAGGAATCCTCTGCAACTACTACTTCATCCTCTGACCTTGACTCAACCGCAGACTGCTCCAGAAACCGCTGTAACTGCAACAAAGTATCCAGAAGGGCTACTTTTCCTCTGCAACTTCAGCTCCAGCCAGCAACTGCAAGAGTGTCCATGGTGTGCACGCTATGAGGACTCCCTGTCTTCACCCTGCATCAGAAGGACACACGACATCTCCTGTGAAGTGACGGAGTCACTCCCCTGCTCAAGCAGGCACCTTCTAAATCAATTCTCTTGCACTCCTCTCTTGGTGATGAGCGTGCTTCTTGGAGCACAAAGGGTGGACCCCATTGACACACTGTCCTGAGGTCCTGCTGTCCCAAATTGGTGGAGGTAAGACCTTGGCTTCCCCAAGAATGACAGTACCCCTGTGCACTGCATCTTCTTCACTTCCTGCAGCCTCTGTGCATTATTTGCTAACTTCCTTCCTGCACAGCCTGGTACAGGTCCCCAGCACTCTATCCTGCGACGCTCAACTCTCTGAGTTGTTCTCCGGTGGTTTGGGACCTTCCTTTGTAGTGCTGCACCAACCTCATTTTGCACCTCCTTTGTCCCAGTGTCCTGGGACTCCTGTTATTACTATCTGGTGGTCTAAGGGCTCTCTGAAGTTCTGAGAGCCCCCTCTTCCTCCTCGTATAGAGTTGAGGCCCCAGGTCCCTCCTGGGTCCAGATAGCGGCACTTTGACACAAAACGTGACCTTGCCTGAACCAAGGCTTGTTGGAGGAATCCAGCGCCAAAACTCACCTGCATCCACCTTCTTTCCGTGGGACATCCAGTGCATCATGCAGGAACCCGCTTACATCCTCCTAGGGTGCATTTCTGCAGTCTTCGTCCAACCGGGGACTCCTCTTTTGCACCCTCGTCTGGGTTAGCAGGGGCTCCCATCCTCCCCGGAACTTCTTTCGCCTTCTGGATTTGGTCTCCTTCCTTTTCAGG
The DNA here is from genome assembly GCF_031143425.1 of Pleurodeles waltl. Taxonomy (NCBI): domain Eukaryota; kingdom Metazoa; phylum Chordata; class Amphibia; order Caudata; family Salamandridae; genus Pleurodeles; species Pleurodeles waltl. Next base: position 1,424,540,863 of record NC_090446.1, read on the forward strand.
TCTTCAGGTCCATGAATCCTACATTTGTTGTTTAATGTCTTGCTTGGTTTTTGCAATAACTCTAATCACGACTTGCAGTGTGTCCTAAGGAAACTTTCAGTACTTTACTCCTGCTTTTCTGGGCTCTGGGGTGGGGTTATTTAATTACCTTTAATGTATTCTTACTCCCCCAGCGATTCTGCACACGCTACACTTCTCTAGAGGGGAATTTGTGATTTGCGTTCCACTTTCTTAGTATATGGTTTATGTTGCCCCAGACCTATTTTCTCCCATTACATTCTATACCATTTCCTATTGTTTGCACTATCCTATGTCTAATTACTTACCTTATGTTGGTGTCTAGTGTATATATTGTGTATAATACTTACCTCCAGAGGAGTATTGCCTCTAAGATATTTTTGGCCTTGTATCACCCAAATAAACTACCTTTATTTTTGGGAACACTGAGTATTGTCTTTACTTGTGTATAAGTACTGTGTAACTCTAAGTGCTATTGCAGGAGAGTTGCACGTCTCCTAGTTCAGCCTAAGCTGCTCTGCTATAGCTACCTCTATCAGCCTAAGCTGCTTGAACACTGCTACATTTCACTAATAAGGGATAACTGGACCTGGAGTAAGGTGTAAGTACCCAAGGTACCCACTACAAACCAGGCCAGCCTCCTACACATATCCACTAGATCAACAGTGAAGGAGTGTGGAAAAGTAGAGAATGGACAAGTGGCACCAAGCCATTAGCGACCTTGGGGTCAAGCCTATGCTGGGACAGTATTTTTAACTTCCTGGGCAGAAAATTTGTATTCAGCATAAAACGAAAGCTGCTGCACTACAAGTTTGCCTGGCAACGCATCATGAGTTGCAATTAGAATTCCACTCCTGCATAGTTTATCACCAGGTTCTGCATTCCTATGTCTTTGCTGTTTCTTCCTTCTTGATCAGCTTGGGTTCAAGCTCCCCTTTCAGTCACTGTGTCTGGGCTGCTCTGCCTTGTATGGTGTCCTTTGCTTGCCTCCTGCATTATAGGGACTTCAGTCGCGGTGGTCTCTGGGGGTTGCATACTGGTGTCATGGTTTTAGCTTGGAAATATATTAACATATGCCTAACATATACCATCTCCCTAATTCAGTTGCTTACTCCAGCTATTCAACAACCTGCTCTATCTAGTATTATTTCTAATATATTTTTTGTCCACCTAAAGCTATGTGTGTCTGTTTCCCTGGACTCTGAGCACTGTACTGAACAACAAGATGGCTCTAATCACACTCGCTCCATCGCTACCTGTTCCCTTGTCTTTATGGTATATAAGAACCAGTGAAAACTATAACGGGCGTATTTGTAAAGCACACATTCGCTCTTTGGGGCACCCGGGGGCTGAATGGCAGTTGCTTATTGTTACCCAATGCATTGCCACTCATGTTCTCGACCTCAGAAGGATGAAAGATTGAGTAGATCCACCAGGATTTTAATGCAGGTTTCTGGGGGGATGCATGGGTTCCCTGAGCCACCAGACCCAGCAAAAAGCATAATTATGTAAACATACAGATAAACTTCATTAGAATCTTTTATACAAGACTGCTGCTATATTCACATTCAGAGCCAATTTAAGCATGTGACTTCTACTAAAGTTATTTAAAGCAACGTGGATAACTGTTCAATAGAATTTAGATGTATTGAATAATTTGAACTGTAATTTAGCAATCATATATGTATAGTACAGAAATACTTCCTTGTAAATGCTACTACAATTTTTGAGTGAAATTTCTTTATGTAGTTTTCATGACTTCTCTTTAAGTTTGTCGCTTTAGCCATTTTGCTCTAGAAGCATTTTTTATGATACTAGGGCCTGATTGACAGATAGGGTACTCCATTGCAAACACTATTGAGTACTGTTGGACTTTTTGCCTTACGCAGGGTCATCCCCAGTCTTTTTGCCTCCTTCCTCCTGGTTTTTCTGACCTCTCGCTGTTGGCTCTAGGACTCTGAGCACGTTATCACTGCTGACCAGTGCTAAAGTGCAGGTGCTCTAAGATCTAAAGTTGGTATGATTGGCTTATACCTAGTTGGCATATTTAATTTACCTATAAGTCCCTTGTATAGTGGTATCTCTATACCCAGGGCCTGTAAATTAAATACTACTAGTGGGCCTGCAGCGCTGCTTGCGCCTCCCACTGAAGTAGACTTTCAAACCAGTCTCTGGCCTGCTAGCGCAGGGCCTGTGAGCGCAGTTTTCTGCCACAGGGACGTGGCATCTAAATTTACTTGCCAGGCCCTGAACTCCCCTTTTACTACATGTAAGTCACCCCTAAGGTACGCCGTAGCTAGCCCTATGGGCAGGGTGCCATGTATGTAGAAAGGCAGGACATGTGCCATATTGCATGGCCTGTCCTAGTAGTGACAAACAGCCTAACTTGGTGTATCACTGCTGTGAGTGCTGCCTTCTCATAGGATTGCATTAGAAATGCCCTGCCTTATGTGTAAGGGCTACTGTCTGATTTGCGAGGGGTAGCGTAGGCGTGTTTGGTATGGTTGTGATGGTGATAATAAATGCTGCTTACTGGTGTGGGTGTATTTTTTATTACTATCACAGAAATGCCACTTCTAGAAAGTGTGCATTTATCTATGCTTATGACTCTGGTGTTTTGCAGCTTGACTCCAATCCACGTCTGGGCAGAGTGACATTTGGGGCTTTGTGCATACTTTTCAGACAGCCTGTACACAGGGAGGGTGGAGGTGTCACAGAGGTTGAGAGAAAGTAGCCTCTTTCCAACCTTGTTACCCCCACTTTTGGCCTGTCTGTGAGTGTGTCAGGGTGTTTTCACTGTCTCACTGGGATCCTGCTAGCCAGGGCCCAGTGCTCATAGTGAAAACCCTATGTTTTCAGTATGTTTGTTATGTGTCACTGGGATCCTACTAGCCAGGACCCCAGTGCTCATAAGTTTGTGACCTATATGTATGTGTTCCCTGTGTGATGCCTAACTGTCTCACTGAGGCTCTGCTAACCAGAACCTCAGTAGTTATGCTCTCTCTTTGCTTTCTAAATTGTCACTAACAGGCTAGTGACCAATATCACCAATTCACATTGGCATACTGGAACACCCTTATTATTCCATAGTATATGATACTGAGGTACCCAGGGTATTGGGGTTCCAGGAGATCCCTATGGGCTGCAGCATTTCTTTTGCCACCCATAGGGAGCTCTGACAATTCTTACACAGGCCTGCCACTGCAGCCTGAGTGAAATAACGTCTACGTTATTTCACAGCCATTTACCACTGCACTTAAGTAACTTATAAGTCACCTATATGTCTAACCTTTACCTGGTAAAAGTTGGGTGCTAAGTTACTTAGTGTGTGGGCACCCTGGCACTAGCCAAGGTGCCCCCACATCGTTCATGGCAAATTCTCCTGACATTGTGAGTGCGGGGAGACCATTACACGCGTGCACTGTACATAGGTCACTACCTATGTACAGCGTCACAATGGTAACTCCGAACATGGCCATGTAACATGTCTAAGATCATGGAATTGTCACCCCCAATGCCATTCTGGCATTAGGGAGACAATTCCATGATCCCCCGAGTCTCTAGCACAGACCCGGGTACTGCCAATCTGCCTTTCCTGGGGTTTCACTGCAGCTGCTGCTGCCAACCCCTCAGACAGGTTTCTGCCCTCCTGGGGTCCAGCCAGGCTTGGCCCAGGAGGGAGAACAAAGGACTTCCTCAGAGAGAGGGTGTTACACCCTCTCCCTTTGGAAAAAGGTGTCAGGGCTGGGGAGGAGTAGCCTCCCCCAGCCTCTGGAAATGCTTTGATGGGCACAGGTGGTGCCCATCTCTGCATAAGCCAGTCTACACCGGTTCAGGAATCCCCCAGCCCTGCTCCGGCGCGAAACTGGACAAAGGAAAGGGGAGTGACCACTCCCCTGACCTGCACCTCCCAGGGGAGGTGCCCAGAGCTCCTCCAGTGTGCTCCAGACCTCTGCCATCTTGGAAACAGAGGTGCTGCTGGCACACTGGACTGCTCTGAGTGGCCAGTGCCAGCAGGTGACGTCAGAGACTCCTCCTGATAGGCTCTTACATGTGTTGCTAGCCTATCCTCCTTCCTAGGTAGCCAAACCTCCTTTTCTGGCTATTTAGGGTCTCTGCTTTGGGAATTCTTTAGATAACGAATGCAAGAGCTCATCAGAGTTCCTCTGCAACTCTCTCTTCACCTTCTACCACGGAATCGACCGCTGACTGCTCAGGAAGCCTGCAAAACCGCAACAAAGTAGCAGAGACGACTACTGCAACCTTGTATCGCTGATCCTGCCACCTTCTTGACTGTTTTCCTTGTGGTGCATGCTGTGGGGGTAGTCTGCCTCCTCTCTGTACAAGAAGCTCCAAAGAAATCTCCCGTGGGACGACGGAATCCTCCCCCTGCAACCGCAGGCACCAAAAGAACTGCATCACCGGTCCTCTGGGTCCCCTCTCAGCACGACAGGCGTGGTCCCTGGAACTCAGCAACTCTATCCAAGTGACTCCCACAGTCCAGTGACTCTTCAGTCCAAGTTTGGTGGAGGTAAGTCCTTGCCTCCCCATGCTAGACTGCATTGCTGGGTACCGCGTGATTTGCAGCTGCTCCGGCTCCTGTGCACTCTTCCAGGATCTCCTTTGTGCACAGCCAAGCCTGGGTCCCCGACACTCTAACCTGCAGTGCACAACCTCCTGAGTTCTCCTCCGGCGTCGTGGGATCTCCTTTTGTGACTTCGGGTGAGCTCTGGTTCAGTCTTCTTCGTAGTGCCTGTTCCAGCACTTCTGCGGGTGCTGCCTGCTTCTGTGAGGGCTCCCTATCTTGCTGGATGCCCCCTCTGTCTCCTCACGCAATTGGCGACATCCAGGTCCCTCTTGGACCACAGCAGCATCCAAAAACCCTAACCGCAACCCTTGCAGATAGCAAGACTTGTTTGCGGTCTTTCAGCATGGGAACACCTCTGCAAGCTTCTTCACGATGTGGGACATCCATCCTCCAAAGGGGAAGTTTCTAGCCCTCTTTGTTCTTGCAGAATCCACAGCTTCTATCATCCGGTGGCAGCTTCTTTGCATCCTCAGCTGGCATTTCCTGGGCATCTGCCCAATCTCGACTTTGTCGTGACTCTTGGACTTGGTCCCCTTATTCCACAGGTACTCTCGTCCAGAAATCCACCTTTGTTGCATTGCTGGTGTTGGTCTTCCTTGCAGAATTCCCCTATCACGACTTCTGTGCTCTCTTGGGAACATAGGTGCACTTTACACCTACTTTTCAGGGTCTTGGGGTGGGCTATTTTTCTAACCCTCACTGTTTTCTTATAGTCCCAGCGACCCTCTACAAGCTCACATAGGTTTGGGGTCCATTCGTGGTTCACATTCCACTTTTGGAGTATATGGTTTGTGTTGCCCCAATACCTATGTACTCTCATTGCAATCTATTGTGACTGTACATTGCTTGTATTACTTCCTTTTGCTATTACTGCATATTTTTGGTATTGTGTACATATATCTTGTGTATATTTGTGATCCTCATACTGAGGGTCCTCACTGAGATACTTTTGGCATATTGTCATAAAAATAAAGTACCTTTATTTTTAGTATATCTGTGTATTGTGTTTTCTTATGATATTGTGCATATGACACCAGTGGTATAGTAGGAGCTTTGCATGTCTCCTAGTTCAGCCTAAGCTGCTCAGCTATAGCTACCTTCTATCAGTCTAAGCTGCTAGAAACACCTCTTCTACACTAATAAGAGATAACTGGACCTGGTGCAGAGTGTAAGTGCCCCTTGGTACCCACTACAAACCAGGCCAGCCTCCTACAGAGGTGCATCTGCATACTGAATAGTCTTCCTGGGCTGAGAGAAGGGAGAGGCGGGGCACACCTGCCTTTGTAAAGACTCTGCC